>NC_090652.1:163936008-165374236 GCF_040937935.1 Hyperolius riggenbachi | reverse complement strand
GGCCCAGGTGAGTAAAAGTCATTTTTTATCTCACACTTAAGTATCCCTTTAACCACTTGAGGACCGCCCCCAGCCGATGGGCGGCGGCAAAGTCCGGGCCCAAACGACCGCAATACGCCCATCGGCGGGGGCGGCTGCGGGAGTGGTTATGCGGCGATCGCGTCATTCGTGACGCGATCAGCCGCCGGGGACTGGCTCCGCCCACCGCTCGTAGTAACCCGCCGGCCGTTCGGAAGCGCCGGCGGGTTACTAGCACCCGGATCGCCGCATTTACATTGTATAATAGGCTTTGTGATGTATACAAAGCCTATTATACTGGCTGCCTCCTGCCCTGGTGGTCCCAGTGTCCGAGGGACCACCAGGGCAGGCTGCAGCCACCCTAGTCTGCACCCAAGCACACTGATTTCCCCCCCCCTGCCCCCTGATCGCCCACAGCACCCCTCAGACCCCCCCCTGCCCACCCCCCAGACCACTGTTTGCACCCAGTCACCCCCCTAATCACCCATCAATCACTCCCTGTCACTATCTGTCAACGCTATTTTTTTTTTATCCCCCCCCCCTGCCCACTGCCCCCTCCTGATCACCCCCCACCCCTCAGATTCTCCCCAGACCCCCCCCCAGACCCCCCCCCCCCGTGTACTGTATGCATCTATCCCCCCTGATCACCTGTCAATCACCTGTCAATCACCCGTCAATCACCCGTCAATCACCAGTCAATCACCCCCTGTCACTGCTACCCATCAATCAGCCCCTAACCTGCCCCTTGCGGGCAATCTGATCACCCACCCACACCAATAGATCGCCCGCAGATCCGACATCAGATCACCTCCCAAATCCATTGTTTACATCTCTTCTCTCCTCTAAACACCCACTAATTACCCATCAATCACCCCCTATCACCACCTGTCACTGTTACCCATCAGATTAGACCCTAATCTGCCCCTTGCGGGCACCCAATCACCCGCCCACACACTCAGATTGCCCTCAGACCCCCCCTTATCAATTCGCCAGTGCAATATTTACATCTGTTATTCCCTGTAATAACCCACTGATCACCTGTCAATCACCTATCAATCACCCCCTGTCACTGCCACCCATCAATCACCCCCTGTCACTGCCACCCATCAATCAGCCCCTAACCTGCCCCTTGCGGGCAATCTGATCACCCACCCACACCAATAGATCGCCCGCAGATCCGACATCAGATCACCTCCCAAGTGCAGTGTTTACATCTCTTCTCTCCTCTAAACACCCACTAATTACCCATCAATCACCCCCTATCACCACCTGTCACGGTTACCCATCAGATTAGACCCTAATCTGCCCCTTGCGGGCACCCAATCACCCGCCCACACCTCAGAACGTCCTCAGACCCCAGCCCTGATCACCTCGCTAGTGCATTGCTTGCATCTATTTCCCCCCTCTAATCACACCTTGAGACACCCATCAATCACCTCCTGTCACCCCCTAGCACACCTACCCATCAGATCAGGCCCTAATTTGCCCCGTGTGGGCTCCTGATCACTCGGCCAAACCCTCAGGTGCCCCTTAGACCCCCTTCCGATCACCTCCCCAGTGCATTGATTGCATCTATTTTCCCCTCTAACCGCCCCCTGAGACACCGATCAATCACCTCCTGTCACCCCCTAGCACTCCTATCCATCAGATCAGGCCCAAAACATCCTGTCATCTAAGAGGCCACCCTGCTTATGACCGGTTCCACAAAATTTGCCCCCTCATAGACCACCTGTCATCAAAATTTGCAGATGCTTATACCCCTGATCAGTCATTTTGAGAAATTGGATTCCAGACTACTCACAGTTTTGGGCCCGTAAAATGCCAGGGCAGTATAGGAACCCCACAAGTGACCCCATTTTAGAAAGAAGACACCCCAAGGTATTCTGTTAGGTGTATGATGAGTTCATAGAAGATTTTATTTTTTGTCAAAAGTTAGCGGAAATTAGATTTTTATTGTTTTTTTCACAAAGTGTCATTTTTCACTAACTTGTGACAAAAAATAAAATCTTCTATGAACTCACCATACCCCTAACGGAATACCTTGGGGTGTCTTCTTTCTAAAATGGGGTCACTTGTGGGGTTCCTATACTGCCCTGGCATTTTAGGGGCCCTAAACCGTGAGGAGTAGTCTAGAAAACAAATGCCTCAAAATGACCTGTGAATAGGACGTTGGGCCCCTTAGCGCACCTAGGCTGCAAAAAAGTGTCACACATGTGGTATCGCCATACTCAGGAGAAGTAGTATAATGTGTTTTGTGGTGTATTTTTACACATACCCATGGTGGGTGGGAGAAATCTCTCTGTAAATGGACAATTGTGTGTAAAAAAAAATAAAAAATGTGTCATTTACAGAGATATTTCTCCCACCCAGCATGGTTATATGTAAAAATACACCACAAAACACATTATACTACTTCTTCTGAGTACGGCGATACCACATGTGTGACACTTTTTTGCAGCCTAACTGTGCTAAGGGGCCCAAAGTCCAATGAGTACCTTTAGGATTTCACAGGTCATTTTGAGACATTTGGGTTCAAGACTACTCCTCACGGTTTAGGGCCCCTAAAATGCCAGGGCAGTATAGGAACCCCACAAGTGACCCCATTTTAGAAAGAAGACACCCCAAGGTATTCTGTTAGGTGTATGATGAGTTCATAGAAGATTTTATTTTTTGTCACAAGTTAGCGGAAATTTATATGTATTGTTTTTTTTTTCACAAAGTGTACACATACCCATGCTGGGTGGGAGAAATATCTCTGTAAAAGGACAATTGTGTGTAAAAAAAATCAAACAATTGTCATTTACAGGGATATTTCTCCCACCCAGCATTGGTATGTGTAAAAATACACCCCAAAACACATTATACTACTTCTCCTGAGTACGGCGGTACCACATGTGTGGCACTTTTTTGCACCCTAAGTGCGCTAAGAGGCCCAAAGTCCAATGAGTACCTTTAGGATTTCACAGGTCATTTTGCGACATTTGGTTTCAAGACTACTCCTCACGGTTTAGGGCCCCTAAAATGCCAGGGCAGTATAGGAACCCCACAAATGACCCCATTTTAGAAAGAAGACACCCCAAGGTATTCCGTTAGGAGTATGGTGAGTTCATAGAAGATTTTATTTTTTGTCACAAGTTAGCGGAAAATGACACTTTGTGAAAAAAAAACAATTAAAATCAATTTCCGCTAACTTGTGACAAAAAAAAAAAATCTTCTATGAACTCACCATCCTCCTAACGGAATACCTTGGGGTGTCTTCTTTCTAAAATGGGGTAATTTGTGGGGTTCCTATACTGTCCTGGCATTTTAGGGGCCCTAAACCGTGAGGAGTAGTCTTGAAACGAAATTTCTCAAAATGACCTGTGAAATCCTAAAGGTACTCATTGAACTTTGGGCCCCTTAGCGCAGTTAGGGTGCAAAAAAGTGCCACACATGTGGTATCGCCGTACTCAGGAGAAGTAGTATAATGTGTTTTTGGGTGTATTTTTCCACATACCCATGCTGAGTGGGAGAAATATCTCTATAAATAGACAATTGTGTGTAAATAAAATAAAACAATTGTCATTCATGGAGATATTTCTCCCACCCAGCATGGGTATGTGTAAAAATACACCCCAAAACACATTATACTACTTCTCCTGAGTACGGCAATACCACATGTGTGGCACTTTTTTGCAGCCTAACTGCGCTAAGGGGCCAAAAGTCCAATGAGCATCTTTAGGCTTTACAGGGGTGCTTACAATTAGGCACCCCCCAAAATGCCAGGACAGTGAACACACCCCACAAATGACCCCATTTTGGAAAGTAGACACTTCAAGGTATTCAGAGAGGAGCATAGTGAGTCCGTGGCAGATTTCATTTTTTTTTGTTGCAAGTTAGAAGAAATGGAAACTTTTTTTTTTCTTTTTTTTGTCAGAAAGTGTCATTTTCCGCTAACTTGTGACAAAAAATAAAATCTTCTATGAACTCACCATGCCTCTCACTGAATACTTTGGGATGTCTTCTTTCCAAAATGGGGTCATTTGGGGGGTATTTGTACTATCCTGGAATTTTAGCCCCTCATGAAACCTGACAGGTGCGCAGAAAAGTCAGAGATGCTTGAAAATGGGAAAATTCACTTTTGGCACCATAGTTTGTAAACGCTATAACTTTTACCCAAACCAATAAATATACACTGAATGGGGTTTTTTTTAATCAAAAACATGTTTGTCCACATTTTTCGCGCTGCATGTATACAGAAATTTTACTTTATTTGAAAAATGTCAGCACAGAAAGTTAAAAAAATCATTTTTTTGCCAAAATGCATGTCTTTTTTGATGAATATAATAAAAAGTAAAAATCGCAGGAGCAATCAAATAGCACCAAAAGAAAGCTTTATTAGTGACAAGAAAAGGAGGTAAAATTCATTTAGGTGGTGGGTTGTATGAGCGAGCAATAAACCGTGAAAGCTGCAGTGGTCTGAATGGAAAAAAAGTGCCTGGTCCTTAAGGGGTAGAAAGACTGTGGTCCTGAAGTGGTTAAGCAATACCTTCACCACCATCCTTTAAACACAAATCTCTTTAATGAGATGTATTCAGCTAAAGATCTAAAGCCCCATACACACACTCAACAGCAATCTTTTATGCAGCACAATTATCAAACAACAAGATGAAACAACCAGAAAAAGTTGCTTGCTATTGTTCAAACAACTGATAAGACAGATAAGACATCAATCCAACAGTTGGATTGACGTCTTATCAGTCTTATCAGTTGTTTGAACAATAGCAAACAACTTTTTCTGGTTGCTTCAACTTGTTTCACAACAAAAGTTGTTTGATAATTGTGCTGCATAAAAGACTACTGTTGAGCGTGTGTATGGGGCTTAAAGGGGAACTTCAGCCTAAACAAATATACTGATAATAAGTTACATTAGTTATGTTAAGTAGAATAGATAGGTAGTATAATCTTTTACCCACCCTGTTTTAAAAGAACAGGCAAATGTTTGTGATTCATGGAGGCTGCCATCTTTGTCATGGGGGCAGCCATCTTTTTGGTTGAAAGGAGGTGACAGGGAGCATGAGGCACAGTTCCAACTGTCCTGTGTCCTGATCACCCCTCCCAGATGCACAAACTAGGCTTCAAATGTCAAATTCAAAATGTAAAAAAAAAAATTGCACCAAAACAGCAGAACGAGAACAACAACATCAGAAATCCCATCATGCTTAGCATAGCATAAGGGGAAAACTGCCCAGGCAGTTTTCTTCTGTGCAGCTAAAAATGAGGATTGTATAAGAGAAACAAAGTTCTGATGCTGTGAAACTGTTAAAGAAACACCAGGCCTTTTCAGTGTTTTCAGTGCTGCTGAGTCGATTTTTAGTCTGGAGGTTCACTTTAAGAATAATTCCTGTTGTGGTTTTAGAATAACAAATAATGCTAATGAGCAGGGATGCATACAATTTGTTGTAGTTTGTTTTTTTCTAAATAAAAACAATATTTTGCAGTCAATGCCACAGTTAATCAAATCAAGCAGTAAAGAAAAGGAGCAGTACTGCATTATGGGTTTCCTCTATTTCCACTTAAAGTAAGTGCACTGTTATAGAAAGTAAACCAGTTGGAAATGATGCTTTCTTTTTACTTTGTGCCTTGGTGGACTGTCGTAGTGCTTTTAACAATGTGCACAGTTTCTTCTGTGCTATTTTAGCATGCAGTTGAATCAAAATAAACTGTATCCAGTGGCAGCGAACTGAAAACATTGGTTCAATGATCAAGGCTAGTGCAAAAAAAATTGAACAAAAATAAAGCTGTTGCAGGAATAATCAGCCACAATTCCTTTTTATCACTCTGTTGAAAAATGCACTTCGTAGTACAAAAAATTAAAAACCTGTACACTTATGAAGTTTTCAACACAGTAAGGAAAAACATGTTTCACACATGTTTATGTAGCCAGCACTTATGAAACAAGTAAACCCATAGTCGCCAGTGGTAATTTATCCTCTAGAGCTACCTACATCAAGCCACAAGGTGGCAAGCAGTTAGAGACTCAAGCAAGTTGACTTAACCATCTTTCCCCACCTAAAGGTGGCCCCCCACTATCATGGAATATTGAAAACTATTTTCAGTCTTCTCTTCACACACTTGCATGTGGCCCTTCTCTGTTGGAAATTTGGCCATGCAGAGAGAACAGTTCAAAATCTCGGCTAGTAAAGATTGAAGGAGGAATGACTGTGAGTGGTGCTCAAGTTAGAGAATACATTGTTTAAAAATGTTAGAGTTTATCTCTCACTGCCGAGAAAATATAGGAGTATTGAATTAAGTATGTTTACTGTATATACACGAATACAAGTCGCCTTTGTGTATAAGTCGACTCAACTTTTTGACCCTCTTAAGCTGGAATTTCTGCACACTGCTGCTGTTAATGTTGTATAAGGCAAGATACCTGGAGAAATTAACCTCTGATGATCTCTAAGCATCTTCCCCACAGTTACAGTGTTAATACACAATATTAACAGCACCACAATGTGAGCAAGATGCTTGGAGAATGCAGGGATACTTGCTCCAGGTATACTGCCTCATAAAACAATAAGCAGCACAGTGTGGGGGAAGTGCCTGGAGAACATAAAGTGTAAATTACTCCACTGTATCTGTTTTCATATGGTGTCAGCAGAGGCAGATTCTTACTGAGTTTACCTGATTTCACTCTTCTCTCTCCCCCTGCACTACATAGTCATGTTGTCAGATCAAAGAACAGCAGCACTGAGTCTGACAGCATTGTGCACCGACCATGTGCGGGGATGTTAGATATGTGAGGCTGACGGAGGAGCAGAGGGGCTCTGTAGATGGAGAACTTTGTAGCTGACAGAACATTACTATCACACCAGCGAGAGCAAGTTTACCTTAGCAGCAGATGGGCTCTTTGATCTACAGAACATTGGAGCAAAAATCCATCAATGCAGGACAGGAAGCACTGGTAGAACACTAATAACAGGAAGTGGCTGGGCATGGTACATGGGGGAAGCAGTGATTGTGAAGGACAAATTGATGTAGGCAGGAAGAAGGCACAGCTGCAATGATTGCTGACAACGCCACTTGCACTAATTCGTTTCAGAATGTTACTGTCAGCAGCGGGGGAGAAGGGGCTAGAAGGAGAGGGACTCCACAAGTGGGGACAGTAGGTAAAGCATTTTACATGGGTATAAGTCAGAAATTGAGGTCTTACTCATGTATAAGTCGCCCCCTACAGTTTACTTAAGCAAATCAGACACACATTTCTTGACTTATACTCGTTTACACTCGCATGCAAAGTGTATGGTAGTGTTAGATAAGGTGAGAGACCAGCAGCTGAATAGGTACTGGATTAACTCGCCTGATGATAGTAATAGCCGTTTTGCAAGATTACCTGGCGAACTGGGTTGAGTAGATATATTTCGGGAATACCATCTGACTGCTAAAGACCTTATTTTTTGGCTTAATGCTAAATCAACATTATCATTAATTGATTCAATTTTCACAAATGAACTACTGGTAAATCAAATAATTGATAATCACAACGTCAAATACTTGATGATCACAACTAGTCTAAGGGCATACCTGATCATTGCTCTAGATTACTTAAAGTGACTCTGTAACAAAAATTACAACGTTTTTTCTACCATCCTACAAGTTCCTAAACCTATTCTAATCTGTTCTGGCTCACTGCAGCACTGTGTACTATCACGGTCTCTGTAATAAATCAATGTATCTTTCCCCTGTCAGACTTGTCGGCCTGTGTCTGGAAGGCTGCCAAGTTCTTCAGTGCTGGTCTGTTCCTCTATGCACACTCCAGTGTGTGTTTTATTTACATAAGCCAGCAGCTTCTCTGCTATCTTATCAGTGATAGAAGAGAGCTGGATAAAAATCCTCCTCTGTTAGGCTGTGAAAGTAGCTGGCTGACACATACTGAGGAATTACAAACACAGGCACAGGCAGAGCTGTCTGCAGGAAGCCTGTAATGTTCAGTGCATGAGAGAAGAAGGGGACAGAAGGTAAACACACAAATGATCTTTTGAGATTCAAAAGGAAAGCTGTATACAGCCTGCTTGTGTATGGATGTATTTTCTATGTGTGGACATATTGTACATCAATCTACTTCCTGTTTTGGTGGCCATTTTGTTTGTTTATAAACAAACTTTTTAAAACTGTTTTTGACTACTTTTAATGCGGCAGGGAGCGGCAAAATTGTGACAGAAGGTAATAGGAGATGTCCCCTAACACACTGGTATGTTTACTTTTGTGCGATTTTAACAATACAGATTCTCTTTAAATAAAATTATAAATGGATATAAGAGATAGCAATTACCCCCTCTGGCTTTATTGGTTCGTTGCACAGATACAATTCTGCAATTCTTGCAAAGATTTCCAAATATTGGACATTTGACAACTCTACTAATAAGGAATTGGTCTTTCGGGAAGTCTTTATGGCATTTCTTAGAGGTTGTCTCCTCTCTTCAATTAATGCTTTTAAAGGAAAATCAGGCTGATTAAGTTCAGTTCAAGAGAATGGAGGACTGCTGAGCAAGATTATTCAGTAACCCCCACAGAGAAGAACAAGTATAAAGACAGTATTAAATCCATCCTCCTGAAACAGTGAAGCATATAATGTTTTAATTTAACAGTCAGCCTAAGCTGGGTAATCATTCACTTATATTGCTAGCATACTTAGCCAGGTCTAATGACTATTACTAATAAGCAGGGGAGACTGTTAAAGGCAATCCCTGTAGTAGCAAATTGCTTTGCCTATATCTATACAATTCTTATTTAAATCTTGCATAGGAGCAGGTATTGGAGTTCCTGCTAGGCATTGTAAATCCACAATAAACTAAAATCAACCTAACCAAATATCCCCCTTAGGCTATAACCTTACTGAAAATAAGCAAAAATTACTAATACAATATAAAATTGATCAGATGGAAAAGTCCTGGAACCTGATTAAAGTGGACCCAAATTAAAAATACAAGATTTCTAAATTATAATAATAAATAGCAGCCTTTTTCAGATGCATGATGATAAATATAAAGTATTTTGCATTTATTAGAGGGCCCTTCCTTTCATATTGCCGGGACAGAATCTGGCAAACTGGTGGAGTAGGTAGTGTCTGGCAAAGGAGGAATTGCTAATGGCTGCCACCTGTATAACCCTAGTTATGAAAAGAGAATGGTGAAAAGCATCTACTAAAATGCTCATAGGCTTGAAGGAGTGTTTATTTATCTTTGTATGTGTCAGAGTGGTGCAACTAAATATTTTGAATTAAAACAATGTTTGGTTTGGGTCCGCTTTAAGACATGGTGGATGCCCATTTACTCTAAATGTCCTGTGCAGTAAATAAAGAAGGTATACAATCACACAATCGTTACTGTACTCCTTAAACCCAACAATGATCTGTAGAGATTGTGCTCCTACAGGCTAATCTTACTATTACATTCTGATTATAAAATATTTACCTCTTCCTATCATTTCTTATTTTGCTGTAGTTTACCATATAAACGTGTACCAACTTTAGTGATATCTTAATCCACACATTAACTATGTATGTATTTGTACATGTACTGGATGTCATGTACTTTGTCTTGAACTTCTCATGCATAAATGTTCCCCAATATTTGTTTTGTACTATTTACAGAGGTATGGAAGATGTTACTGCTTTATAAATTAAAAAAATAATAATCATCATAATAATAATAAATATTAATAAGCTATGCTTCTGTGAATGGGCTGCAAACAGTATTTTGAATAATTAGTGTGTACATGTCAAGTTCTAAAGCAAATGTCTTTATTTTATGAACCTTGAGAATGTGTATATGACCTTGTCAGGTTATATATCTCCACTTATCAACATTAGATTTTCCAAAAACATGTGTACATTTCTCATGAACTCACTACTCTTCTAAGGCAATGCCAAGCACAAGCCCATCAGGAGGAATTAGGTCATCACCTCTCATGTCTGATGTGGACTCAAGTCCAATGGCAAGGCTGAATGAGATGGGTATGGATAGAACTTTTATATTTGGAATTAAATATGTAATAACATGGGGGTCTGTTTACTAAAATGTATGTGTGCAGGCTTTTTATGTAGTTTGCGTAACTCGCATTATACACACATGTGTGCTACTTGCAGAACGTGCTTAGTACCTGTTCCACAAGCAATGTACACATTGCGTGTTAACTATCTGTGCATGTAAATTTGACTTAAAGAGTACAGAGGCGCCAATAGAATAAAAGTAGCATCAATTAAAACCAAATAAAATGCGGGCGGTAATGGTGGGCTTACCTACACACAGTGTGTTTTTTTGGGAGTACATATTAAATTCAATACTTAATATACACATTGGTTGTGATGATTGTTGGGTACGTAAGCCTCTGTACTGTTTACTACAAAAATATCCACCTGGTGGATGGGTGTGGACACCCTCTTTCTTCTACGGAGAGCGACTTTTTAGCCTGAGCGGGGACAGGTCTAATCTCCCCGCTTGCGATACTAGTAGTTGCCTACTCTCGGCAACCCAAACTTGTGAGTATAACTTATCTTCTTCATCATTTGTGCCCATTGTCACCAGTAATACACTATCGGGGGCTCTCGATTATTTTTTCTTCTCTCTACTATGTAAATTTGACTAGCCATTAATGAATAAGCCTCATCGAATGCTACAACCATAATGCAAAATGATACGTTTTTTTAATGCTGACAAATGGCTCTTTTACAGACTGTATAAAGTATCCAGAGAAGAACTGAAGTTCTTCCCATTGTAAATGGATACAGACTGCAAAATGATCCCCTTGTATGCCCCGAAAAAAGTTTTATGTATGCATTATGATTATAACATTGAATGTTTTGTATTCACAGTGCAAAAGATCTGTGCCAGACAGACCTGGATTTACCTCACAGGAGCCTATAGACACAGATGTCCTGGCACCTTAGACTTCACCCTTCATGAACCTACAAACTCCCACCAAACTGCATCATAAGTGTGCTGGCTGTCCTGGCTGTAACTTCTTCCTTACTTCCCTTGCACATCATAGGTAACAACAGGTGCCCATTAGTATTAGGTAGCCAGAAGTATCCTCAATATTAAGCAGCTAAAGGTGCCCACAAGCATTAGGTAGCTAGAGGAACCTCAATATTAAGTAGCTAGAGGTGCCCCCAACTAAAGGGAGATCTGGTCACTGGAATGTCGAAAGCAGGTTGAGTAACTTCTCATTTACACTCTCATCGGGACTCTACATAGGGAGGGAGGGAGGCACTCTGGGAGGGGAGGGAGCCGCCTTTCCATCATCAGGCTCCTATAGGCACGTGCCTACAGTGCCTTATGGTAAATCCAGCACTGGTGCCAGACCCACCACATTCAGGAACACAGTTACTCCACATCGATTATCACTAGCAACAACCTGGTTGTGTACCATCATAAAGTAATGGTATACATTTCTATAAAACCATGACTGCTGCAGTGTAATTCCTATAACTGAGTTCCTGAACAGGTCAAAAGGAGGTGATTGCACACTTTTACAACTGTATTAAGCGCCAACAGAAGGGACCTGGTAGTGGTGCATTTCTAAAACTTGCTGCTTTCAGAAACTACGCAAGGAAGTGGAGTAAATAACTAATGAAAAAAAAATCCGGACCTACAACAAAGTAATTGTAAAATAGATACATTTAGAATCCATGCTGCTCTCATTCCCAACTGTCTCCAAATATGCTATACATTTTAACTGTAGGAATTTAAAACAGAAGACTACATTTCACTTGATTGAATGAAAAGTCTTGTGACTCTTCTATAGAGCCACAATATATATCAGATCAAAAATTATATGTTGGCAAAACATTGTTTTAAAAATTGTTGTGTCGAATTTTACAAAAGTAGGCAAGCTTGTTGTCCTTCACATTGTCTTAAACAGTTTGGAGGCCTCCATTTACTTGTTTACATAATTTTGAAGAAATTGAATAAAGTTAACTTCTTGCTGACCACTCCACGGCAATTGGCGCAAACGCGGCAGCAGCCCCAGGACCGATCCACGCCGGTTGGCGTGAACGACTTCCTATGGGGCTAGCAGGAGAACGCGCGCTAATGCGCGCTCATCTCCGCTTGGAAGGCCCCGCCGCTCGGAGATTTTTAGACGGCGAAACTGCCATCTAATAGGACTGCACAGCGCTTTGATCTAAGGCAGCGCTGTACTGGGGACTGCCATGTAACACGGCTGTCCTTCTGGGGGGACACTGGGATAGGCTGACTGTGGGTTGGAGGGAGGGAGGGAAAAATAATTAGAAAATACACGTTAAAAAAAAAAAGAAGAAGATAAATATTTGTAAAAAAAAAAACATTGGGGGAGCGATCAGACCCCACCAACAGAAAGCTCTGTTGGTGGGGAGAAAGTTGTTACATTTTTCTATTTTCTAGAGGCTTATTAAGGCCACAACATCATACAATGAAACAGAAAAAAGATGTGATCAAGCTAAAATATTGCAATACCATATTAAATAAACAGTACAGTATTCAGTTTGAACTGCAAAGCAAAACTTTAATGCTTGTCTAACCTTTAGCCCTTCTTGATATTCTTTGGTCTTTTCTTTTATAATATTCCTGTGCTCCTCAAAGATCTCCCCCATGCGGTCATGCCACTGGAAAGTACTGCTGTTCAAACGAATATCTGCTGGGGAAAGTGTGACATAATCTACAAGAAAAGTCAGGCGATTTTTGGATTCTATGAGCTTTTGCTCCATATCTTGCATATCTTGAGCTTCAAATTTCTGAATGTATTCCTGTACAAAAATAAATAAATTAATGAATATGATGCATCCTATATTTGAGCAGAGTTATTAGCCCTAGCACCTTCCTATCCTTGTAGTACTGACACAGAGCTTTACATTAAATGTTTTATCTTTTTCAATATTAGTATTCTTTAGGAGTGTCGAGATCATCTATGCACGCTGGAGAAGGTACAGCTGTGATTGGCTGAGCCATGGCCAGTTTTGCATCTTTTTTTCGTAGGTATGCTTTTCTTGCAGGCTGCCTAAAAGAAGTTCATTGGAGACAGGAAAGGGGTGGTAATGCAAGGAGGGGGATCTAGAGTACAGGGAGTTTTATGGGGGGATGGAGTGTTTATGCAACCTACAGTTGATTGTGGAGGGGGGGAAATAATATTGACCATACATGGGGGATGTCTATTGATACTTATAGGTCCCTGGTTATGCCAGCCTCCTCTCCGTGCCATTGTTTTTCCTTTATGGGCCAAATGGCAGCCAAAGCTCAATTTCTGAACTGCGCAGCTGCTGTACAGAGTCAGGCAGGAGCATTGACAAACTGGCAGCACTGAGTTGGACAGAGCATGCGCTGAAGATGCAGAGCTACTTTGGCTTCCATTCGACTGGCTTCAGTCAGAGCCACAAACTGGAGGCAAAGTGGTGAACCAGAGGGGTGGCCAGGGAACCCAGTGGACCTGTAAGTATCTGGACCCAGTAAAAAATACATTTTTTTTACATTAAAATCCCTTTATAGTGAACTTCAAAGGGACCTGGCCAAGTACTTTACTATATTAGAAATCTACTATATCAGTAATTGGTCATACATCGTATATTCATTACAGGCGTATGGAGAGGACCTGAGGACTGAGTTTACTATCGCCAGAGGTTTACTATATCAGAGTTTACTGTAACAAGATTCTACTCCATATGTTTATTTTAGGTCAATTCATGTACCCTTTATTATTTTTTATGGGGGAGGTCAATGATGGCTGTATATGTTGTGTGGAAAGAAGGTGGCGCAGGGGATTGGCCACACTTGTAAAATGGGAGGTGGGGGTTGGGAGAACCTGAGAAGGGGGGGTCCCATCATTCTTTTGCAGAGGGACCTCAGGGTTTGTAGTTATGCCCCGGATGGCAATAAAAGGGTAACAAAATAAATTGTCAGGTTACATAAACAGAGGCATTGCCACTAAATGTATAATTACACACACAAAAAATGTAAATTAAAAGTGAAAACTTTATTGCTGAGATATGTGTCCACATACCTTCAGCTCCATGAGTTCCTGAGTATTTGGAGGAGTGGAATGAGCTTTTTCAGCTACCTTCTCAAATTCTTTACATAACCTGGAAAAGATGTAATGATTAAAATATAAATAGAACTGATAGTAAAGGAGTTATTGAAACTCGAATCTACACATTACATTATACATTTGTTCACATTCTTACAGTTCACCATTTTTTGTCAGCTTGCTGTTATAGAGTTTTATAAAAACCCAGTAAAGGGACCCTTTTTATTGCAAGGGTTAATGAACTTCACCTCTGCAGTCAACTATAACAGCACTCCTGAAAAATAATTATAGGCCATAAAACATCTGTGTGGCTGTGTTACAATAGCAGGATAGTGATCTTACAAAAGCAGGATGGTCATGGTTTCTCTGCGAAGGAGCTGATTAATCAGGTGTCATGTCGGTGTAATATAAAATCTGGTTTAAACTTTAACCCTTATAACAAATGCAAGAATATGGGACTCTATGAAAGTTCTAATTAGGATTAGCTTTAGAAATACATCTATCTTGTAAGCTCAGTATTACTTTAGGTTTGCGTTACAAAAAAGGGGGTAAATTAGAGTGAAAAAGGAAAGGAATGGGAAAGTGCACTGTGTAGTAGAAGTGGTTGCACAGAAACGTAGGGTTAAGGTTTTAGTGAGTAAATATCATTCAGTAGTATCTAGGTGAGTAGCTTTCCTGTCATACATGCACACACCATAAGTATGAGTAATATGTCCACCTTCCAAGGCAAATTAAAATTAGGAATTCTTTTTTAACATTCTAAAAATTGTATAGTTTGCTTACTATGTATGAGGAATATGAGGGAACATGATCTGTGCATGAAGGAAAAATGTTTTAGCATTTATTTAGGAAAGGGTTATTTACAGTAAAAGTGATTAAAATGTGGAATGTATTACCACAGGAAGTAGTTATGACAAATTCTTGTTAAATCTGAGTTTATTTAAAGTATTAGAGCATACAAAAGGTGTACAACAGTTATAACATGGGCAGCACGGTGGCATAGTGGTTAGCGCTCTCGCCTTGCAACGCTGGGTCCCCGGTTCAAATCCCAGCCAGCAGGTCAACATCTGCAAGGAGTTTGTATGTTCTCCCCATGTCTGTGTGGGTTTCCTCCGGGCACTCCGGTTTCCTCCCACATCCCCAAAACATACCGATAAGTTAATTGGCTCCCCCCTAAAATTGACCCTAGACTACAATACATACACTACACGATACATACATACACATAGGACTCTGGTAGGGATTAGATTGTGAGCTCCTTTGAGGGACAGTTAGTGACTAGACTATATATACTATGTCCGCTGTGGAAGATGTCGGTGCTATATCAATACTAAATAATAATAATAATAACAGCGAATTAAATAAGGAAAAAATCCACAGTACAAACAGTGAGATCCAGATTGTTAGATAATTACATGGAGAGATTACCGACTGTGGGTTTTAAATAGCACCTTCAGAGAGAGAAGAAGAGACAGAAAGGAAAGAGGAGAGAAAAGGAAAGAAAGGGAGTGGCGAGCACGAGGAACCGCAGCCTTCTTCAGGCCCACCACCCGACAAGAGGTAGATTGCAGTTAGAGAAAGGAAAAGAGGAAGAAAAAACCACAGGGAAAAGGAAAGAGAGAAGAAAGAAAAGGACAGAAAAAAAGGGAAATGGGAGGGAAACGATCCTAAACATTAGAAGCGTCTGATAATATGAAAAACCATTAACATCACCAGAGAATAAATAGTTTAGTTAAACGACACAAGCTAAGCTTACTTGAAAAACAAAAGAAAAAGCGATGTAGGGAAATAAACATAAGGCCTCTCCCAATTAGGCCATATTAGGTATGTGAATTCAAGTATAATCAGTCCTGCTCCATATGGAAGTTATGGCAAATTCTATACCTGCATTTCATGGGGGCTTAGATGCTTTCCTTGCATTGAAAGACATCCATGGCTATAATTACTAGGTAATTACCAGTGGTGTTGATCCACAGATTTTATCTGGTTGTCATTGGAGCATGAATTTGTTCCCTTCTGGGGCTAATATGACCATGCCTTGCAAGGTTCTTCACCTTCCTTTGGATCAATAAGGACATGCGAGGGTGAGGGCTAGTGTTTACCTTATTTTCTGGTTGAACTTGATGGACATACGTTGTTGTTTTTTTTAACCTAAATAACTATGTAACTATGTTGCAACAAGTGACCAAAGGCTCAAAATCCTTATTAAGACAACAGTCACCAGGCAAATTTTGTCTTGATGCTGTCTTGAGCCCTTCTGCAGCAGAGGTAACAGAAGCTCTATCCAATAATGATAATGTAAGTGCTGACCCTTCTGGCCCAGAATAGACAAGGTTAGTTTATTACCTTGTGGCGCATCCGTTTTTAATACATCCCATTGATCTGATCAGTAACATTATGTAGGTGCATACCTAGGTATTTTCTGGAAATAAGGCATAAGGACAATGTTCCAATCCTATATGTTACCTATATGCTGAGCTAATAATCAGTAATCCCAAGCCCCATGATGTCTCTAGCTATGATATATGCTCTCCAACCAAACTCTCCCATCTCCTGCTTTCTTTACCCCACATCTACTTTCTCATGTACTCTCTAATTATTCTTGCTGTTTCCTCCTATTCCCGTGTTCTCTCTATAGGGATCTCTGTTTCTGTGCCTACTCAACCTCCTTAAAAATGTGAAGGAATGTGCTATAGGTGCATATTATGCACCACGTGATTAACACAACTGTCAAACTAAAGCAGATAAAAGAACATAATTACATGACAGTATTGAAGAACTGATAACAATGTATGTCTTGTTATCTCATTTTACATTTACAAATGCTATTTGCCTTTCATTATCCCCTTTCATAACTTAATTGTCGATATTCCAAAAAGTGTAAATTCTTTAAAATTAAAAAAAGCAAAAAAACCCTGAATGGAAGTCAACATTTACCAGCAAGATGAATTGAAAAGTTGCTCTAAAATATATGCAACAGCATAATAACCTGTAAAGAAAATAATTTCTTCATACAAACTCCTAAAATAAACCTGCAGTGTTTTCTTCCGGGAATTCCTGGAAGCACAGAAAGAGTTAAGCTTCAGTGTTTACATATTAGCACAGAGCAATGACACACCTCGGCACAGCTGACAGTCCTGATTTACACTTGATGATTACTTGCTAATATTACGCAAGCTGACCTCTCTAAACACACATCGAGTGAATTTCTCAGCAACTGTATGTGTTTTCCTTGTCTGCTGTGCAAGAGTTTAGGTTAGGGAAAAGGTGGAGTTCCTAGATTGGTGGAGCTTTTTAAGGTTTTTTATGAGAATGATGCTACCCAGTTGAAGATTGTTGGACCGTTCTCTGTGATTGCCCTAAGAAGGGGAGGAGATAGAGAGAGACTTCTTTCTCAAAAAGAATCAACCTGGATCTCGAGGACTAATGCCATGGGTCCTTTAGGCTTTAATGATCGCAATTAATTGAGTGTCTTTCTACAGAAAAATTAACAACATGGTTGTGTTGTAATAGTTGATAACTGTTCTCTGGTTATGTGATGGTGCACTTTGGATTGATTGGCTCTCTAGTCCTAATCACTTATGGTGCCTATACTTTTGCACAGTTTCCCCTTCTCTACTATCTGTTTCTAATTTTGGTCATATAATATTTAGATATTGAGGTTCCCCTTGGACAACTTGCTCACTGCTGTCTACGGTAATTTGGTCCCTTCAGTTTAGTGTGATCTCTCTGTAAACAGCGCGATGACTCAGATCTGAACTTCCGGACAGACAGAACTTCCGGACAGATGGCGTTAGTTTGGTCACCATGACAGCGGCGCTCAGTGCGCGCCGCTGGGCGTGATACGTGCGCTGTCATAGGTCAGCGGCTCCAAAGTAGTGGTCACGTGACAATGCACACTGGAGATGGGACACACGAGGGACCGGATTCGCTGAAGGGTCCAATAGAGGCGTGGCCCTTCCGGGGATTTAACATGCACGCCATATCCGCGGCGTTTGAGACGTATCCCCACCGCGGAGAGCAGCGGTCCGTGAGGAAGCTAACCCAGTGAAACAATTGTCAACCGTCAGGGTCTCTGTGGGAGTTGCCACAGGGATTGGTGATGTATTGATGTTAATACACAATGCTATTACTATTTCATCATGATGAAAGTTAAGCTATTAAAAGTGACAGTATGAACTAACTGGTGCCCATGTGGAATTGCTGCTTGAATGGATTGCAAGAGTTTAGGTCTGATTTAAAGCATTCTGTTGGTGGAGGTGATCCTGGATATCATTAAGCAGTAGGTTGCGGTGCAGGACCAATGGGGTGGGGGATCTATCCAGGTTAGATATCAGATATGTATGGAAACATCATATAAATCTGAAGATGAGTTATTTGTTTTTCTAGTTTTAAAAGCATTTTATTGAAACAAATGTTCAAGTACTAGCATAATAGCTACATCTTATATTTCTTAACTCTCAAAATTAAAAAAGACAATATTATGTTTTTGTATGCCAATTTCCCACCCCAGTTAAAACACTGCACAAAGTAGGAAGTAGGGTTAGGAAATTGCATTGTTTCCCTTGCTGTTTGTGTCAACAATAAGAAAATATGTATCATATTCCAGAACAAAGAGTCAACCCAAAAAAAATGTTCTAACTACTTCCTATATTATCCAAAACTAAAATAAGGCCTGTTCGGAGTATTACACTTCAAATAAGTATGATCCAATTGAAGTGTCAAAAAGCCTAGCAGAGAGAGACTGACCCCAATTATACAGCTGACTTTTGAGTGTTCTGTAACTTATCTACCCCTCAATTTCCACTGCAGGGCAATGCCTAAACCAGTGACCATGAGATAAAAATGATAGCAGAGAACCAACCTTCTGTTAGCGTCCTGGTGATCTTGAAACATTTTCTCTATCAGTTTTCCACAAATAGCCTCTGAACGTTTAGCCAGTGCTCTGATTAATTCATCACAATGAAGTTCAAACATCCCTAGGCGAATAAACTGTGAAAACAGAGAAAACAGTGGAAAAAGACTGTGTAAGCAGTGTTATGTACTATAGTTCTTCTTAAACAACCAGGACAGGTTTCTAATCATCTATTATTTATGCACTACAGCATCAGTAATACAGAACAGGCATGCTACAAGGCAACGGAGAGGCCGTTCATATTTTATAGTGCTCATTAATACAAAAAATATGCCTATGTGCTAAAGAATAATTTTTGTTAAGAGATGATCACAGAAGAAGTACATAATTGATACAGACAATCCTTGCACAAAATAAGTACATGTGCATTATAAATCTCTGATCACATATGTGAATCTAAGGTGTACAAGTTTGCAAAGTGTGTAAATTCAACTGTGATCTATCTCTTATATTTTCTTATTTAGGGAAGACAAACTTAAACCCTCTATAAACAGTTGTGGTTGGGGTGTCTTGGCACCCTATAGAATAAAATACAGGAGACAAAAAAGGGAGCCCGATAGTGCAGTATGTCAATAATAGGTGTGTGGAGAAATCAATTGATTGAAAGGGCTACTCACAAAGGAGGTTTGCAAGGGGCAACCGACCACAGGAAGCAGGTGGAGACCATAAACCCGACTCCACTCGGGGTGGTCCTGGACGGACCTGGTTGCGGTTGCTCTCTTAGATGAAAAAGGATGGACAAAACATCAAACGTGGTAAAACGGGTGTTCTGTCACCACCCCTCGGACAAACATGTACGGGGGTATAACTATGCACAATAAGGGAAAGAGGCGCCCTGATTTGAATAAAAGCTTTTAAAACCAGTTTAGAAACGAAAAAGAAAAATGAGGTATCTTACCTCAATGACAAAATCTCTTTAAACTTACAAAAGATTTTTATTTGAGCACAGGCAACACGTTTCCTCAGGCCAATACAGTGCCAAATGACAGAAATCATGTAGCATAGGGAGCTTCCTCAGGCCAATACAGTGCCAAATGACAGAAATCATGTAGCATAGGGAGCTTCCTCAGGCCAATACAGTGCCAAATGACAGAAATCATGTAGCATAGGGAGCCTCCTCAGGCCAATACAGTGCCAAATGACAGAAATCATGTAGCATAGGGAGCCTCCTCAGGCCAATACAGTGCCAAATGACAGAAATCATGTAGCATAGGGAGCCTCTCTGAGAGGCTCCCTATGCTACATGATTTCTGTCATTTGGCACTGTATTGGCCGGAGGAAGCGTGCTCAGACCCGCGAAATGCGTTGTCTGTGCTCAAATAAAAATCTTTTGTAAGTTTACTGAGATTTAACATTTCTGAAAGTGTGCAATTTTTCCCATGGCAGCCATATGTGTGTATTCATATTTATAATTGGTATATGCTATTTCTAGGATCTCTTGGAAAGAAAGGACCACAAAGCCTTTCTAGTGTCTTGACATGGCCATTTTAGTTGCTAAGGGTATATTGATTAGTGAAAATTTAAATTTGTAATATATTACTGATTACTGGTAAATAATGTGGCTGCCATTAAATGTACCACCACACTTATTACAGTTATTTTTGATATCCAGGCAGATACTTGGGTTCATTGAATAGTAACGTAAGAACCTTCCGACCATATGTGAAGGATTTTACCTTGCCCTTTGCAGTTCCTCCAGCATCTATCAGATAATACATTGGAAATCTAGCAAGTTTACTTGGAGTGTAATACCATGTTAGTAATATTTTATGATTGAGCTCCCAGTGGTTTGTACACTGTTTATAGGACTAAGCAAGGGCAGTTGATCATGGTGATGTTGTTGGTGGTGGGGTAAATGTAATTAAGTAATCTCTTGTGAGCACCTTCTGGATCCAGCCACCCCCACTTATCATGACAGTAAGCATGAGATTTCCCATAGAGTCAAAGGAAAATGCGATGGAAAGGATTGTGCACTCCAACTTTGTAATAATTGGTAGCCCTCTGCAGGCGCTCACAATATAGTTTTGTCTTATTCTGGTGGTAATAGGCCTAGTGGGGGAACTCCATTGATAAGCAATGTGTGCCTCCTTACAACATCTGGTAACCTTATTAAAGCTTCTGCATAAAGCAGCTTTTGGCTGCAGTGATATCAGCATAAAATACCACTCTGCTGGTTTCTCCAGTGTGATCTTCTTGCTCATCTTCCCGGATCTGCCTTGAGAGCAGCTGCATTGGCCATCTTTAGACTGCTGAATTTAGCAGGCTTCAGGAGCATCCGTGAGCTTTTTCAGTACTATGTTCATCTTTCTACTTTGTGTCATTACCCCCTCCCAGGGGGAGCTCTGCTACTGCTGCATGTTGTTTTGAGGCATTTTCTTTAAAGTGTATCTGAAGAAATTTATAAAAGAAAAATTAGATACTCACCTTATTTGTAGGACAGTCCTTGGGATTCCCATATCATCAGTCAGCTGAATAGGGTACTGGTAAGGCTGTTGCCTTTGATTTGGGATTTAAGCCTTTGACCAGGGATCAAATCCAGTAGGTAAAACAAAAAGCAGGCTTTGGACAAGGCTTCCTAATGATCTTGGTTGCCCGTGGAGCACACACTAAGTGCTGCAGCCCTGAAAATGCTTTGAGTCTGCCAGGGGAAATGCTTGATATAAATGTTTTGTGACTTGTCTTGTTTTCTAATCCTCTGTTCCAATGCTGGGTCCATCTGAACATATTCAACCAGACCCTGTAAAATCTGTTCTCGTGACCAGTGGCCATGCTTCCACCCATGTACGAATGCAGCCTCATTGCACATGCCCAGTTAAAAATCAAAATACTCATTTGAGAGAAAAAAGTTCATATCTTCACTGACAATGACCTCTTCTACAATGCATCAAAGAACAAAGTACCTCAGCTCAAACACATGCTAAGTCTGCAAAAGTAACTGCCTTTAAAATTATAAAAAAGAAGAAAAAGTTATTATTCACATAAGTCTGTAAACAATTTGAATCTACAATGCTACACCAAGACCACACCCATATTGCTGTCCTACACTGAATCTAAACATGAACTGTAGAATATTTAACTAAGATCAGGATTCCATTGAGCTTGCCTTTCACCACTTTTGCATGTAGAAGATAGCTTGTTGGCTAATGCAGAACCTAACCATCACTGCACCCCTCAGCAACACATATTAACAATAAGTAAATCTACTCATTTAAAAACAAATACTGCAGACACAAGAGTGGCTTCTGGACTGGAAAAGGTCAGTTTACATTCCAATCCAAAAAGTGCTCAAATTATCAGACAGTTTCACTAATCTCACAATTATCAGACAGTTGCTCTAATCTCACATTCTAGCAAGGTAATGCTCAAAATTCTACAAGCCAGACTGCAGCAATATATGGAGAGAGAGTTGCCAGATGTGCAAGCAAAATGCTACAAGCCTGACTGCAGCAATATATGGAGAGAGAATTGCCAGATGTGCAAGCAAAATGCTACAAGCCAGACTACAGCAATATATGGAGAGAGAATTGTCAGAGGTGCAAGCAAAATTCTACAAGCCAGACTGCAGCAATATATGGAGAGAGAATTACCAGATGTGCAAGCAAAATTCTACAAGCCAGACTGCAGCAATATATGGAGAGAGAATTACCAGATGTGCAAGCAAAATTCTACAAGCCTGACTGCAGCAATATATGGAGAGAGAATTGCCAGATGTGCAAGCAAACTGCTACAAGCCAGACTGCAGCAATATATGGAAAGAGAATTGCCAAATGTACAAGCAAAATTCTACAAGCCAGACTGCAGCAATATATGGAGAGAGAATTACCAGATGTGCAAGCACAATTCTACAAGCCAGACTGCAGCAAAATATGGAGAGAGAATTGCCAGATGTGCAAGTTGGTTTTAGAAGAGGACGATGCACAAGGTACCATGTTAGCAACATCCCATAGATAATAGAGCAATCAAGGGAATTCCAGAATAATGTCTACTTTTACTTTATTGACTATTCAAAAGCTTTTGACTGCGTTGATCATGACTGTGGCATATTCTCATGAAAATGGGTATACCAAGCCATCTTATTTGCCTATTGAAGAATCTACTGTATACGCAAACCAAACTAAAAGAGAATTCACGTTGCTGATAGTATGTACCTGTAATATTCGTAAGTGCAATAACTAGGTGTGCAGGAGCACAGGTTTGGATTCTTGTTGAGAACAATAACATTTACTATAGGAAGAAGAAGAAGAAACAGACACGCACAAATACCGTAATTTGTTTTCTTCCTTCAGTAATTCAGATTATGTATTGTGAGTGCTGCAATGCTGAAGGGATCTGCATTCCATCATCTTCTGTTTAATATTTTGCAACTATCAGATTAAATTGGTCAACTGCTGTTCACACAACCAGATTTTTACAGCAACAGCCACCAGCAGGCATTTCAATAAAGGTTATTTGTTCATTAGGTACTCATTAAATAGTCAGTTCTTTACTAAGAAATGTTCACACATTGATGTGTGATCTTGTTTTTATTTATCTCTGCAAAAAGAAAATGATTTCATTGCAGGAAAACAGCAAGAATTTAACTGAATTTACTCATTAAAAACATATCAACAAGCAAAGGTAACCTACAATGGCTTCAAATCACCTCCTTTCTCTATATCAAGAGGAACGCGTCAAGGCTGCCCGCTTTCGCCTCTATTATTTGCATTATCGATTGAACCTCTTGCTATTCAGATAAGAAATTGCGTAGAGATACATGGCATACCATTAGGGAAGAGAATGCACAAAGTGGGCCTATTCGCTGACGACCTAATAGTTTGTATTTCACAACCCACCAGATCAATCCTAGCTCTAAATAAGATCTTAAAGCAATTTGGTATAGTCTCGGGGCTCTGTGTCAATCCGGCAAAATCAAAGGCTTTAAAGGGGTTCTTTCGCGAAAAAAGTAGGCAGTTAAAAAATGTGACAGATGACAGATTTTGGGCCAGTCCATCTTTTTAAGGGGGATTCTCAGGGCTTTCTTTGTTTTCAACAGCATTTCCTGAACAACAGTTGCAAAATTTAACTGACATAATAGTGTGCAAGTGATTAGGGAGGCCGGCTGGTATCTTCCTATTTTGGCAGTTAAACTGCTGTTCAGGAAATGCTGTTGAAAACAAAGAAAGCCCTGAGAATCCCCCTTAAAAAGATGGACTGGCCCAAAACCTGTCATCTGTCACATTTTTTAACTGCCTACTTTTTTCGCGAAAGAACCCCTTTAAATATCTCCCTTCCATCTCAATTGATGTAAACATTACAGGATGTGTTTGAATTTGATTGGGATCCCACAAACTACCTTATCTAGGCATTTATCTAACTAATTCCTATGATACACTTTTCCAACACAACTTCCCCCTGCTTGCGAAGGAACTGACAGACTTATTGGAGTGCTGGAAGAGGTATTCAATATCTTGGTTAGGCAGAATAGTGGCTATAAAAATGACCTTGCTTCCCAAGTTACTGTACGCATTTAGACTATTGCCTATCTCCCTGCCCTCTGCATTTATTGAATCCCTCCAGCGGAAAATCAATGGTTTTATCTGGGGAGCTCAAAAACCTAGGTTTAAAAAACTCTACCTACATCGTCTGAGGGGGGATGGAGTGATGGGAGTACCTAATATCTAATATCTCTCACTACTACAAAGCAGCCCAGTTGGCCATTTTGACCAACTGGCATGCAGAAAACGATAGACCTGCCTGGGTGGACATGGAGAGCCAGCTTATCACACCTATAAACATTACGAATCTTCTCTGGCTCACACCAGAACATCGCACCAGGATTAATAATCCTATCATAAAGCACTCCCTTCAGGTGTGGGATAGCTGTAAATACTCTGGTCGCTTAATGTCAGCTCACAGGCCACTCCTTTCCTTCCTGGGTAACCCTTCATTCCCGGCTGCCTTACACTCTTCCAGCCCGTATCGATGGTGGGTCGCCACTAAACTCCATAGAATCCAAGATCTTGTCATTAACACGGGTATTAAATCTTTTGACTATTTACGCGAAAAGTTTGCAATTACTCCCGCTGAATCATTTTGATATATACAAATATCCCATTTTGTAAAACAGTCCTCACAAATGTAGACTCCCCAACGAGCAGAACCTTCTTTGAAAATATTTGTGACACTAATCCCCGTTCCCCAGGGATTATTTCGCTTATATATCGGGAACTCACTCTCACCCATTCGCAAAGTAAACCCCTATATATACTCAAATGGGAGGAAGAATTAGGTCTCCAGATTGACTACACTGATATTTGTGATATCTGGGACAATATCCCTAAGATATCAATAAATGCGGACCTGGTAGAAGTAAACTATAAACTTTTATTCAGATGGCATCTAGTCCCACAAAGAGTGTCCAAGTACAATAAGAAGTGCTCGGGTGACTGTTTTAGAGGATGTAAAATGGTAGGATCTTTTGCCCACATATCAGGGTTTGCACTTGGGCATCATCCTTGATTAGTGCCCCGGTTCCGCAAAATCCGCTTCATGTCTTACTGGGCTGCCCTTACCCACATTTAACCTCTGCACAAAACGCCCTCCTTAATTATATTTTTACTGTAACTAAAATTAAAATAGCAGCAGCATGGAATACCCGATCCCTCTGTTTTGAAGCTATCAAAAACAGACTTGGCAACATTTTGTTCTTTTAGAAGCTGAGAGCTCATATGAACGACAGTATGAAAAAGTTCCATAAAACTTGGGACCCTTTAATTAACTATTTTTTAAGTCCTGAACAAATTACAATGGCAAGTGATCAATGATCTCTTCCAGAAAGCGCACCGTGAGCGCAGATATTCTGCGTACTGAGGCTTAACCGGCACGCCCCTCGTCTCTGGAGTCTCTTGACCTTCCTTTCAAATCTTTCCTTCTGTCTTCACTCACCTACTTTCTACTTCTTACTTCAGACCTCTTTTCTTCTCCTATATCTATTTACATTTAATGTAGATGTAACGATGGCTAACGAACACAGCAAAAGTACCAATCTGAATTTGTTGAAGGTCTTTGAATGGTAATTTACCTAGTACTCCCCCTTCCCTAAGGGACTCTTTATTGCACTTAGCACCCTACTAGAAACGAACCCAGTTTCTTATAATTAATAAGCAGTCCTGACCTCACTGGAGGACAGGTTCTTTGTCTAAGAGTGCAAAACATATAGATAAAGGTTGATTGTAAGCCTTTGGGCAGGGTCCTCCTCCTTTTGTGACCTACCTGATCATGCACCTCCATTACTGTGCACCCATGCTATGCATTTGAGTGAACCTAACTTGCCTAATCTCCATGCTCCCCTCCAGTGACTGACTAAGCATTACCTTGTACTCATACTGTGCTGTGTGATCTGGTTTTCTTGTATTCCTGTATTGTCATATTGCTGTTTGTCACCCCTAAATATTGTCTGTAACCTAAATTAATGTCCAGCGCTGCGTAATATGTTGGCGCTTTATAAATACAATAAATAATAATAATAAAAGGTGGTCCCCATCCGGCTTTTAAGGTTAATGAAGGATGGCAGACTTCCTTTCTGTTATCTCCCTGGAGATCATTCTGTTTAATCTTCAGCATTAGACGCTCTTGATATGGATTAATAATACTTTGATGGGAGCTATATTTTATTAAGGAGACCTTTTGCTACTGTTACTGTTTGGAAAATTTTAGACGGTGGGATATTCCACTTCATTGTATGTTCTATTATTAGATTTGAGTGTTCCGCAATAAGTCTAATACTCTTTATTGCCACTGTGTTTGTACTGGACTGTAAACAATGTTATGTGTACAACTGTTTTCCTTTTATTACAAAACTTTCAATAAAAATAATTGAAACAAAAAAAAAAACATATCAACTAAAATGTGTATTCTAACTCAGGAAAAAGTGTCCACACCCTACCCCGTAATAGCTAGTATTATCCCCTGGCAGAAACAACTGCAGTAAGATCATTCTTGTAGCCATCTACCACTCTCTGATGTTGGTCTGAGGAAAGTTTCCCCAACCCCTCAATGCAGAATTATTTAAGCTGTGGGATGTTTGATGGAATTTTTGCATGTTGAAGCAGCCAACTTCAAGTCACCCCACAGCATTTTACTGGGATTGAGATTTGGGCTTAGACTGAACCTCTCCACAACTCTCCATTTCTTAGCTTTCAACCACTCCTTGGTAGATTTACTTGTGTGTTTGGGTTATTGTCCTGTTGCAGGGTCCAGTTCTTTGTCAACTTTAATTTTCATACAGATGGTCTTATGATGTTCCTCAAGCACCCTCTGATACATGGTAGAATTCATGGTGTTTTCTATGATGATGAACTGGTCAGGTACTGCCGCAGTAAAGCATCCTCAAACCATGACATATCCACCTCCAAGCTTAACAGTTGGTATGATGTTCTTTCCTGGAATGCTGTAATTGGTTTGTACCAAACATGTCCTCTGTTATGGTGTCCAAATAATTCAATGTTAGACTAGTCTGTCCAATGAACATCATTCCATTATGAGGACCCATAGGGCATTCCAAGTCTGAGGTGCTCAAGTTACAGACACTGTATTTTTATAACGTGAAGAAACGGGAAAGGCCTGAAAAATGTGCCATCCTTCAAGTGTCCAATAAATCGAGTATTTCTTACTATCCTTCCTCTACCGAGGTAAAATAGTTTATTTCATACTGCTCACCAGCTGTTCATAATTGTTTGGGTGCCTTTTACAACCTATTTTAGTTTGTTTGCCCTATTTAGGGGCCTCTTCTGTGATATTAGATTCAGCAGGTTTTTTTTTTTTTTTTGCTGGACTACGACCAGCCATACAGCGAAGAAGATTCCTACATATCCAAGTGGAGACAAAATTCTCTATATGCATGTTATTGTGGATGCATTTCAGCAATTCAATCTTGTAAGTAGCATTTCTTGTACCAGTTATCTAATTCTCTGGAATACTGCACTATATTGGCACTTTTGATTTCTCTGTCTTTTATTTTTCAGTTCCATGAGTTGGTCCTTTGAATTTCATTCACCAGATACACCCATCATTCTCTTTTGATGATCATAACCTTGATGATCTCTCATCTCTTTTGATGATCATAAACAGTTTCTCCTAAGACTTTAGTACTCTCTAGTGACTGAAATATCAGGAACTTTCATTGACCAACTGGTAGAAAGGTTCCCAGCCCTTTTAACCTCCTTAGCGGTAATCCCGAGCTGAGCTCAGGGTAAGCCGCCGCGGAGGATTTCTCAGCCCCTGGTGGGCCGATTTTCTCACTTTTTGCTTTGTTACATGCAGTTTGCTAGCTGCGTGTACAAGCCGATCGCCGCCACTCTGTGTCGATTCGCCGCTACCCGCCGCGTTAGAGGGTCCCCCCCCCCGAGAGCCCTTGCGCAGCCTGGCCAATCACTGCCAGGCTGCACTAAGGGGTGGATCGGGACTCCCCCAGATGCCATGATGTGGATGACGTCATGGCGACAGGGGAAGCCAAACAGGAAATCCCATTCTGAGCGGGATTTCCTGTTTGCTCTGATCGCTGGAGGCGATCGGAAGCAGTTGGTGGAAGCCGCTGCACAGCGTCTATCATGTAGCTAGCGCTAGGCTAGCTACATGATTAAAAAAAATATATATAAAAAAAAGTGCTGCACCGCCACCCTGGCGGTTTTAATAGAACGCCAGGGAGGTTAAGCTTAATTGTGTGGTCACTCAATTAAAAGTGCAGGTAATTGACCATGTACCACAACATCCGAGGAGAGGTGACCGTCATAAACTGTTGCTTATTAAAGAAGCAAGATGGATCCGCAAGTTGGGAACCATGGGGAGGGGGGCCTTAACAAGGAATACGATCTTTTGCCTTGTATATAATGGGGATTATGTCTGGTGGTGTTCTCTGCTGGGGGAGGGGTCTATTATGCTAATATTGTATATTTATTTTGATATGTCTCTTTTATTGCAGAAATGAATATTGTCATGCCAAGATTCCTGGAGCCAAGAAGCGTTAAAGAGGTCCCTTATTGTTTTTAATGATATTGCCAGCGCTGCCGAGCGTGATCCGGCTGGTGAGTCTCTGCTCATAAGCCGCTTGTTTATCCTAACATGTGCATTTCTTTAGACGCGTGATATGCCGGCTTGGTAGCCGGATACACGCGTTATAGGTTGCTATGGAGATTGGGAGACGCCCCCTAGTGACGTGTTATCACGTGAACAGACCTCATTATGACGTTACTGGATGCAGGAAGTGGCTGGGGCGGGTCTAACACGCCGGAAAGTTCCGCTTTGAGCGCCTTGTAAGTTAGTGCGCAGCAGCGTATATATTTACATACTTAATGAGCGGTTTTCATTCTAGTCTGCTCTATGGGGGGTGTGCCTCTTTCTACTATTATAGGATGTCTCTATTTGCATATTAGAGACTGCAGTTCCCTATGTGGTCCGTTTGGCCATCTAGAGTGTCTGATTGGCTGAGGGATCATGCCTGTGATTGGCGTTTGGTCTGGGAGGTAACTATTTAAACGCATAGAGAGTGCATTATAGTGTAACACTGCCCGATACAGCTTGAAAAAGGTCTGCGGACCGAAACAGCGCTGCTGTCGCTGTGATGCCTGTTATGCTACCTTTTTAACAATAAAGAGCTTGAATACTACTGGATGGTGCTGACTTGACTGCGGAGAAGTTGTTGGAGTGCCTGAGTGTGCAGAGGCACTGCAAGTCACAGCACATCACCTTTCCCTCCATGGGTGCTTGCTACACACTGATTCTTTGCTATCTTAGATATCTGTTAGTGATGCAAAGGCTTTCAAGGCTGGTTGTCTAGGCTTGCTTGCTGGCTTTAGCTTTCTGTCTATCTGACTAGCATGTTTTTTGTTTTTTTTGTTTGGTCATGCAAATTCACCTAGTCTTGGTGGCATTGGCTGCTGGTGCCCTTGTATCGGCTACTGATGGTGACCTTGCATTGCTAGATAGTGCTGGCTGATTGTCTAAAATTGCAGGCTGGTGCATGCTGCCTGTACTATCCTGATATTTCTAGATGCTGGTACAGGCGGGGTAAAGCTAGCTACTGCTTGCTTGTGGCAATGACCTGGTTTTACTGTTCTCTGGTTCTGGCCTGGTATATATTATTACTGCTAGGTGCTTGAACTGGTCTGGCTGGTTCTAGATGCTAATACTGACTTGACTTTAAGTAGTACAGTCCTGGAAATGGTACTGTCCTAGCGTATGCTCATATTAGTCACATACAGCAAAAACTGTAAAAACCCATACTCAATTCGCAGGAAGTCAGCACTAAACAACAATAACTATGCACAAAGAGAATTAAATCATGGCGTTAATATTTAAAGGACTTTAAAGTCACAAATTCTGGAAGTGAGCCAGCGGCGGGGACCATAGCATCGGTGAGTGGCTGTGCGGGCACAGGATGTCTGCGGGGGACCATTAGAAGCCCCAGGTAAGTTCAACTCTTTTCCCCCTACCCCCTACAGTACTCCTTTAACCTTTTAAACTACTACTAGAAACCTTAGTTTGTGTAGTTGAAGTTCCAGGATTTGCTAAAGTTTTCCAAAACCCTGGATGCCCTAACACAGGAGTGCCCAATAGGTCGATCGCGATCTACCGGTAGATCGCGACCGCCTATTTGGTAGATCTCGTCATGTTACATTTTGCGGCTGTCAGCTGTCAGATTCTGCTGCCGCCCGCTGGCCAATCAGAAGAGGCGGAGATGAGAGAAGCGGTACGGCGGGAGAGGAGGACGCCGCGACGTCATAGCTGGGGGCGGAGCTGGGCACAATGCATCGATGCACACTGCCCGCCGCCCCCTTCGCTCGCCGGGGTCTTCATTAGAGTGCCCATCTGCACTCTAGCCAGCGCAACTGAAGGAGGGGAGACCAAGAGGAGCCCCAGACACCGCCGCTGGAACTGGAGGGAGGTAAGTGGCACCTACGCCTAACTACGCTATACCTGGCTAATTATACTGAAGGCACCCACACCTAACTACACTATACCTGGCTAACTATCCTGAAGGCACCCACACCTAACTACACTATACCTGGCTAACTATACTGAAGGCACCCACACCTAACTACACTATACCTGGCTAACTATACTGAAGGCACCCACACCTAACTACACTATACCTGGCTAACTATACTGAAGGCACCTACACCTAACTACACTATACCTGGCTAACTATCCTGAAGGCACCCACACCTAACTACACTATACCTGGCTAACTATACTGAAGGCACCCACACCTAACTACACTATACCTGGCTAACTATACTGAAGGCACCCGCACCTAACTACACTATACCTGGCTAACTATAATGAAGGCACCCACACCTAACTGGCATATTCAGACAGGGGTTACGGATGTATGGAATCCCCACTGAGACTCCTGTACCTTTAAAAAAATTCCCTGAAATCACTAAAGCAAGCTGGTAAATATACAAAGGCTTGCTTCCTGCAGGGTCTGTGGGAAAAACTCAGCTCTTTCACTATTGTAAAGACTGCATGTAGACAGCTACATAAGGTATTTCACAGGTTGAAAAGTTTGACAGTCCCTAAACTCCAGGAGGGCTGCCTGCAGCTTGTGTGAGAGGCTGACCATCCCTTACATCCTCCACACCCCTATGGACGGTATACCTATATCCTTCCCCTATTCCCACAATTCCCCCCACCATGTTGTTTTGTTTTTGCTTTGCCAATGCTAAATGTATTTGGTCCTGCCAATAAAGCTTTTTGGGATTTGGCTGGCAGGGACAGGAGACACATTACAGGCAAGTAGCCTGTGTGATGTGGGACTGTAATACATATAAGCTCTCTGCTCTATCTCAGTCTCTCCACTCCTTCTCTCTCCCACATTCACCATCGTTTTCCCCCTTCCCAAAGTGCTGGTTGGAAGGGGGGCAATCTCCCCCCAGGCCGCCTTTCATTCAGAGATTTAGGGCCAGTCCAGTGCCTGGTGTATTTAGGTTTGTTGTTGTAGCAATGTAAAATACTTGGCTAGCTGATAAAAGTGCGATTAGAGGACAGGCAAGCTGGTAAATATACACAGCATGATGCAGAGCTTGCCTGGAGCGTCCGGGGACAAAAATCTGTCTGGTCTCTCCTCATTGTTATAATGACTGCATGTGCTGATAAGGTGTTATACAAGGTGAAAAGTTTTTGACAGTCCCGAGACTCCAGGAGGGCTGCTTTCTGACTTGTGTGAGAGGTCACCAGCAGGGACAGAAGTCCAATTACAGGCAAGTAGCCTCTGTGTGATGTGGGACTGCAATACAGATAAGCTCTCTGCTCCATCTCAGGCTATTCTCAATTTCTCTCCACTCCTCCTCTCTCTGGGCTAGTGCACGCCAAAATCACAATAGCAATTGTTAGCAATTAGTGAGTGCGATTTTGTGAAGCGATTTTGAGAGCGATTTCTGAATGAATCGCTCAAAAAAATGCTACATGCAGTATACTTGTGATTTTGAAAAAATCACAACGCTTCTGTGGGAACACCCTCATAGGGTAACATTAGCCAAGCGCTTTTCAAATCACTGTCGATTTGAAAAACGCTCAGGAGCACCCTTGGAGTGCACCAGCCCTCCCTCATTCACCTTTGTTTCCCTCTTCCCCTAGTGCTGAGTGTCTGTGTCTTCTTGTCATACAGGAAAGCTAAATAAAAGTGCAATCCTGGTGAGGCACATTATTATTATTTAGTATTTATATAGCACCGCCATCTTCCGCAGATGCCTATATCCCTGCATCATATGGGTATCACTTGCGCTATGTGACACTATGTGGCATATTCCACTGAATTGTCCAAACTAAGTCTATCTCCCGTTCCTCTCTCGGGGAGTTGTTCCAGCGCTGTCCCCTGTTCAAATTTGCTGCTACCAGAAGCCCTCAGAAACACTCGTGTCCTTGAGTACTACCAAAGATAGGCAGCTCCGTAATACGCCAGCGCACTTTTGTGCATGGGCATTATGGAGCCACCTGTATTCGGAAGCACTCGGGGACATAAGTGCTTCTGGACCTTTCAGGAATCCCCCCCCCCCTTAAAAATCCTGCGTTTGCCCCTGCACCTAACTACACTATACCTGGCTAACTATAATGAAGGCACCTACACCTAACTACACTGTACCTGGCTAACTATACTGACGGCACCCACACCTAACTACACTATACCTGGCTAACTATACTGAAGGCACCCACACCAAACTACACTATACCTGGCTAACTATACTGAAGGCACCCACACCTAACTACACTATACCTGGCTAACTATCCTGAAGGCACCCACACCTAACTACACTATACCTGGCTAACTATCCTGAAGGCACCCACACCTAAATACACTATACCTGGCTAACTATACTGAAGGCACCCACACCTAACTACACTATATCTGGCTAACTATACTGAAGGCCACTACATCTGGCTATCTATACTGAAGGCACCTACACCTAACTACACTATACCTGGCTAACTATACTGAAGGCACCTACACCTAACTACAAAATACCTGCTACCTATACTGAAGGCCCCTATACCTATCTACCTATACTGAAGACACGTATACCTAGATACCTAAATGTTGGTAGATCTCCTGGACTCGGCAAATTTTAAAGTAGCTCGCGAGCCGAAAAAGTGTGGGCACCCCTGCCCTAACACCTAGGTCCACAACATGTAGGAGGTGTACCCCAGGAGGTACTTCTGATAGGTCCAGGGGGTACTTGGGATTGATGGAGTTAATTAATATAGAAAATTTAGTTGTCAGAAATTAAGAATCAAATAAATTCTACTTACTTGTACTACTACTAAATATATCTGTTAAGGGGTACAATATTTACCATACCATGGAGTACCTGGGGAGCATAGGCTCTCAAAAAGGGGTACATAAAATACTGAGAAACACTGCCCTAATACAGTGGTTGCCAATAGATTTCAGCTTGCAACACTCCATGGTAAAACTTCATACATGCATTACATATAGAATTTATATATTTTAAATAAAAAAGTAACATTTTCACAGTACTCATACAACATAATTCAGTCTGTACTGAAGTTCTATTAAGAAAAATTCTTTGTACTTGTAAAAGGAGCAAAACAGCCACATTCCCCAAATCCTTCACAACAAACAGTATTTAACATGGTGTGACGCTATTTTAGATGACAATGCACCTTTTGTCAATATCAAGCCGCAAACTAAACTGTGCTGTATGAATACAGTGGACTTGTAGAATAATACAGCTCTTGCACAAGAGTTTCTTAGAGTGGCACACACCCGATGTTTGCTCTAATATTAGCACAATAATAGCAGGTTAACATGTGCTTGTAAAATGTGTGCTTTACAATATACAGTACCTGAGATCAGTGGAAATAATATGGCAGAGCAGACTGTAAGGCCCGGTTCACATTTGCGGATTTTACCAAAACGGACCAGATGTCCGGATCCGTTCCGTCCGGATCCAGTCCGGATGCATCAGGTTGCAATCCGGATGCAGTCAGGATCCGGTCCATTTGCACCTGGATTTTCATCCGTTACGGATCCGGTTGCTATCCGGATCCGTTTTTTAAAGAGATAAGACTATAAAAAATTACTGGGGTCTGGGAGGTGTGCAGAAGCCCTGGAGTCATTGTTGGAGACAGCCTGACGTGTGGAGACCATCCTTGGATAGAGAGAATGCAGTTTGGACCATGGATCCAGTGTATTTTTACTCATTTTATCTGGGAATTGTCTCCTTTTTAATTTTTACCTACTACTATGTAGGAAGGAAGCGTGCTCCTCGCAGAAGATGGTGGGTGCACCCTCTACTCATGAGAAAGCAAAGGAAGGGAGAGTTCCAGACCCTCTACCAGGACCTTAGACGACACCCAGAGACGTTCTACAGCTATACCCGGATGTCCATACCCCTGTAGTATCCAGACCTAAACACACCACCCCCACCATTCCTAAACACCCCACCCTCACCCCCACAACACTTCACCCCTGTACACCTAGCTAAACACACCACCCCCACCCTCCACAAAACACCCAGACTCCTCTAAACACACCTCCCCCATCCTCCAATGCTAAGCCCATGTGTCACCATCCAAAATCACCATAGAAAACGCTACGGAAGTGGGGTAGATAGGCCGGATTTTATAGCCAGTGTGTTGTGTCATTTCAGTTTCTCATTGGTTTCTCCTGTGCGGATGGTGTAGTCAGGATCCGGTCCGGGTGCGGCGGCCGGATGAAACGTACGGCAAAAATAGAGCAGGTTGGAACAATCCGGACCGTAGCCCAGAGTTCGGATCTGGTCAGGATCCGGTCAGTGAGGAATGGACGAGTGTGTACGGATCCATAGAGTTACATTGGATCGCCGAACGTCCGTTCCGTTTGTACAGTATACGGTCCGGAAAATCCTGACGGCGAACGCCAATGTGAACCAGGCCTTAGAGGTGATACCGTCACATAAATGTGTCTGCTTTACTATATTTATTTATTGTATTTATAAAGCACCAAAATATTATGCAGCGCTGGACATTAGTTAAAGAGTAACTGTCGTGCATAAAAAAACTGTTGTGGCTTCAAAATAGCCACAGTAAATATGGAAACTGTTTAGAATAGGATTCTCTACTTTTCCTTTATAAAATTCACAGGAATCTTAACGTCGACAGTGCAATACATCTGTTATGTAAGTAGAGCAAGTATTTATCTACTTATATATTTGTTTTTTTTCCTGAGATAGTATGGCTGACAGCTCCTCTTTAAAGTTACAGACAATATTTAGGGGTGACATACAGCAATAAGACAATGCAGGAATACATGAAAAACAGATCACACAGCACAGTATGAGTACAAGATAATGCTTAGTCAGTCACTGGATGGAAGCATGGAGATTAGGCAAGTAGAGTTCACTCAAGAGTTCACTCAGATCCATAGAATGGGTGTACAGTAATGGAGGTGCATGAACCGGTAGGAGATGTAAGGAGGAGGACCCTGCCCGAAGGCTTACAATCTAGAGGGAGAGATAGGGACACGAAAGGTAGGGGACCAGCGTTCAGCTGCTGGTTTAGAGCACCAGTGAGGGGGGTAAGCCAGAGTGAAAAGGTGAGTTTTGAAGACCTTCTAAAAAGATGTTAAAGGAGGGGGGAACCCTAATGGGGGAGTTAGGGAGTTCCATAGTTTTGGAGCAGCTCTTGAGAAGTCCTAGAGGCGTGCATGGAATTGGGTGATGCGGGGGACAGTCAGTCGAAGTTCATTGGAGGAGTGGAGTGAGCAGCTAGGTGTGTACCTCTGAGTAAGATTGAAAATGTAGGTTGGGTAGGTTTTGTGGACAGATTTGTAGGCCAGACACAGTATCTTGAATCTGATTCTGGACTGGATAGGAAGCCAGTGAAGGGATTCAAAGAGGGGAGCCACCGTGGTGGAGCGATGGGAGGAGTGGATAATTCTGGCTGCCGCATTCATAAAGGACTGCAGCGGGTAATTCAGGTCATAGGGAGACCAGACAGGAGGGCATTGCAGTAGTCAAGGCAGGAAATTATGAAGGCATGGATGAGGAGTTTGGTAGTGAAAGAGGTCAGGAAAGGGCGGACCTTGCAGATGTTATTGAGGTGGAAGTTGCAGGACTTTGTGAGGTTTTAGATTTGGGAAGTGAAGGAGAGTGTGGAGTTCAGGGTGACACCCAGACAGTGGGCTAGAGAGGTAGGGCAAATGGTTGTTTGGTTAACAGTGACATGCACATCTGGAAGGTTCAGGGATGGCCGGGGCGGGAAGATCATAAATTCTGTTTTGTCTAGGCTTAGTTTCAGGAATCTAGCGAACATACAGGAGGAGATGGCTGACAGGCAGGAGACCTTGTCCATAGTAGTGGTGGATAGGTCAGGCAATAATAAATCCAGAAGGTCTGAGCACTCACTGTAGACAAAGTCCGCTTTTATTCAATGAACCTGACACAATTCCATTCCATAGACCAATGAATGGTGAATGTTCACCATTCTGTGTTGTTACCTTGACAAAGGGGACCCCTCGAGGCCCCAAATCGAATTGTTGGTCTATGGAATAGAATTGTGTCACGTTCATTGAATAAAAGCGGACTTGGTCTACAGTGAGTGTGCGGACCTTCTGGATTTATTATTGACTGTGCTTATGGTCCTGCACCTCTACAGTGGTGTGCGATTTGTGGACAGGTCAGGGGTGTGGAGGTAGATCTGGGTGTTATCTGCATACAGATGATAGTTAAAACCCCTGGAGGAGTTAACCTTGCCAATGGAGGATGTGTATCGGGTGAACATTAGGGGGCCAAGGAGCTAGCCTTGGGGGACTCCCACTGAGAGGTGGTTGGGGGTGGATGAGAACTCATTGAAGGAGGTTGTGAAGGAGCGGTTGAAGAGGTAGGATAAAGCCAGGCCAGGGTGTGGTTATGAATGCCCCTGGACTGGAGGTACTGGAGAAGTAGGGGATGGTCCACTGTGTCAAAAGCTGCTGAAAGGTCAAGAAGGAGGAGAATGGAGTATTTGCCTTCAGCTTTAGCTAAGGTGAGGTCATTGACCACTTTGGTGAAAGCTGTTTCGGTTGAGTGGGCTGGCCAAAATCCAGATTGCAGTGGGTCTAGCAAGGAGTTGGCATTGAGGTACTGGGTTAGGCGTTTGTGAACCAGACGCTCAAGGAGTTTTGAGGCAAAGAGGAGGAAGGAGATAGGGCGGCAGCTGGATGGTAGTGAGGGGTCAAGGGAGGGTTTCTTGAGCAGGGGTAGTACAGTGGCATGCTTGAAGTCTGAGGAGAAGGTGCCTGTGGATAGGGAGAGGTTAAACAGGGCAGTGAGGACTGGTGTCAAATCCAGGAAGTGAGGACGGAGTAAGTCAGAAGGGATGGGGTCCAGGGGGGAGGTAGTGGTATGGGAAGTCTGCAGTACGTGATTGACTTCCTCAGTGATAGTAGGAGTGAAGGCGGTGAGGGGAGGATAGGGTGGAGGAGGAGCTGAATGGGAGGGGGTGGGAGGTGAGGATTGAAGGTTGGATATTTCTTGACCAATGGAGACAATTTTGTTGGTGAAATGGGTGGCTAAATCCGTGGCAGAGAGGGAGGAAACGGAGGGTGGGGGGTAGGTTTAAGCAGGGAGTTGAAAGTGTCAAAGAGACACTGGGGTTTGGAAGCTTGTGCTCTGATGAGCTTGGTGAAGGGCAGTGTGGAAAGGCTGCAGGTTAGACTTGTACTGTAGGAAATCCTCGTTAAATCAAGTTCTTCTCCATTTCCGTTCATTGGCATGTGTTACCCTTTGGAGTTTGCGAGTATAGGTGATGTGCCAGGGCTGGGGGTTAGGGGGCCGGTTGCGGCAGAATATTGGGGGAGCAGCTTCCTCTAGGGCCAATGGAGGGCTTGACGATACTGAGCTGCAGCAAGATTAAGAGAGGTTTGGGTGAGGAGAGAGGAAAGGGCATGGAGGAGTCAACTAGGACACTAGGGTTGAGCTGACGTAGGTCTCGCTGCTATCCACCAGGTGGGTGGGCAGGTGGTTTGGTGGTGCCTTCTGTGAAGAGGTTGAAGGTGAGAAGGTGGTGGTCTGAGCGCGGGAAGGGTGCGATGTCAAGGTGTTTAATGGTTGTGAATTTAGTGAGTATAAGGTAGAAAATGTGACCTGCAGTATGGGTCGTTGGTGTGTTGTAATAGGCCAAGGGAGTTCACTATGGTGAGTAGCCGGGTCACGACAGAGTTGTTGGGTTCATCGATGGGAGTGTTAAAATCCCCAAGGATGATGTGATATACTATACTAATATATACTGGTAATTAAATCCCGGACCTATTTATTGCATTTTCACAAATACAGTAACTTAAATAGACATAACTGGGTATACAAAATGTAGGATTAAAGGGAATAAAGGGGGATTAAAGGGAATAAAGGGAATAAACTTATCATATAATGAATTGTATGTGTAGTACAGCTAAGAAATAGAACATTAGTAGCAAAGAACAGTCTCATATTGTTTCCAGTACAGTGCAAAAGAGCTTCTCTGAGCTCTCTGACCCAATTTGGGTCAAGACAATCCTATTTTCTGACGTATACATCAAAGAAACAGTGGGACACAGCTTTAATAAAGTTTTACTGCAAGGGAGTTCAAACAGCCATTAGCACTGCTCTGTTTCCCACTTTAAAATACAGAGTGTGGTTTGTAATTACAAATATGACAGAATGATGCAATATTTAAACAACAACAAAAAGATATATACCATATATACTCGGATACCTCGCGTATAAGTCGGCCCCAGCATTTGACCCTTTTAAGCTGCAATTTTTTACTGACTCAAGTATAAGTCTAACCAGAAAAGGTAAGGGCTGCACTTGGGGACTTGGCGTTAATGGCTGTTCTTGGGAACCAGTATGTCACCTTTCAGTGTGGTCACTGTGGCCCCTCTACCTGTGTGGCCCTTTGTCCACGTACGAGAGGAATCGGCGCAGGAGACTTGGGCCCAGGGTACAGCTGGTATATGGCTGATCCTGCTGCTGCACAAATCCTGGGCGTATTAAATACTATTCCCCCTCCAGGCCGCCATGAATAGTGGGGAATAAAAATAGTTCGGTTTCCAGCAACTGCTGGAAGCCGAATGATTGTGTTTTAAAAGTAACTTCAGCTCCGTCTTCTGACGGCGCCGAAGTTACTCCCTGTGTGCCCAAGTCTCCTGCGCTGGATACACTGTGTTCGCCTTTGTCTCACTGGCAGTGTGGCCCCTCTAGCTGAGTGGATACTGTGTCCCTTTGGCTGTGTGGCCCCTGTGTCAAACTGGATGTATGAGCTGCAGCAGCCAGCATCTCTCTCCCCTTCCGCGCAGTGCTGCAGCAGGCAGCTTGCTGAAATGCCTCCCTCCCTCCCACCACCATGGCAAGGGGCCCCTCCCCCTTGGTCTCTCCCCAGCAGCTTGCCACAAAACCCCCTCCCTCCCACCACCATGGAAAGGAGCCCCCCTCTCCCTCTCCCCAGCACCCCCCTACACACACACACACACACACACACTTTTATACCTTAAGTCATTACTAAACTTCTTGACTTATAGGGGAGTATATACGGTAATTGAAAATTGTTTTCTCTTTTGTTTGCTACTAATGTTCTATTAATTATCTGTACTACCACATACAATTCATTATATCATAAACTTTTTTCCGCTGTAGTGTTACTTTAAGATAGAAGTAACAATAATATTTTTTTAAATTTAAAACATTTAACCTCAAACGGAGTACCCAATTGGAACTTTGCTAGTGAAATAAAAACAATACCTTTCTTGAATTGTATTGTATTTCCTCTGTCAGCTTCTGATATTTAACAGCTTCTCTCATTATTTCCTCAAATGTATGTTCCTCAGTCAAAAAATGATCAACATCCAGATCTGCCTGCTTGGTTATCAAGAAGTTATACTTGTCATACATTTTTAAATGTTCCTGTGGCAAAGAGCTCTCCAAAGCAACAAATTCTTTCACTTTTCTTTTGTGTTCTTCTAAAATCTCCTCTAGGATTATTGGCCTCAAAGTCGTTTTTGACTGATGATCCTGATTGAAATATAAAGAACTATTAATATATTAATATAAAACAAAACAAAATATGGAATCATTCTACCTTCAGTAATGATACTAGAATACTAATCCTAATTACAGGCACTATGTGAAGCTAAAACCATTAAAATAATAATGATGTTGAGAGTTCTTACTCTCAGAAAGAAACTTCTTAGGTTAGTCACCGAGCTATATTAAACACAGTTATAGGTTATATGATGACACCTTTAGCAGGGCAATCCACTTCCTTGGGTCATACACAGACAGAAACACTGGTACACATGATAAATGAGGCCCCGGGCTCTTCCACCATCTGGGAACCCCAAACCCATATGCGACACCAAGATGGGGAGCACAGGTGAGCTCGGCACTCCCACCACCAGGAAAAAGGGGAAAGAGGCACCCAATGGATATAAAATACTCTAAAAGCAATAAAATTGAAAAAAATGAGGTGGCTTACCTCAAAGATGACAAATTCACTTAAAATTCATTGTTTATTTGTACAAAGCACAAGCAACATGCTTCATGGGAACCTCGTCCACTTCCTCAGGCCAAATAAAGTGCCGATGAATACTAAAAGCCGCATTCGGGGCGCCTCTGACCACCACCACCACTCACACTGCCTCTATCTAAACGCTGAATGCAAAACACAAGAGAAGCCAATGCTCAGTCCCAGCCAGCAATCTGCCATTTTATTGGTCCACAGACAGCCTGTCAGCGAATCAAGTGTAATAGTATACACCCCTGTCTGCAGTACCAAATCTAGCAGGAGTTGCTAGTAAGGTAAAGCGAATCCATAGATGAAAAACTAACTATAACAAGTAACTTGTCTATATATCTTATCTAAACTTTAGATAGTTTACACAGCATATCAAGCTGCAAACAGCTTAAAAAGTTTATGAATATTTATTCCTGTGATACAATGAGGGCAGCCATGTTCTGTTTGTCACATTGTCACAGGCTAAGGGCTGGAGATGCAATCAGCTTGCCTGTGAGTAAATTCAGTCCCCTCTCCTCCTCCCTCCTCCCCTTTGCCTCTGAAATCAATGGCTAGTAACCTCCTCCTCCTCCTGCCCAGACTGAGCTCCCATAAGCCCTTGCTACAGTCAAGGCACTGTGAAAAGCTGTGGGCGAGGCTTGTTTAGTTTATAGGGAATTAGCGTATTAAAACAAAACAAAAAAGTATTTGGCTTGAGGAATGCCCTATAAACTATATGTAAGGAACACAATTATGCAATAAGTAAAAGTTTTCGGATCCACTTTAAGCAAAATTCAGGTGAGAGAGGTTCGGTCGCACATAATAGTAGATTATGTGACCAGCAGCACGTGCATGTAAACCTCTTAATGCCCCCCTCCCCGCCTTGTCTGCCATACACAGACAGGGAAGTCTCTTTAAACAACGTTACAAAAAAAACTAAAAAGATTGGTCAACGCACATCTTATTTAAATGATCCAGTGAATTCAATACATTTAAACGACATTGTGCTGCTCATATCCAAAAGCCAAAGCAATACAAAACATCTGTAACATCTGTAGACTTTGCGGCTGCGGATGCGTATGTTATACCCGCAGCCGCCTTTGTTCCCCGTTCACAGGCCTTATCCGTCCCGGCGGCGTCTAGCACACCGGGAACAGCATTGTCTATTGCTCATGGGGTCTCTGTATCGCGGAGACAGGACCTTTATGCTGGAAGAAGGCGCGTCAGCTGACCTGCTGGTCGGCTGACGTCAGGAGTGACTCGCACCGCCCGGATTGGCTGATTATTAGGGGGTGTGGCGCTGGGCTCTCCTCGGCTTCTTAAGCCGTCGCAGATCATTGGCAACTCGTCTGCTGTTGCGAATACACTCGTGTTAGCGCTCAGACCTTAGACTAGTTCCAGGTGTTGAAACCAAGGATTTCACACCAGACTAAGAATTGTTATTGTATTGATTACCTGTGTATGATTCTGGCTATTCTCTGACCTTGCTATCGCTAAATGATTCTGTACCTCTGCCTTTCTGACTTTAGTTGCTGAACCTTTGCCTGATATTAACTATTCTCTTGCCTGCCGTTTTGGTACTGTCTCTTCCTGCCTGTTATTGAACTTTGCCTGTCTGACTACTCTACTCACTAGTGGGCCCTTGCCACTAGTGAGGGACTCTAGCTATTAGAACCCACCAGCCCCTCTGGTGAGGTTCAGACTCACTTGTACCTCTCTGAGTGACTGTTAGTACCTTGCCAGCTCCTCTGGAAAGGCCTTGCTTAACTATCCAGTCACTTGTGCAGTTAGTACCTTGCCAGCTCCTCTGGCAAGGTCTTGCTAAACTATCCAGTCTATTGTACTGTCAGTTCCTTACCAGCTCCTCTGGTAAGGTTTAGCCAAACTTGTAGACCCTCCAGCTCCTCTGGTAGGGTCTAGCCTGTGTGGCAGCTAGTACCCACCAGCTCCTCTGGTGAGGTCTAGCACTGTTCTTGCAGATAGTACTCACCAGCTCCTCTGGTGAGATCTATCCAATTATTTACTGTTGCACCAAACACCACTCCTTACTCTCAGCTAGCTTTACTAGTATTATTGGTGATACTGCAGATCACCACATAATCAGGTATAGCGTCTGTATTATTGGTGATTCTGCAGATCACAAATGATCAGACGTCTGAGTTGCAGCACCCAATCGTTACAGAACAGCAGACCAGATATCATGGATACACTGGCTGGTCATGTGGAAGTCTTGATTACAGCTATTGACCGACTATCCCTTACAGTCAGTACTCAACAGACTCAGATTTTCCAACTGTCTGAGGCTTTGCAAGACATTCCAACACATACTATACCAGTGCCATTCCATCTTGTTCCGGAGCCCAGACTACCTCTTCCTGAGAGATTTTCTGGGCATAGGTCTGATTATAAAAAATTTTAAGAATCGATGCCTTTCCTATTTTGAAGTATGCCCCATGGCTTCAGGGTCAGAGAGCCAGAGGGTCATTTTGTTAAAAACTTTGTTATCAAGAGACTCACAGGCATGTTCCTATAGTCTTTCAGATAACCATGAAGCTTTAGCCTCTGTTCAGGGTTTCTTTGAAGCTATGGCAGTTATATATGATGATCCCGATTTAGCTATAACGTCAGAGAGGAAGCTTAAGGCCCTCAGACAAACTCATAATACTGTAGAGAGATATGCAGCAGAGTTTAAAAGGTGGGCGGTGACTACTAGATGGGAGCAACATGCTTTGCTTGATTGTTTTTTATCAGGACTATCTGACGCTGTGGCCGATTTGATGTTGGGCCATCCCGAACCAAGATCTCTTGACGAGGCGATATCTTTGGCCATTGAAATTGATCGCCGAATTCGATATCAGAAAGAGACTCAGGGTAAGATTATTAGAAAAGCTGGGCCAGGTCCTTCACCTTTTCAGGATAACTCGAGAAAAATTTCCAAGTCTGAAAGAGTTTTTGAGCTCTCGTTCAGGATCCTGTTTTCCATCGTCGGAGACAGATCAGGGGTTCGGAATTGTCTCAAGTAGACGGACACCTTACATCGCTCTTTGGTGGTTGGTGGTACCACCTTAGGCGATTCAGCTGTTCCAACAGGAGATTGTAGGTTGCTCCTTCCGTGTACTATTACCTGGGAAGATCAGGTCCAGGATACACCGGCATTCATAGACTCAGGTTCAGCAGCCAATTTTACGGATTATGATTTTACAGTACAGCTCGGTCTTCCTCTCCAGTCTTTAGGACAGCAGGTAGTCCTTACTGCAGTGTTTGACTCACCACTGCAGGGAAAACGATCTCTATCGCAGACTCCTGTCCTCTTATGTCAGATTGGTATTCTCCATAGAGAACAAATTCAATTTCTTGTTCTCAAAATGGCGACCTCCTCGGTGATCCTTGGTATGCCTTGGCTTCAGAAGTATTCCCCTCAGATAGATTGGAGTTCCAGACAATTATTAAGTTGGTCCTCTTTTTGTCAGCAGCATTGTCTGGGGAAAGTCACGGTGTGCGCCACAAAAGTTCAGGTGGAGGGCTTGCCTAGACAGTACTCTGATTTCTCAGATGTATTCTGTCCCTGGGCTGCAGACAAGCTTCCACCCCATCGAAGCTTCGATTGCCCCATAGATTTGAGATCGGGTTGTATGCCTCCTAGGGGTCATTTATATAATTTGTCTAGGCCCGAAAAGCTGGCTATGCAGGAATATATCACGGACAATTTGGCCAAAGGTTTTATCCGCCCTTCTAGGTCCCCGGCCGGGGCAGGTTTCTTTTTTGTGAAGAAGAAGGATGGTGGCCTCAGGCCATGCATCGATTACAGGGGTCTGAATAAGATTACTGTGAAAAATCGTTATCCTCTACCCCTGATCGACGATTTATTCTCCCAAGTTACTAAGGCTGGGGTGTTTACTAAACTCGATCTCAGGGGGGCATATAACCTGATCCGTATAAGAGAGGGTGACGAGTGGAAGACGGCGTTTAACACGCCCGACGGGCACTACGAGTATCTCGTTATGCCCTTCGGGTTGTGCAATGCACCCGCCGTCTTCCAGGAACTGATTAATGAGGTGTTCAGGGAGGTTTTAGGAAAATTTGTCCTTGTTTATCTGGATGATATCCTTATTTTTTTCCCCTACACTGACTGAACACTGAAAACATGTGAGATATGTCTTGAGAAAGTTACGGCAGAACTTATTATTTGCCAAGATAGAAAAGTGCCTTTTTGAGGTTTCGGAGGTGCCCTTTTTGGGGTATGTGATTTCCACGGCAGGATTGTCTATGGACCCCAGAAAGGTGTCTGCAGTGTTGGAGTGGCCTCGACCGGTGGGTTTAAAGGCACTTCAGCGATTCCTTGGCTTCGCCAATTACTACAGAAGATTTATAAAAGGCTTTTCTTCTGTAGTATCACCTCTTACGGAACTCAACAAGAAGGGGGCAGATACTTACAACTGGTCGGCGGAGGCGTTGACCGCCTTTTTATCTCAAAAAATGTGTTTTGTTCTGCCCCCATCTTAAGACATGTGGAGGTATCCCTACCTTTTATTGTTGAGGTAGACACTTCAGAAATTGGAGTAGGGGCAGTATTATCTCAGCATTCTGGTTTGCAAGGCAGGTTGCATCCTTGCGCTTATTTTTCAAAAAAGTTCTCTCCTGCTGAGAGGAATTATGACATTGGAAATCGCGAGCTTTTAGGCATTAAACTTGCATTTGAAGAGTGGCGACATTGGCTGGAGGGGGCTGAGCACACGATAACAGTATATACGGACCATACAAATTTAGAGTATATTGAAACCGCCAAGCGTCTTACTCCTAGACAGGCTCGGTGGTTCCTATTTTTCACACGGTTCAGGTTCTTTATTACCTACAGACCAGGTAGTAAAACATAAAGGCTGATGCTTTGTCTAGATGCTTTGAGCCCGAATCAGTACAGATTGCCACTCCAGTCAATATTCTTCCCGAAAATGTCATTGTTGCAGCTGTTAATTTTCAGGTTGAACAGAGCAAGACCAGCAAGATTAAGAGAGTACAAAGCTGCCTCTGGTTTGTGTGTTGGTTCACCTGTGCAGGGTTATCCCTCTCCCTCCCTCCCTGGTTCCGTGGGGACAGATAAAATCAGAGAGAGGTCCCAGGATTCGTGCCTTGTCATGCAAGAGGGATCGTGTCCGGAGTCCACGCCGAGAGGGAGGGGGGTTCTGTAACATCTGTAGACTTGGCAGCTGCGGATGCGTATGTTATACCCGCAGCCGCCTTTGTTCCCCATTCACAGGCCTTATCCGTCCCGGCAGCGTCTAGCACGCCGGGAACAGCATTGTCTATTGCTCATGGGGGTCTCTGTATTGCGGAGACAGGACCTTTATGCTGGAAGAAGGCGCGTCAGCTGACCTGCTGGTCGGCTGACGTCACGAGTGACTCACACCGCCCGGATTGGCTGATTATTAGGGGGCATGGCGCTGGGCTCTCCTCGGCTTCTTAAGCCGTCGCAGATCATTGGCAACTCGTCTGCTGTTGCGAATACACTCGTGTTAGAACTCAGACCTTAGACTAGTTCCAGGTGTTGAAACCAAGGACTTCACACAAGACTAGGAATTGTTATTGTATTGATTACCTGTGTATGATTCTGGCTATTCTCTGACCTTGCTATCGCTAAACGATTCTGTACCTCTGCCTTTCTGACTTTAGTTGCTGAACCTTTGCCTGATATTTACTATTCTCTTGCCTGCCGTTTTGGTACTGTCTCTTCCTGCCTGTTATCGAACTTTGCCTGTCTGACTACTCTACTCACTAGTGGGCCCTTGCCACTAGTGAGGGACTCTAGCTATTAGAACCCACCAGCCCCTCTGGTGAGGTTCAGACTCACTTGTACCTCTCTGAGTGACTGTTAGTACCTTGCCAGCTCCTCTGATAAGGCGTTGCTAAACTATCCAGTCACTTGTGCAGTTAGTACCTTGCCAGCTCCTCTGGCAAGGTCTTGCTAAACTATCCAGTCTATTGTACTGTCAGTTCCTTACCAGCTCCTCTGGTAAGGTTTAGCCAAACTTGTAGACCCTCCAGCTCCTCTGGTAGGGTCTAGCCTGTGTGGCAGCTAGTACCCACCAGCTCCTCTGGTGAGGTCTAGCACTGTTCTTGCAGATAGTACTCACCAGCTCCTCTGGTGAGATCTATCCAATTATTTACTGTTGCACCAAACACCACTCCTTACTCTCAGCTAGCTATACTAGTATTATTGGTGATACTGCAGATCACCACATACCGTAATCAGGTATAGCATCTGTATTATTGGTGATTCTGCAGATCACAAATGATCAGACATCTGAGTTGCAGCACCCAATTGTTACAACATCTAAAAGATATAAACAAGGAGCTCAGCTCATCCATGACCGCCGCGGTGGATTGCTCAGCCCCTGGTGGGTCTTTTTTTATAATTTAAAAAAAAAAACACGCAGCTAGCAGTGATGCTCGGATGCAGATCGTGATCACGACTTGCCGTGAATCCAGGACCATTTTTCAGCTATCCGCCATGGGTATTCGTCGCCGTGGATCAATTTTCATTCACTAAAATACTCTTCGGCAGACTGTGAATGAACGCAAATCCGCTTCGGCAGACCGTTAATGAAACAAATTCGCTTCGCCAGACCGTGAATGAACGCATTCACGCTCGTGAAAATGGCGCAGAACTCGTGGTTAGATCGTGAATAGAGGAAGTAGGCGGAAGTGACTTCCCTGGGCCAATCAGAGGCCCCCAGGCCCTAGCAACCAATCACAGGAGGGGAGGCTATGCCCTCCCCTCCTGTATATAAAGCAGCGACCATGATGGAAAAGCTCCATCCTTGCTAGACTCTGGTACTGAGAGGATCATCTCCAGGCCATTGCTGCTTCAGCAAGCACGTTTTCTATGTCAAAACCCAGTGTTTTTACTCCTAACAGTGCTCTTATATTGTACTTGTCAGTTGTATTTAGTTACAAGCCAGTGAGTCATTGCTGTAGTCACTGTAGTCAGAGTGTACTGGTGATTAGTGTGTTTAGTGCAGGCAGGCAGGTTCAGAGTGCTCACTTGTATTCAGCTAGCCAGTCATACACTTCAGCTACTACTTACAGTCACACTGCCACTGCCAGTGCTGGTCATTCATTAAGTGTCGTGAGTGACATTGTGTACTGTGCTCACTGCTCACTGGTATTATTCATCTCAATTGGCAGTGATACCCTTCACTTAGGTTGTACTACTGTGCTTACTGCTCACTGGTATTAATCATCTCATTACCCAGTGATACCCTTCAGTTACGTTGTACTCTGCTCACTGCTCACTGGTATTAATCATCTCATTACCCAGTGATACCCTTCAGTTACGTTGTACTGTGCTCACTGCTCACTGGTATTAATCATCTCATTACCCAGTGATACCCTTCACTTAGGTTGTACTACTGTGCTCACTGCTCACTGGTATTAATCATCTCATTACCCAGTGATACCCTTCAGTTAGGGTGTACTCTGCTCACTGGTATTATTCATCTCATTACCTAGTGATACCCTTCACTTAGGTTGTACTGTGCTCACTGCTCACTGGCATTATTCATCTCATTTGGCAGTGATACCCTTCACTTAGGTTGTACTGTGTTTACTGCTCACTGGTATTAATCATCTCATTAACCAGTGATACCCTTCAGTTAGGTTGTACTGTGCTCACTGCTCCCTGGTATTATTCATCTCATTACCCAGTGATACCCTTCACTTAGATTGTACTGTGCTCACTGCTCACTGGTATTATTCATCTCATTACCCAGTGATACCCTTCACTTAGGTTGTACTATTGTGCTCACTGCTCACTGGTATTAATCATCTCATTACCCAGTGATACCCTTCACTTAGGTTGTACTGTGCTCACTGCTCACTGGTATTATTCATCTCATTTGGCAGTGATACCCTTCACTTAGGTTGTAGACAAGACAAGACAAATAACATTTATATTGCGCTTTTCTCCTGGCGGACTCAAAGCGCCAGAGCTGCAGCCACTAGGACGCGCTCTATAGGCAGTAGCAGTGTTAGGGAAACTTGCCTAAGGTCTCCTACTGAATAGGTGCTGTCTTACTAAACAGGGAGAGCCGAGATTCGAACCCTGGTCTCCTGTGTCAGAGGCAGAGCCCTTAACCATTACACCATCCAGTACTGTACTGTGCTCACTGCTCACTGGTATTAATTATCTCATTACCCAGTGATACCCTTCACTTAGGTTGTACTGTGCTCACTGCTCACTGGTATTAATTATCTCATTACCCAGTGATACCCTTCACTTAGGTTGTACTGTGCTCACTGCTCACTGGTATTATTAATCTCATTACACAGTGATCCCCTTCACTTAGGTTGTACTGTGCTCACTGCTCACTGGTATTATTCATCTCATTACCTAGTTATACCCTTCACTTAGGTTCTACTACTGTGCTCACTGCTCACTGGTATTAATCATCTCATTACCCAGTGATACCCTTCACTTAGGTTGTACTACTGTGCTCACTGCTCACTGGTATTAATCATCTCATTACCCAGTGATACCCTTCACTTAGGTTGTACTGTGCTCACTGTTCACTGGTATTAATCATCTCATTACCCAGTGATACCCTTCACTTAGGTTGTACTACTGTGCTCACTGCTCACTGGTATTAATCATCTCATTACCCAGTGATACCCTTCAGTTACGTTGTACTGTGCTCACTGCTCTCCCTAACGATCGGCCATCACACGAAGAAAACCGGCAATAGCATTTTCCGGTACTCCTCATGCGATGGCAAGGTGATAAGTAGCTTGCATCTGCAAGCTGCTTATCACCTTGTATAGGATATAACCCACTGTATCTTCTGATTATTTCTCCACATAATCACCTCCTTTATGTAAGCATTTATCATATATTTTGCAAGGTTTCCAATCCCTTTGTTGTTGTAGCATCACATGCCTCATCTATTAGTTGGGTAGATAGGTGATGAGGGGCTTGGTGAACAGCTACTGGCATTCTGCAGTCATGTGACAAGCAGCAAAGGGAGAAAATATATTGACCTGACAGATGCAAGTTCAATTACACAGAAAGAATACCTTGCATGGCAGATACAAGCATTACTTTCTGGATGACCGTCATTTATTGGGTTATCCAGACATGTTTTCATCCACACTGCCTGCAAAAATATATATATATATATATATATATATATATATATATATATATATATATATATATATATATATATATATATATATATATATACTCACCTACAAGATTATTAGAAACACCTGTGCTGTGCAATTTCTCATTAATGCAATTATCTAATCAACCAATCACATGGCAGTTGCTTCAATGCATTTAGGGGTGTGGTTCTTTCTTGTCAAGACAATCTCCTGAACTCCAAACTGAATGTCAGAATGGGAAAGAAAGGTGATTTAAGCAATTTTGAGCGTGGCATGGTTGTTGGTGCCAGATGGGCCGGTCTGATTATTTCACAATCTGCTCAGTTACTGGGATTCTCACGCACAACCATTTCTAGGGTTTACAAAGAATGGTGTGAAAAGGGAAAAGCATCCAGTATGTGGCAGCCATGTGGGAAAAAATGCCTTGTTGATGCTAGAGGTCAGAGGAGAATGGGCCGACTGATTAAAGCTGATAGAAGAGCAACGTTGACTGAAATAACCACTCGTTACAACCGAGGTATGCAGCAAAGCATTTGTGAAACCACAACACGCACAACCTTGAGGTGGATGGGCTACAACAGCAGAAGACCCCACCGGGTACCACTCATCTCCACTACAAATAGGAAAAATAGGCTACAATTTTCACGAGCGCACAAAAATTGGACAGTTGAAGACTGGAAAAACGTTGCCTGGTCTGATGAGTCTCGATAGAGTCAGAATTTGGCGTAAACAAAATGAGAACATGGATCCATCATGCCTTGTTACCACTGTGCAGGCTGGTGGTGGTGGTGTAATGTTGTGATGGAAGTTTTCTTGGCACACTTTAGGCTCCTTAGTGCCAATTGGGCATCGTTTAAATGCCAACAGGCTACCTGAGCATTGTTTCTGACCATGTCCATCCCTTCATAACCACCATGTACCCATCCTCTGATGGCTACTTCCAGAAGGATAATGCACCATGTCACAAAGCTCAAATCATTTCAAATTGGTTTCTTGAACATGACAATGAGTTCACTGTAATAAAATAGCCCCCACAGTCACCAGATCTCAACCCAATAGAGCATCTTTGGGATGTGATGGAAAGGTCCTGTCCTGATGTGCATCCCACTAATCTCCATCAACTGCAAGATGCTATCCTATCAATATGGGCCAACATGCTCTCAGCACCTGGTTGGATCAATGCCACGTAGAATTGAGGCAGTTCTAAAGGCGAAAGGGGGTAAAACACCGTATTAGTATGGTGTTCCTAATAATCCTTTAGGTGAGTGTGTGTGTGTGTATATATATATATATATATATATATATATATATATATATATATATATATATATATATATATATATATGTTTATTAAATGAAATGTTACTTGGATATACATTTATTGGTGGTGTGCATGAGTGTTTACTTTACAAGTTTAATAGACTCTAAGTAAAACAGTGGCACATAGTGGAAAGGCGTATGTTTATGTAGAAACTTCACCTATTCGTGGTGTTATGTTTGTGAGCTGGGCATGGCTACACTGTGTGGCTAGCTGAGGGTGTGGGCAATGACATCACATTAAGAAGCTGTACACATTAGCAACTATGGCATTTGCTCCGTGTCACACTGTGATTTTATAAAGTAGTTTGGATTTATCTGGATGGATAGATGCCATGGTGATTTTTAATTTTTTTAATTTTTGCTTTTCTTTTTTTAATAGCCTAATAAAGGGGCTATGTGTGCCTACAAAGCTTACCACAAAACTTAACCGTAACTAATTATAGTTATTTGTCATATTTTGGCAAAAACTACTTGTACTGATCTATTTCAGGGACCAAAAAAGAAAAAAAAACCTTTAATGAGCTTGAACCAAGTGACTGATTACTTTCAGAGAGCAAGCAGGGCTAAGAAATAATATATCTGTCACTTGTTTTGTTAAGGTAACTAATTGCATTCCCCAGCTAAAAAAAAGCACACTTTTCCCAAGATGATTTGAATATATGAAAGTTTAATGCACTTACCCACTCAGAATACAGCCTTGTTTCAACTCGTGGAATAAGGCTTACTGCTTTAATCATCACATCATAAACATTCAGCAGCACAATTTCATAATCATTAAAGTCAGGTTCAAATTTTATTGAAATATTGTCAAGAATGAGCCTCATTATAAAACCTGGATGTTCATAGGCACGGACTGAATCCTGCAAAATAAACAAACACTTTGAAGTAAAAAAACACTGAAAATAATTCTGAACAGGGTTTCTGTATGCCTGTTCCATATTACATCCTAACTTGCTAAAGTATTGTCAGATATACAGTATAGACACCTTCACTTCATTAGTTTATATTTACTGTGGTATAGAAATTTGCCATGCAATCACTATTTTCCAACAAAGAGATGTTAAAATACATTTGAAAGCTTATCTTACATTGTTGCAAACTGGCATTTTTAGATGTAAGATTTACTGTAAGTATGAATATAAATATGTTAGCCAGTGGTTTTATCTATTATTATTATTATTATTAATAATATATTTTTTTTCGTTAAACATAGGTTCATTTATTGAAGTTTGCAATTCAAGGTTACATGCAGAGTATAGCATTGTATTAGAATTGAGAAAATATACAAGTAGTGTATATAAAGTAGCATAATTACATATCATTCAGAATTTAACAGAGGGTACTAACGCACATATCAATCATATTTAACATGTATTTATGAAACATGTTTAAGCTGGTTGTTGTATGAAATAGTGTAGGGTTAACCGGGGGAGTTGAAATGAACCGGGTCAAAAACAGGTAAAAGATTAATAGTAGTTGTTATAATCCAATCACCTTACATAGACAAGCAACAAGCATTAGAAATGTTATACAAATGGATTTTTTAACCTTCTTTCCCATATAAGACAGAATTTATTGAGGCATTACCTGTGTTTATATACCAGTTGTTTATAGGGGAGGGAGGTTTTGATTCTAGATTTCCACTCTGTGATTTTGGGGCATGTGGGTGACATCCATCTGATAGCTATACATTGTCTGGCTGCAAATAAAGTTTCCATTAAGAATGCTTTGTCGAATTTATTCATGTCAGGATTAATAATGTTGAGAATGCATGATTTGATGTCAAGAGTAACAGGGGAGCCCACGCGGTGGTGTAGAAAGTCGGTTATTTGTTTCCAGAACGCAGCTAAGGGAGGACACTCCCACAGCATGTGCAAAAATGAAGGGTTTTTACGTTTGCATTTGGGGCCATTTGGTGAGGCGCTTGGAGAATACTTGGCTACTTGAGATGGTAGCAGATAGCTCTGATGTATAATGTAGAGCTGAGTCAGTTTATCGCGTACACATGGCGGGATAGACTTGGAGGTAAGTAGACATCCTTCCCATTCCTCCTCGTCTATTTTTATGCCTAGGTTGGTCCAATTATTGCAAGTGGAAGTGACTAATTTTTGGGATTGAGGTTGAAGCAGTAAGGAGTATAAGATACCAATTTTGTGTTTAACAGGCCCATCTTTAATATTTTCTAGTATTAATGAAGTGCCAGTCATAGGGAGTCCCATTCGGAATTGAGCTTTTAGAGCATGGGACAATTGCATATACATAAACTCGAGTATGTTTGGGAGTGAATATAGGTCTTTCAGGTGGGAAAAAGGGACCAACCGAGAGCCCTTTATGATCTGTCCTAAATATGTTATACCCTTATCTGCCCATAATCTGGTGTTTTGTAATTTGGTTAGTTCAGGCAAGAGAGGGTTATCCCACAACGGTGTGTAGTGTTCCCAGTTTGTAGAGGGGAGAATATTAAATGCTTTGGCCCATACTCTGGATGCTTGGATAAAGATGGTATTGTTAGAGTTGTGTGGACAGACGTTACCTTTTAAAAGACTAAAAGGAAGATTACAGTTTTCGTTAGTAGCCTTATATCCCAGTAGTTCTGGGGCATAGGGGGAAGGGTCTGTGAACCAATTAGGCATGTGTTCCAGTTGCGATGCTGTATAGTAAAAAAACTGGAAGTGCCATACCACCAGCTTCTGAAGGGCATTGGGGTATAGTGTGTTTGAGTTTAGCACAAGATTTCCCCCATACTATAGAAAGAAGGAATGAGGTGAGTTTTTTTTTTAAATGGCATAGGGATGTATACAGGGGAGTTATGTAGAATATAAAGAATTTTTGGAAGTAGTACACTTTTAATTAAGTTTATGCGGCCTGCTACTGAGAGGGGTAGTTTGGTCCAGACTACCAGTTTCTGTTGTGTTAATTTTAGGAGAGGAGCTACATTGTCTTGGTAATACAACGTGGGTTTTGCTTGGACTGTAACCCCTAGATATTTAAATAATGTTGTAATTTGTAATGGGCAGGGAAGTGGTGTAGTGGAGACTTTGGGGTCATCAATACCCAGAATTGCTGACTTACTCCAATTGATTGATAGGCCGGAAAACAGGCCTATTTCTGTTATGATGTCAAAGGCTGCTTTGAGGGAGGAATGTGGGTCAGCTAAATAAAGGATAGTGTCGTCTGCATATTGACTTATTTTCTCTTCAATTGTTCCTATACAGAGACCTTTAATAAGAGGACTATTTCTAATCTTACAGGCCAGGGGTTCAGCGGATAATGCATATAATAGTGGGGATAGGGGACAGCCCTGGCGGGTTCCTCTAGGAAGGGGTAAATGATTTCGAAATTATTGAATTTTTACTAACTTGGGCCATGGGGTTGGTGTAAAGTAATTTAACCCATCTCATGTAATTGTCACCGAAGCCAAATCTGGCCAGAGTGGCAAACAAGAAGGGCCACTCCACCGCATCAAACGCTTTGGCTGCATCGAGAGTGACCACACAGCGTGCGCCAGAATTAGTGTGTTGGGCTTGTAGATTAGCATATAGTCTACGAATATTTAGTGCTGTTGTTTTCCCTGGCATGAAACCCGTCTGGTCACTCTTGACGAGGAAAAGTATGACCTTGCTTAGGGCTCTTTCATACCAGAGCCCTTTACTGCGTTGTAACGCAAAGGCAGTTAAAGTGGTCTAACACCCAGCATTTCAACTTTGCTTTAAAAGATTGCTTACAGCTTATAAACTATTATGCCAGATTTTTTTTTCAGCAGAAATTCACTGAATGGATTAAACATGACATTTTAGTGCTGCATTTAGCTAGAATCCTCCTCCGTGCTTGCTTGTTTAGTTACAAATGTATCTATCTACAATGTAACAAACAAACACTGCTCTGAGAGAACAAAGAGGGCTTCCCCGGCAGGCTTTTCAAAGGTCTATTTGTATTCCAAATAAAGATACATTTGTAACTAAAAGATAAGAAGGCAGGGCCGAGCCTGGGCGGGTGCTGCGGGTGCAAGGCACCCAGGCGCCTGCCTCTGAGAGGCGCCGCCCGGCCCCGCACGCCCGGCCCCGCTCTCCCCCTGTGGCCGCCGCCACTGCTTCAAGCTCCCTCCCTCTAGCCGCCGCGTCAGACCTCGATCAGGCGGGCGGGCACTAGGACCTAGCACGCCGCACTGATATGCGGAAGTGACATCACTTCCGCATATAGAGCGGGTGCGTCCGGCGCCCTTTTCCTGGTCGGGGCGCCCGCTGATTGAGGTCTGACTAAGGGCTGCTGAAAGGTGAGGGGGGAGCGGAGGAGGGAGCGGCGGCGGCGGGGCGCGCTCCTGTCACTCACTACCTATCCTGGGCACAGATACCCCCTGGCTACCTATCCTGGGCACAGATACCCCCTGGCTACCTATCCTGGGCACAGATACCCCCTGGCTACCTATCCTGGGCGCAGATACCACCTGGCTACCTATCCTGGGCACAGATACCCCCTGGCTACCTATCCTGGGCACAGATACCCCCTGGCTACCTATCCTGGGCACAGATACCCCCTGGCTACCTATCCTGGGCGCAGATACCACCTGGCTACCTATCCTGGGCACAGATACCCCCTGGCTACCTATCCTGGGCGCAGATACCACCTGGCTACCTATCCTGGGCGCAGATACCACCTGGCTACCTATCCTGGGCACAGATACTACCTGGCTACCTATCCTGGGCACAGATACCCCCTGGCTACCTATCCTGGGCGCACATACCCCCTGGCTACCTATCCTGGGCGCACATACCCCCTGGCTACCTATCCTGGGCGCACATACCCCCTGGCTACCTATCCTGGGCGCACATACCCCCTGGCTACCTATCCTGGGCGCACATACCCCCTGGCTACCTATCCTGGGCGCACATACCCCCTGGCTACCTATCCTGGGCGCACATACCCCCTGGCTACCTATCCTGGGCACAGATACCACCTGGCTACCTATCCTGGGCACAGATACCACCTGGCTACCTATCCTGGGCGCACATACCCCCTGGCTACCTATCCTGGGCGCACATACCCCCTGGCTACCTATCCTGGGCGCACATACCCCCAGGCTACCTATCCTGGGCACAGATACCACCTGGCTACCTATCCTGGGCGCACATACCCCCTGGCTACCTATCCTGGGCACAGATACCACCTGGCTACCTATCCTGGGCACAGATACCACCTGGCTACCTATCCTGGGCACAGATACCACCTGGCTACCTATCCTGGGCGCACATACCCCCTGGCTACCTATCCTGGGCGCACATACTCCCTGGCTACCTATCCTGGGCGCACATACCCCCTGGCTACCTATCCTGGGCGCACATACCCCCAGGCTACCTATCCTGGGCACAGATACCACCTGGCTACCTATCCTGGGCGCACATACCCCCTGGCTACCTATCCTGGGCGCACATACCCCCTGGCTACCTATCCTGGGCACAGATACCACCTGGCTACCTATCCTGGGCACAGATACCACCTGGCTACCTACCCTGGGCACAGATACCACCTGGCTACCTATCCTGGGCGCACATACCCCCAGGCTACCTATCCTGGGCACAGATACCACCTGGCTACCTATCCTGGGCGCACATACCCCCTGGCTACCTATCCTGGGCGCACATACCCCCTGGCTACCTATCCTGGGCGCACATACCCCCTGGCTACCTATCCTGGGCGCACATACCCCCTGGCTACCTATCCTGGGCGCACATACCCCCTGGCTACCTATCCTGGGTGCACATACCCCCTGGCTACCTATCCTGGGCGCACATACCCCCTGGCTACCTATCCTGGGCGCACATACCCCCAAGCTACCTATCCTGGGCACAGATACCACCTGGTACCTATCCTGGGCGCACATACCCCCTGGCTACCTATCCTGGGCGCACATACCCCCTGGCTACCTATCCTGGGGGCACATACCCCCTGGCTACCTATCCTGGGCGCACATACCCCCTGGCTACCTATCCTGGGCGCACATACCCCCAGGCTACCTATCCTGGGCACAGATACCACCTGGCTACCTATGCTGGGCGCACATACCCCCTGGCTACCTATCCTGGGCGCACATACCCCCTGGCTACCTATCCTGGGCGCACATACCCCCTGGCTACCTATCCTGGGCGCACATACCCCCTGGCTACCTATCCTGGGCGCACATACCCCCTGGCTACCTATCCTGGGCGCACATACCCCCTGGCTACCTATCCTGGGCGCACATACCCCCTGGCTACCTATCCTGGGCGCACATACCCCATGGCTACCTATCCTGGGCGCGTATACCCCCTGGCTACCTATCCTGGGCGCACATACCCCCAGGCTACCTATCCTGGGCACAGATACCACCTGGCTACCTATCCTGGGCGCACATACCCCCTGGCTACCTATCCTGGGCGCACATACCCCCTGGCTACCTATCCTGGGCGCACATAACCCCTGGCTACCTATCCTGGGCGCACATACCCCCTGGCTACCTATCCTGGGCGCACATACCCCCTGGCTACCTATCCTGGGCGCACATACCCCCTGGCTACCTATCCTGGGCGCACATACCCCCTGGCTACCTATCCTGGGCGCACATACCCCCAAGCTACCTATCCTGGGCACAGATACCACCTGGCTACCTATCCTGGGCGCACATACCCCCTGGCTACCTATCCTGGGCGCACATACCCCCTGGCTACCTATCCTGGGGGCACATACCCCCTGGCTACCTATCCTGGGCGCACATACCCCCTGGCTACCTATCCTGGGCGCACATACCCCCAGGCTACCTATCCTGGGCACAGATACCACCTGGCTACCTATGCTGGGCGCACATACCCCCTGGCTACCTATCCTGGGCGCACATACCCCCTGGCTACCTATCCTGGGCGCACATACCCCCTGGCTACCTATCCTGGGCGCACATACCCCCTGGCTACCTATCCTGGGCGCACATACCCCCTGGCTACCTATCCTGGGCGCACATACCCCCTGGCTACCTATCCTGGGCGCACATACCCCCTGGCTACCTATCCTGGGCGCACATACCCCATGGCTACCTATCCTGGGCGCGTATACCCCCTGGCTACCTATCCTGGGCGCGTATACCCCCTGGCTACCTATCCTGGGTGCATATACCGCATGGCTACCTATCCTGGGCGCATATACCCCCTGGCTACCTATCCTGGGGACATATATCCCTGGCTATATATTCTGGGGACACTGTCTGTTTGTCATTATGTGCATTTACTGGTGAAAATCTCTCTTATGTGCATTTGCTGGTAAAAAGCTGTCTTCTTATGTGCATTTGCTGGTGAAAAGCTGTCTTCTTATGTGCATTTGCTGGTGAAAAGCTGTCTTATTATGTGCATTTGCTGGTTAAAAGCGGTCTCTTGTTATGTGCATTTGCTGGTGAAAAGCGGTCTCTTGTTATGTGCATTTGCTGGTGAAAAGCGGTCTCTTGTTATGTGCATTTGCTGGTGAAAAGCGGTCTCTTGTTATGTGCATTTGCTGGTGAAAAGCGGTCTCTTGTTATGTGCATTTGCTGGTGAAAAGCGGTCTCTTATGTGCATTTACATGGGGAAAAGCTGTCTCTTGTTATGTGCATTTACTTGGGGAAAAGCTGTCTCTTATGTGCATTTAGTGGGGAAATTTTGTCAGTAAAAATAATCTTTTGTCAGTAAATTTTTAGGTATTTGTCAGTAAAAAAATAACGTGAAAGGTTGGCAACACTGGCAGGCTGCGCGGCGCAACGGGAAAGATACAGGCAGCCCACCTCACGCTTGGGCTTGGCGGGGGGAGGAGCCTATGACAGCGAGAGTAGGGTGGCCGCAGGCAGCCATAAATACGCAGTGTGTGACTGTGTCGCACTCGCAGAGCCTCTCAGCCTGAGTCAGTCCAGAGACTAGCAGACTCGCAGGAAGCCAAAGCCAGCCAGGAGCAAGCCCATGGAAGAGGGGTAGGAATGGGGTATCACATGCATGCGGAAAGAGGTGGAAGGTGTGGGTGTGATTAGGCAGGACACTGGTGTGGTTATGTGGTTGGGCGCGGTAAATTTAACCACTCCCATAGGCGCCAGAAAAAATCTTGCACCCAGGTGCCAGGCACCCCAGGCTCGCCCCTGTAAGAAGGGATGCGGATTCCTAGTTGAATCCAACACTAAAATGTCATGTTTAACCCATTCAGTGAATTTCTGCTTAAAAAAAAATCTGGCATAATAGTTTGTAAGCTGTAAGCAATCTTTTAAAGCAAAGTTGTAATGCTGGGTGTTAAACCGCTTTAATAAAGGTAACATGAAAGTCCATAGACTTTCATTTTACCTATCACACCCGACGCTGTGCTTCGGTACGTTGCGGTTCCAACGCACCCAGGAACGTAGATCCGCTGGGAGCCGGCGTTTTCCGTTGGGTTCAATTAATAGCTACCGCCACTGATTGTGTTGCACCGCAGATACCTGACGACGCTTCAGGCTATCAACGTGTGCAGGAGAATGGCTCCTGCACGCGTTGTCTGGTGTGAAAGGAGCCTTAGTCTTAAGGCTAGTATCTTTGCTAAATTATAAAAAAAATTGAACTGTACAATGTAGAGGATACAAACAATATACTGTATACACACAATGTATGACACAAACAAGGGGGATGCAGATAATACACATGATTACAGAACACCCCATAAAAAAACAAATCTGTGTTTGTTGTTATACACTGCAATTGTCATCAGAGATTATTATGAAAATAAACAATTTCCTCAAGCTTCCAATTTTAATTTTCAGGAAAATTAATAGAAAAGCAGCAGAGAGACTGACCTATTTACCTGCTCAGCAAATCTTGTGATGTCTAGGGTAAAAAATATTGAATAGGTTTGCTATGTGTTTGGTTGTGTCTCAAACCTCTAATACTGGTTCTACCTCCATCAGCCTGGAACAGACACAGGGCAGCTTGAGCCTAATGGCCCATACTCACGAGGGACTTTTGTCGCCTCAACACGCGGCGCGCGCGTGTTGCGGCGACAGGTCGCCCGTGAGTATGGGCCGCCGCACACGCGCGCCCCCCGAACTGTCGCCCGCCGCTCTTGTCGCCATGCGATTGAAAGTTTCAATCGCATGGCAACAGTCGCCGCTGCCCCCCCGCCGCAACTGTCGCTAGTCCGCGTGAGTACGCGGACTAGCGACAGCAACCTCCATGTAGGTACATGGAGCTTCCGGCGGGGGGAGGAGGAACGTCAGCGACAGCTTCCGCCTTGCTGCTGGTCCCTCTTCCGCGTGTGTACGCGGAGGGACCTGGCGAGAAGCTGTCGCCGGCCTGTCGCCCACACGCTCACGTGTGCTGGCGACAGGCCACATTTCTCGCCCGTGAGTATGGGCCTTTAAGCTGAGTACCCACTACAAGACCAGCAGAAGATGGACTCGGGGAAAATACGGCGGCCGCAACACGATGGGCCCACATTCCCCGATCCATCTTCTACCGCTGGAACATACAACAGTGTGAAGCGATTGCAGAACTTTGCGTGGGAGTCTACGGGAGTCGTAACAATCATCTGTGAGGTTATCTGTTATGATGGTAGCAACTGTCGCATGTCATAAAAAACGATTGTGTCATTGTGAGAGCATACACACAGACGCAAAATCGTGAAAGCAATCATTGGTCACAAAAAAAAGTTGCCTGTCACAAAAAAAAATTGCCGCAAAAATTGCGTTTTGAGTACGGACCTTAAGCAATCAATATGCGGCTGACATCCAGTGAAAATGGAGATTCACTATATTAGGTTACATTTGTCTAATTTAAAATTGTCTAGTTTTGGTGTGTCTGTGTGGCTCCAGCATCCTCAGCTCTCTGCTCCTGGCTGACAAAGAGGGGGATCTGACATGGCTCAATGTGTTGTGAGACCTTTTTCTTTCTATCAAGTCAAACAGGTCTGGTCATTCTCCTCTGACTCCTTGCATTAGCAAGGTACTTCTATCTGAAGAGGTGTCCATTTGTTGTACCATGTGGTGCTTATTTTTTGTACCATTGTGAGAAAGCTCTAATGACTTTTGTGCATTAGAAACCCAGGAGTTTGTTAGTTACAGATATAACAAAACAGACTGCCTAGTATAAAACTCCCAGAGATCTGATTTTTTCACCGTCTGGCGTACCACATGAATGCTAACTGAAGCGCCTGACCTGCATCTGCAGAATTTTACGCATTGCACTAAGGTCACATGATTAGTTGTTAGACAGTTGTTTGAATAGTCTGGTGTACAGGTGTTATGAGAAAGTATCCTGCCGCTTTCCATACTTTTAAAATGCAATGGACCAGATGACCAAAACTTTTTTCCTGACTTACTTACTTTTTCCTCAACATTTCTATAAAATTACCACATTAAAGGGAACTGAGCACATTCTCTTTCACTGGAATCTCTCCTGGCATAGAAGCTGCCATGTTCCCCCCTTCCCTTCTCACATTCCTTATTTACAGAAGTCAGAGATGCTATCTTGACACTTTGACACACACAATGTCTTTGAAGAAACAGACCTAATTACTCACCCCCTTTGTTAATGAAAAGGTATTGTTTACGTCTTGGTAATTAGCTCAATAAAACAATTAGCTTCCTGAAGTCTCTGTGGTTGGGGACGGTTGGGCAGGCCTGATGAAACAGGCTAATAAAACTACTTTGAATGTAAAATACAAGGTAAAATGAAAGTTTATTTTAATAATGAAACAGATTGTTGGCATGTATTTTTCATGTGCTGTAGAAATGTTCTGAGTGCTAAAAAAGGTGCTCGGTTCACTTTAAAAGCAAAAAACAGTACTTAAAATAAGTCGTTCCAAATTAACTTAACTTTCATATTATTTTATTACCTTATTTTAGTACTTTGATTGTTGAGGACACTAAAGGTATTACAAGTGCAAGTTCTGGTTGAAAAGTTGTGAATCTTTGTTGCTCATTTGTGGAGGTAGTTATGAGAACACTGTGCAAGTGTTTGTGCACAACATACATCCTTGCGTCTAAATCTGCATTAGGACCACCCTATCTTCAGTATTCTGTCACATTGAGCTGAAGTTCCTTGTACTTGGCAGATGAAGACAAACTGCAGCCCAGGTATGTCATAGAATTTTTAACTAAACCTGGCTAAAATGGTAGTAAAAGTCTTGAAATGTTACAGCAAGAATACAGCAATTAAAAGATTAGGCATGCTAGTGTTGTTCAGTGGTGGTAGCACTTTAAGGTCAGCATCAAATAAGAGGCTGATGACGCATGTTCTAGGTGACCATCCACCAGTTATAGATGCCAAAATTGCAAAGGCTAAAAAAACTATTGCAAGAAGGTTAAGTTTATGTGAACTTTAATGAACTTGGTATCTCATTCAAATGAACTAAACACATTGGCCTCAATTCTGGTAGGGTTTACGAGCAAATTACTGCATGCGGTAAGGACATTTAGCAATTCTGGGAGATTCTAGTCACGTTTTACCACAGCCAATACATTATGTGGTAACTTACATTAACCGATTTACTGAAAATCGCTATTCTTAAGGAAATTAGGGGGCATGTTAGCACATAATTTACTGATCAGTTTAAGACCTGCCTGTACCTGGTGATAAAGTCAATGGCCTCACTTCTGGTAGCTATGTATGGTAAATATTTTTTCATCTGTAAGATACCTCATGCAGTATTTTCCCCCTTTTAAAAAAAAACACTTAAAGATTATTCTGCATTTCTGATCATGTGGTAAAAAGTGTGGTAAAACGTGCTGTATTTCAGCGGTAGGCAAGTCTTTAATTGTCTTCCATAAGTCAGGATAGTCTTTGGAAGATGTTTTTTTGAGGGGTGTAAGGTGTATTTGACTATGTAGCAACCTATGAAAAGTATATTTATGGGCATTAGAGATGGCTCAAACTTCCGATTTTGGGTTCGCGCACCTCGAACGCGAACTTCCGCAAAAGTTCGAGTTCGCGCGAACCATGCAAACCGCAATAGACTTCAATGGGCAGGCGAACTTTAAAAACTACAAACACCGTTTCTGGTCACAAAAGTGATGAAAAAGATGTTTAAGGGGGGCATGGCGGAGTGAGATACACGGCAAAAGTCATTGGGAAAATTATGGATTTGACACACAGCAGGATTATAATCCTTAAAGGGCAGAAATCACATTGCATTCCTAAATTGGAGGCATAAAGTGCTTGAAAACATCTTGCGTGTGTATACATGGATCAGCAGGTAGTTTAAGTAGTGTACTGCTTCACACTGACAGACCAAACTCAGTGTGTAACGCACCACAAACAGCTGTTTGTGTAGTGATGGCCGTACTGGACTGGTGCGCGCGATGGCGAGAGTGCAGGCGATGGCGGTTTTCAAGCCCATATGGTCGGGCTGAGGTAGCTCAATGACAGAACAACAGTGACTGTCCAGCTGATCGAATTTGGTCTGACCACAATGAAGCAACAACCTGATTATCTTGGGTCAGGTGTGCCCCCCAACACGCTCATATAGGTCATTGCTTCATTGTGATACGTAAGCCCCTTCACCGCGGCAAGGTAACGATCACGAAGGGGAATTGACACTTGTGTTAGAAATCCGATATTGCTGAAAATATTGTGTAAACAATGGGATATTAATAAAGACAACAATACCAATTTCTCAGAAGTTCTAGATGGTCGTTTGGCAAAAGAATACACATCAACAACAGTATAAATAAAGTTTATATTGCAAGTGGTATTTGCGATACAGGTACAGATACTGATGAACTACAGAAAACAACATGTACAGAGAAATCCAACTATATAAACACATAAAGCTTAGGAAACAATGCCCACAATGTATACATTAATATATATCATTAGTGCAGCTTCCCAATTTATCCTAAAATACAGCCCACAATACACAGACCCATTACATCTTACCATTAGCCATGATTTCCAGCTAACAGCCTCAGCAGCAGATTCCAGCAAAAGGCCACTTGCCACCCCAGCAGATCAAAGAACAAAAGCACCCAAAGCCACATGGTCAAAAGACTCTATATACTTCTTGACTCCACCCCCTCACTACACATCACTTCCCTTTAGGAGGCTCAATGTCATTGGCTGAAAGGATGCTTTTCAGCAGATTTAAACTTTATCTCCGCCTAAGGTCAGTTAACAGGAAGTGAAGTCTTTTGTCTTAGAAAAGATGTGGAATGGCTGCTCAACAAAAGCAAGCTGAGAAACACACAGTCCATTTCTTACACTTGTACATGCCTTTTGTTTTGTTGTTGCAGCCGCAGTGCAGCTAGAAAAATTAGGCAGGCATGTACACGCAGCAGAAAAATTATTATTCTTTTTGTTAGCGGCCTTAAAAATTCAGGAATCCACCTGGAGTCCTGGACCCTGTTGGTGGTGGCGGAGAAGGCAGTCAAGCGCCCTGCAGGCAGAGATGCTGTGTGGGGGGACTGACTTAGTCTTGGGGCAGGCAGCAGCGGCCAGAAGGCAGGCAGAGATGCCGTGTGGGGACTGACTTAGTCTTTGAGCAGGCAGTAGCCCTCTGGGATCCATGCCTCATTCATTTTGATAAAGGTGAGGTACTGAACACTTTTTTGACCTAGGTGACTTTTCTTCTCACTGACAATGCCTCAAGCTGCGCTAAAGATCCTTTCTGACAGGACGCTTGAGGCAGGGCAAGCCAGAAGTTGAATGGCAAATTGTGACAGCACTGGCCACAGGTCAAGCCTGCACACCCAGTAGTCCAGGGGTTCATCACTGCTCAGACTGTCGATAGTACTTTCTCTATCATTGTTAAAGCTTAGATTTTATTTTTGTATTACTTTTTCTGCTGTCTGTTCAGTTCCTTCAACGAGAATCTGTTATGGAAGGCAAGTCTGCCATTCATTTAACTGTGTGATAAAGTTTCCATGGTACTTTCTCAGTACCATGGGTGACCACGGGTAACGGAACGGGAATCAGGGTTCGCTTCCGATCCGGAGTAGGAGCCTGAGAAACGGCTACCACCACACATCCAAGGAAGGTAGCAGGCACGGCACGCAAGTCCAGGCTCAGGAATGTAGTGACGAAAAATAACAATACAGGAGGACTCTTTCAAGGCCCTGCTGTATAATAATGAGACAATACACTTGAAATGCTTTAACGAGAATCTGTTATGGAGGGCAAGTCTGCCATCCATTCAAGTGAAAGGTATGCACTGACTGCCAGGTGTAATACAATGTGCAGTCATAGATGCAGTGAAAGGTATGCACTGACTGGACTAATACAGTGTGCAGTCACACAGATGCAGTGAAAGGTATACACTGACTGTTGGTATAATACAATGTGCAGTCACACAGATGCAGTGACTGCTGGTATAATACAATGTGCAGTTACACAGATGCAGTGAAAGGTACTGACTGCTGGTAGAATACAATGTGCACTCACACCGATGCGGTAAAAGGTATACACTGACTGCTGGTATAATACAATGTGCAGTCACACAGATGCAGTAAAAGGTATACACTGACTGCTGGTATAACACAATGTGCAGTCACACAGATGCAGTGAAAGGTATACACTGGCTGCAGGTATAATACAATGTGCAGCCACACAGATGCAGTAAAAGGTATGCACTGACTGCTGTATGATGATGAGACGAATACACTTGAATTCCTATAACGAGAATCTGTTATGGAGGGCAAGTCTGCGATCCATTCAAGTGAAAGATATGCACTGACTGGTATATAAAACAGTATGCTGTCACACAGATGCAGTGAACGGTATGCAGTGCCTGGTGGTATAATACAATGTGCAGTTACACAGGTGCAGTGAAAAGGTATGCACTGAATGTGCTGGGCCTGGCACAGTATAGCAATTAGCAAGGGCCAGCTACAACAGACAGGGCTGTATATGCAGTGCCAGTGAGCCACACAAAAAAAACCACATCACAAGAACATTAGCTCTCCAACGAGCTTTTTTTGTGGTGCTTTTCAGCAACAAATATCAGCAAGGAGAAAGCTAACAAGAACTCCTAAGTAACGCTTTCCCTATCTTTCCAATGTCTCTCCCTTCTCTCACTAAAGCAGGCAGCAGGGGTCCAGGAGGGAGTGCAGCCTGATTGGCTGCCATCTGCTGACTGTGATGTAGAGGGTCAAAGTTTAGCCCAATGATGTAGTATAGGGGGCAGTCGAACTCGCTATATGTTCGCGTTTCGACGCGAACCGCGTTGTTCGCGTGAACAAGTTCGCCGGGAAACCGTTCGGGCCATCTCTAATAGGCATCCCCTATAAAAAAATCCAGTAAATATTTGGAGTTTTATTTCTACGTATCTTTTCTATAACACTGCCTGAATAGGAACTCCACTAAAAACATCAAAATGCATACAAATTGACTTTACCGCCAGGTACAGGCAGGTCGTAAACTGATCGGTAAATTATGTGCTGACATGCCCCCTCATTTCCATGAGAATAGCAATTTTTGGTAAAATTAATGCAAATTACCACGCGCTTTACCGCATTATTTACCACATGCGGTAATTCATGACTAAAATTTACCACATGCGGTAAAACAAGACTAAAATCTACCAGAATTGCTAAATGTCATTACCGCATGCAGTAAATTACTGTATATGCAGTAATTTGCTCGTAAACCCTACCAAAATTGAGGCCAATGTTAATTATGGCAGGTGAGTAATTTGGCACCGGCAATAGCCAGAGCACAAATTACAAGAAACCGGTGAATTTGGGCGCCATCTGTTGGGGAACTAAAAAAAGGTCAGTTAGAGCAGGGTGAGCCATCTTTCCGCTTCACCAGTGCCCAAATTTCCCTGCAATGCTTTTAGATGAGTATGTCACGGAACAGTATGTTACTTGTCTTTGAATCCTTTCTGAAGCATTTAAAAACGTGTTGGACATGAATTATGCTAGTCCCACAATAAAAATGTTCCTAGTCTGTGAAACCATCAGACTCTGAAAAAGTAAATCTGACTCATTACTTTTTAATCAGCTTTCGTACACAGATTAGGTTAGTAAGAGTTATAACCTATGAAAAGCATTTGTGCACTGTGGCCAATGGAGAAGAATCATAAAAACTTGTCTGCTGGAAAATCATGAAGCAGCTATATCCAGACTCCAGAGCAATTAACCTCCTTGAGAGTCTTGTGCTAGTTGGATTACAGCATGCTGATGCAAAACAGACACAAAAATGCACTGTACATCTTCCCCTGCTTTTCACCCTTTTCTGGGTCATTAGGGGAAGTGAGCATCACTGTAGTGTTTATCTCTCTTCTGTCCAGGTCACAGGCTGTGGTGTGATTGTCTGCTCTTCTGTGCTTCCAGTATGGTCTGTCAGCAATTTGCTCTGGGCTGAGGGCTAAGGACACACAGCAGACCCTGATAGCAGAATGGATTTATGACCCTGTCAACTATAAATAAAGCATGGGAGGAGGGCACGCTCTGGGGTAGCTAGCATCACAGAACATAATGCACTGGTAAGCAGAAAGGCGATCATCATAATAACAGTACTGAATACAGCAATTTCTGACATATTTACATGTTTAATAAGTATACACTCCTGCACTTTATTATCTGCTATATACTCACCCTAATGAGGAACTGCAATGTCAAATAGCAGAGCATAAATAATAAAATTAATCAATTTCACATTATTTATTCTGGTTTCAGTATCAAAAACACTTCTTTTATCTAATATCAGTATAAATTGCTATATATTGATATATTACCTCATCTGTAAAACAAATGGAGGGGAGGCAGGGAGGGGGAAAGAGAATGTGTACATTCTCTCCCCCCCCCCCCCCCCTTCATTTGTTTCAAATGGTGGAGATTGAACCTTTCATTCTCCTTTAGCATTTGACTGAGCATAGCTTTAGTATTAGCATAACCCCACCCATAAGAGTGATTCAATTTGTAGTGTCCATTTATTTACATGGACCAGCCCATTAAACATATTCAGTTTTTGCCCAGCATCATCTTTCACTACCCCTTCCTTGCATTTATCTTCCCCACCCTTGTTTAACCTAATAAAGTTTATTGCGATTAATCCATACCACTTCATGCCGATTGGCCAATTTTTGACACATGTCATGCTTCTATGTTTATAAATGTATAAATGTAACCACCGCCATATTGCTTTTGATTGATCTGAAGAAACGGAGGTTCCTCCGTGAAATGCATCATCTCCAATGCCAATACACCTCCTTAAACATTTTCATAGCCTTGCGCAAGTTTCTCCTTTGTAAGCCGCTGCGCTGCCCAGCAACGGCTAGACGCTTGTTTCTTCTTGGGCAGAGCGAGCAGCAGTGCTGTGTACACCCAGGAGCTGCTCTCTCGCTGTCTCACCACGGAGGGGAGAGCTGGCGTTCTGGAATATACACTGCCTGCTGCAGACCATACCACTGGCTGGGACCTGCACCAATCACCTACTGCGGACCCTCTACCTTGGAAGCCCACCCGGAAAGCCTGTTTCCCGTCTGTCTTAAAGGGGACACATGCTTATATTGGCTGGACACCGCTGACAGCCAATACTTTCCAGGTGAGACCTGTCCTGGATAGGACAGTGACTTTTACATACTATTTAGTCTCTCAGAGCGCTCCTTTCTGTTGTTTTGCAGTTCTTATATCAATTAAGGGCACTATTGACAGATCAATTAAGGACACTATTGACAGGAAAATACAAGTAGAAGAGACCATGACAATAGGGTACCCTAGTAAAGGTATGCTGAAATGATGTAGACAGTTGCTGCTATTGTTTCATGTAGCTTCATCACACACAAGCAGCTAGTTGCTAGAGACTAATGACATGAAATTACAGGTGGGGAAGAACTAGGGATGGTGGTTTTGGAGCTAGGCCAATGTGATGAGATCTGATTGTAATGTCAGTGTCTTATATACTGTAGCAACATAATACACTAGAAACTGCTGTCGTATGCCACAAGGACTATTTTACAATGGCTGGCATACAGAAACAGATATAAGCCCGGTGGAACAAGAATTCGTCTGTGGCAAAATATAATTAGATTTTTTTTTTTTATGGAACACTAAAGTCTATTTCTGATAATGTCCACTGATCTTACTATTAGACCACACTTAACTGTGCTGAAGGTTAACCCTTTGTGTGCTCCCAGGAATCACAGAAAATAAGTACTGCAGAATCTCTGTAGGAGTTCTATAAGTTGTAACAAAAAATGTTTTTCTTTGAAGGTTACTGTGCAGTTACCTATTTTTTAGAGCAGAGAGGAAGTTCTGAGTTTAGGTCCACTTTAAAAATATACTGTCCAAACATTGTGCACGGTTTACATAGGTGCTTAGTGGCCAAGCTTAATTTTGGATGGTGCAGTGTGCACATAAATATTATAGAAGAAGAAAATGTGAATTGCCAAATAAAAGCTACCGGAACGATTTTTTGTGATCGCAGGCTCAATTAATACAGATAAATATCACACAAGCCACGGTTCAGTGGAAGTGCAAATATGTAAAACAGCACCATTCATAAGATATCTGATAAAATGTTAAAAGCGTCTACTCACTGGTGGCTGTATAATCAAATCTGTGTAATCCTGCATGGATGCTAGAGCAAGACTTTGCAGCTGTTCCGTCATTAATGTGGCAACACAATTGAAAAAAGATTCAAGTCTCTTATGGTTGCTATTGCTGGGGACTTGCTTTCTTTTGTTACCTTGGTAATATATATTCTGAATTTCTGGAAACCACCTGCAAAATAATGATATTATACCAAGTAAGAAAACAAAACAACAGCCATACAATGCAACTGCTTAATAGTAGAAATGTAACACTTTAAAAAGAACTCCACTGTGCGCCATTTGATTGCATGGGATAGTCACACTCAGCTTGGTTAAAGTCCTCCTAGAATTCAGCAGTTGAAATATCCACAGGCTTGTTTTCTGCATACTGTATGTTAAGAGCACCACAATAATACTTTGATGGGAGGATTTAGTCAATCAACTAAATAGATCAGAACAAGTGGGAGCTCCCAACACATGAAAAGCAACAGAATGTGGAGTGAATTAAAATGGAATGACTTTAGGATCACCTTTACAACAGTGAGCTTAAAATCAACAACTCATCTCCAACTAAGCCACTACATGGCACTGTACAAAAAATACTCATCACACACTTTTTTTTAGATTTTAACCACCCTGGCGTTCTGATTAAATCGCCAGGGTGGCTGCGGGAGGGTTTTTTTTAAATAAAAAAAAAACTATTTCATGCAGCCAACTGAAAGTTGGCTGCATGAAAGCCCACTAGAGGGCGCTCCGGAGGCGATCTTCCGATCGCCTCCGGCGCCCAGAATAAACAAGGAAGGCCGCAATGAGCGGCCTTCCTTGTTTTGCTTATATCGTCGCCATAGCGACGAGAGGAGTGACGTCATCGACGTCAGCCGACGTCCTGACGTCAGCCGCCTCCGATCCAGCCCTTAGCGCTGGCCGGAACTTTTTGTTCCGGCTACGCTGGGCTCAGGCGGCTGGGGGGACCCTCTTTCGCCGCTGCTCGCGGCGAATCGCCGCAGAGCGGCGGCGATCAGGCAGCACACGCGGCTGGCAAAGTGCCGGCTGCGTGTGCTGCTTTTTATTTCATTCAAATCGGCCCAGCAGGGCCTGAGCGGCAGCCGCTGGCGGTGTTGGACGAGCTGAGCTCGTCCAGACCGCTCAGCTGGTTAACTTAAAGGTAACATTCTTACCTACTCCTGTTAGACACAATTTTGCTCACTAGAATGAGCCTGTGCCTTTAAAACTATTATTTAACATCAGAAACACATGTCTATGGTAACATATACTTACTGACTGGACTTGCTGCCCATACCTAAAGCGGATCCGAGATGAAAAACTAACTATAACAAGTAACTTGTCAATATATCTTATCTATCAGCTTCAACAGTATATGATTACTTCTTCCTGTGGTACAATGACAGCAGCCATGTTCTGCTTGTAAACATTACCCATAGGCAAGCTGCTCTGCATCACCACCCTTCAGCCTGTGAAAACTTCACTCCCCTCTCCTCCTCCCCTCTGCCTCTGAAATCTCTGGCTAGTAACCTCCTCCTCCTCCTGCCCAGACTGAGCTCCCATATGCCCTTGCTACATGGGTCTCAGAGTGCCTAGGTGCTGGAGGAGCTGTGGGCGAGGCTTGTTTAGTTTATAGGGAATTGGGGTATTTAAAAAAAAAGTATTTGGCTTGAGGAATGCCCTATAAACTATATGTAAGGAACACAATTATGCAATGAGTAAAAGTTTATCTCGGATCCACTTCAGAAAATTTCAACAACCATGGCATCTCCTAGTTGTGCAGCAACAGGTTCCCTGTGCCTGATCCCCATGCAACTAATCCCCGGGGGCAGTTTTATGGGGGATCAGGGAAATTAACTAAATAGAAATATCAGTTTCAGTGTTTGTGCAATTTGGGAGTCTGCAGGGCAGGGGCGTAACTAGAAATCACTGGGCCCCCCTGCGAATATTTGGATGCCCCCCCCCCCCCCATAGGTGCCAAATAATCGTAATGGGGCAGCGTTTCACTGTAAATTAATTGTACAGTGGGCAGTATTTTACCAGACAATCGTAATGTGGGCCAGAAAATCGTAATGTGGGCAGAGTTCACCAGAAAATCGTAATGTGGGCCTTTAGAAAATCATAATGTGGGCAGAGTTTACCAGAAAATCGTAATGTGGGCACCAGTCACCAGAAAATTGTAACGTGGACAGCATTCACCAGACAATCGTAATGTGGGCAGCGTTCACCAGAAAATCATAATGTGGGCAGAGTTCACCAGAAAATCATAATGTGGGCAGAGTTCACCAGAAAATCGTAATGTGGGCACCAGTCACCAGAAAATCGTAACGTGAGCAGCAGTCACCAGAAAATTGTAACGTGGACAGCATTCACCAGACAATCGTAATGTGGGCAGCGTTCACCAGAATATCGTAATGTGGGACAGAAAATCGTAATGTGGGCAGAGTTCACCAAAAAACTGCAATGTGGGCAGCAGTCACCAGAAAATCGCCATGTGGGCAGCAGTCACCAGAAAATCGCCATGTGGGCAGCAGTCACCAGAAAATCGCAATGTGGGCAGCAGACACCAGAAAATCCTAATGTGGGCAGCAGACACCAGAAAATCCTAATGTGTGCAGCAGTGACCTGAAAATCGCAATGTGGGCAGCAGACACCAGAAAATCGTAATGTGGGCAGCAGACACCAGAAAATCGCAATGTGTGCAGCAGTGACCAGAAAATCGTAATGTGGGCAGCAGACACCTGAAAATCGCAATGTGGGCAGCAGACACCTGAAAATCGCAATGTGGGCAGCAGACACCAGAAAATCGTAAGGTGGGCAGCAGACACCAGAAAATCGCAATGTGTGCAGCAGTGACCAGAAAATCGTAATGTGGGCAGCAGACACCTGAAAATCGTAATGTGGGCAGCAGACACCAGAAAATCGCAATGTGTGCAGCAGTGACCAGAAAATCGTAATGTGGGCAGCAGACACCTGAAAATCGCAATGTGGGCAGCAGACACCAGAAAATCGCAATGTGTGCAGCAGTGACCAGAAAATCGTAATGTGGGCAGCAGACACCTGAAAATCGTAATGTGGGCAGCAGACACCAGAAAATCGCAATGTGTGCAGCGGTGACCAGAAAATCGTAATGTGGGCAGCAGACACCAGAAAATCATAATGTGGGCAGCAGACACCTGAAAATCGTAATGTGGGCAGCAGACACCTGAAAATCGCAATGTGGGCAGCAGACACCTGAAAATCGCAATGTGGGCAGCAGACACCAGAAAATCGTAAGGTGGGCAGCAGACACCAGAAAATCGCAATGTGTGCAGCAGTGACCAGAAAATCGTAATGTGGGCAGCAGACACCTGAAAATCGTAATGTGGGCAGCAGACACCAGAAAATCGCAATGTGTGCAGCAGTGACCAGAAAATCGTAATGTGGGCAGCAGACACCTGAAAATCGCAATGTGGGCAGCAGACACCAGAAAATCGCAATGTGTGCAGCAGTGACCAGAAAATCGTAATGTGGGCAGCAGACACCTGAAAATCGTAATGTGGGCAGCAGACACCAGAAAATCGCAATGTGTGCAGCGGTGACCAGAAAATCGTAATGTGGGCAGCAGACACCAGAAAATCGCAATGTGTGCAGCAGTGACCAGAAAATCGTAATGTGGGCAGCAGACACCTGAAAATCGCAATGTGGGCAGCAGACACCTGAAAATCGTAATGTGGGCAGCAGACACCAGAAAATCGCAATGTGTGCAGCAGTGACCAGAAAATCGTAATGTGGGCAGCAGTGACCAGAAAATCATAATGTGGGCAGCAGACACCTGAAAATCGTAATGTGGGCAGCAGACACCAGAAAATCCTAATGTGGGCAGCAGACACCAGAAAATCCTAATGTGTGCAGCAGTGACCTGAAAATCGCAATGTGGGCAGCTGACACCAGAAAATCGTAATGTGGGCAGCAGACACCAGAAAATCGCAATGTGTGCAGCAGTGACCAGAAAATCGTAATGTGGGCAGCAGACACCTGAAAATCGCAATGTGGGCAGCAGACACCTGAAAATCGCAATGTGGGCAGCAGACACCAGAAAATCGTAAGGTGGGCAGCAGACACCAGAAAATCGCAATGTGTGCAGCAGTGACCAGAAAATCGTAATGTGGGCAGCAGACACCTGAAAATCGTAATGTGGGCAGCAGACACCAGAAAATCGCAATGTGTGCAGCAGTGACCAGAAAATCGTAATGTGGGCAGCAGACACCTGAAAATCGCAATGTGGGCAGCAGACACCTGAAAATCGTAATGTGGGCAGCAGACACCAGAAAATCGCAATGTGTGCAGCAGTGACCAGAAAATCGTAATGTGGGCAGCAGTCACCAGAAAATCATAATGTGGGCAGCAGACACCTGAAAATCGTAATGTGGGCAGCAGACACCAGAAAATCCCCCTGCAGAATTTCAGAGCGCCCCCCTCCCCCCCCCCCCCCCGGGGCCCCCCTCGTGGCCGGTTTTTGGGGGCTGGAGGGGTGGCAGCATGAGGGGAAAGCCTTGCCCACAGTCGGCGGGGAGAGGGGTAGTTCCCTCCTCTCCCTCACCTCGGGGCTCTCCCCTCCAGCTAGTTAACGTGTGTGGGCAGCGGGCAGCAGCGGCGTCAGGATACATACCTTCTTCCTTGCGTTCCATCGCCGCCTTCTCGCTCTAGCGGCAGACGTCACTTCCGCTTCCGGAAGTGACGTCAGCCGCTAGAGCGAGAAGGCGGCGCACTCCCCCCTTCCCCTGTATGTTTGTCAGCATGCAGACAGCTTATGCTGGTGTATGCGCATGGTGCACATGGACACATAATATTAGCTCCCTTGTGCGATTGGTAAGATGCACTGTCTTTCCCAGGAGAGGAAGTTAGGATGTGTGCTCCTAATCCATTGATAGGTTTGATGCAATGAATGTGTTTGCATGTCTGCACTATGCATGTTACAGGGCCAGAGTTAGGACACCTATGTTTACCTGGGTACTTCTGCGCAGTATAGGTGATTAAGCATAAGAATGCATTCTTCTGTGAACTAAAACCCTGGCTTTTAATTTAGCTGTAGGGATAACAGTTGTGCCTGGATGAGTGAATCTGTGAATGCAATTGTTTGAACATTTGCATGTGAGTGTGCGAAGGGTTAATAGATTTTTACCAGTAGTGGGATAAGCAGTAAACAAAAGTCACAGCTGTAGACCACTTCAGGTCCATACGCATTAGAAGAAAGTTAATATAGCCAGTAGCCACATGCAAAGTTCCATGACATTAATCAACCCTATAAGATCTGCATATATTCCCCATAAAATAAATTTGTCTTGGTAGTGACATAAAATACATGGTACATGAAAAGGGCACTATGGGCTTGATTCACAAAAGGGTGCTAACTGTTAGCACGGCCGTTTTCGCGCGAATTTTCGCGTGAAACGATAACGTTTTCGCGTGCAAATGCAAATTTTACCGCAAAATTGATATAGTTTTCGCGTGAAAATTCGCGTTTGCGCACAAAAACGTTATCGTTTAGCGCGAAAATTCGCGATCGTGCGCAATGCGAATATTCACGCGAAAACGGCCGTGCTAACAGTTAGCACTCTTTTGTGAATCAAGCCCTATGTGATAATAATTTAACTGTTTTGATTCTTTCTGATACCAGAACACACAGAGCCTGGAATTTATGTTCGCAGCATGGTATTTAAAGATACAGATTAAATAGAAATATAAATATGCAATATAAGCTGTTTAGTGTTGCTTAACTTAGATTTTCAAATCCATATAGCTTATTTAATGTAATGTAAAATAATGTAAAATATAAAACCCTACAACAACCAATCCTTTCAGTCATATTCCAGCGCAGGGAAACCAATGCACCAAGTACAAGTACATTTGAACTTCTACTCTACTCTTTGAACTGCAGTGTGGTATAAGGCTCCTTACATGCCGTATGTAAACTCCAGCCCCATATTCATAATCATGATTCTACTCCAACAATTACATTTTACATACTTTTTAAGTAGTTTATCTTTGGCAGCATCAATGTTTCTCATGACAAGGTTCTGGAAAACGGAAAGCTCCATTGACTCTTGGCGATTGTGAAATTCATCTGTATCAACAAGTCGTAATTGCCTTAGGAGAAATTAGAAACAAGATGTTTAGAAGCTGATCATGTGGCAATGTCTGCAATAGAATAAGTAACTAAATTGTAGTTAGGCCTCCTGCACACTGCAAATCCGATTTACGATTTCGATTTTCCCTGGATGCTATCAAAACAAGAAGTAAAACGCATAAAAAAATGCAGCATGAAGTACCGATTAAAAACCGCAACTTGGAATGCTATGTAAAATCGCCTCAAATTTGGAATCGCATGGCTTGATCCACTAGCGTTTTTGTGCGCGTTTTCGTGCACAATCATGACTTTGCGCAATTGCGCAAAAAGTGAAAATGCGTGCGAAAACGCTGGTACGGCCGTGATATGAGTTATCGAGGTTTAGTGAATCAAGCCCATAGTGAGCAAGAGCACTAACACTGTTGCAAAAAAAAAAAAAAATAGAAAAAGTTCTTTTAGGTATACTACTGAGTCTTATAGAACAGTGTTGGCCAACCTTTTTTTGCCCTTGATATTAAGATAAATTTTGCGGGCCGGAACACATACATACAAAATTTAAATATATCTCTTTAAACATTTTTCTAGTAACAGTTACCATAGTGGTGGAAAAGGAAAGAAAACGGCAAACCAAGAATTGTTGTACTCACCATTTGATGCCCATTTTCTGGGTTACCTGGGTGTGTGTGCAGAGGCTTTCTGGGTGATCCCCCCCCCCCCCCCAGCTCATATGCTGTGTGAGCTGAGGGTAGTTGAGGCCTACTATTCAGCAGAAGCCGGGGTCTCAATTAGTTGCCGCGTCCTAGCCGCGGGTGAAGGTCAGAGTGAAGCAACGTTTTTTCAGCTCGACAGGCTGGTAGGGTGTGATGTCACACTGTCCCCTGGGATGAGAGGCTGGAGCAGTGGCAAATCATCTGGGAAAGGAGAGTCGGAGCACGTGAGGAGGGCCAAAGCAAGAATTCGTGCTGAGGAGGAGGATTGCGTCATAGGTTTCTCGCGTTCTTTGCAGTAGCGCTGTGATAGAGACTCTTGCCCATTGGTTGCTGCAGGAACCTCCCTCCAATAAGAATAAGGCTGATTCCCATTGTAGGGTGGTTCCTGCAGCAACCAATGGATGAGGGTCTCTAACTATCACAGGGCTACTGCGAAGAACGCGACTATGCTGTTTAAACCTATGACATAGTATGACACAATCCCAGATCCTCCTCCTCAGGACACTTCCGCGGGCCACAAAAGTTGGCTTCACAGGCTGCAAATGGCCTGCGACCAGCTTCCCTGTCCCCGAAGAGAAGCACCCCAGAGCATAATGCTGCCATCACCATATTTCAGAATCAGAATCAGAATCTTTATTATCGCCAAGCACGACTGGGTCGTGCCCAGAATTGGGCTTGGCACGTACAGGGTACTGATAGAGGATATAGATACAGATACAGGTCAAATCAAGCAGTTAGAAAGGAACACAACATTTGCAGAGAGACAATGTAGCATAAGTTACAACCCAAAAAAAACATCCAAAAAGGAACAGCCAGAAAAAAGTCAGCTTGAGCTAGAGCGACGTCTATCTGTGTGTAGAGTGCCTAAGTGCCGGCATGGTGTTGTGGTGTGGGGCTGGGCAGTTCAGAAGTTTGACGGCCGAGGGAAAGAAGCTGTTTTTATGCCTTGAGGTCTTGGTGAAGATGGACCGGAACCGGAGTCTCCGGCTCGAGGGGAGCTGACTAAAGAAGCGATGGCCTGGGTGCGAGGGGTCGTTGGTGATCTTTAATGCTCTGGAGAACAGCCTGGAATGGTAAAGGAGGTCCAGAGAGGGGAGGGGTCTCCCGATGATCCTCTCCGCTGATCTGATGACCCTCTGCAGTTTGAGTCTGTCGCTGGCAGAGGAGCTGGCATACCAAACCAGGATGGAAGAGCATAGGACAGATTCGATTGTAGCGGAGTAGAAGTTTGTCAGAAGTTTTTGGGCCATACCAAACTTTTTTAGTTGGCGGAGAAAGAAAAGTCTCTGTTGGGCTTTCCTCTGTGTGGAGGCAGTGTTGGCCTTCCACTTCAGGTCATTTGAGATGGTTCTGCCCAGAAGGCGGACGCTGGGGACTCTTTCCACCTCCTTGCCATCGATGCAGATTGGGGGTGGGGTGGAGGCGCATCTCCTGAAATCAACAATCATCTCCACAGTTTTCGCTGTGTTTAGGACCAATCCGTTCTCTCTGCACCAGTGACAGACACCTTCAACCTGGTGGCGGTACTCTTCCTCATCATTATTGGTGATGAGACCGACAATGGTTGTGTCGTCAGCGAATTTGATTACTTTTACCGAGTCTGACGTGGATTTGCAGTTATTTGTATACAGAGAGAACAGAAATGGCGACAGGACGCAGCCTTGTGGGGCTCCTGTGTTGGTGGTCCTAGGTTGTGAGGAGATGGTGCCCAGCCTAACAACTTGGGACCTGTTGGTGAGGAAGTCCGTGATCCACAGGCGTAGGGTTGGGAGGACTCCTATTGCGGCAAGATTGTCTTGCAGTATTTTGGGGCTGATGGTATTGAATGCAGAGCTGAAGTCCAGTAGGAGGATCCTGGCGTAGGAGTCTGGTCTATCCAGGTGTTCATAGACGAGCTCCAAGCAGATGTTAATGGCATCATCAGTGGACCTGTTTGCTCTGTACGCGAACTGGTGTGGATCTAGCAGTCCCTCTGTGGAGTGCTTAAGGAGGGGAAGCACCATGCTTTCAAAAGCTTTCATGATCACGGATGTAAGTGCCACGGGCCTGAAGTTGTTGAGGTCAAGGGTTCCCTGCTTTTTGGGGACAGGGATAATGGTGGACCTCTTGAAGCACGCGGGCACTTTGCCTCCCTGGAGGGACTTCGTGAGGATGGAAGAGAGGGTGGGAGCAAGCTGACGAGCGCAAGTTTTTAGGCAGGCTGGTGACACTCCATCCGGGCCAGAGGCTATTTGACAGTGGGAATGGTGTGTTCAGAATGATGTGCAGTGTTAGTTTTCCGCCACACATAGCTTTTGCATTTTGGCCAAAAAGTTCCATTTTGGTCTCATCTGAGCACCTTCTTCCACATGTTTGCTGTGTCCCCCACATGGCTTGTGGCTTGTGGCAAACGGCAAACGGGACTTCTTATGCTTTTCTGTTAACAATGGCTTTCTTCTTGCCACTCTTCCATAAAGGTCAACTTTGTGCAGTGCACGACTAATAGTTGTCCTATGGACAGATTCCCCCACCTGAGCTGTAGATCTCTGCAGCTCGTCCAGAATCACCATGGGCCTCTTGACAGCATTTCTGATCAGTGCTATCCTTGTTTGACCTGTGAGTTTAGGTGGATGGCCTTGCCTTGGTAGGTTTACAGTTGTGCCATACTCCTTCCATTTTTGAATGGTCGCTTGAACAGTGCTCCGTGGGATGTTCAAGGCTTTGAAAATCTTTTTGTAGCCTAAGTCTGCTTTAACCAGTTCACCCCCAAGGGTTTTTATCCTAACGGACCAGAGCAATTTTCAGTTGTCAGCGCTCCTCCCTTTTATTCCCTAATAACTTTATTACTACTTATCACAAGAAAATGATCTATACCTCGTTTTTTTCGCCACCAATTAGGCTTTCTGTGGATAGTACATTTTGCTAAGAATTTTTTTATTCTAAATGCATTTTAATGAGAAAAACAGAAAAAAAAGAAAAAAAATTATTATTTCTCAGTGTTCAGCCTTTATAGTTTTAAAATTAAACATTCTCCTGTGGATAAAACAAACACGTTTTATTTTCCCAGTGGTCCCGATAATTAAACCGTTTAGATTATGTCCCTACCACAATGTATGGCGACAGTATATTATTTTGAAATATAAGTGGTTATTTTTCTGTTTGTTCTGGCCATAATTACAAGCCCCTATGTAATAAATTAAAATTAATTTTCCCCCATAAAATATAGAATAAAAAAAGCTGAGTCCCTAAGGCAACTATTTATTTATTTTTTTTAAGCTGATTTTTTTTTTTACAAGTGTTTTTTTTGGGGGGGAGGGTTGGAAGTGTAATTTTATTAATGATGTGTATATACTTGAAAATGTATGTATTTTGTAGGTGTAATATACTTTTTGGCCACAAGATGGCGCTAGTAAACACTCATAGGACGTGTTCATTTTTTTTTTATTTTTTTTTACACTTTATTAAACTGTTACATTTCCTGTTTATGTGAATGGACGTAGCCGCTGTTCGCGGCTACGTCATCAGGCAATGTCTATGGGCAACTGACTGCACTCAGACCAAAGGGGGCTGAATAATTACGCACACCCCACTTTGCAGTTATTTATTTGCAAAAAATGTTTGGAATCGTGTATGATTGTCATTCCACTTCTCACGTGTACACCACTTTGTATTGGTCTTTCACATGGAATTCCAATAAAATTGATTCATGTTTGTGGCAGTAATATGACAAAATGTGGAAAACTTCAAAGGGGTCGAATACTTTTGCAAACCACTGTATAGTGGTTACCTGGATGGTAGCCCATGTTTGTGAGTATAAATAGGTACTTGTCATATCCACATACCAGTACATACTACACTATATTGGGCTCTTGGTGTCTCCATTCTGTAGTCAAAGTAGTCCTTGCTCCTTACTGATATCCTTGTACAGCTATTGCTATTGTTGACATGGTGCAAACCATGACCCTTCCCGTGGGGTTTTACATTTAAAGGCTCATAGACAGCTGACCAGGCTATAAAATTATGCTGTTCAAATAATTTTTGTTGCAAAACTTGTTAGTGGGTATGTCCTTTGTTTAAAGTGGTCTGAAACTCAGCATTTCTTCCTTGCTTTAAAAGATTCTTTACAACCTTAAACCTACTAGCATTCAAACAGTTAAATACAGCACTTTGTATTGCAGTGGAATGCCCCTTCAGCTTGTGATCCGAATCCAGAGAGGAGATAACATTATCTTTTGTTTACATTCCCCAGTTGTTACATTGTGTGTACAGGGCCGGCCCGCTCATGAGGCGGGGTGAAACTTTTGCCTCAGGCGGCAAATTTCCAGAGGCGGCATCCGCCCGTCCGTGCGGGGAGCCGGCCGCCGAGCTGGAGGGGTAGCTGGCAGGACGGGGGTATTGGGCCTAGCGGCGGGGAGGGGGGGGTCGGACCCCCCCCCTCCCTCGCCTGGGTCCCCCGTCCTCCGCTCCCCTCCAGCCTTACATAGAAGCAGCCGCTATTTGTAAGAGGCACGGGCGGGGAGGACTCACCTCTTCCTCGATCCAGCGTGCGCTCCACTGACGTCACTTCCTGCAACGCTGCAGGAAGTGATGTCAGTGGAGCGCACGCTGGGAAGAGGTGAGTCCTCCCCGCCCGTGCGTCTTACAGATAGCGGCTGCTTCTATGTAAGGCTGGAGGGGAGCGCAGTTCGGGGGACCCAGGCGAGGGAGGGGGAGTACGACCCCCTCCTCGCCGGGGGGTGGCGGCGGAAATTTTTTTTTTGCCTCAGGCGGCAAAAAGTCTAGGGCCGGCCCTGTGTGTGTAACAACTGAAAACAAGCTCGCTCTCTCTCTCTCTCTCTCTTTCAAACATACACACAGTTCAGAAGAACTCACTGGAATATTTTAATATATGATAAAAAGCAGCTTGAATAAAATACAATGGCAGCTTTCAGAGCAGATATACTGTACTTTGGGAACTTGACATTTGTAAACAGAAAATAGTACTTGTGCACAAAAGCAAATATAAAAACTGTAGGGGTAATAAAAAGTAGAAAACACACTTTTATTGAATGTTATATTTGTAGGAGGAAAACAGAAAGGGACAGAGAGCCCAATATAGAGTAGTATGTAATATAACCAGGTTATGGAGAAAGACACAATGGACTTGATTCACTAACCGGCGCTAAGTCTTAGCGCCGGTGTGAAAAGCCATTTTCTGCCCCTAGTTCGCACAAAGCTACTTCACGCACAGCCCCACTCAGTGCGTGCACAGTGCTGTGCGCCTGTATTAGTGCGCGGTGCGACGATAACATCCCACCCGCTGCTCTGTAAATGAAAACGGCGCATCGGGTGCCCCGGAAACGGCGCATCAATGCACTGCTTTAGGGGCACCTGATGTACCGTTTTCGTCGCACCGGGTTTGACGTTTACAGAGTAGCGGGTGCGGCGACAATGTTGCACCGCGCACTATTACCCGCGATGCATGCTGCACGCCCACTGAGCGGCGCTATACTTAGTGTGTGGGCGCAAACCACCTAACGCCCTGGTTTGCACACACAAAGCATTAGGGCACACTAACCAGCTTAGCGCCGGTTAGTGAATCAAGCCCAATGTGTGCTGTTATACTCACAAGTGTGGGTTCCTCAAGGGCAACCACTGTATAGGCGAGTGGGGAGCATTAAGACCTGACCCGACTCAGGTTAAGAAGTCACTCTCTGTAGATAGGAGACAAGGGGTAACACCCCTCCACCAAGGGTGGACTCGAGAAGGTAGCAAGGATGGAACAGAGGTGCCAACAACAGGATAAAACCGTTAAAAAAGTTGAAAAGAGTTAGTGGTGGACTTACCTCCCCAGTGTGAGGTCTGGCGGATGCCCTGCCCTTTTTCAGTCACTGTACCCCAATCTACTGATTGCTCTTCACCTATAGCCAAGCACACGCATGAACAGGAGACTGAGTTATGCCTACCTGACTACGGTTACCCCCAGGACTTATGTATGCAAGGTGTAGTAACTGAGGCCGGAAAGACAGAGGTACAACCAGTCCAGAACCGCAGATAGGTAACAGGCACGGTTCAAAGTGATGGAGAAACTCACAGCCAGTAACAGTCCAAGGTCATACACAGCAGATCAGGTGGGCGCAGTACAGAGGAGAAGGCAGAATCAGTGTCTAATACAATCCGAGGTCAAATCCAGGCAGCAATCAAGAGAGGTCAGTCCGAGCAAAGGTCAATTCAGGCAGCAGTCAAGGGAAATCCGGGTCACAAGCAAGAGTCAAAGTCCAGGTAAACAATCCACAGAATACAGGCAAATATCCAGCAGGTAGCCAGAGAAAAAAAGCTATAACAGGCAATGATACAAATGACAGCATGGGTTTAAATACCTCAACTATCCAATCAGCGGTCGGCCACAGCAGTTAACACCAATCACACAAACTTCCTGCCTAAGTGTCAACTGATAGAGAGCGGTCAGCTAACATTATGATCTCCGCCATTTGTGCCTATAGGATGGCAGCGTGTGCATATGCAACTGCCCTCGAGAGATGCCATCCCCGTCTTTGCACCAGGGAGACATCAACTGACTCAGTGATGTCGGGTGTATGGCGATGCGGTTCTGCCCGCTCCGGATGCGAATCCAAAGAGAGAGAGAGCCAGCATTGGAAGCCATGGCAGGTGAGTTCCTTACACCATTTAGACACCGCACTGGTTGATTTAATAGTCAACAATGAAATGTATTTATACATTCAACAATGCAACGCGTTTTGCAGGATTAAACCCGCTTCATCAGGCAATAAGGGGAGCAATAACTAGTACTGGTCAGTGTAGCTGCAGAGCACCTCTGTTCCATCCTTGCTACATTACTGAATGTTATGTCAGAGTTTCAGACCACTTTAAGGTTGTCCATAATTCCATAATAGAGCCCTACTTACCCCCCAAAACAGCAAACTCTACAGAGGATCCTTTCTGAAGTCTGACTTGTATCTACCATCCCTATTTTTAATATTAAAACCTGCCTTTGTTCTGTAGAAGCTCTTCCCGATATTGGGCTGTGGCACTGAGCAGCTACACAGAAAAGTAGCAGTACAGGTGACGCCTCACTTCAAGTTGGCCAGAAGTTGGTGGCATTCATATAACATGTAGCAATGACTCAGGGGTTCTTTGTGTGCACCGATCTGTTAACTGAGACACTTCAAAAGCACATCAGTGTCTCAGCAAATAAGATTGTTAATTTTGAGGTTGTTAAAGAACACCTGAAGTGAGGGGGATATGGAGGCAGCCATATTTATTTCCTTTTAAACAATACCAGTTATCTGGCGTCCTGCTGATTTTTCATGCACCAGTAGTATCTGATTCACCCACCTGAAACAAGCATGCAGAAAATCCAGTCAAACTTCAGTCTAACATCTGATGTGCATGCTCATTTATGGTCTATGTCTAAAAGTATTAGAAGTGAGCATCAGCAGGACAGAAAGACAATTTGCATTGTTTAAAAGAAAATAAATATTACAGCTTCCACATTCCTCTCACTTCAGGTGTTGTTTAAGTCCAGAAAGACACCAAAGTATTGCAAAATAGCTAAATATGCTATAAAATGTGGTTTTAGCTAATCATTGAGTAGTTTAAAGCGGTTTAAAACCCTGACATAAAATTCAATAAAAACATGGTTTCCTACTTTTTATATGCCATACGGTTATAATATTTGCATTTGTGCATAAGTAGTATTATTCATGTATAAGTTAGAGCTTCCTAAAAGTACAGTTTTTTGCTTTGTGAGCTGACTTTGCATTTTATTAATAACTGGTTTTATTCATTCATTCAGTCAGGCAGACATGGTTTGACTCTCTCTCTGTGTCCTCCAGCTCCTGCACAGTCAAAGAATGTGTCACATTCCACACTTTATACATTTAAGTAAGCACAAGATTACATTGTTTAACTTTCCATGCGGCAGGCTGTGCAGGAACTGAAGCTTCTAAAGTCTGTGTTTAACCCTGTGAATGATGTTCTAGTAAAAAAATAATGCTGGTTGTATATAATATGCTGAGAATAATCTATTAGAGCAAAGAAGGAATTCTGGGTTGTGTTCCACTTTTTAACCTATTTTAGTTCCTGGACGTAGAAACTATGTCCAGGAACCACGCGCGCCAGGCAATCAGTGAATCACTGTTTCCTCTCCCCCGCTGAAAAAGCGACAGCTTCTCTCGGAAGGCTGCGCTTTTTCTGACTGTAGCGTCCTCCATGCGTCTCTCTAAGCGTATGTTACGCTTAGAGTGACGTCATGTAAACAAACTCATGGCCGCCATCTTGTGGCCAAAAAGTAAAACTACTTCTAAAAGTAAAAAAAATAAAACTCAAACACACATTTACATTATAAATCTATTGTTACATCCCACCCTCCCAAAACTACCCAAATAAAATGTTTAGTATAAAAAAACAAAATCATTACATTAAAAAAAAAACAACATGTAAATATTTACCTAAGGGTCTAAACTTTTTAAATATCAATGTAAAGATGAAATATTTCTATATTTTTCTATTTTAAACTTGTAAATAGATGCAAAACGGAAAAAATGCACCTTTATTTCCAAATAAAATATTGTCGCCATACATTGTGATAGGGACATAATTTTAACGGTGTAATAACCGGGACATATGGGCAAATACAATACGTGAGTTTTAATTATGGAGGCATGTATTATTTTAAAACTATAATGGCTGAAAACTGAGAAATAATGAATTTTTTTCCGTTTTTTTCTTATTCTTCCTGTTAAAATGCATTTACAGTAAAGTGGCTCTTAGCAAAATGTACCCCCCAAAGAAAGCCTAATTGGTGGCGGAAAAAATAAGATATAGATCAGTTCATTGTGATAAGCAGTGATAAAGTTATAGGCTAATGAATGGGAGGTGAACATTTCTCAAGTGAAAACGACGGAACGCGAATGGGTTAAGCAGAACTCCAGCCAAACGTTTTTTCATTGTGGCTTAAAGATTTCACAGTGGCTATATACCCTCACTACCAGCTCTTGGTGATAACAGTTACTGCAACAGGGAATGTGGGATTTTTTTAGTTTAGGGCAGCAATAAACACTTGATTTAAGTTTAACCATTTCCACACTGAAGTAAAACAGCATTGTAGTTGCTGACTATATTCTCAATAATGACATTTCCATCCAATTTTAAAAGTCTACAAGATAGGATGTGATGAAAAATCTCTCCAGCAAGGACTGAGGCAGAAATCAAAACCTAGGCCTCAATTCACTAAGCTTTATTAAACACTTGGGCCCATATGCAATTCACCTTTTCTCCTGAGTTTTCTCCTAGGTTATATTTTCACAGCTTGCCATAAAATGACTTTAAAACCATCAGCAAACAAGAAAATACTCAAAATAACTTTGATAGTTCTTTTTTACCTACTTTTAGGTACCTTTTCCATTGTAAGATGCTTGGAAATTATTTTAAAGAGGATATGAAAATTATCTCCTAGGAGATAACTCAGGTGAAAAAGTTAATTGCATATGGGTCTTAATGTTTGATAATTTACCTCATGGGTAAAATCTAATTTTGAATTTACTGAGGTATTATTTATATTTATTGAAAGTTTTATCAATAAAACATTCAATAAATATATAACACTTTAGTGAATTCAAAATTAGATTTTAACCATGAGGTAAATTATCAAAAGTTCGATAAAGTGTTTGATAAAGCTTAGTGAATTGAGGCCCTGGTATGATTGAAAGCTTTCCATCTGCTGTCCACAGCTACTGTATAATAATAATTCTGGATAGAGTTTCAACCTTGAAAGTTAGCCTTCAACAAATATATGGCTGCACTTACCTGAATGAGGAATGCCATAGATCTAAAACAGCAGCCATTGTTGGGTTTATTGAATTCAGGTTCTCCTTTATGATGTTATAATTGGCCAAAAATGACTTCTTCCATGGTTTTGGCACTACTTCCAATCTAAGATAAACATGGCATAACAAAGTTAAATGTAACTCATGCTCATATTTGAAAATATGTTAACCTGACAAAGGGAGTATGTGAAGCCCCATACCTTGTAAATCTCCAAAACGCTCAAGAGAGGAAAATCCTAAGCATCTACAGACTGAGTGCTCACAACCTCGAAAATAGAGTCTGGGAGACACAGACAGACATACAAACCCAGGGAGGAGAGACTATGCCAACACTGTGAGCAGAAGACCCTCGAGGACGAGAATCACTTCCTGCTGCACTGCCCCAAATATACTGCAACCAGGGAAACCTTCTTTAAGAAACTGAAAGGACTATATCCAGACTTTCACACATTAGAGGATGAGAGTAAACACTGCACTTTACTAGGAGAAGAGAAATCCACAGTGACAATCACTGCACACTATATCACAGCATGCCACAGACTGAGAGGAGCATAAATGAACTGTAAACTCTCCCCCCCCCCAAAAAAAAATATGTCCATGAACTGCTAACTTACTGCACCCCACCCCATCCCATGTCCCCCATTCCCCCTGCTTTGGCAATGACTGTATTGAAGCTTGGTCATGCCAATAAAGCTATCTTTGATTTGATGTAAAGCCCACTACACATACTGATCTAAAAATATCATCTAATCAAGAGGTTGCCATGTTACATATTTACATAGTTATTTTGGTTGAAAAAAGATATACGTCCATCGAGTTCAACCAGAGAACAAAGTACAACACCAGCCTACTCCCTCACATATCCCTGTTTACAGACGTGATGCAAATTCTTTGCCTAGACTAGTTCCAATCAACCTATAAAATGTATCAAATCTGCATCAAGTCGGTAACATTTGTAATTCATTGATCATCTGTAATAGTTTAGTAATCTGAGTGCTCAGCTGTTACCTTTTGTGTGAAATGAGGCTCCTGCAGCTAAAAACCCTGACTTTAAATTTTGGCTAGATGGATCGGTATTGAGGGAATTAGTTTTAAGGTCTGTGGGTGGGGCTGCTGCCTGAAATGCTGTACCCTGTGGCTTTTAAATGGGATTATACTCCCAAAACTAAAATTTCAGTAACTACTCTTCATTATGCTAAATGTAATGCAGGCGGTTCTGGGTGTCTGGGTATTCCTTCCTACTCTTAGTTACATTCTAAATCATTTCATTATTCCTAATATGTAAAGGAGTACTTATAAAGTGCCTAATTTACATTGTAAGTCTGTATCTAACATTGCTTCCACATTACCAGGTTTACTAAAATAATTTATTCACCAGGAAACAGTATAAATCATTAGTGAAAAGCATCGTTGTTGGTCTCATTAGGGAATTTTGCCTAGGGATGAAAGCAAAGCTCAACTCACAGAAGTACTGTGGGAGAGTGAAGATTGTAACATCATGTAAATTCTGTACAAATTAGCAGTGCATTCAGAGCAGATATCACAAAGTGGAAGATGCCATTCAAAGCATTGAGAGAAAACCAGCATCTTTGTCTTCACTCTGAGGCACAACACAAAGCACTTTTTATGCATATCTCACCAGCGGTTACAGTTTATAGAAAGGTATTTTAGCAAGTGTGAATTTTAATTATAGACAAGTAGACAATGTGAAAACTTATGAGAAAAACATAATGATGGCCACACACAGACTCATTTATCTGGTCAATTTATATAAGGGTAACCAAATGTACCAGAAGGCCTCTTGCACACTGCAAGCAAATCAGATTCAGATTCCGCTTTTTAATCAGTTTTTACCTCCGATTCAGATTCAGATTTGCAGTGTGCAAGGAGCAAACTGCAAATCTAAATCTGAATCGGAAGTAAAAACAGATTAAAAAGCGGAATCTGAATCTGAATTGCTTGCAGTGTGCAAGAGGCCTTACAAGTATTTTCCTGAAGCAATGAAGCTCCATTGTGTTGATTTCAAACAGCCAGTCAGGTGCTGATTAAAAATTGGATGTTCACTGGACATGATAACTTGTTCAAAGACAGCTCAGTAAAACGTCACAATTCTTCACATTTGCACTGTGCATGCATAATTTCACAAACCAAGCCAGCTCAATTTCAGGAATCTCTCATGCATGAGCAATTCACTTGGGGTTTGTTAACTTGTACTTACACATTGCAAAAGTGCAAGTTCACTGGTGTAACACTTCCAGTAGAAAGGAGTAGGGAAGAGGGTTAAATGGGGCGCAAGAAGGATATGAGGGGCAGCAAAGGGGGCTAAGTAGTTGTTAAAAGTTATAGGAGCGTGCAGCATTTTAGTTTATATGTAGCTCATGGTTCAGGTTTGCTTTAATGCTTCACTAACTTCATCAGTACAATGCCTTGGTCAGTGATAGATTTCCCTATTTCCCCCAAATATCTTTGAAGGATTGAGTTCCTTTATGCATTTTTACCTAACCTATAAGAACAGCAAAGGCGACATTGTAGAGATAAAAAGATAATATATGACTTACTCTGCACGATGCGATTCCAGGATAACCTGCTTAGCCTCAGTCTTTTCTCGTGGATCTTTTAACACAAAGTCAACTAAAACATAAAATATTTTTTGTTAAACGATAGTTTTAAGTTAAAACCCTGACTAAACAAATATAAATACTGTGCGTTGTGTGAAGATACTGAAATACTGTAAACCTTAAACCTTAAATCAAGCTTTGAGGTGGATTGAAAGGGGGGCGGCACAAGAATTTTTTTTGAGCAAAAATTATTTTTACTTGACATTCTAATGTTAGCACCAATACAGACATCAACAACTTTGGTGAAACCCTTGCAGCTCATTGAAAAAGTTACTACAGCCACAGGAAAAGTGATTAAATTAATAGCAGCTGTCCCATCTAGGGCTGTTTACCACTAATACAGTATGTCATAGAGTCAGGGCATGTTTCCAGTAGTGCGGTACGATTTCTCTGCGGAAAACGCATAAACAAATTCGCATGCGGATGCGAGTTCGTATGCATTTGTATGCAAATTTTCATGCGAATTCCCATGCATTTTCTTGTATTTTTGTAAGTATGCGATTTTAACCATGTCAGTGCCTGTGTGCTTTTACATTGATTTTACATGAAAACGTATGCAAATTCGCATGGAAAATTCGCATCGCGAAAAAGCATGCAAATTTCCTATTAAATACATTACATGCAAATCGCACACTAGCCTTGCAGTTTGCGAATTCTGATGGCTCTGCTGTAGAGATTTTTTCTGCACAGTCCACTGCACAGATTTCCTGACAAGTGGAAACAGGCTCATTGACTATTATTGGCTATGCGAATCTGCATGCAGAAAACACATGCAGATTCGCTTTAGTGGAAACGGGCCGTAAAGCAAAGTAAGTGTGAAAAGAAAAAAGAACAGCTGTAACAACCTAAGAATGGTTAAGAACAGAACAGATGACTATTGTAAAGTGGCCTTCTGTATGTCTTGATATGAATTCTGTTGAACACCTATAACTATGCATAGAACGTAAACATGCAGTCTGGAGATGTCACCCTTTGAACCTAATGCAGCTGGAGCAGTATGCTTAGGAAGAGTGAGGCTACACTACCTATTGTCATGTGCAGGTAGTCTTACTGAATGGTACAGAGATCCCTTGTTTGCAGAGTTTACCTTGTTGTACTACTAAATACTGTGTTAGGTTTCCAACAATTTATGACTATATCATATTTGTTTGTGCTAGTCTGAAGGAATGTCCATGTCCTATAAGCTAGTGTTCTAGTGTGACACATCACACAACATGCCTCTAGAGCCTGTATCATGTTGCATGAGAAATTGTAGCTTTTTTTTTTACATTCTATACGAGTTCCACCCACGTTTGTTCACTGTAAGTTATGAAGATTATGAGCAATTTTAGAGAATTACACCAACGTAGTTGCCATCTAAACACTGTGCAAGTGTCTTGTTTGTTAGAACATGTTGCGGTATCAAGGAACATGTTATAATGCCATGTTACAAGAATCAGTCTTTCTTAACTCCTTTTAAGAAAAGTTTTATCGAAAGATAGTAGGAGGAGGAAAAACATATCAAAACATTGCACAGTGTGAAGTTAAAGATTAGAAGATCAAGAAATGATTGTTACTCGCTGTGTAATTGGTTCATGTTGTTTGATCCCCGATGAGCCTGTGGTTAATCATCATTACTACAGGCAGACAAGAAAAGAAAAAAGACAGCACCAACTGTCATTATCTATGAACACATCCACTAACAATGTGATAGGCTAAAAGGTGGCATTTCCAATATATATTTATATCCATAGAGGGAGGTACTGCTTTCTTGGCAGTTGGAAAAAGCCATTATTTCCCACAATGCAACAATGTTCACAGACTGTCATGACAGAAACTGTCAAGACCATGGCACCACACCTTGGGATGGTTTCACCACAATATCAGCCACACCCGATGATCTATTTGAGAAAAGGTAAAGATTTTCCGTGGGAAAGGGAGTATGGGCTACTGATTAGGATGTAGTTCAATCCAAGGTTAAAGTTACTCTTGAAAACATCTACTTTTATGTAAAAGCTGGTGTTTAAGAAATCCACCCTGGAGTGGATCACGTTGTCTGAAGTACCCTTTGACACATATACAATACATTAATTAGTAGTACAAAGTTTCATGAATAAATGTCTTCCAGTCCCTTTATTATGCCTTTTTATAAAGCCCAAAATTTTGCTATGATGAACTGACTTTGAAAAGAAGTACCCCTGAAGGAAATGGGTATATTTGGGACACATTCATGTGCTTAGGTTGGGTGTTGCTTTAGCAGGTGCTTGTGTTATTGGCAAGTACCTGTTACAGAAATTAATATTGGGGAAATTCGCTTAAAAGAGAAAGGATTGGGCAGTAGACACTGAAGCCACAGATGCCAGAAGGAGAGTATTAGTTAGGGACATCAGTTAGGAATAGGTGTAGATTAGGAGAGTTAAGGGATAGGTTAGGAAGAGGTTGTTAGGGCAACAATGTTATTATTATTATTATTATTTAGTATTTATATAGCGCCAACATCTTATGCAGTGCTATTAGAAAGGTATTAACATTGGGGGAGTGGAGGGGAGATTAGCGATAGATGTCAAGATGGGTTTAACATTGTGGGGCAGGTTAGGGCTAGTTATCAAGAATGGAAGTATGTTAAGGAGCGAATTAGGGCTAGGCATCAAAAAAAGGATTACGGAGAGAGGAAGTTGGGAATAGGTTAACATTAGGTGGGGAGGTTATAGTTGTTCCTAGGAGGATGTTAATATTAGTGTCACAAACCTAAAATAGCAGATTATCGGTAAACCCATTGATGACATTCTGTTTAGCAGGCTGACACACAGAATCAAGTGAAACTGAATTCAAATATATACTCTCATAAAATGGTTTTAAGTATTACGATGGAGTAAAAATACCATGGGGCATGTTTATAAAGCTGCCATTGTGTTCCCCATATTGTCAGATCTGCATAAAACGTCCAGTTGAAACTTGAAATAATCAGCACTTCTGTACAAAATCTTTTTTCTAATGAGTGCAAATTCTTCTAAACAATCATTAGTTTTGGGCTGATCAACAAATTTCTAAAGAGCTGTTGTTGCTTGATTGCCCATTTACAAACACCAGAGAGGGTTCATCACTTAAAAAGAAGGAAGGATACTATAGGCTACAATAGACCCATGTTGAGTTCTAGAAGGAGCACAATGCTGCTGCATACCTCTGCTTCTTCAGCTGCAACAATGGTGCATGACAGTAAATTATTTTACTGAGGTAAAGGTGACCAGATTCTAGTCAAAACTTTAGTGTAGTTAGGTAGGCAATCAATGTAGTACTTGCCTCTGAGTACAATCAGATTATATCTATCGTTGGAATTTAAATGGGAAGGCTAATTTTAAAAAGTGGGTAGCAAAGAACTAACAATCCATTAGCTGATCTGCAGTTCTTTATAAATAGGCCCTTGTGTGCTGAGAACTTGTGATTTAAAGGACCACTAAAGAAAAAAGAAACTTAACGATAATAAAAGGAAATCTTAAGCTATGAGAACCAGAACAAAGAAGATTTTTGACGTGAGCAAAAAGAAACCCAAACCCACACTACTGAAAAGGCATTGAACTATCCAGATACCTTTGCTTTGTTTGTTTGTTTTTGTTGTTGTTGTTTTGTTAAAAGGCATACTTTTATTGTGGAATCCTTTTTTGCAAGAAGCTTTTAGTTTTAAAGATTTTTATTAGAGCACAAGAGCAGACAACAACTTAAAGAGACACTGAAGCGGAAAAAAAAATATGATATAGTGAATTGGTTGTGTACTATGAATAATTACTAGAAGATTAGCAGCAAAGAAAATATTCTCATATTTTTATTTTCAGGTATATAGTGTTTTTTCTAACATTGCATCATTCTATAATATGTGCAGATTACACAACATTCAGCATTCAAAATGAGTCTTTCAGAGCAGTCTGTGTACTAATGACCTCTCCTCTAGCAGAGAAAAAGAAAACAGTTGAGATAATAAAAGTCAGATAACAGCCCTCTCCACAACTAAACTTAGTCAGAGAGTTAATGGCTTGTTTGCATAGAGATAACAACTGGAGTTTCTTAACTCTTCCTGTACTGGAAACAATTAGACTGATGTATCTGATCTTAATGTTTTATTTCTTAGCTGTACTACACATACAAATCATAATATCATATTTTTTTTTTCGCTTCAGTGTCTCTTTAAATAATTGTCATATATGCAAATTGAGCTTTTGGGTTCCTATAGCCAGACACAAAAACTTAGTGCATTTGGATCTCCATAAATTAACTGGGACTAATGTAAAACTTTACTACATTAATACAACCATCACTTAGTTCTTTTTTACATAATTTCCAGACTAAATGAACAAGAGTGATCTTTGAGCAGATGATTCAATAAACATGTCAGTTATAATTGATGAACTGAGGTAAAAACGTATTTGTCAATGTTACTATTTCTCTACAGCTTAGAGCCTTTATAAGCTATATTAAAAGGAGAAAATTATATTACTGAGTTTCCCCACCTAGCTAAATAATGACATCAAATACGGCCTGATCATCTCTCATCTACCAAAAATTGTTCTCCCTTAGATTTCAATGTCCAATTACAGGTTCAATTGTATATGATATTTTTAGTTCGGAATAATTTTCCCAGCACCCATCAGTTATTTATTTTCCAAACAAACCAGTGTGTCTGGTTTACTACAGTTTACAGAGGAAATTTCTTCAAAACGCACACATATCAACATAAACCATTCTTTACTTTATCCAGAATAGAAGTAGCTTCTGATAAAGGGTCACATTAAAATGTATCTATTGACAAAAACTACAAATCTTCAATAGATAATGTTGATGTATAGACTGTAAGGGATCATTCACACTATGTGCTGCGCTGTCAGTTTTGACGCACCGCACATAGGGCTCGATTCACAAAGCGGTGCTAACCCAGTTAGAGACTTTAGGCATGATAACCATTGCACCACGCTGGTGAAAAGCCAGTTTAGGCGTGATAAGTTTAGGCATGATAAGTTTAGGTGTGATAAGTTTAGGCATGATAAGTTTAGATAAGTTTAGATCGCGAGCAAAGTCTCGCACGCAAAGCAGCGCCATTAAACTCTATGCGAAGTGCACCAGACTTTGCTAGCGCAAAACTTTTGATCAGCTGTGCACTGCGGTGCTAACCCAGTTGGCGCTTAAACTTATCATGCCTAAACTTATCACGCCTAAACTTATCATGCCTAAACTTATCACACCTAAACTTATCACACCTAAACTTATAGGCAGCACAGTGGCGTAGTGGTTAGCTCTCTCGCCTTGCAGAGCTGGGTCCCTGGTTCGAATCCCAGCCAGGGCACTATCTGCAAAGAGTTTGTATGTTCTCTCCGTGTCTGCGTGGGTTTCCTCCGGGCACTCCGGTTTCCTCCCACATTCCAAAAACATACGGATAAGTTAATTGGCTCCCCCTAAAAAAAAATTGGCCCTAGACTACAGTACTTACACTACATAATATAGACATATGGCAATGGTAGGGATTAGATTGTGAGCTCCTTGGAGGGACAGTTAGTGACAAGATATATATATATATACACTGTACAGCGCTGCGTAATATGTCGGCGCTATATAAATACTAAATAATAATAATAATAATAATAATCATGCCTAAACTGAGTTTAGGCATAATAAAGGGCTTTTCACCAGCGTGCTAACTGTTAGCACCACTTTGTGAATCAGGCCCATAGTGTACGATCCACATGGCAACATGATAATCCACAGACTTTCATATTACCATTCACATTACAGCTGTCCGTTCCCGTGTGTTGTGATGAAATGTCCCTGGGAACATTTTATCACATGACGCACATTTCCCAATGGGCTCTATAGTGTTGCGGCTGCCGAAATCTGCGCTTTACACAATGCCATGGGAATGGGAACACATGCATGAAATAAGGCCCATGCGTTCTGTTGTGTGAATGAGTACTAAAGCTTCCCCCAGGCTCCCGTCTCACTGATCTGTGTGTGCAGAATCAGCGAATCATAGCTGACAGCAAGCACAGTAAAGACTTGTGGTCACTGCTCAAACTAGGAGAAAGGGGGTACTGAAATGCAAATAAGGTAGGACAGAAGGTTTTCCCTTTGCAACTGCTAAAGGATGTTGCCACAGAACACAGGAGCATGGCTTTCAGATACATATCAGCAGCTCTGCTTTCTTTAAATGTATTGTAAAGCCATTTAGATGTTCATCATCATGCTATGGGCCTATGCGGATATAAGTGGAACATGGTGTCTCTACCCACAACTCTGCCTAAACCAGAAATACACTCCCCAATTTAATTCAACAGATTAAACATTAATTTTGATATACATATAGAATCTTACAAAAATCTATAAAAACTAGGGCATTCCCAATCAATATTAGGTAGAAATATCGACCAGACATTGATCTGGAAACCCTTTCCTTGTAAGAGAACTATGCAGACAGGAAAATAGGACATGCACAGCTGTGGTATGCAAGCAATGTTCTTATTGCTTTGCACTGCATTGTGCTGTACAAAGCTAGCAGCAGTGACAGTGCAGTCAACATTAAACAAAATGCCTGCTGAAGCATTGTCTACATTTTCCTGGTGCTCCCTATTTACTTGAACTGGTTCCCTTCACCACCGACTATTGCTGACCGCCTGTAACGAAAAATCTGCAACGCCGGATGGATTGCGGAAATATGGTCGCATCCAGTCCGGCAAGCGGACCTTCCAACGCGGGATGCGGAAATTCGTCCGCATCCGCTGCGCACACCCGTCCGAGCACTCTGCTCCAAACTCACCAACATGCTGTTCACCAGGGTTCTGCCATCTTGCCTCTAGGGGGTGCGGCCGCACGCCAGACACGCCTTTATACTCTTAGAAAGCGTGTCAGCTGACCTGGAGGTCAGCTGACATTTTAGCCTGCTCTGATTGGTTGCTGCCTGGGGTGGAGACTTCTCTCCCAGGCAGTATATAAGGAAGTGCTTTTCAGTCACACTTCGTCTGTGTTTGCGATACCCTGTGTCAGCACTCAGACCTTAGACTAGATCCCAGGTGTTGAAACCAAGGACTTCACACCTAGACTAGGAGATTATTATTATTATTGTTATTGATTCTCTGTGTATGATTCTGTGCCTGTCTTGACTTCTCTTCTGCTTCCTGATTCTGTACTCTGCCAGCCCTTACCGTTAACGACTATTGGCTTGGTTCCTGACTATTCTCTCGTCTCACGTCTCTGTACTGTTGCCGCCTGTACTGTTGCCGAACCTCTTTCTGTCTGACCTTGCTCCCTTCAGTGAAACGTCTCCCACTGTTGGGTTATTATCTGAGGCTTGCCTCCCTGAGACGCCGGCCCTAGCAGACCGTTACTGCCAGAGGCCGAGATTCCTCCACTGCCACTTTGGGGGATCTCACACACGGGGTTCCCATTCAGAGGTAACCACACCTCTGAGGAATTGCCGTGTGGTGGATATTTCCACAACTTTGTGAATATTTACTGCTTTGTTTATTTCCATGTTGTTCGTGTGTCCACTGCTTTACATCTACCCGCATTATTAGCAATTCCGCAGATTGCTATATAATCGGGTCTATCCTTGTATTATTGGCGATACTGCGGATCCCCAATAATCAAGGTTCGGGGTGTGACACTGGTCTGAGTAGATCATTTCAGGCACTTACCGTGTTAGTGAGCCTTCCGCTGATTTACCATCAGGAAGATACTGACTATTTCACTCTAACATATCTGCATTAGTGGTGATTCTGTATATCACCACTTAATCAGATATTTGTGCCTCTTGCTGACACCAATCGTTACAGAAACACAGACCATAAAGAAGTAAGATGGAGGGGGTGATAAACCAGCTTCAGACTGTAAGGGCAGAGTTAGAACAGCTGAAGATTACTGTAACTGCACAGCAGGCTCAGATTACTCAGTTAAATGAAACTGTCCAAAGGTTGCAATCACCACTTAACGTTCTACCTCCCCCGGCTCTTAGCGAGCCTAAAATGAACATTCCTGAGAAATTTTCAGGCACAAGGTCAGATTTCCAGAATTTCCGTCACAGAGTGCTGTCTTACTTTGAGATGAAACCTGTGTCCTCGGGAACCGAGGCTCAGAAGGTCACTCTTATCAAGACTCTATTGCATGCAGATTCCCAGACGTGGGCTTATGGCTTACCTGATGAGCATCCTGCTCTGTCTTCTGTCCAGGAGTTTTTTAAGGCCATGGCGGTCATCTACGATGATCCAGATAGTGCCGCCACGGCCGAACGTAAGCTCAAAAACCTTAGACAAGGACGCAGTACTGTTGAGGAGTATGCGTCAGAGTTTAGGAAGTGGGCGGTGTCCTCTAGATGGGAGCGATATGCACTCTTGGATAGATACCTAGATGGGTTGTCAGAAGCAGTAACTGACGTGATGGTTAGTCATCCAGAACCCAAAGATCTAGATGAGGCTATTACGCTGTCTATTAAAATGGATAGGCGTCTGAGGTACAACAAGAAGGGCAGGTACCCCATGTACTCTAGGACTTCTGGGGCCAGTAGCTCGGCAGCAGTTGAGACTGAGGAGCCGATGCAGTTAGGCCACGGGCGCCTCACGGAGGCGGAAAGGTCAAGAAGACGCAGAGAGGGTCTTTGCATGTACTGCGGGGAAAAGGGCCACATTGCACAAAACTGTGGTAGGAAGTCGGGAAACTCCTCGGCTTAGGTGTGGTAGGGGGTACCACCCTAAGCGGAATTGTTTTACCTCCAAAACAAGAAAAATTTTTATTGCCCTGTTCCCTAAATTGGGAAGGGCAGAACTTTCCTACCACAGCATTTGTAGATTCCGGGTCAACAGCTAACTTTTTAGATTTAAGCTTTGCTTTAAGTTTAAATATCCCTGTACTTCCAGTAGGAAGACATTTATATGTTACAGCGATTGATGACACTCCTTTGCAAGGAAAGTCCCCACTGTGTCAGACACCTCCCCTCTCGCTGCAAGTGGGAGCTCTGCACAGGGAGGTCATACAGTTTTTCGTTTTAAAGATGTCTACCTCTACGGTGATACTAGGGTTGCCCTGGTTACGATTACATTCTCCTCAGTTTGATTGGGGGAATGGGCAGTTGACTACTTGGTCGCCTTATTGTACACAACATTGTTTACAGAATGTAGTTTTGTGTTCTACTAAGATTCAAGTGGAAGGAGTACCTCCACAATATCAGGAATATGCTGATGTCTTTTGTCCTAGGGCAGCAGATCAATTACCCCCCCATAGACCTTTTGATTGCCCAATAGATTTGAAACCAGGAACCATGCCACCCAGGGGCCACCGATACAACCTCTCGTCCCCGGAAAAATTGGCCATGGACGAGTACATTCAGGAAAATTTGCAGAAGGGTTTCATCCGCCCTTCAAGATCTCCTGCAGGAGCGGGATTCTTTTTCGTTCAGAAAAAAGATGGTGGTTTGCGCCCCTGTATTGACTACAGGGGTCTAAATAAGATCACGATTAAGAATCGGTATCCACTACCGCTAATCGACGATTTATTTACACAGGTTCCCGGGGCTTCTGTTTTCACTAAGTTGGATCTAAGGGGGGCCTACAATTTGATCCGTATCAGGGAGGAAGATGAATGGAAGACGGCATTCAACACTCCCAAGGGGCATTACGAATACTTGGTGATGCCCTTTGGGTTGTGTAACGCTCCTGCAGTTTTTCAGGAGTTCGTCAACGAGATTTTTAGGGAGGTACTGGGTCGCTTTGTAATCGTCTACTTAGATGATATCTTGATATTTTCTAAAAATATCACGGAACACCGCCAACATGTGAAGTATGTGTTACAAAGACTCAGGGAGAATCAATTGTTTGCGAAATTAGAGAAATGTGTTTTCGAGGTAAAGGAGATTGCCTTTCTTGGTTACATTATCTCTACATCAGGGTTGTCCATGGATCCCAAAAAGGTCTCTGCTGTAAGGGATTGGCCACAACCATCTGGGCTTAAAGCACTACAGAGATTCTTGGGATTCGCAAATTATTATAGAAAATTTGTCAAGGGGTTCTCTTCGGTGGTGTCTCCGCTTACTAATTTGACAAAAAAAGGGGCTGATGCCACTCATTGGTCAGAAGAAGCAGTTGTGGCATTTTCCTCTCTGAAAGAGGCATTCTGTTCTGCTCCCATATTACGTCATGTAGATGTTGCTTACCCATTTGTAGTGGAGGTGGATGCCTCGGAGGTTGGAGTAGGAGCAGTATTGTCTCAATGTTCAGGACTTCAGGGCAAGCTTCATCCCTGTGCTTTTTTTTCCAGAAAATTCTCCCCTGCCCAGAGAAATTATGATGTTGGAAACAGGGAATTATTAGCCATCAAGCTTGCTTTTGAGGAGTGGCGCCACTGGTTAGAGGGGGCGGAGCATGTAATTACTGTGTACACGGATCATAAAAATTTACAGTACATTGAAAAAGCTAAAAGACTCACCCCCAGACAGGCTAGATGGGCTCTCTTTTTCTGCCGTTTTAATTTTATAATTACATTCACACCAGGGAGTAAGAACGTTAAAGCGGACGCCCTTTCTCGTTGTTTTGAACCTGAAACTGCTCCATCTCCTTCCTCAGAAAGTATTCTGTCGAAAGAGATCATCCTGGCAGCCACTGAGATAGTTGAAGACCTTCCTAGCCTCTTAAGTCCTTTTCAATTAGAAGTCCCAGAAGGGAAACCAAGAGGGGTTCTTTATGTCCCTTGTACTTTACGTCCCAAAGTGCTGCAGTTGTTTCATAGACACAAGAATGCTGGACACCCTGGCATTACCCGAACCCAAGAATTGTTGTGTAGATCTGTCTGGTGGCCATCTCTACAACAAGATTGCAAGGAATTTGTTAAGACCTGTACCGTCTGTGCCAGGAGCAAACCCTCCCGACTGGCTCCAGTTGGAACTTTGCAGTCTCTGCCCTCCCCTCAGGAGCCATGGACACATATTTCCATGGACTTCGTGGGAGAACTTCCAGATTCCAATGGAAAGACTGTCATATGGGTGGTCACAGACAGATTCAGTAAGATGGCCCACTTTGTGCCTTTGAGTGGTTTCCCTACTGCTCAAAAATTAGCAGATCTTTTTATTCAAAATATCTTTAAATTACACGGCATTCCAGAGAATGTTGTCTCAGACAGAGGGGTCCAGTTTGTCTCTAGGTTCTGGCAGGCCTTCTGTAAGGGGATGGGTATGTCGTTGTCCTTTTCATCAGGTTACCATCCACAGACCAACGGCCAGACAGAGAGGACCAATCAATCTTTGGAACAGTTCCTGAGATGTTATGTGGCGGACGCCAAACACCAGTGGGCGGAGTTTCTACCATTTGCTGAGTTCGCACATAACAATCTCAGGAATGAGTCCTCTGGTTATGCGCCTTTTCAAATTGTCAATGGGAAATCTCCCAAATTTTCTCCTTTGCCAGTGTCGACCTCTCCATTCCCTGTCCTGGAGGAGTGGCAGGAATCTTTCAAGAGGATTTGGGCTAATGTCGGAGAAAATTTAAAAAAGGCTTTCATCATACAGAAGAGGCAGGCAGATAAGAGACGGTCTGCGGAGTGGGAGTTTAAACCTGGAGACAGAGTTTGGATATCAACTCGTCATATAGCTCTGAGGCAGCCATCCGCGAAACTGGGGCCCAGGTATATTGGACCATATCCAATTTCCGAAAGGGTTAATCGTGTTACTTACAGAGTCAGGTTACCAAATTCTCTAAAGGTGGGGAAAGCCTTTCATGTGTCACTCCTGAAACCAGCTGTTCAGGTGGATTCCCCCCCTCCTCACCCTGTCATGGTTGATGGTGAGCCTGAATGGGAGGTTGAGGAGATCTTGGACTCCAGACGAGTTCAGGGTTCAGTGCAGTATTTGGTGCATTGGAGAGGGTACGGTCTAGAGGAAAGATCCTGGGTCAAAGCAGGTGATTTACATGCTGATAAACTTAGGAGACGGTTCCATGAGCTCCATCCTGACAGGCCAGGTGGGACGTGTCCGGAGTCCACGCCTAGAGGGAGGGGTACTGTAACGAAAAATCTGCAACGCCGGATGGATTGCGGAAATATGGTCACATCCAGTCCGGCAAGCGGACCTTCCAACGCGGGATGCGGAAATTCGTCCGCATCCGCTGCGCACACCCGTCCGAGCACTCTGCTCCAAACTCACCAACATGCTGTTCACCAGGGTTCTGCCATCTTGCCTCTAGGGGGTGCGGCCGCACGCCAGACACGCCTTTATACTCTTAGAAAGCGTGTCAGCTGACCTGGAGGTCAGCTGACATTTTAGCCTGCTCTGATTGGTTGCTGCCTGGGGTGGAGACTTCTCTCCCAGGCAGTATATAAGGAAGTGCTTTTCAGTCACACTTCGTCTGTGTTTGCGATACCCTGTGTCAGCACTCAGACCTTAGACTAGATCCCAGGTGTTGAAACCAAGGACTTCACACCTAGACTAGGAGATTATTATTATTATTGTTATTGATTCTCTGTGTATGATTCTGTGCCTGTCTTGACTTCTCTTCTGCTTCCTGATTCTGTACTCTGCCAGCCCGTACCGTTAACGACTATTGGCTTGGTTCCTGACTATTCTCTCGTCTCACGTCTCTGTACTGTTGCCGCCTGTACTGTTGCCGAACCTCTTTCTGTCTGACCTTGCTCCCTTCAGTGGAACGTCTCCCACTGTTGGGTTATTATCTGAGGCTTGCCTCCCTGAGACGCCGGCCCTAGCAGACCGTTACTGCCAGAGGCCGAGATTCCTCCACTGCCACTTTGGGGGATCTCACACACGGGGTTCCCATTCAGAGGTAACCACACCTCTGAGGAATTGCCGTGTGGTGGATATTTCCACAACTTTGTGAATATTTACTGCTTTGTTTATTTCCATGTTGTTCGTGTGTCCACTGCTTTACATCTACCCGCATTATTAGCAATTCCGCAGATTGCTATATAATCGGGTCTATCCTTGTATTATTGGCGATACTGCGGATCCCCAATAATCAAGGTTCGGGGTGTGACACTGGTCTGAGTAGATCATTTCAGGCACTTACCGTGTTAGTGAGCCTTCCGCTGATTTACCATCAGGAAGATACTGACTATTTCACTCTAACATATCTGCATTAGTGGTGATTCTGTATATCACCACTTAATCAGATATTTGTGCCTCTTGCTGACACCAATCGTTACACCGCCACTGTGGAAACCACCCATTGCTCGTCCGCTGCTCGCTGTTCAGGGAGCCCCAGCAAAACAATCCTCCCTCAGAAGAATTTCCATAAGTCTTTTAAAGTGTAGTCAATGAACACTCTGCACACTTGCATGCAAATGCTCATGCATACTCCTCCATCAATGACAGTCCACTCTTCTGCATGGCTCTCCGGCCAGCATTTTTATTACAGTACTCAATCATTGGGTTTATATGCCCACAACTTATTTTCTTATGCCCTGCTTGATGCTTGTCATCCATCCATGGATCCAGCACTCATACTGCCTCTTTCACAAGCCACTCTATGTATAGCTCACAGCTTGTATACTCAGAGCACCACTAGGACTCAAGCACCTCAATTACAGCTGTTCATGGCTTAGTTCCGATATGCAAGTGATTTTCTTATTGCTTTGAATTGCATTGTGCAGTACAACGCTCGCAGCAAATGCAGAACTATTGATATCAGCCAAGAGTTCTGCTGAAATCATCATGCTGTAATTACCATGGATTCACTATATATTTTTTTTTACTGCTTGAACTAAATATGACATGTCTTCACCCAAAATTCACTGACTATTTATAACCATCAGAAAAATCTAGAAACAAAATTACATTTGACAATATATGATACGTACTAGACTGCTGTTCATTTAGTATATTCCATTACTGTGACTATTAAAATAACCCACATAAGATATTTTTTTAACTTACCAATTGCTTTTTTTACGCTAAGAAGATAATCCTCTTTCATTTCATCTGAAAGTAGATCAATACTGTCGTGGTAAACTTTTAAATGATTTGGAACTAAGCTTAGGACATGTTCCAGCCAAGATTCCTCCATGGGTGCTACATGCTCCGTGTCAATTCCATGGCTAATGTAGTAATTGTACCTCTAGAAGTCAAAGACACAATCACAAGTTAGATAAAACAGGTTCACAATATGTGCACACTTAAACGTAATATGCGCACACACAAAAGGAATAAACATACTGTACCTTGAAATGCACCTATTTACTTTATTTCTTTGCTGAAAGCCTTTTACTTCATACGAATCTAAACAACCAACTCAGACACTACACTCAGCTCTCAAATGAAATGAAAGACAACAGAAAGTGTCCATAGACCTCCCCTTTCTCCACGGTAGTGCAAGATAACACAGCCTGGTCATGGCACACCCAGTCTTCTGACTGGATGCTAAAGAGAAGCAATGTACTTATACGTTTATTACAAAATATCTCCTACAGCAAACACATCTCCAGTGAAAGACTGCAAGCTCTGTGATGATCCTATTCTAGCCCCTGGGGTTTCAGGATGCTAACTAAATATGGAATGTATACTACATTTGTTTGAAATAAAAAAAGGAAGATTTTGGGGAACAGATCTTTAAAATTCAAAAACTTTAATTCAAAATTGCTTTAAAATCCATACATACTGCAAAGGGTTATAGTCTACAAACTCACAATGTCAGTGATGGCCATATGGGAAAGCATGCAGAGGTCAGAAGTTGTTTTGCACAAAACCGCTTCATCAGGATGGCCTCGCTCTGTTTGGCTGTTTCTGCCTAAAGCTCTCACCCAAATTAAACACTTGATATGACAATCAAGAAGCCAGAAGCAGGGTAAGCAAGCATTTGGCTCTGTCCTCCTCCCCACTCAGATGTAAAACGCATACTAATGGGATTCTTATTATTTTCATTAACAAAATCCAAAAGAGCTCCCTATAACATTCCCAGATGATCAAGTGATCATCTATTTAGCGGATCCAGAGTTTAATTCTCGCCAAGAACCCATTCCTAAGCTAAAATCTATTTCTTACCATCCCAAAAAGAGGCTGGCATAGACATGTGCCAGCAATGTACCCATTGCCATGCCAGCCTCCTGGAGGAATCTTATTCTACACTTCTGGGTATGGTGTCTGGGGGAGGAAGAAGAACACAGCCTGCAGACCATTTCTGTGCTGAATTCTACTATATAGGGATACCACATCAATACTAGCAAGTGCAAAAAGAGCTTCCCATTTGAAGTCCCTAAGCCTCTCCAGGACCACCAAAGTATCCCTCACATAGGCTGGCAGAGACCTGAAATGAGGGCACAACTTAAAGTCCAAGTGTTTTGACAAAGACTCAGTGACTGAGCCCATAGCCAAGACTATTGTTTTACTTGGAAGTCTATCTAACGTTTTATGCACACTTCAGAGGCAGTACCAGATTGTGAGGGTAATTTGGGCAAAATGTACTTGCCTTGTTCCAAAAAACAGATTTTGGTCAATTGCCTGCTTTAGTAATTTTTTTATATTCATCAGGTAGTCAACTGCAGGATTTTGTCAAAGCTTTGAATATGTTACACCATCTTCAAGCTGTCTCAAACATTCTGCCTCATAATCCATTGTTAAAATAATCACCACCCACTTTATCTGCCACCTTTACAGTAATATTAGGTCTTGATTGTAGTCATTGCATTACTAGGTAGATCAATGTTTTACACTCCTCCAATACCTTCTGATAGAATGTCTTAAAAGCAATAACTGTAACACTTAGCAGATTAAACGTAGATCTCCTTTCATTGCTAAGGGGAAGTGATGCACTCAACGGCATAGTATTGGGGCTATAAGTTCCTATTAATTCACAGAGATCCCTGACGACTTGTCACTCTCAGTGGTTACGATCCTCTCCCACAAGTGGTGATATCTCAACATCAAAAGATGGATGACAGCTCCTCTGTAGTGAAATATTGAAACCCAATAACACCAATAGACAACATTACCAGTAATTCAACAACTTTCATCTGATAGTGTTCCTTACCAGTATATCTTTATCTAAAGCAGTTTGATTGAGCTGAGAATCTGCTGCATCAGAGGCATCTTTTTTCCTGATAAAAGATCAAAAATTAAATAAGTGTTACATTCTTGAAAGTGGACCTGAACTCAGAACTGCTTCTCTGCTCTAAAAGATACACAACTGCATAATGACCCTTAAAGAAAAAAAATTCTTTGTTACAGATGATACAAATCATACAATAAATCTGCAGTTTGTTTTTTTACTGCTTTCATGGAAGCAGACATATCGTTAACATCCTGTGCTTTCAAATTAGCTTATCTGCCATGATAGTTACAACTTGTGATTAGACACAGATGAGGGGAAATCAGACAGGCTAAACTATCTAAATACATACAGGGTGCATTTCTCTATGTTTTCCTCCTGTCCTGTGCAGCAGTTTAGGTCCACAGATTAAAATATTTACAGTGGGATGCGGAAGTTTGGGTAACCTTGTTAATCATCGTGATTTCCCTGTATAAATCATTGGTTGTTACGATAAAAAATAAGTAGAATAAGTAGAGAGTAGCAATAAGTAGAGAACAATAGCTGTATAGGCCATGCTCTTCTTCCAATGCGGAGTGAAGTGAGGGAGTGAGTGGCATTAGCAAAGTGTCCCCTCCAAGCAGTAACTGCAGGAGGAAATGGCATGGTGGCCTCCTTTCAGAAGGTGGTGAAGAGCTGATCAGAAGCCCCAGCCTGGCATCATCACTGGAACTTAAGAGGACCATTTTGGGGTAAGGTGTGACTTCCTTATTTTGTGTTAAGGAAGGTAGCAAGAAAGGGGGCTACAAAAATGTATAAATAGCATAACAAGTAAAAATGAAAAACTAAACACATGAAAAAGTAGACTCACATTATGATATCTACAAGGGAACTTCTGAAACGTTCTCGATCTTTCTTTAAGTGGGAATAGCTGTTATGAACATTTGGAGAAGGTGTAGTTGACAAACCATCAAGCTTTGATCGTCCTCCCATTGGGAATCTAGAGTTTGTGGTTTTGTTTGTCTGGCCTTTGACTGTAGCTAATAATCCTGTAGAAAAAAAAATGCACAGATATTTTCAATAGATTTTAAAATAACAGATTAATTATCCAGCTGGCACAAGGAACACATCTCTATAGTGATAAAACATACGGAACTGCCTTCAATATAAATACCTCCAGTGTATTCAGTTTCATAAGCCTTATCAAGAGAGTACTTTACAAGCACTGGTGCAGGTTATCAAATACCTCCTGAGAGCTGCAGTTAATTAAAGATAATCATTCGGGATACTTATAGGATGCATTCTAACCTAATAAGCTTTACTGAAAACATTTTGCTAGTTAAATATGGATGCAGGGAAGATCTGTAATCCTTCTCAAAGTCCTCCATGTCATCGTAAGCTGCCCCTGGACATCAGAAGATATGGGATCATGAAGTTATTATTTGTAGTTATTATTCAACCTAAGGACATCTCATATGCTGTGCTGAATACTCATAAACTGATTCTATTATTGGCAAGGAACGGGGAGGAAAGACAATGGTGAATGCAAAAGGTTACAATACCTGACTGAAAGAGGCCATCACTTGGGCAGGGACATCTTAAAGTGGCCATACACTGGTTGATTTGCCATCAGATTTGACCAACAGATAGATCCCTCTCTGATCGAATCTGATCAGAGAGGGATCGTATGGCCACCTTTACTGCAAACAGATTGTGAACCGATTTCAGCCTGAAACCGTTCACAATCTGTGGTGGTGCTGCCGCTGCTCCCCGCCCCGCATACATTACCTGTTCCGCCGGCGTGAGTCCCGCTGTCACCGCTGCTCCGTCTCCGCGCTGGTCTGGTCTCCGGCATGCTTCACTTCTTCCTGCCCGGCAGGAAGTTTAAACAGTAGAGTGCCCTCTACTGTTTAAACTTCCTGCCTGGCAGGAAGAAGTGAAGCATGCCGAAGACCAGCGCGGAGACGGAGCAGCGGTGAGAGCGGGACTCGCGCCGGCGGAACAGGTAATGTATTGCCGATGTATTGCGTTGGTCGTCAGGCATTCGAACGCTGCTATCGACGCACTCCCAACCCGCCGGCGCTCGAAAAAAATCTTCTGCACGGATGGATAGACGGGAGTCGACGGGAACAATGGATTTCGGATGGAAATCCATCGTTCTGCCAGCGGTGTGCGCGGCAATTTCACAGCCACTTCGATCACTGTGATCGAAACGGCTGTATATCGGCGGGAAAATCGTTAGGTGTATGGGCCCCTTTAGCCAGTTAACTCTTATCACTCACTACTCACCATTCAAGTGTTTAATGGGAAACAAACAGTCTTCTCTGCAGCCCTTTTAGCAAGTCTTTATAGTCAATGTTATACTCTGACAGGAATGTAACAGATTTACAATGCAGTAGCCTATTCCAAGAGCCAGTTTCCTTATTTCTAACTAGCGCATTCAGAGATTCATCTTAAAGGGAGCCTAAAATGAATGAAACAAAAAGTTTCACTTACTTGGGTGTTCTACTAGCCCCCTGCAGCCGCCCTGTGCCTGCGCCGACTCTGAATGATCCTCTGGTCCCCCACCATGGCTTAGTTTTGTGTTTCAGCAACTGGCCATTCGATGCACGTCCTCATAGTTACATATATAGTTACATAGTTATTTTGGTTGAAAAAAGACATACGTCCATCGAGTTCAACCAGTATAAAGTACAACACCAGCCTGCTCCCTCACATATCCCTGTTGATCCAGAGGAAGGTGAAAAAACCCTTACAAGGCATGGTCCAATTAGCCCCTAAAGGGAAAAATTCCTTCCCGACTCCAGATGGCAATCAGATAAAATCCCTGGATCAATATCATTAGGCATTACCTAGTAATTGTAGCCATGGATGTCTTTCAACGCAAGGAAAGCATCTAAGCCCCCTTTAAATGCAGGTATAGAGTTTGCCATAACGACTTCCTGTGGCAATGCATTCCACATCTTAATCACTCTTACTGTAAAGAACCCTTTCCTAAATAAATGGCTAAAACGTTTTTTCTCCATGCGCAGATCATGTTCTCTAGTCCTTAGAGAAGGCCTAGGGACAAAAAGCTCATCCGCCAAGCTATTATATTGCCCTCTGATGTATTTATACATGTTAATTAGACCCCTCTAAGGCGTCTTTTCTCTAGACTAAATAAACCCAGTTTATCTAACCTTTCTTGATAAGTGAGACCTTCCATTCCACATATCAATTTTGTTGCTCGTCTCTGCACCTGCTCTAAAACTGCAATATCTTTTTTGTAATGTGGTGCCCAGAACTGAATTCCATATTCCAGATGTGGCCTTACTAGAGAGTTAAACAGGGCCAATATTATGCTAGCATCTCGAGTTTTTATTTCCCTTTTAATTCACCCCAAAATTTTGTTAGCTTTAGCTGCAGCTGCTTGGCATTGAGTATGATTATTTAACTTGTTGTAAATGAGTACTCCTAAGTCCTTCTCCAAGTTTGATGTCCCCAACTGTATCCCATTTATTTTGTATGGTGCTAGACCATTAGTACGTCCAAAATGCATGACTTTACATTTGTCAACATTGAATTTCATCTGCCATGTATGTGCCCATATAGCCATCCTATCCAGATCCTGTTGCAATATGACACTATCTTCCTGAGAGTTGATGATTCTGCACAATTTTGTATCATCTGCAAAAATAGCAACATTGCTCACTACTGCATCTACTAGGTCATTAATAAATAAATTGAAGAGCACTGGACCCAGAACAGACCCCTGTGGGACCCCACTGCTAACAGTCTCCCATTTTGAGTATGATCCATTGACCACAACTCTTTGTTTTCTGTCCATTAGCCAGTTCCCTATCCATGAACACAGACTCTTCCCCAGTCCTTGCATCCTCAACTTTTGCACCAGACTTTTGTGGGGAACAGTGTCGAAGGCCTTTGCAAAGTCCAAGTATATCACATCTACAGCATTCCCAATATCCATATTAGCATTCACTACCTCATAAAAGCTGAGCATGTTAGTCAAACAGGACCTGTCTTTAGTAAACCCATGTTGATGCTGAGAAATAAGATTATTTTCTACTATGAAGTCATGTATAGTATCTCTTAGTAACCCCTCAAATAGTTTGCAGACAACTGATGTTAAGCTTACAGGTCTATAATTTCCTGGATCTGATTTTTTGCCCTTCTTAAATAATGGGAAAACGTGGGCTGTACGCCAATCCACTGTAAACACATTGTATCCTTTTAAATTAGCTATCCAGTCATGGCTTTCATCCATCCATGTCTCAGTTATTCCCACAATGTCATAGCATTTGTCATTCAGAATGAACTCTAGTTCGTCTATTTTATTTGCACGGCTCCGAGCATTGGTTACCATGCACTTTATATTTTTACCACCACTTTTACCAATTTTGTTTACATGAAATGGGCTACTTGAATTTTTACCAACCTCCTTAATCTTTACACTGTCCCCACCCCCCTCTCCACCCCCCATAATGTTAGGTTCCCACTGTCTTTTTACCTCATCTTGTCTACGTATTGAGACTTTATCCTCCCGCCTCCCCCCAGATCCTAGTTTAAAATCTCCTTCAACCGTTTCCTCCTCGATCATGCTCCGGTCGCTGGGTGTGCCTGCGCAAAATGCTCCCGGCATCGGAAGTGTAATCGCGGCCAGGGGGGCTGGTAAAAGCCCCAGGAATGTGAAACGCTTTTTGTTTCATTTGGTTTAGCTACCCTTTAACCATTTCAAATATTATCTCTATGAAGATTATAGAGCATAAAATAACAAAGGAAGGGGCTACCTTAAATGTAAATCATCAGTGGGTTGAGTTAAATAACCCTCTTCTGTATATTATCAAGTCTGCTAGTATGTGTGGAGCTACTTTAATCTGCTTTTATTCTGGAAACTAAGGGCCCTTTTACACTTAATCAGTTGCTCTCAGTTAAAAAAGAAAGAAAACTGATTTTCAAAGTAAGTCCCATGTTTTCCTATGGCACCTTTCACACTTAAAGAGGAACTCCAGCCTAAACAAACATACTGTCATTAAGTTACATTAGTTATGTTAATTAAAATAATTACAGCAGATGCTACTTTTTGAATGATGGTGTTTGCCAAGTATCCGTATTGCGCGTAACATCAACTCAAGTACCACACGACACAAACATGCGTTAGGAATACTCTACAATTGTGAATTAACGCTCTCTAATCATTACCATGTGTTTTAATACACTAAACATAATTATTAAGGTCTGTTTATATATGATTTATCATTTTTGTTATTTTAAAAACCTACTGTGAAGAATTCACTGCAACAAGTTTAAGTACTGCAAGAAACCAAATAAAGTACCCGAGTGATACATGTACCACATGTTGAGAACTTAGATGCTACAGATCCTATGTTGTCTAGCTGCTAGACTCTAGCAGACACACTGTCTAACTAAGCCCATATTTCTCTACGACAAGGACTCAGCTTATTATGTATAGGCATGAAATTACGAACTGAAAAATACTATATATGTTTTGGCTGGGACTGGTGGTTCTCAAGAACGAGCTTCTGTTCTGTTCTAGGCCTCGCAGCAATGCTGAGTTTAATGTCTAAATCATGGGCATATCTTTCTTTTGCTGTATTTTTACATTGCATGATTGGATTCTGATCGATTTTGGGTACTTATCAACGCAAAATAGATCGGAAGCAATTTGGACGCCTACACACGATGCAATTTCTTATCAGATCACCAATCGATCTGGCGGAGAATTGTACCGTGTGTATGAGGTTTTAGACTGAGTCTTTTAGGTGAACTAGAGTTTGATCCCCAGGTCATTAGCTATGTGGAACACAACTATGCACTGAAATACTTTCTAAGGGCTATATACACTCATCTAAAGGATTATTAGGAACACCTGTTCAATTTCTCATTAATGCAATTATCTAATCAACCAATCTCATGGCAGTTACTTCAATGCATTTAGGCGTGTGGACCTGGTCAAGACAATCTCCTGAACTCCAAACTGAATGTCAGAATGTGAAATAAAGGTGATTTAAGCAATTTTGAGCGTGGCATGGTTGCTAGATGGGCCGGTCTGAGTATTTCACAATCTGTTCAGTTACTGGGACTTTCACCCGCAGTCATTTTCACACGCACCATGTCACAAAGCTCAAATAATTTCAAATTGGTTTCTTGAGCATGACAATGAGTTCACTGTGCCACAGTCACCAGATCTCAACCCAATAGAGCATCTTTGGGATGTGCTATCCTATCAATGTGGGCCAACATTTCTAAAGAATGCTTTCAGCACTTTGTTGAATCAATGTCATGTAGAATTAAGGCAGTTCTGAAAGTAAAAGAGGGTCAAACACTTTATTAGTATGGTGTTCCTAATAATCCTTTAGGTGAGTGTAGATAAGACTGCAATATAATGTAACAAGAAAAAAAGATCTGTGCATTCAGTTGTGTTTCCTTAAATCAAACAATGCAGTGTAAGTCATAGGCCACACAAAACCACAAACCAGGTACTGGTTTAAAATGTATTTAACATTTACTCAGTTGAATCAACAGAACACCAACAGTAACCTTGACAGCAGGCGAAGGCTGCTATAGAAACAGTTGCCACAATGCTTTTATCTACTTTTGTATGGCAGAGTAGATACCTAGGAACACCTGAGGTGGGAATGAGCCCCTTCACATTTAAACAAGCAATTCAAGGTCGGCTGGCACACCAGTTCAAAGTTCCAAGCAGTTTTATTGTATGCACAACATGACAATTGTTTCGGGGGTCGCGGAGGGTCCTTTTCATCAGATAAAGTGCAGACATACAAGTGATGCGAAGTACAAGCACATATATATATATATATATATATACTGTATATACCAAAACTGTGATCAATCACCAGGCATCAAAGAAAAGGAGCCTCCCCCTTCATTAGCATGCATGATCTGCATCATACAAATACATTGCATAAATGACACAGTAAAAAAACAAATCTTTGCCCAATGACTGACATCTTGCCAGGTGCAGCTGTATATGTCCCCCAATGTATCCAAAATTCACAGCAGCTGGATGTATGAATGTTACAGACTGCATATTAGCAGTCTGCAACTATGAATGTCACGCTCACCGCCACCTGTGGAGAGAATCAGCCGTTAGGCTGATCGTGAAGTGTCCCGGGGTAGTCATGGCAACCTGACAAGCAGGTTGCCACAACCAATCAGGCGCGTGGTTAGGCTGCCACCTCGTTCCCTGCTCAGACCGGGGATATTGTAAAGCGCAGAGAGCAAGTAGTGGGAGTGGCTGACAAGGCAGTGCTGCCCTCTATGGCTCAAGAGCTCTCTAATTGGCTGTGGGGCGCGGCAAAGCGCGCTTCCACCCTGCCTTCTCGTCTCTGCTTGGGGTATCCATAGTTACCCCATAAACACCTTGCTGCAAAGATCGTGGACACACTGGGGTCATATTAGTCACAATATGCATAATGTTTATTAATCTGGGAAGTGCTGCAGACCCAGTCATCCAGCCTCATATCATGAGGCTTAAGGGGAAAGGAACCATAGGGGGGGAAAACAGGGCAGGGAAACAGGGAGAGAGGATGGTAGAGGAAAAACACAGCGGGGAGGGAGAAGGGAAAAAGGGAATAAAGAAAGAGGGAAAGATGTCAATAACACACATAGGCCGATTCATAAAAATGTGTTCGGTGAAGTAAATCAGTGCAGGGAAACTCCGCGCTCGGTATTTCAGACTTCTGGGTGGTCATTCATAAAATGTTGCCAGTTGCGATAGCAGAGCGGAGATTTTCTGCTGTAGGCAGGCTGTAGGCTGTCGGGAGCCTTGCGGAAACACAGGAGCTGGCTGAGTTCCTCATTGCGCTGCTCTCTCTGCTGCTGGGAGGTCTGTCCCATTGACTTACATGTACTCCGCACGCTTATCGCTACATCCGAGCAAGTGGTATTTCCCGTCCGCATACCGCTTGCTCTAATTTTTATGAATGGATATTTTGTTACCTTTCCACCTAGAATCGCCGCATAAGGCGGTGATTTATCACTCTGCTCCTGAATGTCAGCTCCGCATGTGGAAACAGTCTTTATGAATACACATTTTGTTCAGTGTTCGGTAAAATCGGCTGTTTTCAGAATTTCCGCATGCGGGAATGCTTTATGAATCGAGGCCATAGTAGTAAAAACAGTGCAGCATGTGATCTACGTGTTCTAACGTGATTAGCTGAGGTACCACTACACATAACATCACCACATGCTCATCAATCAAATAGAAAGGCTATGGAAAACAATACAAGGCATGTGGAGCCCAAGTTCAATATCTCAAGTGTCATCTGTCATCAAGGAAACATGTCATCAAGGCAACATGCGGATTAATTTGATTTAAACCTTTCGGTTGTAATGTCTCCAATGTATAGATCCAGTATGCTTCCCTCTGTAGGAGCAATTTGTCTCTATCACCACACCCGATCAATGACCAGTCCTCTTAGTTCACTGACCCGATGACCTCTCTCAACAAAATGCATGGCAACTGGTTTTGTGATATCAAGCTGTCACAAAATGCATCTGCTGGCAAATATCCTGAACTATTGATGAACTTCCTCCATTTCGCCAGCAGATGTCCTCCGTGTCATCAGTGTTTGCAGCAGCCGGAAATATTCTCTGCCACCAGCAGAGGTCTCACTCACAGAAACTGTTATTGCAGATGTAATGAGGGCAGGTCTGTGATCACCTGAACTTTGTCATCTGACTCTCTTGCACACTATATAAGCTGCTTTAACAGAGCACTCTGTGCTAGCTCATCAATGTCAGTTCCTGGTCCTGAGTCCTAGCCTTCCTGTCTTGCTCAGCCTTGTATCTGCTCTTACCGTGTTTGATCTGTTTGCTGTATTTGACTAACCCTTAGCCTAAGCGATTGTATCTTGATTGTTCCTCTGGTTTGACCCTGGATGTATGACGTTCCGTTGCCTGCCGATTATAATTCTGATGTTCTGCCTTTGTATATAGTGTATATTATTTTCATGTGTATATATTAGTCAGGTTCGGGGTTCAGTGTACACACTATTGTTATGCTTGGGATACCTTTGCATATTATCCTATATGCAGGGGGTCCATAGCATATACAATCCCTGATAGTTTCTGCTACTGTGTTAGTTTCCAGTTGCACCATTGCTTATACTAATAGCCTGACATTTGTATGATTCTCTGCATAAACTTAATGCTAATTGTTTATGCGTCCAGATGGTCAGATTCTTTGCATAAACTTAATGTCAATTGTTTATGCGTCCTGATTGTATGATTCTCTGCATAAACTTAATGCTAATTATTCATGCGTCCTGATTGTTTGATTCTAAGCATGATATTAATGCTGATTGTTTGTGTAAGCTGTTTGACAGTTTAGTTGCATAACTCTGTACATGAGCTTAATGTACAACATTTATGCTGTTTATCTCTTGAGACTGTTTACAATAAAATCTTTATATTTTTTTACTTTAAGGCCTGGTGCACACCAGAGGAGTTTTTCTGAGCGTTTTGAGTTTTTAAATCTGCTGCTAATGTTATCCTATGTGTCTGTGCACACTGGAGCAATAAGGTTTTGTACAAAACCCCATAGCATTACATTGGGAAGAGCTTTTAGAGGTTTCAAAAGCTCTTCCCAATGTAATGCTATGTTTTTTTTTTTACAAAACCTCATTGCTCCAGTGTGCACAGACACATAGGATAACATTAGCAGCAGATTTAAAAACTCAAAACGCTCAGAAAAACTCCTCTGGTGTGCACCAGGCCTAATTCCAGTTTCAGTGTTTCTTGCATAGTGACAGAACAATCTTCCTTGCGATTCCCTTGCATTGCATACCAATGCATTAGAATCATGACACAAGCATTTTATTTTTCAATTTTGCTTCTATGGCTACTTTTGATGTCACTCCTGTGGTGCTGGAATCTCACCTTAAAGGCACTCGTGGTTTTACCAACATATCCCATGCCACATGGGCATTTAAGCATGTAGGTACAGTGAGTCATGCAAAAGGCTTAAAGTGCTGATTCCTAGTGATAGGGTAGAAATTAGATCACAAGTAATATCAGACATAAAAAAAGACTGAAGAGTCTGCTTTGGCTTGGTTTGCACTAATAGTAGTTGTTTTAGCAACTAGCTTTTAGGAGTGATACCACTTTTCAGATCCTAAGCATGAAGAGTCAATTTCCAGAATAAATTCTAATCAATGTAAATAGGGGAGAATAAGAGAAAAAAAGACTCTTATAAAAAGCAAGCATGTTATGTAGGAATTCTAACAGATGTAAAGTAGTAGGGGGAGAATCATTAAATGTTGGACAGTTATTCAGGGTGCTAAGGTCAACACTGTTTGACCTGAATCAAACAAGATTCTCATCCTCAATTCAAAGGAGTTATGGTCCTGCACAGATCTAAAACTACCTTTCAAAACATTATATAAAAAAAACGACGATCAATTATCATACTGTGGTTATAATCCCTCTGCTCTTTCACAGTATGTCTATGGAGGTTCTTCTTTGACAGTACAAGTGCACAAATATGGCTACAATCATCTAAATTTGACTAGATCAAACACCTACTTGTCCATTGCTTTGCAAGCTAACCATACCAATAACATGTTGATGTCGAACCTATTTTGCCTTCGATTGAAGGACACTTAGACCATACTTATGTCAGGTCCGCCGGTGACGACATACGGCAGAACGCCGAGGTCCGGCTTGCAGCACGGATTTCCGGGTGTCGGCGGGCTGCTGACCTCACTGGAGTGCAGGGCGCTCAGCTCCCATTGGATGGGCGGCAGACGCATTCTCGATACACGCTCCGCCGCTGTAAACAATGATCATGTGCACACTGCGTGTCAGCTGACTGCTGACACGCTGCTATGGGGCTGCTTTGGATTCCTTTACTTTCTGATTGGTTAGTCCTTGTATAAATGTAAGTTGAGCGCCCTCAGTTATTGCCCGTGACAGCCTATGCTGGGCTTGTTGCTGATACTGCGCTCACAACTGATTGTTCTTGTTGCCGACTTTGCCTGTATCCTGACCAAGCTTATTTCTAGATTGATTTCCTGTTGCTGACCACCGCTTGTTCCTGACCACGCTTTCCGATTGGATTACCTGTTGCCGACTCTGCTTGTTAAAGGTTTCCCATGAACTCTGCCTGGACTGACTCTGGCTTGAACTGACCACGTTACCTGTTAAGTGTTTGAACTGCCTACAACCTATCCTCTCGTACAATCACCTGGCTCCCATCTGGACTGCCTGAACCTCCAGGCCTCAGGTGACTATAAACTTGAGTGTTATTACAGGTAACACCGCGCACTCTGTGCTTCAACCAATATGTCCAACTATCAGGCAGTGCGCTGGGATTTTTAGGAGTTTTAAACAATTTGTCAGTGATCCCTAGCGCGACACAGTCCTTCTTTTTCCCTGATATTCCTTCTTGTAATGCAATCCAGATTAGATCACCGCCACCACACCCGATTAAAATACGACTCACCCTCTGAGAAGACCAACAGTATGGTCTAATGCCACCTTGGGGTTATTCCCTGGCCACCCCCGACCAATCGAGCTGTTTGCTTCTTGCAAGTATTGGAACCTCCGCAACAGGGTCACTGATTCTCCAAAATTCCCCACTCTAGGTTTTCCTCTTCATATATCCTTACATGCAACCTCCCAAAAAGAGGCACAACATAGCGTAATACTGCTTGTAAAATTTTAATACTAAAAAAATATTGCACTTACACTTTAAAAGACGATTAATGCACATGAGTTTTTTGACGGGCTCTCCCCCGTTTGTGTGGGCCACCGCGGGCTTTCCGAGGTTGGTGTCAGCTGCCGCGCGCACAGCCGTCCACTCCTCACCAAACGCTCAGGTCCTCGCACTCTGCCACTTCCGGGTACCGCCCTACCGGTTTCGTCAATTGACTCATCAGGAGCTGGCACCCGGAGTGGCTGTGAGTGCTTAAGAGCCTCTAACCCCCTCCCCTCCGCGTCCGCCCACCCCACTGTGGCTACGCCCACTGGAGCCAATTAGAATACCGGGCATCTGCCGCTGCTCAAAGCCCATTAAACATGCACGCTTCTCGTGCATATTGAGGCTGCACAAGCACGCCTACTTAGCGTCACCTGCCGCCCCCAACCGCCACAGAAACGGCCCAAAATCGCTCCGGCCGCACATGGGGCTGCATAAGTGCGCTTGCACAGCGTCACCTGCCGCCCCCCAACCGCCAAGAAGCAGATCACTCCGGCTGCGCGTGCATATCATTTCCAATGCCGATCCTCCTACATATACCTCTCCACATATCCCCATCTTATTCCTACTCCCCCCCCCCACACTTACAAATACCGTTAGATCGGCACTGGCCGATACGCACACGCTGCAAGCTCCACAAAAACCCAGTGAGAGCCCGTTTCACATTTAAAACATCTTTAAAACTACATACAGTTAAAACAAACACATGCAGTGTAGAAACTAACATATGCAGGCCTTACATTTTCTACACGGGAAAAATCCATCCTCCTGCCATCCCTGTCTATCCCTAGGTCTCTTAGGGGGCTCTACACAGCTGGGGACCAGCATATCTTGCAAGTTAGGGGCCCTGCGGTATATGAAATTAGGCTGATCAGGTATTATACCCCTTAGTAATCTATCCGTGCCCAATATGCCCCAGTGTCTTTTTACTATTCTTTGGAAATTTCTATACTGGGAATTATAATTAGTAATCATCGATAATTTAGATTTGCCGTTATTTTTAGCTCTACCTTCTCCATAGACCAATTCCCTCCTTTCCCTTAGTGCCACTTTCTCAATTTCTTGATCCAACACTTCCTCACTGTACCCTCTCTCCATAAATTTGTCCTTCAATATGTTACTCTGATCCTTATAATCCTCCTGTGTTGTGCAGTTTCTGCGCATGCGCAAAAACTGCCCTCTGGGTACACTTCTTATCCAGTTTGGGTGATGGTTACTATTTGTCGGTATATAACTAAATAAACGGAATATAAATAAATAAATAAATTTGCCAGAACATTGCATCTCAAAAAATACTTTGCGGGAAGGGTACTCCCTGAGGCGAGAGAACCTCCTCCAAGTATATACAAGCACACACAATTAAAAAATAGATCAACATTCAACCCACAGGATCACAATTATAACGCGATTGAGGTGTTTAAGAATATGGTGGTAAATGATATCAATAAAATTCCAGATAGAAAATATAGCAGAGAGCAAGAGATAGCTAGACAGATGTTGGAAGATAAACAGTTGGTGGTTCGGCCAGCAGATAAAGGGGGGGGGGGTGATACTAAATAAACAGCAATACAATGGAGAGCTTGATAGGCTGGTGAAGGACAGGGATACATATACACCATTGAGAGGAGACCCAACAGGTAAGTATATGGAAGAACTAAGAACTCTATTGAGGGAGGGGATGGATAAGGGAATGATTAGTGATGCAGAATTTAGGTATATAGTGCCCAATGTGCCCCGTATACCAGTCATATATCAGGTACCAAAAGTACACAAAAACCAGGAAAACCCACCTGGACGCCCCATAGTGAGCGGCATAGGGTCAGTCACACATAGACTGGGACAATACATAGACCAATTCCTCCAACCCTTGGTGGTAGAACTGCCGTGTGTACTTAAAGACACTAAGCATATGCTCAGGGTAATAGAAAATGTAAAAATTGAGGTGGGTGATCTAATGGTGACAGCAGATGTGGCTTCACTATACACGAATATTAAGCACGATCAGGCAAAAGAAGCGGTAAGATATTATATGAATAGGAAGGGGGATCTACCAGGGGATCAAATCGAATATATTATGAGAATTTTGGGGTTCGCACTAGAAAAAAATTACTTTTGGCACCAAGGGGTGTATTATAAGCAGCACAAAGGATGCGCCATGGGGGCAAGTTATGCACCAAGTTTGGCGAACCTATTTATGGGGAAGTGGGAGGAGTCAATTATTAGTGGGAGGAGGGATAGAAATATTAACACGTGGGTGAGATTTATAGATGATCTGTTTTTGGTATGGAGGGGGGGAAAGGAGGGACTAAGCACATTTATTGATGAACTTAATTGTAATGATCAAAACATTACGCTCACAGTAGAAAGCAACCCTAGGGAGATCCACTTTTTGGATTTGAGATTAATTAGGAGGGGTGATGAAATAATTTCAAAAAGTTTTTTCAAACCGACAGATAGGAACGGTTATATACCGACAAATAGTAACCATCACCCAAACTGGATAAGAAGTGTACCCAGAGGGCAGTTTTTGCGCATGCGCAGAAACTGCACAACACAGGAGGATTATAAGGATCAGAGTAACATATTGAAGGACAAATTTATGGAGAGAGGGTACAGTGAGGAAGTGTTGGATCAAGAAATTGAGAAAGTGGCACTAAGGGAAAGGAGGGAATTGGTCTATGGAGAAGGTAGAGCTAAAAATAACGGCGAATCTAAATTATCGATGATTACTAATTATAATTCCCAGTATAGAAATTTCCAAAGAATAGTAAAAAGACACTGGGGCATATTGGGCACGGATAGATTACTAAGGGGTATAATACCTGATCAGCCTAATTTCATATACCGCAGGGCCCCTAACTTGCGAGATATGTTGGTCCCCAGCTGTGTAGAGCCCCCTAAGAGACCTAGGGATAGACAGGGATGGCAGGAGGATGGATTTTTCCCGTGTAGAAAATGTAAGGCCTGTAGGGAGAGCAATCCGATTAGAACTAGATCAGTAACATCGTTTTCAAATGGAAAAACGTATAATATTAAGCAATTTATAACCTGTAATGATAAATTTGTAATTTATATGCTATGGTGCCAATGCGGGTACCAATATATTGGCAGAACCAATCACAGTGTGCCTGTGCACTTTGCACAGACACACGGTTGTGACCCCAAATTACTGTCATTCTGTGCACTAAAGAAAATTAAACCAATGTGGAGGGGAACTGATATGACCAGAAAGATATCACAGGAAGAAACCAAACTCATTTATGAAATGGGAACACTGAGACCAGGAGGATTAAATATTGATATCGATCTGGTGTGCTTTCTGGGTGAATAGGAACAACTGGGGTTAATAATGCTAATGTGTGAATACTGCATATGTTAGTTTCTACACGGCATGTGTTTGTTTTAACTGTATGTAGTTTTAAAGATGTTTTAAATGTGAAACGGGCTCTCACTGGGTTTTTGTGGAGCTTGCAGCGTGTGCGTATCGGCCAGTGCCGATCTAACGGTATTTGTAAGTGTGGGGGGGGAGTAGGAATAAGATGGGGATATGTGGAGAGGTATATGTAGGAGGATCGGCATTGGAAATAATATGCACGCGCAGCCGGAGTGATCTGCTTCTTGGCGGGCGGCAGGTGACGCTGTGCAAGCGCACTTATGCAGCCCCATGTGCGGCCGGAGCGATTTTGGGCCGTTTCTGTGGCGGTTGGGGGGCGGCAGGTGACGCTAAGTAGGCGTGCTTGTGCAGCCTCAATATGCACGAGAAGCGTGCATGTTTAATGGGCTTTGAGCAGCGGCAGATGCCCGGTATTCTAATTGGCTCCAGTGGGCGTAGCCACAGTGGGGTGGGCGGACGCGGAGGGGAGGGGGTTAGAGGTTCTTAAGCACTCACAGCCACTCCGGGTGCCAGCTCCTGATGAGTCAATTGACGAAACCGGTAGGGCGGTACCCGGAAGTGGCAGAGTGCGAGGACCTGAGCGTTTGGTGAGGAGTGGACGGCTGTGCGCGCGGCAGCTGACACCAACCTCGGAAAGCCCGCGGTGGCCCACACAAACGGGGGAGAGCCCGTCAAAAAACTCATGTGCATTAATCGTCTTTTAAAGTGTAAGTGCAATATTTTTTTAGTATTAAAATTTTACAAGCAGTATTACGCTATGTTGTGCCTCTTTTTGGGAAGTTGCATGTAAGGATATATGAAGAGGAAAACCTAGAGTGGGGAATTTTGGAGAATCAGTGACCCTGTTGCGGAGGTTCCAATACTTGCAAGAAGCAAACAGCTCGATTGGTCGGGGGTGGCCAGGGAATAACCCCAAGGTGGCATTAGACAATACTGTTGGTCTTCTCAGAGGGTGAGTCGTATTTTAATCGGGTGTGGTGGCGGTGATCTAATCTGGATTGCATAACAAGAAGGAATATCAGGGAAAAAGAAGGACTGTGTCGCGCTAGGGATAAACTTGAGTGTACTATGCCTTGTATTACTCTTACTGCTTTGTTTGGTGAATACTATCTGTCAGTCTGTATGCTACATTCCTGCAGGGTATTGTAGTATTGTATTAGGTAGGAGTTTGCGCAGGTGTTACGGGCTGGGCTATAGGTCAGTCATATGGGCATACAGTCTGACCTATAGTCATTGACCCGACAAGCCTAACAACTTATAATGTCAGCCATATAAAGTGACTAGTTTTGTTTTGATCTCCAAAGAGAATGTAAACAATATTAAACACACAAGTCATCTGGTTTCCTGACATATACTGTGTGTCAACCATATCAAAATCTACAGAACACCTGCTAACTTGATCAGAGTGGCAATGAGTTGTCACGAAAATGTCTCTTAGACCAGTCTCATCTATGAATATTATACTCAAAGCCCAACTCAATTAGTCGGCTGTATGTCAAATCTGAAGCACCTTCTTTTCCTTGGCTCAATGGACAAAACACCAAAACACTACTGCTTAAAATGCCATATCTAAAGCAGAAATGCCTGCTTATCAAGGTCAAACACATGTCAAGGCGATACTCCACATAACAACTACTGTAAAGCTGGCCATACACTGGCCCGATTTGCCGCCGTTTCGACAGCAGATTCGATCACTGGGAATCGAATCTGCTGCCAATCGTTCGCGCTACACGCCGAATTTCGATCCATTTCGTCCAATCCCGTCGATCGCTCCGTGCGGAAAATTACCGTCGATCGGTAGGGAGCGCGTCGCTAGCGGCGTTCGAGTACCCGACGACCGACGCAATAGAGCTGCATACATTACCTGCTCCGCCTGCACGACTACCCCCGGTCACCGCTGCTCTGTGTCCGCGCTGGTCTCCGGCATGCTTCAGTTCCTCCTGCTAGGCAGGAAGTTTAAACAGTAGAGGGCGCTCTACTGTTTAAACTTCCTGCCGGGCAGGAAGAAGTAAAGCATGCTGGACCTGGAGACCAGAGCGGAGACAGAGCAGCGGAGACCTGGGGATTGGAGTCGCGCCGGCAGGCAGGCAATGTATGCGGGCGGGGGGAGCGGCGGCAGCACCACCACCACAACAGATTGTGAACGGTTTCAGGCTGAAATCGGTTCACAATCTGTTTGCAGTAAAGGTAGCCATACGATCCCTCTCTGATCAAATTCGATCAGAGAAGGATCTATCTGTTGGTCGAATCTGATGGCAAATCGGCCAGTGTATGGCTACCTTAAAGGTGAAAAGTACCTCCTCTGTCTTTATCACATAGACACTACTACCTGGCCAAAACTTAGTAATTGAACCATACCAAAGGTTTAAAATATACAAATGCCATAATTAGATGTTAATAATTTAGTTCTGGCTTAGAATGCAATTGGTGACTCGCATAACTTTTTAATTGATAGAATAACAAGTGGGTCTCAGAAGTAGGAGACAAAGCTAAAGGTGGGTACACACATCAGATACAAGTCTTTGGAAAATGAAAGATCACAGACCAATTTTATCCACTTTCATGTAGTATGAGAGCATACCTACACAGTCTATTTTATTGAGCTGAACTCCCCATCAGATAAAAAAATTTTGCAAGATGCTGTACATAAAGATGCTGTACATATTCAAAAGATCAGTATCTGCAAAAGATCAGTTCCTGCATATTGCATTCATAGTCTATGATTTCTGCAGATCTCATACACACCTTGTTCAACGGACATTCATCTGCAAATCAGATAATCATCTGCAGATCTGAAGATCCATCCTGGTGGATCTGATCTGCAGATGAATGTGTGCAGCATTTTGCAAAGATTTGTATCTGATGGGGAGTTCAGCTCAATAGAATAGACTGTGTAGGTATGGCTCTCATACTACATGGAAGGGGGGTTAAATTGATCTGCGATCTTTTAATTTCCAAAGACTTTTATCTTCTGTGTGTACCTAGCTTTAGGCACAATTAATATCTACAACCATGAGATCCCTGGCTTTAGAGTGTACCAGAAGCATGTCATTATATTATTATGTCTTATTATGTCATAGGCTTACTATAAATAACCAGTCTCAAAAAAGAGGCAGCACTCAAGCGATGCGACAGAAGCGTGCTGCGGATCCACCCATGTACCACCTGGGTTTGCTATCCAACTCCTCCAAAATGATCCGGCACAGCTCTTTTACAGAAATTGCTTTATTGAATCTTCATAGAAATATACATAAAAAGCTACAGTAATTTCAAAATATAAACAAAGTAAAAATTAACCTACTTGGTGTCAAGATATAAGGTTGATTAACATCTCGCTGTTCATTTTCATTCTCTCCTATCAGAAGAAATGATGGTTGGTTCTTCTTCCACTCAGGCTTTGTACTCACCTATAAAGCAATTAATAAATAAAAACCATCCCCATATCCATTAATGCAAATAAAGAATAAAAGTTAGTTAGTTAATTAGCCCAGTAAAGTCTTTTCAAGCCTTTGGTGGGGTAGGTAATCTAGATAACTAGATAAACTAGTAACTGGATTACTGCCTGTGCACTGATGGGGCCCCCATGCCTTTTCCCTATGTTTATTATCAGTGAGCAATAGGAGAGAGTAGCCTGAAAGCAACTGATTGGAGGAAGTTGTAACTGCTGTTCATGAGTAGCTGCATAGGTGGCAGTTGCTGTGCAAGTGTCATCCTAAAAGGGGATCCTGGAGATGGCAGTCATTCAGTTGTCTGTGGGCGGAGGAAGGGAACACATCCATAGGGCTTGATTCACAAAGCGGAGCTAGCTGTTAGCACGCCTGTAAAAACCCTCCTTAAACGAGCTTTTCGCGTGCAAAATTTATGCGCGCACTGCACAGAGCGCAGAGCGCTCTGCACGAAGTGCCCATTAAAGCCTATGGGACTTAGCACATGCATAGGACTTTGCGCACACAAAACTTTGCGCGCGGTACTTAGCATGCGATCTGATTGAGGAAACCGGTGCTAACCTACTTAGCACCCTGTTTAGCGCGCCTAAAGACTTTAGACGTGCTAAGTAGGTTAGCACCGCAAAGTGAATCAAGCCCATAGTGTCTGATCACAGCACTAGGGCAGAAAGGTTGAAGTAGACATGACAACAGGCTCTGTTGTGAGGGAAAACTTCCTAAAAGCTGGAGTTCTCAGGAAAGTCCCAAAATCAGATTGGTAGACTAAGGAAACATTGAAGTGTATTTACAAAACATTGGTAAAATGTAGATGTGCAGAGGGTGCACATAAAGTTTATCAGGGTTTATGCTATTTATTTAGCACATGCTACACACATAGGCCTCAATTCACTAAGGGCAATTCGGTAAAATAAATCAGGTTAGTCTAATACCGCATTTGGTATTTTACCCTTTTTTCCCAAATTCACTTAAATTTCATCATATGCAGTAGTAGTTTGGTAATATACCAAAAAATGTTGCTTCAATTCACTAAGCCCTGCTCGATAATGTCTCACCAGCTGTGGAGAAGGTCTGGCAGGAAGCTGCAAGTCTTCCACAAGTGGTGTGCATAAGCCGTTGCTCTTGTGCATCCACGGCATCCCTCTAGGTGTGTACATCACTAGAGAGTTCTTCTGTGTATCAGTATATAGATAAGCCCATCAGTGCCTCAAATCAAATGGGGTTAGAAGCAGGACTGTGAGGCTCTCCCTATTGGCTGTCCAAACATTTGTCAACTTTACCGCAGGGTGACTGTAAGCTACTCACATTTTGCTAAAACACAACGTGCATATAAAATCCTCGGACGTCCTAACTGCCGCTGCTGGTACTTTGCCGTCGGGGCCTCGGTCGTAGTGCAGGAGACGGCAAAGTACCAGCAGCAGCAGTCAGGACGTCCCAGGATTTTATATGTGCATTGTATTGTCATTTGGCAAGATGATTGGTAAAATCAGCTGTTTTCGCCATTGCCAAATGCGGTAATGCTTAATAAATTAAGCTCATAGAGTAATTCGCATTATAAACGCAATGCCTCCATGTGTAACGGGTTATAAATACATGCTACTGTACATCACAAATAATTGATAGAAATAACTAGACAACACAATATCTTAAAGAGACCTTTAGGTGACAGCAGTATGAAGGTTGCCATCTTGTATATGCTTATGAAAAATTACAGATGCCTAGCTGCAAAGCTGCTCATATGCTATGTAATCTTAATTGTACAACAATTACTCATTTTACCAAATCTATATAGTAAAAGGGAAAAGTGACTGAACATACTTTAGGCAGTCCCCCCCCCCCCCCCCCCCACCCCCACCCCCATACAACTGTGGTATGGTAAAATGGTACAATCAGGATTGTATGGCAAATGGCTTACTTTAGCATTAGTAGGTTCAGTCACACACCTGGTATACCAATGCATGAATTGTACTCAGACTTTAGTCAGAAGATTTGATCTCCCCTTGTTCTGGGTCAGTGACTCAGGAAGTATTAGTAGTGGAAAAGCACCACAGCCAGGGAAGCAGCATGTTTAAAAATGATCAAAGATGCCAGCCTCTCCACAGTACTACGAGATAAATTAAAAGATTTTAAGATATGACCTTACATTATGTTTATCAATGAGTGGACATTTCACTGTACTGCATCTGTTGCCTCGTCAGGACAGATTCATAAGCCTTAGGAATAGCATTTAGTTTTCTGAAGTAGTTATGATACAGTGGATTTTTTTTCTACATGGTAAACAAGAGATAGTACATGCAAATCAAATCCAATATTCATTGGCCCCTATGATTTTTTTAAATATTATTTGTATTGCACCTGTATACCTCATCCCTATCACTTGGAGCCCTTACTGAAAGGCCTGTGTGTGAAGAACAATTACAGAACAGTGCTTGTGTGGAGGAGGGAAAGACAATGAAATGACAAAGATTTCTCAGTGAGTAAGGGATTATCTATCAGAACTGACAGAAGTTACTGATAAGGCAGGAGCTGTCCCACACAGAAAAGTTGTCTTTCTAGGCATTTCTAGGCATTTTTTTCAAATGCAGAGTACAGTATACATAATTTTATGGTGCTCCTACTTCATGTCTGGCTAAAACATGTCAAAGTTTTCCTTTCCTTCTATATTATACCAGGTAAATTTTGTATATGAGATGCAACAAATCACCTCTTTAGCACGTCAAACTTATGAAAAATACCTTTCATTGGCCATGATATCAGCATGACATGGTGCAGCATCTCATATCTCTTTTTGGCCTTGATTCACTACACACTGGTAAAATTGCGGTATACAGACAGTGCCCAACAATGTTATCAGTGTTTATGCAAGCATCGAGCGACAACTCACAGCACAACTCACATTATGTAGGTAACACACAGGTTGCTTTACAGCGTACGTAACACAGATAGCATTACATGTAATTAGTGGTGAAAATACTGTACGCTATCTACACACAGCAATTTTACCAGAGTTTAGTAAATAATCCCCTTTATAAGCAAAACCAGTATTGCTCTACATTTCATTGCAGATCGGTGACTATCTTGAAACACATCCTGAGACAATATTGAAAAAGTTAAACTGGTGGCAAAGTTAAATATTATGTAACATTACTCTGTCTGCTCTTTAACTTCAGTAAAACCCAGTGGATCCCAGTGAACTCAGCTGCAAGGCCAAATGAATGCTAGCATCACCTCCCTGGACAATTCTCCAGCTTCTGTGGTGGTGCACAGACCAATATATGACACTGCTAGAAGCGATACTGCCCAACTTTTAAACCAATATCAGATCCATCAGGGCTCAGAATAAATTAACGTGGCAGTAAAGGTTTAAAGGAAACCCACAATTAAAGAAATATGTAGACTGTCATTTCATTATTAGCTTTTGAATACCACTTCCTGGCTGTACCGCTGATCATTTGTTTTTAGTTTTGTCATGCACATGCAAAATGCATGCAACAACTTGAGTCAGAATGAGTCAAAACACGTGATAAACATAATTATTCTGGGTCAGTCATTCAGAAACCATTAGCGTAAGATGCTCTGTACAATGGCCAGATGAGCAGTATTTTATAAAAGAGACATCAACAATGGTTCTTTCCACATTCTTCTCAGTTGAGAATTCCTATAAAAACAACTTTACTTCCTTAAATCTACTTCAGGTTAACATTGATGTTTTCTGTAAAGTAAGGTAGAAGACACTAAGGCCTTTTTCGCACAATGAAAAACATGCCTGTGAGAACACTGCAACACATGGTCACTGCATTTCTGTCCAGTACAGTGCTGCCCTTTTTCAATGAATGTGTGCAGTGTAGTTCGGTGTAGCCTGGGACACTGGTGCGGGTCGTGGGGAGTTTGAGACCTGGATTTATTTCTGCCTTGCTGCTGTCTGGCTCCATTATCAGTGCAGGTACAGGCCATGCTGAGTCCACCACTGCTACCCAGGGCTCCACTGAGGTCGGAGGACAATGCGCTGATCGGGACACCTTTGACCTTGCTGGATGCCAGCTCCATCTATTCATCAGCCCCTCCATGATGCCAGCTGAGAATCCGGAAGTAAGGGCCACCACGCTTGGACACTATTGTGACATCCAGATTATATTGACCAGCCCTGCCGAATTATGCTCTGGAGTTGGGACCCACCACAAAATAGCTGTAGCATTAAGAGGTATAAAAGGTCCCTGATTCGCCATTTGATTCATGGAGTAAGAATATTGGTTGGGAGACATTGGAAATCTGTGCAGTCCCCCACTGTGGTGGAGCGGTTGAGGTAGGTTTCCTATGTACATAGAATGGAACAATTAACTTCTGTCCTACATGGGATGGACTCACAAGGAGAGGAGATCTGGGAGAAATTGACTCAATTTATCAAAACGGAAAGATATAGGAATATCCTAGGGAGAGGTAGATGAGGCCGGGCCAGGGCAGTTTGGGGACATGAAGATTGCTAGAACATACCCCCTCCCATTTAATGGTTATCCCAAGTGGTTATCCCAAGGGATTCAGATCAATAGACTTTCCTATGGTAGAAATGCCCTTTGCCCTTTTTTTGTTTTGGCCTGCTATCTGCCTGATTTGAGTGAGTTCTGTTGTGTATTGTCTGGTGTTCTTGTTGTTTGGGTCAGTCACACATAGATATATAAGGAATATTGGGCTCCTTGCCTGACTAGAGGATAAGAATAGGAGCCTATGGAGTAGGTCCCTGAAATTTAGTGTTTTAGGAGGTGGAAAGTGTTCCTTTCCTCTCCTCCTGGACCATGACCCTCCATTAGGTATAATAAGTGAAATCCCATACCCATGGGTTGAGGTGGGATTGGATATAAAGAGATGTATGCCCAGGATGAGAAGGTGACAGAGGGAATAATACAAAGAGATTAATATTTCAAGTAGACTTGGAGTTTGGAGTAAGAAAAGGGAGAGGTGTATTCTCTCTCTGGCCTCTCCTGGGCTGAAGAAAATAGAGGATGAATGGGGGGGGGGGGGGGGGGATGGAAGAGGGGAGACTGTGATATAAGCAGTATTTTATATGTAGACGTGAACTATCTGTTTTTGTTTTTTTTGTTTGGACTACTTTTGAAATTGTTTTTGATAAATAAACAATATTTAAGATAATAAGGAGCACACTAATAAAAAGCACTAGAATATGAAGACAATATAATAAGGGACATTATAATAGGGAGTAGTATAATAAAGAGTACTTTTAAAGGTGAGTACAATAACGTGCACTACAATTATGAGAAACTTTAACGTCATTGTAAGAAACATGGAATGGGAGCCTCTTAAAGACCATTCCTCCTACATAATAAATTCACACTCTCCTTTCTAATTCCAGGGTTCCTTGAGATCCAAAAACTATGAGTTCCTCCGGGTTTAAAAAGTTAAGAAAAGCTGCATTAGTGCCTCCTAATGCCCTATTGTGTCCTGCATTGCTTCCGATATAATAGTGGCCTTTATTGCCCGCCCAGTAGTGCACACTATTCTGCACTGTCCCATAGCGCCCTTCATTGCCCTGTATTGTCATCTGTTGCCCTCTAACTTGCCAAGTACTCTCCCAACCCCCCTCCCCAGTGCAGAGTAATTACAGTGGAGGAGCATGCTGGACTACTATTTAGTTGTCTCGCAGGACCTAATTGCACTTAGGACTGCTGCTCCTATGCCACTGGCAACATAGTGTGAATGAGGACTTTCACTAATGAAGAAGTTTATTGTAATAATCCATTATAGTATGAGTTTGGGTGAATAACATTAAAAAGTGCATGTTAGTGAAGTCTGTAAGAAAAAAAAAATGCAAAGTAAAATATTACCTCAGGCAACTGTGGCAGCAACCTTGAGTGCACATTCTGCATCTTTCCTCTCTGGTAGTGCGGAGGCTATAAACAATAAGCAACATACGATACAAATTACATTTCCTATGCATTATTTACTTACATCCATTATTCCCAAATTCAAAATATTTTCTCAATGAAAATGTTAGTGTACATATTCTTGGGTATGCTTAGTTCTGATGTGAACTACTCATATGCTTTTTTTACTTACGTGGGGCTTCTTCCAGCCCCTGGAAGCATCTGAGTCTCCAGCATCCTGCAGTCAGAGGGTCGGCAGTTTCTGCACATGTGTCACCAGTGATTGCGCTCACATCACCAGGAGTGTTGTGCACATGCACATGCGTCATTCTTTTATATACCAATGTTTTATTTTGGCAACTGTGGGAGAGGAGGGGTAAGTGTTTTAATAGGGGATGTATGAATTTTTATTGACTGTATTGTGTTAGGGTGTAATTTACTATTTTGACACCAGATGCCCCCCCCCCCCCCCCCCCCCCCAGTGTATTCCTCCTGTGTACTGTGCGTACACAGAGGAAGTAATGCATGTACATTTTACTTTCACTTTTGTCAGTGACCACTAGCATGTATCTCATTGATGCCAGTGATCACTGATCACAGGCACTTCGATTAGTGAATGAGTACTGTGCTCTCATTCACTGATCTGTCTACTAATGGGCGGTGATGAGAACGCATGCGGGAGCATGCACAAGCGCACGGAGGGCGATCGTGGCAGCAGATGAATATCTACGTCCCTGGGTCTTTAGATGAAGTCCTGCAGGGCGTAGAGATACTGCCGCCAGCACAATAAGAAGTTAAACCCAAATCTGCCAGACCCACTACTGTAGTCACAAACTTTTGCACCAGAAAACCTTAGAACAAGCCTAGGCAGTTGTTACTTAGGCTGAAACCCTCAAAGCAAAGCACATAGGCTCAGAGATCCAGTAGGTGTAAAAAATGTATGAGGTCTGGGAGTATCTTTGCCTGGTGGTCCGGGGACAGATTACCGTAGTTCTTAGAGGCCTTTGAGACCGAGGAGCAGGCATAGGTAGTTTGGGCTGGAATACCAGTGATTCCAGGGCTCACCTGCCGCCCTCCAGTGAAGTGTAGGGGAAGGTTTAGTTGTTGTGGTGAAACTGGATTGCAAAGGGGAAAAAACAGCAATACTTTATGACCTCCTTTGTGAAGGCCAAGGTGATGGGATGCACCAGCCCCCTCTTCAGGATAGCAGAGGAGGTAAGGCCTGCAAACAATTTTACAGAATCTGGAACCTCCGGCAAAGGACTGAGGTCTCGAGTGGAAGACCACACCAGATCTCTTACCTCCTTGAATGGGAATTTCAAAATAATGTCACTTGGGAGATCTGGCTTCCTGAGGCATTGTAGGGCCCTGTGGGTTTAAAGCATTGTGATGAAGCTGAGTCGGCACTCAGAAGCAAGGTATTAAATAAGTTCAGACTGCAGCTTTTATGTTGGTAATGGTCTTAGGTGGTCCCCAAATATGTAGATTTACCCATGTATTCCTGTTGTCTAGGTCTAGCTTTGATTCCAACATAGTGATTTTGTCAGCTTGTTCATCAATAGTGGATTTGTTGGAATACAGGTGGTGGTGATGATGTCATCCAATTGCTTCTCCAGGTCAGTCATGCAGACTCCTAAAGCATGAATCTGCTTAGTAAAGTCATTAATGGCCTCTTTTAGTTCCAAACAAAACATGTGCTATATAGAGGATTGTATACAATGAACAGAGGCGCCAAAAGTATAAAATTAGATTCAATGAGCTTAAAAACCAACTCAAATGGCAAAAATGAAGGAGGGGGTGGTGGTCTTACCTCCCTCAAGCAGACACGACAACGCCTGCGATTCAGACAGTCAAACACATTTATTAGAAACTCCCCAAAAATTGCAACGCGTTTCGCAGGCTCAATCCCGCTTCATCCGGCAATACAGGTAGGAGTATCAAGCGATCTGCACAAGGATTCAAGTTAGTAAACAGCAACACAGCCGGCACCACCATAAGAGTAAACAGTAAGCTCTTTTATTGCATCACCTCAATGGCTCCAACAATGACAAACGTTGTTGGCGATTGCAATTTGAGAAAGGGCTATGCCCGAAACAACGTTTGTCATTGTTGGAGCCATTGAGGTGATGCAATAAAAGAGCTTACTGTTTACTCTTATGGTGGTGCCGGCTGTGTTGCTGTTTACTGATACGAAGCACCCCAGTGGAGACAGGGGTGAAGGCCGAGGCACACCTTAGACTTATACCTTTGTGGAGCTCCTGCTACATTTGGTGTACACAAGGATTCAAGTTAAGCGCTTAACTTGAATCCTTGTGCAGATCGCTTGATACTCCTCCCTGTATTGCCTGATGAAGCGGGATTGAGCCTGCGAAACGCGTTGCAATTTTTTGGGAGTTTCTAATAAATGTGTTTGACTGTCTGAATTGCAGTCGTTGTCGTGTCTGCTTGAGGGAGGTAAGACCACCACTTCCTCCTTCATTTTTGCCATTTGAGTTGGTTTTTAAGCTCATATAATCTATTTTTATACTTTTGGCGCCTCTGTTCATTGTATACAATTTGGAGTCCACCCTTGGTGGAGGGTTGCTACCCTTTTTTCCTGTCTACAGAGAGCGACTTCTTAATCCTGAGTGGGGTCAGGATAATCTCCCCACCTGCCTTTACAGTGGTTGCCTGCTGGTGACCCTGACTTGTGAGTATCTAGCAATATGAATTTATTGCCACCTTATCCAGTACGTATTACACTATTGGGGCTCTTGGTATTCCCTGTTTTTATGCTATATAGAGGAGAGCAAACACTTGTTGGAAAGTTGGGGGTCCTGGGGGGTAGAGGGGTCTATAGAGATATCCATTTCCCGAGAGTTAAATACTGCCGGGATCTGCTGGTACAGCGTGGTGATAGTCAGGCCTTAGCAGGCTTGGATGGCCTTAGAAGATTTAGCGTACATCTTAGATGAGAGTCTGGCTGAGGCTGTGTTGCAGGTTTAAAAGCTGGGGGATCCAGTAGAGCAGCTGTGCCCAACCTAAGGCCGTTTGAGGCCGACGAAGCCGACTTTTGTGGCCCGCGGAAGTGTCCTGAGGGGAGGATTGGGGATTGTGTCCTGCTACATCATAGGTTTACACAGCGTTCTCGTGTTCTCTGCTGTAGCGTGGCAATAGTTAGAGACCCTCATCCGTTGGTTGCTGCAGGAACCACCCACCAATAGGAATCAGCCTTATTCCTATTGGAGAGAGGTTCCTGCAGCAACTAATGGACGAGAGTCTCAGCGCTACTGCAGAGAACCAGAGTACGCTGTGTAAACCTCCAAATAAATCATGAGGCGGCACACCACTGGCTGCAAATATGCTTGTATTAAGAAACAGAAGCACAATTTTGTATGTTTTTGTACATTGTATTTATAAGGCTAACACTGTGGGTTAATGATATGGGTGGAGCCAGAGGTGGACTCGGGTGTGGCACGCTTACCCCAGTCTTTATCTGTTTGTTGGTGGTGTGAGACATTGTTATGCACCTGATGAAGGATTTTCCGTAACATGTAGTGCTTCTGTTTCTTAATACAAGCATATTTGCAGCCAGTGGTGTGCCGCCTCATGATTTATTTGGAGTGTTACTAGGAGACCGTGTGAGCAATCCGGTCGAGGCTCGGCACCGGCAAACTCCAGGATACAAAATACCTGGCACTGCTACCGTGGAATTGTACAGTTTGTACGCTGTGTAAACCTATGACGCAATTACCGATCCTTATCCTCAGCGCGGATTCTTGCTTCAGCTCTCCTCACATGCTCTGGGCTCTGGCTCTCCTCTCCCAGATGCTTTGCAGCTGCTCTGGCCTCTCATCTCAGAGGACAGTGTGACATCACACAGCATTGTTACTAAAAAAAATGTTAAAGAATTACATTTAAATTTTGTATGTATGTGTTCCCGGCCCGCGAAATTGATCTTGATATGAAGTGCGGCCCTCGGGCAAAAAAAAGGTTGGGCACCACTGCGGTAGAGCATTCATAGCCAGGTTTCAGTCCTTCTTTTTCATGTCCCCTTACAGACCACATCAAAATAGGATGGCTGGGGAGATATGGTATGCTAATATTAAGCATACCTATTATTCGTCCACGGCGAGCTAAGCGCAGGGTGAGCCGAATGATGGCTCACCATGCTGCGGCTCAAATCCCTGGCGGTGTTAAATACTTTTTCCCTTCAGAGTCCTAGCAACTTGGATGGAGTTGTAATTCAGGTTCCAGTGGCCGTCGGACCCCCGAATTACCCTTACACACCCCATGCATTATAGCATTACTGCTATAGCGGCACAGTGCCTAGTTTCAGCACTCAGTGCTGAGCTCAAACAAGCAGGTCTCATTTTTTCATTAACATTTTTTACATAAATGTTTTCAACTTATATCAATAATACAAAGAATCAAAGAAAATAGCTGTACTAAGAAGAGTTGTTTGCTAGGACTACTGCTGAGGCATTGGAAAAGCATGGCTCTTAGAACTAATACGGTATATTACTCTGCTCTCGTGTAATGCCGCTAAATCACCAACTAAATGAAAATTGAGGTGGGCAGAAAAGAATAACTGGCTTCCGATACAGGTTCCAAAGATGCACATAAGCAATCCCCTAACCCAATTACATAGTTATATACTTAGTTTGGTTGAAAAAAGACATCTGCCCATCAAGTCCAACCAGAACAATTAAAAAAAAAGATTTGCAGACTAGAGACTAGAGACATAACATTGCCAAAGGCCCTGTTTGGAGTTTCAGCCAGGAGTTTTAGTGTACTCGAGGTGAGCGGTATAGTATATGGAGGCTACCATGTTTATTTCCTTTTAAGCAATACCAGTTACCTAGCTATCGTGCTGATGCCTTGCCTATAATAATACTATTAGCCACAGACACTGAACAAGCATGCAGTAGATCAGGTGTTTCACCCAATATTGTCAGATCTGACAAGATTAGCTGCATGCTTGTTTCTGGTGGTATTCAGACACTACTGCAGCCAAATAGATCATCAGGGCTGCCAGGTAACTGGTATTGTTTAAAAGGAAATAAATATGTCAGCCTCTATATCCTGAGTATGTATAAGTAGAAAAATATATCAAGAAACCAGTACTGAAGAAGGGTTTTATATTTTAATATTCCAAAAGTGCAAAAAGGTACAACAGGTACAAAAATCTTCAATCAATAAATACATCCACAGATATAGATAGGCCTGTTAAGAATCGTACAGTGCAACAGATTTGGTAAACGATTTTTAAGGCCTTAAAAATCGTTTACCAAACCTATTGCACTGTACAATTCTTAACAGGCCTATAGTAACCACATACACTGGGTCAAATTCCCACCAATACACAGCAGATTTGATCACTGTGATTGAATCTGCTGTGAAATCGTTAACGCAAATGATGACCGATCGACCGATAGCCATCCGACATCAGACGATTCAGTCAATCAGTCCTGACGGAAAATTTTGCTTGATTGTTGGCGGGTAGGGTGTGGCGGCATTTGATGCGGCAACCACGGACGCAGCATAGTGGCAGCAATAACATCAGTGATCACTTGTTCAGCCGGCGGGAGTCCCCAGGGTCCATGCTGACTCACTTTCTTCTCGGTCTCCTCTTCACTTCCTGTCAGATCCCGGGGACTCGCACCGGCCAGACAGGTGATGTTATTGCTGCTAGCCGGGAAAGCCTGAATGGGCGGAGGTCAAGGGACGGCGAGGCAAGTGACGGTTCCACAGGTTTTGAATCAATTTCATGCTGAAATCGATTCAAACCTGTGTGCAGTGTATGGGCAAAATAATAGAGCCTTCTTTGATCAGATTCGATCAGAGAGGGATCTATCTGTTAGTCGATCTGGTGGCCATTTATTAGTGTATGGCCCCCTTATGTCTATGGATGGATTTATTGAATTAAGATTTTTGTACCTCTTTGCACTTTTGGAATATTAAAAAATAAAGCTCAACTTTAGTACTGGTTTCCTGATATATTTTTTCTACTTATTCATATTCTTGTATCTAATTGTGATTACGATTGGTGAAGTGCTATGCCATTAAAGGGAACCTTAACCGAGTAAAAAAAAAAGTTTTACTTACCTGAAGACATCCTGTGCCCACGCCGTCACTCACCGATCATCCGGTCCACCGCCATGGGTCAGTTTCCTTTTTGAGCAGTGCACCTGCATGGCTCTGGCTGCGTGCGTCCTCAATCACGCTCCCGTCCCTGTAGTCATCTTGCGCCTGCGCAGTACGCATAGGTAGTACTACACGCACATACGTACAGATTACAAGTACTGTGCAGACGCAAGACGGCCACAGGGACGGGAGTGCGATTGAGGATGCGCACTGCTGAAAACTAAACTGAGCAGAGGACCGGATGATCAGTGAGTGATGGCACGGGCACAAGACATCTGAAGGGGGCTGGGGGAGCCCAGGTAAGTGAGACTTTTTTTTTTTCTCGGTTAAGGTTCCCTTGAAGGATATATTTTGGCATCTATCTCCCAAAATATGCATTTACAGCCTCCATATCCTTCTCACCTCGGGTTCCCTTTAATTCTTTGCAACAGAAGATGGCTTCCCCACTGACCAGTGCCCCAACGTACTAACCTTCATGTCAGACCAGACTACGAGCAAAGTAAAAGAAGTTAGGTTAGTGTTAGGTATTGGGGGGGAGGTTAGTGTTAGGCACTAAAGGCGGTAAGTTAGTGTTAGGTATTAAGAGGGGGGTTAGTGTTAGGCAATAGGAGGGGAGGTTAGTGTTAGGCACTAGGAGGGTGGTGGTGTTAGACAAGGAAAGGTTAGAGAGAAAGTAGAAGACAGATAAGTCAGTGTAATGTATGTTGGTTGTAGTTACTTTGAGGGCTCGTTCACACTAAGGGCGTTTTTTGCCCTTTTTTCCAGCGCAGGCGATTTTCAAAATTGCCCACAAAACACTTGTGCAATGACTCTCTATGAGAAGGTTCATATCAGCATGTTGCGCCCTCTTTGCGGTCCGCAAAGCGGTGCCTGTACCATTTTTGGGGCGTTTTTGCTATAATGGAAGGTATAGGAAGAGCGCTAAACACTTACAAAACCGCTTTATGCAGTGATTGCGTTCGCATTTTTTGTACAATAAATACATTGCATTTATTATTTTCCGGGTCAAAGAGTTCACTTCCTGACTTGCGTCAGGGAGTGAATGACAAAACCGCTCTGGAAAAGAACTTTTACCAAAAATGCAGCGCGCAATTGAGCGCCGGGGGGAAAAAAAACACCGCACAAAATCGCAAAACGCTTGCGATTACGATTGAAGATGTGTGCAAGGCTTGACGATGTAGGCTATTTCGTTGGAACACCTCCAGCTTTGACCAGAATTGCACAAATGCAGGACAGACAGGTAAAAGGTTTTACAAATACACAAGTCTGAATTCAGAGCATTTGACGTTTGTGGTTTACGGGAAAACTTAAACTTAGCTCAGTACCACAGAACTGTCATGTAAGCTCACGATTTTCTCATGCATTTTAACACCACATGATGACACTTGTCGGGGTTATGCTCTTTATAAGTCAAAAGTTTACCTGCTCCATTCTGAAGCTTGCCTTTCTCCTGTAGTCCTCGTTTAGGAAGGCATAAAAAACTAATGTCAAGTCCAAGCACTGCTCTAGTTGTGTATACTCTGTTGCTACGTTACTGAGCGCGGCTCTTTGTAGCTTAGCTTAGTTTGTGCGGCTACTTGTAATGACGCTTGTTAAAATCCCATTCAGCTTCCACAGGATCTGTCTCGTCCTACGTGATCCAATGCTTCAGTCACGGGCTTCAACAAGGCAGCTTTCCCCAGTCCCCTGTACGGAGCTCCCCCACAAGGCGACGCGCAGCCGTTGCTATGGAAGCTGGATGAGGCTTACAGGAAGGGTGCAACTTGTGTTTGTGGGCGGCTTTCCCAATGTGTCGCCTGGAAGCGCTCTGACATATCCGTGGTGACAAAGAATGCAGCTCAGTGTAAACAGTTACTGAGATTTTGCGCAGAGCAGTAAAGCACCAAGTTCACAACTTCACAACACTATTTTGTTCTCAATAAAATAGACATATTTTCGTTAATCTTATATTCTGAAGCTATGTTCTGCGTCTGGTTCTGAATTATTTGTTTACAAAACTCTCATCAGAGTAATCTTAAATTACAAATCAGGTTACCTCCGACCGGGAGTACTTACAAATCTTCTGATGGGGAGCAAACCAGAGATTCCTCTTAAAGGGAAAAGCAAAGAGCAGTGGTGTATACAGCCAACAGTGCAGAACAAATAAAGTAGAATGCTAGGAGAGAAAGAGCTTCAGTAAAAAGTGAAACTATAACAGAATGTGGGTAGATCTAAATATTTAACATACAAAAGTACATGAACCTAGGTTTCATGCTGTAAGCATTGTATTACAGTAGTGTGGCATAGCTGTTTTACCTAACCTGACAGAGGCACAGACATGAGTCTCTGGTCCTCATGCCTGTGTCCAGGGCCGGATTTACCATAAGGCACTGTAGGCACGTGCCTACAGGCGCCAGATGATGGAAATGCGGCTCACTCCCCTCCACTAGTGCCTCGCTCCCTCCTTCCCTATGCTGAGACCCGAGCAGAGCGTAAATGAGAGGTTACTCACCCGGCTCTCAGCATTTCACTGATAAGATCTCCACGCAGACAGGGGGACCACTAGCTACTTAATACTGAGGTTTTTCTAGCTACCTAATACTTGGGGACACCTCTAACTACTTAATATTAAGGGTACCTCTGGATACATAATGCTAAGGGACACCTGTAGCTATGACAGGAATGTAAGGGGCAGGCAATTAGAACCAGCACCTGCGTGGTGGAGCCCCCCCCCCCCGAATGGGTTAATATCGCAAGGTACTGGCTCTTCTTTAATCAATTGCAGGTGGCCTCCCCTGGCAGCACGGAGGAAGACTCAGCGGTGATTGGGCCTGTGTTCGCAGGCTGCGCAAACAGGCCAATGAGAAAGGAGGAGGCAGTATAAAAGAGGCCGGCTGTGTAGCAAGTGCAGCCGGCTGAATCAGCAAAAGAAGATTCTGCGCTTCCTCCCCCCCCCCCCTCCCAATTTCCTTGTTGCGGCTGCATATGGGGTACAGTCATGGGTAATGTCACCCTGCGGGCGGACATTTGTTTTTTCTATGATGACAATGATTTAATCCTTTAATGGTGATTTTTGTTTTTAATTTTCTGGTTAATAAAATTATTTGATTTCTCAATTTATGGTATCTGGACGAGTTTTGCAGATTTGTTGTACCCCAATAAACGGCCGCGGCCTTTCGCCAATTGTGTGTTACGTGTGTTCATTTATTATTAGTTGTTAAGTATTTACCTGAATGGGGGGTGCAACACCAAGGGACGTAAGGGTGAAGTCACTGCTGGGCTATCCAGCACACTTGTGGTTTCGGTTCGGAGGGGATTTGTAGGTTTATGGAGGGCAAAGTCTAGGGCAGTGATCTGCAAACTTGGCTCTCCAGCTGTTAAGGAAATACAAGCCCCACAATGCATTGCAGGAGTCTGACAGCCATAGTCATGATTCATAAAGGCAAAGGCATTGTGGGACTTGTAGTTCCTTAACAGCTGGAGAGTCAAGTTTGCAGATCACTGGTCTAGAGTGTCAGGACATTTGTGCCTATAGACTCCAGTGATGTAAATCCGGGCCTGACTGTGTCACACATGCTAAGGAAAATGACAATTTGCTGAGGTAGGAGGTAGTACCAAGGACAGACAGATATAACTGTATTGGCAACAATAGGGGATGCAGAGGTTGCGACCACACCAGGGCCAATAATCAAAAGTTTAAGATTATGTATTCCTGTGATACAATGGGGGCAGACGTGTTTTGTTTGTCACATTGTCACAGGCTGAGGGCTGGAGATGCTATCAGCTTGCCTGTGTGTAAATTCAGTCCCCTCTCCCCCTCCCCTCTCCTCCCCTCTGCAATCAATGGCTAGTAACCTCCTCCTCCTCCTGCCCAGACTGAGCTCCCATAAGCCCTTGCTACAGTGCCAAGGCACTGTGAAAGCTGTGGGCGAAGCTTGTTTAGTTTATAGGGAATTAGAGTATTAAAACAAAACAAAAAAAGTATTTGGCTTGAGGAATGCCCTGTAAACTATATGAAAGGAACACAATTATGCAATGAGTAAAAGATTATCTCAGATCCCCTTTCATGAGAGAACTGGCCCTGCCCCTTTAACACATGAATGCATAATCACAATAACATATAACATAATTAAGCAGCATGTGTCTCCAAAATAACAATTGCACAGTATCTGTCTCCAAGTAAGAAGATTTATTCAGCATGTTATCCCAAGTAGCATAATTATGCAGCATGTGTTCCCTTAAAGAACAAGCGACACCCATGCTAACCTAGAAATAAAAAGCACATGTATAAGTAGATAAATACTACTTCTACTTACATAACAGATGTATTGTGCTATCCACGTAACGATTCCTGTGAATGTTATAAAGGAAAAGCAGAGAATCCTACTCTAGGCAGTGGCCATCTTGCCAAGCTTAATGCTGACATCATATCCTCCCTGACTCTTGTTTCCTACCCCCCCCTCCCTTCTCTTGCTCATTGTGTATTCATTAGCTGCCCTCCTCCCAGAGTCTTTTTTTATTTACACATCCAATCACTGAGTCACCTCAGCCTTGCTTGTCAACACAAGTGATCAGCTAGACAGGGAAATAAATGGAAGGAATATATTATAGATAAAAAGAACTCCCAGCATTCAAAAAGAACTCCCAGCATTCAACTCTTTGGCACTGTTTGGCACTAGGGCCAGTGCTCTTAAAGTATGTGATAACTCCAAACCATAACAGCAGAAAAAGTTTTGAATGCAGGATTAGCATCTTTATCACTTAAAGCGGAATATAACCCTGCATTTCAACTTTGCTCTAAAACATTATTTACAGTATATTATATGCAACCAGCATTTTTTTTTTTTACTAGACCAGCATTGGAAGGGTTACACAGGGCTTTAAAGTTCCTGGAGATTTCTGCAGACGCATCCGAAGCTCAGATAGTTACATTTTGTTTACATAAATGTATCTAAGTGTTGAATGTGACTCATCTCTCTGACTGAGCTGGAGGACAGCCAAAGTGTGTAACATTCAACACTTAGATACATTTATGTAAACAAAATGTAACTATCTGAGCTTCGGATGCGTCTGCAGAAATCTCCAGGAACTTTAAAGCCCTGTGTAACCCTTTCAATGCTGGTCTAGTAAAAAAAAAAATGCTGGTTGCATATAATATACTGTAAATAATGTTTTAGAGCAAAGTTGAAATGCAGAGTTATATTCCGCTTTAATACACTCAGACCAGTTGTTGTTGAAATTTGATTTTTATGGTGACAATACCGCTTTAACAGCATAATTAGGCCACAGGTGTTTCTACAAATAGCCTCACCATTTCAGCTTACTCCCTCCTTTCACAATTTCCTTCTGGCTTCTCTCCTCTTTTCCACTTCCTCAGTTGCTCAATGCACAGCAGCAGCACATGGCGCGTGTGCAGACTCATTTCTAGGGTGCTGCGAGACGGGAGACCGTCCTGGGTGCCGTACAGGAAGGGGGCGCAGTGGCAGAGCTCTGTGGTTAGGGAGCTTGACTCCTCCCCTCCATCTCCTCTATGCTCCCTGTAATATTCAGAGTTTCAACACAGCGGTTATTTTAGGTAAACTAACTTTTCTCGGGCTCCGGACGTCATGCAGTAGAGGACTGCGTCCCGCTGGGCAGTTCTGTCTCCATCACCGCTCATGCTCTACAATTAAGAAGTAGAGCACGAGCACCACTGGAGACAGAGATGTCCGGTGGGATGCAGACCTATACTGCATGATTTCCTGAGCACGGGGGAGGAGAGTTTCCATGAAATGAGCTCTGAATATTGCAGGCAACACTGAAGGGGAGGAAGGGAGGACTCAGCCCCTCTCCCAGCGCCACTGAAACTATTACCTGGACAATTATACTTGGGGGGCTTCCTATAAGAGAACACCTGGCTACTTATACTGGGGGCGCATATGGGGGGTACCTGTAAGAAGACACCTGGCTACCTATACTGGAGGATGTATAGCGGAGCCTGGCTACCTATAGTGGAGGCACCTGGGGGGGGGGCTACATTTGGCTACATTTAAGGGACACCCAACTACCTACACTGGGGGCACATATGGGGAGGTTACCTATAATGGGACACCTGGCTACCTATATTGGGGGCACATACAGGGTGCTACCTATCGCAATGTACTTCTGCACAGCACATAAGTGCAATCTATGCACTTCTGATTTTCTTGTGAATCATTCTTACTTTTCAGGAAATTAGTTTGTCTAATGCCTAGCCAAACCCAATATCTTTTTTGAAGGATTTGGACTGTGTACAAAATTGTTCCTTCTGTCAGTTTTTTACACTGTTTGGATCCAGGGTTCCCATACTTTTGGGACGTTTTGGTGGGTGTCTCTAAGGATACTAGTCAATTTATTATTTATCATTAAAATATTCATCTTAGTCTAGACTTCATTGTAGTCCACTGAAGGTTTTACCAATGTTTTGCAACAGTCATGGCAGCAGCAAGAAAGAGCAAAATGTCAAACTTATTTTGGCACGCAGTGATACCAACTACCTTGTCATGCAACATGGCCTGTCTAGGGTCTTTATAGACCAGCTTGTGAAACATGAAGTGTAACTAGTTGTAGACCTTGCACCAGATTAATGTTCAGTTTGAAGGTGAATGTTACAGATTATTATTTCTAATTTATATACATTTATACACAATCTTGACAACAAGCCAAATTTATGTAAATTAGCTAATGGGTTTGGAATGGTTACTATGGGGTCGGTGAGAGTTAGAATTAAGTAATTCTCAAATAAACATACTCTCTATTTTTTCCAATTAATTTGGTATTAGAAGATTTCAAGGCATTCTCTAAATTTTACATCCAAAGATTCCACATTTCATGCTAGGGGCTAAAATGGCTGGGGAAAGGGAGAAGCCTTGACTTGTATCTCTACCTGGCATACTGGTTAGAGCTCTCGCCTTGTAGCACTGGGTCCCCGGCGATTGGGGGTTGTACTGGTTTTGGGAGCACAGTGATTGCTGTGTTGAGAAACTCTAGAACTACATTCTTGTCCTTCAATAAAGTATTAATTGATTTTGAGGCAGTGGTAACAGATTATAGAAGTTTTTAATAGCACTCATGTCATGATTTACAGTATATTAATCATTATTAATTTCATGTTGCGCGTCTACGAGCTATTACAGGGCCTGATTCTATGGACTTGGTCAACATGTTGTTTACCTTTGTAATTTTCTGATCCCTTAGAGAGGTTGACATTTATCTAAAGTTTTAAATGCACTTTGAGTCCTATGGGAGAATAGCACTTTACAAATGTTACAAATGTTATTGTATTATATTAATGAGTGTCACCCCTAAGTGCACTGATCCCCTCCATACCCTGCCTGCCAGAAGCCACTCCCTGATTGTACCATGCCACTGTCCCTCCTCATGCCACTTGAATATAACCAAATCTTGTGTCCGTACTACCTGATATCACTAATGCTGCATGTGGTCAATGTATCTACAAGTTATTCTTCTCCATGGCCCCTTAGTCATGGCGGGGAGCATTCATCAAGCATTTCTGCAACAGGATCAATTGTGTAACCAATGCAAGGGAATCTGCACCACAAATGTAAGGGCACCTTTTTTAAAGATCTCCTTAACTACTAGATCCAACTTCATGCAGTCACTTTAGAAAAAATCAACAAATATAGAAAGGTATGAGTGGGCCCTTACTGTTATGAGTGGCAGGTTAGAAAATGAACTTGCCTAACTTGATTTCCACCTAATGGTTGTTAGTCTGACAGATATCCCACAGAGAGGTAGGGGCTTAATTCATGATAGAATTATCCCATTTATTAGCTCATTAAGTAGTAGTGCACAGGCACACCTTTCTCGATGAAACAGACCAGAACACTGTAGTTGTACATTGGCCTGTAATCTGATACTAGCTACTGAGCTACTGTAATAATTGGGATAACCCTCATATAGGTTGAGCCTATACTTCTTCAGGATTTGTCAGTGAATTTTAGAAAGCATGGAGTGTAATGATGAGTGAATATGGCCATTTCAGTTTTGCCACAATTTTCACGAAAATGTCACGTTTGCATACATTAAAATATTAGGGAAAATATATGTCCTTGAGAAAACTAATTTTCACCAAATGGATTGAAGTCTACATGAGCATAAGAAAACACATTTTTTCACAGATGAGCACATGTGCAAAAATGTATTTGCTTGAATGCCAAAAATTTCTACTAAATGCATTAAAGTCTATGGGCATACATTTTCCCAAATGCATTGAAGTAAATGGACATGAGAAAGAACATCTTCAAGAAAGTTCTTAGTTTTACTAATATCTTTATTGTTCGTTGTTTAGTGTTCGTATGTCCGTTTTGCATTTGCTTGGCTGCTAAGGAAAAGCCGCCTAAAAAAAAACTGCAGAGGCAAGAAGAAACAGCTGTTTTTACCATTCTTCCTCCCCAAGAAGAACTTCCACCAGACTGCATGAGCTGAGTTTTGTGTACAAGTCCCAGACTCCTTGATACAAATGCCAGGAAAGGTTCAGGAGCAACCTAGGTGCAGCATGGCCTCAGCTGTCTTAGCTACAAAGCTGCAAGAAGATGTTAATTACCCGACCAGGGGTATAAGGCCCGGTTCACATTGGCATAAAAAAAGGTTCGTTTAGGGGATCATAAGGACCAGATCCTAATGGATGTGAACAGATCCTATGTAAAGCAATAGGATCTGTTCACATTGCTCTGTTGGAATGCAAGTTTGAGGAGGGAGAATTTTTTCCAGATTTACGGATGCGTGGCATTGACGTTGCTAACGGAACAAAGGGTCATGGATTAATTTTTACATGGATCCGTTTTTTTTATCCATCCAGTGTGAACCCGCCCTTGGGTAGTCCAAAGTTGTAGGCCACCTGACGGTTTCTAACTATAAGAATAACCTGTCTATCTCACTCACCAATCAAAGTTACCCTAACACTGTGTTTCACACAGGAGCAGCCACATAGAAATTGCATTCACATGAATAAATAAACAAATATGTAGCCACTCAGGGAATACCAATCAATTCAAAAACTTCCACCTTTATTGTCATATCAAAAAATAGCCAGTACAAAAATCACATACCCCAGCCCTAAAAACACTTAAAACTAATGCGGAGCGCTTCTCACCAAACACATCAATCACAGCATGCCTGCACTCACTCCACTCACTCTGGTACCGGTACCACTCTTCCAGGTTTCTTCAGAGTGTGGAGATAAGGGTTGCTGCTGACTGGTAGTGTATTGGCCACAGGCCATTTTAATACAGTCCATACACGACTAGATTTCAGCTTAAAATACACGTCACGCAGATTCTTAATGTATCAGGATCTTACCGCCCGCTCATCAAACTGCATCTGCCTTATGTTGGCTTGTTGTGTATTTCCTTGCTTCATGCGGTCCTCCTGCAGCAGCCAGCTCAACCCTGCTTAGATGTCCGCACGGAGAACTGTAACTCTCTCACAGAGCGCACTGGTTCCCATAAGAAGTCCTTTTCAGCTTACCCTTGCCTGTAGTGTAGCTTCGAGGAACAGCAGTGGTTGGGACTTAGGACGTTGTTCACAGTTGCGTGGCCGGCCAGCCTAACCTGAGCGCTCAGTACGCACGTCGGGGTGAAGCCCCGCCCATCGACGCGGTGCGGCCGCCCACTCAGAATCAGAATCATTTTTATTCGCCAGGCACGACAGGGTCATGCTCGGAATTGGGTTTGGCACAAGCAATTAACAAAGTAGAGATAAAAAGTGTAGATAGCAGAGTATAGATAACAGGGGCATAAAAAGCAGAAAGGCATAAATACAAACAAGGCATAAATACAAGCAAACAAAAAAAGCAAACAAAAAGCAGACACAAAAAAAGCAAAAAAAGGGGGGGGGGGGGGGCGGCAAGGTGCAGTTCAGAAAACAGTGGCGGAGGGGATGGAATGACCTACAGGGAGTTCAGGAGGGTGACAGCTGAGGGAAAGAAAGAGTTCCTGTGCCTTGAGGTTTTGGTGGCGATGGACCGAAACCTACGGCCTAACGGAAGTCTGCAGAAGAACCGCTGGCCCGGGTGGGAGGGGTCGCCAGCAATCCTCAGTGCTCTTGTGCGTAGCCTGGAGTTGTGGAGGTGGACAAGCGAAGGGAGAGGTCTGCCGATGATTCTCTCTGCTGATCTAATGACCCTCTGAAGTTTGTATCTGTCTCTGGTGGAGGAGCCAGCGTACCAGACTAGGATGGAGGAGCAGAGGATGGACTCGATGGTGGCGGTGTAAAAACACGTCAGTAGCTCTTGAGCCATGCCGAACTTCTTCAATTGGCGGAGGAAGAAAAGCCTCTGCTGGGCTTTCTTCTGGGTCAAGGCTGTGTTTGCCTTCCAGCTCAGTAATCAAAGGGAACAAGAGAACTAGGGAGCCCCCCCTGAATTTAATACCAATAACAAAATGAGCAATAATGCTGGATGTATAAGAATTTGAAAAAATCTTTATTAATGTGCCAACTGCAGATTAAAAACAATTAAAAACAAGGTAGCCAGACCTGGGCCAGAACCCCTAATAATACAATAATGTGGGCGAGACCCTGCATACAAATATAAAATGGAATGTAGCCCGACCTGGACTCTCTGCAAAAAAGTATTGGAAAAAGTATGAAAGATACATATATATATAAACATATACATATGTCTCCATATAGTGCCACTAAAGCAGTTTTGTCAAAATCAGATATAATAGTGTGGCACTATATCACAGAGATAGTCCAAGGAAGGCCACACACCCATGGTAAACAGCATATAATCTCAATCTCTAGCTGCCACTACATATAATATAATAAAGTGCTGGTGCATATACAACTGCTAAATAACAATCAAAAAAAACATAATACAACGAGATATAAAGTGAATATAGAGCAAAAAATGAGATATGAGTGTAGGAGATGAGATATGAAGTGGAGGAGGGAATGTTCCCATAAGGTGCAGAAGTGAAACAAGAGAGTAGCAGCAGGAGAGCGAGAAATGAGCAGGGCTCACCTAATAAGAAAGATGAGAGGCCTCAGGAATGGCTGTGTGGGCGCTGCCTGCGCTGTCCGACTAGTTCCGCCGAAGCTGCGAGGGGACAGTGATTTGGGAAGCTGGCGCGGTTTAAATGGAGCCCAAAGGACGCGGCCGCGTCACTGGCTTGACCCCACGTGCCGTCTTACGTCAGCGCGAAGGGTCAGCCATGCGTAAGATGGAACGCATATGACTATATGGTACGCATGAGAAAGATAAAAGTTCGCCATCTAGTGGGCAAAGAGGATATAACATCCAAAGTCAAATAGATAAGATACAAAGAATTCCCTATAGGAATGTGGCCGCCATCTAGTGGGCAAAAAGGTGTCTTAAATACAAAAACATATAACAAAGATTCTAGCAAAATACCAAAACATCCTAAGAGCGATACATAAAACAATCTCAAAAAATACTAAAGTATTATGTATATAAAGCATTGGAGACATATGATTATAGAAGTTATATATTTCAATACAATTTGAGACATAAGTGCATGAACACTGTCCACTAAAAAATCCAAGCAGAAGGACTTGTAAGCAGTCAACTTCGAATCAGAAGATGGTCCAATAGAGGCATGAGACTTAATCCAGACACTCGGGTATCATATTATGAGGCGTCCTAATTTGTGAATCCAACGCAATTCCCACTGCAACATCTTAGTGACATGATTTCCACCTCTGTTTGTTGCAGTGGGAATTGCGTTGGATTCACAAATTAGGACGCCTCATAATATGATACCCAATCTCTCCCCAGATTTTTCAGTTTCTGATTCAGTGTCAGTGGTGGTCTCGTCCCCAGATGACACTGGGTCACGGGGGGGGGGGGGGGGGTTGATTTTTTATCGGTGTCTTTTTCCAATTGTACACTTTACCGTTTTTAAAATCGTGCCAATCTCTGACAAATTTCTTATGTTTCCTCGTTTTAATGCTCTCTTTATGACTTGAAACTTTATTCTGTAATTTTTCTTACAATTTTTTATAATCAGGATGATCCTTATAACCAACAACCTTTTTATGTTCTGCTGCTAATTTAACATTAATTTTTTCCAAACATTTTACTTCATAATCTTTCAGAAAGGTCATTAGTTCCAAAGTTTGTTTGGTTTTTAGAGCATTCCAACCAATCATAAATTCACTGTCATCAGTGTGCTTATGAGGGGTAACTAAATTACGAAGACCCCGAAACGTAATTTGTTATTTTATATATTTATTAAAACTTGATATTTCCCACCAGCTGCGATTATGTTCTTTATACAGATTGAAAATTGATTTAAAGGCTTCATCTACTTCTGAGGTAGGGGAGGGTAGGTTATCTGGCTGAGGGGTGGATGCATCATCACAAGAAAAAACTTCTTTTGCCTCTGCTATTAAGTCGGATATGTCAGGTATACTGTCCAAAAAACCTGACATTGCTCTTTACAGTCAATATTGTACTTTTCCTCTCACTGGAAGGGTATATAGGCGTCAGGTCGCCAACCACTATTAATTACCAAAAACACACCTGAATTAAACTACAAAACATATGATATACCCTATTAGAAAAGTAGTTAAAAATTAACTTTTATTATAAATTCATTAAAAAGTAATCAAATTGCTGATCATGTATTAATTGCGATTGAATTGACTGGAGGAAAGGTTGGGGGTCAGCAAGACCATCCTCCTAGTTCACTGTAGTATTACTAAAACCCTACACCAAATTCAACATGTTTCATTTCCTTAATTGGAAACTTCGTCAGGAAAAGTGCGTACCCTAGTGATAGAGTGGTAAAGTGCTCAACATATTAAATACATAGTATAAATCACATATTAAGAACTGATTAGCAACTAACAGAGTACTGGCCGCAACAGCAGCCTGCTAAGAAGTGAGCGCTAGGTCTCTCCTTTTATACCAGTAGTAGGACCTCAAGGGATGCTGGGGGGGGTGGAAACGACCACAGAACTCCTCCCAGTGCTTAAGTAGATTCCCATTGGATCCTGCCAGTGTCCATTAAATGTTTAGACCAATAGTAAGGATGGACTATCAATTGCCATAAAACTAAAAACGTTATTACCCAGTACTTGTATAAGGTTAAAAAACCGATACTGTGTACCCAGAAAGCCCCCAATCATCACCTGAGAAGCGCATTCTCTCCACTGCCCGGAAAGCAGTAAAAAACTTTATCTCCGTATTTTACACAATTTGATTGGTGGATGCGCGGCTATAGGGGGCGGGAATACGCGTCCCTATGAGGAGGAAGACGGACAGGGAGATAAGCCAATGAGCACACCAGCCACGCCTCCTCCTAGGCGTACCATTATGCCGCTAGATGGTTTAGATAGAAGACGTCAGCGCGTATGAAACACCACCCAGGCTACTGCGTGGTTGCCATGGCGACGTATATACTATACGCAGCATGCAGTGATTAAATTAGAGGGCAGATTGCCATTGGTTAGAGTGCCATTACATCACCGTTACCCCGGAGATGTATATAAACAATCTCATGCGTACTCATGGCCGCATACTGGTTGAAAATACTGGTATAAATACAGATCCTTATGCGCAAAGATAGCCATATCCGCTATAGTCACAGGAATAAATAGATATAAAGTGACATATAAGAGACAATGTTAGCATAAGTCACAATAGACCTCTAAGATGGAGGAGACCACCCTGTCAGCCAACATATTAGTACTTTATAAAATACAAGGAACAATAGCATAAGGCCACATTGTAGCCATAGGTCCTACAGATATATCGGATAATTTTATTCATATGGAGACAAGGCAGAGGTAAAGAGGGTACATAAATCAGTATTTATGAAGGGGGGGGAGGGGGAGAACCCCCAACACAATATATAGACAACAATGTGTGGAGGAGGAGGCAAAGTGTACTACCTGTGAAACCTAAATAAAGGGGGCAAAAGTAAACCCCTCATTCAGACCACCAGGACTCAAGGTTCCTAGTCTGTATATCCACCTTGCCTCCTGTTGTCTCAGTTTCTGATCGAGATTCCCCCCTCTGGGGCCCATTCTCCATTTCTGTATCACCCAGAATTGAAGACATGTGGGATCACTTTTATGTCTTTCTTGCCAGTGTCTCGAGACTGAGGTATTACGTTTGTGAGAGATGTCTCCCAAATGTTCCAAGATCCTTTCTTTAACTGGTCTTGTGGATTCACCAATGTACAGGAGCTGACATGGGCATTGTAAGGCATAGACAACACCCTCTGTGTTACAATTAAAAAAATCCAGTAGGTCAAAGTTTCTACCATCTTTAGGGGCCTTGAAGTTATTGCATTTCAATACATTAGCACATGCCTTACATCTACCGCATTTGTACATACCTCGTAAGGGGCCACCAAGCCATGTCTTTTTAGGTTTACCACCCTGATCGCTTTTTACTGGTAGAAAGGAGTGTGTTAAACTATCCCCCAGATTCCTCCCCCTTCTGTATGTTATCAGTGGTGATTGTGGGAGGAATTCTTTTAATTGTGGATCCAATTTTAGGATAGACCAGTGTCTTCCCAAAATTCTCTTAACAATATTCGATTGATTGGTAAATGTACTTATTAGTCTGGCCTTGGACCCATCTCCTTTATTTTCTTTTCTTTTAGGGATCAGTAGATCCTTTCTCTCAGTTGATCGAGCTCTCTCATATGCACTAGTGATCACTTCCTTAGGATAACCCCGGTTTAGGAAACGTTTCTCCAGTACTCTACATTCCTCTCCAAAGTCAGCTACACTGCTGCAGTTCCTGCGAGCCCGCAGGAACTGTCCTTTTGGGATCCCCTTCTTAAGGGGTTCTGGATGGAAACTATTCCATTCCAATAATGAATTGGTAGCCGTGGGTTTTCGAAAAATCTTAGTGTCAAGGCCTCCATTTGAATTTTTAGAAATCCGAACATCTAAGAAATTTATTGCTTCTGCATGTAACTCATGTGTGAAGAACATACCAATGTCGTTGGTATTAAGCTGCTCAACAAAATCCACAAAGAGGGTACTGGGGCCGTCCCACAAGATGAAGATATCATCTATGAAACGGCCCCAGTAAAGGACATGCGAGGTGTAAATTGCCAAGTCCTCCCCAAAGACAATCTGATCCTCCCACCACCCCAAAAAGAGGTTGGCGTATGAGGGGGCACACGCCGTCCCCATCGCACAACCCCTCCTTTGTAGGTAGTACCTGTTCTGGAATAGAAAGTAATTGTGAGTTAATATAAACTCCAGTAGTTCCAAGATAAAGGAGGAATGTTCTTTTAGATGGATACTCCTTGATCTAAGAAAAAAGTTAGTTGCATTGAGACCTAGTCTGTGGTCAATGTTATTATATAATGACTCTACATCCAGACTGGCTAATAGAGTGTTCTCGCCAACATGTATATCATTTATTTTATTAAGGAGATCCATCGTGTCTCTAAGGTAAGATGGAAGACTTTCCACGAAAGGTCTTAAGAAGGAGTCCACATATCTACTAATCTGTTCAGTAAGGCAGTTATTCCCCGACACAATAGGGCGTCCAGGTGGTGTGTGGAGATTTTTATGTACTTTGGGGAGTGCGTAAAAAGTAGCAACAGTTGGGGACTTAGTTAAAATACAGCCATAATCTTGATCATCAAGGATATTCCTGCTTTTTGCAGCTTTTAGCATACCTTCTAGTTCTTTATAGAAGGTTACTGTAGGATTACCCTCTAGTTTCTTATATTGTTTTTCATCTGTTAGAATATTCTGGCACATTATAATATATGCCTCCCGTGACATCAAGACAACATTTCCACCCTTATCTGATTTTTTGATGACAAGTTCCTCATTTGACACCAAACCATCCAAAGCCAGTTGTTCACCCTTACTAAGGTTATGGTTCGAAAAACCCCTCGTCTTCGCCAAATCCTCCAGGTCTCTCACCACAGTATCAACAAATGTTTGTATTGTAGGGTAGCCACTAATGCTCGGGCAAAATTTACTTTTCATAGTAAGTTCACTTTTAGGTGTCCCCAGCCGTATTTCTCCCGTATTACTCTCCTCCATGAGATCGTTTAAGATACTGAGTGCATTAGCATCTCTCTCCTCATTTCTTTTAGCCTGCATAGTTGGGGAGTTCATATACTTATAAACTGCCAATTTTCTGGCGAACAGATTAACGTCTTTTACCATTTCAAAGAGATCAAATTCAGGTGTGGGTACAAAAGTAAGGCCCTTGGAGAGGACTGAACATTCATTATCACTTAGAGCATAGTTTGTTAGATTTATGATACGCATTGTATTAGTAAGTTCCTCATCTACATCTACCACTCCTCCTCCTTTCTCCTCCATTGATGGGCCTTGTAACCCCATCTGTCCCTGTTCCTCAGTTGTCTTGGTATTCCTGGGGATGTGGGATTTTGCTTTTTGGGTCGTCCCCTGCCCCGTGGATTTTTTGGTTTTACTGGTCTCTCCCCAGATTTTTCAGTTTCTGATTCAGTGTCAGTGGTGGTCTCGTCCCCAGATGACACAGGGTCACGGGGGGGGGGGGGGGGGGGTGTTTGATTTTTTATCTGTGTCTTTTTCCAATTGTACACTTTACCGTTTTTAAAATCGTGCCAATCTCTGACAAATTTCTTATGTTTCCTCGTTTTAATGCTCTCTTTATGACTTGAAACTTTATTCTGTAATTTTTCTTCCAATTTTTTATAATCAGGATGATCCTTATAACCAACAACCTTTTTATGTTCTGCTGCTAATTTAACATTAATTTTTTCCAAACATTTTACTTCATAATCTTTCAGAAAGGTCATTAGTTCCAAAGTTTGTTTGGTTTTTAGAGCATTCCAACCAATCATAAATTCACTGTCATCAGTGTGCTTATGAGGGGTAACTAAATTACGAAGACCCCGAAACGTAATTTGTTCTTTTATATATTTATTAAATACGCATGGCTGACCCTTCGCGCTGACGTAAGACGGCACGTGGGGTCAAGCCAGTGACGCGGCCGCGTCCTTTGGGCTCCATTTAAACCGCGCCAGCTTCCCAAATCACTGTCCCCTCGCAGCTTCGGCGGAACTAGTCGGACGGCGCAGGCAGCGCCCACACAGCCATTCCTGAGGCCTCTCATCTTTCTTATTAGGTGAGCCCTGCTCATTTCTCACTCTCCTGCTGCTACTCTCTTGTTTCACTTCTGCACCTTATGGGAACATTCCCTCCTCCACTTCATATCTCATCTCCTACACTCATTTTTTGCTCTATATTCACTTTATATCTCGTTGTATTATGTTTTTTTTGATTGTTATTTAGCAGTTGTATATGCACCAGCACTTTATTATATTATATGTAGTGGCAGCTAGAGATTGAGATTATATGCTGTTTACCATGGGTGTGTGGCCTTCCTTGGACTATCTCTGTGATATAGTGCCACACTATTATATCTGATTTTGACAAAACTGCTTTAGTGGCACTATATCGAGACATATGTATATGTTTATATATATATGTATCTTTCATACTTTTTCCAATACTTTTTTGCAGAGAGTCCAGGTCGGGCTACATTCCATTTTATATTTGTATGCAGGGTCTCGCCCACATTATTGTATTATTAGGGGTTCTGGCCCAGGTCTGGCTACCTTGTTTTTAATTGTTTTTAATCTGCAGTTGGCACATTAATAAAGATTTTTTCAAATTCTTATACATCCAGCATTATTGCTCATTTTGTTATTGGTATTAAATTCAGGGGGGGGTTCCCTAGTTCTCTTGTTCCCTTTGATTACTTATTGTTTTGGGTCGGTGACCCTTTATCCCCCTGCATAGCCTATTATGGCAATTAGAGTAACATTAGTTGCCTAGTGATGCTTGCTCGTCTTTTTTGTCTCTGTGAAATGCCTTCCAGCTCAGGTCTTTGGAGATCGTGGTGCCCAGAAGGCGAACGCTGGTTGCTCTTTCGAACTTAGTGCCGAGGGGGAGGGGGCATGCTTCCTGAAATGCACAATCAGCTCTACGGTTTTGGATGAGTTTAGGACCAGCCTGTTCTCCCTACACCACTGGGAAACTCTGTCGACCTCCTGGCGGTAGGCCTGCTCATCATTGCTTGTTACTAGACCAACGATGGTGGTGTCATCTGCAAATTTGATGACCTTGACAGAGTTCTCCTTGGATCTGCAGTTGTTCGTGTAGAGGGAAAACAGGATTGGCGACAGGACGCAGCCTTGTGTGGCCCCCGTGTTCGTTGTCCTTGGTTGAGAGGTGACCTCCCCAAGTTTAACGACTTGAGTTCTGTTAGTCAGGAAGCCTGTGATCCACCCGTGGAGTGTGGGATGGACATTCAGCTCTGTGAGATTGTCCAGCAGTATGCGGGGGCAGATGGTGTTGAAGGCTGAGCTGAAGTCCAGAAGAAGAATCCTGGCGTATGTGTGAGGTTTGTCCAGGTGATCGTATGCTCAAGGCTCAAGGCAGATGTTGACAGCATCATCAGTGGATCTGTTCGCCCTGTATGCAAACTGGTGCGGATCCATTTGGGGGGAGGTAACAAGATGGATGTGTGACAAGACGACTCTCTAGAAGGTTTTCATGATGTTGGATGTCAGGGCCACTGGTCATTGAGGTCAGAGTTTCCTTGCTTTTTGGGGACAGGGATAATGGTTGACTTTTTGAAACATGCAGGGACTTTGCCGACCTGGAGGGATTTGGAGAATATGGAAGCGAGGATGGGTGCCAGCTGGTGTGAGCAGGTTTTCAGACAGGCTGGTGACATGCCGTCAGGGCCAGAGGCTTTCCTGGGGTTTAGCGAGGACAGGTGGAAGAGGACATCAGCCTCACTCACAGCTGGAGGTGGCGGGCTCGAGACTGAGGGATAATCTGCACTGGATGTGGGGTGTGCCGGTGCTGTTGCTGGCTCCCCCAGTGCCTCCTGATCCTCAAACCTGCAGTAAAAATTGCTGAGGTCCTTGGTTAGCTCAGTACTGGGAGTTGCATGTTGTGGGGGAGGCTTGTAGTTTGTGGTAGCTTTAAGCCCCTTCCAGACAGCTCGAGTGTCGTTAGATCGCAGGTTGCATCTTATCCTTTCTGCGTACTCCCTCTTTGCGGCACTGCGAGCTTCGTCAGGATGCGTAGCGTGGGGGGCCGGGCTGTGATTTATACGTCACTTCGTACGCTTACCCGGGGAGTGTCTCTGACGTCACTTGTAGCCATGATTACAGTGTCCACCATATGACTCATCTCCCGTTACCGGTCAATCAGCTCAATTGCAATACATTTCAACAGGGATTCGGAGCACCTTGCCCCAGATTATTCAGAGATGTTTTCTAGGCATAATTTTATATAGGAAAAGCCTACCGCTCAGCCTCATATGTGCAAACAACATAGGTACATTAAAAGTACTTGGTATGGTCCCTTTCATCTTGCCAAGGCAATGTCATCCTCATGTTTTTCCCCCATCGTTTTTTCATCATTTCTCCTCCAATGAATTTTTTTCAGTGGGACTTTTGTTCATTTTACAGAAAAGGGGCATAATTCAGTTCTTGATTTATGCCATTGGGGGCCAGTGAATCTAACAAATAGATCCACCTCGCCTCTTTTTGCAGCAACCACTTCTCCCTATCTCCACCCATCCTGTTGCCTTGAAGCTTGTATATGCCTTTGAATCTAAAACCAGTTGTCCTACCCTGGTGGCACTCTCCAAAATGTTCCGCAACACAGCTCCTGTATTCACCATTTAGTTTCTTCCCACAGTTTATATTGCTCAGGTGTTCAAAAATCCTCTTTTTTAATTTCCTTGTTGTCATACCCACATACAACATGGGGCAAGGACACTGAATCATATACACAGTCCACTCTGAATTGCAATTTATGCAACTCCGGATTTCCCATTCCTTGGTTTTGTTTGGTGCCTGAAATGTTTTTGCCACATCTACAAACTCACACACTGAACAGCCACCACATCTATACATCCCTTTCACAGAGAGTTAATTCAACCAAGTTGGTTAAGGTAGTAAATCAGAGTGGACAAGTTGGTCCCGAAGATTGGGTGCCCGTCGGGCCACCAGGGTAGGTTTGTCTCCAACAATTGGTCCGAGCTCAGGGTGGACACCTCATCCTCCCCCTTCTGTTTTTTCTTGGCCCCTATTCCACCTCTGCAATAGTTCACTGCGTGGGGTCTGGAGTGCCCTTTCTGCTCCGGAGCATAAAACCTTGTGTCCATATCCACGGTCCCGAAACCGACTGTACATCTGGTTGGCCTCGCGCTCAAAATCAGCACCGCTAGAGCAGTTCCTTTGTATCCACAGGAACTGCCCTCTGGGTATCCCCCAAATCAGATGGGCAGGGGGATGGCTGGTGGCGTGGAGGAGGGTATTGCCAGCTGTCAGTTTGCGGTATGTTACATAGTTACATAGTTATTTTGGTTGAAAAAAGACATACGTCCATCGAGTTCAACCAGTACAAAGTACAACTCCAGCCCGTCCCACACATACCCCTGTTGATCCAGAGGAAGGCGAAAAAACCCCCACAAGGCATGGTCCAATTAGCCCCAAAAGGGAAAAATTCCTTCCTGACTCCAGATGGCAATCAGATAAAATCCCTGGATCAACATCATTAGGCATAACCTAGTAATTGTAGCCATGGATGTCTTTCAACGCAAGGAAAGCATCTAAGCCCCCTTTAAATGCAGGTATTTGCCTTTGACTTCCTGTGGCAATGCATTCCACATCTTAATCACTCTTACTGTAAAGAACCCTTTCCTAAATAAATGGCTAAAACGTTTTTCCTCCATGCGCATCTCATGTCCTCTAGTCCTTTGAGAAGGCCTAGGGACAAAAAGCTCATCCGCCAAGCTATTATATTGCCCTCTGATGTATTTATACATGTTAATTAGATCTCCTCTAAGGCGTCTTTTCTCTAGACTAAATAAACCCAGTTTATCTAACCTTTCTTGGTAAGCGAGACCTTCCATCCCACGTATCAATTTTGTAGCTCGTCTCTGCACCTGCTCTAAAACTGCAATATCTTTTTTGTAATGTGGTGCCCAGAACTGAATGTCATTGTCCGCAACCTATTTCCATCCTTCACAACCCTCAAATCCAAGAAAGAGATCTCAGTGAGGCTATGAATGTAAGTCAGATGGATATTCCGCTGGTTTATATTGAGCCGATCCAAAAATTCTTCCAGCTCAGATTCACCTCCCCTCCACATCACCAGCACATCATCAATAAAACGAAGCCACATTTTGACATGTACGTCGAAATCACATTGTGTGTAGACATTCTTTCTTTCCCACATGCCTAGGTGTAAACAGGCATAGGCCGGTGCGCACGACGCCCCCTTCGACAAACCGCGCACCTGCCTATAGTGGGTATCGCTGAACAAGAAGCAGTTGTGCTCCAGCACATATCTCATTGCTCTAACAACAAACTCGTTGAGGACCAGAGTGTCAGGGTAGACGTCCCCAAGAAAAAATTCCAAAGCCCCCAAGCCCACCTCGTGTGGGATAGACGGGTACAAACTCTCCATGTCTGTCCCAACGAGAATGTCATCTGGTTCAAACGTCAAATCTTCCAACAGACGTAAAATGTCTCTCGAGTCCTGCACATCGGAAGGGAGGGCCTCAACTAAACTCTTGATTTTCCTATCTATCCAAATAGACAAATTCTCTGTGGGGCCATTTATGGCACTAACAATGGGCCTCCCCGGTGGTCTATATCAGTTCTTATGGACCTTCGGAATTAAATAAAAGACTGGTAGCCTATATATGGTAACCCTCAGGAAACGTTCCTCTTGAGGGTCCAAGAATCCTTCCTCTACTGCATCATCGACCCATTGATTTACCCCATGGGCTATCCTCTCATATGGGTTACTCCGCAACGGCTGGTACGTGTTGATATCCAACAGTTGTCGATTTGCTGCAGCAACATACAGATCTCTGGACCAAAGGACCACATTTCCCCCCTTGTCACTTGGGTGTATAATGATGTCAGTTGCCCTTTTTAGCTCATCAAGCGTCACCCTTTCTCTCCTTGTGAGGTTACCTTTACATTTTCTTTCCCACGACAACCCTTTTAGGTCACGTGACACCAGGTCTGAGAAAATTCTCAGTGCTGGAAATGGCTGTAACGAGGGCATATAGCTAGATTTAGATAGACAATCGACATGGTCGATCAAATCCCTCTCATCTAGATCCTGTGTTTTTGCTTCAAATTCACCATGATGATCAAGATCTTTGAGAATTTCTAAATTTCTCAAGGTTTCCCTGTCACTGAGATTCCACCCCGACCTTTCCACTGATTCTTCTCTAATTTGCCCGCCACCATGGGGGGTAAACTCTTCACCCTCCGCTTCCCTCCCATAAGTGGCTTTTAGACATAATTTACGTACAAACAATTGCAGATCCTTCTGGACCACGAATTGATCACCCCCCTGTATTGGTGAAAAGGATAAACCCTTCCCAAGGAGGGAAATGTGATCCGGGCCTAGAGCAAAGTCAGACAAATTGATAACATTTTGTGCATCATCCCTTGGTTGGTCATCAGACTGTACATGTTTCGGGGCATTAGACAATTACCCACATGTATCTGGACTAAGACCTCCCATGGAATTTCTTATTTGTTCTTGCTCTGTCGCGGCTGTTGAACTCGCAATATAGCTTTCAAAGGCTGCCCTCTCTTTTTGTTTCTGCCTCGCTTCTTTCCTTTTTCGTGCTTCTTTTTTTGTTTCGTCGTCGCTTCCTCCGTCGCTTTCATCTAAAAAAACGATTGATTTCCCGGAGGTCGATGACTCAGGAGAGTCCAGATGCTCATTCATGTTCTTCCCCTTCTTGGGTGTTCTAGGTCTACTCCCAGTCCTTGACCGTGGTTTACCAGGTAAGTACAAGAAATATTCGCCCTCCTTCCACTCTTCCAAATCTTTCAAGTACTTAGTCTGTTTCTCTTTCTTAATTCTTTTTTGGGTTCGTTCTACTTCACCATTAAGCAAATCATTCAATTTTAAAAATACAGGATTTTCTTTGTATGGCTCGAAGTTCTTTATGCTAGCTTCTACAGCCTCTTTTATCTCTTGCAACTGTCATTTTTCTTCCTCAATGATAAGGCCCCAAACCACAAAACCATGTGACATACTTGCGGCCTTCCACTTTGGAAGAAATCGATCGTTACGCAGATGCTCTGCGGGGATAATTCTCTCCTGAATTCCCCATGGTAACACCTTTGCCTCACGATAGGATTCTAAGGTAGAATTATTACATTTACGCCTCAAATGTTTGAGCGTCAATTTTCTATGCTGTCTGCACAATTTCTTAACGTCTTGATCTGGACTTGGTGTTGTTACATCTATACTGGATAGGATAGGTACAGAAAAGGACGGGAAAAGAACCGGGAGCCCAATCTGGTGTAGTATTGTGAGTTAGAGTAGGAATTCAATCAAGTACTTTTTAGGTTATTATAGTCACAAAATTAGGTTACAAGCCTGGCAACCATTCAATGTGCATGCGAGGAAGTGCCGTCCCCGCTCGGCCTTGTCTAACAGTGGTCGCTGCTCCTTGAAAAAGTCCACTTGCTGGAAGTGGTAACCCCAGGTAAGGGGTAATTCCTCAGTAGGGTGGGAGAGGAGGCGCCCGAAGTATGCGTATCTATTATGACTAAATAGTATTGTATAGTATTAAGATTATTAAAAGTATATATACATATTGGATGGTCCTACATTAAAAAAGTAGTCCCTTCACTCGGTTAAGAAATAAACGTTTTATTTGGCACTTTTAAATGACAACGCGTTTCGCGGAAAACTGCTTCCTCAGGTCATATGGTGTGCTGTATGTCAAAATCCAGCAGTCCTGGGCGCCCAGGACTGCTGGATTTTGACATACGGCACACCATACGACCTGAGGAAGTGGTTTTCTGTGAAACGCGTTGTCATTTAAAAGTGCCAAATAAAACGTTTATTTCTTAACCGAATGAAGGGACTACTTTTTTAAGGTAGGACCATCCAATATGTATATATACTTTTAATAATCTTAATACTATACAATACTATTTAGTCATAATAGATATGCATACTTCAGGCGCCTCCTCTCCCACCCTACTACATCTATACTGGTAACTTTAAAGGTAGCTTCGATATCCAGGTGGATGTCATCAGAAATTGCATAAGCCATCACAATACAGCAATCTACTTAGGTGAGTCCAAGGGAGGAAAGACAGCAGCAACACCAACCAATTATAAGAATAACCTGTCTATCTCACTCACCAATCAAAGTTACCCTATCATTGTGTTTCACACAGGAGCAGCCACATAGAAATTTGTCATACACAAACTGACTCGCAAACTGGCTACAGACCACATTATATCAGCAGTGCACTGCAAAGGGATTAAATAGGGGCCACATTACAATAGCAGTCATCTACAAGGAGATTAATGTGGTGTTACATAGCAGCAGAAGATGGCTGTGCAGGGTTTAATGTGGTGTCACATAGCAGCAGTTAGCTATAAGGGGTTTAAAGAGGAACTCCAGTGAACATTAGGTGATGTAGCTGCTGCATGGTTTTTGGCAGTTGGAAACAGCTGTAAACAGCTATTTCCCACAATACAACAAGGTTCACAGACAGGAAACTGCCAAAAGTTCGAACTTTTCTTATGGGAGGGGTTTCTTGTGGGGGGGGGGGGGGTTCACCACAATATCAGTCATACAGCGCCCCCTGATGGTCTGTTTGTGAAAAGGAATAGATTTCTCATGTAAATGGGGGTATCAGCTACTGATTGGGATAAAGTTCAATTCTTGGTCAGAGTTTCTTAAAGAGAACCCGAAGTGGGTTTGAAGAATATTATCTGCATACAGAGGCTGGATCTGCCTATACAGCCCAGCCTCTGTTGCTATCCCAAACCCCCCTAAGGTCCCCCTGCACTCTGCAATCCCTCATAAATCACAGCCACGCTGCTGACAAACAGCTTGTCAGAGCTGGCTGTGTTTATCTCTATAGTGTCAGTCTGCTGCTCTCCCCGCCTCCTGCAGAACTCCAGTCCCCGCCTGCATCCCTTCCCTCCCTGCTGATTGGAGGGAAGGGACGGGGGCAGGGACTGGAGCTATGCAGGAGGCGGGGAGCAGCTGAGACTGACACTACAGATGTAAACACAGCCTCACAGCACGCCTGTGATTTATGAGGGATTGCAGAGTGCAGGGGGACCTTAGGGGGGTTTGGGATAGCAACAGAGACTGGGCTGTATAGGCAGATCCAGCCTCTGTATGCAGATAACATTCTTTAAACACACCTCGGGTTCTCTTTAACCACTTGCCGACCGCCCCCAGCCGATGGGCGGCGGCAAAGACTGGGCCCAAACGACCGCAATACGCCCATCGGCGGGGGCGGCATCAGCGGTGGCTGTGCGGCGATCGCGTCATTAATGACGCGATCGCCGCCGGCAATAGGCTCCGCCCACCCTGCACGGAAACCCGCCGGCCAATTAGCAGCGCCGGCGGGTTTCAAATGCGGCGATCCGGCCAATCAGGAGAGTATAATACACTTTGTTATTGTAACAAAGTGTATTATACTGGCTGCCTCCTCCGCTGATGGTCACTCGTCGTGCGACCATCAGAGAGGACAGGCAGCCCAGTAAGTGAAGCACACACACACACTTTGACCCACACAGACCACCCGATCGCCCACCCCAGCCCTCAGAACCCCCCCTGACCACCCCAGCACACCACTGCTAGCACCCCACCACCCACCTAAGAACCCATCAATCACTCCCTGTCACTATCTAGGGACGCTATCCCCTAGGTTAGGTCCCTAACTGCCCCCTAGGGTCCCCTGATCACCCCCCCTACCCTCAGATCCCCCCCAGACCCCCCTCCCAGACCACCCCCCTGTATGCTGTATACAGCTATATAGCTGCCTTACCCACTGATCACCTGTCTATCACCCATCTATCACCTGTCTATCACCCCTTGTCACCACCACCCATCAGCGCAGACCCTAAACTGTCCCTTGGGGGCACCTGATCACCCACCCAGACCCTCAGATTGCCCTCAGACCCCCCTCCTGATAACCTCCCCAGTGCATTGATAACATCTATTCTCCCCTGTAATCACTCACTGATCTCCCATCGGTCACCCCCTGTGTCTGCCACCCATCAGATCAGGACCCAATCTGCCCCGTGCGGGCACCTAATCAACCCCCCATAACCCTCAGATCGCCCTCAGAACCCCCCCCCCCCCAATCACCTTCCCAGTGCATTGTAGTTGATTGTGCTGTAATTGTATTTCATTGTGCTGACATTCAGTTTGATTGTGCTGTAATTGTATTTGATTGTCCCGTGATTGGCTTTGATTGTCCCGTGATTGCCCTGTGATTGGCCTGTGATTGGCTTTGATTGTCCCGTGATCGGCTTTGAATGTGCCGTGATTGGTTTGATTGGCCTGTGATTGGCTGTGATTGGCCTGTGATCGGCTTTGATTGTGCAGTGATTGGTTTGATTGCCCTGTGATTGGCTTTGATTGGCCTGTGATTGGCTTTGATTGTGCCGTGATTGGTTTGATTGCCCTGTGATTGGCTTTGATTGTCCCGTGATTGGCTTCGATTGTCCCGTGAATTGAGTGCCCTGTGATTGGCCTGCGATTGCCCTGTGATTGCCTTTGATTGTCCTGTGATTGTTTCTGATTGCCTCTGATTCCTCACTCGCCACCACCCCCCTGTCACTATCCTAGTGATCTAAAAACAGTGATCAGTGAAAACTGTCACTTTTTTAGTATCACTAGTGTTAGCAGTTAGGCCAGTTAGCTAGGCCCCTTTGTGTCAGTTAGTGCTCAGCCCACTGCACCACAGTCACTAATTAGCGTCATCACTGTCGCTAATCAACATTGGTACTATATAGTATCTGTAAGTGATCATTACTGATCGCAGTCAGATCTATTAGGGTCACTAGGATCCACACAAAAAACGCAGTGTTTGCCCGATCAGGCCTGATCGTTCGCCTGCACTTGCGTTCAGCCCGCCCCCCCGCAGTGACAGAATTTTTTTTCGTATCACTGCAAAAAACACTACAATAGCTGTGGCACTGTAAACCTCAGTTTTGATTTATTTTTTTATCAAAACTCAGTGACCACAGCTTTCTACCTCTCAAATACTCCCTTTTGCTAGGTAGGTGCTCTTTTTTTCTGGGTAGTCTCAGAGGAATACCCCCTAAATTTAGCAGACCACCATGGCAAGAAAGGGGTATTCCGATGATGAGGTTCTCAGGTACATGGCCCAGTCGGATGAGGACGATTGGGACGCCTCATTCGACGAATCTTCCGGGTCAGAGTTTGAACCTGAATTGAGCAGTGGCTCACTGACCGATAGTGATGACGAGGTTGAGGTCCCGGCTAAAGCCAGGCGTACCACACCCCATGTTGTTGGACCGCAGGTGGCGCAGGATCGGCCTCAAGGGCAGCAGAGTGGTGTTCGTGCTGGTCTGAGATTTCATGGTGGGGCAGGCACCAGCAGCACAACATCTCCTGGACCTAGCACCAGTACTTCCGTAGACCCTGGTGAAGTGGCGAGCACCAGCATGGAAGTTGAAACTGGTTCGGTGGCACGTGCAGTAAGATCCCAGTCGCAGCCACCAAGAAGACGGGCCCGTACTACCCCTAGTTTACCAGAGGTGCTGGCAAACCCAAATTGGCAATCCCCTGATTCCGCCGCACCCGTACTTCCCCCTTTCACCGCCCAGTCTGGAGTCCAGGTGGAGACAGATAATCTAGGATCGGCCCTAGACTTTTTCTATCTGTTCTTCACCCAGGATCTCTTAGACTTAATTGTGGCAGAGACCAACCGTAAGGCCACACAATATATAACCGCCAATCCGGAAAAGTTCCTTGCCCAGCCTTTTCGGTGGAAACCAGTCCAAGTTTCCGAAATGAAAATTTTTTTGGGCCTTCTCCTTCACACGGGACTAGTGAAGCAGAATGTGTTGCGGTCTTATTGGTCTACGGACCCAGCATATCATGTTCCCCTGTACTCTGCTGCCATGTCCAGGACACGATTTGAGAACATCCTGCGCTTCCTGCACTTCAATAACAACGAAACCTGTCATCGAAGTGACCACTCTGCTTTTGACCGGCTCCACAAAATTCGACCCCTCATAGACCACCTGTCATCCAGATTTGCAGATGCTTATACCCCTGACCAGGACATATGCGTAGACGAGTCCCTCATACGCTTTACCGGGCGCCTTCGCATCAAACAGTACATCCCAAGCAAGCGCGCCCGGTATGGGGTGAAACTTTATGAGCTCTGTGAAAGGGCCACAGGCTATACATCTTATTTTAGGGTCTATGAGGGAAAAGACTCAAAATTGGAGCCGGTCGGATGCCCTGACTACCTGGGGAGCAGTGGAAAGGTTGTGTGGGACCTGGTGTCACCCTTGTTCCAGAAAGGGTACCATCTTTTTGTGGACAATTATTACACAAGTGTGGCCCTCTTTCAGCACTTAAAAATCGAAAAAATCTGATGCTGTGGCACCGTGCGGCCTAGTCGCCGGGGCTTCCCCCAACGGCTCATTACCACCAGACTTGAACGGGGGCAGAGGGCCGCCTTGTGTGCTGACGACCTGCTCGCGGTGAAATGGAAGGACAAGAGGGAGGTTTACTTCCTGTCCACCATTCACGCAGACACGACAGTTGAAATTCAACGACGAACTCAGGTCATTGAAAAACCCCTTGTCGTCCATGAGTATAATACTAACATGGGAGGGGTGGATTTCAATGACCAGAGGTTAGCGCCCTATTTAGTTGCCCGAAAAACAAGACGCTGGTATAAAAAAGTGTCTTTTTACCTCATTCAATTGGCAATTTACAACAGCTTTGTTCTCTACAGTAAGGCTGGGAGAACTGGATCGTTTATTCAATTTAATAAACAGATCGTGATGGAACTCCTGTATCCAGGAGGTGCCGTGGCCCAACCCCAAGATGCAACTAGCCGGCTGCATGGAAGGCATTACGCCTATCCAATTCCGAGTACCCCAGGTCAACGAATCCCAAAAAAAGGCTGTCGTGTCTGCAGCAGGGCTGGAATAAGGCGTGACACCACTGTTTATTGTCCCACCTGTCCTGACCAGCCTGGCCTATGCCTAGGGGAGTGTTTTGAGAGGTACCACGAGCAGGTACACTATTAGAGAGTAGGGAACTCCACACAAGGGTCTCTCAGTGCTATTTCACACTGCTGCAATGCGTTAGGGCAAAATGCCTAGCAAAAGTCACACTTTGCGGTCCCCCCCTACGCCGGAAGTGCTTGACTTAACGCTAGTGCATGCCTACGTTACTGCGTGGCTTCTGTGGCAATATCGATCGGCCCGGAAGTCATGTTGGTCTATGGCGACGCAGTTCATTACTAGGCCGAATGCTACTCTTGTGGTATTGCCTGAAGGTCTGTTTTGGACGATACGGTGCGGCGGGCTCGACCCACCGGATATGTCAATATGCAGTGTGAAACCAAACATCGGGTTTCCAGAGACCCTAATACACAGGGCTGCCAGAAACCTCTCCTTTCACTTGGGACAAATTGCGTAATGTACTTCGCCACAACTCTGTGCGATTTGCACTTCGCACATTGTTCCATGGGGGAGGAGAGGTTTGTCCTCGGGAGGTAAGTTAAAAAAAAACAAAAACAAAAAAACAGGTAAGCAAAGAAGTTAATGTTTGGTTTGCAATGTTAAGTTTTTTATTAAAAAAGTTCAAAGTTTATTAATGTTAATGAAGTAATTGCTTTGCCGCTTGCTTGTTTTTGGGGATTTTTTGTATTTTTTTTTCTCTTTTTCCATCCAATAACCTTCCAGGTGGACCGAGCGAACGACTAACCAGCTGCAGCACTGATGGTGCATCCTGACAGAACATTGCGCGTCTGTCAGCTTACACACAAGTCGGTGCATGCAGTGCTGCAGGACGAGATTTCTCCTCCGCAGTCAAAAAGATACGTTTGCCGAGCCATATGGGCCGAGGAGTGGTGTTGGGGTTTCATATGCTTTGGCAAACACTTTGTATCAAAAAAGAACTCTGGCAATGATTTGTTCATTCACATCGATCGGTGTGAATGGATAAATCAGGTTTGCCAGGGCATACGAGCTGGTGGGTTTGGATTTTTGGGGTGGCAGCTCCTATGTCCTGGCAGACGCCTTCCCCTCCTTTTTGTATTGTTTTGTCTTTTTTCTTCTCTCTCTTTTCTATCCAGACCGACCAATCAGCTGCAGCACTGATGGTGCATCCTGACAGAACATTGCGCGCCTGACAGCTTACACACAAGTCGGTGCATGTAGCGCTGCAGGACGAGATTTCTCCTCCGCAGTCAAAAAGATACGTTTGCCGAACCATATGGGCCGAGGAGTGGTGTTGGGGTTTCATATGCTTTGGCAAACACTTTGTATCAAAAAAGAACTCTGGCAATGATTTGTTCATCCACATCGATCGGTGTGAATGGATAAATCAGGTTTGCCAGGGCATACGAGCTGGTGGGTTTGGATTTTTGGGGCGGCAGCTCCTATGTCCTGGCAGACGCCTTCCCCTCTTTATTTTTTTCAAATTTTTTGGGCAGATATTTTTTCATCCACATTGATTGATTGATTGTTTGACGTTCATTTTTCCTTTCAGCCCAGAGTGCATTACCCTTATGCCCAATATAAGGCGTATAGCAGAAACTCCTAATACTGGCCATACATGTAATGATTGCAGAGACCCTAAAATGCCAGGACAGACCCCACGAATGATGCCATTTTGGAAAGAGGACACCCCAAAGTATTCCGTTAGGTGCATGGTGAGTTCATAGAATATTTTATTTTTTGTCACAAGTTAGCAGAAATTGTGTTGTTTTTTTTTCCACAAAATGTCATTTTCCGCTAACTTGTGACAAAAAAATAACATTTTCTATGAACTCACCATGGCCCTCATGGAATACCTTAGCGTGTATTCTTTCCAAAATTGGGTCATTTGTGGGGTTTGTTAACTGTTCTGGCAAGTGGGGGGGGGGGGGTGCTAAATTGTAAGCATCCCTGTAAAGCCTGAAGGTGCTCATTGGACTTTGGGCCCCTTAGTGCAGTTAGGGTGCACAAAAGTGCCACACATGTGGTACCACCGTACTCAGGAGAAGTAGTTTAATGTGTTTTGGGGTGTATTTTTACACATACCCATGCTGGGTGGGAGAAATATCTCTGTAAATGGACAATTGTGTGTAAAAAAAATCAAAAGATTGTCATTTACAGAGATATTTCTCCCACCCAGCATGGGTATGTGTAAAAATACACCCCAAAACACATTATACTACTTCTCCTGAGTACGGCGATACCACATGTGTGGCACTTTTTTGCACCCTAACTGCGCTAAGGGGCCCAACGTCCAATGAGTACCTTTAGGATTTCACAGGTCATTTTGAGAAATTTCATTTCAAGACTACTCCTCACGGTTTAGGGCCCCTAAAATGCCAGGACAGTATAGGAACCCCACAAATTACCCCATTTTAGAAAGAAGACACCCCAAGGTATTCCGTTAGGAGTACGGTGAGTTCATAGAAGATTTTATTTTTTGTCACAAGTTAGCGGAAAATGACACTTTGTGAAAAAAAACTAATAAAAAGCAATTTCCGCTAACTTGTGACAAAAAATAAAATCTTCTATGAACTCACCGTACTCCTAACAGAATACCTTGGGGTGTCTTCTTTCTAAAATGGGGTCATTTGTGGGGTTCCTATACTGTCCTGGCATTTTAGGGGCCCTAAACCGTGAGGAGTACTCTTGAAATGAAATTTCTCAAAATGACCCGTGAAATCCTAAAGGTACTCATTGGACTTTGGGCCCCTTAGCGCAGTTAGGGTGCAAAAAAGTGCCACACATGTGGTATTGCCGTACTCAGGAGAAGTAGTATAATGTGTTTTGGGGTGTATTTGTACACATACCCATGCTGAGTGGGAGAAAGCTCTCTGTAAATGGACAATTGTGTGTAAAAAAAATCAAAAGATTGTCATTTACAAAGATATTTCTCCCACCCAGCATGGGTATGTGTAAAAATACACTCCAAAACACATTATACTACTTCTCCTGAGTACGGCAATACCACATGTGTGACCCCTTTTTGCAGCCTAGGTGCACTAAGGGGCCCAACGTCCAATGAGCACCTTTAGGCTTTACAGGGGTGCTTACAATTTAGCACCCCCCAAAATGCCAGGACAGTAAATACACCCCACAAATGACCCCATTTTGGAAAGTAGACACTTCAAGGTATTCAGAGAGGGCTATGGTGAGTCCGTGGCAGATTTCATTTTTTTTGTCACAAGTTAGCAGAAATTGAATTTTTTATTTTTTATTTTTATTTTTGTCTCAAAGTGTCATTTTCCGCTAACTTGTGACAAAAAATACAATCTTCTATGAACTCACCATGCCTCTCAGTGAATACTTTGGGATGTCTTCTTTCCAAAATGGGGTAATTTGGGGGGTATTTATACTATCCTGGAATTTTAGCACCTCATGAAACATGACAGGTGGGCGGAAAAGTCAGAGATGCTGGAAAATGGGAAAATTCACTTTTGGCACCATAGTTTGTAAACGCTATAACTTTTACCCAATCCAATAAATATACACTGAATGGGGTTTTTTTTTATCAAAAACATGTTTGTCCACATTTTTCGTGCTGCATGTATACAGAAATTTTACTTTATTTGAAAAATGTCAGCACAGAAAGTTAAAAAAATCATTTTTTTGCCAAAATTCATGTCTTTTTTGATGAATATAATAAAAACTAAAACTCGCAGCAGCAATCAAATAGCAGCAAAAGAAAGCTGTATTAGTGACAAGAAAAGGAGGTAAAATTCCTTTAGGTGGTAGGTTGTATGACCGAGCAATAAACCGTGAAAGCTGCAGTGGTCTGAATGGAGAAAAAGGCTCTGGTCCTTAAGGGGCGAAAAGACTGTGGTCCTCAAGTGGTTAAGGGGGAGGGGGTTAGATTACAACAGCAGTTGGTTGAGAGATTGTTATTGCAGGGTCACATTAAAACAACAGTTGGCTGCAAGGAGGTTAATGTGGGGGCAGAATAGCTGCAAGAGGGTTTGTGTGGACTGTAGAGTCACATAGCAGCAGAAGGCTTTTGGGCGGGAGTTTAAAGAGGACCACATTATGACAGGATGTGGCTGCAAGTTGTTTACATTGGGGGTTAAAGGACAGATAAAATGAGAAGAATATGGAGGCTGCCTTATTTATTTCCTTTTAAACAGTATCATTTGCCTGGCAGCCCTGCTAATCTATTTGGCTGCAATAGTGTCTGAATCACAACAGAAACAAGCATGCAGCTAATCTTGTCAGATCTCACAATAATGTCAGAAACGCCTGAACTGCTGTATGATTGTCCAGGGTCTATGGTTAAAAGTATTAGAGGCAGAGAATCAGCAGGACAGCCAGGCAACTGGTATTGCTTAAAAGGAAATACATTTGACAGCCTCTATATACATCTCACTTCAGTAGTAGCTCCTTGTAAGACAATGATGAGAGGTCATATTACAGTAGTAGTTAACTGTGAGCAGGTTAATGTCTGGTCACATTACAGCAGCATTTGACTGTTAGGGGGTTAATGTTAAGTCACATTACAGCAGAAATTGGCTCCAAGGGGTTAATGTTAGGTCACATTACAGGAACAGTTTGCTAATATGGTTAATTCATTGTAACAGGTAACAAACCTGATAACAGAGAAGTACTACACTTGTTCTGGAGTGTTTTCAGATTAAATGCAGGGCTGTTCTGCGTGGTAATAAATGAATATCTATATTTCTGTAGTCCTTTGCTTCCGTTTGGCTTTTCTTGCTATGTGACAGAACTGATAAATGTCTGCCTCTGGGTCTACTGGCTGCAGTCAGCTAGCTTTCACACAAGTCACACGGCAAAAGGGAGGAGGCAGACAGACACAGCAGAAGAAGAGGGTAGTCAGTCAGGCAGGGTTATGACAGTCTGTAATGCAGTGAACAGGACCGCAGCTGCCTGCAATATATCTTGCTGTGATTGGTGGCCAGCGAAAATACTTGCTTAGCAGCTACAGACACTGACTTTATTACACTGGTCTAGTAGGTGTTTGACTCCCTCCCTGCAGGAAGACAAATCTAGAGCAGAAGCTTGTGATTATAAAGTGAACGATAGGTGGAGCTAGACGTGCATTGTTTTTCCGCCTGAGTCTGAGCCTGTTTTGCTTGCTGTTCTTTGTCGGAGCTGTCCATTGTCCTGAACCTGGGTGGTAAGGCTCGCTTCTGATTCCATTTCGGTGTTAATGGGGTTGGTGTGGCACCGTGTGCCAATGCACATATCACTAGCTGCGGAGGGAAATGAATGTACACGTCGTGATTCTTACAGCATGAGACCTGTTGGGTGTCACAAACCGGAAACTCTAGCCACCCGTGTTATGGCGATTGCATGCATCCTAATATGCACTTGTTGACCATTATTCCCTCAAATCTAAGCAATATCCGATTACAGGCTGGAAGCCTGCTTTGTATACATGTGAACATTGACTAGTTTTAAATAGAATACAGAAAGAAATGTGGGGAAATCCCTGCCTTGTGCTTGAATGATATGTGTTTTGTAATCTCGGCATTTGCTCTTGCATATTGATTATCACATATTTAATGTTTTGCTTATACAGATGTCTATTAGTAGAGGCTATACTCATACCATATTAAAATCTGTTAATATAAACTCGATCATCTTTTTACTGTATACATTTTCATATTTGCATAACAATTCCAGCACAATATATTCCAAAAATGCAATGTATTTGTAATGTACATCCTAATAGCATAAGTGTCGCACAGATAGATAAAGATCAAAAGTTATTGTATATCTGTTATTCCCAATTCATGTCTGTCATAGATTTAATTACAAATTAGATCAGGAAAGGAGAAAAAAAATTAGCAGAGAATGGTTATTTTTTTGTTTTTTTGCCATTTCCGGTTGCTTTTATGATTGCTCCACAGGTTTGTCCACAATTCAGTCACAGTTATTTTACAGATTGGTATTTTAAAAAGTTTATTTTAAAATCAATCCATGGCAACATAACGGCAGTAAATGAAGCACTTGAAATAATGTATTTGCATGTTTAATTGCAAGAATTATTAAGGCCCTGATATTTCAAGTTAAAGTTTTTCTTTAGTGTTACCAGTAATTATTTAATGTCTTTCTCTGTGTAGTCACTAGTAAATTTCATCTATAATTATTTTTGTTTATTTCTCTTAAATTATGTCATGAGAAAAAGAAAATACAAACCTTATAGGTTCTATCTTGTAATTCTGAGTGAATGGCTGCTAAAATGTGAAATGAGTATCTGGGTCATAATTGTAGAATGTAGCGTCCAAGCCATCCTTTCTCCAGCACCCCTACATTTTTATTTTATTGTCACATCACAATCGGTAAACAGCCTCTCGTATCCAGTTGCACGGTCCCTCTTATTAACTGATGACAAGTTGGTATACACCTTTGTAGACATAGTAAAGGAACGTTTTGACAGGACACCCAACACACCTATATGGCATGTTACTGCAGCTCCACTGGGCTCTGCAGAAGACAAGGCCATGATCCTGACTGATTGTGCATCTGGCAAAAGATTACACTCTCTCCTCTCATGACCACTCCTCCCTCAAGAAGACCTTATAAACTGTGTGGGAGGACAGAGCAGGCAGATTTATATGAAAGACCTGAGCTGCATCTGGATTCCACCTGAAGTGTACAGCATGTTGTGTGAAATAGAAACCACATCAAGGCCTACTCTTTCAAGTTGCATCCTGTGGTTTGTGGTGATTTAGCCATAAACAGCTTGTGACTGTTAAACAACAATCACTGTTTTTTCTGGAACTTGTAGTTCTTTATCTCTCTGCCATTTTGCTGGACTGGTATTCAATGACAGAATGTATTAAGAAATAGTCACATCATTTTTTAAAGTGTTTTAGAAGACTATATGAAATGATGGGCACAAGGCATTTTTTCTGTTAGTGATTATTCTACCTTCACATTTACAGGACATTTATTTTCTTGCCCTCAGCCAGGCCAGCTAAAAATATAATGGTTGTTTTGAAACTCTTCTATATCTATATTTATAAGTTAATTGATTATCACTGAAGCTTTGCTCACAAGGGTCATCCTGGTTATAAATCTTGCAGCTAACATCATTGTCTGGGGGTTCAGACCTATGCAGTGAGTGTCTGTCAGGTGCATCTTGGTTAGATGCGCGACCATTTCATTTCTACATGTATTATATTGTCTGGGGGTTCGCTTCCCAATGCACCTTGAGGACTTGATACACTCATCTTGCGATCACCTGAGGATGAAGATGCTAGGCAGATGGAGAATGCCAGTCATAGATTGGCATAGACACATTCTCTATACATGTAAATCCTAGAGGGAGCAGCAGGCATCTGCTTTTGCCATCTGTTAAAAGCAGTGCAGCAAAGAAGGGGAATAAAGATGTAAAATGCTAATTGCATTAGTTAGAGACAAGGATGGGGACCTGAAAATATCACAGGATAAGCTCTGTAAACCAAACTCCATGCCACTCCTTACCCACTCCACTCTAAGCCTTGGTGTTCACTGTGAAATCTAAAATAATTTCTAGATACTTAAAGGGGCACTATAGCAAAAAAATGTAAAATGTAAAATATGTGCAAACATAGACAAATAAGAAGTATGTTTTTTCCAGAGTAAAATGAGCCATAAATTACTTTTCTCCTATGTTGCTGTCACTTACAGTAAGTAGTAGAAATCTGACAGAAGCGACAGGTTTTGGACTAGTCCATCTCTTCATAGTGGATTCTCAGCAAGGCTTTTATTCTTTATAAAGATATTCCCTAAAAAGGATTTAAATAATGATGTTGGCCAGCTTCCCTGCTTGCTACACAGTTTTTTGGCAGTTGGACAGAGCAACTGCCATTCCCTTAGTGGTTTTGAAAATAAGTAAATCCTTGAGAATCCCCCATGAAGAGGTGGACTAGTGCAAAACCTTTCGCTTCTGTCAGATTTCTACTACCTACTGTAAGTGACAGCAACATAGGAGAAAATTAATTTGTGTCTCATTTTACTCTGGAAAAAACGTACTTCTTATTTGTATATGTTTGCACACATTTTACAATTTTTCTCCATAGTGCCCTTTTAAATTATGTATTTCCAAGGTTACTGGTGACACTGCTTTTAGCTCAAGTGCTTCTATAGTTAGCTTCTCTTCCATCAGTGCAAGATACGGTATGCTAGACCGTGCCCCCTGCTGAACCTACAGGAAGTGTAGGCATTTATGGAGTAGCTGAGTAGTCTTAAATAATACGGTGCGTTGCAAAAGTATTCGGCCCCCTTGAAGTGTTCCACATTTTGTCACATTACTGCCACAAACATGCATCAATTTTATTGGAATTCCACGTGAAAGACCAATACAAAGTGGTGTACATGTGAGAAGTGGATCAAAAATCATATATCATTCCAAACGTTTTTTTACAAATAAATAACTGCAAAGTGGGGTGTGCGTAATTATTCAGCCCCCTGAGTCAATACTTTGTAGAACCACCTTTTGCTGCAATTACAGCTGCCAGTCTTTTAGGGTATGTCTCTCTACCAGCTTTGCACATTTAGAGACTGAAATCCTTGCCCATTCTTCTTTGCAAAACAGCTCCAGCTCAGTCAGATTAGATGGACAGCGTTTGTGAACAGCAGTTTTCAGATCTTGCCACAGATTCTCGATTGGATTTAGATCTGGACTTTGACTAGGCCATTCTAACACATAGATATGTTTTGTTTTAAACCATTCCATTGTTGCCCTGGCTTTATGTTTAGGGTCGTTGTCCTGCTGGAAGGTGAACCTCTGCCCCAGTCTCAAGTCTTTTGCAGGCTCTAAGAGGTTTTCTTTCAAGTTTGCCCTGTATTTGGCTCCATCCATCTTCCCATCAACTCTGACCAGCTTCCCTGCCCCTGCTGAAGAGATGCACCCCCTGAGCATGATGCTGCCACCACCATATTTGACAGTGGGGATGGTGTGTTCAGAGTAATGTGCAGTGTTAGTTTTCTGCCACACATAGCGTTTTGCATTTCGGCCAAAAAGTTCCATTTTGGTCTCATCTGACCAGAGCACCTTCTTCCACATGGTTGCTGTGTCCCCCACATGGCTTGTGGCAAACTGCAAATGGGACTTCTTATGCTTTCTGTTAACAATGCCTTTCTTCTTGCCACTCTTCCATAAAGGCCAACTTTGTACAGTGCATGACTAATAGTTGTCCTATGGACAGAGTCTCCCACCTGAGCTGTAGATCTCTGCAGCTCGTCCAGAGTCACCATGGGCCTCTTGACTGCATTTCTGGTCAGCGATCTCCTTGTTCGGCCTGTGAGTTTAGGTGGATGGCCTTGTCTTGGTAGGTTTACAGTTGTGCCATACTCCTTCCATTTCTGAATGATCACTTGAACAGTGCTCCATAGGATGTTCAAGGCTTTGGAAATCTTTTTGTAGCCTAAGCCTGCTTTAAATTTCTCAATAACTTTATCCCTGACCTGTCTTGTGTGTTCTTTGGACTTCACGGTGTTGTTGCTCCCAATATTCTCTTAGACAACCTCTGAGGCCCTCACAGGGCAGCCGTATTTGTACTGACATTAGATTACACACAGGTGCACTCTATTTAGTCATTAGCACTCATCAGGCAATGTCTATAGGCAACTGACTGCACTCAGATCAAAGGGGGCCGAATAATTATGCACACCCCACTTTGCAGTTATTTATTTGTAAAAAATGTTTGGAATCATGTATGATTTTCGTTCCACTTCTCATGTGTACACCACTTTGTGTTGGTCTTTCATGTGGAATTCCAATAAAACTGATTCATGTTTGTGGCAGTAATATGACAAAATGTGGAAAACTTCAATTCAAGGGGGCCGAATACTTTTGCAACCCACTGTATATACAGTATTATTATTGCACATCTAAATAACAATGACATATTTCACAGTACTTTACATAGTGTATATAGGCATGGCACCACCTCCCTCAGAGGAGCTCACAATCTAATATGTACTGTAGGTAGGTGGAACAATTAACCTATCTGTATGTTTTTGGAATGTAAGAAGAAACCAATGCAAGCACAGAGAGAACATACACACTCCATGCATATAGTGTCTTAGTCCAAATTTGTTCCAGTGCTGCAAGGCAAGAGCACAATCCACTGTGTCAGCAAGGGCATAGCAATAGCCATAGCTGCTGCTATGGGGCCCTGGAGCAAAGGGGGCCCAGGTGGTACTTAACCTCCTGGGCGATACAATAAAATCGCCAGGGAGGCGGCGCAGCACTTTTTAAAAAATGTTTTTAATTATGTAGCTAGCCTAGCGCTAGCTACATGATAGCCGCTGTGCAGCTGCATCCCCCCAACCCTTCCGATCGCCTCCGGCGATCAGAACAAACAGGAAATCCCGTTCAGAACAGGATTTCCTGTTTGGCTTCCCTCATCGCCATGGCGACGATCGGGATGACGTCATCCACGTCACGGCGTCGGATGGAGTCCCAATCCACCCCTTAGCGCTGCCTAAGAAAAAAAATATGCAAATCGGCCCACCAGGGCCAGAGTAATCCTCCGCGTCGGCTTACCCCAAGCTCAGCTCGGGATTATCGCCCAGGAGGTTCATGTATTCACCATTAACTTTCTTGTGTTTCTTTGCCCTCTGACTTTGTCTCAGTGCCCATGAACTATGTGTAGTGTTGATTACATGAGAATGTAAATCGCCAATTAACTTATATCCGTAGGGTAGGGGCAGGAGACATTTCTTAAGAGTGCCTACATCTGAGGGCCCAATGAAAGTTTTGCTATGTGGCCCTACGATCTCTAGCTACGTTACTGTGTGTCAGTTATTAATGACATATTAGTGGTCTGTTATTTGATATGTATATTAAAATATAAAACCTGTTACATACTGTATATATGGAGATATTAGCACAATGCATGAGTCTTTGTATAGCCACTTTAACGCCACAATTTCTTCGCCACCTCTCTAGCTGCCATCCCATCCCCATCCTTCTCTCTCTTTCTCCACCTTTCTTTGTTCTCTCCCACTCATTTTTCAAATGTAGTCTTCATATCTCCTCTCCCTCTGTGTTTGCTACCACCTTCACTCTTTCTTTACTTACTTTTGTTACTGTTGGTGATCCAACTAAAGTTACAGGCAATTCCATGCAAACTAAAAAAAATAATGTTCCTTATAGGCCAGGTTAGTGTGGATATAAGGAACTTTTAGTCACCATTGCTTTGACTCTGTTGTGTAACTGGGGGTTGAGATAGTTACAGGGGCATCCAGGTAAAGCACTGCACAGATGTTTAACAGATATCAGCATGATGCAAAGTTCTTTGTGTTGCACCTGTGTGAATCTGTCACCTCTTTCTTTCTCTCATTACCTACCCACCAGCTTTCTTATTCTGTGCTCACATCTCAACGCCCACTAGGCACTCAAAGGGTACCTGATGTGACATCAGATAAACATGTGTATGTACAGCCCCAATTCTACTTAAAATGAGTTGCTTTCCTTATTTCTCACTGTAAAGATAAAGAGTAAAGGGCTCTAAGTGAACCTTTAGCATAAGTTTTACTGATTAAAAAAAAGGCCAGTATGGGTAAATAATACCATTTTGGGGCATGACTAAACATAGTAGTGCCTTTAGGGGCCGAAAGCATTAGTGGGCTGCATTTACATTATATAAATATTAGGAATGTAACAAATATTGTGAAAAGGTAATCAGACTTGCAAAACTGGAAGCTGAAAAATAAGTGGCTAGTGACAAAGTTAAATCCCAAAAAGTTTTACAAATACATAAATTCAAAAAGGAAGAAGGCTGAGAATAAGCGTAAGCGTCCTGCGTATGCTTGGTTCAGTCTTTAGAGAACCGCACATGCGCAGGACCCTTACAGTGACCAGGATGATGACTTGCCAGGTGCGCCCGATGCACACACAACTTCAGCCAAAGTAGTCGGATTACCAGAACCACCAGCGCACCACGGAAGGGACAAAGAGGATTCCAGGGACCACGCAGACTAAGGGGGGCTGGAGGAAGCCCCAGGTAAGTCCAGATTTCATTTTTATGGCACTGCTCAGGGTCCCTTTAAGAGTCCTATATTCTCAGTCTTCTTCCTTTTTGAATTTATGTATTTGTAAAACTTTTTGTGATTTAACTTTGTCACTAGCCACTTATTTTTCAGCTTCCAGTTTTGCAAGTCTGATTACCTTTTCACAATATTTAATATTTATATAATGTAAATGCAGCTCCCTAATGCTTTCGGCCCCTAAAGGCACTACTATGTTTAGTCATACCCAAAATGGTATTATGTACCCACTGACTGCAACAAAACTGTTACTTAGAGCCCTTTACTCTTTATCCACTTCAGGACCATAGGCTTACACCCCCTAGCGAACAGGCAGTTTTATACAATTCAGGCCACTGCAGCTTTAAGGGCTCACTGCAGGGCCATACAACTCAGCATACAAGTGATTCTCCCCCTCCCCCCTTTCTGCCCATCAACAGAGCTTTCTGTTCTGCTCTGCTCTGCTCTGCTCTGATCGCTCCTGCAATGTTTGTTTGTTTTTTTCATTTATTTATTTGTTGTTGGCTTTTTTTGAATAAATTAGTCTGTTTTTTTAATAATTTTTTTTACCCCCTCCCTTCCCCCACCAGCTAATGACAGTGATCAGCTGTCATTGGAATTAGCCTATGACATCCGATCGCTCTTGTGCCTTCCCAGGGGACAGCCGTGTGACACTGCTGTCCCCAGTACAGTGCTGTCGTAGATCGCAGCACTGTACAATGTAAATAGACGGCGGATTCTCTGTCTAAGTCTCCTAATGGCAATTGCCGCTGGGAGACTGATGACAGAGCAGAGCTTCATCATTCAAGAGGAGATGCGCGCACATTGGGGCACGCGATCTCCTGCAAAACCCCACCCCAGGACTTGACGCCTTTCAGAGGTTAGGCTGTCGTAGGGCTGCCACCCTCCCCACGCACCGTTTGGCGGTCTTGGGTTTAAAGATCAATTAGGGAATTTGACTGTGGGAGACTAAGCTAAAGCTGAAATTAAAATGCATGGTTTGCTCTCTTTACCAAGGTGATGCCCTTGTCTCGTAATACAGCTCTAGGAACACTTAAATATAATCAAAATAGTTAAAGCACCTGGCACAGATGGCATCCACCCCCAAATATTAACCTCCTCAGCGGTATGGACGACTATACACGTCCATCACCGCCGGAGTTCACCGCTCAGGCCCTGCTGGGCCGATTTGAGCGAAATAAAAAGTAGCACACGCAGCCGGCACTTTGCCAGCCGCGTGTGCTGCCTGATCGCCGCCGCTCTGCGGCGATCCGCCGCGAGCAGCGGCGAAAGAGGGTCCCCCCAGCCGCCCGAGCCCTGCGCAGCCGGAACAAAAGTTCCGGCCAGCGCTAAGGGCTGGATCGGAGGCGGCTGACGTCAGGACGTCGGCTGACGTCGAGGCGGCTGACGTCAGGACGTCGGCTAACGTCAGGACGTCGGCTGACGTCCATGACGTCACTCCGCTCGTCGCTATGGCGACGAGTAAGCAAAACAAGGAAGGCTGCTCATTGCGGCCTTCCTTGTTTATTCTGGGCGCCGGAGGCGATCGGAAGAACGCCTCCGGAGCGCCCTCTAGTGGGCTTTCATGCAGCCAACTTTCAGTTGGCTGCATGAAACAGTTTTTTTTTTATTAAAAAAAAAACCTCCCGCAGCCGCCCTGGCGATCTTAATAGACCGCCAGGGAGGTTAAGGGATTTTAGTTCAGTTATCGAAAGGCTACTTTGTCTTACGTTTTACAATTCTCTATCAAGCGGGTCAGTACCCTATGACTGGCATACAGCTAATAAGAAAAGAAACCAGGAGACTATAAAGTATAAAACCACAATATATTACTTTCTCAGACCTTATGTGGTGTGTATCTGTCTCTGGCTTGTACACTAATAATCCCATGTTGTCCTGCTGTCATTGCTGGTGGAGTACACATGTCAATACAATAAACCAAACATGATTAAGTATAAAAAACCATAATTGTATTAAAAAATATAAAAACACTAACAATAACATACAGTTAAAAATAAATACATGCAGGATGGCCATCCCGCACACACAAGAGCTGCCACACCAAAAGCATTCACCAACATACACACAGGAATGAGTCGACACTGATAGCCAGGGCTGTGGAGTCGGTACAAAAATCCTCCGACTCTAACGCTGACTCCTCAGTTTATGACTCCACCATCTCTGGCTCCGACTCCTCGACTCTGACTCCTCCTATGTGCATTGAACTATCTTGTTGATTGAAAGTATGTTAGCATAAAAGGCATTTCATCACTGAGGAAAATTAAAGCTATATAACAATGGCAACTGCTTTTGGGAACAAAAAACTCCTGGCCAGGAAGCTGACACTCTACCCTCTCGGCCATCCCAGCCTACTATTGCCAACATGAATGCCCCAGCATGTAGCCTGTATAATAAGATTCACCGGATATCTGATTGTCATGTTCTCTCCTGTAGCATGTCCTGCTGGTTGCAGCTAAACTGCAACTTTCTCTGCATGCATTCGGTTGCATAGTTTTGCTTGCATTTGCAATAAGTGTCATTGCCATCTGCAATTACTCTGCTGTTCAGAGCAGCTCAGGATGCTATCATGAATACACCTATGGCTTGCTACAGCTGAACTGCAGCCAGACAGTGCTGAATTATTTGCATGTATGTTACTGCAAAATGTTTCATACAATTGTAATCAGTTTCCTAGCCATTTGAAATCAGCCTGCAGCCTTCAATCAGAGTAACACAGGAATGAGTGATTACCATTCTGTTGTGTTGGAATTTGCATGCCTGCGCTCATTGGGTGATGTTCATAGAAAAGCCTCCTCTTCCTCTGATATCTTTCCCATCATAGCTTTTAGCTCTGCTATAGCTGTTTGCTGGGTCTCATATCTCAGTTGAGATTTGTCTTGTCTTACTTCCTTGTGGACAGTTGCTGTTCCTGCGTGGGTTAACAGCAGAGTCCTTCCAGTCTTGCCGGCTTGGATGCTGGCTGATCAGTGGCGGTAGTGATTGGCTGGCGCTCCTGCTGGTTCTGATTCTGTGGACACCAATGTCCTTCCAGTCCTGCTAGCTTGGACACATCCTTCACTGCAGCAGTGATTGGCTAGCGCTCCTGCTGGTTCTGATCCTGTGGACGTGACTATATCAGCGGTTGCTATTAATTATGCGCCTTCTTGTTCTGTCTTGTTTGTGTGGAAGTTTGCCATCGCTGTGATAGCGATTGGATTGGTAAACATTCCTTCATGTCTGTCTGTTTGTCTGTCCTTGTCATATTCAGTGTGGTGGACAACAGAAGCTCAGAGCTGCGGTCGCTCTGAGCAACCGTTGTGTTTCATTTATTGTGGTGGTTATTGGGAGCTCAGAGCTGTAGTCGCTCTAAGCGATCTTGCTTCCTGTCTCCAGTCTACTATGCCTGCTGTGATCTGTGTAGTCTCCTCCACAAATGCATCCCGCTCTATTACCTGATATTACCCAGCCGCATTTTGTCTTGCTTAGTGGGATCTGATAGTACTCCTGTCTGCCCGGCCTCAGTCTCTATACCTTGCGTGCAGAAGTCCTGAGGGTAACCTTAGTCAGGTAGGCATAACTCCGTCTCCCATTCACGCGGGGACTTGACTATAGGTGAAGAGCTAATATAGAAAAGGCCAGGCCTATTTTCTGCAAGGAGGCAGATCTATGCATTGGAACCCAGCTGATACGAGGTTCCAGTGAATCTTATCAAACAGACAATGTCTTGCGACATTCTAACTTTTATGCATTAGTGTACAGTACCTCTGTGTACTGTACCACCAGAGATGCATTTAGCTTAACTTAGGATATAGCTGTAGAGTAGTTGTTAAATAAAAATCAAACCTAGTCCTCGGTAAGAGTACTTGAAGAGGGTTCAGATAGGAACAAAGAACATTGTTTGGGCCCTTGACATTCTAACTGTGGGTACATGTAAGAGTGATGTGCATGCACTCTACAGGACAATGAGGGTATTCCTTCTCTATTACACAGGAAAGGGGACACCAAGAGCCCAATATAGTGTAGTATGTACTGGTTATGGAGGTTATAATGAAAAGTAAATATCATTATACTCACAAACATTTAGACCTGTGTGCCAGTAGGATAAAAAAAATGTAAGAAAAATAGAAGCGCTTGGCTTAGTCCTAGACCTGCATTGCTGTATACTCCATCCCTATTGCCTGAAGAAGCAGGGTCATTCCTACGAAACGCGTTGCACCAAATCTTGGAGTGTATAAATAAATTTGTGTCTACTTGGAGGATGTAAGTCCACCTCCACCTCCTCTATTTTTAAACATTTTAAATTGTTTTACCCTACTGGCACCTCTGTTTACCTTTACATTCTTCTGTTACACATTTTTCATGCATTATCTGAACCAGGTTTACGGGTGAAAGACAATACCTCTGCATTCAATGTGCATAACATCCTCAGTGGATTCACAACAGCTCTTTGGGGAATGCATATGCAGAGTATTGTACTACTGTGTAACTTAATTTGTAGTCACCAACCCCAAATTTAATAGCATATCAAATTATTTACATGAACAAAGAGAATGCATACAAAATGTGCATAATCCAGCAGAATTATTTGCATCTCATTGGCCATCCCTACTAGTGACACAACTACACATCAGGTTTTATTATAGCAGAGATGTTATTTATAATATTCCTGTGCACACATCAGATATACAGTCCCAACTCCCAATCAAAATTGTTCAGAATTATATATGCAACAAAGTGGAATATCCACAAAGCAGCATGTTCAAACAAGGCAATATGGTGCCGGGCAGGCTGGAATGCTAAGGATGACTAGCAAACAGTCCATCCATCCAAAATGTCCAGCCATTTATCTTATGTGTTGCTCTACCATTGGTGCATCCAAGATGCATGACCTTACATTTATCCACATTAAATTTAATCTGCCATCTGTCTGCCCATATAGTCATGCTGTTGAGATCATGTTTTAAATTGTCACTATCCTACTCAGTGTTTATAATTCTGCATATTTTTTTTATCATCTGCAAAGATTGCAATATTACTTTGTATTCCATGCGCTAGATCATTAATAAATAGATTGAAAAGGATTGGACCTAGTACTGACCCTTGCGGGACCCCACTGCTAACAGTTTCCCATTTTAAATATGACCCATTTACCACCACTCTTTGCCTTCTGTCCCTTAAAGAGAACCCGAGGTGGGGATCTTAGAATGAAATCTATACACAGAGGCTGGGTCTGGCTATAGTGCCCAGCCTCTGTTGCTATTTGAATCCCCCCTAAGTCCCCCCTGCGCTCCGCTCTCCCCCATAAATTACAGCCGTGCTGTCGACACGCAGCGTGTCGCAGCGGGCTATGTTTCCTCCCTAGTGTCACTCACGCAGCTCCCCTGCCTCCAGCAGAGCGCCTGTCCCCGCCCCGTCCCTTCCCTCCCCGCTGATTGGAGGGAAGGGACGCGGGCGGGGACCGGCGCTCTGCAGGAGGCGGGGGAGCGGCGTGAGTGACATTAGGGAAGTAAACAATGCCAGAGAGCGCGGCCGTAATTTATGGGGGAGAGTGGAGCGCAGGGGGCACTTAGGGGGGATTCAAATAGCAACAGAGGCTGGGCACTATAGCCAGACCCAGCCTCTGTGTATAGATTTAATTCTAAGATCCCCACCTCGGGTTCTCTTTAACCAGTTCTGTATCCACAAACACATATTTACTCCTAGTCCCTGTATCCTTAGCTTCTACACTAGGCTATTGTGGGGAACAGTGTCAAAAGCCTTTGCAGAGTCCAAGTACACTACATTTAAAGCATTTCCAAAATCTAAGTGTGCATTTACCACTTTATAAAACCTGAGCATGTTGGTGAGACAAGATCTGTCTTTAGTAAACCCATGCTGATAAGCTGAAATTAAATTAAATTATTCTGTGCTATGAAATCTCGTATAGTGTCTCTTAGGGCCCTTCCCCATTACACAGCTGAATCGCAAAATCGCAAATCGCTAGTGATTTTTTAAATCGATAGGGTTGTTACTTTATCATAGAAATCATGATAAATATTTTCCACTATAGTGATTCGATTTGGAAATCGCAATCGCTTTCTGGAGCGATTTTCAGAGGGATAATGCAATGCAAATGAAAATCGAAAATTGCAATCTCATAACAAAATTAATGAAAAATCGCAATCACTGGCATTTGTGATTTGTGATTGCGATTGCTAGTGGAAAAGGGCCCTTAGAATACCTTGAAACAGTTTACACACAACTGATGTTGAGATTACAGGTCTGTAGTTTCCCAGTTCTGATCTTTTCCCCTTCTTAAATAAGAGAAAAACATCAGCTTTACACCAGCAGAGCTGAGAAGTCGGAGTAGGAACAAATTTTGGATACCTGGAGTTGTAGTCGCTGGTTACATAAACTGAAGAGACGGATTATTTTTGTACCCACTGCAGAGCTCTGCAAGGGCTTTGGAGTCAGGAGTCGAGGAGTCAGAGTCGGAGCAATTTTGGGTACCTGGAGTCGGAGTCGGAATAGGTGGTTTTAATAAAATGAGGAGTCGGAGTCAGAGTTGGATAATTTTTATTCTGACTCCACAGCCCTGTATGCCAATCATAGGGAACTAGAATGCAAGACAAAAAATAGAGAGCGCATTCAGGGAGCAGTATACCACAGATCAAATAAGTGTGGAATAATCTCACCTTGTGTAGTAGCTGGCATTGGCAAGCCCATATAGGATTGTCCAACAGCAGGGCTTTTGTCCCTCTAGCCGGAGACTGGGCTTGGCGATTTAGCTGATCCTCCTCTGTTGTAGATAAAACAACGATCCAATGGTACTCCTCTGTGAATATCCGCCTGGTCTGTGTTTTTAGATCTGCTAAAGGCAGCTGCACTACAGACTGTGGCAGTGAGGGCTGACAGGCAGCGCTGTTTGAGTGGAGTGCTATAAAGAAACTCCAGTCCTGGGTTGTTCTGCAAAGCTATGGAAAAAGCTCACAGGCAATTACCGTAGGTATGAGGGGTTTTTTTTGCCTGAGGAAAGGAGGATCTGACCTCCTGAAACGCGCATAGCATATTAAAACCCTTTATCATTACACGGCAGCCGCCTATCTTTCTTGCATGCATGCTACACAGAATATCCACTCATACTCCTAATTGCCTGTGAGCTTTTTCCATAGCTTATTATTATTCCAGCCTTACGTGATCTGTGGTATACTGCTTCCTGAGTGTGCTCTATTTTTTTTGTCTTGCATTACAGATTGAATGACCACTGCAGTGGATTTTAACCACATTGAAGCTCCACTGCTCACTGTTCACAGAAGTTATTCACTACACTATCTCAGTCATAGGGAACTAACCCACTTCATAGTGTCTTAAAGTGAATGCAGCTAAAAGCACAAGAATTAGCCTTGCACAATATGGGAACATGGACTAAACACGTCTCATATTCACAACTAAAGAAGAAAATACTAGATGGAAATAATACAATACACATATTAACTGTCAAAGAACTGGGGAAAGGATCACAGCTTTTAAATAAATAGCATGCTAAATACACTTTCAATATAAAGACTAGGGTTAGATCCTAGGGCAACACAGAGGCTTGCCTGAAATGCAGTGAGCTGAAAGCAGGAATGGTCCACTGTATTTGAAACTGCACTGTTGTCATAAAGTATTGGGAGAAGGTTATGGGATTTATATCCAAAATGGAAAGATCCATTGTTGAGACTGTTCATCAATGTGGAAGTTATGTCTGATAATAAATAAGAAGTACCACAAAGCTCCAGACAAAGCTCATATAAGCATCGCAGCAGCAAGGAAAACGGAAAATTGTATACTTACCTAACCAGTAATTTTCCTTTCCTGTACAAACTCCACATCAGCATACAATGGGTTAACTCCGCCCCCTTAACCCCCTCAGGACATGTAACTATAAATTCTAAGATGGCTGCCGCTATCAGTGCTTTTTTGTAGCTAGTAGTAATATTCCCCTCACATATGGGTGGGAAAAAATCCGTATGCTGACGTGGAGTTTGTACAGGAAAGGAAAATTACTGGTTAGGTAAGTATACAATTTTCCGTTTTCCTATACAAACCCACGTCAGCATACAATGGGATTTAACTATTACAATAAGACACGGGTGGGCAATGATAATAATGCTTTAACAGTGCTTTAATTTTGCACATACAGTATAAAGTGTTACATCACACTAAATTGACTTGTGAGGCTGAGAGAATTCTCCTCCCGAACTCTGCTGTAGACCCCGCTGCTGGGTCCACCTTATAATGCTTTATAAAAGTGTTGATGGACGACCAGTTTGCCGCTCTGCAGATGGTTTCTGCCGATACCCTCGTATATGCGGCCCATGAGGCCGATACCGCCCTTGTGGAGTGTGCCCTCACTTGTTCCGGAGGCTCTCTGCCCATTGCCCTATAAGCTGCCCTGATTGCCCCCACTAGCCATGTGGCAATTGTTCTTGATGTGGCTGGATGTCCCTTCCTATATCCTGATGGGATTACAAAAAGCCTATTAGATTTCCGGATGGGCTTGGTCCGGTCTAAGTAGGTAGCCAGTATCGTGGGTATGTTCAATGAATTAGGATGCTCCAAAGATGTGTCTGTGAAGTTGGGTAGCTCCCATTCCTGATTGAAATGGTATGAGGTTGCCCTCTTGGGGATGAACTCCTCGACGGGTCTCAGAGTGATTCTGTCTGGAAAAAATTGTAAGTATGGACTTTCGTAGGCCAAAGCTTGTAGCTCTGAGCTTCGGCGTGCTGACGTGACTGCAATTAGGAATACTAACTTAGTTGTAAGGTTGCCTAGCGAGCATTGTGATATTGGCTCAAAGGGTGCCCCTGATAATCCCTGCAGTACTAGTGGTAGGTCCCACTGGGGATACAAATTCTTCCTTGCAGGTCTTATCTTTGTTGCAGCTTTTATAAATTGAATGATTAAAGGATGATTTGCCCACTTCTGATCCGTGAGAGATGATAGTGCAGAAATTTGTACTCTTAAGGTATTTACCCCTAGACCTAGCTCTAGTCCCTGTTGTAGAAATTGCAGGATCTCAGTTACCTGTGGGTTGTAGGGGCTAGTTTGATTCTTGGTTGCAAATTCTGTGAATCTGTACCATATACGGTGATAAGTCGCATTCGTTGTTCTTTTCCTAGCGCGCAGTAGGGTGTCTGTTACTGCCTCAGTGCAGCCCAGTGTTAGTAGCTTCTGCCTTTCAGCTTCCAAGCCGTTAAAGATAGCATGCCCGGATTGGGATGGACCAGTTCTCCCTGAGTCAGTAAGTCCTGTGGACATGGAAGCGGGATGGGTGTCGCTATGGACAGCTTCTGAAGTAATGGATACCATGGTCTGCGAGGCCAGTCTGGAATTACTGCTATAATTGTGGTCTTTTCTCGTTGTATCTTCAATAGTAAATGATAAATTATTGGTATTGGAGGGAAAGCGTAAGCCAGATTCTGAGGCCATTCTGATGTTAGCGCGTCCCAACTCACCGCCTCCCTGAACTTGTAGCGGGAGAAAAACATCCTGCATTTCGCATTGAACGGCGTAGCCATCAAGTCTATCTGGGGATGGCCCCATCTCTGGCAGATCATTTCGAATACCTTCTGGCTCAACGACCATTCGTTGTTGTCGTATCGATATCGGCTCAGACTGTCTGCTATCAGATTCTTCACTCCTGGTATATGAATTGCTTGTAAGCTGATTAGATTGTCTTGGGCCCATGCCATTATCGGGGACACCTCTCTGAGTAAAGAGCGACTGCGTGTCCCCCCCTGGTTCTGCACATACGCTACCGCGGAGGTATTGTCCATCCTTAAGAGTAGACTGTTGTTGCGTAATATTTGTGCAAAGTGACGAATTGCTTCGCTCGCTGCCCTCAGTTCCAATATATTGGCTGATATATTCTCTGTCGGGTATGGCCATGTGCTCTGGGCATACTGTTGGTTGAGGTGTGCCCCCCAGCCTATCTGACTCGCATCTGTGGTTAATACCAGTGGTGTTGGTGTTCGCAGACTGTGATGGTTCAGTAGGTTCTGTGTATTCTTCCACCATGTTAGCTGCCGTCTGGCTGGCGGTTGGATTTGAATTAACTGTGTCATGGACCTTCCATCCCACTGATCGAGGAAATTTGTCTGGAATATCCTTACATTCCATTTCGCCCACCGCACCATGGGAATGGTTGCGGTCATAGTTCCCAGTAGGCGTAAACACTCTCTTGCTTGAATGGTTTGAGTTTGTTCCACTGCTGCAACTTTCGATATGATCGATAACATCTTGTCCTTTGGGAGTTGTACTGCATTCCTTAGAGTGTCTATGTATGCCCCCAGAAAAAGGATGCTCTGTGAGGGTTCTAAGCTGCTTTTCTCCCAGTTGATCAGCCAACCGAAGTCCCTTAGTGTTACGAGCAGTATCTCCCTGTGCTGAATTGCTACTTCCTGCGAGGCTGCTATTAAGAGTATATCGTCCAGATAGGCATGAATACGAAGACCTCTTTTCCTGAGTAGAGCTATAAGTGTTACTAATATTTTCGTGAATGTTCTGGGAGCTGTAGAAATGCCGAAGGGCAATACTCTGAATTGATAATGTTCTGTTCCTATAGCGAACCTGAGGAATCTCTGATATTCGGCTTGTATCGGGACGTGCAGGTACGCGTCTGCGAGATCCAATGAAATTAACCAGTCGCCCACCTGAATTGATGGTAGTATTGTGTGGAGAGATTCCATCTTGAATGACTCTAAATCGATCTGTACGTTCAAAAGTCTGAGGTCTAATACCGGTCGTAAATTTCCACTCTTTTTCGTCACGAAAAATAGTGGGGAGTAGAAACCTGTGAATTTCTGCAGCTGTGGTACCTGTATTATGGCGTTCTTGTCGATTAATTCGGATAAATACTGGGATAGTATGTCTCTGTGTTGCGGTGTCCTTGGGGTCTTTGTCGCCTTGAAGTGGTCCTGGGGGAAGGCCTGTTTGAACCGCCAAGAGTGTCAGTTTTGAATTGTGTTGACCACCCATGGGTCTTGCACATGTTCCGCCCACACCTTGCTGTACCGTTGTAGTCGTCCCCCAACTCTTGGTGTGTGAGCGGGCGTGATCTCAGAATGATTTTGAGGGTTGTGGTGCTGAGCTTGCAGTGCGCTGTCTGTTAAACCTGGCGATGTTAGATTGTCCACTCTGCCATTGGCGACGAAAATTTCTGCCCCCTCTTCCGGTGTTAGTCTCTCTATATCGGGACTGAAAGCTAACCCTGTTCGTCATTCGTTGTCTTTTTAGACGACGATCTTGAGGGATTAATCCAGACTTGCCTCCGGTTACCTGGCTTATAGCCTCATCAAGTTTTGGTCCGAATAGGTTCTTACCGTCGAAGGGGATCTTGCACCATGTGCTTTTAGAATTAGGGTCAGCGGACCATGACTTTAGCCATAAGGCCCTTTTGGATGTTACCGAATATAACATGGCCCGGGCCGAAGCCCGAATGATATCGAAAGCGGCCTCGCCGATAAATTCCGCCGCAACACGAAAATCGTCTAAAGCCTGGATAAGGGATTCCCTGTCGAGTTTAGCCTGGATCGCCCCCTCAAGATTGTCTGTCCAAGCACTTAATGCCTTTGCTATTGAGGTTAAGGCCACAGCTGGACGACAGGCTCCGCCCATACTAGTGTATGCCTTCCTTAGGTCAGCGTCTATTTTCCTTTCCATTATATCCCTAAAAGGGGTGGAGTCCTCTGACGGTAATGTAGTGTGTCTAGCTAAGCGTACAATTGATGCATCAATGATTGGTGGAGAATCCAACTGTTGGGTTAGTTCTGCTTCTAAAGGGTACATTTTCTGCAGTCTGTTAATTAATGGTGTTTTTTTCTCCATTCTGGACCATTCTTCTTTGATTAACTCCGTCACCTCCTCCATAATAGGGAAAGAGACTGCAGACTTCTTAAGATGGGGGTAATAGGATCTGGAATTACTGGGGGGTTCTGATTGTTCCTCCCACAAAATGGCCTCCTTGACGGACTTAATGAGGGGGTTGACCAGTGCGAAATCAAAGCCTAATTTACAATCATCATTATCTATGTCTTCCTCCATTTCTGTTGACCTGTCATCCTCTCGATTGGTCTGTATTAAACCTGACGCTGTATGATGTTCCCGCAGAGTTTGCTGTACTATATCTTTCACTAGTGTTGGCAAGTCAGGCATGGGGGGCTGTTTTTCTCTCGGTAATGAGTAAAAACAGTCTGCGCATACTAATTTCCCGGGCATTGTATACTCTCCACAAGCCCAACATCCCTCCTGTTCCTCATAAAAATGTTCACTAGGTTGTTGGGACTTTCTCTTTGCAGTAGCCTTCCTGCTTGACCCCGAAGATGACCCTCTTGCCTCTGCGGCATTGGGTGTCTCCTTGGAAGTACCAGGAGTTTGGGGGCTGAGAAGACAATAAAAGAGATAGAAGAAGACTGTCAGTATCTCATTCTATCCACCTCTTTTCCTACCTAATACTTACAATGCTACCCACTCTTACCAATCATTGGGGGGCTGGTCTGATATGCGGGCAGGCCGACTATCCTCTTCCATATTGGGAAAAACCCACTATGAAAAAGCATACAATGATATGTAAATAGGAGGAAAGGCAAATAAAAAATATCTACACATGATACAAGGCTTAAGAATGCACACCTTAAAAATCAATAACACTGCTTTGGCTGAGCGCACAGGAAAGCAGAGCTGGACCTGGAAGAAAACAATACATTCCAAATATAAATAGTCGCAGACAGTACAGTGGTATAGATGTAGGGAGGCTCACAGTTGCTCCCTCCTACCTCCTCCGATTCTGGCAGAGTTCTGGCGATCAGCGACATGCTGGGAGACTTGCAGGCTCTATATGCCTGACTCCGCGTCTTCCGGGTGGCAACACGCATGCGCGTGACGTCACACGCTGCTCCGTCAGTGGAGCGCAGCGCTAGAGAGACGTACACTGCGGAAGTCACCCACTTCCGGAACCTCTGCGAAAGGGGAACAAGCCAAGCTCCGCCTCCAACCTCCGACATGCGGATGGATCAATACCCCACAGACCAGCAGAAGGGGTCCCGCATGGATAACCAACCTTTAGGTCATTGCCATGCGAGCCTCACTCAGGAGAGGGATAGAACCTGAGCGGTGGCCACAAGAAAACGGCCTGGTAGGAGTAAAATAAAAATTCTGCAGCTGTCACTCATGTTGTCCTGAGGGAATTGAGACAGATGAAAAAAAGCACTGATAGCGGCAGCCATCTTAGAATTTATAGTTACATGTCCTGAGGGGGTTAAGGGGGCGGAGTTAACCCATTGTATGCTGACGTGGGTTTGTATAGGAAAACAATTTACAATCGTTGGATTTACCCAACTCCCTCTAGCCTTGTGACAAAATGTCACAATTGATGAGCATGGAAACACTGGATGTTATGCTGCATAAGGAAATAAGAACTAAGAGCTTCTTCAAGAAGTGGAAATCGTACATTTTTCAAATATTATCAGTTGCAAAGTTAACATCTTTTATGTTATCCTTTTGCCTAAATTTATGTTATGCCACGGAACAACTCAAAGGAACGCTGGGGCCCAGGAAATTGTGTTATAAAAATACTTTTTGAGCTTGTCAAACATTTTTATAACTAAGTAGTGAATTATCAAGGGGTGAGCAGCACAAACCAACTTTTAATGCAATTTTTTTGCAAAGTATGCACGCAGCAGTGGAGACCCCAATCCCCACAAGAAATATATATAACATACAGAGGGGCTGCAGCACACAACAGGAAAACAGTGACAGGGGCTCTTGGTTATGCTTTAACGCGCTTAAGCTCACCAACTGAGCCAAAGTGTCCCTGATTTGGCGAGTCCTACTCTAACCATGCAATGCTAGTTTTTATCAGCAGTCTAGTGGGAACTAATCCAAAAACCCAAGAGATTAGTTTCCACTAGAGTGCTGATAAAAACTAGCATGCGTGCATACTTTGGAAAAAAATGCATTAACCACTTGCCGACCGCCTTAAGCCGATGGGCGGCGGCAAGGGCTGGGCCCAAACGACCGCAATACGCCCATTGGCGGTGGCGGCGGCGGGCGTGGTTATGCGGCGATCGCGTCATTCGTGACGCGATCAGCCGCCGGCAACTGGCTCCGCCCCCGCGCTGTAACCCGCCCGCCGTTCGGAAGCGCCGGCGGGTTACTAGCACCCGGATCGCCGCACGGATAGTGTATAATAGGCTTTGTAATGTATACAAAGCCTATTATACTGGCTGCCTCCTGCCCTGGTGGTCCCAGTGTCTGAGGGACCACCAGGGCAGGCTGCAGCCACCCTAGTCTGCACCAAGCACACTGATCCTGCCCCCCCTTCCCTCTGATCGCCCACAGCACCCCTCAGACCCCTGTTTGCACCCAATCACCCCCCTAATCACCCATCAATCATTCCCTGTCACTATCTAAAAACGCTATTTTTTTTAACCCTAAACTGCCCCCTGCTCCCTCCTGATCACCCCACCCCACCCCTCAGATTCTCCGCAGACCCCCCCCCCCCAGACCCCCCTCCCCCTTCCCTGTGTACTGTATGCATCTATCCCCCCTGATCACCTGCCAATCACCTGTCAATCACCCATCAATCACCCATCAATCACCCCCTGTCACTGCCACCCATCAATCAGCCCCTAACCTGCCCCTTGCGGGCAATCTGATCACCCACCCGCACCAATAGATTGCCCGCAGATCCGACATAAGATCACCTCCCAAGTGCAGTGTTTACATCTGTTCTCTCCTCTAAACACCCACTAATTACCCATCAATCACCCATCAATCACCCCCTATCACCACCTGTCACTGTTACCCATCAGATCAGACCCTAATCTGCCCCTTGCGGGCACCCAATCACCCACCTACACGCTCAGATTGCCCTAAGACCCCCCCTTATCAATTCGCCAGTGCAATATTTACATCTCTTCTTCCCTGTAATAACCCACTGATCACCTGTCAATCACCTATCAATCACCCATCAATCACCCCCTGTCACTGCCACCCATCAATCACCCCCTGTCACTGCCACCCATCAATCAGCCTCTAACCTGCCCCTTGCGGGCAATCTTATCATCCACCCACACCAATAGATCGCCCGCAGATCCGACATCAGATCACCTCCCAAGTGCAGTGTTTACATCTGTTCTCTCCTCTAAACACCCACTAATTACCCATCAATCACCCATCAATCACCCCCTATCACCACCTGTCACTGTTACCCATCAGATCAGACCCTAATCTGCCCCTTGCGGGCACCCAATCACCCGCCTACACGCTCAGATTGCCCTCAGACCCCCCCTTATCAATTCGCCCGTGCAATATTTACATCTCTTCATCCCTGTAATAACCCACTGATCACCTGTCAATCACCTATCAATCACCCATCAATCACCCCCTGTCACTGCCACCCATCAATCACCCCCTGTCACTGCCACCCATCAATCAGCCCCTAACCTGCCCCTTGTGGGCAATCTGATCACCCACCCACACCAATAGATCGCCCGCAGATCCGATGTCAGATCACCTCCCAAGTGCAGTGTTTACATCTGTTCTCTCCTTTAAACACCCACTAATTACCCATCAATCACCCATCAATCACCCCCTATCACCACCTGTTACTGTTACCCATCAGAATAGACCATAATCTTCCCTTTGCGGGCACCCAATCACTCGCCCCACACGCTCAGATTGCCCTCAGACCCCCCCTTATCAATTCGCCAGTGCAATATTTACATCTCTTCTTCCCTGTAATAACCCACTGATCACCTGTCAATCACCTATCAATCACCCATCAATCACCCCCTGTCACTTCCACCCATCAATCACCCCCTGTCACTGCCACCCATCAATCAGCCTCTAACCTGCCCCTTGCGGGCAATCTGATCACCCACCCACACCAATAGATCGCCCGCAGATCTGATGTCAGATCACCTCCCAAGTGCAGTGTTTACATCTGTTCTCTCCTCTAAACACCCACTAATTACCCATCAATCACCCCCTATCACCACCTGTCACTGTTACCCATCAGAATAGACCATAATCTGCCCCTTGCGGGCACCCAATCACTCGCCCCACACGCTCAGATTGCCCTCAGACCCCCCCTTATCAATTCGCCAGTGCAATATTTACATCTCTTCTTCCCTGTAATAACCCACTGATCACCTGTCAATCACCTATCAATCACCCATCAATCACCCCCTGTCACTGCCACCCATCAATCACCCCGTGGTGAGGAGCATAGTGAGTCCGTGGCAGATTTCATTTTTTTTTGTCGCAAGTTAGAAGAAATGGCAACTTTTTTTTAGTTTTGTCACAAAGTGTCATTTACCGCTAACTTGTGACAAAAAATAAAATCTTCTATGAACTCACCATGCCTCTCACTGAATACTTTGGGATGTCTTCTTTCCAAAATGGGGTCATTTGGGGGGTATTTATACTATCCTGGAATTTTAGCACCTCATGAAACATGACAGGGGGTCAGAATAGTCAGAGATGCTTGAAAATAGGAAAATTCAATTTTGGCACCATAGTTTGTAAACGCTATAACTTTTACCCAATCCAATAAATATACACTGAATGTTTTTTTTTTTTATCAAAGACATGTAGCAGAATAACTTTCGCGCTCAAATGTATAGGAAATTTTACTTTATTTGAAAAATGTCAGCACAGAAAGTTAAAAAAGTCATTTTTTTGACAAAATTCATGTCTTTTTTGATGAATATAATAAAAACTAAAACTCGCAGCAGCAATCAAATAGCACTAAAAGAAAGCTGTATTAGTGACAAGAAAAGGAGGTAAAATTCATTTAAGTGGTAGGTTGTATGACCGAGCAATAAACCGTGAAAGCTGCAGTGGTCTGAATGGAAAAAAAGGCTCTGGTCCTTAAGGGGCGAAAAGACTGTGGTCCTCAAGTGGTTAAAAGTTGGTTTGTGCTGCTCACCCCTTGATAATTGATTATAATTTTTCCCTTGTGAGCCTGCAAAACCACGCCCACTTCTAGCACAGTTAAGCATATAAATGAGTGGATTGCACATTTTCAGAGAGTTCATTTGGTAGCTAGTGGAAGGTGAGGTGTTTTTAATTTCCTTTTCTCCCATTTAGTTGACTCTTGGGTTTTTGGATTAGTCCCCACTAGACTGCTAATAAAAACTAGCATTGCCTCTTTAGAGTAGGACTCACCAGATCGGGGACACTTTGGCGCAATTGGTGAGCTTAAGCGCGTTAAAGCGTAACCAAGAGCCCCTGTCACTGTTTTCCTGTTGTGTGCTGCAGCCCCACTGTATGTTATGTAACTAAGTAGTGGTGACATATTGGAGAAGGTAGGCAATAGGATTGTCTTTGCATACCACTGCATATCGCTAGTCAAGTTTTGTTTAGTTTTTTTCCTATATATGCAGAGCTAATTATTTTTTTTATGTGCAGAGCAAAAACAAAGCATTACATTAATTGCAAAATTCCATTATTATGATTCGTGCTGCTTCCAAGTGACCTTAACTAGCCTTAATTTACTTCAAACAGCCTAGATATGGTATGTGATAACATTTTCACGGCCTGTTTGTTGTTTTCCCCCCTTTATTTAGCAAATCATAACCCATACCTGTAACAAAATCCCCATAGTGACACCTGACCCTAATCTGCCCCTTAAAGTTAGCCATTTCTGTCACATAAACCTAATACCTCCCCTTATGTTAACCCCTTCCTTGACACCTATGCCTAATCTTTCCCTTTTAACATTGCATGCTTCCTATCACCTAACTCAAACCTTTATGTTAACCTCTTCATAATAATACCCCTTCCTAATGCCTAAGCCTTACTTCCTTACCCCATCCAACTCTTTTAACTTAAAACTTGATGCTCCTGAACAATGACTAAACCTAATCAATGACCCTATCCGATATTTACCTTTTGTTGCATCTGGTGCTTAATTTCTTACTTTAGGAATACATATCAACTTTATATTAGTTAAACAGTGATGTAAACATAACCCTTCACTGCAGAAGAAATAGTTGCAGCTTATAAACCACCCTTGGTATTGGCATTGGCTATGTTGTAGTTTATAATCGACTACAATAAAACAAACTTCTTCAGGGAACTTTCCCTTTTCTATTGTGCCACCAGTGACAGAGATATAGCAGCAAATAAAACAAAGCATTTTTGTTGAAACAAGTGTGACAGAGTATATGATATGTGTGCCCACTTTAGAGATCCTGTCACCTCCTCGCACAACTATGGCGAATGGAAATGAGATGTAGTTAGCAATACAACATATGACTGCACTCCTAACACTTCTTCATTCCATGCAATACCAAACAAAATATAGCTGGAGTTTCACTTCATAGTTGGCTTTCAACCCATTTGGTACTTAATCTAATGACAGTGATGTAGAAATTAAAACCAGTGACTTTATCAGCCATCATTTTTAATGTAATCAGTGCCTGCATCAAGCTGCTATATCATTTACTGAAAACTGGATCTGTACTAACTCAGCATGACATACTCCATTGACTTCCAGTTGAATCAGCAGAGCTGGGTGTCAGTAAATAGTATATGGGCTTTTGTACAGAGACCAATTAAGATAAAAAGGGAGACTAAGAGGCACCTCCTCTAACTTTCACAGCCCTTTTTATAGTGGAATGCATGGCTGTGTAGTGTGTTATTGGGAACACTGGGAATATGCATCCCAGCATATTATAATGCTGTGAGATGGATTTTTCTTAGTGTCCCTCACCGTTGCAAACTGACATTTAGGGCAGATTTTTTTTTTTTATGACAGGTACAATAAAAGCCGGAGGAAAAATTAAGCAGATCACATACTAACCAATTCGATTTAGGGTGTAAAATAAAACTTGGATTCCGATTGGTTGCTCTGATTTACTTTTACTTCATTTTTATTGCTTATTCCTTGATAAATGATCCTTAGAGAATTTAAGACCAGTCTGTCTGTCTGGCATCAAGTTGATGGTATTGTCAAATAGTGTGCACTGCCCAGCATTGCTTTTACTGCTAGTGTGCCCTAAAACTAACCTGAAGTGAGATTTTATTGGTTGTACAGATAGCTGTTGCAAATCATCTTCTTGCATACTGTATGTAGTCCGTTTTCTAATGTGTGATGTTCATTTGTTACTTTTGTGTACTCCAGGTTACAAGGAAGATAATGCAGCCAGCCAAAAGAGATCGTTATAAAGAGCTTAGCCCAGCCCTTACTCCGGAGGGTAATGTGATTATGAGTTTTAACTTTGACAGTTATCAGCTTGAGGAAGAAGAAGTGCAGATAACAGGAAGCAGCCAAACACAGGGAGTACTTACATTAATGGAACCAGGTATGTTGAAACTTTGCTTATGTGTATGCAATTATTACACTTCAGTAATATTACCTGTATAAACTATGTGGCTGCAGTAGTAGTCTGTAGAATTTGAGTTGAGTAAAAATGTTCAAACCATAAAAACACATTATTCAGTGTTCTCTCCCACAAAATGGTGGTAGGTATTAGATTGTGAGCTCCTCTGAGGACAGTCAGTGGCATGACTATGTACTCTGTAAAGTGCTGCAGAAGATGTCAGTGCTATATAAATATACATACTGTAACAATAATATGGTAGGACCTTAGTCTATAACTATGGTAGGATTACTTTGCAAACTCCTCCGAGGACAGTCAGTGACATGACTATGTACTCTGTAAAGTGCTGCAGAAGATGTCAGTGCTATATAAATACATAACAATAATATGGTAGGACATTAGACTATAACTATGGTAGGATTAGATTATGAGCTTCTCTTGAGAACAGTCAGTGACATGACTATGTACTTTTTAAAGTGCTGCAGAAGATGGCAGTGCTATATAAATACATAATAATTATATGGTAGGACTTCATACTATGACTATGGCAGGATTTGATTGTGAGTTCCTCAGAGGACAGTCAGTAACATGAATTTGTACTCTGTAAAGTGTTGCAGAAGATGTCAGTGCTATATAAATACACAGTATTAATATGGTAGGGCATTAGACTATAACTATGGTAGGATTAGATTGTAAACTCCTCTGAGGACATTCAGTGACATGACTATGTACTTTGTAAAGTGCTGCAGAAGATGTCCGTGCTATATAAATGCTATATAATGCTATATAAATACATAATAATTATATGGTAGCACATTAGACTATGACTATGGTAGGATTAGATTGTGAGCTCCTCAGAGGACAGTCAGTGACATGATTATGTACTCTGTACAGCTCTGCAGAAGATGTGAGTGCTATATAAATAATAATCTTTCCACGTCGTCAAGGGCTGGAATCCACTGTGTCTTGCATTGAGATGAATAGAAGCGTTCATCTCAAAGCATTTATTCGGCAAGTGCCATGGTCAATCAAATTTTGATTGAGATGCTGTGTGTAGCTTCTAGTGTCATTTGTGCTTGTGGTCCCAACCGGTACCTAATGGTGGTAATACACTGTTATGCTGGCCACAGTTATTTACAGAGTACTGATGCACATTGCACATATTACCCACATGTTCCAGTTATGCGTTAAACATATCAATCCTATACTGTACATTCATACTATAATTGAGCTTTCCAGGCTTTACAATGTCCACCTAATGCCTATACAATGAAAGACAACCCCACTTGCATTCCCCAGTGTGTCCATTTATCACTTCAAAGATCATGCTGGGAGGAGGATCAGGATCCTAGTGATGGGCAGCCTGTCACAACAATCACAGTGCCTGACCCCTCAGCAGGACAGACGCTGTCTGCAAAGTCCTTCTTACAACAGTCACAGTGCCTTATAGCTCAGCAGTGCAGACACTGTCTGCAAAGACTTCTGTGCTTCAGTAATCAAAGCTGAATCAGAGATTTACTGTTGACACAGATGCAGTGTTCATACTGTACTAGGCAGCCTGAAATCTGTAAGGCCTCGTTCACATCATTTAGCGCAGATGGCTGTGCGATCGGAATGCAATACGTCCAATCGCACGCCATCTGCGCTACTATGCGCTGCGCTGCAGATCCCATTCATTACAATGACTGGGATCTGCACTGCGATTCCCAAAAATGCGTGCAGCACGCGATAGCACAATCGCTGATGGGAACGGTGGAAAGGCTGTCTATGCCCTTCTACCGTTCTTGCATGTCGTACACTATACGCGCTGCCAAAATGCGCATGGCAGCGCGTATAGTCTGAACGAGCCCTTACAGAGTACATGTTTCTACAGCTGAGCAGCAACGCCTGCTGCTATGTTCCCTCTTTCACGATGTGCAGAGCTAGCAGCCTGACAGCACATCACAGTTACCTTCACTATACTGTCTTCCATCTCATCAAGGGACTCGTGCCTGCACTTCTCTCAAGCCCCTTCTCATAACCAGGATGCTAAGGGGAGGAGGGGCGCTCTATGTAGTTAGTGGATGGACTTCCTGGACATATTGCCAACTGCAGCCTAGCAACAAAATGCTACAGCTCAGCGGCACACAGCACACCCCTCTCACAAGGGCTAAACCATTTACTAAAGGGGGGGTCAAAACTTTTGCATTGAGTAAAGTAAAAGCCTCTATTCTCTGCCCCCCTCCCCAGACGCAGACGGCAGATCCCCCATACCCAGCCATGGAAGCTAATTAACAAACAAAAAAAAAACTTAAGATGTCGACAGGCAAACTGGCGCCCCCCCTGAAGAGCCGCTAGGGGCCTGTGCCAGCAAGTGCCTCTTAATAGATAATGGCTTCAATTCATCAAGCATTACCACACTCGGTAATACTGAAAATAGCTGACTTTACGGAGCACTTCAGAAAATGTTAATTCATCAAAGCTGTTACCGCATGAAAAGCTGAAATTACAGAGCAATGAGATAAATTACCAACTTGTGCTCAACACATGTCAGCAAATGTCAGTGAATGTCAATTCATCAAGGTTACAGTATTCGCTAACGCATTCGGTGATTATCTCCAGCTCTCCCCTGTCGGTAACTAGCTTTGAATGCCTTCCTGCGGATGTCCCCATGATTGACAGGAGCAGGCAGCCAATAGAAACAGCCCCTGTTCTCCTGCAAGTGCCGCTGATAGGTCGCACAGGCTTCTCCAGTGGAACAAGCTTTTAGACCCCCCAGGCAGTGAGCAGAGAGAACGGGACAAAAGATATTTTCCAGGGACCCTTCGGTGGTGTAACCCTTTGAGTCCCTGTTTGAAAATGCAAAGTTGCTAGTGGTGAAATCACCAAGCAGGGCATTTGTAATGTCTCCAGGAAGTTCATCTAAGTTGTGGCAATTAAATAAAATGTTAAGAAAGAATAATGGACAGATTCAGAGCAGCAGAGGCAGTATAAAAATATAACAAATGTTTACATCTAAAGGAATGTCAGGATGCCTTCTATTGTAAATGCCTCACGGCAGCTTGTAACAACTAACAACACAGAGACACTCCAAGCTGCTCTGCACTGCTCTGTTGCTATCGAACAGCCTTTGATGAATTGAAGCCGTAGTAGTTCTGTAACTTAACGAACATCTACCGCACATGTGAAAATATTGATGAATTAGCACACGCAAGTGTAAAATACTGAACGCGGTATTTTAATGAATTGGATTTTGTGATCGAACAGCCTTTGATGAATTGAAGCCAGAGTATAGTATAACAGGCACCAAAAATAGAGTAAAATCACCCCTCCACCATCCTTGGTGGAGGGGTGATTCCCCATCTCCTTTTTCCTGTCTACACTTTTAGTGGGGTCTGGCCTAATCTCCCCACCTGAAATTACGACGTAACTAGACTTAATAGGGCCCTTCTGCAAAAATGATAGCATGGGGCCTCCTTGAACCCCGAACCCCACTCTCTGGGGTCATGTGATTGGGAGACAGTGAATGGCAGCAGAGAGTGTTCTGCTGTGAAGCAGCGTCTGCGAGCAGGAAACAATTACACACATTCCTGCACATGGTTTTTGTAAGCTTATGGGGTTTTTTTTCGCTAATTGGCTGCACTTGTGGTTGGGGGGAGGGAGGTGGAGGGGCCCCCAATGCCTCTGGGCCCCCCTGCGATGGCAAAGGTCGCAGAGGTTACGCCCATAGTTTTGCAGTAACCCAACTTTGTGAGTATCACTTCTCATTTATTTCAACGCTGTTTTGGACATCTAGCATACTACACTATCAAGGGCTCTCCAGCTCAATCTCTCGACACTGCAGCCACCTGCTGCTGTTCAGCTCCGGGTCCGCCGTACTTCCTGTTTCCGTACTTCCTCAATACTGTAACCCCAGCAGTGCATTTGCGTCGCACGTCCTGTGTGACGCTGGCACAAGTACGCCGCTGGGGTTACAGTAACAACCACCACCGGTTGTTACTGAATATCGGTAGATTTACTGATATCCTCCTATTAAAGTGGAAAAAACAATATTAACATATCGGTATTAAAAACAGATATGTTACTACAGCTAAGCCTACACCGATTCTCATATTGAGCCTTCTGACTACCAATGCCTAACCTTAACCACCCACCTCCCACAGCTAACCTTAACCACCCACCTCCCGCGGATAACCTTAATCCTCCCACCCTGTTACTAACCTTAATCCCCACATCTAACTTTAACCATACCCACCGCTGCAAACATGATATTTTTTGGGAGCCTCCATAGGGGCCCCTTTAATTAATGGTAAGCAGAGGAACTTTGGGTGCCTGCAGCATTCCATAAAGGCGCCACTTTCCCCTGCTTACTGATAATTCAATGGGCACCTTTAGCTGTACTAGTGACAATTCCACTTCCATTTGCTAAATGAAAAGGTAAAATTTCAGAGAACACAGTCAAAATGTCCATAGATATAAGCAATGTACAATTGTGCGTATCTAGAGCACTGCAAGCCCACAATGGGGGAAATACAAACACCATTAAAATCAAAAATAGGGTGGTATGATAAGTGGTGGCTGGAGCAAAACAATATGAATGGGGGAAGAAATACAATATCTGCGAGTAAAACAGCAATACAGGCAGTGGGGAATATATAGCGATCAAGTAAAGTGCTTAGATCAAAAATATATATAAATGTATGTCTATCAAGTTTCAAAGTGCTGAGTGCAAAAAATTCCATGATATACATACATAAAAATCAATCCATCCAAGTCATAATCCACTGTGATCCAATCATATAGAATAAGTAACTGAATGCAATCTGTAAATAAATCCATAAAAAAGTGCAAAGTGCAATCTGGATAAAAAAAATTGCCAATATACAGTATAAGCTCCTGTGACATACATGCAATATGGCATACTACAGCGCTCCCTGTCAGAGTCATCCTATAAAGATCTGAGCACTACAGAACTGAAGTGAACAACCGCCATATTACCTGTATGCACCCCTGCTCCAGCAGGCCGCTGCCACCACCCTCTAGGCCTAACACCTGTGTCGCCGGAGAAGCCCGGTTTCCTCAGAGACCACTTACATGCTGATGCATAAGGATGTGCAGGAACTTTTGGGGTATATTCACAAAAGATCAGTAAACTAAATGTGTACAGATAGCATGCATAAAGTTTTCAGGGCTCTACACAAGCTATTTAGCAAGTTGCATAAATAGCATAAGTTGTGTTATGCAAGCAATGCCTACATTGCCTGATAAGCTCGCAATTCAGCCTCCCATGTGAAAATATCTAATTATGACTGGGTTCCTAGCAAAATTATCATAGACTACTCTGATTATTATTATAGTATGTATATTAGTATAGCGCTCAACAGATATAATCACATATATAGTCCTGGAAGTAATAATACTAAAATAAAATAAAATTAAAACTAAACATATGTCCATTTCATAGTTGCAGGAACAGTCCCATAATATTTTCTTATCGCATAAGTTTCACTCAGATGGTATACCTCCTCAGATCCACTTTAGTATCTTTAAAACATATACGCTCACCGGAAAAAGCAGCTGACCCAGTCCAATCAGCATGTACACCTCTGGCCCAGCCAGCAAGTCTCTTCACTCTTCAATATGTGCTCTCCACAGCTCATGCATACAAAATGAAAAAATATGGACAAAAGGAAAAAAACAGATAGCGTAATACTGTTTGATATTGCTTATATCCTCCACTTCACCAGTGTGAACCAAACAGGTAACCACATTACACCCAGTGCGTTCACATGCAGGTATTTCAAGCGTCTTTTACCATATGCACTGGCTGACCCGGCACAGACCAGCAAACTCGCTCAGCATGGGGCTTTCAACAGCCTATCCCCAGATGGTGTGGTTCTAAAAAACTAAAAAGCGCTGACATAGCGTAACTCTGTCTTTTATTGTAAAAAAAAATTAAAAATCCAGTGCACTCACAATGCTTGTAGTTAAAATGCGCATATCAATATCCACATGGCCACTCTGCGTCTCCACCACTGCTTAGGCTCCTCCCAACTAGTTTCGTCGTGAGCCTCATCAGGGGCATGACCACTAGCAGGCTGGAGACACTCTTTATACTCACCTCGTGTCACATGGTGCGGTTGGGGAGCCGCACAAAGCTCCTTTTGGTATTTAGCGATCCAGATTCGCAAACAAGAAGTGTCTCCTGGTGAGATTGATTAATAACAGAATTAATAGTATTATCATTTATGGTTGGAGTGCCGGGCGGATCGCTCAAACTCAGTCTTATCACGCGAACGATAGTCTGTACACACGCCCGATTTAGCGGGCGGGCGTCTGAACGACAGGACGTTCAAACGACTCGTCGTTCCGATAAATCAGACGTGTGTATGGGCCTTTAGTTTCTATCTCCATGGCAAATAGCTTTGATACCTTCGTAAATCAATATGCAGATAGATTTTCCTGGGGCTTTTGTACTGCAGAGCCCAACAGTTGTTGCTTGGCTTTCTTTTACTATACCATTTTCAGTGTATGTAAGTAGTTCATCTAAGACCTGCCATAAGGCACATACAATAACAATACTGTAGAAAAAAAAAACGGACTTGAACATTGCTGTCCAAGAATTACATTCGGCACCCTGTTATGCAAAACACATTGCTCTTGTCACTGAGATTATTCAACATCCTGCAATTCAGATAACAACCATATTTTGCAGTTAATATAATAATTTGCCTGTAGCTCAGTTTTAACCACTTCCAAACCACAGGTGTTTTTCCCTTCAAAGCCAGAGCAATTTTCACATCACGTCCCTCCCATTCATTCGCCAATAACTTTATCACTACTTATCACACTGAAATGATCTATGCATTTTTGCGGGGCAAACTAGGTTTTCTTTGGGCAGTATTTTTTTCTAATAATTATTTTATTTTATATGCATCTTACAGGGTTTCAGCCATTATAGTTTAAACATAAAATGTGCTATTATAGATAAAACTCAAAAATTGTATTTGCCCATTGGTCCCAGTTATTACAATGTTTAAATTGTGTCCCTAGTACAATGTATGGTGATAATATTTTATACTATAACAATAATTAGAAGCATTTATTTATAAAAATAACAGTAATAAACCCTCATGACATACTTAAATTACATAATTAAAAAAGTCCATAAGTTAACGATTTATGTATAATTATTATTGTTTTTTTTAATGGTGTCATTTTTATATTTTTCGTTTTACAAGTGTTTTATTTTGGTAACTATTGCGTAGGGGTGTAAGGGGTTCAAAATTAATAATAATGTATGTAGTTCTATATAAAAAAGTGTGTGAGGGGCATAGATATGCATAGCAAAGATCCGGAAGTGGTTAAGTTGAAGTGCAGTAGATTTCCATCAAGCTACCAATACCAGTGATGACTGACCTTCATAGTGCATTCATGGCACTCTCATGAACTCTAAGTAGAGAATAAAAAGTAGATTACTGGACAAGTGCCCATTAGGTATGGGAACTCCTTCAAGGGAATTGCACTACATGTAAAAGGTGGTAAAAGAGAATATATATATATATATATATATATATATATATATATATATATATATATTTATATATATATATATATATATGTATGTATATATATATATATATATATATATATATATATATATATATATTTACAATAAAATCTTATGGTAATTCTACAAAATTTGAGGGTAATTCTACGAAATATTTAATGCTGTTAACTGCTTCAGAGCCTCCCTACTATACAAGTTGTGTGGCCGGATGATGACATTACTGCCTGTGTCTTCCTTTATAACAAGCAGTTTATCCACCTTTGGTGATCTAATTGTATCGCTTGCCTTTGCATTTAGGCTATTATCCCTCTGGGGTGTGACAATAAGTATTTTTTTTTGCTCACTCTCTCAAAGAATATTTTACTACCAGGGCAGTGGAAGGCTTAAGACAGGACATGTTTATGGACAGAGCACTTTAATTTTCTCGTTGATTGGTATAACATTTCCTTTTTTCATAGTTAGATCCTTGAAATAAAGGCACTGTTTTAGGGATTCCACTTGGGATCCTTTAGAAAAGGTCTATCTATTCCTCATCTGCCTATGACACCCTCTTCTCTTTTTCTGTGTCACTACTCCTGCATACAAAATCACTGGAGCTGTTTGTCCCGTGATGAGATTCATCTAATTTTGGTGTATTCTTGAACATGTGCCTCTTCTTTTCTAACCTCTTCATCTATAAACTTTTTTGTTTAAAATATTCTAAGCTATTCTACTGTGGTATTTTTATCATCAGTGATAAATCTCATAATCTCAAATAGTTTCCCAAGCCATCTTTGAACACACACGCGCGCGCATACACACACACACACACACACACACACGCACGCACGCACGCACGCACGCACGCACGCACACACACACACACACACACACACACACACACACACACACCATAGAGCCTATAAGTGGAAACAGTACAGAGTAAAGCCAACACTAACAATACAAAAACTCAGTAATATTCACCTTTCAGGTGTTCTCTCAAGTTAATCTGATAATTCTGGTAGGGCAATGGCAATCATATCAATTAGCTTCTAAGTGAAGTAAAATGTTTGAGTAATAACGCTTTTAATAATGTGGAAACCAATAATATGGTTTTAGCTATTAGTTATTAATGATTTAATAATAATAATTATAATAAACCTAACATTTTCTCATGATGGACTCAAAGCGCTCAAGAGCTGCAGCAACTAAGGGCACGCTCAAGGGGCCACCCTGCAGTGTTAGGAAGTCTTGCCCAAGGACTTCTTACTGAATAGGTACTGACCCTAGCCAGGATTCGAACCCTGGTCTCCCATGTCAAAGCTATTAATGATTTAGCCCATAGATGAAATTTGAGTTTCATCCCACTTTAATGCTTTTGAAAAACTAGGCTTGACGTTGGGCTTTAACTTTTAGCTAATATGTGGTTGTGTGGAAAGAAAATAAAGCATGTCAACACCTATGCAGACACACAAGCAAATTGGCAAATCATATAAAGATAGTGCATATTAACAGCTTTCATGATAATATGTGGGATTGACTACTACATGTAAAAACGGTTCTTGTAAAATGTATTGTTTTACTTTTACTTTTTTCATTAAGATTCAAATCCAGAACCTACAGACCGATATCATGGAATATATTTTGCTATGTTGCTTGCTGGCGTTGGCTTCCTACTTCCATATAACAGCTTCATTACAGATGTGGACTATCTTCATAAGAAGTTTCCAGGTATGTTGAATGCAGATTAGTATATGCTCTCAGTACAAATATATTTTCTTTTCATAATATAGCATTTCTAGTCTTCAGCCGCCTATTATACACACCTTCATTAAAATGCAGCACCAGGTAATAAAATGGATCATGAATGTGTCCTTGCCACTTTTACATGAATGTAACTGTGAAATATTTAATGCATGATATTACATTTTCTAATGAATTATGAGCCAAGCCTACTGAAGCTTTAAAGAATACCTGAGGTGAGGGACAGAAGTGCAGTTTAACTTACCTTGATCTTCTTCCAGCACCCCACAGTCTATCAGGTCCCACGTTGCGGTTCCGAACCACTCCAGTGTGCTGTTGCCCCTCTGAAAGATCTGCAAGTCATGCTAAGTCATGCATGTACCGCCCTCCTTGATCACCGTCCTGTGGCCAGGAGCGTTCTTTGCATATACAATTTGTAAAGACTTAAACTGCACATGCGTAGAGCTTTGTAGAATGATTCATAGCTGTCTACACCCAGAGAAAAGTCTTCCAGCCACTGTTCAGGCAAAGAGAAGGAGGAAGAGTAGCAAAGCGAATGAGATAGAAGAAAGCCTGCTCTCACTATTTGTAGAGATGACCCGAACTAAATAGTTCACGGTGAACAAGGCGTGTGCATGTTCGTGTCTATTGGCGAACATATAGCATGTTCAATTCGCCCCCTATACATTATAATAGAGCCAAAAATTTACCCTTCACTATCCCTCCCAGGCCTGTGTTCTGTGTACCCAGTGGAGTTTCTTGCTGCTATAGTACCAATTCACCATCTACATAACTCCAATAGCCCTATCTTGTGATATTGCTGTTCAGTGTGTCCACACAGTGCACTTTAGCGGTTGCAGACAGGTCCAGTCAGTGCTTAGTGCTACTGTAGTTCACCCTTCTAAAAGCTGTTTATCTATTTCTTGCTATTGTTATATTGCAGTTCTGTGTGTCCAGTGCACCCATTAGCTGTTGGAAACAGGTCTGCTAGTCCTAGTAGTGCACTGACTTGATAAATCAATCGTCCTTGTAAGGGCTGTTTTTCTTGCTATTGTTATATTGCAGTTCTGTGTGTCCAGTGGACATGTTAGCTGTTGGAGACAGGCCTGTTGGTCATAGTAGTGCACAGACCATAACCCAATAATCCTTCACCACCACTACTGGCATCTAGTATCCACTACTGCCCCGCATAAGGCCTGCACTCCCTCGCCCGCACAAGCATGGTGGCCATTACACACCACTACACAAAGATTGCCACCAGGAGGACTAAAATTTATGTCCTGGAGGTGTCAACTAACAAAAACAATGATTTGCTCAGCTGACGTAATCACTAAAGCTCTTTGTGGTTGTTTGTGGTGCGTTAAACACAGCGTTTCATCTGTCAGTGTGAACCAGGCCTAACTCTTACACTACCTTATCGCCGCATGCACACCAGAAGTTTTAAAGCACTTAATTCCACAAATTTAGGAATGTACTGTGATTTCCGCCCTTTAGAGTTTAAAACACGACTATGTGTCACCTTCCTTTTTTTTGGTGGGACTTTTGCCATTGATCCCCTTTCCGGCATGCCACTGTCCAAGTATTAGGCCCCTTTAAACAACATTTCCATTTCTTTTGTAGCCAGAAACAGTCCCTATAGGTTTTAAAATTCACCTGCCAATTAAAGTCTATGGCGGTTCGCCCGTTCACAAACTTTTTCCGGAAAATTAGCTTTCGCCAACTGAAAATGTAATGTTCGCTACATCACCATCTATGTGATGTGCCCTGGAAAGAGCTGCCAGAAAACACAGAAGCCTTTGCAGATGGAGATAAGCTGCTTTGCATTATTTATATGCCCTTTACTGCCTTGGCATATTATTTAAATGCTATTCAAAGAGCTGTAAGTGTTAGGTGGTTGGAACTGAGTTGAGGTTTCTCTACCCATAGCTCTGCCCAAGATGTCAGTCAAGACAGAACAGTAGCCTGCAGGTAGTACTCCGCATAATGCAGTAACTGTCAACTAACAGGACACAAACTGAGGATTGTCTTAAAGAAAAAAGTATGTTTGCACATTGTTGCCAAAATGCCATAGCATGCTTTAATATATTTAATAAATCATTGTAACATTACCTGGGGCTGTTTTCAAATAGAGATGCCTGGATTTCTTCTTTGAGAACAGCAGAATGTTTTTGTTTTTTTTTCAGATCGTGTAGTGATCTCTATCATCACTTAAGGTGCTAGAGGAGGCACTAGAGGCACTGACAACAACACAAAAAACAGATCAACTCTGCAGCCATAAGAGTGCCTGTAGAAAAGATGCAGAATCTCAATGAGGGGGGAGGGGGGGTGCTGTTTACCAACATGGTAGGAGCAATCAAGTGGTCTAAAGCGTATCTGTCAGTCATAAAATCAAAAATCAATCCTTTATTTTTAGCTGGTAAACAAGTAATAAGTAGGCTAACCAGGCAATCCAAAAGTTAAAAATCTCTTGCTTTTCTTCGTCATAAAGGATCATTCCCCAGTTTACCTGGCTCTTATTTGGTACATCTGCTGCACAAAGGAAGTTGCAGGGCATGCCGGTTTCTTTTTCTTCTTTACTTTCCCTCACACATTACTAATGCAGCCTGATTGGCTGAAGCCTCTTCCCCTCCCGTTTTCCCCTCCCACACCGCTGTTGCTCTGTGATTGGCCAATATTTCTCATGCTGAGAAGCTTAAACCAGCTCTGCAGTCTCACAAAGACAATCTACCTTCTATTGTAGAGCTGGGTGGGAGTGTCTGAAGACTGGGAGGAGGATGGGCAAGGCACGGACAGAGTAAGGGAAGAAATGATGTAAGGATTGGCTTCAAGATAGACAGAGTCAAAATGGAAAATCCTAAGAAGGATTTTTCTTTTTTGACTATAGAAAAATCTGTAAAATCAAAATGTAGATAGTGCAATACATATGTTATGTAAGTAGAGCAAGTATTTACTTATATATGTGTTTTTTGTTTTTTTCTGAGATAGTATGACTGACAGCTCCTCTTTAAAAAAACACCTGAATAATTCCTATAGACAGGGAAGAGAACACAAGATAAAAACAAGCTTAAGGCTGACATCACATCCATGTCCATTTTCAGCCCACAAATTGCCCTGACAGGTATACCTCTTAAAGAGAAACTTCATCCCAATTAGTAGCTGATACCCCCTTTCCCATGAGAAATATTTTACTTTTCTCAAACGGATCATCAGGGGGCTCTATATGGCTGATATTGTGGTGAAAGCCCCTCCCACAGTGTGATGTCAGGACCATGGTGCTGACATCATACTGTGGGAGCCTTATTGCATTGTGAGACATAACATCTGTTTCTAACTGCCAAAAATGCATCAGCTCTTTCCACAGACATCACTTGCCGGCAGTAAAGATGTTGCCATATAATAAATATCTGAATGTAAATCAGGGAGAGGAAAGAAGAAATAATTATTGTAAAAATCAAGCACTTTTTTTCATTATGTTATCCGTTCGCTATTTTCACTGGAGTTCCTCTTTAACTGGTACTCAAAGGGTTATTTATGCATATGTTTAGTTATAATTGAAGTCAGTCTAATATACCGGTAACTGTCTACCAAGTTTTTGTCCCCATGTGACAAGAGAAAAACAAATTTGAATACATTTGCTTTATCTCTGGCATAGAAATGGAATCTTCATTGTATAGATTATTAGACCATAATTACTTTCAATTCATCTATCGCTGATGAAATTGTATAGTTACCAACTTTTGGGGTAAACTTTGCTTTCCTCTGGATCAACAGTCTCAGTGTCGGAACAGCACTTAATTTAAAACAAGTCAAAGTTATATATTTTTGCGTAGTGCTGGTATCGAAATAGCTCTAATCTGGATCGCTAAAGCAAAGTCTGTGCAGCCAGTTTCTGTAAATCCATGACTGGGATTTTTTATTTTTTATTATCACAGATTGTGTGCTTCTTTTTTCTTTTTTTTTTTTTTTTAAAGTAAATCATGTAGCACAAGACATAGGAAACTAAAGTAACCACAATCACAATTTTAACTTAAAAAAAAAAAAAATGATCCAGCACCTTTATCAGTGCTATAGTAAATGCTTCCTTAGAAGACAACTGAAGTGAGAGGCTGCCATATTCTTTTTAAACAATACCATTGGCTGGCATCCTGTTAATCTTTCATGCATCAGTAATGACTCAATCACACACCGTGCGGCAAAGGCAGACAAACTTAAGTCATATATCTGATCTGCATGTTCAGGGTCTAGGACAAAAAATATAAGAGCCAGAGGATCAGCAGGACAGCCAGGCAATTTGTATTGTTTAGAACAGGGCTGTGGAGTCTGTACAAAAATCCACCGACTCCGACTCTTCAGGTTAGGATTCCACCGACTCCGACTCCTCTAATTTGCATATTACAATGTTGTTGATTGAAAGTATGTAACATGAAATGCATCTCTTAACTGCCAACGCTTAGGGATTTTAAAATACAACTGATATGAGAGCGATATGGAGGCTGCCATATTTATTCCCTTTTAAACAATACCAGTTACCTGGCTAGCTGGCTGATCTTCTGCCTCTAATACTTTTAGTCATAGACTAAATCTAGTCCTTGGTAAGAGTACTTGTAGAAGACAGGAACAAAGAACATCTATCAGGCCCTAGGCAATGTGACTGTGGGTACATGTAAGAGTGATGTGCAGCTACTCTGCAGGGGAATAAGGGGATTCCTCCTCTATTACACATTCTTCATGCACAATCTGAACATGGATCAGGCCCTAGTCAATATAACTGTGGGTACATGTAACAGTGATGTGCAGGTACTCTGCAGGAAAATGAGGCTATTCTTCCTCTATTACACATTCTTCATGTACAATCTGAACCAGGTTTATGGGTGATAGACAACATCTCTGTGTTCAATGTGCACAACGTTCTCAGTGGATTCCCTGCAGCTCTGTGGGGAGTGCATATGTAGAGTATAGTACTACTGTGTAACAAAGTAAACCTGAGACAGATGAAATTCAAGTTTTATACATACATGGGGCTTCCTCCAGCCCCCTTCAGGCTAATCAGTCCCTCGCTGTCCTCCTCCACCACCTGGATCTTCTGCTATGGGACCAGGTACTTGAGCCAGTCGTGCGTACTACACCCGCGCAGCACTATTGCGCAGGTGCAGAATGTTCCTGGCTGTGGGAGCGGCACGCGGACGCACTACGCTGACTGGCTGAATTACCAGGACTCATATCCAGGTGACAGAGGAGGGCAGCAACAGGATTAGCCTGAAGGTCGCTGGAGGAAGCCCCAGGTATGTATAAAACTTTTCCTCTCATCTGTCTCAGGTACCCCTTAATTTGTAGTCACCAAACCAAATTTTAGCAACAGATCAAAATATTTGATTTCATGAACAAAGGGAGTGCATACATTTGCATAAACCAGCATCAACGCAGAAATATTTCCATCTCATTGACCATCTTTATTAGCGACACAACTACATATCAGACTTTATTCTTACAGCATAGATGTTATTTAGTAGTTATTTAGAATATATATATATATATATATATATATATATATATATATATATATATATATATATATATATATATAAAATATTCCTGTGTACACACCATATATACTGTGCAGTAACAATCAGATATGTATATCTTACTTTAAAAATATGGGGCTGCTTTATTGAAGCAGCACAAATAACTATTTTTTGTTTGGTTTATTTAATTTAATTTCATTTTTGTGGACTAAGCACAGCTATTACTGAATATTTAAATTATTTATGATGACTATTATCTAAGAAATTCAGTAGAACACTTTATCATATTTTCTATTTTCATTACAGTTTACATTTATTAAGAGTCGGAGTCAGTGCATTTTCCTTCGACTCCAGGGACCCAAAAATTGCCCCGACTTCTCGACTCTGACTCCGCAGCCCTGGTTTAAAAGAGAATATATACAGTATATGGCAGCCTTCATATCCTTCTCACTTCAGCTGTCCTTTAAACACCTTTAGCAGCAGTAATGACAAGCAACCTTTTACTATAACTTGGAAATTTTATATATCACGTCTGAGGAATGTTAGCTAATTTTTCTTTATATAATTTCTTTAACGCAGACAGCTATATTTGATTTATGAACCAGTTCCTGTGCAGTAATGTATTCATTGTAATATAGTATATACTAGCTGGTCTTCTTATGAAAGATTAAATTAGTAGTCTGAAAGAAGAAATTCCATATTGAATTAGATATACATATACAGGAGCGTAACTAGAAATCACTGGCCCCCCCTGCAAAACTTTTTATGGGGCACCCTTTCTTACTGCACAGGTAAGCTGAGAACCAATGTTATTCAATTGACTAGTTCACACTTGATTGTGTTTTTTCCCATGCACATCAAAACTAACAGCTGTGAGGTTGGGGGCTGGGTGCTGTACACAAGAGCCTGCTGCACACTGAATTGGGACTGTGTACAAATCTTTGTATGATTCGTTATTATTGGCTGAGCAGATGCAGTCACCTTTTCTCTCCGTGCCCAGACTCCTCAAGCATCACTACAGTACACAGCACTTGGGGAGGAGTAGAGAGGCTGGGGTAGAACAGCCCTGTACACAAGACTCTGATGAACACTGAAAAGGGAGTGTCTACAAACCTTTGCCTGCAAAACTTTGCATGATTCCTTATCAGTGGCTGATCACATGCAGTCATTAGAAGAATTGTGCAGAGAGCATAAAGTTTTTTTTCTTTCAGTGCCCTTAGTTATCAGTCTCTCAGGACAGGGAAAAGAAACTTCTCCCTCCACGGGGCCTCCCGGCAGTTTCTGAGCCACCCTTCGGCTGCATCCGTTGCGGGGTCTATTGTTACGCCCCTGTACATGCACATTATTTTAACTTTTTTTTTATTGTTTCTGTATTTACATCAAACATTTGTTGTCTGCTTTTAGGTACATCTATTATTTTTGACATGAGTCTGACTTACATCCTTGTGGCTTTAGCAGCTGTAGTCCTTAACAATGCAATGGTGGAGCTTCTTACTACTCACAAGAGGATCACAGCTGGTAAGTGACAGAACAAACTTTTTAACTTTTAAAGTGGTCTGAAACTCAGCATTTCTTCTTGGTTCTAAAAGATTATTTACAACCTTAAAGAGGAACTGTCGTGAAAATCTTAAAATGTAAAACACATACAAATAAGAAGTGCATTTCCTCCAGAGTAAAAAGAGCCATAAATTACTATTCTCCTATGTTGCTGTCACTTACAGTAGGTAGTAGAAATCTGACATAACCGACAGATTTTGGGCTAGCCCATCTCTCCATAGGGGATTCTCAGCATGGCCTTTATTCTTTATATTCCCTGAAAAAGATTTATACAAAGATGCTGGCCCAGCCTCCCTGCTCACTGCACTTTTTGGCAGTTGGACAGAGCAACTGCCATTCACTAAGTGCTTTTAAAAATAAAGAAAACCCTGTGAAGATGGGCTAGTCCAAAATCTGTCGGTAATGTCAGTTTTCTACTACTTACTGTAAGTGACAGCAACATAGGAGAAGAGTAATTTATGGCTCATTTTACTGTGGAAGAAATGTACGTCTTATTTTTATATGTTTACACGTATTTAAAATTTTAAGATTTTCGTGACAGAGGTCTTTTAAACCCACTATCACAAAAAATTGTTCCAGAACAGCACTCAAACAGTTAAAGACAGCACAAACTCTGCAGTGGAAAGCTCCTTAAAGGACTTGCGAGGCCAAAATCCGGCCCCCAAATGTAAAAAAAGTTATCTACCTGTATGACTTTCTAAGGCACGGAGGACGCCGTCCGCGCCCTCCGTGCCGTTCCGCCGGGTCCCCGCCTCTCAATACGACCCCGAATGGCTCCCGACCCCACGGCCAGGGTCGGGCTCTGCTGCCTGTATAAAGATGGCCGCCGACCCTGGCCGCGGCTGCGCACTCCGCATGGCCGCTACTGCGGCTGCGCAGCACTAGGGCCAACCCCCCGATCCACGCAACAGGCTGTTTCCTGTAGCGTGGATCGGGGGGTTGGCCCTAGTGCTGCGCAGCCGCAGTAGCGGCCATGCGGAGTGCGCAGCCGCGGCCAGGGTCGGCGGCCATCTTTATACAGGCAGCAGAGCCCGACCCTGGCCGTGGGGTCGGGAGCCATTCGGGGTCGTATTGATAGGCGGGGACCCGGCGGAACGGCACGGAGGGCGCGGACGGCGTCCTCCGTGCCTTAAAAAGTCATACAGGTAGATAACTTTTTTTACATTTGGGGGCCGGATTTTGGCCTCGGAAGTCCTTTAAGCTTGTACTAGGCATCTGAAGAGGTGATAATGTTATATAATGTTATAGCCAGTCACTGTACTGAGATGGCTAGCAGAGACAGATGAGAAATTTTCAATACATATCTGCTGTATTTATATATTAAAGTGTATTAATAAAATGTGATGGCAGCTTTCAGAGCAGATAAACTGTACTTTGGGGCCTTGTAATTTGTAAACAGGCAAAATTACTTAAAATTAGGAAAACAAATTTTTATTGAATGTATAGTAGAAGCAGTAGAGTGTTGTACCGTGTTAGCCATGAGTAAAAGCAAGGAGTTTTGAATCAGGATGATACCATTTATTGGCTAACTGTTTATCCATCTCTAAGTTAGCCAATAAATGGTATCATCCTGATTCAAAACTCCTTATTGAATGTATGTTAGAGTTTTATTCCACTTTAAGTGTGAAATAGTTGTCAAGATGAAAACAAAGGAAATACCTGAATGCATATATTTGTCTATATTCTTTATATACATTTTACAACTTATACAGGTCTTTACAGAGAAAATTGAACAGTTCATGTCCCTCCATAGAGTGTACAGCCTGATGTCTATGGGCACAGTATTGGGACAAACTTTACTAGAAAAAAAATACTTACTGGTATATTTTTGAGATGTCGAAGTAAACTGGAGCACTTACAGAAAAAAAATAGATACCGGTACTTGAAAAAAGGCAGAATATAGATAATATCCAGACTGGTCCTCAAACCTGACCTAGGCTATAGTGCTAACTAATTTGCCATGTTACCTATATATATTAAAAGGTTGCAGTATTATTTACTGTGTCTTGTAGACTTTCTACACATTTTCCTTGTAAAATACTAGAGAACAAACATGCCAATTGTGGTCCTATTAAAAGTATGTACAAAAATCAGGTATTGCATTTAATCTATGTTAAAGCAAATTTGCACTGAAAATAAGCTTATGAGATCTTTAATTGTGTTTAAGACAAAAAGAGAGTGCATACTGTGCGTTATCATTTGCAGACATGGCGGCCAGCTGTGAAATACTCTCAACTGATCTGTTGGCTAATATAATTGAGGCAGGGCTTCTTGGCACACAGCGTTCACTGTGTAGTGCCTGAATTGGGTGCTGCTTTAGCCACAATCCTGTAGTGTGCAGCCCGCATAGCTGTAATTCGAGGTTCCGGCGATTGCCTGACCCGGAATTAGATCTCCCTCCAAGTTGCTATGATTCGAAGGGGGAATAGTAATTAACCCCTCCTGGAATTTCACTGGCAGCAGGGTGAGCTGTCATTCGTCTCACCCTGGGCCAAAGAAACCAGCGGGAAACACAATATAATAGCTCTTGGTTGTAACTACTTTGTATTTAAAAATGCCAGTTTACCTAATATACGTTGAAATCTGGGCCTCCATCATTGGGCAATTCCTGTTGGACGTCTTCTCTGCTCCTTTCTGTGGATGCAGAGAAGGTGTTCAATAGGATAGACTGGAGATTTCTGCAAATGCGGTCCGTAGCCGCTATACCTCTTCCAGGGGCGCCGCGAGGCATAAAGCGAACCAAGCGGTCGCTTGGGGCCTCAAGATCGTAGGGGCCTCGGCGGCTCAGTGACGTCGGCGTGACGTCACTGTTTTCCCGCAGCCGCGCGGGGCTGGCAGAGCAGAGTAGGGCAGGGCTACGGGAAGATGGCCGCCGCCGAAGCCCTGCTCTGGAGACTATGCCTCCAGTACAGGGCTTCGGGTGGCCATCTTCCCGTAGCCCTGATTCAATCAGCGCGGGAGATTGGAGGAGGGAGGGAGCTCCGTGGGAACTGCGCGCCTGAGGAGCCGGCCAGGAGAGGAGACGGGGAGAGAAGACTTCTGCCAGTGCCAGGTGAGTAAATTCTTTTATTTTTGCAGCTCTGAAAATGTGCCCTAATTGCGTTTGATATCTGCTGAACTGTTCCCTAATTGTGTTTGATTTCTGCTGAACTGTGCCCTAATTGTGTTTGATTTCTGCTGAACTGTGCCCTAATTGTGTTTGATTTCTGCTGAACTGTGCCCTAATTGTGTTTGATTTCTGCTGAACTGTGCCCTAATTGTGTTTGATTTCTGCTGAACTGTGCCCTAATTGTGTTTGATTTCTGCTGAACTGTTGCCTAATTGTGTTTGATTTCTGCTGAAAATGTGCCCTAATTGCGTTTGATATCTGCTGAAAATGTGCCCTAATTACGTTTGATTTCTGCTGAACTGTGCCCAAATTGCGTTTGATTTCTGCTGAAAATGTGCCATAATTGCGTTTGATTTCTGCTGAAAATGTGCCCAAATTGCGTTTGATTTCTGCTGAAATGTGGCCCAAATTGCGTTTGATTTCTGCTGAAATGTGGCCCAAATTGCGTTTGATTTCTGCTGAAAATGTGCCCAAATTGCGTTTGATTTCTGCTGAAAATGTGCCCTAATTTCGTTTGATTTCTGCTGAAAATGTGCCCAAATTGCATTTGATTTCTGCTGAAATGTGGCCCTAATTGCGTTTGATTTCTGCTGAAAATGTGCTCAAATTGCATTTGATTTCTGCTGAAATGTGGCCCAAATTGCGTTTCATTTCTGCTGAAATGTGGCCCAAATTCTGTTTGTTTTCTGTTGAAATGTTGCACAAATTGCATTTGTTTTCTGCTGAAATGTTGCACAAATTGCGTTTTTATTTTCTGGTGTCTGGGGTAACTGTTGCTGCATTTATTATTTAATGGTCATAGTTGGCTATATTTGCTGTGCTACGGTTAAGCTCCGCCCATACAATGTCATGGCCAAATCCATCTTCGCTGCGTGCGCCTCAATCACCCCCACATCCATTTTCCCCGCAAACAGCCCCGTCCCAATCCGCCCTCCAGCTCCACTCACATGTCATGACCACGCCCATTTATGCGGGATAGCCACACCCATTTTTCGCCGCGGCAGGATAGGGCCACTTCCTACAGTCCGCTTGGGGCCACAAAAACCTTAGCTGCACCCCTGACCTCTTCTTCTGCTATAATCTACAATATGGGGATTCTTTCAGGTGAAATATCAATTAAGAATGGCATAAGACAGGAGTGTCCTCTTTACCACTACTTCTTGCCATGTGCCTGGAACCCCAGGCCACTAGAGAGCAGGATTCTCTGGATATCCGTGGCATTCGAGTAGGAGAGAAAGAATTTTCCATTTTTTATTTTTTTTTTGCAGATGATACTATGCTACAGTCCCGAGGCCGCTCTTCCCAATCTAGTCTGGGCACTTACTTAGTTTTGGGCCGTCTCAGGGTTTAAAATGAATTCCTCTAAAACCGGAAACTTTTCCTGTTTATCTTTCTGAGCCACAATAACAGGCCCTTCGTGGTGCTTTTGGGTTCAGCTGGAAGCCAAGAGGATAAAAATACTTGGGCATGACCGTTCCAAGACAAGAAGATGATTTGTATCAGGCAAATTAAATCATACCCCACTTCTTTAGAAATTGAGATAAGCCCTGTCCTGGGTGGGTGTCTTTGGGAGCACAGATAATAGCTCCCTTTCACACCACAGATTTGCTGTGGCTTAACAATCACCCCCCCCCCCCCCCCCCCAATAAACTCTCAGTTAAAATTACTGCCTCCCCTTCATTGATAAACCAATAATTTCTTAGCAAAGTTGGGACAAGAGGGCTCAGTACTGCTTCCCACATGCCCTGTTCAAGCCATTTTTTGGCAACCCTGTGCTTCCCTTTGCAACTCATGGGATGGGCTGGGATACCTGGAGGAGCTCCAATATTCATAATCTTAGTCAGTTAGTTGTAGATCACAAAGTGTTCTCTTTGGAGGCTCTTAAAACTGCCTATAAACTACCTGTTAACAGGTTTTTTTTTGTTATCTGCCTTACCTCCATTATTAAAGATTCCCCAGTCTAGGGTTTGTCCCCTATACAATGGGAATTTATTCCAGGAACCAACAGCCCCGGCCTTATTTCTCGATTATATCAGACAATGTTGTATGGCTCACTTCCTTCCTCTATCTCACCTGAAGTGAGCAACGTATTTCCCTATTGACCCTGACCAGGAACTTGATTGGGATGACATTTTTCTTAACATGACTGTACATATACTGAGTATATAGTCTTGTCACTAACTGTCCCTACCATTGTAATAGGTCCATTTTAGTCTAGGGCCAATTTTAGGGCAACGTCAATTAACTTATCTGCATTTTTTTGGGATGTGGGAGGAAACTAGAGTGCCCAGAGGAAGCCCACACAAACACAGGGTGCACATAAACATGAACAAACACTGGGCACCCAGCGCTTAAGTTCTATCCACTATGCCAGCATCTTCTTTCCAATTTTGCAGACTCTTTGTTAGCTTCTTTAGGACAAATGAGGTTTTATACATCACATAACTTGGCTGACCTCTGAGAAAGAGGTGATTCAACAGAGGTAGGGGAGCATGCTGCAAGCGTAGTACGTAGCATAGACATGGCCTTATTGTTTACTCCCAAGACAATATGCATGTAAATGCTATCAATCCGTTCATTGCTTATAGAACAACACAACACACTTTTTGCTGTTGGGAAAATTAGGTGCAGTAATACAGAGGCTGCCATCTTCATTCACTAATAAACAATGCCCCTGCCTCTAATGCTTGAAGTCACAGGCACATAATGAGCATGCAGATCAAATGCTTTGTCTCTGGACTGACTCCACTGGCTGCATGCTTGGTGCAGGTGTGTTACTCAAAAACAACTACAGCCCAGAGGTCAGCATGACAGCCAGGCAACTAGTATTGTTTATAAGGAATTGAATATGGCAGCCCCCTTATAAGGAATTGAATATGGAAGCACCCTTATTTCTCGAACTTCAGGTTCACTTTAAGTACTAAGGATGGAGAAAAAGATGTAAATAATTCTGAGCTAACGTGGGATTAAAGTGTAACTGTCGGGCATAAAATCAAAAATCAATTCTTTATTTTTATCTGGTAAACAAGTAATGAGGATGCAAACCAGGCAATCCAAAAGTTAAAATCACTATTACGGTACTTTTATTGTTGATAAATGATCATTTTCCTGTTTACTTGACTCTTGTTTGGTACATTGCCGCACAAAGGAAGTTGCAGGGCATGCTAGGTTGTCTTTTTTTGCTTCTCTACTTTGCTCTCACACTTAACTAATTCAGCCTGATTGGCTGAAGCCTCTTTCCCCCCTGTTTTCCCCTGCCCACACCTCTGTTCCTCTCTGATTGGCCAATATTTCTCATGCTGAGACAATGCACTTTCTATTGCAGAGCTGGTGGGAGTGCCTAAAGACTGGTAGGAGGGCGGGCAAAGCATACACAATTAGGCAGGGGAGAGTAAGGGAGGAAATCACATCAATATTGGCTTCAAGATATACACAGTTAAAATGGAGACTCCTAAGAAGGATTTTCTCTTTTTTTACTAAAGAAAAATCACTAAAATCAAAACGTGGACAGTGCAATACATATGTTATGTAAGTAGAGCAAGTATTTATCTACTTATATATGTGTTTTTTTTTCTGCGATAGTATGGCTGACAGCTCCTCCTTAAAGGAGTTATCAGCCTAAATAACAAAAATGAGGTTTACTCACATGGGGCTTTCTCCAGCCCCTTGCAGCCGACTGTCCCACGCAACCGACTGTCCCACGCAGAGCAGTCGGCATGGGACAGTCGGCTGCAAGGGGCTGGAAAAAGCCCCAGGTGAGTAAACCTAATTTTTGTTTTTTAGCCTGATAACTCCTTTAAGTTTTGAATGCAAATGTATTTAGCTTTAAAATGGACCAGTTGAACCTAGGCTGTATTGGATCGGTACATGTTCAAGCTATACTGTACATTTGCATACAAAATTTTCATAATCCTGCATCAACTTAGAATTATTTGCACCTCGTTGACCATCCCTATTAAGTACCCTTGGTGACTGTAATAACAAACTAGCTAGACTTACAAATAGTGTCCAATTTATTATTTCGCCAAAACTGTGCTTCAGTGAACCCCAGTGTTTTCCAGACAAAATCTTTTTAGGACCCTTGTGCTTTGCCCTTCTCCGCTACAGCTGTCCTCATAAGTCTTTGCTGATTTGCAACCTCCTGATCTGGAATTTTATTTTAGCCTTATTGATTTGGGGAGACATTGGCAAATTGTAGATCACATGGAGCTGAATTATCGGGTCTGTCTGAGGGCTCACAAGAGGTTAAAGGACACCTGAACTATGAGGGATATGGGGGTTGCCATATTTATTATTTCATTTTAAACAATACCAGTTGCCTAGCATCCTGCTGATCTCTTTGGCTGCAGTAGTGTCTGAACCACACCCCTGAAACAAGCATAATGCAAATCCAGTCAGACGTCAGTCAGCAACATCTGATCTGCTTGCTTGCTCAGGGTCTATGGCTAAAAATATTAGACACAGAGGATCAGCAGGATAGCCAGGCAATGTGCATTGTTTAAAAGGTAATAAATATGTCAACCTCCATATTCATCTCACTTCAGGTGTGCTTTAAACAAATCGTATTACTTGGCGGACAGGCTGGATTAATGGCACTGGAGCAGGAGCTTGCTTGTACTTGGTGTGCAGGTGAGGACATTGTTACACAATCATCTTCCCCTTGACTATAAGTCAGTCTCTGCACTAATGCAGACAGAAAGTACATTGCTACAGTCTCTATTGGCAAGTTTTCATAGCTAGAAACCCAGGTGTAGAAGACTCTGTCGGAGTTCTGTGCAATTTAGGATTCAAAATAAGTGCAGTAGAGAAGGTAGTAAGGCTGCATAGGATGCTTTCAGATCTTTTGCAGGCAATGGGCCCTATGTAACGCAGGTTTGTTTCAACTTTTGGTTTGGCGAATGGCAAGGTTTGATGGTATGTTGTTGCACCAGTTTTAAGGAGTACTACATATAATGCTAATAACAGGACATGTTTATTAACCACACTAAAGGGGCCCATACACCTAACGATTTTCCCGCCGATATACAGCAGATTCGATCACTGTGATCGAATCTGCTGTGAAATCATTGCGCAAACGCTGACAGAACGATCGATTTCCGTCCGAAATCAATCGTTTCCATCCATCCGTCCATGCGAAGATTTTTCTCAATCGCCGGTGGGTCGGGAGTGCGTCGATAGCGGCGTTCGAATGCCCGACGACCGACGCAATACAGCAGAGATACATTACCTGTTCTGGCCGGCGCGACTCCCCCGGTATCCGCTGTCTTCTTCTCCGCTCCGGGCTCCAGGGCTGCAGCTTCTCTACTGTTTAAACTTCCCCCCGCAGGAAGTTCAGTGAAGCAAGCCAGACGGACCGGAGACCAGCGCGGAGAAGAAGACAGCGGAGACCGGGGAGTCGCGCCGGCCAAATCAGATAATGTATAGCTGGCGGGCAGGCAGCGGCAGCTCCACAGATTGTGATCGGTTTCATGCTGAAATCGATTCACAATCTGTTTGCAATAAAGGCTGCCATACGATCCCTCTCTGATCAGATTCAATCAGAGAGGGATCTATCTGTTGGTCGAATCTGATGGCAAATCGACCAGTGTATGGCTACCTTAAGGGTCACAACCAGATCAGGAACTAGAATCAACCCAATAGACCCTCCAGGAGGCATCCAACTGGCTGCAACAATCTCTGTCTCTAATGCCCATTCAAAGCACAGGTAATAGTCGCATAAAAGGGATTGTTGCAGACAGCTGGGGGCTTCTTGGAGTGGCTGCATGTGTTTGTCCAGTTTAAGGCAGCCAGTCAGACATGATTAAATACAAGAATTAAACTTTTAGGTCTGTCTTATACAATGATCAGTTGTATAGAAAGGTTATATAAAACTGAGGTATGATGATTGGTCTATAAAATTCACCTAAAATATATATTTGTATTTTTTTTTATGAAAAATGAAATGATGCTAATTTGGCTTCTGGTGGACTGAGTTAAAGCGGACCCAAACCAAACATTTTTTTATTTTAAAATATTTAGTTGCACTACTCTGACACATACAAAGATAAATAAACACTCCTTCAAGCCTATGAGCATTTCAGTGCATGCTTTTCACCCTTCACTTTTCATAACTAGGGTTATACAGGTGGCAGCCATTAGCAATTCCTCCATTGCCGGACACCACCTACTCTATCAGTTTGCCGGATTTTCTCCCGGCAATATGGAAGGAAGGAGAGGGATTCCTCCAATAAATGTAAACCATCCAGCAGTGGCTGGATGGTGTACTGGTTAAGGGCTCTGCCTCTGACATGGGAGATCTGGGTTCGAATCTTGGCTCTGCCTGTTCAGTAAGCCAGTAATTCAGTAAGGAGTTCATTGGGCAAGACTCCCTAACACTGCTACTGCCTACTGAGTGCGCTCTAGTGGCTGCCTCGCAAGCGCTTTGAGTCCGACAGGAGAAAGGCGCTATACAAATACTGCTATTATTATTATCATGCAGCTGAAAAAAGGCTGCTATTTATTATTATAATTTAGAAAATAGATTTTATTTCTGAAATCTTGTATTTTTAATTTGGGTCCACTTTAAAGCTTGTCCTTGTTGAGGAATTTGATGCCTTACTGAAAGGACATTAACATGCAGCACACATCTAACACACCTCCCTCAGCTGCTGCTAGTAAATTACAATTATCCATTAATCCATTAATCAGTAATCTGGAAGAGTCCTGAAAGATTCAGACTGGGAGGGTTCAGTAATGGAAGAGTCTGGGGAATGCAGCATCCCTGCTCAGTGCAGTGGAGCTAAGATGGAGCGGAGACATAGTGAGAAATTACTATTCTCCGAAATGTAATACAAGATATATGAGGAATTTTTTTTGCTACTGTGATTGAATATAGAGAGTATCAGAATGGTTGTATTTTCATAATATTGGTTGTTTAAATACATGCATTAAGTATTGTCTATGTGTCAGCCTCCTTAGGTATAGGACAGCTACCAGGGTAAGGGTATGCCTCCAACATTCCCCTCTTGATCATTGTGGGTGGTGCTGCTCCTGGAAAGTATGCAGAAGCTCCTGGGTGTGGTGTTTTTTTCCCCCAAACGCAACAACTGCAACACACCATAGTCGTTTTTAAAAATAGTCATTTAGTCACTTTGTGATTCTAGGTGTAAGGTATATTTCCTTCAAGGAAAAGTGTAGTAGTAAGAATGAGTAGATGTGCACCCATGTTTGGTATTGTTACCTTGCAGCAAACCAAGTACCCTCTGGGCACATCAACATATTCAGAACGTTGATCTAGTGGGCCATTAAAGTTTCCCTTGGCCTCTGCTCTATGTGGCCCGATTACATTTACCTAGCTATACACTGCATAGTTCAAGGACAGAAACATATTGCCAGTCATGGAGGGCTGGGATTAAAAGGAATCCCATACAATAAAATGCAAGTGTCCCTGTATCATCAACTGAATGGTTGTGTGTCCCTGGCTTTTTTGTACTGAGCATGTGCACAGCCAGGGCAGTTAGAACACAGGGCCGGATCTGACAGTTTGCTGTGTGTGGTTCACAGAGGTTCCCATTGCATTGTGGGAAATAACAGCTTTTTCCAACAGCCAAGAAAGCAGCTCCCTCTGAGCATATACTTCAGACAGTGGTGGGGAACGAGCAAGCGGGACGCGTATGTGCACGCATTGCGGGGGGTAGCGACTGTGACCTAGCGCCCGTTTTTTAACGGGCGGGCCTTTTTACTAGTAGCACTATAACTGCCAAAGTGACCGCCAAAGGGCAATGTAAGTGTATTAACATCTGGCAACTTGCCTGAGAGCATGGAGCATCCAAATCAGGATATATTAACTCAACATAAAATTAGGTGCATTGCCTTTAAGATTTTTATCTGCAAAAAAAAATTTTTTTAGATGCATAAGCAGCAAAAGAGTAATAGAGACAGATTATACCTTGTAGCAAAGCAGTTTTAGGTTTATTCTAGTCTTTGTTCCCAATGTACAGTTTTAATTACAAAGCATCAGTGTTTCTGCTGGGAGTCCAATCTGTATACTAGTGGACCAAGTGGCATTGCCAGGAGCAGTGGAGGAACCCAAATGTGATGGTGGCAGGTATACCCAGAGGGCCAGATTTATCAAAGCATTACCGACTATCTAACCAGCAGAGAAACTGTTCTGCATAATAATAAGAAACTTCTCAAATCCTATGTAATAGCGGCAGTTTAGCACAGATTTCTAGAGCTGCACTACAGTTAAGAAAAGTGCAAATCCATCCCTAAACTGCTGCAGATTAAGAAGTGATTCATAGCAGTTCTCCAGATAGTGCAGTGCAGGCTAGATGTGATATGTGAAGGGCTCCTCCCCCTCACTAAGAGCCTGCTGACAGCAGATGTATTGGTTATCTCAGCAACAGCAATTTCCTAACAGTTTAAAAAGGAATCTAGTGATTTCTGAGGATGTCTGACACAATTCTGCACGGATTTCTAAAAACCTACTAATATTTTGTCTCAGACACTCTTGATAAATGTCCCCCTCAGTGACAGATTTCTTCAGTCAGTATAGCAGCAGTAATGTGTCAGAGTGGATATTTGTTGAGAGGTCTTCTATCAACATTTTAAGAATACCTCAGAGAATTACAATGTTTGGGACAGTTCTTAGACTTGGAATACTGTAAAGGGTGAAAGATATTCCATCATAAATTGCTCCTGAGACCTACCCCATTCTGAGCAGGGCCAGATTTGTACTTTCCAGCGCCCTAGGCCGGCTGTCACCAACCACCCCCCTCCCCCCCCCCCATTCTGTCCAACTCTGACTAGTGTGAACGGGCCCCCCTCTGTTTTGCTGCTTTGCCCCATTCAACAAAGAAGCAGTGCATGCTCTGTCCACTACATGTAATTTTGCGCTCCTGTCTGCATGCACTGCAGGCGATAGTGTTCTGGGCTTGCATACTTGAGAAATGACGCTCATGTATGAGCACTCAGCAGCACTTGTCAAGTACACATACCCATAACACTCCCTCAGCTCCTGTGCACATGCATACAGGAGTGCAAAATCACAAGGAGCCCAGTGGACTGCGCTACTTCTTTGTCCTCTGTGCGACTTGCTGCAGTCAGAGGCTGAGCCACAAATAGGGGACAGTGCAGCACAATGCAGAGAAGCCCATCCAAAACAGAGAGCAGGTAAGTAGAAAGATCCATCCGACACTACACACACTGGCATAGATGTAGTGTAATGCTAGGTACACATGATGCAATTTTCTGACAGATTTACTGTCAGGTCGATTATTTCCATCATGCCTGATCTAATTTCAATTTTTCGATCAATTTGCTGTTCACTTCTATGAAAAATCATTCAGAAAATTGATTGGAAAGCAGATCAGACATGTTGGAAATAGTCGATCTGACATTAAAGCTGTCAGAAAATTGCATTATGTGTACCCAGCATGAGCTCAGGTGTACTTTACACAGTGACAATTTAGCACTTAAGACAGATTTTAAAATCAGTCAGCAGGAAGTTTTGTAACAAAATAACACTTTTTATTGGCTAATCCAAAGAAAAACAGTGAGCCTTTGGTTAATGAGCCGTCTTCAGACTGTGTTACTGTATACAAGATGTTAGGCACACAGCTATATATACAGTCAGCAGGAGATGCATTGATTGTTTTGTAAATATAAATAAATGTAACACAGTTGTCATTCTGTTTCAAAACATTCTGCTTTCACTGATGGTCAACACAATACTTTGCTGGCAAAAACAAGCCAGGAAAGAGTTAAACTGTAGCAGAAAGAATGTTGTTATCATTCTCTAGGAGGAAAAAAAAGCCATAAATTCAACAGATCTGAGGTCTTTAACAGCACTGACCTACTAGTAATAAACTATCATCAGTCAGGGAGGGGGAGAGCTGCTAATTCCTGCCTGTGAATGCGTGCTGCATGAGAAAAACTAATCGGAACTCAAGAGTTCTGCTACTTGAGACCATATATTTTTCTTCTCACAGCAGATTGTTTGTCCCCTCTCATCATACAGGTGACAGCAGATGCTGACTGCCATAACACACACTTTGCACAAGTAAGAGAGATGCAGGGATCTCTGGAATTCAGGCAGACCAGAGCAAAGCAGGAGAGGTGATTTACTTTGACATGTGACCTCTTATCTCTCCAAGTCCTGCGCCCTGCAAATTTTTATCGCCCTAGGCCATGGCCTCTGTGACCTTCCCAGAAATCCGGGCCTGATTCTGAGCGGATTGGACTTTTGTCCTTGAGAATTTCTACATTAAACTCACTTAACCAAGCAATACGTCTTCTGTGTAAAGTAGGTGAAAAACCCTGAACTCATTTTGGATATTAACCACTTGACCACTGAGGGTTTCCTACCCCTTTAGGACCAGAGCAATTTTAACCTGTCAGCGCTCCTCCCATTCTTTTGCCAATAACTTAATCACTACTAATCACAACAAAATAATCTATATCTTGTTTTTTTGCCACCAATTAGGCTTTCCTTGGGAGGTACATTACGCTAAGAATTATTTTATTCTAATAACATTTTAATTGGAATAATAAGAAAAAAATTGAAAAAAAAAATCATTATTTCTCAGTTTTTGGCCATTATAGTATTAAAATAAAACATTCTACTGTGGATAAAACCCACACATTTTATTTGCCCATTTGTCCCTTTTATTGCAACATTTAAAATATTTCCCTAGTACAACATATGGCGCCAATATTTTATTTGGATATAAAGGTGCATTTTTTCAGTTTTGCGTCCCTCACTAATTACAAGCCCGTAAATTAAAAAATAACAATAATATACACTCTTGACATACCTATTAAAAAAAGTCCCTAACATAACTATTTATGTATTTTTTAATGTAAATTTTTTTTCTTTTCTATGCAAAAAAAGAAATGTTTGGGTACTATGGGAGAGTGAGGGAGGGAAATAGTTAATTTTAAATGGGAAGTGTTGGTATTTTTATTAAATAAAATGAATTTAGATGTAGTTTTAGTATTTGGCCACAAGATGTCCTCACTCTTTATTTCCGATTCACATACATTAGTACGTAATTCGGAAGTAATGCATGGCACTGTAACTCCAGGAAGATACAATGACGCAGGCATCTAATAGATGCCAGCTTTCATTGACACGGGAACTTAGCTTAATGAATGGGAACTGCGTTCCCATTCATTCATCTCCCCGCTAATGGGAGGTGATGGGAGCGAGCGGCGCATTAACTTTCCCTATTCATACACTAACCCATATTTTAGTGCGCGAACGTGGAAGTTAATGAGCGCAAAACTTTACTATTATGCGAGCAAACCTGTACGCGCGCTAACCCGTGCGCTAAGCATATTACGCCGTTATATCATTTATCACAGCTTTGTGAATCAAGCCCATTTTATCCATAGCAACACAGGGTTATGGTAAATAAGAAACTCTACAAATAAGGACCATAGCAGTTTTACTGAAAACTGACACAGACTATCTGCTCATTTAATGCAGGAAAGTTAAAGGGGTACTATGGCGAAAAAATTTCAAATTTAAAATACAGTATGTGCAAACATATACAAATAAGAAGTACATTTTTTCCAGAGTAAAATGAGCCATAAATTACTTTTCTCCTATGTTGCTGTCACTTACAGTAGATAGTAGAAATCTGACAGAAGCGACAAGTTTTGGACTAGTCCATCTCTTCATAGGGTATTCTCAGGTATTTATTTATATTCAAAGCACTTAGTGAATGGCAGTTGCTCTGTCCAACTGCCAAAAAACTTTGTAGCGAGTAGGGAAGCTGGCCAGCATCATTGTTCAAATCCTTTTTAGGGAATATCTTTATTAGGAATAAAAGCCTTGCTGAGAATCCCCTATGAAGAGATGTACTAATCCAAAACCTGTCACTTCTATCAGATTTCTACTACTGCAGTGACAGCAACATAGGAGAAAAGTAATTTATGGCTCATTTTACTCTGGAAAAAGACGTACTTCTAATTTGTTTATGTTTGCAATTTTACAATTTTTCACCATAGTGCCCCTTTAAGCAGAATTCTGCTTTGAAGTCCTAGGCATTAAATTATTTGATAACCATTGTATTTTATGTGCTGACCTATAGTATAGTGTGTGTGTGTGTGTGTGTGTGTGTGTGTGTGTGTGTGTGTGTGTAATTGACCTTGAAAATTGAGCTCCTTAAAGAAACCACTCCTTCTAAAGACTAACAGACATGTAAGAGGTGGAGATGAGATTAACTTATGACTTACATCTGGTCAATGGAAATTGTTAGGAGATGCAAAGAATCCTATATAATAAACCCCGTGTCCCTGCATCCTCCTCTGTGTCCCTGTGTACGTGCTTTTTTACTACCACACATGCGCGGCAAGTGGGCGGCCATTGGGACAGGAGGAGGACGGGGCTAGGGGGGCGGGCATGTGCGCACGCGGTGCACCTGCGCGCGCATGCGCAGTGAGATGCAGTGGATGGCGACGGTGACAGGGGCGGGAGGGGAACCCATTATTGTAACGGGCTTAGGTCTACTAGTAAATCATTTAAAACAGGTTAAATATGAAGGTTGGGCCTCATTTACACTTAATCAGTTGCTCTCAGTTATAACTGAAAGGACAACTGATCTTTAAAGTAATGCCCATGTTTCCCAATGGCTCAGTTCACACTATACACATTTTAACTGAAATATTTTTCATAATGCACTGCTATGGAGCAGAAGAAAAAAATGCGTACCAACTGATTAAGTGTAAATGGGGCTTAAGTACTGGCTTACCTTTAGGCTTGACAAATTTGACCAATTGGCAGATTTTTAACCTCCTTGCCGGTCTAAAAAATTCGGCAAGGAGGCAGCGCCGCACTTTTTAAAAAAATTTTTTTTTTTAAATCATGTAGCGAGCCCAGGGCTCGCTACATGATAGCCGCTAAGCGGCGGCATCCCCCCACCCACTCCGATTGCCTTCGGCGATCAGAGTATGCAGGGAATCCCGTTGAGAACGGGATTTCCTGCAGGGCTTCCCCGGTCGCCATGGCGACCGGGCGGGATGACGTCACCGACGTCATAGACGTCGTGACGTCAGAGGGAACTCCGATCCGCCCCTTAGCGCTGCCTGGCACTGATTGGCCAGGCTGCGCAGGGGTCTGGGGCGGGGGGGGGGGGGGCGGCTCGGTGCGGCGGGTAGCGGCGAATCAGCGGCGAGCGGCGGCGAGCGCGACCTACACGCAGCTAGCAAAGTGCTAGCTGCGTGTAGGGAAAAAAAAATTATGCAAATCGGCCCAGCGGGGCCTGAGATATCCTCCTGCGCAGGTTACCCCGAGCTGAGCTCGGGATAACCGGCAAGGAGGTTAAAATGGTTTATTCAGCTGCAAAAGACTACATATTCCACGTGTATCAAACTCTAGCTTCCTCAGGTCAATTCAGGGCCAATATAGTGCTGGGTTTCAGGCTCGGTGCACCTCATTGAGGATACCATTTCTAATTCACAAAGGCCTTTATTCAATTACCCTTTCTCCTGAAGATACTTATTTATTAATTCTTTATCTACTGTTTAGTGTTTTTTACATGTTTAGGTGCTGAAAAGTTGTTTTGTAGATAAGAAGAAAAGTTATCTATTAGGAGACAACATGGAACAAAATGAACCACTTTCGGACCGGGCTAATTAAAATCTACACCCTGTTTGGGACCTGTTATCCCTTAGATTTCAGTTACCGTTCCGCACGCCCCTCTGATTGCGCCGTTCTCCCGCCGCTGCAGCCTTTTTGCTCTACTGTTGGTGTGACAGCAGATCTTCAGGAGCCAATTTCATTGACTTGGGATCATTGGGTCAGGAGCCAATGAAATCAGTTTCTGACCAGCTCCCAGAGGTGACAGGGTGAGGAACCAATGAAATTGGCTCCTGACTGACTCAGGAAGCTCTGCTGTCATACCGACAGCACAACGAGTGTGCTTCAGCAACGAGACAGTGGCGGGTCCATGTGGGGTGACTTTCGTGAGCCCTGTTTTTTTTTACCAAGAAGTCTCTGGTCCTTAAAGAGACTCCGAGTAGTACTGCAAAGTATGTAAAGATGCATACCATTCTGTAGCCGCTGCTCCCCTCTTCCATATGATACCTGAATCACCGTTCTACACCAAATACTTTGGTTCAATTTAAAAATCGTGGCCACCATCTTGGCTCTGTTACTACTTCCGGGTCAGTGCTGTCCACAGCATTTTCTCTCTGTTAGCACTGAATGAAGCAGGAAGAGGAAGTGACACACATGCTGTCCAAGTACATAGCACGACTTTGGGTGACGTCGTATGGCCCCATCTGGCCCCATGTATTTTATACCTATGAAACCAGGGGGACTTACTTCAGGAAAAACAAGTGGCTGGTAAGTGTCCTGACATAATCAATTATTCGTGGGTAGCTTATAAATGAGAGGTGCTCGGAGTCCCTTTAAAGGGCTACAGTCTTCTGGTCCTGAACTGGTTAACTGGTAGTAGTTGAGTTCATAAAAGAGGAGGCTGAACTAGAGCTTTGAATATGGATGTTTATATATCAGTACTGACTGCATAGTTTTTCTTAATTATATTCTTGTGTTTTATTTACAGGGTACATTTTTGCTGTGGGGCCATTAATCTTTATTGTCATCTGTGATATCTGGCTGGAACTCTTTACATTCAAACAGTCTTATGCAGTAAACCTTTGTGCGGTTGGAGTAGTAGCCTTTGGATGTACAGGTAAATGATAAAACCGATGAAGATTAAAAAAAATGCAAATCTCTATATCCTTTAATATAACATATTACAGTAGACACAGGATACTATATGCTTAAATGGCTCTCATCTTTTTTCATGAAAGAGCTTAGTCAATAAGCTTTAGTTATTGGTTTGATTAAATGTCAAGTGATTTTAATCAGGAAGAGAGTGGAAAATTGAAAATCAAACTGATATGTACCTACTGCAGAGAGTCATGCTGGAGGCTCTGGGGTTATGCTAATTAACAGTCATTACAAGCAGCATTGATGATGTGCTTCAGTTAGTGACAGCTGTAAATGCCCTAAAATGTAAATGGTGTGTCATACAGTCCTTTGCTTAGTCCTCTACACCAGGGGTCCCCAACCTTTTTCAGTCCGGAGACCACTATCCAGACCAAACTTCTCTCTGGGGCCCGGTGGGGGTTGTTTTGGTGGTGGGGTTGCGTTTCGCGTGGTGGAGTCAGGGTTAGCGGGGGCGGGGGGGGGGGGGGGGATGGTGTTGGGGTTAGTAGCGCCCCCGGATCCCATTTGGAGTGTATAGATAGGTAGGTAGCCACCAAGTATAAGTGCTCCCTGTATAGGGTATCTAGGTATAGTTGCCCCAGTATCCCAGTATAGTTACCCCAGTATAGCTAGCATAGTTGCCCCTGTATAACTAATGTAGTTGCCCCTGTATAGCTAATATAGTTGCCCCTGTATTGCTAGTATAGTTGCCCCGTATAGCTAGAATAGTTGCCCCGTATAGCTAGTATAGTTGCCCCTGTATAGCTAGTATAGTTTCCCCTGTATAGCTAGTATAGTTGCCCCTGTATAGCTAATGTAGTTGCCCCTGTATAGCTAGTATAGTTGCCCCTGTATTGCTAGTATAGTTGCCCCTATATACCTAATGTAGTTGCCCCTGTATAGCTAGTATAGTTGCCCCTGTATTGCTAGTATAGTTGCCCCGTATAGCTAGTATAGTTGCCCCATATAGCTAGTATAGTTACCCCAGTATAGCTAGTATAGTTGCCCCTGTATAACTAATGTAGTTGCCCCTGTATATATCTAGTATAGTTGCCCCGTATAGCTAGTATAGTTCCCCTGTATAGCTAGTATAGTTGCCCCTGTATAGCTAGTATAGTTGCCCCTGTATAGCTAGTATATTTGCCCCTGTATTGCTTATATAGTTGCCCCTGTATAGCTAGTATAGTTGCCCCTGTATAGCTAGTATAGTTGCCCCTGTATTGCTAGTATATTTGCCCCTGTATAGCTAGTATAGTTCCCCCGTATAGCCCCTCCCCCCGCGGCCGCCGCTCCTGTTACCTTATGAGCTGGCGGCTGCTGCCTCTTTCACAATTTCCCGTAGCCCCTCTGCTTTTTGCAGCATCTCCTATTACAGCAGCGCGTCTTCCGACTGCTGTAAGGAGGGAAGGAAGCAGGACAGCGGCTTCCTATAGCGGCGATATGCATCGTCGTTACCATGGGAACCGCTGCCCTGCTTCCTTCTCTCCTTACAGCAGCTGCAGGACTGCTCCGCCAGCTCATAAGGTAACAGGAGCGTCGGCCGCAGGGGGGAGAGGGGGCGAGAGGCCAGACCCGCCGCGGCCCAGCTGAAAACTGCCCATGGACCGGCAGTGGGTCATGGCCCGGTGGATGGGGACCCCTGCTTTACACCATTAAAGTTAAATACACTCAGATGTGGGAAACACAATTTTTCTTCTTAATTAGGCTGCAGTTTTTTTTAAGCATTTTTTTTTTATTTAAATTGTTTTTTTATTGAAAAGTTTTGTAAGTAATACAGATCAATTTTCAACAAGAACATGTTTCAACATCAGTGAACAGAAACAGCATAAAGAATTAACAATCGACTCATCTTAACCTGAGCAAACAAAAACCAGTATGACACTAGTGATCTCAATGTACTGATCTGTGAGTAGAGCAACTATTGCAATAAATAGTCAGACAAGTTAAGCATTTTTTTTTTATTTATGATATAGACTTGTGATAATAAACTGAGATAGAGCACAATAAAATTGTATTGGTAAATGCATTTGATAACCTAGTTACTCACATGACTAATGTGAGATACACCAAAATAACAATAATGCACCATTATTTTAAAAGGAAAATTAGGTCAAGAAGGGAGCGCACATAAAAATTAAAGTAACAATAATTTCAAAGTCTATATTGCTTTGGTCACCCCCAGTACTGTTGCAACTGTGTCTGTAGTATTTCCTATTGGTTGAAACAATTATTGGCCATGAGTTTCATATATATTTCCCTATTAGTGGTACTACTTAAAGAAAGAAAATACAAATCTAGAAAAATAGGGAAAAGAGAGATTGATGCCCAGGCAAAATGTACTGATCATCACTTGATTACTCCCAATTATTATTGTATTTTATAAAAAAAAGTGTAGTGGCTTGATAACCCTTATATTTGCAAACCAGCATACACCACAAAAAAGAAAAAAAAGAAAAGAAAGTTAATGGCCTATGGAAATAAATTCACAGTTTCAAAGTTAATTTATTTTTTAAAGAGAACCCGAGGTGGGTTCTAAGAATCCTATTAGCACACAAAGGCTGGGTCTGCATATAATGCCCAGCCTTTGTTACTATACTGTTTCCCCCTAGTCCCCCCCCCCCCTGCGCTTTGCTGTGCCCCCATAAATTAAACGCCATGCTAGCGACACTCAGCGTGTCATTGGCGGACTGTTTACCTCTGCACTGTCACCCTCGCTGCTCCCCTGCCTCCTCTATATCTCTGCTCCCCACATGCGTCCCTTCCCTCCAAACAGCAGGGAGGGAAGGGACGCAGGTGTGGAGCTGCGACATAGAGAAGGCGGGGGATCGGCGAGAGTGACAGTGCAGATGTAAACAGCCTGCTAGCGATGCCGGTGCGGCATTTGATTTATGGGGGACAGAAGAGCACTGGGGGGGCCTGGGGGGAAACAGTATAACAGCAGAGGCTGGGCATTATATGCAGACCCAGCCTCTGTGTGCTAATTAAAAATACAGCATTATGGTGCTAAAGATCACGACCAAATTTCCCTATTAAAAGTGGCAACACTGTCATATGCAGAATTTTTGAGTTAGTTTTGTATGCATATGGTTTTGCAAATTTATAGTAGAAAAAAATATATATCAGAAAACTAGTACTGAAGATGAGCTTTGTCTTTTAATATTCCAAAAAGTGCATAAAGTACAACAGGTACAAAATTCTTCATCAATGATTCCATTCATAAAGATAGGCCTATTAAGAATTGTATGGTGCAATAGATGTGGTAACCAATTTTTAAGGCGACAACATCGACTCGTTTTTGGTCACAAGGACCTTTACACACATAATATACATCTGAACAGTATAAAATGTAACTCAATAAGCAAGAGGTAAATATCATCTGATTCTGGACAATCACAAAGCCAGGTTACACCCCCTTTTAGAATGCCATAGTAGAAAGCCGCGTGGTAGCAGGATAATGAGAGACCGGACTCTTCCTTTAAATGAGTTTATACTCTGTTCTCTGATGGAATTTTATTGGAATCAAATAATCACATCTATATAATTTTGAGTACGGAAGACTATTTTGAATATAGCTTGATATACAGTGGCTTGCAAAAGTATTCGGCCCCCTTGAAGTTTTCCACATTTTGTCACATTACTGCCACAAACATGAATACATTTTATTGGAATGCCACGTGAAAGACCAATACAAAGTGGTGTACACGTGAGAAGTGGAACGAAAATCATACATTATTCCAAACATTTTTTACAAATCAATAACTGCAAAGTGGGGTGTGCGCAATTATTCATCCCCCTGAGTCAATACTTTGTAGAACCACCTTTTGCTGCAATTACAGCTGCCAGTCTTTTAGGGTATGTCTCTACCAGCTTTGCACATCTAGAGACTGAAATCCTTGCCCATTCTTCTTTGCAAAACAGCTCCAGCTCAGTCAGATTAGATGGACAGCTTTTGTGAACAGCAGTTTTCAGATCTTTCCACAGATTCTCAATTGGATTTAGATCTGGACTTTGACTGGGCCATTCTAACACATGGATATGTTTTGTTTTAAACCATTCCATTGTTGCCCTGGCTTTATGTTTAGGGTCGTTGTCCTGCTGGAAGGTGAACCTCCGCCCCAGTCTCAAGTCTTTTACAGACTCCAAGAGGTTTTCTTCCAAGATTGCCCTGTATTTGGCTCCATCTATCTTCCCATCAACTTTGACCAGCTTCCCTGTCCCTGCTGAAGAGAAGCAACCCCAGAGCATGATACTGCTTCCACCATATTTGACAGTGGGGATGGTGTGTTCTGAGTGATGTGCAGTGTTAGTTTTCTGCCACAAATAGCGTTTTGCATTTTGGCCAAAAAGTTCCACTTTGGTCTCATCCGACCAGAACACCTTCTTCCACATGTTTGCTGTGTCCCCCACATGGCATGTGGCAAACTGCAAACAGGACTTCTTATGCGTTTCTGTTAACAATGGCTTTCTTCTTTCCACTCTTCCATAAGAGCCAACTTTGTGCAGTGTACGACTAATAGTTGTCCTATGCACAGATTCCCCCACCTGAGCTGTAGCTCTCTGCAGCTCGTCCAGAGTCACCATGGGCCTCTTGACTGCATTTCTGATCAGCGCTCTCCTTGTTCGGCCTGTGAGTTTAGGTACACGGCCTTGTCTTGGTAGGTTTACAGTTGTGCCATACTCCTTCCATTACTGAATGATCGCTTGAACAGTGCTCCGTGGGATGTTGAAGGCTTTGGAAATCTTTTTGTAGCCTAAGCCTGCTTTAAATTTCTCAATAACATTATTCCTGACCTATCTGGTGTGTTCTTTGGACTTCATGGTGTTGTTGCTCCTAATATTCTCTTAGACAACCTCTGAGGCCGTCACAGAGCAGCTGTATTTGTACTGACATTAGATTACACACATGTGCACTCTATTCAGTCATTAGCACTCATCAGGCAATGTCCATGGGCAACTGACTGCACTCAGACCAAAGGGGGCTGAATAATTATGCACACCCCACTTTGCAGTTATTGATTTGTAAACAAATGTTTGGAATCATGTATGATTTTCGTTTCACTTCTCACATGTACACCACTTTGTATTGGTCTTTCACATGGAATTCCAATAAAATTGATTCATGTTTGTGGCAGTAATGTGACAAAATGTGGAAAACTTCAAGGGGGCCGAATACTTTTGCAAGCCACTGTATGTGTTTATATACAGTTTATATATTCTGGTTGGACTTGATGGACGGATGTCTTTTTCAACCAAACTACTAACACTGTTCATAACCTACTAACAAATGTTATGTTGTAAACAATGTTTCTATCAAATGTACATAAGTATAGGGTGCTGACCATAAAGTGCTGAGGTAGTAGATAGCCAAAACATACGCAAAAATCCCACTGGCCATCTGTTAAGGGTGATTGCTTGAAAATTATATTAATCATATTAATTCATTAAATCATAAGCTAGCTCCAGGTTACTACCACAAACAATTGCATTGCAAGTGATACTTTGATCCTGTCAGGGAAATAGTTTAAAAGTTGCCACACACGATACAATAAAATTATCCGATTTTATGGCAATTCGATAAATATGATTGGCTCTCCTGAAAAATCAAAAGCTTTTCTTTTCATTCGACTGAAAAATCCAAACGGATTTTCGTTTTTTGTTTTTTTTTTCGATTTTTATCGATCCGGAATGCTGGAAATTTTTCTTAAATTTTTCTAAAGATTGTATGGTGTGTGTTAGATTGTCAATTTATTAATATACACACCCTTGCAATTTTCTCAGAGTTTTTCAATCATTTTTTTTATCATAATTGGGGAAAAATGTAACATGTGTGGTACATTGGTCGTATTTTTGAAATGTTACAATCAGTCAGAAAAATTGATTGAACAGCTATTTTAAAAATTATATGGTGTGTGGCCCCCTTTAGACCTTGAGGCTTATCTTTCCACTGGGTTCAGATACAGTGATTCTCACATCATGAAATTTAAATTTGTAGAACAAAAATGGCGAAAAACAAATCGGCACTAGGAAATTGGCACTATTTAAAATAGAATAAATGTGACAACTTCCATATTCCTTTCTCTACATGTTTTCTTTAAAGTTTTAATCTGCAAAAAAACTGTTGATTATTTAAAATTATTATTTTCTGTTTTTATAAGTGCAGCAATCCAGCTTTTATGGCTACACTGGAATGTTACCTAAACGCTACACACAGGGTGTAATGACAGGCGAAAGTAAGTACATTATTTACTTTTTATGAAGAGTTAATACACTGTGCCACTCTTCATCCTTACAAATTAGGTATTTAGGACTCACCACGAGCGCTTGTGATTTGAAAACCACTTGGCTAATGTTACCCTATGAGAGTGTTCCCACAGCAGCGTTGTGATTTTTTACAAAATCGCAAATGTGCTGCATGTAGCATTTTTTAGAGAAATTCAGTTTGAATGAATGAATGAGCAAAAACGCTCATTCATTCAAAAATTGCTCTGAAAATCACGTCACAAAATCACCAATCGCAAATCGCTAAGCACTAGCGATTGCTATTGTGATCTTGGTGTGCACTAGCCCTAAGGATGTTATTGTTTTAGCTTGAGAGGTCTGTTTGAAACTTAGTTATTTAAAAGTATAAGCATACATCATCAAACCTAAATGGAGATAAAAACTGCTTCAAATATTTTAATAACTGCAAAGCTGCATCAGAAACCATGGGGTATTTATACTAATATAATATAGCATTTCTAATGCAAACAGTTGCATCCATGTTGTTTTGGGATCTCTATTATATTTTAACTTAGTACATGGCAAGGAAATGAGCAGCGCTACTTAAAAACAGATAAGTGCCTACCTGCAAGAGAGTGCAAGCCCCACTTGTGGGGTAAAATACACACCTAGCATACACATGACCTCATATCAAAAAAGTCTTCACAGTTGCGGACACACAGGTAAGCACAATATCCAGAACTCCAAATTACAACCAAACCGACTGCCAAGGCAGTCGGTTTGGTTGTAATTTGGAGTTGCTTACCTGTGTGTCCGCAACTGTGAAGACTTTTTTGATATGAAGAATTAAAAGACGAATATTTGTTCATTTAAAGCCCCATTTGTTGTGTCTGTAATTTGATATTTAATTAGGGGTGGAACTGTACCATTGAGTTTTATCTGTAACGTGTTATACACATGACCTGTCTACCACTGGAGGATGTTGGTTTCCTGTAACAGCTTGCATGCAACTTGTTAAGTACTCGTCCCTCCCACTGCAGAGAAGTCATCCTCGATGGGAGGGGACCTAACACTAACTAAATCCTAACCTATGCATAGCCTGGGTGCGCCACCACGTAAAATTGAAAATTGCGCAAAAGGTGGATCAGCGCATCACCAGGCCGCCTCCGAATGGCCTCCAATCAGAGGTGCGCTGAGCCCCCCCAGAAACTGCAAAAGCACCTTTCACAATTGTTTCACAATTCAAGTATAAAAGTGGGCTGAAGGTTTTGATCTCAAAGGAGGTTGGGTATAGTTCTACATTTGCACTCAGTAGAGCAACCCTGCCATTAAACAGGGAATTATCTGTACACCTAGAAAAATAAACACATCCACACAAATGTGTTACTTAAATTAGCTAATATGAAAATTAAAAAAGGTAAAAAAAAATATTTTAACCACTTCTGTACCAGGGGGTGGTTTTGCTGATCGGTGCTGCGTAAGCTCTCCAGCCCGCAGCACCGATCAGATAGCAGCCAGGGCGATCAGACTTCCCCCCTTTTTTCCCCACTAGGGGGATGTCCTGCTGGGGGGGTCTGTTCGCCGCCGGCTGCTTGCGCTTGCAGGGGGAGGCTCTTCAAAGCCCCCCTCCGCAGCGCTTCCTGGCCTCCTTCCCCTTCCCTCCCTCTCCCTCCCCCTGTGAGCAGCGCAGGATGGAATTCCGTCCTGCGCCTGATAGGATAGGCTTCTGCCTATCAGATGTCGGCGATCCCCGGCCAATCAGAGGCTGGGGATCGCCGATCTTCCCCGTGTGTTTACATTTACCCTGCGAGCCGCGATCGGCACCCTCCGTGAACTGACATGGAACGGCCGCTCGTATAGAATCCACTTCAGGATTCAGGGGCGTACTTATGCGTACGCAGAATCCTGAAGTGGTTAAACTGCAGCACTTAAGAGCATTAGTATACAGTTGTGACACCATCACAGAAATATACAGTTAGGTCTGTAAATATTTAGACAGACAACTTTTTTCTAATTGTGGTTCAGTACATTACCACTATGAATTTTAAATGAAACAACTCAGATGCAAATAGGGGCAACTAAAGCATTTTAACACAATAACTAACTGGAAATAAAATGTTCATTTGTAATACTTGGTTGAAAAACCCTTTGCTGGCAATGACAGCCTATAGTTTGAACTCATGGACATGACCAGATGCGGGATTCCTCTTTTTTAATGCTCTGCCAGGCCTTACCGCAGCGGCTTTCAATTGCTATTTGTGGGTGGGCCTTTCTGTCCAAAGTTTATTCTTCCAACAAGTGAAATGCATGCTCAGTTGGGTTAAAGCCCAATGTACATAATACGATTCTTTGTGCAATTCGATTACGATTCTATTTAGGATCCGATTAATTCCGGCATGTCCGATCGGGATTCGATTCAATTCGATTTGCCATTGCAAAACAATGGCAAATTGAATTGAATGGAATCGAATCCCGATCGGACATGTTGGATTTAATCGGATCGTAAATAGAACCGTAATCGAATCGCACAAAGAATTGTATCGTGTAGATGGGGCTTAAGATCAGTTGACCGAATAGGCCATTCATGAATTTTCCACTGCAGACAGTATGTGTGAACACCTCCTTCATTCAGCTGCTTCTGTCCAGTCTCACATCATAAATAAACACTAGTGTCCCAGTGTCACTGGCAGCCATGCACTCCCAAGCCATCACACTGCCTCCACCGTGTTTTACAGATGATGTGGTATGCTTTTCTTGCCATCATTCTGGTAAAGGGTTGATCTTGGTCATCTGTCCAAAGAATGTGCTGACTTCTTAAGATGTTCTTTAGCAAAGTCCAATCTAGTTTTTCTATTCCTAAGGCTTATGAATACCTTGCACCTTGCAGTGCACCCTCTGTATTTACTTTCATGTAGTCTTCTCTTTATGGTAAACTTGGATATCAATACGCCTACCCCCTGGAGAGTGTTGTTCACATAGCTGGCTGTTGTGAAGGGGTTTCTCTTCACCACGGAAATGATTTTGTGATCATTAACCATTGTTGTCTTTGGTGGACGTCCGGGTCTTTTTGCATTGCAGTGTTCACTAGTGCTTGCTTTCTTTCCATGGATGTACCAAACTGTAGATTTTGCCACTCATAATATTGTAGACATTTCTCGGATGGGTTTTTTTCTTTTTTCGCAGCTTAAGGATGGCTTCTATCACCTGCATGGAGAGCTCCTTTGACCACGTTCTATGCTTACGCCAAAATCTTCCACATGTAAGCAAGTACCATGCCTCAAAGTAACTCTAGGCCTTTCATCTTCTTAATTGATAATGACTCGTGTATAAAAAAGAGGAACAGTACCTGGCACCAAATGCAGCAGGGTGGATCAACTGGAACTGGGACAAGGAGCGTACTCATCCAAAACACTTGTAAAATCCAGCAAAAAGAAGAAAAGCAGGGATTCACTTTCTCATAAAATCCCTTTATTTGCAGTTGGGTATAACAGGTACAGAGGAGTTGGGGTATTAAGTGCCTGACAGCTGTTTCACTGGTTACACCAGCTTCTTCAGAGGCAGAATAAAATAAAGGGATTTTACGAGGAAGTGGTGTCCCGCTTTTCTTCTTTCTGCTTTAATTGACAACGACATAACAATGGATTTGCGGACACCTGCCCATTAAATAGCCTTTGAGTTTTTAATTGTCATTTTACTTTTGAGCCTCTAAAATGAAGGGATTGTATTACAAAATGCTTTAATTGCCTCTCATTTCTATGCAATCATTTCACCCCACTGATTTAAGGCTGAAAGTCTGCACATCGACTGCATTTGAGTTGTTTCATTTAAAATTCATTATGGTAATGTACAGAACCAAAATTAGAAAAAAAAAAGTTGTCACTGTACAAATATTTATGGACCGCACTGTAAAAGTAAATAAAAAACAGAAGTAGATCATATGGAAGATTACACATATAACAGTATAATAAATATAATCAATACAGGTCCTTCACTTAAAGGCTGTTTGTTGTGACCTGTTTCTTTACCTCGCCTATACAAATTATATATGTATTTATATCTGATTAAATGTTGTTCTCATATTCTATTGGTCCCACAAAACCCCTGTTTTTTCTTTGCTCCAATGTGTTGTTTTTTTTTACAAAGCCTTGCATATTTCTTTCTTCCCCTGTAGCCCTAATGCATTAAGTACTGAAGTCTGGACACTACATACAGTAAATGCCACCCAGTATGTTACTTATTTCATGTTGCCTTTTTGTTTTTTTCTAGACTTGCTAGATACAATGTTCACTCAGATATGCATTCTACTCCCATTTAAAAGCTATCCGCTATCTTTTCCAGTAGGATACACTATGTTTTAATGACAATGCTCCCAAAACGCGCAAAATGGCTGTTTGGCGCAGAGGCTTCTGGGCGCAGCGTGAGCAGAATGACGGCTCACCCCGCTGCCGCACAAATTTGGGGGGGGGGGGTGTTAAATACTAAACTCAGAGGGAGAAGTACATTTGCCGGATCCCCGAATTACCCTTGCAAGGAGCACGGACTATAGCATTATTGCTATAGCTGCACCAAGCTTCGGGGCTTCTCTGTGTGAAGCATGCGCCAAAATGCCCTGCTTGGCTCAAAACTACTATGAGTGTCCCAGTTCTGCATAATTGCTACTGTAGATATTTTGAGGAGAGAGCACAGGTGACTAGGAATTCCAGATGTTACCGAACAAAACTTTGCAGCTCGCTTACACATGGTGTGCCCTGGACTCATTTACATGTATATTCTATATGTATGTACTATTCTACATGTATGCCCCGCTGCAGTCCGTAATGAATGCGGCAGCCAGAATTATCCACTTCTCTCATCTCTCCATCATGGCAGCTCCCCTCTGTGAATCCCTCCACTGCCTTCCTATCCAGTCCTGAATCAGATTCAAGATAATGTGTCTGGCCTACAAATCTGTCCACAAAACCTGCCCAACCTACATTTCCGATCTTACTCCGAGGTACACACCTAGCCGCTCACTCCACTCCTCCAATGAACTTCGCCTGACTGCCCCCCGCATCGCCCAATCCCATGCACACCTCCAGGACTTCTCAAGAGCTGCTCCAACACTATGGAACTCCCTACCTCCCCCATTAGGGATTCCCCCTCCTTTAACATCTTCAAGAAGGTCCTCAAAACTCACCTTTTTACTCTGTCCTACACCCCCCTCTCTCTGGAGTTCTAAACCCACAGCTGAACTCTGGTCCCCTACCTTTCGTGTCTCTCCCTCTCCCTCTAGATTGTAAGCCTTCAGGAAGGGTCCTCCTTATTATGTCTCCTACCTGTTCATGCACCTCCATTACTGTACACCCACCATATGGAGCTGAGTAATCTCTTGAGTGAACTTTGACTTGCCTCCATGTTCCCATCCAGTGACTGACCAATCATTACCTTGTACTCATACCGTGCTGTGTGATCTGGTTTGCATGTATTCCTGTATTGTCTTATTGCTGTATGTCACCCCTAAATATTGTCTGTAACCTTAACTAATGTCCAGTGCTGCCTAATATGTTGGCACTTTATAAATACAATAAATAAATGTTCTAAATGGATGAAAATGGAAAAACAGTGGCTGGCTCTGATCCACCCTTGCACCTTTCTATGGACAACCCAGAACCCTTCTACTGTTCCCCCCTTACTCAAGACTATTCCGTTTTCAAAACACATCTGAAATTACTGCAACTCTAGATTTAGAATTGTGGCAAAAATATCCCTTAGTATTAATATACTCTTCATCCCTAATATACCCAACAGCTTAATGTATCCCATTGTGAAAGCTTGAACTACTGGGGGTATTTTCCAATTGAAACACATTATTGACCACACCTCCAGATCTTTCCTCACCTATGAACAAGCTATTAAAATGATGCCTATTTTATCATTCTGTTATCAGCAAATTAGACATTATAAATAGCTCTTTTGTCAATCAGGCAGTTAGACACAGATCAGTGACTGTTTCTTGTATAGCAGTTACATTAGACAGTAGATCCCTTTGATGGACATTAATGGTGGCCACTAACCAAACAATTTGCCAAACGATCATTTACGAATGATTCTTTGTATGAATGATCAGAAATATCGTTTGAGACCACTAATGGACAAGAATCTTCTAACCAGTCTAATCAGATTAACTTCATTAATCGGAATCGGATTGGTTAGGAGATTTTTTTCCTTTAGTGGTCCCAAACGATCATTTCCAATCGTTCATACAAAGAATTGTGAGTATACAGCAAGCGTACCAGTCCTATGATGGCTGTCCAATCACTGGAAAGTTTAATAGTTAGCAATTCTGTCAATCAATGCTGCTCCATTTACCTCCCCGCGGTGCCTGAGCGATCCTGGTAAACATGTGTGGGGATCTTCACATCTAGTGACAAATTAAAATAAAAAGCATCAGGGACCATCAGAAACCTTAGCACAGAGGTATCTGGCTTTCTACCTCCAGTGTACTTTTAGTACCCATACCCAGAGTTTCACTGTAGCCAGTGCTGGTTGTGGGATGGTTGGGCTCTAGGGGAAACAGCCCAAAGTCATTTCAGAATACCTGAAACACAAAATTAAGTTTGTGTTCTTAACACGGCAAATTAACTCATTTATATCATTTCTACTGAAAACAGTTAACAGATTTTTGATTTCCCATTACAGGTACTGCAGGAGTTATTATCTCACTCAGCCGAATATTCACAAAGCTTCTGTTGCCGGATGAGAAAGAGAGCACCATTATCTTTTTCTTAATTTCCATCTCACTGGAGCTTATATGCTTCATTTTACACATGCTAGTGAGAAGAACTCGTTTTGTCCAGTACTATACAAATAAAAGCTTAGCAAAAAACTTTGTGAAGATCACAGCAGAACCAAGTTTTCATTACCAGGTGCATCAGAATGCTTCTTCAGAAGATGTAAGTGATGTTTATTATAAGCACTAATTAAAGGGACTCCGAGCAGTGCAGAAACTATGGAAAGATGCACATCATTTTAAAGCTCTCTTTCTCCTCTTTCCAATGATATATAAACCGCCACCCTACGCCTTTTAGTTTTCGCTATTTTCGCGATTGAAATTGCAGCGGCCGCGATTTCGATCGCGAAAATAGAGAAAACTAAAAGGCGTAGGTCAACGATTTAGGTGTCGTCAGAAAGAGGAGAAAGAGAGCTTTAAAATGATATCCATCAAGCCATAGTTATATTGTATTACACAGGGCGACTTTTTGTCAAAGTCAGCAGCTGCATTCAGCAGAATGGAGCTGCTGACACTGGGGAAAGTGTCGTCCTGTGTAATACAATATAACTATGGCTTGATGGATATCATTTTAAAGCTCTCTTTCTCCTCTTTCTGATGACACCTAAATCGTTTCCCTACACCTTTTAGTTTTCTCTATTTTCGCGATCGAAATCGCGGCCGCGGCAATTTCAATCGCGAAAATAGCGAAAACTAAATGAGGTAGGGTGGTGGTTTATATATCATTGGAAAGAGGAGAAAGAGAGCTTTAAAATGATATGCATCTTTCTATAGTTTTTGCACTGCTCGGAGTCCCTTTAAGTATTTATGGGAAAAACTTTATTTTCAGGATAGTTGTGAGCACTTGAAAGTTTCCCAAAGGTATGAATCCAGCCCATATTTGTTGTATGCATTGTGTGTGCTCAGCATGCACATTACTGTACTACTAATATTCAGATCTTGGCTGGAACACTTAAAATACAAATTACAAATTGTGGCTTGCAAAAGAAAAGCTGAGAGGTGCATTATAAGAAGTTTCATATACCCATTTTATAATCTTCTATGTAGGGCTTCTGAAATTTTAATAAAACAGTTTTATTCAACAAATGTGCTTAGCATTTTCACTGTAATACCTGTACTGATCAAATTGAGGTCACTAGTGGAAAAATGTATGTGATCTAAACCTTAGCAAATACTGTAAAAGAAAGCGAAAACAAAGAGAAAACACAACCGAGAGCCCCCAATAGTGGATTACTGATGATGATGATGAGTGTAGTAGTATCAGTATAGATATATACTCACAAGTGTAGGTTGACAAGGTAGGCAAGCACTGTATGTGCCTGCGGGGAATTTAGACCTGTCCCCACTCAGGTTAAGAAGTCGCTCTCCGTAGGAATAAAAAGAAAGAAAGGGACCACATCCATCCACCAGGTGGATAACAGTATTTTGTAAAAGAACAAAGGTGCCAGCAGGATAAAATGCAATCTAAGTTAAAAGTAGCATAAGATGGGGGGCAAGGGTGGGCTCTTACTTCCCCAAGAGAAGACACAACTATTGTATATAGCCAACAAGAGAAACACTTTTTAATTCTTTAGACTAAAAGTTTTTCTCTTGTTGACTATATACAATAGTTGTCTTCTCCTGGGGAGGTAAGACCACCCTTGCCCCCATCTTATGCGCTTTTCATTTAGATTGCATTTTATCCTGCTGGCGCGTCTGTTCTTTTAGCAAATACTGGATCCAATCTAATTTTTAAGAAAAAACAATTTCTGTCCCTACTAGTTTGGTAAATGCAAATTGAGACATTTTACCTATTGTTTTGAAACATTATATGACCCAGCTTTTTTTTGAGTTGTAGGTCACATACAGATGCTCCATTTTTATGCATTTCACGAGACAGCTGGGAATTCATTGTTCATTAGTGATGGCAAGTCATTTAGAAAGTTAAGCAGCAATCCATTGATTCCCTTCTTCCAGGTTCACAGTTTGGATAAGGTTTATGCATACATTTACAGTGTTTTTATTTTTATTGAGAGGCAAAATTTTAGATTAAAAAACAACCATCTTTCAGCGTATCTATTCATAGTAGTTCACCCAGTAGTGTGATGCAACACCCAGGTGGTCTTTACTAAACCTAGAACTAGATCAGTTTTTTTCAAAAAGTACTACATGTTCAATATTTAATACATGTGTTTTAAATCGAATGACACATTCATGAACACTGATATTATCCTATGTTTAAACAATGTCCCTTAAAAAAAAACTTCCAGATATTAACATATTTTTTTCAATTGAGATAGGACATTTTTGGGAAGTGCTGCTAAGTACTGGTGTATACATTTCACTGACAACCTCTTTGTTTACTGTTATCAATATACTTTCATACTTTACTGATGCCAAAACTGACAGAATGAACCATATGGGGAGGGGGAATTCTTCTCACACTTCATTTGTTAACCCTGTGTGAAACTGTGTGTGTGAGAGAGAAAGCTCCCAACAGCTGCAACTGCTGTGTTCTGTGTCTCTGACTGAAATGTCTGATGAGAGCAGAGGAAATGTAACTTGTTATAAACATTTGTAATTGTCTGTGACACCACAGCTTTTAATACGTTTTTTGCTTTCAGAGAAACATACTGACTGACATGCAACACTGACTGTGCATTGAAGCAGACACCCCTTCTGCAATTGATTTGTCCCAATAGAGCTAAATACATCACACAATGAATTAAAGCTTTTGCCTCTGATATTTACCATGAAAAGTAGGAAAATGTTTACACAGCTACTTAGACATTATTTGTACATTGTCATTTTAGAACACTTGGTTTGATAGTGTTCTTTTAAAGAGAATCTATAACATAAAAAGTTTCCCTGAGGGGTACTTACCTCAGTAGGGGGAAGCCTCTGGATCCTATCGAGGCTTCTCCCATCCTCCTCCATCCCACGGTGGCAGCGATCGAGCTCCCCAAATGGTGGGAATGTAAATATTTACCTTCCCGACTCCACCGCAGGCGCAGTAGCGGCATTCGGCTCTGAAATAGGCGGAAATACCCAATCGCGTTCGGGTCCGCTCTACCTGACTGAGATCGGCTATTTCCGCCTATTTCCAAGCGGAGAGCTGCAACAACGCCCCCCCCCTCCCCCCCCCCCAGCTGGAACCAGAAAAGGAGAAAGGGCAGGAGAAAAAATGAATTGCATATGGTCCCTGGACCCATATGCAATTCACTTTTTCTCCTAAGTTTTCTCCTACATGATAATTTTTCAACTTCTCTTTAAAATACATTTTTAGAATTTTGCAATTAAAAAAAAAAGTATTACAAGTAGTAAAAAAAAAGTGCTATCAAAATGATTTTCTTACTTGCTGGATGTTTAAAAGGCATTTTATTGGCAAGGTGTATTATTTCCTAGGAGATAATTTTCATCTTCTTTTTAAAATAACTTTTCAGAGTTTTACAATTGAAAAAGTACCAAAAAGTAGGTGGAAAGGTACTGTCAATTATCTTTTTGCTTGCTGGTGGCGTAAATGCATTTTTTCATAAGTTGTGAAAATATAGCCTAGGAGAAAACCTAGGAGAAAAAGTGAAAATGGAATACGGGGCCATTCTCTACTTTTCAAGTGTCCTTATCCTAGAGCTACATATTTTTTGCCTAGCATTGTTGTTGTTTTAAGCGATTAGTATATGATACTGTGGAATTTTGTGTGTTGGCTTCAAAACAAAGTTCCTGATACTTCCTTAGCAGCCATACAGCTCAATGAAGATAGTATTAGCATATAATTTAAAATCCTTAAAAAAAACATATATAGCACTTACACATCCTCAGGATTAAAAGACTACGGGCTCTCTCTTGCATGTAGGCCTGTGCCTGATTACCATTCATAAAGTCCCACAGCTTGGCTCACCTCCTCCTCACATGTGTGAATTTTCATAACTGTTTTTAAATTAGCAGCATTATGACCACCCTACATGTTTCGCCATTGGTTCTCACTCATCAGGATGCTCTGACACAGTTTACCAGTCATACAGTATATGCAGGAATTCAACAATTTTTCGTGTTTTCAATTTTTTTGCATACAAATATATTTGCCTATAAAAGACATGTATAAACAGTAAAGTTTTAACTTACAGGAAGCTATAGTGTTTTTTATTGCTATTATATTGATATTTGGTTTAGTTACAACTGGAAAATATAAAAAAAAAATGGTGTGCACTTTTTCAGAAAGTTTACAAAGTACATAAACAGAAATACTGTATGACTTTGTATTAACCTATGCACTTTGCCGAAGAAAGCTTTCCTATACATATGTTAATTTTACAAAAATAGAATGTTACAGTGTGATATAATTGTAATGACATGTTACACTTCTTTTTAGATAAGTAGAGGGACAACAAATGAGAACAGCATAGAGTTGCAGTCAGATGTAACTGCTAGAGGAACTTACGTCAGATTTGATGTTCCAGTGGCCAAAGTCAAAAGCAGCTGGCCTAGGTTCAAAGGTAAGCAACTCCATTATGTTCTATTTCTGGACTAGAATCATAAATTAATGTATATAAAAAAAATAACCATTTTCCATTTAAAATATATATACTGTGTTTTTTGGACTAATATGCTCTGGACCATAGACACACCTAGATTTAGAGGACAAAATCCAGGAAAAAAAATATACTAAACCTGGTGCGTCCATGGTGCAGGGGCTTCTTGCGGATCTTCTTCCCCCAATGATGTCCCCCTTGTACACTGTTATGTCCCTTTTGTGTCTCCTTGTATCTCTTGTGTTCCCCTTTTACCTCTTGTGTCCCCCTGTGTTTCTACGTGTACCTTTTGGATCATGACAGGAGAAAAGTGCCATACTAATGTTAACATTATTATTGTTGACATTGTACCAAGCTAAACTGAAGTTCACATAGGCAAACTGTAAATAATAGTCACACCTTGCTTGTTGTACCTTTTGGCCCTTTCTCTGTCTACTTGCATGTAACAGTCAGCTTCATGGGGAGTAGTGACAGGAAAACATTAACCCTGTGATGACCAGAGCTAGTATTCCTTCTCTATTCCATTTCACCCACAGCCAAAGACATCTGCTGATTCACACAGCCAGAGGCGCTATACGTGCTACCTGAGAGCTACTGTTTTGTCCCCTGTTTTATTGCCTGGTGAGGCGGGCTTGGTCCTGCGAAACGCGTTGCATCTATTGGGGTACTAATAAAGTGTTTATTTATGTCAGACAAGTAGTCTAGTCTGCTTTCAGAGGTAGGTCCACCACTGCCTCCCCAGCATATTTTAAAAGTTTTAATTATTGTTTTTATTCTGCTGGCGCCTCTGTTCATCAAAGTCACAGCCAAAGAGAGGTGACCTCTAATTTACAGCCTGCAAATGTACCATTTTACTACCAGTTAATGTAAAGACCCTTATCTATTCAAAAAAGAACAGATAGCATCTATTAAACAGAGTGGTCCCTGAAGAATGACAGCATGACAGAAAGTGTTTTAAACACACTTTATTCACTGCTGACTGCTCAGAAAAGGGATGGTTAGCTATTTAAGACTTCCTGCACTACAATCCTGTCACTTCACCTGTTAACTTCAAACAGGGATCTCTGCACGAGGACGCCAGAGATCAGACATCTAGTTCAGGAGCTTGTTCACTCTTACACACTGGAATTCCTCCAGTCCCCTCACGCCATGACCTGGCCTGTGGCCTCTCTCACACCTGAGGATCTGGTGAGTCATGCACTACAGTCATGTCTCCTGTCTGATGCCGGCAAATGTGGGGTTCTTTGCTTGAGGACGCCAGAGATCAGACAAGTTCAGAAGCAAGCATGGCTGAGTGTTTACTCCTACACGCTGGAACTCCTCATGCTCTCTGCTCTTGTGACCAGGTGTCCTGTCATATCACAATCCACAGAGAGTTAAGATGCAAATATATGACTGTCGGATTTTGCTCCTTTGGCCACAAAGCGCCTTAAAAACACAGGTAGCACAATCCATCGAGAGTTAACATGTCAAATATGACGGATTCTCTACTATGCCTGAAAAGTGCCTTAATAACTAAGGTAACACAATCCAAATGCAAAACATGCATGCCAGATTTTTCTACTCCAAAAATTAGGTTAAAAAACAGGTCACTAAAAACCAAGAGATAAAAAGCAAACATGGTATTAACATGTTAAAGGAAAACCATTAAATAAATAATTACCATTAAATAAATAAAATCTGTAAACTATCACTCAAGGTCAAACAATATATTATACAACTTATACACAAGACTTTTTTTTTTGCCATGGTAGCCAATTCAGACATGGTAGCTTTTCCTAACTCACTATGCTGTATGATTTAGCTACTGGTAGCTAAATCAGACGAAGTAGCCTTTTCAGACACCACACTGGCACTCATGCAGAGGGAGTGACGATAGAAGCTCAGAGAGGATTCCTGACAGAGGAGGCGTGGGCTGACTGGAATGGTAAGGGCTTCCACTGCACTTGCAGTTTCAGCAGCAATCATTAGATTAAATGGGGGAAGACTTAAAGAGAATCTGTACTCTAATATTCTTACACTAAAAAGCATACCATTCTATTCCTTATTTTCTCCTGTGCCCCTCTGTGCTGTTTCTGCCACTCTCTGCTGCAATCCTGGCTTGTAATTAACAGTTTTAGGCAGTGTTTACAAACAAACTAACCAGCTTGTGATAGGCTCACATAAACAGAGTGTGTGAGTCATACAGAGTGTGCAGAGGGCCTGCAGAGGGTGTGTATCGCTTCTATCCAATCACAAGCAGCCCTGCACATTCCACACATTCAAGCCTTAGCCCGACAGACACGACAGAGGAAAGGAGATAAGATTTATTACAGAGACAGTGCAATTAGGAAAGGCTGCAGTAAGCCAGAGCACATTAGAACAGGCATAGGAACTTATAGAATAGAAGAACTAAGGCTGAAAAATTTGTTACAGTCTCTTTAAGGTGGCCACCCACCATACAATTTTTTGAATATCTGTTCAATTTAAGAATTACTATCAATTTTTCTGACTGATTGTAACATTTCAAAAATATGACCAATGTACCACACACCTGCGCTCAATTTTTCCCCAATTATGATAAAAATGATTGGAAACTCTGACAAAATTGTTAGGGTTTGTATATTAATAAATTGACAATCTAACACACACACCATACAATCTTTAGAAAGATTGAAGAAAAATATCTGGCATTCCGGATCAATAAAAATCAAAGAAAACGGGAAATCCGATTGGATTTTTCAGTCGAATGAAAAGAAAGCTTTCGATTTTTTCAGGAGATCCGATCGTTTTTATCGAATTGCCGTAAAATCGGATCATTTTATTGTATCGTGTGTGGCCACCTTTACACTGACCTGAATATCGTACATTCGGACTATAAGATGCACACATTATTTACCCCCACTTTTGAGGGAGAAAAAGTACGTCTTATAGTCCGAAAAGTACGGTAATAACAATGAGCTTCAACTCAGGAACCATTATGTCGAATGACACCATATTTTGTATTAATTAAAGGAAAGTTTTTACAAATAACCAACAGAGGCATATTTGCTGGCATAATAGTCCATGATGTATTGCAGCCCAATTTGTCAGGTGCTGAGATCCAGAAGCCCACTAGTACTCTGAAATAATGACTACATGAGACACCTGTTTGAAAAGTTACTGACAATCAGCTTTTTAGTGCAGTGAATCTTCTCTGCCCAAGTCTCTCAATATCTTCCCTAAACCTCAACTGTGTATAATGCTGTCAGCAAAGATGAGACGTTCCATAACAGAAGTTTAGAAATTGTGTGCATGAGTGGTGCTTAACCACTTACTGCACCAGGTGCAGTATAATCACGGCCTGTGAAAACTTCACTTGAAGTCCCAGGGCCATGAATATTTGTCTTTAGAGGCGGGCGGCCTCCGCTTGCTCCCGCCAGTGCCCCGTGCGCGCTACCGTTGCTGCCCGTTAGCAGGGAGATGAATTAATGGGAACGTGTATACTCTCTGCACACTCCTTCCCATGGATATGTTTGATGACATGCCTGGTAACTCACCAGAGACTCACAGGACCAAGTTTGTTTATACTGAAATATTCTGTAATTTCCAGCACCTCTTCAAAGAAGCATTGTCAGCTGCAGACAGTTACCAGCACAACGACATCTGACATAGGTTACTGTGTCAACAAGCCCAAACAATGGATGAGGAAAGACTACACATTTAACTCCATGAAGACAGATTATCCTTGTTGGAAAATTAGAAGAACAGAACTAGATGTTTGAATCTCCAAATAAGAAGAATAAGGGACTCCATTGTGGCCTTAAAGAACACCATCTTGAACTTATTATTAACCATGTTAACCATGTTTCCTCAGCAGATCCAACAGTATACAGGACTGACATAAAACATGAGTTAAATTATATAGTAAAAATCCACAGCGCTACTAAAATTGATTACACTCTTTATTTCATAAAATAGCATGAAGTATCTTCTCCACAAAACCTAATTGGGCACCTGCCTATTTAAACCATACACAGAAACATCAGTACAATGCATATGCACATAGTAATGGTACCACACACATGCATTACCCTCACCAATACTCTCATTGTAATGGGTTGTCTGAAAAAAATGGTTCAAACAGGGGTCCAGCAAAGAAGTTTTACTCCACCTAATTCACAATTAAAAAATGTTAAAATATGCTTGCAAGCACAAAAAGCAAAATGTATCCATATAGAGCATGTAGAAGGCCTTACAGCCTAATCTGTTATCGTTTCGCGTGAAAATTCGCGAGCGCGCGCGATGCGAAAATTCGCGCGAAAACGGCCGTGCTAACAGTTAGCACTCTTTTGTGAATCAAGCCCCTTGTGTTCAGAATAGGATGTATAGATAGAAAAAATTGCACACTTATACCATCATGAATCATCACAAATAACGATCTATGCTACTTCACGTGCAGCCCTGCGTACATTACCCGCTCCATACATGTGATGAGGTGGTTAATGCCGTACAAGAAGAGATGATTCTCTAGCCACCGCTCGAGCCACCCGGAACACACAGTGGGGAGAGACTCACAGATCTGCAGCCGTATTCAGCGTTAGGCAGCCTGATATCCAGAAGCGCAGCAATGATAGGCTGAACAGTCCTGGCTACTTGGAGTGACATCACTCTAGCTTGTTCTGGAACGCTGACGTTTCAAGTGGTCCGTCCCTCTTCTCTGCTCTGAAGAAGTATTTAAGGGATACTGCTATCCATTCAGCTGCTGACAGCTTCTTGGCACTAGTGTAATGAAACCCTATGGGCCCGTTCTTACTTGGGCGATTTGCGTTAATCGCCGCAAATCGCCCAAAATAATGCAAATCACCCAAAAACGCAAAATGCAAACGCGTCGCCTGCACTATTTTCTGGCAATTTCCCAGCAATCGCGTTTCAGTGCTATAGAAGTGCTAAATGCGATCGTGGCAAAATCGCCGCAGTGTTCAGTGATTTTTCCATGTGAAATTGTGGAAAAAATCACTCCTGCAAAACGCCAGCAAAAAGTGTGAAAGAGCCCGTACTCTTTTTTTTTTTAGAAAACATTGAGTGTTAATGAAGCCAAACAACACAGCATTGCCAAGGAATACATTTTTGCAGACGGGGGTGGGGAGGGGGCAATCCACCCTATTAACGCTCCTGCATATACCAAATAAACTTTTGCTCATATGATTTGCTATAATATCGATGCTAATAGTCCATAGAGCATTAGGAGAAAGTATATACTTATTTTATCAGTCAACCATTTGGTGCACTTAACATTTTGCAATTCAGATTTAATTAGACAGAATGCCACCATATCCTATCCTTTAAAGTGGACCTGAGCTTTTGCACAGGATAGAAAGAAAACATAGAGTAATGCACTCTGTATGTATTTAGAGAGTTTAGCCTGTCTAATTCCCCCTCATCTGTGACTAATCATAAGTATAATTTGATCTCTCAGCTGTGTCAACCTATACCCATGTATAAGACAAGCCAACACAATAAATCTCCCCAATTGATCTAGATAGAGGTCCAATGACTGATAAGGGAGCGCTCTATGGACCAGGACACTGACACCACGGGAATATGAGAAATAAGTAGAATGGTATGAATGAGCTACCCAACGCCTTTGCAGTGCCAGTACCCTCTGCCCAGTGAGATGCATCTCTTGTAAAATACAGATATACTTGGATATAAATGTATAAACCAGACCACGCTTTACAGGTGCATGAAGAGGGGAGGGGTGTGAAAGAAGAAAGAAAGAGAAAGTAAAACAAAAAAAAAAGGGCAATACAATATTCAAACCAAGATCCATGTCTATGGGCGAACATACCAATATTACACAACAAAAGCGTCCATGACACAACAAAATGCCAATAAATCCAGCCCCAGATACAATAATTAATGCTTATTAAGGAAAATCACAATAAAAAAAAATTAAAAACTACAGACCGCAAATAGGATCAAATATATTATAGTGGGTGTTTATATCCTTCCACCTGGTTACATCTCTCTGATGGACGTGGTCATGAGTAAAGTTTCTCTGCACTATCCAGCCAAACTATTGATTTGTGGAAATTGTGACATGTCCCCCAACCCAGACATTGACAGGCTTAACCCCCAAAGTAGAGATGGGTAAATTGGGGTGCTTAGCCCCCAAAGTAGAGATGGGGAAATTGGGGCATGGTCGGACTCGGAGACTCTCCTTCTTACAGATATATGGTGGTGGAAGAATCCCAATTTGCGTCAATACGCTTGCCACTTTGCTTCTCACCGCCCTTTGTCCCGTATTGGTCTGGCTTTTGGCAACCAAGATGTGCTTCCTTTGGTCCGTGAGTTCTAGATCCTTCCACGGGGAGTCTCTGATTATTATCCACTCTTGGTGACTTTGGATTTCGGCAGGCAGAAGGGAGCTGTGATTAAACGAGTTTCCCAGTTCTGGATCGAGAACTCAGGTGTTAGTGAAAAGGTTGACACTGACTTAAAGGAGTACTGGGATTGGAACAGTGGCACTGCTACATTATGTAGGGTCTGGGATGCCCATAAGGTGGTGGCTCGGGGTTCATATACCTCCGCTATAGCTGCCTCTAAGAGGGAGAGTTCTGCTGAGCTTTCATTAGCGACTCTGGAATACCAGTATCTTTCTTCTAAATCTGACCTGGATTATGATAATTGGCAGCAGAGCTTGAGGAGGCTCCGTGTGTGCAGAGTCAGGGCCACAAGGATGTCCCTTCTTCATCAAACCCAAAGGATTTTTGAGCAAGGTGAGAAGGCAGGGAAACTTTTGGCTTGGTTGGCTAAAGAGAAAAACAGCGTCACAGCTATCTCTAGAATTTTAGATGCAGTGGGGGTTGTCCACACAGATCCTAAGCATATAAACCGACATTTTGCCATCTTTTATGAGTCTCTTTTATACCTCTAGGTTGCAGCTGTCAGTGGCTGAAATTCAGTCTTACTTAACTGATATTCCTTTCCTGCAGTTCTCAGATTCTCAGAGGCAACAGTTAGATGCCACTATTTCCTCTGAGGAAGTCTTAGATGCAATGTCGGACTTGCAATCAGGTAAGGCCCGGATGGCCTTCCAATAGAGTTTTATGTCCACAATAACTCCCTCCTGGTCCCTTGTTTGACAGAGGTCCTCACCAAGGCTTGTGAATCCCAACAGGTCCCTGCGTCTTGGGTGGAGGCAGTAAGTGTACTTATATTGAAGCCTTGGAAGACTCCCGTATCTTGCGCGTCATATCGGCCGATTTCCTTGATCAATGCTGACGCCAAGACTTTTGCTAAGGTTTTGGATAATTGCTTGGTCAGGGTGATTGGTGACATTATACATTCAAACCAAAGTGGTTTCATGCACGGATATTAACATCAGACGCCTTTTTAACCACTTGCCGACCACACACTCATACCGTGCGGCGGCAAAGTGGTAGCTGGAGGACCAGCGACGCAGATCTGCGTCGCCAGGTGCCTCCCTAATTAATTAAGAAGGCCGCTCGCGCGAGCGGCCGTTTCCTGTTAGATCTCGGAGCGGGTCTCCGTGAATAGCCTGCGAGCCGCTGAACCCCACCAGGAACCCCAAGATTGGGCAATTGTATCCCTGGATGCTGAAAAAGCATTCAATTCGGTTGAATGGGACTATCTGTGGGAGGTCATAAGGTGCTTTCAGTTTGTCCCCCATTTCATACAAATAGTCCAGCTTCTTTATGGCTCACTGGTTGCAAAGGTTAGATCTAATATGATGTCTCCCCACCTTTCCCTCTGTCCCGAGGCACCAGGCAGGGGTGTCCCCTATCACCATTACTTTTTGTTGTGGCACTTGAGCCTATGGCCATCCGGGTCTAGTTGTCAAAAGATATAGCCAGTCTCCAGGTGGGTCAGCTGGAGGATAAGCTAGCTCTTTATGTCGATGATACTTTGCTATTTGTGAATAATACATCCACATCCTTGAGGGCAAGTCTACACCTAATTGAGGACTTTGGCTCAGTCTCAGATCTTAAAATCAATTGGGACAAATCTTTGGTCCTGCCATTAAATTCCAGCCATAGCTTGGCCCCCCTGATGTACCAGTGCAGTGGATCGGACAGGTGAGGTATCTTGGAATTGATGTTACTCTAGATCTATCCCAGTTTATCCAACTAAATTTGTTACCTATCCTCCGTCAATTAGAATCTAAATGCAAGGCATGGAATTCTCTCCCTCTGTCTCTCATAGGTAGATCCAATTTAATTAAGATGATAATCCTGCCCAAGCTTAACTATATTTTCCGTAATTCTTCTTGTTGGATCCCTAAAAGATACTTTGGCCTAATAGTCAAAATGGTCACATCCTTTATTTGGGCAAACAAACTCCCTGGATCGGGGGGGGGTTGGCTCTGCCCAGCTTTTTCTTATATTTCCTGGTGGCTATCGGTGTTGCAGTAAGGTGGTGGTTTGGACGGACAATCCCCTGCTGTCACTCTGGAGGCAGCAATACTTGGCTCATATGAGGCCCTTACGTACTTGCCGTTCTGGGGTCTCAGATGCTCCTACTTTGAAAGCATGGGACTGCACTACTAAACTGACTAAAGAAACAGTTATGTTTTCGCCCTACACACCCCTTTGGGGCAATCCACACATGGAGCATTTCCTGACCATTCTTGATCCTTCGCTATGGTCAAGTTATGGCATTAAGCACCTGCAACATATTGCCCCTCAGGGCACTCTGCTACAATTTAATAAACTTAAGGCTGCATACAATTTGAACAACAGGATGTTCTTTCATTTTTTGCAGTTGAGACATGCGATGCAGGCTCAGTTTTTCCCAGTGATCCTGTGTCCATTGGCTCGAGTGATCTGGAAGCGCTCTATGTTCTGGAAAAAGTTGATAAACCTTTATCTGCTAGGTATAACTGCCTACTCTGGGATAGGGGCAGGAGAATAGACAGATGTATAGCCAGGTAGTGCGCTGAAGTCCCTGATTTAGATGCAGAAGATCTTGAGACAATCTGTCTGTAAAAGACAGATAGATTTCCCTCAAAATCCTGCATCGGGTATATTTATTTATTGAAGTATTTATATAGAGCCAACATATTACGCAGCACTGTACAGAGTATATATTGTCACTAAACCATCCCTCAGAGGGACTCACAATCTAGTCTCTACCATAGTCATATGTCTATGGATGTATTGTGTAGTGCACCCCATATTACACCCCATTACTCCTCCGTAAGGTAAATCCTGTGTTACCTCCTGATTGCACTAGATGTGGCTCTGCCCCAGGTACTTTTGGTCACATGTTCTGGACAAGCCCTGCCTTATCTACGTTTTGGCGTAAGCTTGGTGAATGTATTCAATTGGTTTCGGATTTCCCAGGCCCACTAACTCCCAGAGTCGTGTTGTTTGGCTTGACTGGACTGGAGCATCTCCATGGATGTCAAAAAATACTGATCAAAGTAATTTCCTGCCACTGGAACTAATCTCAAGCTTCCTCTTGTAAATTGTATAAGATTACAGGGGCGTAACAATAGACCCTGCAAGGGATGCCTCCGCAGGGGGGCCCAGAAGCCACAGGGGGCCTGTGGGGGGAAACGTTTGAGAGACTGACAGCTAAGGGAACGAGAGAAAAAAACCTATTCTGCTCTCACACCATTGCTATATTGACTGCATGTGTCCAAAACACTGATAAGGACTCATAAACACTCTTGAATTTATACACTGTCCCTGCTCCCTATGGGTTCGTAAAAAACATCTGTCTCTCACTGCTGCAAAGATCTGATGACTGCATGTACAACCTAACAAAGAATAAGTCACATTTTGAAAAAACCCTTTAGACTTTCCCTTGTTCACTCTGAAAGGATTCCTAGATCTTATCACACAGGCTTGACCTTATGGCCTCTAATTACTTTTACAACACAGCAGAGTGGAGATTGATGTCTTACTGTTGCTGCTTCATTGAGAGCTTGTCTCGTACTGAGTTAAAAGATCCCGTAATAAGAGTGAATCAATCAGTGACATTCTGGATGTTTTGCCAAAGTTTCAGTGAATACTATATGTTATGTTAAGCATGTCATTGTTGTTCCTCCATATAGCATGTGCTCTCATTAACCACTTGCCGACCGCACGCTTATACCGTGCGTCGGCAAAGTGGCAGCTGCAGGACCAGCGACGCAGTACTGCGTCGCCAGCTGCAGGCTGATTAATCAGGAAGCAGCCGCTCGTGCGAGCGGCTGCTTCCTGTCAATTCACGGCGGGGGGCTCCGTGAATAGCCTGCGGGCCGCCGATGGCGGCTCGCAGGCTAAATGTAAACACAAGCGGAAATAATCCGCTTTGTTTACATTGTACGGCGCTGCTGCGCAGCAGCGCCGTAAGGCAGATCGGCGATCCCCGGCCAATCAGCGGCCGGGGATCGCCGCCATGTGACAGGGGACGTCCCGTCACTGGCTGCACAGGACGGATAGCGTCCTGTGCAGCCCAGATCTCCCGGGGGAGCAGGTAGGAGAGGGAGGGGGGAGAATGTCGCCGCGGAGGGGGGCTTTGAGGTGCCCCCCCCCGCAACATGCCTGCAGGTAGGAGCGATCAGACCCCCCCTGCACATCATCCCCCTAGTGGGGAAAAAAGGGGGGCGATCTGATCGCTCTGTGTGGCCGCGGATCTGTGCTGGGGGCTGCAGAGCCCACCCAGCACAGATCCAAACAAACAGCGCTGGTCCTTAAGGGGGGGTAAAGGGTGGGTCCTCAAGTGGTTAAAGGTCGCACACATCAGATAAAAGTCTTTGGAAAATGAAAGATCACAGACCAATTGTACCCCCTTCCATGTAGTATAAGAGCCATACTCTACACAGTCTATTCTATGTAGCTGAACTCTCCATCAGACAGACATCTTTGCAAGATGCTGCACACAAAGATGCTGTACACATGCAACAGATCAGTATCTGCAAAAGATCCGTTCCTGCAAAATGCATTGATAGTCTATGATATCTGCAGATCTCATACACACCTTGTTTAACGGACATTCATCTGCAGATCAGACAATTATCTGCCGATCTGAAGATCCTTCCTGGTGGATCTGATCTGCAGATAATTGTCCATTAAACAAGGTGTGTATGAGGATCTGCAGATATCATAGACTATGAATGCATTTTGCAGGAACAGATCTTTTGCAGGAACAGATCTGTTGCATGTGTACAGCATCTTTGTGTGCAGCATCTTGCAAAGATTTTTATCTGATGAGGAGCTCAGCTCCATAGAATAGACTGGGTAGAGTATGGCTCTTATACTACATGGAAGGGGGTAAAATTGGTCTGTGATCTTTCATTTTCCAAAGACTTTTATCTGACGTGTGTACCCACCTTTAGTAAAATAATACGGCTGTGTGTACATGTACTGTATGTACTGGGAACAGAGCTGCAACGAGGGACTTGTTGGCTGCAAGGGGCTGGGGGAAGCCCCGGGTAAGTAGATCTGGGGGTAACATAGATTGCCTGACATTTCCTTTAAGTCTAAGTGTTTTTATCTGCATGGGGAAAACACATTGGTCCTCAGTTTTCCTGTGCAGAAAGCGAGGGGGGTGGGGGGCCCAATCCAAAGTTTCGCGTGGGGGGGCCCCATCCAAAGTTTTGCAGGGGGGCCAAGTGATGTCTAGTTACGCCCCTGTAAGATTACATATGTAAATAGAAACTGTCCAACCAAATTTAACAGAATCTGGGATGAGTGGATTAAGATACATGCCCCTGAGCTAGCAGATTGAACCTCTTAGCAGTCTTGTGGCTGTATGTTCATTCCCTGTGGTACTGTCAGATGCCCCCCCACCCTCCTTCTTTTCCCTTTTCTCTTACACTCTTTTCTTCTTTATTCTATTTCTACTTTTCCTTTTCCTCTTCATTGTTTTCTATTTCTACCTTTCCTTTTCCTCTTCATTCCTTTCCCTTTTGGCTCTCTATTTTTGAGTTTTTAAGTTGGCTCTCGGTCAACATGTGCTGGTTCAGCGGCCTATGTTAGGCCGGTCTATATCCTGTGGAAGTCTTCTCCTCCGATTCCTGTAGTTATTGCTACTTGTTTTCTATTTTATTATGCTCTGTGTTGATTCAGCTATTTATATTCATGCATCTTGTCTCCAATTATTGAATTGTACATCAGTTTGTTCCATGCTTGTACACTCCTTTTCTATGTGACTAACAAACTTTTATTGTCAAAAAAATGATTCCTACACAACTTTTCAGTTGCCCTTGTCATTTTACAGTTTCAGGAACCCCATTAGAGTTACTTTTAAAACCCCTAAACTTTTTATTTTCTTAGGTAACTGTCCTTAAATTGACCCTAAACACCAGCATATGGGTCTTTCAAATTAACCGTATTGAAGGACTTTTGTGCAATGTCAAAGGGGTCTTAAAACCCCTTTTGATGCCCCTTGCAACAGTAATATTTAAGCCCACTCCGTAGACTTTTCAGTGCTTTGATTTCAGGAAAATGAAATGCAAAGTTTCTCAAAACTCTATTATCGAACCAGAATTTAGCAGTTTTGCTCATCACTAACTCTGAATTTAGTTTGCTCACACTAAATACTAAAATCAACCATAACTCTGACAGAAAAAGTCATAAAAGTGGTAGAGAATTACTGGCAGTAGTGTTATCAAATATAACAGGATGTTATCCTTTTTTAATGTATTATCAATCCTTTGGCTTTTTCTTCCTTTACATTTACTTGAATGCCAGAGGAAAGTTTGTGTGGTTCACGGTTTGGTGCTTTCTAAATGAGATAAAACTGCTTTTTCCTACTTGTCTTGCAGATATGATGTACCATCGTTACCAGGTGTTACAAGTAATTTGGGCGTATATGTTGTCTATCTCTGTGACATACTTCATTACACTGTGCCTTTTTCCTGGCTTGGAATCCGAGATCAGAGATTGCACAATGGGAGAGTGGCTTCCTATCCTCATTATGGCAGTATTCAACCTGTCAGACTTTGTGGGCAAGGTAAGTTACTATAAGGTAAACTGTGTTTATGAACAGATATTGTATTAGGTGGTTCTCACTCTGAATGTGCAGTTGACTTAACAATCTACCAGTGAATTAATAGTAAACTTGTAGTAACTAGAGCAGTACCAGACAATGCAACTGCAATGGAGCCCAGCACTGCGAGGATGCCCATAACATCCGGCAGAGTACTGGCAGGTGGGAATGCTATTGTTTAATACATTTTCTTTTTATAATTGCATTTAATTGCAATTACTTTTAAGTGTGCAGTAAAAACATTCACAAAAAATGTATAGTTTCTTATACTTACTAGGGGCTTCCTCCAGCCCCAAGCTCCCAGCATGTCCCTCGCCGCAGCTCTCCCCGCAGCCGTTCGGCGCAGCTCCGACCCGGTCCCCGGCGATGACATCAGGCAGACCTCCATGTCGGCCTGTACTGCGCCTGCGCGAGCGGTGCTGTCAATCGCCGCCACGTGAGCCGGAGCGGAGTGCGCAGGCGCAGAACTACTGCGCCTGAGCAGTCCGCTCCAGCCCACGTGGCGGTGATTGACAGCGCCGCTCGCGCAGTACAGGCTGACCTGGAGGTCGCCCTGATGTCATCGCCGGGGACCGGGTCGGAGCTGGGCCGAACAGCTGTGGGGAGAGCTGCGGCGAGGGACATGCTGGGAGCTTGGGGCTGGAGGAAGCCCCCGGTAAGTAGCACTTATTTTATTACATTTTCCCTGATGACTCCTTTAAGGTTCCTGCCATTTTTTACACTTTAGCTGTATCCCTTTGATACAGCATTAATTTTAAAATATCCCTTTGATACAGCATTACTTTTAAATTACTTCTACCATCTTGGTGATATATATTTAGTTGTTTTTCAGTACAATCTAGGCTTTCCTTGGGTAATTTTTTTACCAAAACTTTTATTTTATCATCATTTTATGGGGGAAAACTAGGCGTAAATGCAAAAAATACCCATTTTTTCCTGGAACCATAATTGAAAGTATCTCTTGTGGATCACAGGTGGTCAACTGTGAAAATTAAAGATTACCTTAAGCATGAAGGTAGGAAAACAGGGGAACAAACAGAGAATTTGGTCTGTGCCCATCACATAAAATTCTTCACTCATGCAGAATTTCAGCTTTTGAAATACAGGAACACCATTTAAACACGATACTTTACCTGCTTCTAGGGCAAGACAAGTCCTCATTCCTTTCTTTAGTGCAACTCCACAACGTGCATCCTATCTCCTTGCTGTTTCTGTCTGTGCATGTCATGTGGCGGGCAACGGAAGCAACAAGGAGATAACCTATATGGTGAACGACTACACTAAAGAGAGGCATAAGGACCTGTCCTGCAGCTGGAGAGCAAGTTAACTATCAGGTTCCGCTGCAGCAGCAGGGGCTATTGTTACGCCACTGAGCTGATTGTATACTTGTAACACATATTCAGACCCTTTAAAAGAAATGACCAGATCTGCCAATAGGACAGATATTAGGACAGTCATTGCTGACTGAGCAGGAGAGCACATTGCTCTCATTTATTATTTTTCATATGTGATGTGATTACAATGCCTTTGTTTCTCTGATGCACTTTGCACCCTAGCACTGAGCACTTTTTCCCTGATGTCGGCTCCAATTAAGGGGTTGAAACATGTTGGATTTACTACTTTATATGTAAAAGATTAAAAGCAATTTAGTCAAGGATACAGTGATTTAGATAATTAAAAATCTGCCTGAATGGCAGAATGACATGATCTACAATATAGATGAATCCTGCCTCAATCTGTTATAATATCCATTATGAAAAATGTTAATAGACTATAATTAAAAGTTATGTTTTCTTATGTACTTCCAAGAGGATCAATTATTGTGTTTATAATACATTTTAAGAATAACAAGCATATACAATGGTACAAGTGTATGCACTTAAAAAGGGACATTATAATGTAACCCTTACAGGTTAGCAATAATATTGTCAATTAACAAGACCAAATCCAGCAGCTAATTAGCCTCTTGTACTGAAGGAGCTTAAAGGAATACTGTAGGGGGTTGGGGGAAAATGAGTTGAACTTACCAGGGGTTTCTAATGGTCCCCCGCGGACATCCTGTGCCCGCGCAGCCACTCACCGATGCTCCGGCTCCGCCTCCGGTTCACTTCTGGAATTTCATACTTTAAAGCCTAAAAACCACTGAGCCTGCTTTGCCGTGTCCTCGCTCCCGCTAATGTCCCCTGACCCCACTACAGTATTCCTTTAAATCATACATACAAACTTGTACAAAAAAGATTATAAACATAAACAAGAACAGTAAGATAATTTGGCTCAGTGTTAAGCGGCACCTAGAGCCTGCAGTCCTGAAAAGGGCTATAGGTGAGAGGGTAGGGAGGATCTTCCCATCCTCTCAATGTGCCCACCACTGACCCTTGAAGGGAGCAGGGGAAAAGAGGAAGAGAAAAGAGAGAAGGGGTGAAAGAGAAGAGCAGAGGAAAATAGAAAAGGAAAGATGAGTCTAAAAGAGTAGGTTAGCTAGAAGAGATTTCAATATGTGTTATATGTCTCAATGTCTAGGCCAGGGAATTCAAGTTTAACCACTTGAGGACCTAGGGCTTTCTACCCCTTGAGGACCGGCCACTTTTTTTCCATTCAGACCACTGCAGCTTTCACGGTTTATTGCTCGCTCATACAACCTACCACCTAAATGAATTTTGGCTCCTTTTCTTGTCACTAATAAAGCTTTCTTTTGATGCTATTTGATTGCTCCTGCGATTTTTACTTTTTATTATATTCATCAAAAAAGACATGAATTTTGGCAAAAAAATGATTTTTTTAACTTTCTGTGCTGACATTTTTCAAATAAAGTAAAATTTCTGTATACATGCAGCGCGAAAAATGTGGACAAACATGTTTTTGATAAAAAAAAACCCATTCAGTGTATATTTATTGGTTTGGGTAAAAGTTATAGCGTTTACAAACTATGGTGCCAAAAGTGAATTTTCCCATTTTCAAGCATCTCTGACTTTTCTGACCCCCTGTCATGTTTCATGAGGGGCTAGAATTCCAGGATAGTATAAATACCCCCCAAATGACCCCATTTTGGAAAGAAGACATCCCAAAGTATTCACTGAGAGGCATAGTGAGTTCATAGAAGATATTATTTTTTGTCACAAGTAAGCGGAAAATGACACTTTGTGAGGAAAAAAAAAAAAAAAAAAGTTTCCATTTCTTCTAACTTGCGACAAAAAAAAATGAAATCTGCCACGGACTCACCATGCCCCTCTCTGAATACCTTGAAGGGTCTACTTTCCAAAATGGGATCATTTGTGGGGTGTGTTTACTGTCCTGACATTTTGGGGGGTGCTAAATTGTAAGCACCCCTGTAAAGCCTAAAGGTGCTCATTGGACTTTGGACCCCTTAGCGCAGTTAGGCTGCAAAAAAGTGCCACACATGTGGTATTGCCGTACTCAGGAGAAGTAGTATAATGTGTTTTGAGGTGTATTTTTACACATACCCATGCTGGGTGGGAGAAATATCTCTGTAAATGACAATTTGTTAATTTTTTTTACACACAATTGTCCATTTACAGAGATATTTCTCCCACTCAGCATGGGTATGTGTAAAAATACACCACAAAACACATTATACTACTTCTCCTGAGTACGGCGATACCACATGTGTGGCACTTTTTTGCACCCTAACTGCGCTAAAGGGCCCAAAGTCCAATGAGTACCTTTAGGATTTCACAGGTCATTTTGAGAAATTTCGTTTCAAGACTACTCCTCACGGTTTAGGGCCCCTAAAATGCCAGGGCAGTATAGGAACCCCACAAATGACCCCATTTTAGAAAGAAGACACCCCAAGGTATTCCGTTAGTAGTATGGCGAGTTCATAGAAGATTTTATTTTTTGTCACAAGTTAGCGGAAAATGACACTTTGTGAAAAAACACAATTAAAATCAATTTCCGCTAACTTTTGACAAAAAATAAAATCTTCTATGAACTCACCATACTCCTAACGGAATACCTTGGGGTGTCTTCTTTCTAAAATGGGGTCATTTGTGGGGTTCCTATACTGCCCTGGCATTTTAGGGGCCCTAAACCGTGAGGAGTAGTCTTGAAACGAAATTTCTCAAAATGACCTGTGAAATCCTAAAGGTACTCATTGGACTTTGGGCCCTTTAGCGCACTTAGGGTGCAAAAAAGTGCCACACATGTGGTATCGCCATACTCGGGAGAAGTAGTACAATGTGTTTTGGGGTGTATTTTTACACATACCCATGCTGGGTGGGAGAAATTTCTATGTAAATGGACAATTGTGTGTAAAAAAATCAAACAATTGTCATTTACAGAGATATTTCTCCCACTTAGCATGGGTATGTGTAAAAATACACCCCAAAACGCATTATACTACTTCTCCTGAGTACGGCGGTACCACATGTGTGGCACTTTTTTACACCCTAAGTACGCTAAGGGGCCCAAAGTCCAATGAGTACCTTTAGGATTTCACAGGTCATTTTTGTTTCAAGACTACTCCTCACGGTTTAGGGCCCCTAAAATGCCAGGGCAGTATAGGAACCCCACTAATGACCCCATTTTAGAAAGAAGACACCCCAAGGTATTCCGTTAGGAGTATGGTGAGTTCATAGAAGTTTTTATTTTTTTGTCACAAGTTAGCGGAAATTGATTTTAATAGTTTTTTTTCACAAAGTGTCATTTTCCGCTAACTTGTGACAAAAAATAAAATCTTCTATGAACTCACCATATTCCGTACGGAATACCTTTGGGTGTCTTCTTTCTAGAATGGGGTCATTTGTGGGGTTCCTATACTGCCCTGGCATTTTAGGGGCCCTAAACCGTGAGGAGTAGTCTTGAAACCAAATGTCGCAAAATGACCTGTGAAATCCTAAAGGTACTCATTGGACTTTGGGCCCCTTAGCGTACTTAGGGTGTAAAAAAGTGCCACACATGTGGTACCGCTGTACTCAGGAGAAGTAGTATAATGCGTTTTGGGGTGTATTTTTACACATACCCATGCTAAGTGGGAGAAATATCTCTGTAAATGACAATTGTTTGATTTTTTTACACACAATTGTCCATTTACATAGAAATTTCTCCCACCCAGCATGGGTATGTGTAAAAATACACCCCAAAACACATTATACTACTTTTCCTGAGTACGGCGGTACCACATGTGTGACACTTTTTTGCAGCCTAGGTGCGCTAAGGGGCCCAACGTCCTATTCACAGGTCATTTTGAAGCATTTGTTTTCTAGACTACTCCTCGCGGTTTAGGGCCCCTAAAATGCCAGGGCAGTATAGGAACCCCACAAGTGACCCCATTTTAGAAAGAAGACACCCCAAGGTATTCCGTTAGGTGTATGGCGAGTTCATAGAAGATTTTATTTTTTGTCACAAGTTAGTGAAAAATGACACTTTGTGAAAAAAACCCAATAAAAATTAATTTCCGCTAACTTTTGACAAAAAATTAAATCTTCTATGAACTCGTCATACACCTAACATAATACCTTGGGGTGTCTTTTTTTTCTAAAATGGGGTCACTTGTGGGGTTCCTATACCGCCCTGGCATTTTACAGGCCCAAAACCGTGAGTAGTCTGGAAACCAAATGTCTCAAAATGACTGTTCAGGGGTATAAGCATCTGCAAATTTTGATGACAGGTGGTCTATGAGGGGGCGAATTTTGTGGAACCGGTCATAAGCAGGGTGGCCTTTTAGATGACAGGTTGTATTGGGCCTGATCTGATGGATAGGAGTGCTAGGGGGGTGACAGGAGGTGATTGATGGGTGTCTCAGGGGGTGGTTAGAGGGGAAAATAGATGCAATCCATGCACTGGGGAGGTGATCGGAAGGGGGTCTGAGGGTTTGGCCGAGTGATCAGGAGCCCACACGGGGCAAATTGGGGCCTGATCTGATGGGTAGGTGTGCTAGGGGGTGACAGGAGGTGATTGATGGGTGTCTCAAGGTGTGATTAGAGGGGGGAATGGATGCAAGCAATGCACTGGCGAGGTGATCAGGGCTGGGGTCTGAGGGCATTCTGAGGGTGTGGGCGGGTGATTGAGTGCCCTAGGGGCAGATAGGGGTCTAATCTGATAGGTAGCAGTGACAGGGGGTGATTGATGGGTAATTAGTGGGTGTTTAGGGTAGAGAATAGATGGAAACACTGCGCTTGGGTGGTGATCTGATGTCGGATCTGCGGGCGATCTATTGGTGTGGGTGGGTGATCAGTTTGCCCGCAAGGGGCAGGTTAGGGGCTGATTGATGGGTGGCAGTGACAGCGGGTGATTGATGGGTGGCAGTGACAGGGGGTGATTGATGGGTGGCAGTGACAGGGGGTGATTGATGGGTGATTGATAGGTGATTGACAGGTAATCAGTGGGTTATTACAGGGGAGAACAGATGTAAATATTGCACTGGCGAATTGATAAGGGGGGGTCTGAGGGCAATCTGAGCGTGTAGGCGGTCGATTGGGTGCCCGCAAGGGGCAGATTAGGGTCTGATCTGATAGGTAACAGTGACAGGTGGTGATAGGGAGTGATTGATGGGTGATTGATGGGTAATTAGTGGGTGTTTAGAGGAGAGAATAGATGGAAACACTGCGCTTGGGTGGTGATCTGATGTCGGATCTGCGGGTGATCTATTGGTGTGGGTGGGTGATCAGATTGCCCGCAAGGGGCAGGTTAGGGGCTGATTGTTGGGTGACAGTGACAGGGGGTGATTGATGGGTGATAGGTGATTGGCAGGTGATTGACAGGTGATCAGTGGGTTATTACAGGGAAGGACAGATGTAATTAATGCACTGGCGAATTGATAAGGGGGGGGGGGGGGTCTGAGGGCAATCTGAGCGTGTGGGCGGGTGATTGGGTGCCCGCAAGGGGCAGATTAGGGTCTGATCTGATAGGTAACAGTGACAGGTGGTGATAGGGGGTGATTGATGGGTAATTAGTGGGTGTTTAGAGAAGATAACAGATGTAAACGATACATTTGGGAGGTAATCTGACGGCGGGTTTGCGGGCGATCTAATGGTGTGGGTGGGTGATCAGATTGCCCGCAAGGGGCAGGTTAGGGGCTGATTGATGGGTGGCAGTGACAGGGGGTGATTGATGGGTGATAGGTGATTGGCAGGTGATTGACAGGTGATCAGTGGGTTATTACAGGGAAGAACAGATGTAATTAATGCACTGGTGAATTGATAAGGGGGGGTCAGAGGGCAATCTGAGCGTGTGGGCGGGTGATTGGGTGCCCGCAAGGGGCAGATTAGGGTCTGATCTGATAGGTAAAAGTGACAAGTGGTGATAGGGGGTGATTGATGGGTGATTGATGGGTAATTAGTGGGTGTTTAGAGGAGAGAATAGATGTAAACAATGGATTTGGGAGGTGATCTGATGTCGGATCTGTGGGCGATCTATTGGTGTGGGGGGGTGATCAGATTGCCCGCAAGGGGCAGGTTAGGGGCTGATTGATGGGTGGCAGTGACAGGGGGTGATTGACGGGTGATTGATGGGTGATTGACGGGTGATTGACAGGTGATTGACAGGTGATCAGGGGGATAGATGCATACAGTAAACAGGGGGGAGTGGTCTGGGGGGGGGGGGTCTGGGGAGAATCTGAGGGGTGGGGGGTGATCAGGAGGGGGCAGGGAGCAGGGGGGGGGATAAAAAAAAAAATAGCGTTGACAGATAGTGACAGGGAGTGATTGATGGGTGATTAGGGGGGTGATTGGGTGCAAACAGGGGTCTGGGGGGTGGGCAGGGGGGGGGTCTGATGGGTGCTGTGGGCGATCTGGGGCGGGGGGGGGAGAAAATCAGTGTGCTTGGTGCAGACTAGGGTGGCTGCAGCCTGCCCTGGTGGTCCCTCGGACACTGGGACCACCAGGGCAGGAGGCAGCCTGTATAATACACTTTGTAAACATTACAAAGTGTATTATACACTTTGTATGCGGCGATCGCGGGGTTAACATCCCGCCGGCGCTTCCGTATAGCCGGCGGGATGTTGCGGCGAGCGAGCGGTGACAGGCGCCGGCGGAGGATCGCGTCACGGATGACGCGATCGCTCCGCCCATGCCCTTAAATGGACCGCCGCCTCTGTGGGTGAGGCCGTCCTGCAGGGCTCCACTTCCCCGCCGCCCCTGTGTAGTGGGCGGTCGGGAAGTGGTTAATTTTTTAAGTTTAAATAGAGTATGTTAGGACACAATTATCTGGAATGACAAACAGAATATAATCTAACACTAAAGGTCTATTTCCACTAGCATATTCAATGTCGCATACGTTTTTCCTGAATGCAGATTTTCCCGTTTTTGTGTGAATTTTAATGCAAATGTTTGGATGCATATAACAATTATTACATGGGAAACGGATGGTGGTGCAGAAATCTGCAGATTGCAATCCATATTTTTCTGTATCACACCTGTGTGCGAACATTCACATTCAATTATGAATCCATTGACATTCATTGATTTCATTTTTAGTGTGAAATTTGTACTTAGTGAAAATGGGTCCTTACTTTTCAAAACGATGCCAACAACTTTGTAGTGCGGTGCATCATTTTAGATATCATTGGAAATATGGATTCTTTGGCTTTTTATTATAGAATTATTATTTGTTGCAAAATCTGTACAAATAGGCTGTATGATATATGGTCACTATTAGTCCTAAACACTAAAGATTTCATACATTCTCTTTCTAGATACTGGCAGCTGTGCCTTACAATTGGAGCGGTGTCAACCTCCTTATCTGTTCCAGCACACGTGCAATATTTATCCCTCTTTTTATAATGTGTGTGTACCCAAGTGGAAAGCCAGCTTTTGCTCACCCTGCCTGGCCATGCATCTTCTCTCTGCTGATGGGCATCACCAATGGCTATTTTGGCAGTGTACCTATGATTCTGGCTTCAGGACAGGTAGTGCCGGAACAACGAGAGCTGGCAGGTATGATAACAATTACTATCTTATTAATACATACTGCTGGCTCCATCAATCTAGCCCTCCTACAATCAGCGCAAATGAAAATTCCATCATATTATTTTCTAAAATTCTTTCAGTAAGACTGGCTTCGATGGTTCACTCCCTGATTCAAAAGGAACAATCTGGTTTTATACCAGGTCATCATGGGTATGATAACATCCTTTTGGCTCTTAACCTCATTCAGGACTCCCAGCTCACCGACTCTCGGTTTCTTATGCTAAGTTTGGATTTTAATAAAGCCTTTGACTTGGTGGGCTGGGAGTACTTGCGTTTGGTTTTGCCTCACTTTGGTATACACAGATCCTTTCTATTAGCCTTTAAGGCCTTAAATGCTGATCCTGCCACGTATATCCATACCCCTGGAGCCTGTTCCAATCCCATTATGCTGCGTAGAGGCTCGCGTCAGGGGTGTCCACTTTCTCCTTTGCTTTTTGCTCTGGTGGTGGAGCCCCTGGCAGAAGCCATATGCCAGCAACCTGACATTCATGGTTACAATGATAAGTATAAATTGTTGCTTTTACGCAGACAATGTGCTGTTGTTTTTGTCACAACCAATTACTTCTCTCCCAGTGTTGCTTCCCCTTCTAGATAAATTTGCATCATTTTCAGGGTTAGCAGTGAATACTGCCAAATCTTCTGCCATGCCAATCAATCTTCCTAGGCCTGCTGTTAAACTCTTGGAAGCTAATTTCGATTTTAAATGGCAACATCAGAAATTTAAATATTTAGAGTCCTTTTTGACTCCCAGCTTTTCTTCCCTTTTTGAAGCAAATTACCCCCCTTTGTTTTCGACGTTCTCTAAATATCTTAAAGACTGGTCAGATTACAAGATTGGTTGGTTGGGCAGAAATTTAGCTTGTAAGATGATCCTTTTACCTAAGTTGTTATATTATTTTAGAACACTGCCCATCCTCTTACATAAATGTCAGCTTGTCCATGTGAGAATCTGCTCAGCTGCCTGTGCAGACAGGCAGCTTTTTGACCACTGTTCAGGTCTGCATTCTGCAGGTCTCTTTAAGAGAGACTTTCTGTCAGTATTGCAGCTTGCTGCTGAGGAATTTGCATACATTCGTTATGCGAATCCCCTACCTGCCTCCTGTGATGACTGGCAGTATAAAGGTTGGGATTACCCACAGTCCTTTGCTGGTCATTCCTTCAGGGTTTGTAGTAAACACTCCTAGAGAGTGTCAGCCATGCTTCTTCTTGTTGAAGTTATCTTAGAGTAATTCCTGGAAAACTGCACTAGGCAGGTTTCCTTAGTGCAGTTAGGATTGCTTATCTGTTTGTTTGTTCTGTTGCGATTGTCCTGTCCCAGCGGTGGTCGACAGGAAATGGTTCTGATCTCTGTTCTTGGAGTATAGCTGGTGCAGCGGTTGCTACCAGCTATCTCTTCTGATCTGTCTCCTTGGATCGCGCTAGCCACTTTCCGCTAGTGCTGTGGATCCTTCTGTTCTGCTACTCTGTACCTGGATGGCGCTGGTCACTTTCGCTAGTGCTGTGGATCCTTCTGTTCTGCTACTCTGTCTGCCTGGATCGCACTCGCCTAGCGCTAGTGCTGTGGATCCTTCTGATCTGTCTTCCTGGATCACACTAACCGCTAGCGGTAGCGGCTGTGGATCTTTCTGATCTGTGTTTCTGCTTGGATCACACTTGCTCTGACGGAAGAGTGGTGGATCCTTCCTGCCTAGTTCCTGTTTCACGTTTGTCTGTCTTGTCTGATACGAACGCTTGCTGTAGGCTCGGTTAGGTAACCGTTAAGCAAGCGCTCGCGTTCTCTGTTTCGTGTGTGTCTGTCTTTGGTTGTTAGGTGTGCTTGTCTCTGTTGTGCGTAACACGCGGAGACCGCGCACGAACGCGTGCACTGTTGCGAATGAGTGCGGTGTTCTCGTTCAGCTAGCGTTTGTTATTTTCCTTATCTTTCTCTTTGTATGATTTGCTGTGCCTTTGCTACCCTTGTGCTGTGTCCTGCTCAGTCTTGTGTCGCTATTGGCAATCGCCATTCTTGCGATTGCGTTTCCTACTCCGTTGTGTGTTCGCCGTTGCTGGGTGGCGACTAGTTTGGTGGGCACACATTGGTTCTGTCCCTTTGCTCTGTTCCCTGTGGGCTATCCAGCCCTGCCTGATTGTACCTTGTCCTGTATCTGTACAATTCCCATTTGGCATCTGTGGCTGTGCAGCGGCTGTGTTCGCCTGCACTCCACAGCGCCATCTGCCGGTGGGAATTGCCCTCTGCGGGTGCATAGCACCTAGCCTGGGTGTCCTCAATTATACGCTTGTGGAGGAAATCCGCCGCGTCAGCGCACGTCTGGTGCGCTGACCACGGAGACGATTCCGCAATCGTTACAGTCCAGCTTCAAACCCAATTTAATAAATTCATTTGGGATAATAAGCCACCTAGAATTCACTCTAAGATTTTATATTAATATAGATCTTTTGGTGGTATTGGTATGGCTAACTTATGGCTTTATTATTTGGCTGCCCGCACCTCTCAGCTCTTGGATTGAAGTCAGGTCTCGGACTCGTCTCTTTGGTGTCAGTTTGAGTCTGACTCGATTGAACCTTTCAATTTGCCCACCTTAATCTCCTCCCCTAATAAAATAATAATTTCCAAACATCTCCCTCTTAATAAGATTGTTGCTCATTCTCTTAAATTGTGGTTCTCTACTCAATCTTGTTTTCATTTAGCTCCTATCCCTTCTACTCGGGTTTCCTTTTTAGGGAACCCTAATTTTCCTCCTGCCCTAGATAACCCTCAATCATTTACTTGGTGGATAAATCAGGGACTTATCACTGCCAACAAATTTATGGATTTCTAATAAGTTTTCCTCCTTTTTTCATTTTCGATTCGATTACTAGATCGATCCTTTATGAAGAAATGTTTCGCTATTGTCAGCATGGCCGGATTTCTGGGAAGGCCACATAGGCCATGGCCTAGGGCACCAGATAAACAAGGGGCGGCCTGCAGACAGTGGGCATTATTTACAAGTGTCCAAACAAATGAAAGTGGTCAGGATAACTGCACTATTAGTACCAGCTGGTATCTGCCTGTGCTGTGCTACAGGCAGCTGCAGTCCGTTAACCAAACGTTTGTGAACAGTGTGTGACTAGCAAAAAGCCAGACCTTGTCCAATGACATAGCAGCAGCTGCAGGCAGTTACAGTAGGCCGGTTCTCACGTACTTGATGTGGGGGATGAAAGGACCAGGGGCCGCACCAGCAAATATTACAGAATACAGAAGGCAGCCTCTCACAGTACCCATTTCTTAATTATTGATTGGCCAGCGCTGTTACCCTGGAGACAGCAGTGGGTACAGGCCTCACTTTTACGTGTTTCTGACCCCACCCATTGTCCAATTGTGAGCCACTTTTGACTATGTGTGTGTGGTGGATGGCTCCCACCACGCCCATCACCTGTAGATCGCTTGATTGACCAGTTCCCCCGTGTGACGTGATTGATTCACTTCACGTTGCCATGAAGACCTCAGCACTAGCCGCAATAGTGGACACCATCGGCCCAACATTTTTTGGGTGTCTGTGTGTGTGGAGAGAGGTGGTAGGATACGGTTTCGGTTTGGTCGGTTGGGGCGGCTGGTAATAGTCGGCCTTGGGCGGTAAGAACTACAAATCCGGCCCTGATTGTCAGATTAAACATTATTTTCAATCATGTATTATCATATTGGCGTCAATTCACCAGAGGCTACCAACCCATTTATCTCTTGGGAGGTAATTTACCTCCTGTGATATCTCCAAATAGCAATTCTCCAGAAGTATAGGGGAAAATATCGACAGAGAGAAATGCAAGAGATAAATGTGAGATAAGTATGAGATAAATAAGTGATAGTTAGTAGTTAGTTTTTCTCCAAATCACAATTCACCAGGGAAGAAAGGGGGTGTGGCCATTCGTTATTTTTTTATCTCTTTATCCCCTTAATGAACCTGGAGATATCGTGGTTTTCACACAGCAGCTGCTGCTGTGGAAGATGGAGCCTTTTGAGCTTACTCTGTTAGGCCTGGTGCACGCCAAAAACCGCTAGCAGATCTGCAAAATGCTAGCAGATTTTGAAACGCTTTTTCTTATTTTTCTGTAGCGTTTCAGCTAGCATTTTGCGGTTTTGTGAAGCGTTTTTGGTGTAGTAGATTTCATGTATTGTTACAGTAAAGCTGTTACTGAACAGCTACTGTTACAAAAACCGCCTGGCAAACCGCTCTGAAGTGCCGTTTTTCAGAGCGGTTTGCGTTTTTCCTATACTTAACATCGAGGCAGAAAAGCCTCCGCAATCCAAAATCTGCAGCAGCCCGGGAGTATGCGTTTCTGCAAAACGCCTCCCGCTCTGGTATGCACCAGCCCATTGAAATATATTACCCAAGCGTATCCGCAGCCGCAAGCGGATCGCAAAACGCAGCCAAACCGCTCTGGTGTGCACTAGGCCTTAGAGCTTGCTTCTATTATGAGGAGACGAAGGCGCAGGAGGAGGGTCTGTTTAATCGCCCCTCGTATTTTTCGTGAGAGAACAGTTCTTGATAATTTTACTGAGACAGAGGTGGTGAAGAAGTTCAGACTCACTCGTGATATGATTTATGATATGATTCGGCAGTAAAAGGCGGGAATACTCTGGTCACGTAGTGGTAAAACTCCGCCTCCTACCCACAATGCTTCACTTTCAAGCTTACAGAGAGGAAAAGTATCCCATGTAAATCATTAATACCGATTACCTAACTCTCTGCTTTCTCACACTTTCCTCGTGCATATCTCTCCATTATCCCCTGCTATCGAACACTTTTCTCTCTGTCCTCTCACACTGGTGAATTGACTCCAGAGTGTTAAAATACCTCATGAGATAAACTACCTACCTTTTTTCTCTTAGTAAATCCTCTCTGGTGAATTGACGCCATAGCATAATCCTGTCCCACAAACCCCTCTTCGGCCCTTTGAGATCATGTATTATACCCAAGGTCGAAGTAGAGGTTCTATTTCAAGGATATATCAGCTGCTGGTCGGTGCGGGCACCGATGATAAATTACCTTATATGTTACAATGAGAACAGGATATTGGTGAGAAGCTTGATCTTACTATTTGGTCCAAGATTTGGGCTAAAGCTGCTTCAACTTCTTCTCCTAATGTCCTGAAGGGCACTGCTATTAAACGTATGCGTAGGTGGTAGTATACCCCGGTGAAATTGTACAGAATGTTTCCTTCAGTTTCCTCTCTCTGTTTTCGCAATTGTAACAGCGAGGGTACATTGTCCCATATTTTTGAGGATTGCCCTATAGCCCAAGATTTTTGGCCCAATTGGGATAATCTAGCCTCGCTGATTTTTTTTCACCCCATTCATATCACTAAGAAGCAAGCTCTGTTGTTTTCTCCTAACCCTATAATTCCGGGCAAGTTTCATAAATTGTATAGATATCTTTTGCTATCAAAATGGAAATTGCTTCAAAATGGAAATTGACCAGTCCCTTTATCTCTATGATTACTGATAGGATGAATAATATTAGGCTCTCTGATAGATTATTTTATGCTTCTATTGATAACTTGGACAGATTTAATGCTATTTGGGATCCCTGGACTACCTATCGTGATGGTTTACAGCTAGCCTCATCATCTTCTGTTTCTCTGACTGCCCCTTGAGATATATATTTTAGGATTGCTGAATGTACTCGATTTGATGTTTATCTCCTTATTGTTGCTATGCAACCCCTATGTTCTCTCAATTGCTGAATTTTTTATTCTACTTTGAATGTTTGTAACTGACTATTATTATTGGCAATGTAATGTTTTGGATTTGAATAAAGCGTTTGAATATACAAAAAAAAAAATCCATCATGCTTGGTTAGTGCTATATTCAGTGGCGTAGCTACAAACCTCTGGGCCCCGATGCGGAATCTGGATGTGGCCCCCCCCCGGCAACAACAGCCCCCCCTCCCCCGACAACACCCGACGGATGCACACACATATCAAAATCCCTATAGCCAGCTATAGGTACCCCCAGTATAGGTAGTCAGGCATAGGTAAGCCAGTATAGTTGCCCCCGGTATAGGTGAGATAGGCAGGCGCCGCCGGTATAAGTTAGATAGATAGGTGCCCCCAGTACAGGTTAGCTAGGTGGGTGCCTCTAATATAGGTAGCCAGAATAGTTGCCCCCAGCGTAGGTTAGATAGGTAGGTGCCCCCAGTACAGGTTAGTTAGGTAGGTGCCTCCAATATAGGTAGCCAGTATAGTTGCCACCTGTATAGGCTAGCTAGGTGCCCCCAATACAGGTTAGATAAGTAAGTGCCCCCAGTATAGGTTAGATAGGTAGGTGCCCCCAGTATAAATTAGATTAGGTCGGTGCCCCCTAGTATAGGTTAGATTAGGTAGCTGCCCCCCAGTATAGGTTAGATTAGGTAGCTGCCCCCCAGAATAGATTAGGTAGCTGCCCCCCAGGATAGATTAGGTAGGTGCCCCCCAGTATAGGTTAGATTAGGTAGCTGCCCCCCAGGATTAGGTTAGATTAGGTAGGTGCCCCCCAGGATAGATTAGGTAGCTGCCCCCAGGATAGATTAGGTAGGTGCCCCCCAGTATAGGTTAGATTAGGTAGCTGCCCCCCAGGATTAGGTTAGATTAGGTAGGTGCCCCCCAGGATAGATTAGGTAGCTGCCCCCAGGATAGATTAGGTAGCTGCCCCCCAGTATAGGTTAGATTAGGTAGGTGCCCCCCAGGATAGATTAGGTAGCTGCCCCCCAGGATAGATTAGGTAGCTGCCCGTCCCCATAATGGAGGGGGGGGGGCGCAGCCGCGGGGAGGGCAGCCCGACCTCTCCCTCCCTTCCTCTCCCCGGGGCCCCCCCTCAGATGCAGAGTAAGCGGCTAACGGAAGCGCTATAGGCAGAACTCACCTCCGTCCCTGGTTCCAATCGCCGCTGATCTCCTCTCTGGCTGGCTCTGCATAGATGCTTACACACGCAGCTTCCTGTTTAGCCGGAAGCTGCGTGTGTAACAACATCTATGCAGAGCCAGCCAGAGAGGAGATCAGCGGCGAGTGGAACGCAGGGAGGTGAGTTCTGCCTATAGCGCTTCCGTTAGCCGCTTACTCTGCATCTGAGGGGGGGCCCCGGGGAGAGGAAGGGAGGAAGAGGTCGGGCTGCCCTCCCCGCGGCTGCGGCTCCCTCCTACCAGCGCGAACGGGCGCATGGCCCTCCAAACGGAGATGGGCCCCCCGGGCCCCTCCCCCGCCTCCTCAGGAGCCGGGCCCGGTCGCCAAGGCGACCGCTGCGACCACGGGCCCTACGCCCTTGGCTATATTTGTGCCTATTTGTGCTGCAAAAAATAATATGTGTGCTGCTTTCATTTTGAAGATAATTGCACTTATTATTTCCAAAACAATTCTATCACCCAGCCCCCGTACAACAACCTACAGACATGAAACTGGTGTAGGCGGTAGTGCTGTGCATGTAATCATTTGTGCTGCAAAAATCATTTCTATCTTTTATAGTTTATGAGATATCCACATTTTTATAAAGGTCAAAAGTTCACTCAGCCCCCCTACAACATCACAAAGGCTAAACGAGTGAACTTTTGACCTTTTTAAAAAACGTGACTATCTCAAAAACTATAAAAGATAGAAAGATGATTTTATTGCAGCACAAAGTGGTCACATGCACAGCACTACCCACCCATACCAGTTTCATGTATGTAGGTTGTTGTGCAGGAGCTGCGTGATGGTATTGTTTTGGAAATAATAAGTGCTGTTCTTGAAAATGAAAACAGCACAAATCTAAATTTTTTCAGCACAAATGGGCACAAACATAGCACTAACCAAGCATGGTGGAATTTTTATTTGTGCTGATTGTAGGGGAGGCAGCTTCACGGAGTCCTGCTGTTTGGCTATAGTACCTTATAATGTTTTCTGCAGTTGACTCTTGATATATGTACTGTTGACTCTTATTATGTGCATTGTGTACAAAATTAAAATAATAATCAGGTTGTGCAAAGCACAATACAGTAGAGCCCCGTTTATCCAAACTAATCAGCAGTCTTAACCAACCAGCACAAATCACCGGCAGTATTCACAGTGGTGAAGGTTAATTTCTTAGGCTGTTCTTATGCTGTTTATGGGCTCTACTGTGGTTAAAGACTGGGTTTCATGGCTTCCTCAAGGTTAATATACTTTCAATTACAACATTTTGTTTTCAATAATTTTTATTGAAATTTTCAGAAAAAGAGGTATACAACTTGTAATAAAATACACATTGTTTGAAAGCATGGGTACAGCATTCATGTTTAACAGTACAACAGACCTATTAAACTGGTAGTAAGTTGCATATTTGTAATACTCAACAAGTAATATGCAGAGAGATAACACATATTTGCAAAAAGAAAGGTAAGTATTTGCTAGTGTGTAGCATTCCAGATCAGAGAAATGAATTATAATAACCTTTTTTGATAACCTTTAATCAATTACAGTATTTTAACACTTAATACAGAGTACATGGTATGTGTATAGAGTTGGGCATAGAACTGTATTAGCTTGGCCTATTAATAACATTGAGCCTCAAGCAAATAGAAAGCACACTTACCCAGCATCAGCCGATTGCTGTTGGTGCTGGATAACCGAAACTCTACTGCACAACTACCACCCTGGTTTGCACAGCAATTCCAGTACAGACATGTACTCCTCTCTTTCAAGTAACATACTACAAAGGGAGAGGGGAGCATAGGGTTTTATTGCCACAGGGGAATACTGTAGCCATTGGCCAAGAAAATTTAACACAGCGGACAGCTTCGCCTGTTATTGAGATTGGATAAAATGGCTCTATGAGGCATTTGGCATACTGTATATACTGTACACTAGTCCAAACCGAGATTTGTTTGCTCCCAGAATGCCCTCCAAAACAACGTTTTGGGTTATACTGGGGTATACTAGATCACCACTACAGGTCTGAGAGTGTATCTTCCCATCCAAAGGTGTACTGTGGCCACTGGCCAGTGTTTACATTTTCCTCTCCCCCCACTGCTCAGCAAACATATATTCTACAAATAATAAATATATATATATTTAAAGCTAAAAGAAATATTTTAAAAAAAAAGATATAATTAGAGCCACTTTAATGCAACATGTTAAGAACCCATTTATGTCTACATAACAGCTTCCTGCAATTCACTTCTCACCCTGGGAAACCTACATTGCACAGTACTGTCAGCTGAACAATGAAATCTTGCTAGTAGTAGGGGAGAGCTGCCAACATGTACAATACAAACAGATGCTGACAGAGGGGCTTTACTCTGTTTCAGTAGTTTTATTAGAAAAAGAGTAACAACAACAAATATACTCATTACCACTACATAAAAAAAAATATTGTTCAAGTTTGACAAGTTTACCAAGTTTATAGTAAGGTTAGGTTCACAGTGGTCATTACATTCCCTGTAACAGCAGGAACGCAATGCATTGGACCGGGAAATAGGCGCCACACGTTAACCACTCGTTGTGTGTCATGCAGTCAATGAAAAGTATGCTTCACTGTTACGGTGAATCCGCTCATTTTGTGTGATTGCCCTGCTTGCAGTGCGTTGGGATGCCGGCGATGCCGCATGCTGTTATACCACAATGCACCTGCTGCAGTGTTAACGTCACCTAAATGGTGCATTGCAGCGCGGCAAATCGCATTACAAAGTGGCCAATATTCCTCAATGTAACACACCACTGTGAACCTAGCCTTACACTGTCATGAGTTTTAAAAAGTTTTTTTTTTTTTTTTTTAAGAAATAAAAAAATCTTTACCAATAAAAGTAATCCTCCCAGCAATTATAACTTGAATATCAACATTGTAGTGAAACTATACATCTCAAAGTAACTGTGCAAAGACTACATGCAAAAATCCTAATAGAAAAACTGCAATATGCATTTCCAAACTCTGAAATCTTCAAGCTTGCATGTGTTATAAAGATGGTAATTAACTTACATTAATGTTACTGATTAACACTAAAACATTTAGAAAGTTTATTTACAGCCTTGATCAAAAATGTTGGCACCCTTTCATTTATGTCAGGAAAATCCACCCCTTCTAGAAAATTGTTGTAATTACAAATACTTTTGTAGTGTTCATTTATTTTTGTTGGCACAGTAGGAACACAAAAAGCATCAAATCTGAAGCATTTCACAAACATCAACAAATATTGCATGGGCTCAATGATTAGCACCCTCAACTTCAACAATCAATTGGCCCGATCCATTTCACCTTTTTATACTGAGTTAAGATAATTTCCCATCTTTTGTTTAAAGTAATTTTTGCACTCTGCAGTTGAAAAAAAGTACTAAAAAGTAGGTTAAAAAAGTACTGACGGAATTATTAAAACAGTATTTTCTTGCTTGCTGGTGGCTTAAAGTGTACCAGAGACACAATTAAAAAAAATAATTCATACATACATGGTCTTCCCAGGGGCATTGCTAGGATCTTCTGAGATTTGGGGCGCCCCTGGGCACTAGGCACAAGCAAACTTGCAAAAGATGGGAGTGGCCATGCAGCAAGGGAGGGAGTGGGGCCAAATGTACATTAACTTAGCAGTGGTGTAACTTAGACAGTGGGGTTAGTGGTAGTGTAGGGGCAGTGAGGTTACTGTAAGGCATAGTGGCAGTTAGTTTAGGATAGTTAGCGTAGGAGCAATGAGGTTAGTGGAAGGCTTAACTGCAGTGAGGTTAGTGTTAGGGCCGGTTCACACGGACGGCAGGCGGCGTTGGGGCGGCCAGGAAGTCGCGTCGTCCTGTGACGTCCTGTTCGGTGGCGGCGGTACAGAGATCGTCGCGATCTGCGTTTCTCGTCCCCGCAGGGGGACATGAAGCCGCGCCGGCTAGCCGTCCCTGGACGTTGCATGCGGCTTCTAGGGACGGCCGAAAGGATGCGTTAAATCGGGATCAGAACGCCGCGTTTATGCAATCGACGGTAATCGACGGTAACCGCGCAATGCTAAACGCTCCTATTCACTTGAATGGGAGAGTTTAGCCGATGGGTCCCGAACGCTTGACGGTAGACGCCGCCGAGCGGCCGTGTGAACCGGCCCTTAGGCATAGTAGCAGTGAGGTCAGTGATAGCACAATGGCAGTAAAGTTGTAGTAGCAGTGAGGCTAGTTTTAGGTGTAGCAGCAGTGAAGTTAGTGTTAGACATAGTGGCAGTGAGGTTACTGTTTAGTGTAGCAGCAGTGAGGTTACTTTTCACGTAGCGGCAGTTAGTGATAAGTTGGCCATTAACTATACAATTCTTTGGACAATGGGCCATCCGATTTGAACGTAATATCAATCAGAAACAATTGTTCAGGCCCACTAATGGAAAGAAAGCTGCTATGGAATTCAATCAGATTAATGTAATTGATCGGAAAAATTGACTGATTCCATTAATCTGATTCAATTGCATTGCAGCTATTACGATCAAATCAGATGATCGATCGTCCAGAGAATTGTATTGGTAATAGCCACCTTTACATGTAAAAGCAGCGAGGCTGGTGTTAGGGATAGCATCCAGTTTAGGTTAGTGATAGGCATAGTGACAGTGAGGTTGGTGTTACGTGTAGCCGAAATGAGGCTGGTGTTAGGCATAGTGACAGTACTATAGTGCTCTGTGCTCTTCACAGATGAAAGCAGGTTCACACTGAGCACGTGACAGATGTGACAGAGTCTGGAGACACCATGGAGAATGTTCTGCTGACTGCAACAACCTCCAGTATGACCGGTTTGGCAATTGGTCAGTAATGGTGTTAGGCAGCATATCTTTAGGGGTCGCAAAGCCCTCCATGCGCTTACCAGAGGTAGTCTGACGGCCATCAGGTACAGAGATGAGATCCTCAAACCCTCTGTAAAACCATATACTGATGTGGTAGGCCCTGGGTTCCTCCCAATGCAAGGTAATGCTAGACCTCATGTGGCTGGAGTGTGTCAGCAGTTCCTGCAAGACAAAGGCATTGATGCTATGGACTGACCTGCCTGTTCCCTATACCTGAATCCAATTGAGCACATCATACAGACACGTGGAGGCCGATAGGGCCAGCCTTAGGTTTCACAGCGCCCTGAGCGAAATCTGATTTTTGTGCCCCCCCCCCCCTTCATCCTCTTCCCGCTTGCACGCACATATATACACACACATACACACACACACACACAGGCCCATATGCAATTCACCTTTTCTCCTGAGATATCACCTTGGACAGTGGTTCCCAACCTTTTTGACGTTGTGACACAAATGCTCAGATCTCCGTGACCCGTCACATATGTATAATAGAAAAAATACTATTAATAACCACGAATGGATGGAAAGAGTGCATTATCCTGAATACACTTAAAAATGAAGGCTAGAACCTTTCAGGAATATTAATAAAAACAATCAGTGGGACAGTTACCCCCCCCCCCCCATTTAGAATGATAGCACAGCACTGACAATTTGCACCACGTGTTATAGCTGCAGTGCACCCCCAAAAAGCATCCCCCCCCCAAAAAAAAGCGCCCCCAGACTCAGTATAGGTAGGTAGCCAGGTATAGGTGCCTCAGTATAGGATAACATGTGTAGGTGCCCTCAATATAGGTTGCCAAGCATAGGTGCCCCCAGTATAGGAAGTCAGTTAAAGGTCTCCATCCCTCCCCCCATAGGTAGGCAGGCGTAGATGCCTCCAGTATAGGTAGCCAGGTGTAGGTGCCTCCAGTATAGGTATCCAGGTGTTGGTGCCTCCATAATAGGAAATCAGGTGTAGGTCCCCTCAGTAAAGGCAACCAGCTATAGGCGCCCCCTTGAAAGCCGGCGCTCTGAGCGAGCGCTCCGGTCGCTCAGGTCAAAGGCCGGCTATGGAGGCCACACACCCTACTGAGTCTTATGTTGTCTTGTTTTAAATCGGACCTGAGCTCTTGCACAGGACAGAAGGAAAACATAGACACATGTACCCTATATGTATTTAGAGAATTCAGCCTGTCTAATCCCCCTCATCTGTGTCTAATCACAAGTTTTAATTTGATCTCTCCCTTGTGTCAGCTGACTGCCATGCCAGTTATGCTAATTTGAAAGCACATGATGTTTACAATATGTCATCTTCCATGAAAGCAGGAAGTAGAAACACTGCAGATTAATGTAGGATTTGTATCAGCTGTAACAAAGAAATGTTTTTCTTTAAATGCTATTATGCTGTTGCTTATCTTTTAGAGCAGAGAGGAAATTCTGAGTTCAGGTTCGCTTTAAAGAGACACTGAAGCGAGTAAAAAACTCTCTTCTTCTCTTATATTCAGCAGGGGCATGTGTGCCCCTGCTAAACCGCCGCACAACGGGGGTCCCTTACCCACCAATTCCCCCCCTGCAAAATCAATGACCAAATTGGTCGTAGATTTTGCTGCTCCTAGAGGCAGGGCTAATGGCTGCAGCCCTGCCTCACAGCGCGTCTATCAGCGGCGCATCGCCGCCTCTCCCCCGCCCCTCTCAGTGAAGGAAGACAGAGGGGCGGGGGAGAGGCGGAGATACGCGCTGACAGACGCGCGTGAGGCAGGGCTATAGCGGTTAGCCCTGCCTCAATGCGGAAGAGATCCCCGGCGAGGACGGAGGGGATTTGGGGGGTAAGGGACCCCCGTTGTGCGTCGCGATAGCGGCGGTTTAGCAGGGGTACACATGCCCCTGCTGAATATAAGAGAAGAAGCGAGTTTTATACTCGCTTCAGATTTAAAGACATTACATCAAAGTTGGATCAGCCTGTAGTGTTTTTTTTCAACTTTAATTTTAAGTGCGACTCCAAATCCAGACCTCCATGGGTTGATAAATTTGATTTCCATTAATCATTTTTGTGTGATTTTGTTGTCAGCACATTCAACTATGTAAAGAACAAAGTATTTAATAAGAATATTTCATTGATTCAAATCTAGGATGTCTTATTTTTGTGTGTGAATTGGATTAGGCTCATTGAGTCTTTTATATCTCTCTACTGGAATTTATGACCACTCTTCCTTTGCCAACTGCTCCAAGTCTCTCGGTTTTGAAGGAACAATTGATAATACAGAGCCCCCAAACAGTATAAAATTTACTCTCCACAGTTGGGATCAATACTGCCACTCTATCCCCCACCTGAAACTGCCTGATTTTGGCGGAGCGGTTATATACTCGACTCTGCGCTTCTTGGGCTGCCAGTAAGTGCTCCTTGACAAGGGGCATCACCTTGGCAATGCGTTCTAGCAACTGGGAAACATGTTCCACCACACTTTTGTGGGGACTGGACTCACTTTCCCAGGTTTCTTTTACCAAGTCAAGCAACCCTCGAGGTCTGCGCCCATATACCAGTTCAAATGGTGAAAAACCTGTGGAGGCTTGAGGTACCTCCCGAACAACAAACATCACTGCAGGCAATAAACAATCCCAATCCTTTCCGTCCCTTTGAACAACTCTTTTTAACATCATTTTTAAGGTCTTATTAAACCGTTCAACCAGCCCATCTGTCTGAGGGTGATAAACAGAGGTTCTCATCTGCTTAATCTGGAACAGTTTACACACATCAGCCATAACTTTAGACATAAACGGGGTTCTTTGGTCCGTAAGGATTTCCTTGGGAAAATCCGTCCGAGTGAACATATTAAATAATTCTCGGGCGATAGCTTTGGACGTAGGTTTTCTTAAAGGAAAAGCTTCCGGGTAGCCAGTAGCATAGTCGAGTATGACAAGGATATATTGGTGCCCCCTGGCAGACTTTACCAATGGTCCCACTATATCCATGGCAATGCGCTCAAATGGCACCTCGATTATTGGTAAGGGCACCAAAGGGTTTCGAAAATGGGACACTGCCGCGGTTAACTGACAGGTGGGGCAAGAAGCGCAATAATTCTTTACTTCGGCCTTTAACCCAGGCCAGTAAAACCTGTCAGTTATGCGCGCCTCCGTTTTCTCGGCACCCAGGTGACCTCCCAATGCTTCATTGTGAGCCAAGTCTAGTACCAATCTTCCGAAATTCTTGAGGCACTAGCAGCTGCTCAACCACCTCCTCTCTGACCTTTGCAATCCGATATAACAGATCTCCATTAACTTCAAAATGAGGGAATCTCTCCTCTGCCCCAGGTTCATGGGAAACTCCATTACAATAGATAACTGTTCTCTAGCATGGGATAACGTTGGATCCCGCATCTGCGCAGTGATGAAAGTCCCTTTTGACACATCCAGGTCAGGGAGCATAGATTGGGGGAGGGGGGGGGGAGATTCCTCATCATCCTTGCCCAACATAACCTGTAATGGGAAATCATCCCCCCTCTAAGTAACCTGCTCAGGATCCCGACAAGGATGGTCAGTCACATTTTCATCCATTTGCAACAATACATCATCATTTTGTGATAATACATAATCATTTTGCAATAATACATTATCATTTTGCAATACATTTTCTGCGACATCTTTGTCCAGACTTGGTGCATCAAGTTCTCTGCTAGAGGGAGTAGGGGCTAAGCTATTATCAGTAACCTTAAATAACTTCCCTTTTACATTCTCCCATAGTTCCCAAAACAGTGGAAAGTCTCGACCCAATATTACTTGACACATTAGGTTTCTTACCACTCCGACGGCGTGAGTAATTGTCCCACAGTCAGTTGTAATCGACACTGGCACCACAGGATAAGTCTTTGTGTCTCCATGAATACACACCACCTTAAGCGGCTTTAGCACAGTGTCAATTGTTCCTATCAGATCAACATGCACCATGGTTACCATACTGCCTGAGTCCAGCAAGGCTTTAGCAGGTACCTGGTTCACACTAACGGTGCACACAAAGCTCTCCTGGCACTCTGGCAGGCATACCTCCTGGGCAAAAAAGAAAACCCTCCGTAGCACGTCACACTGCATGGGTTCCTCCTGCAGTGGACACTGGGCTCTGGTATGGCCCCAGGCAGAACATCTCCAACACTGTATAGCACCTCCCTTCCGAGGTGTAGCAATAGCAGGTGGCAACCCCTGAGCGGCTGTTGGGAATACTTCCCTATTGCTGGTGATGCTGGTTGCGGGGTTCCGTGAAGCACCCTTTCCAGAGTAAGGGAACCTTGCAACACGGGATAAGGTGGGGCCCGCCTGGCACTTTGGAGAGAGTAGATCTTCCACTGCGGTATATCTCTCCACCATCTCCACCAGCTGCTCTGCTGTTTTGGGGTCTGCATGACTGACCCACCGCTGTAGTCCCACAGGCAGGGCACGCAGAAAATGAGCCAGCACGAATCGCTCCACCATCTCGGGCCCGGTGAGTACCTCTGGTTGCAGCCACTTTGTCACCAGTTGGATGAGGTCATGCATCTGCGATCTGGCTGGGCGATCCATCAGGTATTGCCAGCTGTACACCCTCTGTGCCCGGACCGCTGTGGTTACACCTAGTCGGGCCAGGATCTCTGCCTTTAGCCGATGATAGTTGAGGGCGTCTGCAGGGTTGAGATCGTAGTAGGCCTTCTGGGGTTCTCCCGTCAGGAACGGTGCAAGGATACCAGCCCATTTGTCTTTCGGCCATCCTTCCCGCTCTGCTGTCCTTTCAAACGTTTTTAGTAAGGCTTCCACATCATCTGTGGGTGTCAGTTTCTGCAGAAAGTGACTGGCTCTCACCATCGCCTGGTTGCTAGGGGCAACTCCTGCTGTCTCTCTCCCCTGGGCCAGCTTCTGCCCCGCCTCAAGCAGTATTTTGGCTTGTGCTTCTGAGGCCTCTCGCAGGGCTTCCGTGGCTTGCTGTTGAGTCACCATACTCGCCTGCTGAGACACCATGCTCTGCTGCAGCTGCACAGTTGCTAAGGCGATTTGTTTCACCAATTCCTCCATCATGCCAACAAGGAGAATGGCCCTTTAAATATCACTTTTTAAACGGAACTTTTTCCTGCAGTGCTGCGCTGCCCGCATCCGAGCACCAGTTGTGACGTTTAGAGGGGTCGCAGCCAGCACGCAGTACACAGATGTATAAAATAAAGTCAGTTTATTGTGCAGCAGAAGATAAACAGCTTCAGTTCAGCAGTAAAAAGTGGAAAATAAACAGTCAGCTTACTTCAGCTTTGTAGTATAAAGTCCAGCATGTTTAAACAAAGTTCATTTTTCCATTAAGCCAATTCCATACTAACAACCGGCCAGCGTATGGTTTGACTTCCATCAAATGATCTCCAATATTCCTTGTCAGGAGATTCTTTAGCAGACATGCTACTGCTCCAACACCTCTCTCTAGACTGCCTGTGAGGCTACTTTTTATGCATAAATTAGCATCTGATCAACACCACATTAGTGAGGCTCTCAGCCCCACTGACAACCAGGTGTGTACCTAGGTGGGATGGGAAGGCCCGCCCTTCCTTCCCTCCCATCCCAGGAGTCCGGCCCTGAAAAGAAAAAAACACAAGCAGCAACTGCTTGCTGCCACCAAAATCCGGACTCCTTTCCTAGGACCACACAAGGTTTTAAAGGGACCACAGTCCAAATACCAGGGAAATGTACCTCCCATCTAATACCCAGCCCCGATGACCCCTACAATACTAAAACAAGTTTTAAAAAAAGGTAGCGGTAGACTTACCTCCACTTAAAGGACACTAACGGTCTAATTCAAAGGAAAACAGAAACCTGGAACACCAGATCTTGGTCATAACTTATCTCAAATATCCTGAGGTACACTGAGCTAGAGGTGGGGAGGGGGAAGAAGGCAAGAGAGGTAGGAAAAACAGGAAATCTGCACACAGACTAAAGATTTAGCAAGTGAAACATTTCACAAACTGTATACTGAATTTAATTTGTGTATCGAGCCTTGTAGCTTTGCTTAGTATTTAAAGTGTACTAGAGACGATATAACATAAATGTTTAATACATACCTGGGGCTTCCTCCAGCCTTATGTGCACAGATCTCTCCCACATTGACGTCCTCAGCCTTCTGAGGAGAAGGCGGAGGACGACGGCATGGGAACGATCTGTGCGCATGGGGCTGGAGGAAGCCCCAGGTATGTATAAAACGTTTATGTTATAGCATCTCTGGTTTCCTTTAAGTGTACTGCAGAAATGCACAATTGATGTGACTTATTCTTTTCTCTTATGTTCTGCAGGAAACACAATGACAGTTTCTTACATGACTGGACTAATGCTGGGGTCAGCGGTGGCTTATTTCGCTTACAGTTTATCAAGTACCTCTCACAGTATATGCTTACATCCAGAGGCATTCAATAGCTCTTTGCCTCCTGAGATTTGATGATTTCAAGCAAACATTTATTAGAGTTTAATTAATAAAAAATATTTATTTCAATCATAAAATCTTTTGCTGTCACAAATGCTGTTACTTAAGAAGTGTTGAAATCTTTGATAAAGCTTGATTGGTGTAAAACTTGCATTGGATAATTGATCCAATCTAACACTATCACAATACCATTTCTGTCATTTTGCCAAAGTATTTTTGTGTGGTTTAATTTTATACAAGTCTGTATTTTGCTCAGATACCTTTCACTTTACCACTTAATAATATGTACTCAGATATTTTTCTATACAAGCTATATCATATAAAAATAATATATGTTATTTGATATATTATTTTCTAAAGAATCTGCATCTACAAAACCTTTTTCTTTGTACTTTATTTTGTAACTTTTTTTCTCATATGGAATACTTTGAAAAAAGTAATGACATAATAAAGAATTATACACAAACAAAATAAAAGCTGAATTATTTACATTGTAATTTGAAAAGCTATCACACTCACTGAAATGATGCCCGTCACAGAAAATGCAATATTTTAATAGAAGTTTGAAAAGCTGGTAAGATCTCTATGCTATATAATCATGTTTTGTACTAAGACATTGACCAAAAAATATGTTTTTAAAATATGAGCATCATCTGCAACCAGATATCTCCAGTATTTTAAGCATTATTATATTTGATAATGTGTATTATTTTATCTACTGCCGTTTCCGAAATAACAGTTTCCACTACCAACACCAAATGGTACTCTCTGTTACAATAGGCTAATGATCAATGGATGTTTACAATCTTAACAGGAAGTTTTCTTATTCTTGGTAAATAAGTGTATGTAAGCAATATTTTTCTATATCTAGTACAGCCTGGATTTCTTAAGGTCACCTGTATGATACTGCTGTCATGTAAGTGCTGAAAGGCTTGACAGGCTATTTACCCACTGATCAGCTCCTATGTCCCAATCTATCACCACCTTCTTCAGCTTCTGTGGCACGGCCCTGCTTGAACGGGAGGTGAGGAAACAACACCTGCCCGACTTTGGTTACACCCAGGCCTTTTAGGTGCAAGATAGAAGCTGATCGTACAGCAGACAAATAACCTACAAGAGCCAAACAGAACAGACAGAAGCAGTCCAGAGACAGTCCAGGTCATACACAGGCAATCCGATATATCGAGGTACAAAGGGACAAGGCAAACTCAGGTCACATGGCAATCCAACGGCCAGTCCAGGCAGCAATCAAGGGAAGGTCCAATAAAATGCAGAGGTCAGTTCAGGCAGTAGACAACAGAGGTCGGTAACAAGCAAGGTCAGGTAATCACAAGATGAACAGGTAAGAGCACACAGCAGCTAGCTACAGCTAACGCTATCACAGGCAAAGGTACAATCATCTGAGCAGGCTTATATACAACAACAGACCACACCTCCCAGCAATGATCAGAAACCACACCCTGCAGATCACTCATGCATAATAATGAGCTAATGCAATCAGCGTCTGCGACGTATTGCATAGGAGGAACGAGTTATCACACGTGTCCGCCTCCTAGAGCGGACCGCATTAACAGATTCCCGCATGTCTGCAGGAACCTCCATCTTGCAGAGCTTGCTCGGAGAGATTGTCAAACTCTAACTCTACAGGGGTGCCGGGGATGCAATAAAACTCTCACACTGACTTGCTGAACTGCCAGAATCCCCGCAGACTTGCATAGCAGATGAAATCATGGCAAGTGCAAATTTACTGACTATTCATCAACCCTCACTACATTTTAATAAAGGTGCCCATACATCTAAAGATTTTGAGGCCTCATCAACCACCCTATCATATGAAAATTGGTTCCACAACAAGCATACCCAATGGATAATTTCGAGGATAAATCGGTCAGATAGGTCAATCAGACATGCTGGAAAGATCTTAGTCAAAAGTGCTTGATTGCAAGTACGGCGGTAAAAACACTTGAGTGTTTAATCACATTATTGATATCGTGATTACTGACAAATGCATCGGACCCCCATCTGCTGTCCTCTAGTGCAAAATGTCACATCTGAGCGGTTTGGAAACTAACGGCTCAGATGTGAACTCTCTTATAGGGAGTCATTGCACAAGCTTTTTTAGGGCGATTTTGAAAATCACCTGTGCATGAAAAAATGCTGAAAACGCCCTAGATGTGAACGAGCCCTCACGGTCACCCATAGCATAGCTCATGCAACAATTTGGGCCCAAGTGCTGTACAGCCTCATGGATAGCATTTCATTTGTTGATTTGACGGGGGAGGATAGATGAAACAACACAGAGACTAATTGGAGGTGATGGGAGGAGCAGAACAATGCACTTACCCGAGGTGAGAGTGATATGGAGGCTGCCATATTTATTTCCTTTTAAACAATACTAGTTGCCTGACAGCCCTGCTGATCTATTTGGCTGCAGTAGTGACTAAATTACACCAGAAACAAGAATGCAGCTAATCTTGTCAGTTCTGACAATATTGTCAGAAACCTCTGACCTGCTGCATGCTTGTTCAGGGTCTATGGTTGAAAGAATTAGAGGCAGAAGACCAGCATGACAGCCAGGCAACTGGTATTGCTTAAAAGGAGATAAATATGGCAGCATCAATATTATTCTCACCTCGGGTTCCCTTTAAGGGCAGTTGGGAGCCTGTGCTGAGACTCTAGCATGCATACAGCTGACCCAATGTGTCACCAAGACATTCAGTGTGCCAAGATCATGTTGGCTGAGTGCATTGTTTCGCTCTTTACCACTCCCATTGTGAGCTGCTCCATCATGTGCTGCACTGTCATCAACCCTCCCCTCTCCATAGCAACAGCGTGACCGTTTCCACAGCAACATCATGTCCTGATCTCTGTGGGTAGCAACATTCATGTGGGTACCGCAATAGCAGCATAGGGGGCGATATTATGGCTGGGAACGCGGAGAATCACTTGCGTTCCCATGCCTGTCGGCCGGTGACGGCCAAACCGGAAGTGTTCGCCGGCGGGTGCAGGAGCATCTGAGCGGGGCTGCGAGGGCACTGATCGGCTGCAGGGGGCTGAGGGAAGCCCCAGGTGAGTGAATATCATTTTTTTTGTTAGACTTAAGGATCACTTTAAGACATGTTCCTAAGCATAAAGTACAACCTAATTAGCATTCAAGTAATAGAGCAAGAAACTATCTCTTCATAGTAGTTATAATATGATAATTTGTCAGTTAGACCTATAGTTGCTGTTGTTTTACTTTTTTTTGCACTAAAATTAATACAGTATTTATATAAGTCCCCTGCTTGTAAATATAAGCTTTTTGGTAGTCAACTTAAAAAAAAACAAAAACATTTTCCTTGCACAATTGAAACATTTGAAATTAAAAAAGTATGAAAAATTAAAAGAGACAGACAACAAAAGAATTGAAAATGTTGAAAAATAGGTTAATTGGCAACGTATCAGTGACATACCCGTACTGGTGGATTGAAGAGACGGAGGCATCCGAGGTTGACATTGAGCAGGAATGAATCCAATCACTGCTTCCTAGCTGCCTCTTCCTACTGCACCGCTGTGTCCCCGCCTCTTCTCTCTGCTGTTAGGTCTTATTTTAGGGGGATGGCTTATATTTCAAGCATGCTCAAAATATGAGCTAGGGCTTACTTTCAGGGGATTGGGTATACACGGCAATTGGGTATACAAAAATAGAGTATCCCAGAGAGACTCTCAAAAGTAAAGATGCTGAGAGAGTCACCATTTGGTGAAACATTATACATTGCAAAGCATTTAGGGATTCACCATCTGTGACAGAATGCAAAATCACCCTCCAGTTCCTGTTCCCTTTTCCGCAGTTTACCATTCAACCTCATACCCTTAGGGAATCCTGAAGGCATTCAACACTATAGGCAAAGTAACCGTTTGGATTGGTTGGTGAGTCCACACACAGTCCAATTTTGATTGTATGTACAATAGATACAATCTATGATCTCATATAGAGACCAGGTCACTTCCACCAATTCACAATAAGCGTGCGGATAGGCAAATCTAACTCTAGCTAAATCCTGTAGGAAAACGGTTAATTCACCAATCTTTCTAAAGATAGCAAAATCTAAAAATATTAATAATAAGTTTTTGATAACGCTTACCTTAGGAGACAAGTAATTCTTTGCGGAGCTTCCAACACAAGCACTTAGAAAAACGTTTTTTAATTGTTTATTTTATATCAAAATAACGCATAAACTAAAATACAGCAATTGAGGCATAGCGATACATCAAAAATAAAAGGAATAAAATGTGAAAATAACTGAGTTGCGGGTCAAGTTATTATGCCCTCAGGACCGGCCCACCCATGATGCCAAGTGAGGAGTCTACCTCAGGCGTCAAAAGTTTGGGGGCGGCGCCAGGCTGGTCGGGGGGCCCATCGTGATTAGGTCATCAGGAGGGGGTACCAGCGCAGGAAGGAGGTGCAGGCACACAGTGTTGTGAAGGGGGACCAGAACCTCCCCCCCCCTTAACCCGGGGCTCCCCCTTCCCCGCTCCCCCATCCAGATATTACAGGCAGCGTGATTGTTACAGGGGTGACATCGGAGCACTGCGTGCGTGCCACAGGTCTCCTCCTTTTTCAATGCCGCCCACTGCATACTACGTATTGTACGCGGTGGGCGGTATTGAAGAAGGAGGAGACCTGTGGCTCCCACGCAGCTCTTCAACATCACGCCTGGAACACAGAAGGAAGAGGTGAGTTATTAATTGCCCACCCGCTGCCACGCTCACGTTACCCGCAATATCTGTAGGGGGTAGATGGGAACCCAAGGTGAGGGAGGGGGGTCTGGAACACCTTCCCACAGCTGTGTGCCCGCTCCTCCTTCCTGGCTACATATACTGGGCCAAGTATATTATTTATAATGAGGGCAACTATTGTTCCGGTGGCAACTATACTACCTGTACTGGGGGCAACTACACTAACTATACTGGTGGCAACTATACTAGCTACCTATACTGGGGCAACTATATTATCGATACTGCCGGCACCTATAGTACCTATACTGGGGGAAACTATACTCCCTATACTGGGGAAAACTATAGTACCTATACTGGGGGCAACTATACTACCTGTACTGGGGCAACTATACTACCTATACTGGGGGCAACTCTATCTGGCTACCTACTGTGAAAAAACGCGGAAAAGCCGCAGCGGGTGCTCAGAGCAAGGCGGCTGTTTCCGCGTCCAATGCGGTGGATTCCGCATCTGACGCGGCGGTTTGCACGCATAGGCCTACATCTGTCAGCATGGCTGAACGCGGAGAAACCGCCGCATGCCCGGATAGCGGTGCGGCTGGTTCCGCGCCCTGCACAGCGGATACATTGCAAGACATGTCTGGTGTGGCTGGGACTGATAGTCCACACAGATTCAGAAGGACGCGCGCGCGCGTGGAGAGGCAGAACTTTTATGACAGCCAGAACGGTGTCAGCTGACCAAGCCGGTCAGCTGACAATTCAACCATTTCTGATTGGTCCAGCACTTAGGGGAGGCGCTGGAGAGCGCTATAGTTTATATACTGGGTGCTGGTCATTTCTCTGGTGTCTGGCGTTGCGATCACTACGTGGTAGCACTCAGACCTTGTCAGTATCTGTGATATTTCTGTGTTATTACTTCAGACTAGTTCCAGGGTGTTGATGATCAAGGAACTCACACCCAAGATTAGGGAACTGTATTACCATTCTGTTATACTTCAGACTAGTTCCAGGGTGTTGATGATCAAGGAACTCACACCCAAGATTAGGGAACTGTATTACCATTCTGTTGTACTTCAGACTAGTTCCAGGGTGTTGATGATCAAGGAACTCACACCCAAGACTAGGGAACTGTATTATCTCTCTGTTATATATCAGACTAGTTCCAGGGTGATGAAGATCACGGAACTCACACCTAAGATTAGGCGTTGTTATTATCTGTTATGACTTTCTGCTTTCCTGACCACTCTCTTGATCTCTGATTTGGTACTTCGCTATAACTGATACTCTGTTGCTGAACCCTGCTTGTCTTTAGATTCCGAATCTGTCTCCTGTCTCTGTATCTGATCTGTTTGTCTGTTGCCGACTAGAGATGTAGCGAACGGTTCGCCGGTGAACGGTTCCAGGCAAACATTGGGGGTTTGCGTTCGCCTGCGCCAGGCGAACTTTTCAGGAAGTTCGATTCGCCCCATAATGCACTATGAGGGTCAATTTTGACCCTCTGCATCACAGTCAGCAGGCACATTGTAGCCATTTAGGCTACACTAAGCCCTGGAGCCCCCCCCCCTTATATAAGGCAGCCTCCGGCGGCCATTACAGTCACTCGTCTGCCTGCTATTAGGCAGACTAGGGAGTGCTGCTGCAGACTTGTTCTTCTAGGGACAGATTAGTTAGGTTCTTGGCTGCTTAGCTTGCTCCTGTATTGTACTACCCAGTACTGCATATACCCCAGTACCTGTTGTGTTTACTTAACCCACCTCATCACTGCATATACCTAGCTTTGTGTTGAGTGAACCCAGCTCACTGCATCCTCACTGCATCCTACTACTACCTGTTGTGTTTACTTAACCCACCTCATCACTGCACATAACTACCTGTAGTGTTGAGTGAACCCAGCTCACTGCATATACCTACTACCTGTTGTGTTGAGTGAACCCAGCTCACTGCATATACTACCTGTTGTGTTGAGTGAACCCAGCTCACGGCATATACCTACTACCTGTAGTGTTGAGTGAACCCAGCTCACTGCATATACCTACTACCTGTTGTGTTGAGTGAACCCAGCTCACTGCATATACCTACTACCTGTTGTGTTTACTTAACCCACCTCATCACTGCACATAACTACCTGTTGTGTTGAGTGAACCCAGCTCACTGCATATACCTACTACCTGTTGTGTTGAGTGAACCCAGCTCACTGCATATACCTACTACCTGTTGTGTTGAGTGAACCCAGCTCACTGCATATACCTACTACCTGTAGTGTTGAGTGAACCCAGCTCACTGCATATACCTACTACCTGTTGTGTTGAGTGAACCCAGCTCACTGCATATACCTACTACCTGTTGTGTTTACTTAACCCACCTCATCACTGCACATAACTACCTGTTGTGTTGAGTGAACCCAGCTCACTGCATATACCTACTACCTGTTGTGTTGAGTGAACCCAGCTCACTGCATATACCTACTACCTGTTGTGTTTACTTAACCCACCTCATCACTGCACATAATTACCTGTAGTGTTGAGTGAACCCAGCTCACTGCATATACCTACTACCTGTTGTGTTGAGTGAACCCAGCTCACTGCATATACCTACTACCTGTTGTGTTTACTTAACCCACCTCATCACTGCATATACCTAGTGTCATGATCGCTGCTGCAGCAGGTATTGCTGGAAGTAGTAGTGCTGCAGCTCAGGCAGTTCTGATCTCTTTCCATGCAAGCTGCATAGCTTTGTCTGCCTTTCCCTGCTGTCAGCTTGTGACTGATTATCATTCACCTGTGTGGGAATCTGCATGTCTGCTCCCATTGGATGACCTCAGTATAAAGATCTGCTTCCTGCAGGACTCCTCGGGTTTTCATAGCTTCAGTTTAAGCCTGTCTTGCTGTCGCTTCAGCCCCCGATCGTGTTTCTTGTTCTAAAGATACTTTGCTGGTTTTGCATCATATATTGGTTCATTGCCCATATATATGCATACCAGCACGTTTATTATTTTCTTTGTATTCGTGTTACGTTGATACATCAGTGACGCTGATATATACGTACACGAACTGTTTATATCCTGTGTTCAGTTAGTCAGTTCTAGCACGTTGATCACCCGTGCTGAGCTAGTTATCCTGTTCCTGGTCCTGTTTGTGGATTGCGTTCATCTCTGCGAGGAGATAACGAATCCTTCTGAATCCTGTCCTGTTACCGTTTGTGGATTGCGTTCATCTCTGCGAAGAGATAGCGAATCCTTCTGAGTCCTGTTCCCTGTATTACTCCAGTCCTAGTCAGCGTTCCTGCTTATGTCATATATCGGTTCATTGCCGATATATACATATGTTAGTCAGACGTTACAAATAGTTTCATTGATAGCTGTAATTGTAATACTTTTGTCTGTGTTACGTTCATCTATCTTGATCCTGCTATTTCCTGACTATCCTGTCCTGTCTTTGTGAGGCACGCCATCGCTGCAACGCATTGGCTGCCTCATTCCAGTCTGTCTTGTTGTGGACGCTTGCTGTCACTAAGTAGCGGCTAGCTAGCAAGCGTTCATTCTGTCTACCTGTCCTGATCTCCTCAGTTCTGGTTTATGCGCTCAGCGCTACTTTGCGCTGAGACGTTATAGCGAAAGCATTGTTTGTGGCAGTCGGATCTGCACCGGCTCTGTGCGCCACAATCTCCTTTTGGAGTCAGTCCTCCCCTCCACTATACTAGGGATAGCCTGTTTCCTTGTGCTAGTGTGTGTACCTCCTCCACGTCAGCTCATGCGTTGCATGCTGACTGTGGAGAATACACCACCAAGCCTTACATTATGAAAACCCCATTACCAATCCCCATTGTGGGGGGGATTCCCAGAAAGTATGACACTGTTAATTATGGTTCCTGTTCCTTTAAGAAATTTGAAGAACTTAGCTCTGAAACAGAAAATGAGTTTTTCTCTGAATGTGCCAGGTTCCTGGCCAATCCTGATCTCCAAGCGACTCCTGTTTCAACCTGGGCACTCCAGCTAGTTTATATTTTGTTTAAAGGGCAATTGTTTCAGTGGGCATGTGATGTTCTCAATCATTCCGATTTGAATGCGAGACCGCTGGAATTTCTAGCGTTTGTGATCCATAACTGGTTGCGCATAGATCCATTGCCTTTTCCTCTAAATGAACTCCTGGCAGCAGGCCAATCAGCTGCTCCTTCAATTGTTTGCAAAAATGATCAGCAAGCAGAGAGTGTTCCTGATAATTTTCCTGCAGCCTTGAATAAATCACCAAAAACAGCAGGGTCTAAGGCAAAACGCAAACGTTCTAAGAAACGTGTCCGATCTGCAGAGTCGTTATCCTTAGCGACTGAGACCTATAATGAGATTCTGCCATTAACAGATAATGAAATGCAATTGTCTTTCAGGGGAGTTAAATGGACTTATGAAACTACTAATGAACTTTCATCACTGGCTAGGGAAAATAAAGATTTTTGTTTAAAAGAATTATCTGAGTATGATTATGAGGAGATATTACAGAGTATTGAACAAATCAACTTATTTGTGAAGCAAGGAAAGTTTGCATACACTACAGTTCAACACTTGCTACAGGTATTGGAGATTCTTAAGAATAAGGAATCTGCCAATCACCTGCTAATTAACCCAATATATGTCCCTGCCACAATCATATCTGCAAACTATGATCTGCCTGTTAAGTATGCTTGGAATCCTCCATTTGAGAAAGGAGAGATGGAAGCTCTGGTTAATGAATGGAAGAATGATTCAAGTTCATTTTGTCAATTTTACAGTGCAAAAAGTGAATTAGTATTGAATGCATGCATTAAGTCTGCCTATAACCTAATAAAAACTGGTGTGTGTGGGTATGACTTTGTGGCTCCATTGATCGATGTGTGGAAAATGATTTTGGACGATTTTTATGCGATTCAATCAGTTGATACCAGGGAAGACACACTGTCAATTGGAGACTGTCCCACTTCTCCAGTTACTGAGTCCCTGCCATGTCTTGTGAATGTTCCTGTAACTCCACCCTGTACCATGGATAACTCAGTGTTACTTCCCAGTAAAACAGAAGCCACTGATACTTTCTTAACCTTGCCCTGCACAAATTTCTCAGCAGAGAATCCAGAGGTCCTGCTGACTTCCGAGTCCAGTCTAGCCAGTACTCATGAGTCTTTGTTCAGTGAAACAGACACCAGAAAAATCTTGCCTGCCTCTGCAAACACTTCTGCAGAAATTACCTGTGTTAATAAAGTTCAACTCCTGTCTGATCCAGCAGATGCCAATAGATGCACTACATCAGTTTCCGAGTCCCAGCAATCCTGTCTAGAAACCTCAGAACCCCAGCATCTGAATTTTCCAATTTTACAAATGAATGGTGATTCAGATGCGCAAACATTGTGTCTTGATCTTCCTGTTTCTACACCTCGCTCTAGTTTCGTGAATAGCTCAGAGCATCTGCTATGTGAACCTGAAATCGCAGAATTATTACCTTGTTCAGAAAATGTTCCAGTAAATTTGCCCTGTATCGTGAATAGCTCAGAGCATCTGCTATGTGAACCTGAAATCGCAGAATTATTACCTTGTTCAGAAAATGTTCCAGTAAATTTGCCCTGTACCATGAATTGTGCAGTAGATCTCTCCAATGAAACTCAGGTCACAGAATCATTATGCTGTCCAGCAGGTGCTTCCATGGTTTTGCCCTGCAATATGGACTGTTCAGTGATCCTGTCCAGTGAAGCTGTGGTCGCAGAGTCTTATGCTTCACCCAGTACTTTGGATACTTCAAACCCTCTAGCAGAGGAGTCTGAGGCACTGCTTACCTCAGTTGGTGTTGCAGTAATATTCACTTGTCTAGCAGCTGTTTTGGAATTACAGTCTGCTCTAATAAAACTTGATGAATTTCTGCCCAGCAAAGCAGAAGCCATTGAAATATTGTCCTCGTCAGCAAGTGTGTTAGATACCTTGCCCTGTACACAGTCTGATTTAACCAATGTTGTTGAGTCCCTCTCCAGTGTTGTAACAGCCGAGGAACTCCAGCCCTGTCCTCTGAATGTTTCAGAAGTCTTGCCCTGTAACATGGATAATTCTGATTCTCTGGTCAAAATAATAGAAATCTCAGAATTTCAGTCCGGTCTGATGAGTGTTCCTGAAACCCAGCCCTGTATCCTGAAAGATTCTGGTTCTCTGGCCGCTGTGGCAGAGTTTCCAGAGTCCCCTTCCTGTCCAGGGAATTCCTCAGTTTTGCCCAGTTCAGTGGGGGATGCTGTAATATTGACTTGTTTTGCAGCTACTTTGGAGCCCCAATCCCAGGTACTAGATGAGTCTCTGTCCAGTCCAGAGGAAGTTGTGGAATTCCTATCTAGCTCAGGCCATACATCAGAAGACTTGTCCTGTCTTGTTGATGCCCCTGAACCTGATTTGTTAACAACCTTGCTAGAATCAGCGACATCCAAGTCTGTTCCTGCATTCTTTAGTGAGAGTCCAGTGCTTGTGAAGTCTAGTCATGATGAATTTTTGTCCAGTCCTGGTTTCGGTCCTATCTTGGCTGACCCTGAGGTTCACAGTTCCTTGACATGCCCAGAAGTTTCTCTTGTACCAGTGTGCCCAGATGTGCTTTGTGTGCCAGAATGCCCAAGTGTGTCTAAGGTGTTAGCGTACTCAGATGCTTCCTTAGGGGAGACATGTTCTGATGTTGCCAGTCTGCCTGCATGCCCAGAGATGGTTCTGGTCCCTGAAAGCCCTGATCTTGATGTTTGTCCTTGTAACCCTGACTCGGGAATTGCCATAGGTTCAATGGGGATTCTTGATAGTTCTCCATGTGAGCCTAAAGGGCGTTCTGACCTTTTGGGATCTCTTTGGAGCTTTAAAGTGTTCTGGGAGATCTCTGAAGAAGCTTGTCCTGGTACCTTGGACTGGTTCAACAGTGGGTTTTGTGTTGGTAAAGACAGTTCCGGTGGGCATTGCAAAGGCTTTGGCATTTTTGGACGGTCCCTGGAAGGCAGTGGGTATCGCTCAGAGAGCTTCGGGGGGCTTTCTTCTGGAAATCATGGTTCTGATGGGTGTCACACTGAGACTTGTAGTACTGATGGGCATGGTTCTGTAGGTTCTGGTTCTGATGGGTCCAGTCTTGTGATGACTGATTCTGGAATTTGGTCTTGCCGGGCTGTCCCGGTCATCATGAATTATCAGTTAGGTTGTCTCCTTGGGAAGGTCAGTTTTGAAAAGCGTCTGGAATCCGCTTTTAAGGGCGGGGGTACTGTCATGATCCCTGCTGCAGCAGGTATTGCTGGAAGTAGTAGTGCTGCAGCTCAGGCAGTTCTGATCTCTTTCCATGCAAGCTGCATAGCTTTGTCTGCCTTTCCCTGCTGTCAGCTTGTGACTGATTATCATTCACCTGTGTGGGAATCTGCATGTCTGCTCCCATTGGATGACCTCAGTATAAAGATCTGCTTCCTGCAGGACTCCTCGGGTTTTCATAGCTTCAGTTTAAGCCTGTCTTGCTGTCGCTTCAGCCCCCGATCGTGTTTCTTGTTCTAAAGATACTTTGCTGGTTTTGCATCATATATTGGTTCATTGCCCATATATATGCATACCAGCACGTTTATTATTTTCCTTGTATTCGTGTTACGTTGATACATCAGTGACGCTGATATATACGTACACGAACTGTTTATATCCTGTGTTCAGTTAGTCAGTTCTAGCACGTTGATCACCCGTGCTGAGCTAGTTATCCTGTTCCTGGTCCTGTTTGTGGATTGCGTTCATCTCTGCGAGGAGATAACGAATCCTTCTGAATCCTGTCCTGTTACCGTTTGTGGATTGCGTTCATCTCTGCGAAGAGATAGCGAATCCTTCTGAGTCCTGTTCCCTGTATTACTCCAGTCCTAGTCAGCGTTCCTGCTTATGTCATATATCGGTTCATTGCCGATATATACATATGTTAGTCAGACGTTACAAATAGTTTCATTGATAGCTGTAATTGTAATACGCTAGGAAAACATACTTATTGTATATTTGTCTGTGTTACGTTCATCTATCTTGATCCTGCTATTTCCTGACTATCCTGTCCTGTCTTTGTGAGGCACGCCATCGCTGCAACGCATTGGCTGCCTCATTCCAGTCTGTCTTGTTGTGGACGCTTGCTGTCACTAAGTAGCGGCTAGCTAGCAAGCGTTCATTCTGTCTACCTGTCCTGCTCTCCTCAGTTCTGGTTTATGCGCTCAGCGCTACTTTGCGCTGAGACGTTATAGCGAAAGCATTGTTTGTGGCTGTCGGATCTGCACCGGCTCTGTGCGCCACAATCTCCTTTTGGAGTCAGTCCTCCCCTCCACTATACTAGGGATAGCCTGTTTCCTTGTGCTAGTGTGTGTACCTCCTCCACGTCAGCTCATGCGTTGCATGCTGACTGTGGAGAATACACCACCAAGCCTTACACCTAGCTTTGTGTTGAGTGAACCCAGCTCACTACATCCTACTACTACCTGTTGTGTTTACTTAACCCACCTCATCACTGCACATAACTACCTGTTGTGTTGAGTGAACCCAGCTCACTGCATATACCTACTACCTGTTGTGTTGAGTGAACCCAGCTCACTGCATATACCTACTACCTGTTGTGTTGAGTGAGCCCAGCTCGCTGCATATACCTACTACCTGTTGTGTTGAGTGAACCCAGCTCACTTCATATACCTACTACCTGTTGTGTTTACTTAACCCACCTCATCACTGCACATAACTACCTGTTGTGTTGAGTGAACCCAGCTCACTGCATATACCTACTACCTGTTGTGTTTACTTAACCCACCTCATCACTGCATATACCTAGCTTTGTGTTGAGTGAATCCAGCTCACTGCATCTTACTACTACCTGTTGTGTTTACTTAACCCACCTCATCACTGCACATAACTACCTGTTGTGTTGAGTGAACCCAGCTCACTGCATATACTACCTGTTGTGTTGAGTGAACCCAGCTCACGGCATATACCTACTACCTGTAGTGTTGAGTGAACCCAGCTCACTGCATATACCTACTACCTGTTGTGTTGAGTGAACCCAGCTCACTGCATATACCTACTACCTGTTGTGTTTACTTAACCCACCTCATCACTGCACATAACTACCTGTTGTGTTGAGTGAACCCAGCTCACTGCATATACCTACTACCTGTTGTGTTGAGTGAACCCAGCTCACTGCATATACCTACTACCTGTTGTGTTGAGTGAACCCAGCTCACTGCATATACCTACTACCTGTAGTGTTGAGTGAACCCAGCTCACTGCATATACCTACTACCTGTTGTGTTGAGTGAACCCAGCTCACTGCATATACCTACTACCTGTTGTGTTTACTTAACCCACCTCATCACTGCACATAACTACCTGTTGTGTTGAGTGAACCCAGCTCACTGCATATACCTACTACCTGTTGTGTTGAGTGAACCCAGCTCACTGCATATACCTACTACCTGTTGTGTTTACTTAACCCACCTCATCACTGCACATAACTACCTGTAGTGTTAAGTGAACCCAGCTCACTGCATATACCTACTACCTGTTGTGTTGAGTGAACCCAGCTCACTGCATATACCTACTACCTGTTGTGTTTACTTAACCCACCTCATCACTGCATATACCTAGCTTTGTGTTGAGTGAACCCAGCTCACTGCATCCTACTACTACCTGTTGTGTTTACTTAACCCACCTCATCACTGCACATAACTACCTGTTGTGTTGAGTGAACCCAGCTCACTGCATATACCTACTACCTGTTGTGTTGAGTGAACCCAGCTCACTGCATATACCTACTACCTGTTGTGTTGAGTGAGCCCAGCTCGCTGCATATACCTACTACCTGTTGTGTTGAGTGAACCCAGCTCACTGCATATACCTACTACCTGTTGTGTTTACCTAACCCACCTCCTCACTGCACATAACTACCTGTTGTGTTGAGTGAACCCAGCTCACTGCATATACCTACTACCTGTTGTGTTTACTTAACCCACCTCATCACTGCATATACCTAGCTTTGTGTTGAGTGAATCCAGCTCACTGCATCCTACTACTACCTGTTGTGTTTACTTAACCCACCTCATCACTGCACATAACTACCTGTAGTGTTGAGTGAACCCAGCTCACTGCATATACCTACTACCTGTTGTGTTGAGTGAACCCAGCTCACTGCATATACCTACTACCTGTTGTGTTGAGTGAACCCAGCTCACTGCATATACCTACTGCCTGCTGCGTTTACTTAACCCACCTCATCAGTGCACATAACTACCTGTTGTGTTGAGTAAACCCAGCTCACTGCATATACCTAGCATCCCCCCGAGATGGACAACATGGACAAACCAGGTAGAGGAAGAGGTAGAGGCAGACCCAGAGGAAGGCCACCAGGCACCGGCAGGTCTGTGCGAGGTGGTGTTGCTGTGATTTCGTGCGGACCTGCCCCAAAATACAGTGCTCAGAAGAAGGCACGTGCCATCACTTCCCAAAATCGTGAGGAGGTGATTGAGTATTTAACACAGAACACCTCATCTCCTGCAGCCACCAGTGCTACAACAAGCACCACATCCGCTGCATTTGACACTTCGCAGGAGTTATTTGGTGGTGGTGGTGGTGAAATCACCGATTCACAGCCACTACTGCAACAACAAGAACAAGGCGCAGGTACACCACCTCCTACGTCTGAGTTAGGTGGCGATAGTATGGACGTAACGTGTGTGGATGTGGATGATGGACCACCTGAAGTTGGTGCAGTTGAGGAGGTTTCTGAGGAAAGCGCAGCTGGCCAGGAGGATTATGATGACGATTATACGGATACCACATATGTTCCCGGTAGAGGAGATGACCGGGGGGACAGTTCAGAGGGGGATTCAGAGAGGACTAGGAGGAGACGACTCCATGATAGAAGCAGAGGGAGCTCGTCCTCAGAAACAGCTGGGGGCAGTGTCCGGCCCCATGTATCGCCAGCTATGGCCAGACAGCCAACATGCCCTTCAACGTCAGCTGCTGATGCCACCGTAGCGCCATCAGCCCAGGGGGGCTCAGCGGTTTGGAAATTTTTTAACGTGTGTGTCTCAGATTGGAGCAAAGCCATCTGTTGTCTCTGCCAGCAAAAATTGAGCCGTGGAAAGGCCAACTGTCACGTAGGGACAAGTGCCTTACGAAGGCACCTGGAGAGTAGGCACAAACAGCTATGGCAAGAACACCTGAGGAAAAGCAGCACCCCTCAAAAGACAAGCCACCCTCCTTCTCCTCTTCCTCCCTCAGGTGCATCGTCTTCATCCACTTTCTCCCTTGCACCTTCACAGCCACCCTCCTCCACACCGCCTCTTCCCTTGAGCGGTTCCTTCTCCTCTGCCCACAGCAGTACCCAGCTGTCCGTGAAGGAAGTATTTGAGCGTAAGAAGCAAATGTCTGCCAGTCACCCTCTTGCCCGGTGTCTGACAGCTGGCGTGGCGGAACTATTAGCTCGCCAGCTATTACCATACAAGCTGGTGGAGTCTGAGGCTTTCCGTAAGTTTGTGGCCATTGGTACACCGCAGTGGAAGATACCAGGCCGCAATTATTTTTCACAAAAGGCCATACCCAAACTGTACCGTGCAGTTGAGAGGCAAGTGGTGTCATCTCTGGCACACAGCGTTGGGTCAAGGGTCCACCTGACCACGGATGCCTGGTCTGCCAAGCACGGGCAGGGCCACTACATTACATGCACAGCCCATTGGGTCAACCTGGTGACCGATGGCAGCAAGCAGGGAGTACGTGGCTGCGCAGAGGACTGACTTGTCACACCTCCACGGCTTGCAGGCAGGCCTCCAGCCACCTCCTCTCCACCTGCTATCACCGCTTCGCTGTCGTCATCCTCCTCCTCCTCCTCCTTGGCTGGTGCCGCCATCTCCTCTCCAGCTACACAGCCCCAGCACTCCAGGGCCTATGCTGCATGCCAGGTGCGACGGTGTCATGCAGTGTTAGACATGTCTTGCCTGAAAGCAGAGAGTCACACTGGAGCAGCTCTCCTGGCTGCTCTTAACAAACAGGTGGAGCAATGGCTGATCCCGCACAAGCTTGAGATCGGCAACGTGGTGTGTGACAACGGCAGCAATCTCATTGCTGCGTTGAATTTGGGAAAGCTGACACACATACCCTGCATGGCACATGTGCTTAATCTGGTCATGCAAAGATTTGTGTCCAAGTACCCAGGCTTAGAGGACGTCCTGAAGCAGGCCAGGAAGTTGTGTGGGCATTTCAGGCGCTCTTACAAGGCCATGGCACGCTTTGCGGAGATTCAGCGTAGAATCAACTTGCCGGTGAGACACCTGATTTGCGATAGCCCGACTCGCTGGAATTCCACCCTGCTGATGTTCTCTCGCCTGCTAGACCAGGAGAAAGCCCTCACCCAGTACCTGTATCATTACAGTACAAGGACACAATCTGGGAGGATGGGGATGTTGTGGCCCAACAACTGGACACTGATGCGAAATGCATGCAGGGTCATGGAGCCCTTTGAGGAGGTGACCAAACTGGTGAGTCGCGATGAGGACACCATCAGCGACTTGATCCCCTACGCCTACTTCCTGGAGCGTGCCGTGCGTAGAGTGGTGGATACAGCTGTGGAGGAGCGTGAACAAGAAGAGCTAGGGCAGCAGGAGTCGTGGGAGCCATTTACACACGAACACGATGTTTCCACAACACCGGCGGCAGCACAGAGGGGGGAGGAGGAGGAAGAAGAGGAGTCGTGTGGGGAAGGAGAGGAGTCAGACTCTGATGATGGTGATGATGAGGAAGGTGTTTCTGTGGAGGAGGAAGAGGCGGCGGATCTTTTGATTTTTTTTACACACAATTGTCCATTTACAGAGGTATTTCTCCCCCCCAGCATGGGTATGTGTAAAAATACACCCCAAAACACATTGTACTACTTCTCCCGAGTATGGCGATACCACATGTGTGGCACTTTTTTGCACCCTAACTGCGCTAAAGGGCCCAAAGTCCAATGAGTACCTTTAGGATTTCACAGGTCATTTTGAGAAATTTCGTTTCAAGACTACTCCTCACGGTTTAGGGCCCCTAAAATGCCAGGGCAGTATAGGAACCCCACAAATGACCCCATTTTAGAAAGAAGACACCCCAAGGTATTCCGTTAGTAGTAAGGCGAGTTCATAGAAGATTTTATTTTTTGTCACAAGTTAGCGGAAATTGATTTTAATTGTGTTTTTTCACAAAGTGTCATTTTCCGCTAACTTTTGACAAAAAATAAAATCTTCTATGAACTCACCATACTCCTAACGGAATACCTTGGGGTGTCTTCTTTATAAAATGGGGTCATTTGTGGGGTTCCTATACTGCCCTGGCATTTTAGGGGCCCTAAACCGTGAGGAGTAGTCTTGAAACGAAATTTCTCAAAATGACCTGTGAAATCCTAAAGGTACTCATTGGACTTTGGGCCCTTTAGCGCAGTTAGGGTGCAAAAAAGTGCCACACATGTGGTATTGCCGTACTCAGGAGAAGTAGTATAATGTGTTTTGTGGTGTATTTTTACACATACCCATGCTGAGTGGGAGAAAGATCTCTGTAAATGGACAATTGTGTGTAAAAAAAATTAACAAATTGTCATTTACAGAGATATTTCTCCCACCCAGCATGGGTATGTGTAAAAATACACCCCAAAACACATTATACTACTTCTCCTGAGTACGGCAATACCACATGTGTGGCACTTTTTTGCAGCCTAACTGCGCTAAGGGGTCCAAAGTCCAATGAGCACCTTTAGGCTTTACAGGGGTGCTTACAATTTAGCACCCCCCAAAATGTCAGGACAGTAAACACACCCCACAAATGACCCCATTTTGGAAAGTAGACCCTTCAAGGTATTCAGAGAGGGGCATGGTGAGTCCGTGGCAGATTTCATTTTTTTTTTGTCGCAAGTTAGAAGTTAGAAGTTTTTTTTTTTTTCTCACAAAGTGTCATTTTCCGCTTACTTGTGACAAAAAATAATATCTTCTATGAACTCACTATGCCTCTCAGTGAATACTTTGGGATGTCTTCTTTCCAAAATGGGGTAATTTGGGGGGTATTTATACTATCCTGGAATTCTAGCCCCTCATGAAACATGACAGGGGGTCAGAAAAGTCATAGATGCTTGAAAATGAGAAAATTCACTTTTTGCACCATAGTTTGTAAACGCTATAACTTTTACCCAAACCAATAAATATACACTGAATGGGTTTTTTTTTTTATCAAAAACATGTTTGTCCACATTTTTCGCGCTGCATGTATACAGAAATTTTACTTTATTTGAAAAATGTCAGCACAGAAAGTTAAAAAAATCATTTTTTTGCCAAAATTCATGTCTTTTTTGATGAATATAATAAAAAGTAAAAATCGCAGGAGCAATCAAATAGCACCAAAAGAAAGCTTTATTAGTGACAAGAAAAGGAGCCAAAATTCATTTAGGTGGTAGGTTGTATGAGCGAGCAATAAACCGTGAAAGCTGCAGTGGTCTGAATGGAAAAAAAGTGGCCGGTCCTTAAGGGGTAGAAAGCCCTAGGTCCTCAAGTGGTTAAAGAGGTGAATAATGCTTATAGCGGGTTCCCAGCCTGAGATATCGATTCCCTAGACAGAGAAGGTATCACCCGAAGCAAGTTTGATATCTATGGGTTCAGTTCATGATGACTGAGTGTAAAATGTTGGTTTTTACATCATATGTGGATAACCACTGAGTTATGGCATAATTTGAGAAAATATCAAAGACAAAGGGCTGGACTACAGCCTGGGGTCAGATTGCTAAGAGTGGGTGAACCATCTCCTGTTATTATCCCCAGCCTCCTGCAGAGAAAGGGTTAAATGGCTGGTCACAGGCTGTGAGAAGGTGAGTCCTTCCCAGCCAGTATCCATATTCCATCACAGATCTGAGCTCTCTCCATAATTGGACTTTATAACTTTTGTTTGGACTTACCATTGCAAAGGTTCTAGACTTTTTGCTACTTGAGGCAAACTTCTGTGAATTCCCCCCCCCCCCCCGACCTGGAATGATCGCACAGTACCCGAAAAATGTTACCCTCAGTATAGGTGGGTAGGTGTAACGATCGGTGTAACACAGAGAGGATCTGATTATCGGTGATCTGCAGTATCACCGAGAATACAGATATATACCCGATTATTGATGATCTGCAGTATCACCGATAAACAGATATATTTCTAACCTCTGGACACCTGAGAAATATGAGTGTTTGTGCAACAGTAATACTTTGAGGAGAGCACCCGTATAGAGGGTGCCAGGCAGTAAGAGATACTGCTCAGAGAACAGGTTCCTTCCAATGGTCTGATGCTCCCCAAGGGGCGGAGCCAGGCTGAAAGTGGGAAGGATCAGAGTGTGTGTGACACCAATGGTGAAGTGTCACTGACAGGTCTGTGAACTATCTCCAAACAGGGAAGATAGTTCTCGAGGTCGGACAGGCTACTTCGGTAATAGAGATGTCGCGAACCTCCGATTTTCGGTTCGCGAACTTCCGCGGAAGGTTCGGTTCGCGGAAAAGTTCGCGAACCGCAATAGACTTCAATGGGGAGGCGAACTTTGAAAAATAGAAAAAATTATGCTGGCCACAAAAGTGATGGAAAAGATGTTTCAAGGGGTCTAACACCTGGAGGGGGGCATGGCGGAGTGGGATTCATGCCAAAAGTCCCGGGGAAAAATCTGGATGTGACGCAAAGCAGCGTTTTAAGGGCAGAAATCACATTGAATGCTAAATTGCAGGCCTAACGTGCTTTCAAACATCTTGCATGTGTATACATGAATCAGGGAGTGTAATTAGAGTACTGCTTCACACTGACACACCAAACTCACTGTGTAACGCACCGCAAACAGCTGTTTGTGTAGTGACGGCCATGCTGGACTACTGCGCAACATGGCGAGATTGCTCTTCCTCACTCAGTGATGTCAGGTAATGTGTGACTTCCTTCTCAACTTTCCATGGCATTGTTAAAAAGCTTACGTTTTGTTTTTAATTTACATTTTCTACTTGCTGTGTACGTGTTCAGTACCGCTACAATGAGAATCCTGTGGAGGCGGGCAAGTCTGCCATTGTGACCCCAAGTAATGGCCGGGGAATGAGGGGTTTGAATCCGGTGTAGAGCCTGAGCAATGGCTACCACTACACATCCAAGGAGGGCAGCGGGCAGGCATGCACGCCCGCCCGCCCCGAGGTAGTGACCAAAAATAACAATACAGGAGGAGGACTTTCGAGGCCCTGCTGTGTATTTGAAATGAATGTACTTTAAATCCTTTAACGAGAACCAGTTATGGCGGGCAAAGATGACACCACATTCATTTCACGAGAATCATATGCAGGCGGGCAAGTCTGCCATTTGTGACCCCGGGTAATGGCCGGGGAATGAGGAATGGAATCCGGTGTGGAGCCTGAGAAACGGCTACCACTACACATCCAAGGAGGGCAGCAGGCAGGCATGCACGCCCGCCCCGAGGTAGTGACCAAAAATAACAATACAGGAGGCGGACTTTCAAGGCCCTGCTGTGTATTTGAAATGAATTAACTTTAAATCCTTTAACGGGAATCCGTTATGGAGGGCAAGTCTGCCATTGTCACCGCGGGGAATGAAGGTTGGATTCCGGCCCGAAGTGGGAGCCTGCTGAGACCCATGCTGTAGCTGCCCTGACCGTGCTTTGCAGACCAGGCATCTGTGGTCAGATGGACCCTTGAGCCAGCGGAAGACAAACCAAGTCGAAAGCATTTGCCAAGAATGTTTTACGGAGGGCAAGTTTTTTTGCCCTTTTTTTTTAATTTTTTGAAAATGATAGATGGTTGTATTTTTAAATTGTTTGAAAGTTTAGATGGTTGTATTTTTAAATTGTTTGAAAGTTTAGATGGTTGTATTTTTAAATTGTTTGAAAGTTTAGATGGTTGTATTTTTAAATTGTTTAAAAGTGTATCCATTCTTCCTCCCCCCAGCCACGAACAATACCATGGGAATGTGGAGCAGCAGAAGCCCCCTGTGACGGCTGCCGCGGTTGTTCTCCGCGGCTTGTCTTTTGAGGGGTGCTGTTTTATCTCAGGTGTTCTTGCCATAGCTATTTGTGCCTTCTCTCCAGGTGCCTTCGTAAAGCACTTGTCCCTACGTGACAGTTGGCCTTTCCACGGCTCAATTTTTGCTGGCAGAGACAACAGATGGCTTTGCTCCGAACTGAGACACACAGGTTAAAAAATTTCCAAACCGCTGAGCCCCCCTGGGCTGATGGCGCTACGGTGGCATCAGCAGCTGAGGTTGAAGGGCATGTTGGCTGTCTGGCCATAGCGGGCGATACATGGCGCCGGACACTGCCCCCAGCTGTTTCTGAGGACGAGCTCCCTCTTGTATTGCGTTCCGGAGTTGGAGCCTGATCAACGTCTACCACCACACATCCAGGCAAGGAGGTAGGCAGGCAGGCATGCACGCCCGCCCCGAGGTAGTGACCAAAAATAACAATACAGGACTCAGGAGGACCTTTTGCGGCCCTAATTGAAATGAATTAACTTTAAATCCTTTAACGGGAATCCGTTATGGAGGGCAAGTCTGCCATTGTCACCGCGGGGAATGAAGGTTGGATTCCGGCCCGAAGTGGGAGCCTGCTGAGACCCATGCTGTAGCTGCCCTGACCGTGCTTTGCAGACCAAGCATCTGTGGTCAGATGGACCCTTGAGCCAGCGGAAGACAAACCAAGTCGAAAACATTTGCCAAGAATGTTTTACGGAGGGCAAGTTTTTTTTGCCCTTTTTTTAAATTTTTTGAAAATGATAGATGGTTGTATTTTTAAATGGTTTGAAAGTTTAGGTGGTTGTATTTTTAAATTGTTTAAAAGTGTATCTATTCAAGTGCAAGTTATGCACTGACTGCCAGGTATAATGTGCAGTCACAGATGCAGTGAAAAGTATGCAGTGACTGCAAACAGGCTGATACATCTAAATTTGACATTTTGGGGGGGAAATTGTGGATGCTGCACCTTCTAGGCTAAAAAGGAGAAGTACCATCCTGCTCGTTATCTGTGTACAGTTCAAAGTCTTAGATCTAAAAAGGCGACATTTTACTTTCAAAACTACATCAGTTTCCTTAGTTCCCAAATATTCCCGATTGCACATGTTGTTAAAAGATTTGATGCAATACAATGTTAAGCATGCTCATGTCCCTCAATTTGACATGTTGCTGGTATCAAATTCCATAAGAACATATATTTTCATAAAGTAATAACGTCTCTCAGTTGACACATTCACATATTGCCCGTGTTAGCTTTGCATTATTTTTAATGAAATGCAGGTGCTACATAATCTGCAACGTATTAGCAGTTTATGATAATGTGTAACAAATATAAATAGCTTCTTTTTTTCTTCTTTTTTTTTAAATGGTGGAGAGTGGGAGATGGCAACTTGCACTTGATGCTTCCATGAATACTGAGCAAATACCGGTCTCGGTAGCTGAAAACAATGTTCACATGGAAAGTAGGCCACCACCCAAGATGGTGAAGCCTGAGATGCTACGATGGAGGAGAAAGAGGATAACTGGAGTGGCAATACCAAGCCACCTATACTGGTGCCTATCACGGGGAATACGGAGGAGCCCTCACTAGCTCAGTGCTATGAAAGCCTAATGGAAGCGATTGCCGAACCAAACATGTACCTGACTACAAAAATGGAGTAGATTAAGGTGGAGTTTAAGCAAGCTCAGGCAGTGTACTACTGAGATAGGCATCAATTCACCAGAGGTTACCAACCTATTTACCTCTTGGGAGGTAATTTACCTCCTGTGATATCTCCAAATAGCAATTCTCCAGAAGTATAGGGGAAACTATCGACAGAGAGAAATGCAAGAGATAAATGTGAGATAAGTATGAGATAAATAAGTGATAGTTAGTAGTTAGTTTTTCTCCAAATCACAATTCACCAGGGAAGAAAGGGGGTGTGGCCATTCGTTATTTTTTCATCTCTTTATCCCCTGAATGAACCTGGAGATATCGTGGTTTTCACACAGTAGCTGCTGCTGTGGAAGATGGAGCCTTTTGAGCTTACTCTGTTAGGCCTGGTGCACACCAAAAACTGCTAGCAGATCCGCAAAATGCTAGCAGATTTTGAAACGCTTTTTCTTATTTTTCTGTAGCGTTTCAGCTAGCATTTTGCGGTTTTGTGAAGCGTTTTTGGTGTAGTAGATTTCATGTATTGTAACAGTAAAGCTGTTACTGAACAGCTACTGTAACAAAAACCGCCTGGCAAACCGCTCTGAAGTGCCGTTTTTCAGAGCGGTTTGCGTTTTTCCTATACTTAACATTGAGGCAGAAACACCTCCGCAATCCAAAATCTGCAGCAGCCCGGGAGTATGCGTTTCTGCAAAACGCCTCCCGCTCTGGTGTGCACCAGCCCATTGAAATACATTACCCAAGCGTATCCGCAGCCGCAAGCGGATCGCAAAACGCAGCCGAACCGCTCTGGCTGCGTCTAGGCCTTAGAGCTTGCTTCTATTATGAGGAGACGAAGGCGCAGGAGGAGGGTCTGTTTAATCGCCCCTCGTATTTTTCGTGAGAGAACAGTTCTTGATAATTTTACTGAGACAGAGGTGGTGAAGAAGTTCAGACTCACTCGTGATATGATTTATGATATCATCCGGCAGTAAAAGGCGGGAATACTCTGGTCAGGTAGTGGTAAAACTCTGCCTCCTACCCACAATGCTTCACTTTGAAGCTTACAGAGAGGAAAAGTATCCCATGTAAATCATTAATACCGATTACCTAACTCTCTGCTTTCTAACACTTTCCTCATGCATATCTCTCCATTATCCCCTGCTATCGAACACTTTTCTCTCTCTCCTCTCACACTGGTGAATTGACTCCAGAGTGTTAAAATACTTCATGAGATAAACTACCTACCTTTTTTCTCTTAATAAATCCTCTCTGGTGAATTGACGCCATAGAGCAGATGGTCTCGGACCTAGAGGATTGGGTGAATCCTTAACCTCCACAGGTGCATGACTTGCAAGTATCTGATGCTGCAACTAAAGACAAGCTGGACAATATGGAGGATCATCTCCAGCTCAATAATATTCACTTGATCGAATTGCCGGAACTTTCAGAGGGTAAGGTCTCATTTCCACTAGTGCACTTCTGTCCGCTTTTCAGCAACATGTATCAGTCTGTAACATTGATGTGCTAATAAAAAGCAGGCAGAAGCGCACTAAGTGGAAATGAGGTCTAATGGACCGGAAGTTTTCTTAGAGCAGTGGATTAAAACTACCTTGAGTCAAGAGGGATTCTCAGTGGTATTTGTGTTTCAGAGAGTGCATAGGATCCTGGGAGAGCCCCACAGCCTGGAGTTCCACTGTGGTCTTTTGTCACATGATTTCTTAATTTCAGACATCAGAACTCTGTTCTTTGATTTGCTCTCAGGAAGTAAGAGTTTATACATGAGAAAGCTAAGACACAAATATTCCTTAATTTCTCTTTGGCCCTGCAGAAGAAAAGAGGTACTTTCCTGGAGGTCAAGAAACAATTGAGACTCCAAAATATCCCATTCTGATGCCATGGAATTTGTCACTTGCCATTTGAATGCCTCTGGAAAGCGAACTTTACACTGTTCCTTCACTCTGATGCCTGATCCCTGTAAGTATTGCTCCTATCCTGCACTTGTCTCCTTTTTGCAGTAAATTAAGTATATAGACTGCTATATTTTTTGCATATAGACTATATAGTCTGAGTTGCCCATTTATATTTTTTTTGTTTTATTTCTGTTCTTATTTACCCCCCCTTTTCTGTATTAAGTGGTGAGACCTACTATGCTTCCTGTGCAAGCTGTTGCATGATTATTGTATGCAATTCCCTGTATATTGAGCACTGTGCATTTTGATATAGCGGAGACGCTGTCTGTGCTCGCTTGCAGATTCATTAAAAAGAAAAAATGACTTCCACTTATTGACTGAATTAAGATACAGTACTATGGTATACTTAAAGTGAATCTCCAGCTATAAAATAAAAATCCATCAGCGCTGCTACAGAGAAAAGCTATATTTACCTGCAGAATCTCGTCCCACGAAGCCATCCCGAAGACCCCGCATCACTCCACTTCCGGTGCCTGGCCCCGTCTCCCCTCTCTCCTGGGAAAAAGACGCCAAGCTATTTGCTGTAGTTTTTTTCGTTCTTTTTCTCTGAGGAGAGAGGGGAGGCAGGGCCAGGCGCCGTTAGTGGAGTGATGCCGGGTGATGCTTGAGTATGACAATCAAGGCCAAGCCGAGGCATAGGCAAGAGAGGCTCCAGCTTCAGTGCGCAGCGTAGGAGGGGGCGCACAACTCACTTAACTATCATTCCCCTATTGTGTTTGAAGCAGAGAGAAATAAGAAAAGGGATACATGGCAGTGACTGCAAGCCAGATAACTAAAGATTAAGATGTTGGGGGCTCTGGAGTGCCTTTTAGTCTAATAGCAATCAGTGTGTGCTGGCTGGGGTGGGATGGATTGAGGGGAACACTTTTGTGTCTCAGCCTTGGGTGTTGGAGGACCTTGTCCCTGCTCTGATGACAATTTCTGATATAATATACTTCGGACATAGTAAACCACCTTATCGCTCCCTTTGAGTTTATTTTATAGGGATTCTACTGTAATAGTGACTTCCCTGATGATGACTGCTTAACCCTCTGGGCGATACAATTGCATCGCCCAGGAGGGGGCGCAGCACTTTTTTTTTAATTTTTAATTTTTTAAATCATGTAGCGAGCCCTGGGCTCGCTACATGATAGCCGCTGCGCAGCGGCATCCCCCCACCCACTCCGATCGCCTTCGGCGATCAGAGTAAGCAGGAAATCCCATTCAGAACGGGATTTCCTGCTGGGCTTCCCCGGTCGCCATGGCAACGGGGCGGGATGACGTCACCGACGTCATGGACGTCAGAGGGAGTCCTTATCCACCCCTCTGATTGGCCAGGCTGCGCAAGGGGTCTGGGGGGGGGGGGGGGGGCTGCGCGGCACGGCGGGTAGCGGCGGATCGGCGGCGGGCGGCGGTGATCAGAAGTTACACGCAGCTAGCAAAGTGCTAGCTGCGTGTAAAAAAAAAAACAATTATGCAAATCGGCAAACCAGGGCCTGCGAAATCCTCCTGCGCGATATACCCAGAGCTCAGCTCGGGATTATCGCCCAGGAGGTTAAGGGCTGTTTAAAAGCATATTGTTCAATATAGATCAATTGTCTGATAATGGCCATAAAGCCCTAGGATTTCTGATGTATGAATATAGCTTGTTTGTTTTCTGCAAATTGGTTTAACCTCCCTGGCGGTATGATTATTTCCAGATTTGTTTTCCACAAGCAGTGCAATTTTTTCACAAACTTTCAGACCCTAAAAATTATACCGCTTGATAGATCTGTGGCAGCCCTGCACATTCCATGGTATTACTGCTCTGAGCTGTGGATTTCTGTCCCTAGCCTGACGCAGGGTTACCGCTAAGGAGGTTAACTACTTGCGTACTAGCAATCTCTGGCCCCTTAAGGACCAGAGACTGCTGGTACCAAAAAACGTCTTGGGTCACAGTGATCACAGGGTCAGGGCCAATGAAATCACCTCCTGACTGGCTCACAAAGCTCTGCCATCATAACGATGGCAGAGCAAGGGTGTACGAGAGGAATCGCCGCCGGGAGACTTGGGTACAGGATACAGCCGGTATGGCTTATCCTGCTCCTGCACAAGTTCCCGGTGATGTTAAATACTATTCCCCCTCCAGGCTGCCATGGATGGTGGGGAATGAAATAACTCGGCTTCCAGCAATTGCCAAAGGCCGAATTATAGTGTTTTATAAGTAACTTTAGCTCCGTCTTCTGAAGGCGCTGAAGTTACTCACTGTGCGCAGCTATAGCCGTAATTCCTATTATGGCCTATGGTGGCGCCAGCTGCGCACAAATCTCCTGCACTGAAATGAAAGTGTTCGGAGCAAGGGACCTGTGGCGATGGGAGAGTTGCGCGAATGGCGGTAGGGGCGGGTCCATGTCAGTGCGGTAATTGAAATCCTTGCATTGAAGGGTATCCACGGCAATTATTTTTAGGTAATTCCCGGAAGAGTTGATCCAGGGATTTATCTGACTGCCATCTGGATGCGCGAAGGAATTTTCCCTTTTAAGGTTATTTGGCCCAGGTCTTATATGTTTTTTTGCCTTCCCCTGGATCAACTGAGATATGTGCAGGTTGAGGATGGTGTTTTATTATTGTATTTATTATTCTTTTTTTTCTGGTTGGACTTGAGTGACAAATGTCTTTTTTCAACCAAGCTAACTATGTAACTATGAAATCTACACCGTGGGAGAAAGTCATCACAGCAAACCAGAACCTTACAAATCTATCAGCTGATCAAACTGATCACATGCTTCTCCATGAGTTCCCCTAAGCATTGCAATCTCTAACAGTCAAGGGGATGCAAGTGATTATGGCTTGTATGCAAATTTAAATTGTGTGTAGTATGGAACTGAGCAAATGAAATGCATTTCCAACAGTTCAAATCTACACACAATTTACTTGCATGCAAGGCAGAATTATTAGCATTTCAATGACAATCCCAAATCAAGATATAAACAGTTTCCTGAACATCAAACTTACTATTTATGCTAGTGGCCAGAAGCTGATTTTGCACATCCACTACTTTAGTAGAAGTCAAACTCTGAACATCTGTAGGCAAAATATCATGGATGTTTTACGTAACTGTAGCTTTTTTCTCACCACTCTCCTGTAAGCAATGCAACAGCCGAAAATAGTTGTATACAATATTCCTTTTAGGCTGCTTACACACCAAGACGTTACAGGCGCACGTTAGTGCGCCTGTAACGCTCCCCCAATGCACAGCAATGTAACACAAGTGGGCTGTTCACACAGCCCACGTTGCGTTACATGTAACGCTGCACGTTCTGTGCAAAGTGCAGCATGCTACGGCGTTGGAGCGGCTATAGCCGCGTTAGACTGTTTGCACATGCGCAGTGGGGGGCGGAGAGGAGGCAGGGAGAGCCAGCTACAGTAGCCGCGCACATGGCTACTTAATATTCACTGCACTGGCGGGCACTGATTGGCCGGCGGGACCACGTGATGCGGAGTGTCTCGCTCCGCATCACGTGGTCCCGCTGGCCAATCAGCGCCACTCTGGGAGACATAGGACTCGAGCCGCCTAACGCGGCTCACTCTACCGTCGCCTCTTGCAGCACCATACGTTGTGTTAGGTGCACGTTATGCGACCTTAACGTGCCACCTAATGCAACGTCTTGGTGTGCAAGAAGCCTAAGTCTTAATTACTAAGGCATGTAACTCTGCAGGTTCTCCTTCATGCAGACAGGGCTGGGACCCACTATGAGCGATTTGGCAGCGTTCACTGATTGTGATCACAAAACGGTGCTTACAGCATTTTGGGCGCGATCCTGGAGCACTGGCATTAGTGGCTACAGTAACCAAATCACAATCACTCCGGGAAATCGGGGCACTTCTGCAATTTAGCAGATCTTGGGCACTCTGCAATTCTACAAAGCGCCTGTAGTGGGTCCCAGCTCTTACTCAGTTTTGCTGGTTGACCTTTCTTGTTTTGGTACATCCCTTTAATGTCTAAATTGTTAAACTGTACCCCCAATGACATTAATTGATCTTGATATTGTATTTTATCCCATCCAATTTGTGGGTCATGATATATGGGGTGGGAATGTATACAACAATGTTTCCTCTTGTAGTTGTATGTTTATAGGGTGAGAGATTTCTGATACATGTGCTTTTTAGGGTGCATACAAACATCTAATTTTACCACCTCCAAGTTGGAGGGCCAACAGATTTTGACTACCGTATATACTTGCATATAAGCCGAGGTACCCACTTTTCCCTCAGAAACCAGGAAAAAGTGATTGACTCGTATATAAGCCCCCTCCCACAAAATAGCCCCCTCAACAGTAGTCAGATGTTCCCCCAGTACAAGTCAGCTCCCCTCCCCAGTACTTTTAAAAAATAATTGTCTAGGTAAACTCTCACACTACACAGAGGTGGTAAAACTGGTCAGTTATTAGCCAATCACAATGGGATGTGTGTAACAGGTCTTAGTTATGTGTAAGTAGGCCACACTTAATAGATTCTCAGCAACCTCCCTGCTACCTGACTGTGCCTGGAGGGAACATCTAAGCCCCACAGTCAATGCAGATCAGTCAGGCAGGGTTCACACTAGTCAAAATTGCATGCCTTTCCCACAGGTGAATTTGTATTTCTACTTAAAGCGGACCCAAACCAAACCTTTTTTTTATTTCTAAATATTTAGTTACACCACTCTGACACATACAAAGATAAATAAACACTCCTTCAAGCCTATGAGCATTTCAGTGCATGCTTTTCACACTTCTCTTTAAATAACTAGGGTTATACAGATGGCAGCCATTAGCAATTCCTCCATTGCTGGACACCATCTACTCACACCGGAATTTCCCGGCAATATGAAAGGAAAGGTAGGGAGGGAGGGGTTTCTCCAATAAATGTAAAATATTTTATATCTGTCATCATGCAGCTGAAAAAAGGCTGCGATTTATTATTATAATTTAGAAAGTAGATTTTATTTCTGAAATCTTGTATTTTTAATTTGGGTCCACTTTAATACCAATGTGACTGACACACTTAAATTAAATTTTGCATGGAGCTTCATTTTGCACATGACCATGCATTTTCTCATGGTCAATCAGTGAGGGTGGCAAACGCCTAGTATCCAAAAATTTGTGTGCAAAAAACTTTCATGTTTTCCACAATGACTTGTGTATTCCCTCCCTAAGGGCCTGAGCCCACTAATGCACTTGTGTCCGCTTTTCAGTTACACATCAATGTTACAGATGCTGAAAAGCAGACAGAAGCAGACACAACTGCGTTAGTGTGCTCAGGCCCTTAGGGAATATAACTCTTCTTCAGTCTACTAAAAATGTTTTATTTGTTGCAGTGTCTGTCACTCTTGGAAATATTTAATCACTTCAGGTCTGTACATGCAGATCCGGGACAAGGTCCTGCAGCAACAAAGCTGAGACACCAAAGTGCACCCCACCCCCCATCCCTCCCACGCCAGCCATCACACACTGATAGCTGTTAGAGTAAGAGGCGCAGGACCCCCAAGACCTTAATCTCTAGTTATCTGGCTTGCAAGCACTGCCATGTATCTCCTTTTCTTATTTCTCACTGCTTCAAACACAATAGGTGAATGATAGCTGAGTGAGTTGTGCGCCCCCTCCTATACTGCGCCCCCTCTTATACTACGCCCCCCCTCTGCCTGGCCCTGTGTACATGACATGATGGAAATATATGCAGCTTAAAAATAGACCAATTAAATTCAAGGTGGGTATGCATAATAGCAAAGTAACAAGACACAGAGTGGTATTAGGGCGGGTCTCGATCTTAACCACTTTACCCCCGCCCGTACGAATTTCTCCGTCCCTTTTTCCATCCTTTAACCCCCAGGGACGGAAAAATCCGTACTTTCTGCGCTCCCGCCGCTGCCCGCGCTCCCGCTTGCTCTAGCGTGCATTCCCGCGGGTAAACACGCTGCCGGCCGCTCGCCCGGAGATCAATGAACGGGAAAATCCATTCCTGTTCGTTGATCTAAGCCCCGCAATGATCCGCTGCTTCTCCGCTAAGCAGCGCGATCATTGTGAGAAAAAACCCGTTCCCAGCCCCCCAAATACTTCCTCCAAGCGTCCAGAAGGACGCTTGGAGGTCGCATTAAACAAATAGTTACTGTTGCCATCTTGTGGCCAAATAGTAAAACTACACCCTAAAGCATTTTTCCCATACAAATAGATTAATTAAACACAAAAAAATAACTCATTACCTCCCACACTCCCCATTTTTTTTTTTGTAATTAAAAAAAAATTAAAAAATTTACAATTAAAAAAAATACATAAATAGTTACCTTAGGGGCTGAACTTTTTAAATATTTATGTCAGGAGGGTACAACACTGTTACTTTATAAACTATGGGCTTGTAATTAGGGATGGACGCAAAACTGAAAAAAATGCACCTTTATTTCCAAATAAAATATTGGCGCCAAACATTGTGATAGGGACATAATTTAAACGGTTTTATAAGCGGGACAAATGGGCAAATACATTTCATGGGTTTTAATTACAGTAGCATGCATTATTTAAAAACTATAATGGCCGAAAACTGAAAAATAATGCATTTTTTCCCACATTTTTCCTATTTTCCAATTAAAACATATTTAGAATACAATAATTCTTGGTATAATGTCCCACCTAAAGAAAGCCTAATTGGTGGCGGAAAAAACAAGATCTAGTTCATTTAATTGTGATAAGTAATGATAAAGTTATAGACGAATGAATGGAAGGAGCGCTGAAAGGTGAAAATTGCTCTGGTGCTCAAGGGGTAAAACCCCTCAGTGGTAAAGTGGTTAAAGAGACTCTGTAACAAAATTTTGAGCCTTATTTCTTCTATCCTATAAGTTCCTATACCTGTTCTAATGTGGTCTGTCTTACTGCAACCTATTCTAGTTGCACTGTCTCTGTAATAAATCTTATCTTCTTTCCTCTGTTGGCTCTATCGGCTGAGGCTGGAATGTGTGATAGGCAGAAGCTTTACACACCCTCTCCAAGCTCTGCATGAGTCACACAGTAAGCTAGTTCTCAGCCTATGATACTTTGGTTAGAAGCCAGTCTTTTGTTTGTAAACACTGCTTAAAACTGTTCATTACAAGCCAGCATTGCAGCAGGGAGTGGCAGAAACAGCACAGAGGGGCCCAGGAGAACATAATGAAGAGAATGGTATGCTTTTTATTGTAAGAATTTTAGAGTACAGATTCTCTCTAAAGAATATCATCTGTATCTTTTCAAAAAGGATAAGTTCAAACGGAATCCATTGAAACGTGCATGTGGCACAGTGCAACGCATTGCAAATTTAGCATCTCTCGATAGCCTCATATTGGTGTCTAAGAATACGTCACACCTAGAGCGTTTTCGGTTTTTTATTAAGCGTCAGGGATTTTGACAATCGCCCCAAAAAGCACTTGTGCAATGATTCCCTATGGGAGTGTTCACATCTGCACGTTGCGATTGTGTTCTGCTCCAAAAAGCCCAGCCTGTACCTTATTTTTGAGCACTTTGGCTCAATGGAAGGTGTAGGGAAATCGCAAAGCACTTGAAAAAGCGCTTTGTATAGCAATTTCCCGTGCGCTTCTATGAATAAATACATTGTATTTATTAATTTCCAGGTGAAAGAGTTCTCTTCCTGACTGACATCAGGAAGTGGAAAAAAATTGCTCTGCAAAAGCACAGGGAAAGGCGATAAAAAAAAAAAAAATCGCAATAAATCGCTCAGCACTTCAGATAGCGCTGTTGATTTATAATGTGAACATAGCCTAAGGGGTTGTTCACACTAGGGGCGTTTTCAGCCTTTTTTCAAGCGCAGGCTTCGTCCATAAATCGTCCACAAAATGCTTGTGCAATAAATCTCAAAGGCCTGGTGCACACCAGAGGAGTTTTTCTGAGCGTTTTGAGTTTTTAAATCTGCTGCTAATGTTATCCTATGTGTCTGTGCACACTGGAACAATGAGGTTTTGTAAAAAACCCGATAGCATTACAGCAAAGCGTTGCCTGTACCATTTTTGGTAAAAGCTCACAAAACCGCTTTATGCAGCAAATGCGTTCACGTTTTTTAGAATAAATACATTGTATTTATTCTTTTCCGGGTCAAAGAGTTCACTTCCTGACTTGCCTCAGGGAGTGAATTACAAATACGCTCAGGAAAAGCACTTAGAGTGCTTTTACCAGAAACGCAGCGCGCAGTGAAGTACCGGGAGGTGCGTTTAAGTTTTTAGGTGTGAATGAGGCCTCATTGTGTCTTTCTTAATCTAGCAACCCCAGCTATGTCACCCTTCTCATGGACTAACTCAGACTTGATTTGCTGGGTCTCTGCAAAATCACATGATCATGCATCTTATACCCTGTTTGCGTGCTATATTGTTAACCAGTTTGCTACCTCTCTGCCTGTCGCCCCTTCTTTACATTGTATGTATCCCTATTTGCTGTCCAACGCTGCGTAATATGTTGGCACTGGGGCCAAGCAAAGATAGGATTTATCACTGTGTCATTAGTAGAAATAAAAACAGAGCACACAGCTATTGCTTCCTGTCCAGAGTAGCTCACCACATTTAAGTGCACAGGACAGAAGGAAAACTTGGAGAAATTTACCCTGTATGTATTTAGAGAGTTTAGCCTGTCTAATTCCCCCTCATCTTTGTCTAATCACAAGTAGTAATTTGATCTCTTCCCTGTGTCAGCTGACTGCCATGGCAGATAAGCTCATTTGAGAGCACATGATATGAACAGCAGGGGGTAGAAATACTGCAGATTTATTATAAATGGGATTTCTCAGCGCGCTTCACACACTGTACCTTTAACCCCCTGTGGGTATGCTGCAAAGTTCAGAACGTTACACCAGCATACAGACTTTACAATAAATTCAAATAAACCTTGCGTTGCCACACAGTCCGCCAAAAGGAGAAGCCAACCGCACAAACTGCAAGTTGAATCTACTTCAGTTTTCACATCCAATGCATCTCAGAAGGAAAAGCAGAAAGAATGTTTATCGCATAGGCTGTCAGACCAGGGAAAAATCTTCCACCAACTATAGCCCGTGCAGTGTCCTATATGGTATCACCACCTTCCTGTGTTCCACCACCTCTAGGGACCACTCTCACCTCTAATTATGGCTGCCTAGACCCCACAGACAGCTCACACAGCATAAGATTCCAAATCACATGGGCTTTCCACTTCCTTATACCTTCCAATATTCCTCATATATGTACCATCCCATTAAAAAGAAAATTCATCGCATAGGCTGCTTTGAAAGTTAAACATTTGAAGGGATATCACTGCCAGGAATAATCATTGTGCTTTATTAATGGGGACCACCTTTTTTCACCTTATTCACCTCTCAGAGGCACTTGGCATATACCAGACCTGTTTTTTTATATGCGTCATCTTATTGCCTGAGGAAGCGGGTCACTCCCGTGAAACACGTTGTATTTTACTGAAGTATGTAAATAAATTATTTTGCTCAAAATTGTTCGCCATTTTCTTGTATCTGCCTGGAGGAGGTAAGTCCACCACTACCTCCTAATTTTTAAACGTTTTAGATCTTTTTATCCTTCTGGCGTCTCTGTATCCATACTACGTTAAACATATCTACCCTTGGTGGAGGAGTGTTATCCCTTTTTCCTTGATCTACAGAGAGCGACTTCTTAATCCTGAGTGGGGACAGGTCTAATCCCCCCACCTGCCTTTACAGTGGTTGCCTATGCGGTTTTTGTTTCTTTTGCCAATAAAAGGAGTGGTTCTGCAGGTGGTGACTGCAGACCACTTATGAGTTCCTATGCTTTTTGACTGATGTTTTGGTCACTTTTGAATGCTGGCGGTGCTTTCACTCTAGTGGTAGCATGAGATGGAGTCTACAACCCACACAAGTGGCTCAGGTAGTGCAGCTCATCCAGGATAGCACATCAATGCGAGCTGTGGCAAGAAAGTTTGTTGTGTCTTTCAGCTGAATATCCAGAGCATGGAGGCGCTACCAGGAGAAAGGCCATTACATCAGATGTGGAGGAAGCTGTAGGAGGGCAACAACCCAGTAGCAGGACTGCTACTTCCACCTTTGTGCAAGAAGGAACAGGAAGAGCACTGCCAGAGCCCTGCAAAATGACCTCCAGTGGGCCACAAATGTGCATGTGTCTGCTCAAATATTCAGAAATAGACTCCATGAAGGTGGTATAAGGGCCCAACTTCCACAGGTGGGGTTGTGCTCACAGCCCAACAACGTGCGGAACGTTTGGCATTTACCACAGAACACCAAGATTGGCAAATTAGCCACTGGTGCCCTGTTCTCTTCACAGATGAAAGCAGGTTCACGCTGAGCACGTGACAGATGTGACAGTCTGCAGCCACCACGGAGAATGTTCTGCTGCCTGCATCCTCATCTAGCACGATCAGTTTGGCAGTGGCTCAGTGATGGTGTAGGTAGTGAGATGTGATCCTCAGACCCCTTGAGACCATATGCTGGTGTGGTTGGTTCTGGGTTCCTCCTAATGCAAGACAATGCTAGACCTCATGTGGCTGGAGTGTGTCAGCAATTCCTGCAAGATGAAGGCAATGATGCTACAGACTGGCCCGCCCGTTTCCAAGACCTGAATCGAATTGAGCACATCTGGGAAATCATGTTTCGCTCCACCCACCAACGCCACATTGCACCACAGACAGTCCAGGAGTTGCTGGGTGCTTTAGTCCAGGTCTGGGAGAAGATCCCTAAGGAGGCCATCCACAACTTCATCAGGAGCATATCCAGGAACTGTAGGGAGGTCATACAGGCACGTGAAGGCCACACACACAATACTGAGCCTCATTTTGTCTTGTTTTAAGGACATTACATCAAAGTTGGGTCAGCCTTGTGTTTTTTTTCCATTTTAATTTTGAAAGGGACTCCAAATCCAGACTTCCATGGGTTGATAGATTTAATTTCCATTGATCATTTTTGTGTGGCTTTGTTGTCAGCACATTCAAGTATGTAAAGAAGGAAGAATTTAATAAGAATTTCAATCATTCAGATCTAGGATGTCTGAAGTGTTCCCCTTATTTGTGAGCAGTGTATATTAATAAAGTGGACCTGAACTCTTGCACAGGACAGCAGGAAAATATAGAGAAATGCACACAGTTTGTATTTAGAGTTTAGATTTAATTCCCCCTCATTTGTGTCTAAGTTGTATTTTGACCTCTCCCCAGTGTCACATAACTACCATGGCAGAGACGGCAGATAAGCTCGTTTGAAAGCACAGGATGTTAACAATATGTCTGCTTCCATGAATCAGGAAGTAGAAACAGTGCAGATTTATTTCAGGATTTGTATCAGCTGTAACAAAGAAATTTTTTTTGTTTAAAGGTTATTATGCTGTTGTGTATCTTTTAGAGCAGTGAGGACGTTCTGAGTTCAGGTCTGCTTTAAAATAGAAATATAGCAATTCAGCTTACAAAAAACATTCATTCTAATTCCCACACTATGCCATCATATTGTTCAGAACTGGAATGACAATATAAGAATGTATTTCCTCCCACAGGTTCTGAACAATGGATGCATGTAACGTGTTAGACAAAGCACATGACTGGGACACAATAGATTCAGACTTAACTTTTTTTGCACTAAGTTGCAGCAGAATACAGGATGACTAGAATGTATAGGCTCGACTGTCCTTCCTCAGGTGTCAATTCAACTGAAGCGTTCACTCCTAAAATAAAACAAGCAATCATATACACACCCTCTTAGGCATAAATTGGGGATTCAATTTTAAATCTATCTGCTATTTCTGCATTCAAGTCATCCCATTTCCTCAAACACACGAGTTAAATGGAGATTACGATATTTCCTCCCTCTCTCACTGCTCCCCCACCTATAGTTGCCATTAATGTAAAAAACAAACACCCCAATAACCTTTGAACTTCTAAAGCCTGGTACCCACTTTCGTTATGGTTTGCTCATACTACACGAAGGTGGTAAAATTGGTCGGTGACTGGCCAATCAAGAATGAAGGTGTGTACCAGGCTTAATGCCCACTGTCTGGGTGTAAAGGTGGACTCTCATTTAAAGCATATTAACACCTTCCTGTTACTACCATTTTAAAAAATATCGCCAGAATTATTTCCTTCCTTAAGTAATAGGCTAACAAAATTATTGTACATGCTCTCATCATTTCCCATCCTAGCTACTGTAGCAACCTAGTAAGAAACAGTCTAGCACCTCTCCAGTCTCTATTCAATTCTGCTACTCCTCGCATCAACCTCTGGTGCAGCATCTCTTCGCTAATACCTCCATTAGCTGCCAATCACCCAAAGATCCAGTTCCCACTCCTAACATTATCATACAAAGCTCTACATAAGCTATCCTCTCCATACATTTCTTAATTTCTCTCCAGATACTATCCCTCTGGAAACTTCACTTCTTCCATAAAACCCTCTTTGTCTAGCTCAGTCACCTCCTCTCTCTTGCAAGTGTCGCCTCTCCTTTGGAATGCTCTCCCACAGCCCATCCATCATGCTCCAAGTCTGTACATTTTCAAAGCACCCTCAGGACACACCTCTTCAGACGAGCTTATAATTTGTTATACCTACAATTTGAGGCTAACTGCCTCATCCGCTAACCTCCGAGTCTAATCCCCTAGTGTCTCCACCTCACTAACTTTGAGTTTATAAAGTCGCAAGGGCAGGGACCCCCCCCCCCCCCCCCCTCTAATATTTCCTGCGTTTTTTTTTTTTTTTTTACAAAGCATGCAGCAGTTTTGGTGAGATTTTCAAAACTACAACTACACATGAATTCTATCAGTACTTGTGTCATTGGATGTACAGTGTGTTGAACTGCTCATATATTTACATTACTCATATGTTTATACTATGTATAGCACTATGAAAGATTTTGGCGCTATATAAATGAAAAAAAAAATTAAATGTAAAATCTTTTCAGCAACTGCTGCTCTATCCTGTTAATAGGCTAGGCAACTACGTTTAAGTTTGCCCGAGAGGGCTTGTGAGTTAGATGATCACATTTTATATACTTTTAGGTTGAGAAAAACAGTTACCTAGGCTCCTGGGCAGTTGGCTTGAAACAGTGTGCTGGTCTGTTACTCTGTGGCAACTTTATGCAATAAAGCCCTGGTCATTGGTTTGTCAAATGGTTTCAGAATCCGGATGTATTCCCTTGTATGACTACAGAAGTTCTCACTGCACCCTTCTGTTATACTGCAATAGTCTTTGGACTGTCTCTGTTGTCTGTGTGATATGTTCACAGTCAGTATTACATCTGTGAGAATGAATAGCAGAGGTAGCCAAGCTGCTAGGAGGTGGAAACCAGCTGCTCAGTTCTTGATAACATCTGAATGCTGGTGCAGTAGAACAGCAAGAACACTTGAATATCAGGAGTGGACAGAGAAAATTTTGTTAACAGAATACGCCCAGCTACCGATGCACACTTGTTGCTTGCAACTGTCTAGGGAGTTTGAGGGATTAAATTCTAATTTAAATTCTCATGAACCTGATTGGGTATTCAACATAAACAAGGGCAGAGGGAGAAATTATTCCTTGGTAATATAAGACCCAATGTGTGAAGAGCCGCCAGCATTAGATGTTGTGAATTACATTTATGGTGTTTAATTGGGGACACTGCGATGTTCTATGGTTGCTGTGAGCAGACACTGTAGAATAAGATGAGAGGTGCATAACTACTACCAGAAAACACTGATGTGGGCTTTGAAGACTTGAATACAGTAAAATAAAATGCAGCATGTTTTAATGTTAGGACAATTTAAAGTGGACTGAAACTCTGACATGGCATTTAATAAAAATGTGTTTTTCTACTTTTTATTTCCAAAGTGTAGTTTTTCTTGTCCTGAACTACTACATTGCATTTTATTCTAACTGATATTTATCATATATTAAAATCTTCTAATGAGTTGTTCCTGAACTGTGTGTGCCTGGAGTAAAGACAGCTTCTCAGAAATTGTTTACTTGTTACACACAATGTATCTACATTGACATGTAAACAAAGATACTTTTATCTCCAGTTTGGATGCAGATTTGAAGCTGAATAGCAGGACAAAATACTTTAACCATTTCAGTGATGTTCTGCTAGAAAAAAATGCTGGGATAGTAGGTTTAAAGCTGTGAGGAATCTTTTAGAGCTAAGTAGAAATGCTAACTTTCAGACCACTTTAAGATCTATTTTACTGTAACAGCAATATTAAATTTCCATTAAATTCAACCTATTTTTAAGGTCCAGTTCTACTGTAGGTGTGGACTAGCAGGTAACAGGTATTTCACAAATGAAGTCTCACTGAGCATTACATAGTTAATTGGGTTGAAAAAAACCATACCATATTTTCTGGTTGACCTCAATGGGTGTGTATAACTATAGCCTGCACCCTTCCATATCTCAGTTGATCCAGCGGAAGGCAAACACCAGTTAGGGCCGATTCACACTGCAAGAGCTTTTTAAGTGCTTGGGATTTGAAAAACTCTTGATAATGCAACTCTAGTGGGAAAACACAGACATAGCAAGAGCTTTTAAAATCACAAACACTTAGAATAAGCTCTTGCAGTGCAAACTAGCCCTGACAAGGCTTTGACAAATTAGCGCTAAAAAAACAACAGAAAAAAAAAGTTCCTTCAGACTAAAGATGGAAATCAGTTAAAATCCCTGGAACACCACCACCAGGAATTATGAAGTAATTATCGCATTGGATGTCTTTCAATGCAAGGAAAGCATCTAAGCCCACCTTAAACGCAGATACTGTATACAGTAGAATTTGCCATAACATCCTGTGGTAATAAATTCCACCCAACCCTTTCCAAATAAATGGTAAAAGAACAATTTTCTCCATGCACAGACTATATCCCCTAATCCTTTGCACAAGCCTAGAGACAAAAAGCTCATCTGCCAACCTTTTATATTACCCTCTGATGCATTTATCTATGTTAATGAGATCAGCTCTAAGGTGTCTTTTCTTTAGACTAAATAAGTCCAGTTTGTTTAACCTTTCCTGGTAAGAGAAACCTTCCATCCCGCTAATCAATTTTGTTGCAGAAGCACTGATTGAAGGCATATTCTGGAATATTGTTTTTATATATATTTTTTTTTAATTGTATTAATAAATATAAAGATGTATTGATAATGATGTCTATAGGAAGCTTTCCAAAATATGATTATAGTTATCTATTCATATATACTCCAAGTAATTGGGTATTTACTTTTGATATCCAGGAATTGTGTTGGAGGTCTTTGTTTCTATGAACAACTATTATGATTGTAATATCTTTTTTCTCCACTGGGTGGCGGCAAATTTCTCTATCTGCAGCATTTTTATTTTCATACTTGATTTTCGATGCAATTTGCTTTGAGCCCACTAGATGGCAGCGATAGGATTTTCTATGCGTACCACCTTGCCCTTATGCGTCCCAACGTACGCTTGGCTGACCCTACGCGCTGACGTTTGTGACGGCGCGTGGGGTCAAGCTGATGACGCGGCCGCGTCCAGGGGGGTTATTTAAACTGCGCCAGCTTCCTTATTAGATTGTCCCTTGGCAGCTTCGGCGGAACTAGTGGGACAGCGCGGGCAGCGCTGTACAGCCTTTCCTGGTCCTTCAACCTCATTTACTTGGTGAGTCTTTTGTTTTTCTACGTTCCTTCTCCCTGCTCATTCCTGCACTTTAGGTCTATTTATACTGGCCATTGCGGCCATCCCTTTGCACTAACATTCACTTTATTTCAGCTCTTGTTTCTATTTGCCAGAATCTATTGTTACAGTTTGCACGGTATATACGGTATATGATGTAGTGTTTTTTGTAGTGTCTACCAAATTGATTGGTGGTCTATGCACAGTTGTCACTTTAATTCCAATAGGGAGCTGCCTAATTTATACCCAGCTCTCTTTAAGCACTAGCACCTTATTCTTTAGCAGGAGGGATGTGATAGTAGTAGTTATTTTTATATATTTGTGTGTTCCTTCTGGGATAGCTATCTGTGAAACAGAAGTCCTTATTACCAATATTATTTAAATCAATAGGACTCTGTTACAATTATCACAGGAGCAACCAGAAGAAACCACATTATTGATACTTCTCATCAGACTCATGTGATTATTGATAATTTAGGACTTATGTACCAGGTCTGGCTGTTTGTTTTTAATTGGTTTTAAATTTATTAGCTGGTATCAATAAAGACTTTCTCATTATTCTTGGTGTTTTGAGTTATACCTGTTTGAATGCCTATTACTATTAGATTATTAAGGAGGGGGCTCTTTTGCTCTTTTTTGTTTCAAATGTCAGTTTTTGAGGTCGATGACCTCTCCCCCCCCCTATTACTGATACCTACATAGGTTATTGAGATTGTACAATGATAATTTTGCTTGCTCGTCCTTTTTGAGTTTAAATTAAAGTTGCAGAAGCACTGCACTTGCTCCGAAACTGCAATGTACCTTCTGTAATGTGATGCCCAGAACTGAATTCCACATTCCAGATGTAGCCTCACTAAAAAGCTAAATGGGCAGTATTATGTTAGCATCCAAAGTTGTTATTTTCCTTTTAACCTCCTTGGCGGCAACCCCGTGTGTGACACGGGGTAAGCCGCCGGAGGGTGCCGCTCAGGCCCTGCTGGGCCGATTTACTTAATTTTTTTTTTGCTGGACGCAGCTAGCACTTTGCTAGCTGCGCCAGCACCCCGATCGCCGCCGCCGCGCGCCCGATCGCCGCTATCCGGTGCGGCGCGCGGCCCCCCCCCCCCCAGACCCCGAGCGCTGCCTGGCCAATTAGTGCCAGGCAGCGCCGAGGGGTGGATCGGGTCTCCCAATGACGTCCCGACGTCGCTGACGTCGGTGACGTCATCCCGCCCCGTCGCCATGGCGACGGGGGAAGCCCTCCAGGAAATCCCGTTCTTTGAACGGGATTTCCTGATCGCCTATCGCCGGAGGCGATCGGCGGGGCTGGGGGGATGCCGCTGAGCAGCGGCTATCATGTAGCGAGCCCTCGGCTCGCTACATGATAAAAGAAAAAAAAAAAAATTAAAAAAAAACTGTTGCGCTTCCCCCTGGCGGTATTTTTCATACCGCCAAGGGGGTTAATGAATCCCAATATTTATGTGCCTTAAAGAGGAACTTCAGCCTAAATAAACTACTGTCATTAAGTTACATTAGTTATGTTAATTAAAATAGATAGGTAATATAATCTCTTACCCACCCTGTTTTAAAAGAACAGGCAAATGTCTGATTTCATGAGGGCAGACATCTTTTTGGTTGAAAGGAGGTGACAGGGAGCATGAGACAGTTCCAACTGTCCTGTGTCCTGATCACCCCTCCCAGTTGCTAGGCAACAAGAAGATCATCATCATCAGAAATCCCATCATGCTTTGCACAGCATAGTTTTCTTTGATGGGGCCGAGCTAAGCTAAAAATGCAGCTAAAAATGATGCTTTAGTAAGAAAAAAAAGTTCTGATGCTGTGAAACCTAAACACCAAGCCTTTTCAGTTCTGTGGAGTAGATTTTTAGTCTGGAGGTTCACTTTAAGATGCAGCTGCCTGAAATTGAATATGATTATTTAACTTGTTGTCAACAGGTACTCCTAAGTTTCTCACCGAGTCTGCTGTCCCCATCTTTACCCTGTATGGTGCTAGACCATTGGTACAACCAAGATGTATGGCTTTCCTTTTTTCAACATGTGCCATTTACTTGCCCATATAGCCATCCTATCCAGATCCTTCTGCAATATGTCACTATCTTCCTGTGTATTGACAATTCTGCACAACTTTGTATCATCTGCAAAAATAGCAACATTTCTTTCTGGACTACGTATCGACCACTGTGTGACCCCCACTGCCAACAGTCACGTATTATGAATATGATCCATTGACCACAACTCGTTTCTCTCTCTCCATTAGCAGTGTTGCCAACCTTTCACGTTATTTTTTTACTGACAAATACCTAAAAATTTACTGACAAGAGATTTTTTTTACTGACAAAATCCCCAATGCGCCGCGTGTAGCGCCGTAAAATGGGCGTGGTCACGCAACAAAATATGGGTGTGGTCATGGGTGGGGCCAAATATGCATGACTTTAGTGGTGCTGTAAAAGGTCTGCCGGCGAAGTTTGAGCTCTGCCATAGTGTTCCCCCGCCCCCAAAATACATGTAATCTTACAGCATTTCACCAAAAATCCACGTAATCTGGCAGAGGTTCTTCCAAAATACAGATAATATGGCAGTGGTTCCCTAAAAATAGATGTAATCTGGCAGCAGCGATTCCCCCAACATACACATAATCTGGCAGCAGTTCCCCAAAATACACTTAATCTGGTAGCAGTGGTTCCCCAAAAATAGGTAGCAAGGTCTTTAGATGTCCCCAGAATAGGTGGCCAGGGGTATAGATGTCCCCACAACAGGTAGCCAGGGGTAGAGATGTCCCCAGAACAGGTAGCCAGATGTGGAGATGTCCCCAGAATAGGTGGCCAGGGGTGGAGATGTCCCCAGAATAGGTAGCCGGGGGTAGAGATGTCCCCAGAACAGGTAGCCGGGGGTAAAGATGTCCCCAGAACAGGTAGCCAAATGTCCCCCCAGCAGGAGGGGAGCAGCGCAAAGAAGAGATAAAGGGAGGGGGGACACCAAGAGCCCAATAGTGTGATATTGTATAGATGATAATTAATAATGAGTAATATAACAATTTAATACTCACAAACCAGGGTTACCATTAGGCAACCACTGTGAAGGCAGGTGGGGAGATTAACCTGACCCCACTCAGGATTAAAAGTCGCTCTCTGTAGATGGGAAGAAGATGGGTACAACCCTCCACCAAGGGTGGACTTAGCAATATGTAGAAGCTTTCCAGAGGCGCCAATAGAATAAAAGTCACTTAAACGAGCTTAAAACCGATGGGGCAGTGGTGGGCCTATCCCATCCATGCGGACAAAGCAAACAAAGGAAGGACTGTGGCATCAACAGTCAAACAACAATTTATTTATACTCCACAGTAAAGTTTTACTGTGGAGTATAAATAAATTGTTGTTTGACTGTTGATGCCACAGTCCTTCCTTTGTTTGCTTTGTCCGCATGGATGGGATAGGCCCACCACTGCCCCATCGGTTTTAAGCTCGTTTAAGTGACTTTTATTCTATTGGCGCCTCTGGAAAGCTTCTACATAGCGCAAAGAAGAGGGAGCGATCATGGGCACAGCAGCGGGAAAATCTCCCCCCTTTAGGGCTACCCCTTCCCTCCAGAACTAAGTGTTGTGCAGCAGCTGGTAGCGGGCGGAACTTACCTCCATCTCGTTGCAGGCGTGAGATGGTCTCTCTGCATTTGCCGCTAGTCTGGTCTAGACCAGAGCAGCGGTACCAGAACTTCTGGCGCTTGGAAGGAGACGGAGGTAAGTTCCGCCCGCTGCTACACAACTTAGTTCTGGAGGGGAGAGCGAGGAAGGGGGAGCCCTAAGGTGAGGGAAGGAGGGGGGGGGGGGGGGAAAGAGACACCCCTTCCCTGCTGTGATAGATCTGTATTTCTTGCCTGAATATCCATAAGCCATTTCCAGCTCAGCAGCTTTATGCCTCATCATCTCAGGGATGTGTGGAGGTTCTGATCACAGACAGAGCAAGTCACATGAGCTGCTGATCACTGGTTTTGGGACATGTCTGCTGTGACTGTGGCTCTTATAATGTATGAGCTACACAGCTATTGCACCACATTTAACTTCAGATCCCTCTCATATGGCCCCCTTACTGCCAGAATTCTTTTCCCTGCACAAGTGATGATTAGCATACAGCACAGGGATGAAATAAAGCCTGCACAGGCTGTGGTATGTGTGGTCCCTAACGGAATGCCTCACAGTGCCCATACGTGTAACCCAGAGCAGCCATCAATGCTTCCTGCCCTCCTCTGGCCCCTGGAGCAGCAGAAACAGTTAAACTTTTTTTTTCACAAGCTAGCGTCTCCTCACCACTCCTCTTGTAATGATCACCGATCTCCGTCTCCCTGCTCGCTGGCTCCTGGAGTCCTCAGGCTGCTCACTGCCCACCCCAGCCAGCACCACTGTCAGAGAAGACTGAGGCCCCGTTCACATTGCACACGTTCCCGTCCGCATTTCGGGAACGCGTGCTGGAGGCCGACACGCACGACATCAGACAGTGCACAGACTACACTGTCTGATGTTCACACTGCATGCGTTCCGGACCTGTGTGGTCCAGGAACACATGCTGCATGCGTTTCCTAACAAAACGCGCGGCTGTCCCATTCACTTTCAGTGAATGGGATCAGCCACGCAACGCACAGAGACGCACATGACGTGCGTTCCTGTGCGTTGTGTTCTGAACGGAACGCGCCTGCGTTCTGTGATGTGAACGGGGCCTGAGTGAGGCTCTGACTCTCAGTCATCAGTCACATTGAAATAATCCGCGCCATGCACACATTCCTTTCCCGGGCTAGATTGCTGACTGACAGAGGCGGGGGTAGAGCTGGCCGGGGAAAAAAGGGGAGGGGATGTGTGAGACAGAAATGCCTGCTACTGGCTGCCACAGTGAGCCGAGGGGCGAAATAAACTCTCTGCAACAACCTGCCCCCAGCAAGTGAATGGATCTGCTTAATTTTTACGGACACAGCAAAAGTGATTACGGAAATCACGGGCACCAAAATTTAAATGTTTATTTACGGACAATCCGTAAATTTACTGACGGTTGGCAACACTGTCCATTAGTCAGTTCCTTATATATGCACACAGATTCTTCCCCAGTCCTTGCATTCTCAAACTTTTGCACTACTAGACAGTTGTGGTAAACAGTATAATCACATTTTCAGGCACACTTGCATTGCCATTTGTTATCATTAGTGCGTCATGACTCAAGTTAACACATAATGCGTTGGGTCGCAACCAGTGGCGTTGCTAGGATCCGATGAGATCCTGGGCACTCCAGACAGAAAATGGGTGTGGCCATGCAACAGAATGTGGGTGTGGTCATGAAATAAACAGCGGTTTAAGAAACCCTGCCCAGCAAAATGATGGATGAAGCCCCCACTCCATTAATGCTGAAAAAAAAATGCAGCATCATATTAATAGGCAGTGTCACACCACTTCAGCCTACAGCGTAGAAAATTGTATGCATCCGAGCAATGTTCACCTCCCATTCATTCACCAATAATTTTATCATTACTTATCACAATTAATTGATCTATATCTTGTTTTTTCCACCACCAATTAGGCTTTCTTTGGGTGGGACATTTTACTAAGAATAATTTTTTTCTAAATTCATTTTAACTGGAATATTAAGAAAAAATTTCTCAGTTTTCAGCCATTATAGCTTTAAAATGCTACATACTACCATAATTAAAACCCATGTATTTTATTTGCCCATTTGTCCCGGTTATTATACCATTTACAATATGTCCCTATCACAATGTACAGCGCCAATATTTTATTTGGAAATAAAGGTGCATTGTTTTCAATTTGCATCCATCACTATTTACAAGCTTAGAATTTAAAAACAGTACAGTAATACACTCGCTTGACTTGCATATTAAAAAAGTTAAGACCCTTAGGTAACTATTTATATTGTTTTTTATTGTAATTTTTTTTTATTAAAACTTTTATGTGGGGTTTTTCAGAGTGGGGATGTAAACAGAGGATTTTAAATGAAATGTATTGTGTATATTTAAAAAAAAAAAAAAAAAAATGTAAATGTAGTTTTACTATTTGGCCACAAGATGGGTGAGTTTTTGATTTTTCTGTCTTGCAAGTGAGAGCTCTCGCTTGCAAGAACAGAAGGGGTGACGTGGGACATAGAAAAATCGCGGCTTTCCAGAGAAAGCTGTCGGTTTTTCTTAGCGGGACATTGATCAATGAATGGGATCTGTATTCCCATTCATTGATCTGAGGGGCAGCAAAAGGCAGCGAGCGCGCACAGCCCCGCAGCTGCTGTGCCGTCTATCTGGACGGATATATCCGTCCAGATAGACTGAAGTGGTTAAACAGTTACTTGGCTTCTGTGCTGGGAGTACTGGCCTGCCACCAGGTTATCTGGCAGTCCCCCCATAGCATTCCCTGACCTTCTAGTGGACCCCCTCCCATGCTTCCACTAGCCTCCCATTTAGGCACCACAACTCCCAGCATGCCCCTATAGAAGAATCACAGCACCCTGCATGCACCCATAAAGGCATCACAGTGCCCAGCATTGCACCACGGCACCCAGTATGCCCAGAGGCACCACAGCACCCAGTATACCCCCAATTGATGCACCACAGCTCTCAGCATGCCCACCATTGAGGTAACACAGAGGATTCTACCTGGGGAACATCCAGGGCACCCCAGAATATATCCGGGGCACGTGCCACTACTCTTTGGGGCTAGCAGCACCCCTGGTTGCAACACACAGTTTTGTTGCATCGCAATGCAGTAGGTGTGGGCTGCAGGGAAATGTTGCATCACTATGGCAAAAAAAAAGTTGCATTGCGCTGGTTTCAATGTGATTTAAAGTGGAATCTAACCTAGCATTTCATCTTTGCTCTAAAACATTTACAGCATATTATATGCAACCAGCATTTTTTTTTTCTTTTACTAGATCAGCATTCGAAGGGTTACACACAGAACTTGACAGTTCAGTGCAGTGCAGTGCAGTGAAATGTGGACGAATCCGAAGTTGTAGATTATGTTATCTTGTGTTTACTTAAATGTATCAAGTGAGGAATGTGACATTCTCTGAATGTGGAGAAAAAGCTCAACACAGACAGAGTCAAAGCATGTCTGCATTCAATATATAAAGAATAAAACCAGTTAATAAAATGCAAAGTCAGCTCACAAAGCAAAAAAACTGTACTTTTGGGATCCTATAATTTCTAAATAAATAATACTTATGCACAAATGCAAATATGATAACCGTATGGCATATAAAAGGTAGCAAAACATGTTTTTATTGTCAGGGTTTTAAACCGCTTTAATGATAGGTGACACATTCAGTGCGTTATGGCCCTTGATATTAAAATTGGAAGATTGAGACCCTTCCGCATCTGTAATATGTGACAACGCGGTTTCTTTTGTGAAGACAGAAGCAAAGCAAGCATTCAATAGCTCTGCCCTACTTCAGTCATCCATCACTGAGTTTCCTACCTCATTTTAGAAGTCCTATACACAGTCCACCTTTCAGTGGATATACTTGTAAAACTTCTTTGGATTTGATATCCCGACAAATTTGATTTTCAGCTTCAAACTTTGCCAGTCAATTATTTTTAACAACTTTAATTGCACTCCTTAAAATTACATAATGCAGCCTCTGTCCCCCCCTGTTTTAAGGTCTTACAGTCATTCTTTTTCCACTTACTTTTCTTTCTAACTTTTCTATTAATCCATAGAGGCTTTTTTTTTATTATTCCTAGAAGTTTTGTGCTTGATAATCCCTGCTCTCAAACACAATACCAGTGTCACTGCAAATTTGTTTTCTTCAAAAATTGCCACCACCCTATACAAGTTGAAATGATAAATATGGCAGCTAAGGGCCTGTTTCCACTAAGTATGAATTCACAATGTGAATTTTCACATTAACAATGTAACCAATGTCAATGGAGCAATATCCATTGAAGGCGACTTTTCACATGCAGAAAAGATGTCTGCACCAAGCATTGTGTCCCATGTAATGATTGTTAGACGCATACAAATTAGCATTAAAATTTGCATAAAAACTAAATTGCATATAGGAAAAATGTATGCAAAATGTAATATCCGTAAGTAAATATTGTACATAAATTATTTCAGTGTGTTCTGGGTGTTGCAGAGTGCATAACACAGTATTTAACTGTAGCACACTATCATGGGCAAACATGTTCAGCATTTAATTACATGGGTAAAACAGAATATAACAAATAAGAAAAAAAAAGCAAGTATTTGGTATGCAGGAAGGAAAAACAAACAAACAAACAAACAAAAAAACACTACTGCAAAGAAAAGAAAATATTGTTGAGCAAGTAGAAAGCTGTATCATATATAGGCAATTATTCCTCAAACATAACTGAGGAAGGAATGCTGCAGTCTTGAAACATGTAGTAAAGATTCTGGGACGTGGTTTTGCTAGAGATGTAGCAAAGTTGTACAACACTGCTTTGGTCAAATGACAGCTTGAACTTATTTCACAATGAGATGACTATACAAGTCTGCATTTAGCTACAACGGCAGAATGGTGGAATAAGAAACAATTATAATATATTCACAGATGAGCCTTTTTTTTACTTTAGCCAAGAAAAAAAATCATAAATATATACACACAATATATTTTACACACTTTAAGGTTTTAAAAAGATTTGTAAATTAGTGTAGCAGTTTCTATCATTTCTAGGCTTGGTTGGCACACAGCAACATGCTAAGCGACAGACCATATCCTAATTTGGCAACCAGACAACAGCTAAAATTGCACTAAAATTGAAGTGAAAATATCTGTATCAATCCCACTGTTTAAAAGAACCCATACTATACTCTGAAGGACCCAAATATTTTCTGAAGAATTCAAAACTGCATCAGATATAATATTTCCCTGACTTCTGCAGAAGTCCATAGCAGCAAACGCACGAGATATTCCTCATGAAATTGTCGTGCGAGTTTGTATCTACAATGACAAACTGCTAATGTGGAATATTCAATCTGTTCTCAAAACCATGGGTGGGGTCTCGCTGTCTTCATCTAGTCGCAGAGCGTGAGTGTCCTCTTCCAGGCTTGTACCACCCACAGCTCCAAGTTCATCTGAAAAGGCTATATGGACAAAAAACATAGAATAATTATTTTTGGGGCATATTTGGAGCATATTTGTGTGCAAGTTTATTCTCCCTTAACTTATCGATAGTTACCTGCTGTGCTTACGTGAAATCTTTGCTCTGACCGATCCGCTGAGCAGATCGTTCAGAAACAGTGTTATCAGTCTGTCGACAGACTGTACACACGCTCTACTGTCGCTGGAACGCCCACCCAGCGGGAGGGTCTGATGGACCCGTCGTTCCTTACAGTAGTGCGTGTGTACGCACCTTAATGGGTCCAAGCGCTGTCGTTCCCATCTATTCTCTGCACTACCGCCGGCGGTAGTGCAGAGTATAGAAGGATACTGCAGCGCCTGGGACCATTATTCAGCGACTGTGTGCACCGCCTTTATCCTTCCCCGATGTTCAGTGCGGGGAAGAGAGAGAATGCGGCGACGTTGGGTGGCAGAAGGGCAGAGGGAGGGGGCGTGGACATGCCACTGGAGGAGGGGTACAGAGGACAGTGACAGAAGACAGCCTCTAGCCCCCCTCCCTGCGCTCTAACAGCGGCTGGACTACCAGAGAGAAGCGGAGACCAAGGCAGCCAAAGAGAAGGGGAGACCAAGGCGGTCAATCAAAGAGGAGAAAAGTGAGTGACAGAGGCATCAGCCAATCAGGCTGATTCAGCATGCCTGTCACTTCTCTTTTGCGTCTGCGTACGATCTTAGAGCCTGGGTGCATGGGGAGAGAAACTCCACATGAAAAAAAAAAGTAAGAATGATTTTAAACTTTTCAATTGCCTGATTAGCATCCTTTCTACTAATATATCAGCCTGCAATAGAGAAGTTATTGTGTATTTTATGACTAACAGTTACTCTTTTAAACAAAAAACATTTCTTTGTTATAGCCGATACAATTCTTTAAATAAATAAGCACGGTTCCTACTTTCTGATTCATAGAAGCAGACATATTGTTAATATCCAGTGCTTTCAAATATGCTCATCTGCCATCTCTGCCATAGGCAGTTATGTAACAGAGGGGAGAGGCCAGATTACAACTAGTGATTATACACAAAGGAGGGTGAATTAAACACGCTTTTTTTTTTCAAACACGCAGCTAGCACTTTGCTAGCTGCGTGTTTGGTCCGATCGCGTCCGATCACCGCCGATCCGCCGCGATACATGCCCCCCCGCATACCCCTTGCGCAGCCTGGCCAATCACCGCCAGGCTGTGCTATGGGGTAGATCAGGACTCCATGTGACGTCATGACGTCGATGACGTAACTCCGTTCGTCGCCATGGCGACGGTGAAAGCCCTCAAGGAAATCCCGTTCAGAACAGGATTTCCGGATGGGCATACGAGCCGGCGGCGATCGGACTGTACGATGGGACGCCGCAGGGGAAGGGGGGGTTGAAAGCATGTAGCTAGCGCTAGGGTAGCTTCATGCTTAAGGTAAAAAAAAAACTCCCGCGGCCGCAAGGGAGGTTAACTTCAAAATGTGAACAACTACATCAAACCTCTATCACACAAATTTAAAATACACACAAACACATACAAATCAGAAGTAGACTTTCATATATTTTAGATTCAAATATACACAACTGAAGTAGTTCAAGCCTTTTATTGTTTTAATATTGATGATTTTTGCATACAGCTCATGAAAACCCAAAATTTCCCATCTCAAAAAATTAGCATATTTCATCCGACCAATAAAAGAAAAGAGTTTTTAAAACAAAAAAAGTCAACCTTCAAATAATGATGTTCAGTTATGCACTTAATACTTGGTCGGGAATCCTTTTGCAGAAATGACTGCTTCAATGCGGCGTGGCATGGAGGCAATCAGCCTGTGGCACTGCTCAGGTGTTATGGAGGCCCAGGATGCTTCGATAGCGGCCTTAAGCTCATCCAGAGTGTTAGGTCTTGCTTCTCAACTTTCTCTTCACAATATCCCACAGATTCTCTATGGGGTTCAGGTCAGGAGAGTTGGCAGGCCAATTGAGCACAGTAATACCATGGTCAGTAAACCATTTACCAGTGATTTTGGCACTGTGAGCAGGTGCCAAGTCGTGCTGAAAAATGAAATCATCTCCATAAAGCTTTTCAGCAGATGGAAGCATGAAGTGCTCCAAAATCTCCTGATAGCTAGCTGCATTAACTCTGCCCTTGATGAAACACAGTGGACCAACACCAGCAGCTGACATGGCACCCCAGACCATCACTGACTGTGGGTACTTGACACTGGACTTCAGGCATTTCCCTCTCCCCAGTCTTCCTCCAGACTCTGGCACCTTGATTTCCGAATGACATGTAAAAGTTGCTTTCATCCGAAAAAAGTACTTAGGACCACTGAGTAACAGTCCAGTGCTGCTTCTCTGTAGCCCAGGTTAGGGGCTTCTGCCGCTGTTTCTGGTTCAAAAGTGGGTTCATGCTTCTATCTGCTGAAAAGCTTTACGGAGATGAAGATTTCATTTTTCAGCACGACCTGGCACCTGCTCACGGTGCCAAAACCGCTGGTAAATGGTTTACTGACCATGGTGTTACTGTGCTCAATTGGCCTGCCAACTCTCCTGACCTGAACCCCATAGAGAATCTGTGGGATATTGTGAAGAGAAAGTTGAGAGACGCAAGACCCAACACTCTGGATGAGCTTAAGGCCGCTATCGAAGCATCCTGGGCCTCCATAACACCTGAGCAGTGCCACAGGCTGATTGCCTCCATGCCACGCCGCATTGAAGCAGTCATTTGTGCAAAAGGATTCCCGACCAAGTATTGAGTGCATAAGGGCTGGTTCAGACGGACGTCTGCGTAGCGTCGCGTCTGGGGGTGTTGCGGCGGCTGTGCGGTCAGGATTTCTATAGCCTTCGGTCGCGTTCTGATGCGGTCGCGGTTTTTTTTCCCGTAGGGGAACATTAGCCGTCGCGGTTAGCCGCAGCCCGAACGCTCGCGAAAATCGGGACCCGAACGCCGAGTTCGGGTAAAAGCGTGCAAAAGCTTGGAGTAAACTCTCCCATTCACTTGAATGGGAGCGTTTACCGCGACGTTCCGAACGCTTGCGGTAAACGCTCCGCAAGCGTCCGTCTGAACCAGCTCTAACTGAACATAATTATTTGAAGGTTGACTTTTTTTGTTTTAAAAACACTTTTCTTTTATTGGTCGGATGAAATATGCTAATTTTTTTAGATAGGAAATTTGGGTTTTCATGAGCTGTATGCCAAAATCTTCAATATTAAAACAATAAAAGGCTTGAACTACTTCAGTTGTGTGTAATGAATCCAAAATACCATATTTTTCGGACTATAAGACGCACTTTTTCTTCCCCAAAAGTGGGGAGAAAAAGTCCCTGCGTCTTATAGTCCGAATGTATGCCAGTGTAATGTGCAGGGAAGCCCTTACATATCCGGCGACACTTCAAGTTCCACTCTAGTCCATAGACGGCAGCCATAATCCACTTCTAGCTTGGTGCCCTCCATCCTCCTCCTGGCCAATAGCAACATAGACGCTGGGCCCGCACGAAGTGCTGTCAGGCCTCCAGTGATTGGCGCAGGGCAGCGCCAATCACAATACAGCGCTCAGCCCCGGACACGCTTGTTGTGCTCGCTCGAGTTTCTGTTGGGCTTCCAGTGATTGGCGCAGGGCAGCGTCAATCACGATACAGCACTCGCCGAGCAATCACGCAGGCTTTGTTGTGCCCGCCCAAGGTGCTGTCGGGCCTCCAGTGATTGGCGCAGGGCAGCGCCAATCACAGTACAGCGCTGAGCCCCGGACACGCAGGCTTTGTTGAGCCCACCCAAGATGCTATCGGGGCTCCAGTGACAGCGCCAATCAAAATACAGCGTTCGCCCCGCAATCACGCTACAGCGCTCCTGCGCTTATCTCTGACTCTGTCCCACAGAGGTGGCTGTGAAAGCGTCAGGAGTCTGGGGCAGTGTATATGCACAGCCGACTCCAGCCCACAGTGACAAGCTGTAGTAAGCAGCTGACAAGGGCTCAAGCAGGATAACCAGCCGATTACCAGCCTATCAGTGGCCACTGGATGTTGTCTGCCACACACAGCAAAGAAGCTATTCCAAGACAAGAGAAGCGGAGGAGAAGGGTGAGAACCTCATAGCAGGCAAATAACTTTCCTAAGCCATTTTGCAGTATGATTTGCCATCATCTGATTAACAAATTTGAGGGGAAAGGTCCATAAGATGCCCTTGCACTAAAGATGCACCTAGGTTTAGTTTAGTTTTTTTCCTGAATTTTTTTCCTCAAAACCTGGGTGCGTCTTATAGTCCGGAGCGTCTTATAGTCCGAAAAATACGGTATATGAAAGTCTAATGTTTATCAGTACATTCCAGAAAATAATGAACTTTATCACAATATGCTATTTTTTTTAGAAGATCCTGTACATTACTTGTCTCCTATGTTGCTGTCACTTACAGTAGGTAGTAGATATAAGATGGAACTGACAGGTTTTTGTATGCTCCATCTCTTCATGGGGGTTCTCAGCATTTCATTATTTACAAAAGCAATCCCTGAAAAGGTTCTATACAAATATGCAGGTCACACCTTTCCTGTTTGCACACTATTCAAGCAGTTAGATAGATCAACCAGCGCTCACTAAGTACTTTTGTAAATAAAGGAAACCCTGAGAATCCCCCCATGAGGAAATGGACTAGTCCAAAATCTGTCAATTCTAATTTCTACTGCCTGCTGTAAGTTACAGCAACATAGGAGAAAAGTAATACTGTAAATCACATTTTACTTGGGAGAAATGTACTTTTTATTTGAGTATTCATGTATTTTTTAAATTTTTCGCGATAGTGGTCCTTTAATCTTCTCAACTGACAGTAGACATTGTGGTCTTCCTTTAAGGTCACAGTGAAAAGCAAAAGTTCCAAACAGTAACTGTACGCTTGATACAATTAAAAAAAAAAAAAAAAAGAGAGAAAGTGAGTTCACTCCAAAATAAATGCCTAATACTCAGCAATACTCCTCTAGCGGTGCAACATCCGCATGAAGAAAGGCATAGGTATACAATCAAGTAGAAAAATTCCAGGAGCTACTCGCCATATTAGTAAAACTTCCACATCTTTAATTCCATATCTTCATAAGACACCAGGCATGATAAAAACAGGTTTTATTCAGATGGCACAGAATACAGCAGATTGGAGGTGTGGAGGAGGGTCGACGATCGTTTTGCCCCACGATTAAGGCTTTTTCAAGACCCTGTACGCTTGCTTCAACAAAAAGGTTAATTTCCATTGCTTAATGGCGTGATGGAATATTGGACACAGAAGTTGGATTAGGTCAGTGATCTGCAAACTTGGCTCTCCAGCTGTTTAGGAACTACAAGTCCCACAATGCATTTGCCTTCATGCATCTTGACTGTGGCGGTCAGACTCCTGCAATGCAGTGTGGGACTTAACTGCTGGAGAGCCAAGTTTGCAGATCACTGCACTAGGTGAAATGGCACATAAGTATTACGAGGCTCCGGCCGGTAGCCTCTATACCAGCGCTGGGCAAACTATGGTCCACGTGTGCTGTTACACCGGCCTGCCAACGGGCGGCTGAATTCCTGGCCTTCCCCCCTCCCTCCCTATAAAATAGCGAGTGGACAGTGGGGGATTTTGAAACCCACCTTCGCTCGCAGAAGTCCCGCGTCATCTCCATGGCAACAGGATGTCACATGATACGACGCCAGGAAGCGCCAGCACATTACACGCTGGCAGCCAGAGTGTACTACGCTGGCATGTCCTGATGTCATAAGACGTCCTATTGCCATAGAGACAACGCGGGACTTCTGTGAGTGGGGTTGAGCTTCAAAATCCCCTGCCGCCCGCTCGCTATATTACATAGGGGGGGGGTGGAATTCAAAGAATGCGGCCCACACAATGCAGCACGGGACGTGTTAAGTTTTCCCAAGCCTGCTGTACACTCACTTGTTCCTGTGTGCTGCTCGCTGAGGACCGGGCACTGATCAGTGTGATCCCATCTTTACCCAATCAGCTGTGATCTGAGGGTTGTTTGCCGACCAATGTTAGCAAGATATCACCAGCTGGGTGATAAGCTTTCATTTGAAGAGGCGATTTGCAGTGTGTGACAGTTACCAGACGCAAGTGTCTGCCAAGCATCTCAGAGTTTCCTCAGTTTGACTTACAACAGCGTGCGAAAAGCAGCCAGCGTTAAAACCAGCTACTGATTGCTGGTGATGAGTGTGGTAGTTACCAGCTCCAGGTGCCGTCCCAGTGTCTTGCTACTTCGACTTATGGTAGCAGAGAGCCAGCGTTAGGTCAGCTGTTAGTCGTTTGTCTCAGATTTTCTTTAGACCATGCCCCACTTTGCCAAGGAAACTCTTCAGGATAGATACCAATAGAAGGAAGGCTCTGGATCCAATAGAGCCTTACTCTCTACTCTCTACAGCAGAGTTCCCTAAACATGTCCTCTGGGCCCACCAACAGTACATGCTTTGCAGAAAACCACAAACATCCACAGGTGAGGTAATTTCGAGTCTCAGCAAGCCGATTAACTACCTCGGTGGATTTATACAAAACATGCACTGTTGGTGGGCCTTGAGAACATGGTTTGAGATGACTGCTCTACAGTATGTTCGCTCTACCGCTGGCACACATTGAATTTACGCCCTTCAATACTCTTCAGTGGGCTTCGGAAGTACTTGTGTCGAAAGTTTGGCACAGCTGAAAGACTGGCACAGCTGTACTGCACATGAGTAAGCCCAGACTCTAGGGTGCGCAGTACAGCACCGCTCTTCTTCGAAAGTACTTGGGGATGTGAGAACTACCAAAGCCTGCACGAGGATTGCATAAGATGTATTCAAGAAGCAGGCAAAAACTTTCATCAAGACAGTCGTGAAACAAGGGGATGAAGTGAGGACTGGGAAGGCTTTATGAGACCCAGAGCCTTCCCTTTACAAAAGTATCTAACTTTTTTTTCTAACCCCACTTCAGGTTCACTTTAAAATCTTTCCATCAGTTTTGAGATGTGTAGATAAAGAAACGGATGACTGAACCATTTCCTGCACAGGAGGGGTTGTTACCCACTCCTCAAATTACACTGCGATAATCACCTTGTAGTTAGAAATTTGTAGAGGTGGTGGTAAGGGGTTAAAGCTTCCAGCAGTGTATGGTTATGGTCTTGACTCCTCACAAAGACATTCTCCTTTATCTGAGTGTCTCCTCCCAGTATGGACATCAGACGAGCCCAGAAAACAGGAAATACTGCAGATAGCCAGATGTGTTGTAAAATGACAAAGCAGCCAGTCAGGAGTGGTGAATACACATCTCCCTGGCGCATTCATGTAAAAGAGTAAAATATCAGTAATCTTAATATTTTACTAGGTCTAAACCTAACTCTACTCGCACACAGAACCCTCCCTCTCAGAGAGTAATTGCCGGGCATAAAATCAATTCTTTATTATTTTTATCTGGTAAACCAGTAATAAGGATGTTAACAAGGAAATCCAAAAATTAAAAATCACTTATTTTTCTTCTCCATAAAACATCCTTCCTCAGTTTCCCTGGCCCTTATTTGGTACATCTGCTGCACAAAAGAAGTTGCAAGGCATGCTGGGTTTTCTTTTTTACTTTCCCCTCAGACTTAAAGTGGAACCAAATTAAAAATACAAGATTTCAGAAATAAAATCTATTTTCTAAATTATAATAATAAATAGCAGCCTTTTTTCAGCCGCATGATGACAAATATAAAATATTTTACATTTATTGGAGAAACCCCTCCCTTCCTTTCAAATTACCGGGACAGAATCCGGCAAACTGGTGGAGTAGATAGTGTCCAGCAAAGGAGAAATTGCTAATGGCTGCCACCTGTATAACCCTAGTTATGAAAAGAAAAGGGTGAAAAGCATGCACTGAAATGCTCATAGGCTTGAAGGAGTGTTTATTTATCTTTGTATGTGTCAGAGTGGTGCAACTAAATATTTTGAACTAAAAAAAAAAAAAAAAAAAGTTTGGTTTGGGTCCGCTTTAACTAATGCAGCCTCGTTCCCTCCTGTTTTCCCCTCCCACACGTCTGTTCCTCTCCGATTGGCCAATATTTCTCAATGCACTTCCTACTGCAGACCTGGGTGGGAGTGCCTGAAGACTGGGAGGAGTGCTGGCAATGATACACAGAGTAAGGAAGGAAATTATGTCAGGATTGGCTTCAAGATAGACAGACGAAATGGAAAATCCTAAAAAGGATTTTGTTTTTTACTTTAGAAAAATCACTAAGAAAAATGTGGACAGTGCAATACATATGTTATGTAAGTAGAGCAAGTATTTATCTATACAGACAATGTTTTTTTCCGAGATAGTATAGCTGACAGCTCCACTTTAACCTACCCACCTGCCGCAATGTGTGGCAAAAGAGAAATTTGGTCTCATGGAGGCGGACGATAAAATCGCGAGCGCCAAGGCTTCCCGATACGCAAATTGTGGCAATCCTCGGTGCCCGTGATTTTATCGGGTGCCTTTGTGGGCCCAAATTTCCCTTCTGTGCTACAAATCGCTGCATTTAAAATGGCCTTTTTTCCTGTTCCTGCATTGCTAGCTAGTTATATTACAGCACTTCTAGCTCCCGGTTAAATCTCCTCCAATCGGCTTAGTCTGTTCCCTGCATGCTGTGAAGAGTTGATGGGTTGGTAGCAAACACCATGTGCAGGAAATGGTTCTGACCATCAGCATATGTATTTGGCGACTTCAGAACTGAAGGGATGATTATTACCAGAGAGTACATGCTGTGTGCAGAACTAAAGTTCTCCTAGTACTAGTGGTAATGTGAGCCCTAATATACAGTATTGGGAAAAATAAATATACTGTAAACCGTGTTTCAAGAGAGGTAATTGTATTTAAGAGAACTTGAGACTATCTCTTCCTTCTTAAATCAAGCAGTAAAAGGATTCAAAAGCGAAAAGCCTACATTCATACAGGTTCATCACACGGCCAGCAGATCATTAGCCTATCTTAGGAGTCCATTGGTCGGATTGGCCTTTTGGCTGTCTGCTAAAGTAACCCAATCCCAAAAAGTACTGCAAATTCACATGCTGTATAAGTTAAAGGAATACTATCGATTCACATATTTTTTTCAATTGACACAGGAATTGTTTGGGAAGTGCTGCTAAGCACTGGTGTATACATTTTAGAAGCAACTTCTTTGTTTACTGTTATCACTATACATTCAAACTTTACTGACGCCAAAACTGACGGCTGACTGAGCCATGAGGAGAGGGGAGATTCCCCTCACACTTGGTCAGTTAACTCTATGTGTAGCTCTGTGTGTGACAGAGAAGAGAGCTCCCAACAGCTGCAGCTCATGTGTCCTGTGTTTCTGACTGAAGTGTCTGAAAAGAGCAGAGGAAATGTAACTAATTGTCACTGCTTTTTCATACTGTTTTTGCTTTCAGAGTTTGATATGTTTGATATTTGCTTTCTGTAGTCTGATATGCAACTCTGGCTGTGCATTGAAGCAGACACCCCTTCTGCAATTGATTTGTCCCAATATAGCTAAATCCTACCCTCAATAAATTACAGTTTTTGACTCTGAGATTTAACATGAAAAGTAGGAAAATGTTTACACAGCTACTTAGACATTATTTGCACACTGTCATTTTAGAACACTTGGGTTTTGATAGTATTCCTTTAAGATAATATCTCCGATAACTACAAGCACAACCATGAAAGAACCCTCCCAAAAGTGCTTGCTCCCTATGATATTTATACATTTCTGAGAACCTTCTCATTTATTCAAGTCAAAGCATATCCAAAATAAAGGTAGCTTCAACTAGATGGCATTTTGTGTTGTAGGTGTCCAGTTAAAGATTTTTAATGGTTTTATTTGCATTTGTACTATATTTAGTACTACTTTAGTTAAAGGATTAATTTAAAAAATGTGCAATGAAAATCAAATCAAGCAAACATTTACCATGATTTGTTGGTGATGTTGAGTATGTGTCTTTTGTTGCTGCACCACTATAGTTCTTTGATACTAATGGTCTTTCATGTGATGCTGACTCTAGAATTTCATTGGCAGGCTCCATACTACCATCCAACCTGAATGAAAGACAGAAAAATTAATGACCACCAATTTTAACTAAAACAGGACTGCTCTAAAATGATTGCAGTTTTGTGTATGGATTTGGTGATAAACACAAATGTCCTTTCAGAACTGCATCCACAAGACCCCCCCCCCCCCCCCCTCTTTTTTTTTTTTTTTTTTTTTAACTTTTCTGTGATCTTCTAAGAACCAGGTGTGGGTAGTAAACTTTCACCATCTAAAAAGGATATTTTTAACAAAACCTAAGCCAGATTTGTACGATCACTTCTCTTTCCAGTTCTTGGAGATGCTTGGTAAATCAGATCCACTTGCATACCCTACATGCTGCCTCATGACAATATTAGACACTACGTCACTCACATAACCAAACAAAAAAAACCATAATGGAAGCGAGGAGTCAGGGCAGCACCAATTTGTCCAGAAGACCACTTGAGGCTTTGGGAGGAGACATACACACATATAGGTTATATGGGGGGAAGAGATTACAAAAAAATAAAATAAAAAAAATATAGAAATAGGCTTAAAAACATGGCCAAATATTTCTAGCAGATTTAATGCTGTGGTCGAATCTTCCACTGATCGCAACATACCCAAATGATACGATTTTGAGTGTTTTTTCAACTTTAAAGGTGCAAAGGTGAGAGCGATATGGAGACTGACATATTTTACATAGTTATTTGGGTTAAAAAAAAAGACATACATCCATCGCGTTCAACCAGAGAACAAAGTACAACACCAGCCTGCTCCATCATATATCCCTGTTGATCCAGAGGAAGGCGAAAAACCCTTACAAGGCATGGTCCAATTAGCCCCAAAAGGGAAAAAAATCCTTCCCGACTCTAGAAGGCAATCAGATAAAATCCCTGGATCAACATCATTGGGCATTACCTAGTAATTGTAGCCATGGATGTCTTTCAACGCAAGGAAAGCATCTAAGCCCCCTTTAAATGCAGGTATAGAATTTGCCATAACTACTTCCTGTGGCAATGCATTCCACATCTTAATCACTCTTACTGTAAAGAACCCTTTCCTAAATAAATAGCTAAAACGTTTTTCCTCCACGTGCAGATCATGTCCTCTAGTCCTTTGAGAATGCCTAGGGACAAAAAGCTCATCCGCCAAGATTTTATATTGCCCTCTGATGTATTTATACATGTTAATTAGATCCCCTCTAAGGCGTCTTTTCTCTATACTAAATAAACCCAGTTTATCTAACCTTTCTTGGTAAGTGAGACCTTCCATCCCACGTATCAATTTTGTTGCTCGTCTCTGCACCTGCTCTAAAACTGCACTATTTATTTATTTATTTCCCTTTAAGCAATACTGGTTGGCTGGCTGTCCTGCTGATCCTCTGCCTCTAATATTTTAACCACTTAAAGAGAACCTGTACTGAGTAAAAATATTTAAAATAAACACATGAGGTAACTTCAAATGAACGTTACATAGTTACCTTGCCATCAGTTCCTCTCAGAAGCTCACCATTTTCTTCAGACAATGATCCCTTCCAGTTCTGACAACATTTTGTCAGAACTGAAATATATCAGTTGCTGTCAGTAAAATATCAGTTGCTGTCAGTTATAGCTGAGAAGAAAACTGATGTACCAGGTTATGTCCATGTTTCCCTAGGGCTCAAGTGGGCGATGTTGCAGTTTAACTGTGTGCTGACCAGAAAGCTGTTATGGATAATGGCAATTTTCAAAATGGAGGACGGAAAATTCACTTGAACACAGTGAACAAACAGGACGCGGGACAGGAAAAAGACACTGAGGAGTAGACTACATGGAAGGTAAGTATGACTTGTGTATGCTTATTTTGACTTTTAATTTTCAGTTCAGGTTTTCTTTAAGGACCGGGCTGTTTTCTGATCTGTGCTGCGTGGGCTCTCCAGCCTACAGCACAGATCAGCAGTGAGGCAGGGCGACCAGACTCCCCCCCCCCCCCCCTTTTTTTCCCCACTAGGGGGATGACATGCTGGGGGGGGGGGTGGTCTGATCGCCGCCGCTCCGTGTGGCCGGATTGGGTGCTCCTCAAAGCCCCCCTCCGCAGTCCTATTCCTCCCTCCCTCTCCTTCCCTCCATGGGCGGCAAAGGACGGCGATCCGTCCTGCGCCACCTCTGATAGGCTGCAGCCTATCAGAGGCCGGGGATCGCCGATCTCCTTTACGGCAGCAGTGCCGTATTGATGTAAACGGCGGGGATTTCTTCCCAGTGTGTTTACAATTAGCCTGTGAGCCGCAATCGGAGGCTCGCTGGCTGTTCACGGAGACACCCTCTGTGAACTGACATGGAAAGGCCACTCGAACGCCCGTTTCCATGTAAAACCACAAACTACCAGCCGTCAGAACTGACAAGATTAGCCACATGCTTGTTTCTGGTGTGATTCAGACACTTCCACAGTCAAATAGAGGAGCAGGGCTTTCAGGCAAATGGTATTATTTAAAAGGAAATAAATATGGCAGCCTCCATATCACTCTCATCTCGGGATCACATTAAGGAATTACTAGGTATGGTGGTAGATTTTCCTTTTGAGGGCAGGGCTATTACCGTCCTATAGCTAGGTTTAGGGGGCCTTAATGTAAAAGGTCTGAATAATAAGGGTTGGGCTGAGTGAACCCAAAGGTCAGTGAAAATAAGTTACTTACCCAAGAAGGTTCCAGAGGCTTCCTACATCCTGCTTGAAACCACCACCTCAGCCAGAGACCCCCTGAAAGATCACAAGCCCGCTCCCCTTTCAGCAAGAGCGTAACCATACTGCACAAGGATGGCCATATCAGACAAGCTCTTGTGATTGGGGGCAGGGAGGGCAATGCAAGAGTTTCTCTCTACTTAGGTATGTATCAAACTTTTTTTATTTTTTTTAATTTAAATCATGCTGAGTACACTTTAAGGTTAATGATCAAGCAGAAGAAAGGTTAGGATTAGGCACTGTTTAAAAAGGTTAACGTTAATAAAAAAGGCAAGCATAGAGTTAAGGGTAGGGCTAGTGGAGGGGTTAACATTCGGTACAAATCTAAAAGTGTACGGAATGTCTAGCTTACACTCATAAAACTGTACTGTTTACATGATCTGACACCCCAACCCTTTTTTTTTCTAAAACTTTGACCTCCAAACCAATGAATGGACAAGCTGAGACTCACCCACTTCCATGAGACTATGGTGAGATCCCCAAACTAAGTTGGGAGAATAGGAAGGTGATGCTGAACAACATCCTCCATTTCATAAAAAACTCAAAGTAGGAAACAATATTGACAGATTAAAATACCTTGTCTGTGCTTATGCAGCCATGGAAGTCTGCATATTTAAAACAAGCATGAGTCAACTTAGAAGAAATACAGTGGGTTGCAAAAGTATTCGGCCCCCTTAAAGTTTTCCACATTTTGTCACATTAATGCCACAAATATGCATCAATTTTATTGGAATTCCACGTGAAAGACCAATACAAAGTGGTGTACATGTGTGAAGTGGATCGAAAATCATACATCATTCCAAACATTTTTTACAAATAAATAACTGCAAAGTGGTGTGTGCGTAATTATTCGGCCGCCTGAGTCAATACTTTGTAGAACCACCTTTTGCTGCAATTACAGCTGCCAGTCTTTTAGGGTATGGCTCTACCAGCTTTGCACATCTAGAGACTGAAATCCTTGCCCATTCTTCTTTGCAAAACAGCTCCAGCTCAGTCAGATTTAATGGACAGCGTTTGTGAACAGCAGTTTTCAGATCTTGCCACAGATTCTCAAATGGATTTAGATCTGGACTTTGACTGGGCCATTCTGACACATGAATAGGTTTTGTTTTAAACCATTATATTGTTGCCCTGGCTTTATGTTTAGGGTCATTGTCCTGCTGGAAGGTGAACCTCCGCCCCAGTCTCAAGTCTTTTGCAGTCTCCAAGAGGTTTTCTTCCAAGTTTGCCCTGTATTTGGCTCCATCCATCTTCCCATCAACTCTGACCAGCTTCCCTGTCCCTGCTGAAGAGATGCACCCCCCCCCCCCCCCCCGAGCATGATGCTGCCACCACCATATTTGACAGTGGGGATGGTGTGTTCAGAGTGATGTGCAGTGTTAGTTTTCCACCACACAAAGCGTTTTGCATTTTGGCCAAAAAGTTCAGTTTTGGCCTCATCTGACCAGAGCACCTTCTTCCACATGGTTGCTGTGTCCCCCACATGGCTTGTGGCAAACTGAACACGGGACTTTGTACAGTGCATGACTAATAGTTGTCCTATAGACAGAGTCTCCCGCCTGAGCTGTAAATCTCTGCAGCTCGTCCAGAGTCACCATGGGCCTCTTGACTGCATTTCTGATCAGCGCTCTCCTTGTTCGGCCTGTGAGTTTAGGTGGATGGCCTTGTCTTGGTAGGTTTACAGTTGTGCCATACTCCTTTTACTTCTGAATGATCGCTTGAACAGTGCTCCGTGGGATGTTCAAGGCTTTGGAAATCTTTTTGTATCCTAAGCCGGCTTTAAATTTCTCAATAACTTGATCTCTGACCTGTCTTGTGTGTTCTTTGGACTTCACGGTGTTGTTGCTCCCAATATTCTCAGACAACCTCTGAGGCCCTCACAGAGCAGCTGTATTTGTACTGACATTAGATTACACACAGGTGCACTCTATTTAGTCATTAGCACTCATCAGGCAATGTCTATAGGCAACTGACTGCACTCAGATCAAAGGGGGCCGAATAATTATGCACACACCACTTTGCAGTTATTTATTTGTAAAAAATGTTTGGAATCATGTATGATTTTCGTTCCACTTCTCATGTGTACAGCACTTTGTATTGGTCTTTCATGTGGAATTCCCAAAAAATGGATTCATGTTTGTGGCAGTAATATGACAAAATGTGGAAAACTTCAAGGGGGCCGAATACTTTTGCAACCCACTGTATAGAGGCGGACAAGAACATAAACTTGGGTATGTAGCAGGAAAACACAACTGTGAGGCTAGTTTACTAACCCAGGACTGAACTTAGCAAATATGGAGTATATTTTCATACATATTAAAGATTTATTTTTTACTACAAATGAGTAACGTTCGTGAGAAGTGGTTATGTTAAAGTGGAAGAAAATACAAATCTGACACCAATTAAAACCATATTACCAGGTCCAGATGGTTAGTAAGACTTTAGAACCACTATAAGAACATGACATTTACATGTCACATTTGGTCTCTATCAACTCCTTTTCATGCTGATAAAATTATATACTGGTTTACAAATTATGAAGCCCTGTCCAACAGAAATATGGACTTACCCAGTATAAGGCTGTTTACACACTAAGGCGTTACAGGCGCACGTTAGTGCGCCTGTAACGCTCCCCCAACGTAACACAAGTGGGCTGTTCACACAGCCCACGTTGCGTTACATGTAACGCTGCACGTTCTCCGGAAAGTGCAGCATGCTACGGCGTTAGAGCGGCTATAGCCGCGTTAGACTGTTTGCACATGTGCAGTGGGGGGCGGAGAGGAGGCGGGGAGAGCCAGCTACAGTAGCCGCGCACATGGCTACTTAATATTCACTGCACTGGCGGACGCTGATTGGCCCGGCGGGACCACGTGATGCGGAGTGTCTCGCTCCGCATCACGTGGTCCCGCTGGCCAATCAGCGCCACTCTGGGAGACCTTATAGGAATCGAGCCGCCTAACGCTGCTCACTCTACCGTCCTCACTTGCAGCACCATACGTTGTGTTAGGTGCACGTTATGCGACCTTAACGTAGCACCTAACGCAACGTCTTAGTGTGCAAGTAGCCTAAATGGAAGTGGGTGTTTTGATTGGGGATGATAATATAGCAAAACAAACACCACATGCCTCAGACATTTTGATTGGGCATGAAAAAACTGCTTAATCACAACCTGCAGAGCCTACAAAAGGGCTTTCCAAGCAGCCCTCAAAAAGTCCTCCATTACCAACAGAAATACTAAATATTACTGGGAATTTCTTTCTGAGGGCCAAGGTACTCTTACAATCCCAGACTGGCCTTAAGCATCGTACACGAGGACTGACATGCACAGTTATCTAGATTTATTCCCTTGGGAGACAGTTTGGGGTTCAATTTTGTACAGATGCACTGCTAGCCAAAACAATCTTCATGGTTTGTGCTCAGCCATGATGGACCAGACTAATCACTCGCCAACGTATTGCAGTGTATCGGGGAGCCGCTGTACACTCCTTGACCTAGAACCACCTAGCACAAGGCTTTAATCTGAGATAAAATATGATCCATACCATACACCTGCCCCCAACTTAAAAATGTAAAACCAATTTAAAGGAGTAAACATATTGCTTAAAGTGGACCCAAATTAAAAATACAAGATTTCAGAAATAAAATCTATTTTCTAAATTAGAATAATAAATAGCAGCCTTTTTTCAGCTGCATGACGACAAATATAAAATATTTTACATTTATTGGAGGAACCCCTCCCTTCCTTTCAAATTGTCGGGACAAAATCCGGCAAACTGGTGGAGTAGCAATGGAGCAATTGCTAATGGCTGCACCCAGTATAACCCTAGTTATGAAAAGAGAAGGGTGAAAAGCATGCACTGAAATGCTCATAGGTTTGAAGGAGTGTTTATTTATCTTTGTATGTGTGAGAGTGGTGCAACAAAATATTTTTAATTAAAAAAAATGTTTGGTTTGGGTCCTCTTAAGTTTTTGGATTACTATAAATATTTTGCATAATAAAAAGGACACAAAGCATGTTTATCCAGTGATGTAACCTATATCAATGTAAATGCTTAAAGGACTTACGAGGCGAATCTACTAAATAAAGTTATTTACCTTATTGCAATAGCTGACCTCAGACCAAACGATTGGCGTCTCCCTTGTCATTTTCAGACTCGTCTAAATCCACGCTTCATTACACAACCCGACCCTCCCTTGGGTCGCCTTCTCTTATGGCGATTAGAATCGCCGCTTTAAAATTCAAATGCCTACGTAGGTTCGCATAGCCGCAATTGCGGCTGCGCAGGTTTCCAGCCCTGTCTGCGGGCCGACCTAGCTCCGTGCACGCTGAACTACGTTATGTAGCGGCAATAGCGGCTATGCGAACCTACGCAGGCATTTGAATTTTAAAGCTGCGATTCTAATCGCCATCAGATAAGGCGACCCAAGGGAGGGTCGGGTCGTGTAATGAAGCGTGGATTTAGATAAGAGAGAGTCTGAAAATGACAAGGGAGGCACCGATCGTCTGGTCTGAGGTCAGCTATTGCAATAAGGTAAATAACTTTATTTAGTAGATTCGCCTCGTAAGTCCTTTAATCATGGGCTGTTTAAAATGACACCCTTTCACATAGGGGACCAGGGTTCAAATCCTAGCTAGAACAGTAGCTAACCAGTAAAGAACCCTTGGGCCAGACTCTCAAACACTCCAGGTTGGCCTACTGAGTGGAACCCAATTGGCTGCAGCTCTTATGCGGAAGTGGTGAACAGACTTTGCACAGACATAGGTTGATCCAGCATGAAGATACTGTACCTCTGTGCTTAGCTTTGCCTTGTGTCATGTATCGTTTAAAGAAGTGATGGCTAACCTTGGCACTCCAGCTGTGACAAAACTACAAATCCCATCATTCCTCTGCCTCCCCGAGTTATGCTTAGAGCTGTCAGAGTATTGCAATGCATCATGGGGTTTGTAGTTCCACCACAGCTGGAGTGCCAAGGTAAGCCATCACTGGTTTAAAGGGAACCTTAACAGAGGGATATGGATGCTTACTTTTAAACAATACCAGTTGCTTGGCAGTCCTGCTGATCTCTTTGGCTGCAGTAGTGGCTGAATCACACACCTGACACAAGCATGCAGCTAACCCAGTCTGACTTCAATCAGAGCACCTGATCTGCATGCTTGTTGAGGGGCTGTGACTAGAGAGACAGGATCAGCAGGAAAGTCAGGCAACTGGTATTATTTTAGAAGGAAAAATCCATATCCTTCTCAGTTTAAGTTCCCTTTAAATAATAATGTAAAGGAAAGTTATTGAAAGTTACATTTTATACATTGCAAGACTACTTAAATAGATAAGAAAACATTGTTTACTTATTCTGACCAAGGGTTTTCAAAAATGTATGCAACCTACAACTGCTTTTAAAATTCTGCTGCAGAAACCGGTTTGCTCTTCTCACGCAAGAACTTTTTGTTCTCACTTTCATTAAAAGGCCAGCAAGCATGCAACTCCATTCAGTTGTATGCATAGCAGTTTATCACTGCAGCTGGTTGTAGTTTGGGGGGTGATGACAAATAATGTGCTAAAAGAGCAAGTACTAAAGTGCTTAAAGAGGAACTGTAACGGTAAAACGTCCCCTGGGGGGTACTCACCTCGGTTGGGGAAAGCCTCAGGATCCTAATGAGGCTTCCCACACCGTCCTCCGTCCCTCGGGGGTCTCGCTGTAGCCCTCCGTACAGCTGTGACGCAATATTTACCTTCCTGGCTCTTGCGCAGGCGCTCTGATGGCTGTCGGCTCCGAAGTAGGCGGAAATACCCGATCGCCGTCGGGTCCGCTCTACTGCGCAGGCGCAAGTCTCCGGCGCCTGCGCAGTAGAGCGGACCCGACGGAGATCGGGTATTTCCGTCTATTTCCGAGCCGAATGCAGCCACAGCGCCCCCGCTGGAGCCAGCAAAGGTAAATATTGAAATTACAGTCTGGCCTGTCGCCGGCTGTTCAGAGGGCTGCAGCGAGACCCCCGTGGGCCGCAGGACGGCGTGGGAAGCCTCATTAGGATCCGGAGGCTTCCCCCACCCGAGGTGAGTACCCCCCAGGGGATCTTTTTCAAGTTACAGAGTCTCTTTAAATCGTAAAAGAGCCTTCTGCAGCCAGTTTTGGTTGAGAAATTTTAATCGCCTGGTAAATTATTATTTTTAAACATATTGCATTAGAGCCATTTCATTTTACCTGTGTTGTTTCATTAGCGTACATTCACCACCCTCCTGTGGGTCCAGGTTATATATGTAAAGGTAACCATCTGCGGCACCCACAAGTAAACGTGGGATCTTTTGGATCCTAAATGTAAATATCATAGATTATAGGTTAACACATCAAGAATATAAATAGGTAACAATAATAAATACAGCAACTATAATTGCCTCCACCTCCCAAAGACGTGTGCTTCTATAAAATCATGACAGCAGTTAAAGAATAACTCAAGCGAGAGGGATATGGAGGCTTTTTATAGATTTCATTTTAAAGGGGCACTATGGTTAAATAACTGCTTATAATATCATTTAATATAAAATATGTGCAATTGTAGCAATGTTTAACACATATTGTGGCAGAATAAAAGTCTATTTCAATATTACATTACCCTTAGTTAGAGAGGAGTTGCGTCGGCAGAGGAAATTATCTGACGCCAAATCAGCACATACCATTGTGCAGTAGGAGGCAGCGTATCAGCTTTTTGAGCTGCTGTTTTAATTCCCCGTTATATTTTTCAAGAGAGGATTCCTCCAACTACTAACTGCTCCCTCGAGCAGTTTTACTACTCATCTAAGCCGCCGTACGTCTCAGGACATTGACGTACGGCTCTGATGAAAAAATGCTCCCCTCTGAGGCATCCCAGCTGGCTCAGGAACGGACACATATTGTTGTCCATTGCTGTGGAGACCAGCTCTCTGCGATGTAGCTGTGTCCTGCATTATTTTCATCAGAGCCGTACGTCAATGTCCTGAGATGTACGGCGGCTTACATGAGTAGTAAAACTGCTTGAGGGAGCAGTTAGTAGTTGGAGGAATCCTCTCTTGAAATATATAAGGGGGGGGGGGATTAAAACAGCAGCTCATACAGCGGATATGCTGCCTCCTACTGCACAATGGTATGTGCTGATTTGGCGTCAGATAATTTCCTCTGCCGACGCAACTCATCTCTAACTAAGGGTAATGTAATATTGAAATAGACGTTTATCCTGCCACAATATATGTGTTAAACATTGCTACAATTGCACATATTTTATATTAAATGATATTATAAGCAGTTATTTAACCATAGTGCCCCTTTAGCAATACTAGTTTCCTGGCTATCCTGCCGATCCTCTGCCTCAATACTTTTAGCCATAAACCCTGAACAAGCATGCAGCATATCAGGTGTTCCTGACATTATCAGATCTGAAAAGATTAGCTGCATGCTTGTGTCTGGTGTTATTCAGACACTACTGCAGCCGAATAGACCAGCTAGGCTGTCAGGTATTGTTTAAAAGAAAACAAATATGACAGCCTCCATATACCTCTCACTACAGTTGTCCTTTAAAGTGGAGCTGTCAGCCATACTATCTCAGAAAAAAATCCCACATATATAAGTAGATAAATACTTGCTCTACTTACATATGTATTGCACTGTCCACATTTTGATTTTAGCGATTTTTCTATACTAAAAGAAGAGAAAACCCTTAGGGTTTTCCATTTTGTCTGTGGCTATCTTGAAGCCAATCCTGACATTTCCTCCCTTAGGCTTTGTTCATATGATAAATCGCCAGCGCTATGCGATTTATAGAGCACTTTTTAAAGCGCTTTTCCCTGCGATTTGCACTTAGAAAATCACTTTTCTAACCGCTTTTGCTGAGCAGTTACCATTTTCAGGAAGTGAACTCTTTGACCCGGAAATAGATAAATACAAGGGGTCATATGCAATTCACTTTTTCTCTTAGGTGATATTTTCATACCTTGACATAAAATGCATTTTCTAACTACCAGTAAGCAAGAAAATACTCAAAATGATTTTGATAGTGGGTTTTTATCAACATTTCAGTACCTTTTCAATTTTAAAATGCTGAAAAGTTATTTTAAAGAGAAGATGAAAATTATCTCCTAGGAGATAATGCAGGAGAAAAATTAATTGCATATGGGCCAATGTATTTATTTATAAAAGCACTTGGTAATTCGCAATACAAAGCGCTTTTTCAAGCGCTTTGCGATTTACCTATATCTTCCATTAAGCACTCAGAAAATGGTACATGTAGCGCGTTTGCGATTTTAATAAAATCAAAACACACGTGAACAGTCTCATAGAAAATCATTGCACAAGCGCTTTTAGGGCGATTTTTTAAATTGCCAGCGCTTAAAAAAAACAAAAAATCTGCAAACTTGTGTGTGACAAGCCCGTACTCTGTATCATTGCCAGCACTCCTCCCAGTCTACAGACACTCCCACCCTGCTCTGCAATAGAGAGTGCATTGTCTCAGCATGAGAAATATTGGCCAATCAGAGAGGAACAGAAGTGTGGGAGGGGAAAAAAGGAGGCAAAGAGGCTTCAGCCAATCAAACTGCATTAGTTAAGTCTGAGGGGGAACTAAAGCCAGCATTCCCTGCAACTTCCTTTGTGTGGCAGATGTACCAAATAAGAGCCAGGGAAACTGGGGAATGATGTTTTATGGAGAAGGAAAATAAGAGTGATTTTAATTTTTGTATTGCCTGGTTAGCATCCTTATTACTTGTTTACCAGATAAAAATAAAGAATAGATTTTTTTATTTTATGCCCGACAGTTACTCTTTAAGACACCACACAGAATGCACAATACCATTTTACTTGAGTTTCAGAACTTCAATGGTAACTCATTTATTCAGTTTAAAGGTTACACATTGCAGGTTTACCTTTCACCGTTTTAAAACTAGCACATAAGGCATGTGCTCTCTCCTGCCACATTTTGGGTAGGAATACGCTAAGCAGAATAGCATGAGTTTTCCCCCATAGCACATAGTGGAAAACGCATATGCGATTCTGCCTAGTTTATTCCTAGTCTGAAGAGGGAAGATGAACCGTGAAATGAACTTGGCTGTCATTATGTAAAAAGTAACAGTAACAAATTGTAATTGCAAGTTATGACTTCATCAGCACTTTTAAATATTGAATTATGCAGCATCTGGATTTATCAGTGTACAATCCCTCATGGGATAGGGTTTGAGGCATTTTTTTTGTAAAATGGGCAAAAAAAAAAACAAACAAACAAACAAAAACCTTTATAAATATTACAGCGGTCATATAGACCGTTGCAGAATAGGGACTGAAAAAAGTGTCTGCATATTCCTGAGCTCAGAAAAACTTCAGCAACGTTTTTATACTTGTGTGTGGGCAAGCTCTCACTATCCAGCCCCGTTTCTAGGGGCAGGCGGGGCCGGGTTACCACCCGGGGTGCTGTGAGGGAGAGCAGCCACACAATGGAAATCAGCCGCGGTGGAGAGGGCCCCCGTCTCCCCCTCCGTGCTCCAGCTTGCATTGCTGGAATGCCTGGCAGCAGCGTGTAATAACTCACCTTTCGGGCTCCAGGTGATGTCCACGTGCTGCTGGGCTGCTCTCTACATCGCCGCTCACAGAAAATAGTGTAACTACTACATAGACATCAACTAGAGCCTGAAAGGTGAGCGATTACACACTCCCCGCCGCCAGACATTTCAGCAATGGAGGAGGGAGCACAGAGGCTGACCTGAGGAGAGGGAGGAAGGAGACGGGACCCCCTCCACCGCGGCCAAGTCCCATTGTGCGGCTTCTCCCCCTCCTTCTCTGTAATCCCCCCAAGCCTGTGGGAGGAGTGTATAGGAAGACACACCATATACCTGGCTGACCTATACTGGGGCACCTGTGGCTTGCTAACCTATACTGGGGCACCTGTGGCTTGCTAACCTATACTGGGGCACCTGTGGCTTGCTAGCCTATACTGGGGTCACATATGGCTGGCTAGCCTATATTGGGGCACCTATGGCTGGCTAGCCTATAATGGGGTACCTGTGGCTGGCTAGCCTATAATGGGGCACCTGTGGCTGGTTAGCCTATAATGGGGCACCTGTGGCTGGCTAGCCTATAATGGGGCACCTGTGGCTTGCTAACCTATACTGGGGCACCTGTGGCTTGCTAACCTATAATGGGGGCACCTGTAGCTGGATAACCTATACGGGGGCACATGTGGCTGGCTAACCTATAACGGGGGCACCTGTGGCTGGCTAACCTATACGGGGGCACCTGTGGCTGGCTAACCTATATGTGGGCACCTATGGCTGGCTAACCTATATGTGGGCACCTATGGCTGGCTAGCCTATAATGGGGCACCTATGGCTGGCTAGCCTATAATGGGGCACCTATGGCTGGCTAGCCTATAATGGGGCACCTATGGCTGGCTAGCCTATAATGGGGCACCTATGGCTGGCTAGCCTATAATGGGGCACCTATGGCTGGCTAGCCTATAATGGGGCACCTATGGCTGGCTAGCCTATAATGGGGCACCTATGGCTGGCTAGCCTATAATGGGGCACCTATGGCTGGCTAGCCTATAATGGGGCACCTATGGCTGGCTAGCCTATAATGGGGCACCTATGGCTGGCTAGCCTATAATGGGGCACCTATGGCTGGCTAGCCTATAATGGGGCACCTATGGCTGGCTAGCCTATAATGAGGCACCTATGGCTGGCTAGCCTACACTGGGGCGCACCTATGGCTGGCTAGCCTACACTGGGGAGCACCTATGGCTGGCTAGCCTACACTGGGGAGCACCTATGGCTGGCTAGCCTATACTGGGGGGCACCTATGGCTGGCTAGCCTATACTGGGGGGCACCTATGGCTGGCTAGCCTATACAGGGGGGCACCTATGGCTGGCTAGCCTATACAGGGGGGCACCTATGGCTGGCTAGCCTATACAGGGGGGCACCTATGGCTGGCTAGCCTATACAGGGGGGCACCTATGGCTGGCTAGCCTATACTGGGGGGCACCCTTGGCTGGCTAGCCTATACTGGGGGGCACCCTTGGCTGGCTAGCCTATACTGGGGGGCACCCTTGGCTGGCTAGCCTATACTGGGGGGCACCCTTGGCTGGCTAGCCTATACTGGGGGGCACCCTTGGCTGGCTAGCCTATACTGGGGGGCACCCTTGGCTGGCTAGCCTATACTGGGGGGCACCTATGGCTGGCTAGCCTATACTGGGAGGCACCTATGGCTGGCTAGCCTATACGGAAGCACATATGGCTGGCTAACCTATACTGGGGCACCTATGGCTGGCTAACATTTACTTGGAGCACCTATGTCTGGTAATCTATACTGGGGTACCTATGGCTGGCTAACCTTCACTGGGGCCCCTGTAACTGGCTACCTATACTTGGGGCTACATATCCCATTGTAAATAAAGTTTTCTAGCCCATGCGGGGCACAATATTTTACACCCTAGCCCTGGGAGCAATTTAGCCTAGAAACTGCCCTTTAAGTATCTAGCCACATCTCTTCTCCACCCCCACTTATATATTTTTCAAGTATACATTAAAGGACACCTGAAGTAAAAATAAACTAATGAAATAAGAAATTGTATCTATCCTCCTTCTCCTAAAAAAAGACTTAAGATATTCAACAGCTTTAGTTTATATTGAAATCTACTTTAAGTTTTTACTGTTCTATTGTTTTTGCTTAATGACATTCATTGAAGTATGCCAGGGCTAAAATCTATGAACTTGACCCTTTTTATCGCTTTCCTGCTCTTGGCAGCCATTTTCTGCTAGGAAAGTGTTTTATAGTTGAAATTTCTTATCAGTGAGGGTCACACTGTAGTCTGACCCCGTCCTGACTCAGACAGGCACTGCAACTTACATACCTGATCTTTAAATCTTTCAGGCAGAGAAAAAAAAAAAAAAAAAAAAAAAAAGAACACAGCATAGTTATTTGTGTGATAGGCACTGTACATACACAAGTCTATCTCATGTCACATCACCTCGGGTATCCTTTAACTATGGTTACATTAGTTGTATTACTGTACTAAAATCTTAAAAAAAAAAAAAAAAGTTTACTTCTAGGCAAAAACTAAAATCCTTCAGATGGTATTTATGCAATGCAAAATACACATTTCAGCTCATTAAGCCTAGCAAGGTGATTAATAGGCGACAGAAGATAGAAGAGACTTCTGATCATGCATGGAATTGAGAAAGGGGGCAACAATACAAATGATAGAGGCATTAAGCCTCTCACTCTGCCACAGAATCCAGAAGGAGTACAGCTTTTAGACAGAAACAACTCCGCTTTCTTTATATATGTTACGGCCAGAACCCGTAGTGTGGCCACTTCGCGTTCTGGCCAGCCACTGTTAGAAATGTTATGTTTACGCCGTCTCGCTGCGGCCAAATTTATGACAACCTTGCTTAATTTAATGAAATATAGCCGGCGGCAATGTAATAGATGAAGCCGCCGGCTTTCGCACTGCCTCTCTCCTCCTCTCCCCCCCCCCCTCTCCCCGCCTCCCATACAATAAGTAGCAGCCGGCGAGGACATGCAGCCGGAGAGTCGTTCGTCGCGGCAGGGGCAGCAGAGCGGGGAGGCTGCAGACATTGCTTCTGCCAGCACCCGCTCTGCAGGAACGGCAGGATTCCCCTGTCGTGACGAACGACTCTCGGGGACATGCGTGTCCCTGCCGGCTGCTACTTATTGTATGGGAGGCAGGGAGAGGAGAGAGGCGGGGGAGGAGGGGGGGGAGAGGCAGTGGGAAAGCCGGCGGCTTAACATTGCCACCGGCTATATTTAATTCAATTAAGCAAGTTGTCCTAAATTTGGCCGCAGCGAGACGGCATAAACATAACATTTCTAACATTGGCCGCTGCGCTGCGGCCACTTCGCACATTGGCCGGCCAGAACGCGAAGTGGCCACACTTCGGGTTCTGGCCGTAACATATACACCAATGTCTGTACATGCCATTTGAATGTTAAAAATAATCTTTTAGTTTAAGGTCGTGTACATCCATCCAATTTTAATTGGCCAATCACTGACCGATTTTACCACCACCACCATGCAGTATGAGGGCCAACCGATTTTAAGATACCTTGAACAGATTGTGCAGGTTAGCCCTCATACTACATGGACGTGGTAAAATTGGATGTGTGTACCAGGATTTGTGTTAGTGGGATAAGTGATGTTTCCCCATCCAAATCTGTGTCAACAGGGAGGTTATCCTTAATCAAGAGCTGTAAAGGGTAAAAAAAAACATATTCCCCACACATAGTCACAATGAGGATTTAAAGTAAAAAAAAAAAAAAAAAAAAAAAAAAAAAAATCAAATTACATTGCTAATGCACAAATGTTTTTGTGCCCACAGAAAGGCAAGCGGATAGTTGCAAAAGCTCTTCCTTGGTTAAACATTTCGGTTACTTGAGAGGGCAAGTAACTTGTAGAAGCCATGATGACTTTTCCAAAGTAACCAGTCCAGGTGGTCGGTTCCTCAACAGGCCTGAAAAATAAATATTTTATCTCAATTAAAGAAAAACATGGTAAAATGCATCACAATAGATATTTAAATTTGCTGTAGTCAGATTAGTCTAGAAAGGCTCGGTAATTGTTTGCCGCAAGTTAACATTTTATACAACACAGAGTTTATCATCAGTTTACTTCAATGTTAGGTATGCATTCAACTATTCATGGAGACATCTCTACCACAAGCCATGATAATGATGATGATTCTCATTTGTGGGAATGAACAGCCCCTTTAGTTATTGTTTGTGGCATCAAACAGTATCAATAATACACAATGCTGTAACATTTCAAGTAAGCAACTGCCCAACTTTATGGCGTGCAACTCTGAAACAGTATGGCCTGGAACCCACTGAAATCCGCAAACGCAAAACGCAACCGCTAGCGTTTTGCATGAGCGGTTTGCAAGCGGATTCATGCGAGTTTTCGGTCGCGTTTTGCAACAGTGTATTTTTTTCCTCAGCGGTTGTGTAGCGTTTTGCGTTTCGCGTTTTTATCCTGATTGGTCCTGTGAATTATTTTTAATTTTGTTACAGTGTGCTGAACCGCAAAACGCTAGCAAAACCGCTCAGTTTAGGTTTTGCTGAGCGTTTCTGCTAGCGTTTCAATACTTTACATTGAAGCGCTAACGCTCCCAAAATGCTGCAGGTCCTGCGTTTGCGTTTCTGGGAAACGCAAACGCTCCTGTGGAAGTTGCCCCATCCATTATCAGCTGAGCGTTTTGGCAAAACGCTAGCGTATCGCAGCGCTGCCAAAATGCTCAAAAAAACGCTCTTGTGGGTTCCAGCCCTAAGAGTGCAATTTATGACTGAGAACTAAAGTTCCGTACACACATACAAGGACTGTTGCCCACTTGGACTAGAGGGATTGGATTAAATTAAACATTATTGGCTGATACTTTCCAGATCCAAGCAATATATTCAAATAGTACCAATGCATTCAATATTTATGTATCCTTTATAATAAAACCCATAGTGTCCCTCCGTCATCCTCCTCCTGCCCATGGTTTTGTGGGCGGCTGTTGGTGCGGGATGCAAGCGTGCGGCGGCTGCGCACAGACATGTGGGACAGACCTAGAGCCAGCAGTTTTTAAAAGGGCTTAGGTCCCCTAGCTGGTTTATAAAATCCTGATTTCAACTGATTCTCCCCCCCCCCCCCAAGTATTCAAATATACTGCAATAATGTAGCTCTAATTAAGAGGCCATATCTCAAACTGGAAGGATTACATGAATGTTCATTAATATTTAACCATGAATTGTAACACTTGCAATGTCTGCATTACAAAATTCTATGATCACCAATTGCAAACTACAAGTATTCAGGGAACACTGAAAACAAGATATTGACAAATGTAAGCAAAGCAAATACATACTTCTCTTTCACAGTCTCTAACTTGAAAATATGCACAGTCTCTGTGTTACTTGAAGCCGAAAGAAAGATTCCATCCATGCTGAAAGCTAGGGAAAATATCGTCACACACCTAAAAACATAAGACATAAATCAGCCTCAAAATAACCATTGATAAGTAATGCAAACATAACTACATTAACTGCAATTTTCAACAAGTTTGGTCTCTAAAACAGATAGCAAGAGAGTGTGGGGTCCCCCAGCTGTCCTGTGAACCATTGTTTGTGGTTTTAAATTCAGCTTCCAGGATGCAGGTGACAGGTGAGTGGTTAGGGAGGGAGTCCAACCAAAACCTCCCACCTGAATGCTGCCTAATTTATGCATTTCCTGTTAGATTTGGTACAGCAGGCAAAGGGTGTAGAACTGTGCACCTGATTGGCTGACAGGCGCCTGCTGACTAGATAAAGGTAGGAAATTGCTAGAGCTGAGTGTAAGCTATTGTGTGTGTTGCAGTCAGCATTCAGTATAGAGGCAGTGGGGGTGAATTCCCTGGTGGTGAGTTCTGGGGCCTACTCGCACTTCCCTCTAGGTATCGCATGGTGGTTTGGAGAGAGAGAGAGAGAGAGAGAGAGAGAGAGAGAGAGAGAGAGAGGGAGAGAGGGAGAGAGGGAGAGAGGGAGAGAGGGAGAGAGGGAGAGAGGGAGAGAGGGAGAGAGGGAGAGAGGGAGAGAGAGAGAGAGAGAGAGAGAGAGAGAGAGAGAGAGAGAGAGTCCAGGGCCCCCAGCTGTCGCGTGAGCCAGTGTTTGTGGCTCTAAAATAGATGAAGTTTCAGTTGACAGAGACAAGAGCTTTAGACTAGAGTCTATTCATGTAGAAAAATGTTATTCTTCTCTTTTCTGCTTTTTAAGTCAGCATTTCATAGAAATGAACCAATTCACCCCAAAGCGTTTTTTACCCTAACAGACAAGAGCGATTTTCACCTTTCAGTACTCATCCCTTTCATTTGCCATGAAATGATCTAAATCTTGTTTTTTCAGTTTCTTGTTTTCAGTAATTACTTTATTTTCTATGCATTTTAAAGGGAAAAAAAACAAGGAAAAAAAAGAAAAAAAAAAACACTATTTATCCAATTTCATCCCCTATAGCTTTAATATAAACACTGCTACTGTACATAAAAACCACACATTTTATCTGCCTATTTGTCCTGGTTATCACAAGATTTTAATTATGTCGCTAGTACAAAGTATGGTGACAATACAGTGGTTTGCAAAAGTATTCAGTTTTCCACATTTTGTCATATTACTGCCACAAACATGAATACATTTAATTGGAATTCCACGTGAAAGACCAATACAAAGTGGTGTACACGTGGGAAGTGGAACGAAAATCATACATGATTCCAAACATTAAAATAAAAAAACTGCAAAGTGGGGTGAGTAATTATTCAGCCCCCTGAGTCAATACTTTGTAGAACCACCTCTTGCTGCAATTACAGCTGCCAGTCTTTTAGGGTATGTCTCTACCAGCTTTGCACATCTAGAGACTGAAATCCTTGCCCATTCTTCTTTGCAAAACAGCTCCAGCTCAGTCAGATTAGATGGACAGCGTTTGTGAACAGCAGTTTTCAGATCTTGCCACAGATGCTCGATTGGATTTAGATCTGGACTTTGCCTGGGCCATTCTAACACAGATAGGTTTTGTTTTAAACCATTCCATTGTTGCCCTGACTTTATGTTTAGGGTCATTGTCCTGCTGGAAGGTGAACCTCCGCCAAAGTCTCAAGTCTTTTGCAGACTCCAAGAGGTTTTCTTCCAAGAGTGCCCTGTATTTGGCTTCATCCATCTTCCCATCAACTCTGACCAGCTTCCCTGGCCCTGCTGAAGAGAAGCACCCCCAGAGCATGATGCTGCCACCACATTTGACAGTGGGGGTGGTGTGTTCAGAGTGATGTGCAGTGTTAGTTTTCCGCCACACATAGCATTTTGCATTTTGGCCAGAAAGTTCCATTTTGGTCTCATCTGATCAGAGCACCTTCTTCCACATGTTTGCGGTGTCCCCCACATGGCTTGTGGCAAACTGCAAACAGGACTTCTTATGCTTTTCTGTTAACAATGGCTTTCTTCTTGCCACTCTTCCATAAAGGTCAACTTTGTGCAGTGCAAGACTAATCGTTGTCCTATGGACAGATTCCTCCACCTGAGCTATAGATCTGTGCAGCTTGTCCAGAGTCACTATGGGCCTCTTGACTGCATTTCTGATCAGAACTCTCCTTGTTCGGCCTGTGAGTTTAGGTGGACGGCCTTGTCTTGGTAAGTTTACAGTTGTGCCATACTCCTTCCATTTCTAGTTTCAAAAAAAGTTATTTATAACCACAGGAGAAAACAAACATACAATAGTATATATGTCCCCTTGGGGGTGATAGTGAAAACAGTAGGCATTAGGAAACATGAATAAATCTAAACATAAAGTGGTTTGCAAAAGTATTCGGCCCCCTTGAAGTTTTCCACATTTTGTCACATTACTGCCGCAAACATGAATCAATTTTAATAGAATTCCACGTGAAAGAGCAATACAAAAGTGGTGTACACGTGAGAAGTGAAACGAAAATCATACACGATTCCAAACATTTAAAAAAACAAAAAAAACTGCAAAGTGGGGCGAGTAGTTATTCAGCCCCCTGAGTAAATACTTTGTAGAACCACCTCTTGCTCTAATTACAGCTGCCAGTCTTTTAGGGTATGTCTCTACCAGCTTTGCACATCTAGAGACTGAAATTCTTGCCCATTCTTCTTTGCAAAACTGCTCCAGCTCAGTCAGATTAGATGGACAGCATTTGTGAACAGCAGTTTTCAGATCTTGCCACAGATTCTCAATTGGATTTAGATCTGGACTTTGCCGGGGCCATTCTAACACAGATAGGTTTTGTTTTAAACCATTCCATTGTTGCCCTGGCTTTAGGTTTAGGGTCGTTGTCCTGCTGGAAGGTGACCCTCCGCCCCAGTCTCAAGTCTTTTGCAGACTCCAAGAGGTTTTCTTCCAAGATTGCCCTGTATTTGGCTCCATCCATCTTCCCATCAACTGTGACCAACTTCCCTGTCCCTGCTGAAGAGAAGCACCCCCAGAGCATGATGCTGCCATCACCATATTTGACAGAGGGGATGGTGTGTTCAGAGTGACGTGCAGTGTTAGTTTTCCGCCACACATAGCGTTTTGCATTTTTGGCCAAAAAGTTAAATTTTAGTCTCATCTGACCAGAGCACCTTCTTCCACGTTTGCTGTGTCCCCCACATGGCTTGTGGCAAACTGCAAATGGGACTTCTTATGCTTTTCTGTTAACAATGGCTTTCTTCTTGCCACTCTTCCATAAAGGCCAACTTTGTGCAGTGCAAGACTAATCGTTGTCCTATGAACAGATTCCCCCACCTGAGCTGTAGATCTCTGCAGCTCATCCAGAGTCACCATGGGCCTCTTGACTGCATGTTTGATCAGCGCTCTCCTTGTTCGGCCTGTGAGTTTAGGTGGATGGCCTTGTCTTGGTAGGTTTACAGTTGTGCAATACTCCTTCCTTTTCTAAATGATCGTGGGATGTTCAAGGCTTTGGAAAGGTTTGTAGCCTAAGCCCGCTTTAAATTTCTCAATAACTTTAACCCTGACCTGTCTGGTGTGTTCTTTGGACTTCGTGGTGTTGTTGCTCTTAATATTTTCTTAGACAACCTCTGAGGCCGTCACAGAGCAGCTGTATTTGTACTGACATTAGATTACACACAGGTGCACTCTGTTTAGTCATTAGCACTCATCAGGCAATGTCTATGGGCAACTGACTGCACTCAACCAAAGGGGGCTGAATAGTTACGCACACCCCTCTTTGCAGTTAGTGATTTGTAAAAAAAAAAAAAAAAAAAAAAAAAAAAAAAAAAAAAAATTGGAATCATGTATGATTTTCGTTCCACTTCTCACATGTACAGTACTGGAGGGAAAAAACCAAACACAAACAGGAGCCCAAATGGTGCAGTATGTAACAAGTATTGGGTATAAAAAAGTACTTTATAGAAGGGTACTCACAAAGGTGGGTTGCAAAGGGGGCAACCGACCACTTCAGGCAGGTAGAGTGTTTTAAACCTGACTCCACTCAGGCCTACCAGCAGTCCTGGACTCGGTCGCTCTCTTCGCAAAAAACCTGCGCCCCTTGGATAGGTGCGCAAGGCGCCCCTCCCAGAAGGGTGGGGGGAGTAAGGTACAGTAGACGGTAAAGAGGCGCCCAATGTATATAAAACACTTTAAAAATCAATAAAATGAAAAAAGGATGAGGTGGCTTACTTCACAGACGACAAACTCACTTTAGGTAAGGAAGTTTAATTATTAAGCACAAGCATGTGCTTAATCATCAATTAAACTTCCTTACCTAAAGTGAGTTTGTCGTCTGTGAGGTAAGCCACCTCATCCTTTTTTCATTTTATTGATTTTAAAGTGTTTTATATACATTGGGCGTCTCTTTACCCTCTATTCTCACGTGTACAACACTTTGTATTGGTCTTTCATGTGGAATTCCAATAAAATTGATTCAAGTTTGTGGCAGTAATATGACAAAATGTGGAAAACTTCAAGGAGGCCAAATACTTTTGCAAACCACTGTATTTAGTGAAAATCGAGAGTTATCACATTTTAGCGTACTCATTTAATGAATTGTGGTATAAACTGATAACAAAAAGAAAGAAAAAGAATAATATATTCAACCTATAGATCACATAGGATTGCCACAATGCCATGACAGGAATATAACATAATACAAAGTAGAGTGATATAATGCCAGGGGCGGATAGTATTTGAAATATTAAAATAAATTAGGTCAATAATGTAGGGCCTAGTCCCTGACTATTAAGGGACATAAACCAGGGAGTCCATGTCCTCTGAAAGTTCAACATTGTGTCTTCAACTTTAGCCAATATATGTTCACATATCATAGTGGCAGTAACTTTATTGTACACAGCCGTAGTGGAGAGAGAAGGTTGCAACCAGCAAGCTGCTAGGTTCTTTCCATTTCTGAATGGTCACTTGAACAGTGCTCAGTGGGATGTTCAAGGCTTTGGAAATTTTTGTAGCCTTATGCTTCATACACACTTGAGATAAAAGTCTTTGGAAAAGGCAAGATCACAGACCAATTTTACCCCCCTTCCATGTAGTATGAGAGCCATACTCTACACAGTCTATTCTATGGAGCTGCACTCCCCATCAAATAAACGCAGATTATGATCTTTTGAGTGTGTACGGGCATCTTTGTGTGCAGCATCGTGCAAAGATTTTATTTGATGGGGAGTGCATTTATTTGATGGGGAGTTCAGCTCCATAGAATAGACTGTGTAGAGTATGGCTCTCATACTACATGGAATGGGGTAAAATTGGTATCTCAAGTGTGTATGAAGCATAAGCCTGCTTTAAATTTCTCAATAACTTTAACCCTGATCTGTCTAGTGTGTTCTTTGGACTTCATGGTGTTGTTGCTCCTAATAAACAACCTCTGAGGCCATCACAGAGCAGCTGTATTTGTACTGACAGATTACACACAGGTGTACTCTGTTTAGTCATTAGCACTCATCAGGCAATGTCTATGGGCAACTGCACTCAGACCAAAGGGGGCTGAATAATTACGCACATACCACTTTGCAGTTATTTGTAAAAAAAAAAAAAAAAGAAAAAAAAAAGTTTGGAATCATGTATGATTTTCGTTCCACTTCTCACGTGTACACCACTTTGTATTGGTCTTTCACGTGGTATTCCAATAAAATTGATTCAGTTTTGTGGAAGTAATATGACAAAATATGGAAAACTTCAAGGGGACCGAACACTTTTGCAAACCTCTGTATATTATTTGGAAATAAAAGGTGTATTTGTTCTGGTTTTTTTCTCACTAATCTCACGTGCACAGGAACGCACGTGCCCAACGGCAGCAGCACTGTTTGACTTATGAAAACGTCCTGGAGCCATTAAGAGGCTCTAGCAGGATTTTTTTTTATAAGTCTGCTTGTCATAAAGTGGTTAAACTACAGTATCTCTGCCCTTCTGGGTGCTTATCAGAAAGACAGTAAACTCTTAGAACTCTAAAACAACTTGTAAAACGTTTATAGAATACATAACAAAATCCTAGGTTCACCTAGACTTTTCTAAGGACTAAGGGCTCTTTCACATTAGGGCAGATTTTCTGCGTTTCAACGCAAAGGGTAAAGTTTGCGTTACCCAAGGTGAAATGAAAGTCCATAGACTTTCATTTTAGCTTTCACATATAACGCAGCCTTTTTGTGCGTTGCGTTACACTGCACCCAGGCGCAGTTTTTCAGCCAACGCTAGCTTTATGCGTTACAATGTTAGTCAATGTAAAACGCACACTATGCGCGTTTTCAATCCGTTAACGCAGGCAATCAGTCCCAGAATGCAACAGAGGAACAATGTAGAAAGTTGAAAACTAAAAGAAAAAAAAATTACCTGCGTTTTTCTTTGTGCAGTAACGGATTGAAAACGGATTAAAAACGCACACTCACTGCAGTGCAACGCATATCAAAACGCATTAAAAGGCATACAACAAAACTTATGCTTTGAGCGTTCTCCAACGCAAGCTCTGATGTGAAAGAGCCCTAAAGGTACTGAAACACCTTTTCAGTAAGTGATTTGAATACAGACTCACTGAAATTTTTTTTTTGATGCATCACAACAATGCCTTTTTGCTCATAAAAACCTCCTGTTTCTATTTAACATGTTTTCCCCCCTTTTATGGAGGCTTTTAGGTGGTAAACTTATTTTTAAAAAGAATTAATGAAACCACTGATCTCAACAGGAGTGAAGATGTATGGAAGAATAAACATTCAGATACAGAAATCATCAATGCCCGGTTAATCCATAAAAAGAAAAGCTAAAATCACATTCAATACTTAATAAAACATGCAAATGGTGAGTTTTCTAATCACCTTTTCACTCCCCTTCGAAATTCAAACAATTTTTGACCTTCTGGAATAGAAAAAACTCTTATCACTGTCCCCTAAAAACAAACAAACAAACAACAATTATTTCTATAAAAACTCTGTTAAGTAAAACAAATCATAAAAAAGGGAAAGTCTAAGCAAACCCTGCTTGGAGAAAAAAAAAAAAAAAAAAAAAAAAAAAAGACCCCAAGCAGTGCCCTAAAAAAGGAAATTTGGACTTACACCTGGGGTTTCCTCCAGCCTCCCGTATGCTGTGAGGTCCCCCGGCAAACTCTTACTTTTTTGCAGTCCCGCTGGTGGCTGCAGAAATCCGTCAATTTCGGCTAAAGTTGTGCATGCGCACCATCAAGCCGGTCGCCGTAGGAATCCTGCACATGCGCGGTTCTCTAAAGACTGAATCCAAAGTCCAAATTTTTTTTTCAGGGCACTGCTCAGTATCCCTTTATTACAGTGGAGCTTTGGTTTGCGAGCATAATTTGTTCCAGAAACATGCTTGTATGCAAAACGCTCATACATCAAAGTGCATTTCTCCATAAGAATTAATGGAAGTTCAGACGGTTCATTCCACAGCTAAAAATTGTTTATAGAAAAATATTTAATACAAAGTGCTGTATAAAGTAAAAATACATAAAGCATATTAACCTGCATTTTACTACGTCTGAAAAGAATTGTGGCTGTTAGAGATGATAGGGTGAGGGGTTATTGTGTAGCAAGACTTTCACTATAAGTACCTGAATCAATGGTTTCTATTGGCTCATCTGAATGTTTTTCTTTTTGTGGGGCTTTAACCACTTCCCGACCGCCTAACGCACAGGGGCGGCCGGGAAGTGGAGCCCGCAAGGACCAGCTCACCCACAGAGGCGGCGGTCCTTTTAGGGGCATGGGTGGAGCGATCGAGTCATCCGTGACGCAATCCTCCGCCGGCGCCTGACTCCGCTCACCCGCCGCAACATCCCGCCGGCCATACGGAAGCGCCGGCGGGATGTTAACCCCGCGTTCGCCGCATACAAAGTGTATAATACACTTTGTAATGTTTACAAAGTGTATTATACAGGCTGCCTCCTGCCCTGGTGGTCCCAGTGTCCGAGGGACCACCAGGGCAGGCTGCAGCCACCCTAGTCTGCACCCAAGCACACTGATCTCTCCCCCCCCCCTGCCCCCTGATCGCCCACAGCACCCCTCAGACCCCCCCTGCCCACCCCCCAGACCCCTGTTTACACCCAATCACCCCCCTAATCACCCATCAATCACTTCCTGTCACTATCTGTCAACACTATTTTTTTTAACCCTAAACTGCCCCCTGAGGACTCCTGATCAACCCCCCCCCTACCCCTCAGATTCTCCCCAGACCCCCCCGTGTACTGTATACCTCTATCCCCCTGATCACCTGTCAATCACCCCCTGTCACTGCCACCCATCAATCAGCCCCTAACCTGCTCCTTGCGGGCAATCTGATCACCCACACCAATAGATTGCCCGCAGATCCGACGTCAGATGACCTCCTAAGTTCAGTGTTTACATCTGTTCTCTACCCTAAACACCCACTAATTACCCATCAATCACCCCCTATCACCACCTGTCACTGTTACCCATCAGATCAGACCCCAATCTGCCCCTTGCGGGCACCCAATCACCCGCCTACACCCTCAGATTGCCCTCAGACCCCCCCCCCTTATCAATTCGCCAGTGCATTAGTTACAGCTGTTCTTCCCTGTAATAACCCACTGATCACCTGTCAATCACCCCTGTCACTGCCACCCATCAATCACCCCCTGGCACTGCCACCCATCAATCAGCCCCTAACCTGCCCCTTGCGGGTAATCTGATCACCCACCCACACCAATAGATCGCCCGCAGATCCGACGTCAGATCACCTCCCAAGTGCATTGCATCTGTTCTCTCCTCCAAACACCCACTAATTACCCATCACCCCCTGTCACTGCTAAGCACACCTATCCATCAGATCAGGCCCAATACAACCTGTCATCTAAAAGGCCACCCTGCTTATGACCGGTTCCACAAAATTCGCCCCCTCATACACCACCTGTCATCAAAATTTGCAGATGCTTATACCCCTGAACAGTCATTTTGAGACATTTGGTTTCCAGACTACTCACGGTTTTGGGCCCGTAAAATGCTAGGGCGGTATAGGAACCCCACAAGTGACCCCATTTTAGAAAAAAAGACACCCCAATGTATTCTGTTAGGTGTATGACGAGTTCATAGAAGATTTTATTTTTTGTCAAAAGTTAGCGGAAATTGATTTTTATTGTTTTTTTTTCACAAAGTGTCATTTTTCACTAACTTGTGACAAAAATAAAATCTTCTATGAACTCGCCATACACCTAACGGTATACCTTGGGGTGTCTTTCTAAAATGGGGTCACTTGTGGGGTTCCTATACTGCCCTGGCATTTTAGGGGCCCTAAACCGTGAGGAGTAGTCTAGAAAACAAATGCCTCAAAATGACCTTTGAATAGGACGTTGGGCCCCTTAGCGCACCTAGGCTGCAAAAAAGTGCCACACATGTGGTATTGCCATACTCAGAAGTAGTATAATGTGTTTTAGGGTGTATTTTTACACATACCCATGCTGGGTGGGAGAAATCTCTCTGTAAATGGACAATTGTGTGTAAACAAAATCAAACAATTGTCATTTACAGAGATATTTCTCCCACCCAGCATGGGTATGTGTAAAAATACATCCCAAAACACATTATACTACTTCTCCTGAGTACGGCGGTACCACATGTGTGGCACTTTTTTTACACCCTAAGTACGCTAAGGGGCCCAAAGTCCAATGAGTACCTTTAGGATTTCACAGGTCATTTTTGTTTCAAGACTACTCCTCACGGTTTAGGGCACCTAAAATGCCAGGGCAGTATAGGAACCTCACAAATGACCCCATTCTAGAAAGAAGACACCCAAAGGTATTCCGTACGGAGTATGGTGAGTTCATAGAAGATTTTATTTTTTGTCACAAGTTAGCGGAAAATGACACTGTGAAAAAAAACAATTAAAATCAATTTCCGCTAACTTGTGACAAAAAAATAAAAAAACTTCTATGAACTCACCATACTCCTAACGGAATACCTCGGGTGTCTGCTTTCTAAAATGGGGTCATTAGCGGGGTTCCTATACTGCCCTGGCATTTTAGGGGCCCTAAACCGTGAGGAGTAGTCTTGAAACAAAAATGACCTGTGAAATCCTAAAGGTACTCATTGGACTTTGGGCCCCTTAGCGCAGTTAGGGTGCAAAAAAGTGCCACACGTGGTATCGCCGTACTCGGGAGAAGTAGTATAATGTGTTTTGGGGTGTATTTTTACACATACCCATGCTGAGTGGGAGAAAGCTCTCTGTAAATGGACAATTGTGTGTAAAAAAAAAATAAAAAAAATTGTCATTTACAGAGCTATTTCTCCCACCCAGCATCGGTATGTGTAAAAATACACCCCAAAACACATTATACTACTTCTCCTGAGTACGGCAATACCACACGTGTGGCACTTTTTTGCAGCCTAACTGCGCTAAGGGGCCCAAAGTCCAATGAGCACCTTTAGGCTTTACAGAGGTGCTTACAAATTAGCACCCCCCAAAATGCGAGGACAGTAAGCACACCCCACAAATGACCCCATTTTGGAAAGTAGACACTTCAAGGTATTCAGAGAGGGGCATGGTGAGTCCGTGGCAGATTTCATTTTTTTAGTCGCACGTTAGAAGAAATGGAAACTTTTTTTTTTTTTTTTGTCACAAAGTGTCATTTTCCGCTTACTTGTGACAAAAAATTAATATCTTCTATGTACTCACTATGCTTCTCAGTGAATACTTTGGGATGTCTTCTTTCCAAAATGGGGTCATTTGGGGGGTATTTATACTATCCTAGAATTCTAGCCCCTCATGAAACATGACAGGGGGTCAGAAAACTCATAGATGCTTGGAAATGGGAAAATTCACTTTTTGCACCATAGTTTGTAAACGCTGTAACTTTTACCCAAACCAATAAATATACACTGAATGGGTTGTTTTTTTTTTTTTATCAAAAACATGTTTGTCCACATTTTTCGCGCTGCATGTATACAGAAATTTTACTTTATTTGAAAAATGTCAGCACAGAAAGTAAAAAAAAAAAATCATTTTTTTTGCCAAAATTCATGTCTTTTTTGATGAATATAATAAAAAGTAAAACTCACAGCAGCAATCAAATAGCACCAAAAGAAAGCTTTATTAGTAACAAGAAAAGGAGCCAAAATTCATTTAGGTGGTAGGTTGTATGAGCGAGCAATAAACCGTGAAAGCTGCAGTGGTCGGAATGAGTGCCTGGTCCTTAAGGGGGGGTAAAGCCCACGGTCCTCAAGTGGTTAAGAAAGAACTTATGTAATGACAGTTGCTCTTGTCTACATTTGAGGATTATGGAAAAATGTGACATTTAATATACATAATGCTTGATTTAAACGACACCTGAAGTCAGAGGGATGTGACTTTTTCCTTTAAAAAAAAAAAAAAAAAAAAAAAAAATATCATACCAATTGCTTAGGTTCAGCTAATCTTTGTGGATTCAGTAACGTCTGAATCACACACCTGAAAAAAGCAAGCAGCTAATCCAGTCAGACTGCCTGATCTGCTGATATGCTTGTTCAGGATTAGAGGCAGAGGATCAGCAGGACAGCCAGGCAAACTGTAGTGTTTAAAACTAAAAATATGGAAGCCGCCATATTTCTCATACTTCAGGTGTGTTTTAAGTACCATCTTGCAGCAGCAAGTATAGAATTATCGGTTCAGCTGTGATGATGTGCCGTGCATATATTACGAATTATAAAACGCCAACATATTCCGTGGCGCTGTACAAGGTATATGTACTATGCTTTTACTGCAAGACGTTGCTTGCCTGTCGAGCCAAAATGGTATACATAATTTTTGCTTGTCTTGCAAAGCGCTTGCAAACTTGTATTACACAGGGCGACTTTTTCTGCTAAATGGAGCTGCTGACTTTGAGAAAAAGTCGCCCTGTGTAATACAATGTAACTATGGAAAGATGGGTATCATTTTAAAGCTCTCTTTCTCCTCTTTCTGACGACACCTAAATCGTCGTTCTACGCCTTTTAGTTTTCTCTATATTCGCGATCGAAATTGCGGCCGCTGCAATTTCAATAGCGAAAATAGCGAAAACTAAAAGGCGTAGGGCAGCGGTGTATATATCATTGGAAAGAGGAGAAAGAGAGCTTTAAAATGATATGCATCTTTTCATAGTTTCTGCACTGCTCGGAGTCCCTTTAAATTCACGAAAACTGACCATAATGAATCTAAGGCCCCATTTTCATTTACGAATGGGAGCCAAAGGGATGTGATGAGGCTATGCATCACTTCAGCATCCCCCGATGTGGAAGTGAAAGGTGGAGACAGGACGGATGCAGCCGTGCAAGAATATGCAGCATGCTGCAGATCTGATCCCGCACCGCTGCGGATAAACAGCACGCAATGGAAACTGTTCCAGTGACATGCTTTGGTTTCAGTTCAGCCACATTGCACTGCGTGTAGTGGAAACGGGGCTTTAAAGGGACTCTAACAAAAATGTTGTGTTTTCTACCATCCTACAGGTTCCTAAACCTATTATAATGTGCTCTGGCTTACTGCAGCTCTTTCTACTATAACCATCTCTGTAATAAATCAGCTTATCTTTCCCCTGACGGACTTGTCGTCCTGTGTCTGGAAGGCTGCCAACTCTTCAGTGTGATCTGCTATGCATGCCCCCTCTATGCACACTCCCCTGTGTGTATACAGCCGGAGGGCCCTTTTCCACTAGCAGTCGCTAGCGTTCAAGATGAACGCTAGCGATTGCTGAATCGCAAAGCTAAAAAAATTACCGGCGATTTCCCGACGTTTGCGGCCGCGATTTTGCTATGCATAGCAAAATCGCGGCAAATATCGCTCCGCCGCGCGTTCGCGTTCCTGTAAAAAACGAATCGCGGTAGTGGAAATGACCTACCGCGATTCCTATGTTAAAAAGCAAACCGTAGCGATTGTAAAATCGCTAGCGGTTTGCGACTTTCCGATTCAGCAAGCGCAAACGCGCTAGTGGAAAAGGGCCCTGATTGTGTATGGATGTATTTTCTATGTGTGGACATACTGTACATCAACCTACTTCCTGTTTTGGTGGCCGTTTTGTTTGTTTACAAACAAACTTTTTAAAACTGTTTTTGACTACTTTTAATGCGGCAGGGAGTGGCGAAATTGTGACAGAGGGTAATAGGAGATGTCCCCTAACACACTGGTATGTTTACTTTTGTGTGATTTTAACAATACAGATTCTCTTTAAACTTCAGTTGCTCTCAGTTATAACTGAAAGGACAAATGAATTTAAAAGTTATGCCCATGTTCCCCAATGGCTCAGTTCACAGTAGATGTGTTAATTGAAAGATTTTTCATAATGCATTGCTATGGAGAAGAAGAATAAACGTGTACTAACTGATTAAGTGTAAATGGGGCCTAAGTCTTCACAATGTGTTAGCAGATAGTACACAGAAATATCACTACAGGTAGTCCCCGACTTATTTACTTAAACTTGTATAAGCAGTTACAGAGGGGCACACTGGAGGCACAGAGGGGGTACAGGGGACAGAGATGGCACAATTATGTTCCAACTTAAGAACAGATTCAGGTTAAGAACAAACCTACAGTCTATCTCATTTGTTACCCGGGGACTACCTGTACTTGGTACAGCTTATCACCAGGGCTGTGGAGTCTGTACAAAAATCCACCGACTCCTCAGTTTAGAATTCCACCAACTCAGACTCCTCGACTCCGTCTCCTCTAATTTGCATATTACAATCTTGTTGATTGATAGTATGTAACATGAAATTCATCTCTTAACTGCCAATGCTTAGGAATTTTAAAAGACAACTGAAGTGAGAAGGATATGGAGACTGCCATATTTATTCCCTTTAGTCATAGACTAAAACTAGTCCTTGGTAAGAGTACTTGTAAAAGGTACAGACCGGAACAAAGAACATCTATCAGGCCCTAGGCAATGTAACTGTGGGTACATGTAAGAGTGATGCGCAGGTACTCTGCAGGGGAATAAGGAGATTCTTCCTCTATTATACATTCTTCATGCACAATCTGAACCAGGTTTATGGGTGATAGACAACACCTTTGTGTTCAATGTGCACAACATTCTCAGTGGATTCCCTGCAGCTCTGTGGGGAGTGCATATGTAGAGTATAGTACTACTGTGTAACAAAGTAAACCTGAGACAGATGAAATTAAAGTTTTATACATGGGGCTTCCTCCAGCCCCCTTCAGGCTAATCAGTCCCTCGCTGTCCTCCTCCGCCACCTGGATCTTCTGCTAGGAGTCCAGGTACTTGAAGCAGTCTGGCGTAGTGCGCATGCACACACTCCGCCACCAGACTGCGCTGACTGGCTGAATTACCAGGACTCATAGCAGAAGATCCAGGTGGTGGAGGAGGACAGCGAGGGACTGATTAGCCCGAAGGGGGCTGGAAGAAGCCCCAGGTATGTACAAAAATTTTCTTTTCATGACAAGACAAATAACATTTATATCATGCTTTTCTCCTGGCGGACTCAAAGCGCCAGAGCAGCAGCCACTAGGGCGCGCTCTATAGGCAGTAGCAGTGTTAGGGAGACTTGCCAAAGGTCTCCTACTGAATAGGTGCTGGCTTACTGAACAGGCAGAGCCGAGATTCGAACCCTGGTCTCCTGTGTCAGAGGTAGAGCCCTTAACCATTACACCCTCCAGCCATTTCATCCTTCTCAGGTACAATTTAATTCGTAGTCACCTAACCAAATTTTAACAACATATCAAATTATTTGATTTCATGAGCAAAGAGAGTGCATACATTTGCATAAATCAGAATCAACGCATGGTCTCATTGACCATCTCTATTAGTGACACGGCTACACATCAGGCTTTATACTTACATCATAGATGTTATTTAGTATATATGTTACGGCCAGAACCCGAAGTGTGGCCACTTCGCGTTCTGGCCAGCCACTTTGGGTTCTCCTGTGTCAGGCTTCCGCACTGCCTTTAAAAAAGTTCCTCTGTTGCTCAGCAGTCTTTTTGAACTCTGTGGAATTCCCCGGGGAGAAAATGTACCTCTGCTTCATCTATAGCCTAGGTTCTCAACGTGTGGTACGCGTACCCCAGGGGGTACTTCTGATGGTTCCAGGGGGTACTCAGGCTTGATACAATTAACCAAGAATAACAAATTTAGAGTTTTAGAAAATACTACATCTTATTTAAACAACATCAAATTAGCATTTTAGCAAATTAAATGCAATAGCAAAATGCTTGGAAGTTGTTTAGAACCAATTATCATGTATTAAGGGGTACTTTGTGATAATGTTTACTATGCTAGGGGGGTACATGGCGAGTTCAGGGTTTTAAAAGGGGTACATACCAATAAAATGTTGAGAAACACTGATCTATAGTACTCCCAAAAACTGCACTTGTATTTACATTTTGGAAACTCATAACTGACATCCCACAGTCAAAGATTGTTATTTAAAGAGAAGGAACACATATCTTACCTTTTCTGATGCTGTTGCTAATTTTGTGCCACTTGCGTCAAAAGCTAAAGCTGCCAGAGGGCTGTCATGAGCAGGGATCATATTAGCTGCTCTCTGTAAAGTAAATGTAAATGAAGGTTTAGGATCACGAAAGTTCATTGTAGTTTTCTTTATAAAAAAAAATGGTAACCTGCTTAGCATGCTTTAAGTTATTATCCATAATCTGCAAATTAAAGTGGCATACAGAGTGGGGCAAATGGAAACAAAAAAAAACATACAAAACTAAAGAAGAACTCTGGGCCTAATATTAAAATGAGGTCTGCAAAAATAATACAGTAGTCTTAAATTAGCACCTAAGCTGAACAAGTGCAAGTATTCATGTAGGACATATACTGCAACAAACAAACATGGCAGCAATGGCAGATGTACTAAGGGTGGCTAAACACTTATTAAAAAAAATCACGTGTGTTTCCACTCATCTAATAAAACCGAGAAAAAAAAAAAAATTATATAGATAGATAGATAGATAGATAGATATATATATATATATATATATATATATATATATATATATATATATATATATATATATATATATATATATATATATATATATCTATCTATCTATCTCAATAAGATTCAGGTCAGGACTTTGACTAGGCCAAACCGAAGTCCTCATTTTGTTTTTCTCCAGCCAGAGGTGGATTTGCTGGTGTGTTTTGGGTCATTGTCCTGCTGCAGCACCCAAGATCGCTTCAGCTTGCGTTGACGAACAGATGGCCAGACATTAAAACAACCCCAGACCATCACACTACCACCACCATATTTTACTGTTGGTATGATGTTCTTTTGCTGAAATGCCGTGTTACTTCTACGCCAGATGTAACGGGACACACACCTTCCAAAAAGTTCAACTTTTGTCTCGTCGGTCCACAAGGTATTTTCCCAAAAGTCTTGGCAATCATTGAGATGCTTTTTTTTTAGCAAAATTGAGACGAGCCTTAATGTTCTTTTTGCTTAAAAGTGGTTTGCGCCTTGGATATCTGCCATGCAGGCAGTTTTTGCCCAGTCTCTTTCTTATGGTGGAGTCGTGAACACTGACCTTAATTGAGGCAAGTGAGGCCTGCAGTTCTTTAGATGATGGGGTCTTTTGGGGTCTTTTGTGGCCTCTCGGATGAGTTTTCTCTGCGCTCGAGGTAATTTTGGTCGGCCGGCCGGCCAGCCACTCCTGGGAAGGTTCATCACTGTTCCATGTTTTTGCCATTTGTGGATAATGGCTCTCAGGGCTGGTGCACACCAAAAACCGCAAGCAGATCCGCAAAATGCTAGCAGATTTTGAAACGCTTTTTTTAATTTTTCTATGGCGTTTTGCTAGCGTTTTGCGGATTGCTGCTGCGGTTTTCAGTATAGTAGATTTCATATATTGTTACAGTAAAGCTGTTACTGAACAGCTTCTGTAACAAAAACACCTGCAAAACCGCTCTGAACAGGCGTTTTTCAGAGCGGTTTGCGTTTTTCCTATACTTAACATTGAGGCAGAAACGCATCCGAAATCCAAAAAATGCCTCACCCAGGCATTTTTCGTTTCTGCAAAACGCCTGCCGCTCTGGTGTGCACCACCCCATTGAGATACATTGACCAAGCAGATCCGCAGCCGCAAGCGGATCTGAAAACGCCCAAAAAGCCGCTCGGTGTGCACCAGCCCTCACTGTGGTTTGCTGGAGTCCCAAAGCTTTAGAAATGGCTTTATAACCTTTAGCAGACTGATAGATCTCAATTACTTTTGTTCTCATTTGTTCCTGTATTTCTTTGGATCTTTGCATGTCTAGCTTTTGAGGTGCTTTTGGTCTACTTCTCTGTGTTAGATAGCTCCTATTTAAGTGATTTCTTGATTGAAACCGGTGTGACAGTAATCAGGCCTGGGGGTGACTACAGAAATTGAACTCAGGTGTGATAAACCACAGTTAAGTTATTTTTTAACAAGGGGGGGACAATCACTTTTTCATACAGGGCCATGTAGATTTGGAGTTTTTTTCTCACTAAATAATAAAAACCATCATTTAAAACTGCATTTTGTGTTCAATTATGAAAAGCGCATCGCACCAGTGTGTACAGGTCTTCACAATTTTATTTATTTTTCAAAAGACCTTGCGATTAAAAAGCGCATGCGATTTGAAAAGCGCAGCACAAGCGCAGCAGTGTGTACAGGCCCTTAGGGAGTCTTGCCTACTGAACAAGCAGAGTCAAGATACGAACACAGGTCGCCTGCGTCAGAGGCATAGCCCTTAACCATTACACTATCCAGCCACTGGATGTTGTTTTAAGGGTAAGGTCACATCACATAGTGATCTGATTTAGGCTTTTACTATTTATGATCTTTGATGAATTAAATCCATTATTATTATTATTATTAATTTATAAAGCGCCAACATATTCTGTGGCGCTGTACAAAGAAAGAAACAAACATGAGGAAGAATACAGACAATGGTATACACCAATATACAAAATACAGAGTTGGCATTAAGTACAGAATCAGCACAAAGTACAGAATCTGTAATAACAGTGATCAAATTCAGATAAATAAATCTGTAACAAAATTGATGTTTGATTGATGTTTTGCACAAAGCACTACTGCACTTTGCATTTGTCCCCTGACAAAGCCCCCAGAAACTATGAGGGTGAAACATGTTGGGCTAAGTCAGTGATCTGCAAACTTTGCCCTCCAGCTGTTGAAGCGAACCAGAGACGAAGCACCCTCATGTATTTTGCCATATATATCAGTGGGAACATTAGAGAAAACACCTACCCTGCTTTCTGTTTCATACTTCAATCAACACTACTGATAACAAGCAGGCTGAGCATTGAACACCCAGTTATTCGGGCTCGGGTCAGCTCGGCTGGACATAGTCCAGATGTGCGGGATATTGGGCCGAACACCAAGCCTAATTGAAGTCAATGGGAACCCGAGCATGACTCATGTATTTTACCATCTATATCAGTAGGAACATTAGAGAAAGCACCTACCCTGCTCTCTGCTTCATCCTTCACTGCTCAGTCTGCCTGTTATCAGCCCTGATAAATTCTCCAACTGAGCATTCAGTCTGGCTTTGCTCAGGAATCATAGCAGAGCCAGAAGGGGGCAGGCTTGGGCTTGAAAAGACATCAGAGAAGACAGATTCAGCTATGATTCCTGAGCAAAGCCAGATTGAATGCTCAGTCGGGGATTTGATCAGGGCTGATAGTGTATTCGGGCTCGGGTCGGCCGGACATGGTCCAGATGTGCGGGATATTGGGCCGAACACCAAGCCTAATTGAAGTCAATGGGAACCCGAGCTAAAGGGTGTTTCGTCTCTGGTTCACTTTAAGGAACTATAAGTCCCACAATGCATTGCAGGAGTCTGAAAACCAGTGTCATTATTCATAAAGGCAAATGCACTATGGGACTTGTAGTTCCTTAACAGCTGAAGAGCCAAGTTTGCAGATCACTGGGCTAGGTGGAAGGTGGTGTTGTGTTTAGAAACATATATTCAGAATAAGAGGGATTTAAAGGGGAAACATCCTGAAGATATTGTGTACCTTACGGTCACTAAAAGTGGGTCATATTCATATTCTACCTTCATTCTCTTATGCTGTTATCATAGGCAAACGCAGCAATTGTTTGTAAATATTAAAAAAGTTAAAATTTAAACAAGATTATTTATCTCCTACAAGCAGTGAAATGTGTGTATTTAATGTTTAGGATGTCTGAAACAACAGCAAGAAACACTATGCAAACAAGTAAATTTAGTTTTGAACCTTAAAAGTTTTCCTTTCATATTCCCTGAGCACTGATCAAACGATTGTGCCTAAAAGGAAGCAGTTTACCAAGATACATGCTGGGAGAAAAATCCAGTATCAACAGCATGCATGCGAGTCAGCAGCTTCCTGTATCCACAATCCACAGCACTTGGAAAACAAAAGTAAACAAGTGATCTATGCAATGCTGTATAGTTTATGTTCAAGTGAGTATTTGGCATTTAATTTAGAACGTATATGTGGGATGTTAATCAACTATAAAGCACACTAAGCACTCACTCACCAAATTAACAGTGTCAAACACTTGGACTTCTCCAATGGAAGCACTTCCAGGATATGCTAAATAGCAGTTATCACCATTGATTGACAGAGCACACAGACCTTAAAATAAAAAAGACCCGAACATTAGAAAGTGCCCTCCATAACAACAAATTCCAATTTAACATCCAACAAGGACTGCATATATGGACCTGCAGCCAGTTTAAAGTGACACTGAAGTGAAAAAAAAATATGATATAATGCATTGGTTGTGTAGTACAGATAATTACTAGAACATTAGCAGAAAATAAAATATTCTCATTTTTATTTTCAGTTATATAGTTGTTGTTTTTTATTACATTGCATCATTCTCTAATATTTACAGTTTACACACTACATTCAGCATTGTAAATGATTTCACGAGCAGGCTAGTGAACTTCTGAACTTTCCTCTGCAGAAAAAAACAAAATGACAGACACTTGAGATAAGCTTCAGAAGACAGAGCTCTCTGCGACTTTGGAAGTCGTGGAGAGAACAATGGCTATTTGCATAGATAGCTGGAGTTTCTTAACTCTTCTTGTACTGGAAACAATATTAGACTCATATCTACATACATATAAATTTATTTTTACTTAAGATTCCCTTTAAAAGGGTACCCAAAGTGATGGCAAAGCCTTATTTTCTTAACAGTGCCTCGTGGGTGGAATTTTTTCTCCAACCATTACTACTACAGATTACTTATGGGACTTCACATACATAAGTTTCCTACATAACTGAAAAAAAAGTTAAGTTCCATTCATTAGAGTTGAGTAACATCCAACAAGAAAACTAGCAACATTCAAACCTCTGATAGCAAACATAGGATTACATTTTTCTGTCATGGAGGTCTAACTACAATTTAAATTACCAGCTACATTGATACATTTAAAAGGCATGTGTGATATTCTAGCGTTCAAGCGTCCTAGAAGAAAAGGACTTAAAGAACATACCTGCAGGGTTAGGAGGAGTTTCTCGAATTGTGTGCAGGACTTTCATGTCTCGTATATTGTGTATGTAGAGAGATTCTTCCAGACATACTATCAGCCTCTGCAGTGAAAGAATAGTGGTTGAGATGGCTCTCAAAGGATATTTGACAGATAACTAAAAATGGCAATTGTACCCAACAAGCCCCACAACAAATGCCATTCAACAAGGTTTCAAAAATGTTCACACTATTAAAGCTTCAGTTCTGGGTGGAGCAGGGCAGACACTGATCCCATTTCGGGTCTTTAGAACAGATTTTCTAGGACACAAGTACTTTTCTCACACATTCAGCATATCACTTGTTGATGAAAGTAAGGATGACCAATGAAATGCAGATCATTCAAATCTGATGCAGGATTATGCAAATACATGCAGCTTTTAATGTAAAAAAACAAAAACCAACATGTAGCTTAAAGAGACTCCGTAACAAAAATTGCATCCTGTTTTTTATCATCCTACAAGTTCCAAAAGCTATTCTAATGTGTTCTGGCTTACTGCAGCACTTTGTACTATCACAGTCACTGTAATAAATCAACTTATCTCTCTCTTGTCAGACTTGCCAGCCTGTGTCTGGAAGGCTGCCAAGTTCTTCAGTGTTTTGGTTCTGCTATGAACTCCCCCTTCCAGGCCCCTCTATGCACACTGCCTGTGTGTTATTTAGATTAGAGCAGCTTCTCTCTTCTCTCATCTTTTACAAGCTGGATAAATCGTCCTCTGAGCTGGCTGGGCTTTCACATAGTGAGGAATTACAGACAAGGGCAAAGCTGTTTGCAGGAAGAAAAGAGCAGCCTGAAACTTCAGTGCCTGGGAGATGCAGGGGGAAAGAAACACACAAATGATCTCTTGAGATTCAAAAGGAAGGCTGTATACAGCCTGCTTGTGTATGGATGTATTTTCTATGTGTGGACATACTGTACATCAACCTACTTCCTGTTTTGGTGGCCATTTTGTTTGTTTATAAACAAACTTTTTAAAACTGTTTTTAACCACTTTTAATGCGGCGGGAGTGGCGAAATTGTGACAGAGGGTAATAGGAGATGCCCCCTAACGCACTGGTATGTTTACTTTTGTGTGATTTTAACAATACAGATTCTCTTTAACAATGGACTAAATTCCACCTTGGCCAAATTCAATTATTCCTATTTCAAGCTGCATACATCAATTCGGTATTGTTTGCATCTCAATGACCATCCCCATTGGTTTGTGATGGAATTCTTTAATAATGTATTTCTTAGCTGTGGCTATGCCTTGGTGAAATTTACTGGTAAGAATGTAAAATAAAAATACATTCCATTTTCTTATGGTAGCCAAACTAGTAGTAGACTGTTTAAAGTCGAACAAAATAAACTGTGTAGTGGATGGGGTAGGTGTACTTAAAGCGGGATTCTCAGCCACAAAACCAAATTCTATTTAAAACACTGCAGTGTGTTTAAAATGCGGCCAGAAAAAAAAAAAAAAAAAAAAAAAAAAAAAATCACCCTACAGTACAAGTGTTCCAATCTATTCTGGAATCTCTCTGTTATTTTCTCTCAGGCTCTGTTCTATGCCATCGCCAAGGACAGTGAGAGAAGGGAGGCTTGTCATCTCCCCTCCCACCAGTCTGCTTCTCACTGATTGGCTGAGCAGAATGCAGTGTGAAGCTGCCTAGCTGAAACATTATCCTCTGCTCACTCTGTTTACAAGCAAGGCTGAGGTGACTCAGCGATTGGAGGAGAAAGAAAAAAAAAAAAGTTAAGGGAAGAAATGACATTAGGATTTAGCCTCAAACTGTGGGAAAAATACATGGTCCCCACCAGGAACAGAATTCTCTTCATTTACTTTATAAAATTCACGGAAATAAAAAACGTGGACAGTACAATACATCTGTTTTGTAAGTAGATCAAGTATTTATCTACTTATATAAGTGTTTTTTCCCTGGCATAGTATGGCTAATCCTCCTGCTTTGAAGTGGACCTGATCTCTTGTACAGGACACAAGGAAATCATAAGAGAAATGCATCCTGTATGTAGTCAAAGAGTTTAGCCTGTGTAATTCCCACTCATTTGTGTCTAATCACTGGTTGTAATTTGATCTCCCTCTGTCACATGACTGCCTATGGCAGATAAGCCCATTTGAAAGTACAGGCTGTAAACAATGCGTCTGTTTTCATGAATCAGGAAGTAGAAACTGTGCAGATTTATTTAAGGAGTTGAATCAGCTGAAAGAAAAAGGGTTTTTGTTTAAAGTTTTGTATGTGGTTGTGTTTTTTTTAGAGCAGAGAGGAGTTCTGAGTTCAGGTCCACTTTAAATGTGTTAAAATCAGGTTATATAGGTTGGCCTTCACACTAGAAAGGTCACATGTGGAGCCAGAGCCAGGCAAGTAAGCAGGGTGAGTATGAGGAGAACTAAAAGTACTCCATTTATTTAACTATGTTGATTTCTACAGATCATGCTGTATCTGTGTGCTAGTATTTGTTTTAATGTATTGTGGGTCCTCTGTTTGGGGTGTTTATCACATTTCATGTGTGTAGTCAAGGTTGTATTCATGTTAGTGGTAAATAAACTCTGAAGCGCCATAAGATTAACCCTTTCCGATCCACTGACCTCTTTCCCCCAGTTCCTGATGTCAGAAAATTTCCGATAAGGAGCAATATTACTGCCAGTGCCGCCGGTTCTAATCAGACACGGTGCAGGCCCTGTGATCAAAGTGTCAGGTGATCATCTCCAGGACCATGCTGCGCCACGTAATATAAATAATGTGGAAGTGTATGGGCTGCCCCTGGCAGCACTGTCAGAATTAGTCTGGCACGGTGTCAAGCCCCTCTGACCAAAGTGTCAGACTAAGTGTAAATAATGCATTACGTCGGTGCAAGTGCATTGCAGCACGGAGCTAGCGTGCACGTGACCCATCAGCTCCCCTCAGCAGAGCAGGAAGACATTCATTCCCCCCAGCACATACAAAAGTTAACGCTGGCAGAGGCGGCATGCTTTTAATTGATTGGAAAGGGTTAAAGGTCATTAAATGAAAACTAACCAGGCATTACCAATTGCAAATACACAGTTTTTCAACACATTGCCTTCTGCAGTAGTTTTCTACTTTTCAGTAATTAATACAGACGTGGACAACTATGCTGGTACTCCTATTGCTCATTCAAGGGTTTACCTGCATGCCATCAAGTAAAGCAATGGGCAAGTGTTAACAGAGAAAGTATTGCTCATTGTAAAAAAAATAAAAGAAGAGCTTAACTGGGAAAGACATTTGCTGATTACACTAAAAACAGACAAGTATTTGGATAAAGGTAATTCTACAAACTAATCTTTCCTTTTATATTTGTATTGTGTTTCCAATTGAGCAATCATTCAACTTACTTAAATGAAGAAAAAGTAGTAGCTCTGCCGTTTGGTATCATCATGTGTCCCACACTGACCATGGACCAGAGAAAGCAAGAAGGAGAAAGTTGTCGAAGGTCAGAAAGAAAAAAAAAGAAAAAAAAAAAACTATATAGACATGCATTGCATACAAGACCATCTCCAAGCAGCTTGATGTTCCAGTGACTGCGGTCGGAGAGCAACTGTTAAGGCACAAAGGGGTTGATTCACTAACGTATATAGCGTGAGTAACCTCCTGATACTCGCACTATTTAATCAGCTTGCCTTAATTCCAATTCCCTGCGTGCTAGTGGCAGTGTAGCGTGCGCAATTAAGGTCAGTCAGAGGAGCGTCCGCTCGGCGCACGTTAGGCTGCGGCAGTGCAGCATTGCGAGCGCCGGTAACTTATGCCCGTTCCTTGCCAGCAACTGGCACTCCACTTGTCCTGCCCCTAGCCCCTTAAAGTCCAATGACATTAAAGCGGAATTAATCCAAGCAATTCTTCTTTGTTCTAAAACATTATTTACAGCATATTATATACTACCAGCATTTTTTTTTTACTAGAACACCATTCAAAGGGTTAAACACAGGACAGAAAAGCTCAATGCGGGGAAAGCTGGACAAATCCGAACTAGAGATAATGTTATCTGTTTACATTTCCCACTTGATACAATTAAACACAACACTCCTCTGACACTGCAGAGTCTCCTGAACAAAGACAAAGTATTTCTGCTTGTATTTCAACATGAAAAGAAACCGTAATGAACAACATGCAAAGTCAGCTCTCAAAGCAAAAAAGTGTACTTTGGAAACTTGTAATTTCTAAATGAATAATGATACTTATGCATAAAAGCAAATATGATAACCGTATGGCATATAAAAAGTAGGAAAACATGTTTTTATTAAATATTATGTCAGGGTTTTATACCGCTTTAAAGGACGTGATGCCTGCACTTTGATTGGCCCAATAGGCTGCCACTAGCGCCTGCAGTGTTTAGGGAATCGGTATTAAGGCACGTTGATTAAATAGCACGAGTAACAAGAGGTTACATTAGTGAATCAACCCCACAGAATTGTAGAGAACCGGCCAGGACACTACCACAATGGGAAAAGGAATCCTAGAATAGACAGAAAGACAATAGTAGACAAGAACCAAGGGGCATCTTCCAAAGAGATACAAGCTGAACTCCAGGGTCAGGGTTCATCAGTGTGTGCCTACACTATGACTTTTAAAGGCGACAGTGGGGTTCAAAGAAGAAGTTCCAAACGATTATACTACTGAAAACTATGAAAAAGCCAGGACAAGAATTTGCTAAAGTGCATACTGATGATCCATACTGCTTGTAGAAGAATGCCTTTTCAAAAGGTGAGAAAAAAAACGAGTTTCTTGGCATGTCACATAAGCACTATAGCTACATATATATATATATATATATATATATATATATATATATATATATATATATATATATATATATATATATATATATATATATATATATATATATATATATATATATATATATATATATATATATATATATATATATATATATATATATATATATATATATATATATATATATATATATATATATATATATATATATATATATATATATATATATAAAAAAAAAAATATGAAACGTACTATCCAGTGTCAAAAAGCTGCATCTCAGTCAAAGGTTGAGTTTTCTCCAACATGAATGATGACCCACACCTCCTAGTTATAAGCATCCAAAAATGGCTAAGGTCAAAACATTGGTCCACTCTGAAGTGGACTTCTACAATCCCCGATTTAACTCCTATCAAACATATATGAGAAGGGCTGATGCATGCAGTCTGCTCAGAAATAGCAGGCTAAATTACCTGTTCATAGGTGCAGAAATCTCATCGGTGTATATACCACACTATAGTGTGGTAAACGTTACATGCACAGTCAGAGCAGGCAAAGTGTTACAACGCTGCCCATAAATATTCATACCCCTGGCGAATTTAAAAAGTTACTTTTATTCAACCAGCAAGTACATTTTTGACTGGAAATTACATAGGTGTCTCCCAAAAGATAATAAGCTGATGTACAAGAGGCATTATTGTGGACAAAAACAAACATTTCTCAGCTTTTGAAGAAATGGTTAGCAGACAACCACATTAACGTTTTGGAGTGGCCCAGCCAGAGCCCTGACGTGAATCGAATTGAGAATCTGTAGAGTGAGCTAAAGCTCAGAGTGATGGCAAGAAGACCCTCCAACCTGAAAGATTTGGAGCTCATTGCTAAAGATGAATGGGCAAAAATACCCGTGGAGACATGCAAAAAGCTTGTCTGCAATTACAGGAAGCGTTTGATTGCTGTAATAGCCAATAAAGGCGTTTCTATTGAGAAGGGTATGAATAATTTTGGACAGGATAATTTTTGCTCAAAATGTAAATAAAAGCGGAGAAATTTTTTTTCCCAAAATAATGACTCTTGTACATCATCTTATCTTTTGGGAGACATCATTTCCGGTTAAAAAAATAAAAAATAAAATGACTCGCTGGTTGAGTAAAAGTAAGTCAAAATTTGCCAGGGAATAATTAGGGGCAGCACTGTACATAACTTGTGTTATACATGCAACACCTAGTTTGCCAATTACAGAAGCAATGTAGATGCTGCATGTATAATGAGAATTACACAAGCTGCATAATGAGTAACATAATTTGCATAAAAGTTGGTAAATGTTATGTGCTCTGCCTGCATTAATTACGTTTATTGCAGTATGGTGAACATACCCTATTGAGAGCTACAGGAATCACTTGTTTTCAGTGACCGCTTCTGAAAAGGTTTTGTATCAAAATACTAGGTTATGGGTCCCATTATGTTTTCCATTTGTGTTACTGTATTAAATATTCTGTTGAAGCAAAACTACAACAAAGTCTGATTCTTGATAAGTACAGAACAAACAATGACAGGTGCCAATCACTTTGTCAGTTTTAAGTTATTTCATAAAAAAAAAAGTGTACCTGAACTCTACATTTTTAAATGTAATTATGTAATATTGTCCCTTTTATTTTAACTACTCTTTTTGCACTCTGTTTTCATCCTGTGTCCCTCCAATTCCCAGTTAAAGATCATTTTAGTCCACTGATAGGAGCAAAATCCATTTGCCTTCATGTGGCCTACCTTCTCTAGCTGCATTCCCATCTTTAGCCACAGCTGTGAACGAGTATTTGTACTGAACATGTGCAGATTGTGAACCAATGGGAATAACTCCTGAACATCTTTCGTGTACGGGCAGGTCCCGTTACTGGGTATGTATGGTTCATGAACTCACATATGCTCAGTACAAATGCACTTGGTCACAGCCTGTTTAAACATCTGTCCACGGTGTGGTCCCAAATTAATGCCAGGATTAGTGCCATTTTAAAGATGGAAACTTTCTTGGCAAAAGAAGAAACACAGGAGGTATAATACTGAGAAAGCTGCAGGTAAAGCCTAGTAAGAGGCTGATATTTTAGGAATTTTCCCGGGGGATGGGGGTGGGGGTGTTGAACAGTTCATATTCGCTTTAAACGTGTAGGAGTACCATCAAATTTGTCCGCATCTGTAAGCAATATCACAAAATTACATTGATCAGTTTATGGTTAGAAAAAATGTAAGTGAAATATAAACCAAATCTGTAATGCTGCAAACAAAAATACTTACCAAAGTAGAGGGAAGCCTCTGGATGGTCCAGAGGCTTCCTGAACCATCTAGCAGCCTACTGTCACTGCTCTCCTATATGTACAAGTGTGGAAGGACAGTGCAGGTGCGAGTAGGACAGCGCCTGCACTGTAAGCCACAGCCACTGTTCCCATACTTGTGCATGCACAGTATGGCCCAGTTCTTACACAAAGGAGAGGGTGGCCATGGGTGCTTGTTGTATATGTTCAGAGGGACCCTGCACAGAAATGGTGTGCTCGTGGGTTGATTGGGAAGCCTCTGGACCATTTAGAGGCTTCCCTCTACTTAGGTTACTATCTAATGTTTGTAGCATTACAGGTTTCCTGTAAGAAAAAAAATACAATCCTTACTGGTAAAGGAATACTTTTTTAAAACATGTTAGTTGCCTCACCAACATGAGGACTTTTGGCTTCAGTAATGTTCCAAGTCATAAAACAAGAACAAATGAGCAAATAATTTAGAAAAAGCTGTTAAACTGATACTTCATTTCTAATATTGTCAAATATCAGTTATAGTGTACCTGCAATAAACAAAGTGTATAGATTTATACTTACCTGGGGCTTCCTCCAGCCCCCTGTAGTCCGTCTGCTTAATCACTGTATTCCCGGGACACTTCATTCTCCCTCAGTGTGACCCAGAAAATTCCTCAACTGGCCTAGTCGCGCTCAACTGTGTGCCCCCATGACTGGTAGCGTTCTGCACACGTGCAGTCCATTAAATATGTAACGCAGAATGCTCTCAACCACAGGAGTGCGATCACAGGAGCGCGGCTAGGACCACATATGCGCAGTAGTGCGCAACGGAGAATTGAGCAACCCAGGAGGATGGTGATCAAGCAGACTACAGGGGGCTGCAGGAAGCTCCATGTAAGTATAAATCTACACACTTTATCTCAAGTTACCTTTAACGAGCATCGAGTACTCAAACTGAGTCAATGACACCATCTCTGTATACTATAATTAAATTTGGAAAGAGACACTTGCTCGGCCACTACATGCCATACAAGGAGAAATCCCTGCCCCCATTCAGAAAAAGCAGCTCGACTGTAACCTTCCCCTCGGCACCTGGTACACAACTGCCAATGCCTGAACATTTCAATAGGTCGTACTGGTATGGGATAGAGTGCAGCTAAGGGCTGTGCAACAGGAGGCACATGTTCATAATATGTAATACAACTACCTACAAATTTGATTTAATACAAAGTGTGTTTACAGAGCTATATCAACTTCCCTGGGGACATTTTCAGCTTCTAGCTTGCATAAGGGACAACATCAAGTACCTGCAGATCAAACAGGCCCTAGCTGATAAATAGCTGGTAGTTAAATGACCAGCTGTTCACAATTCCTATTAACCCCAGTACAAATCCACACTGAACGCTGTGCAGAAATTTGCAATTAAACGAACATTTTGTTAATTTACATTTTGTTAAATTTGTGTTTGTTAAATTACAATGAAAAATATGATGGTTTTCTTGCCATGGCAGTTACTTCACCTACACTGTATTACAGGCGGTATTTTCTATAGTAGATTGCAAATTGAAAAGTCAACTAAGTCTTTTCTAATCCATTGAGTGTCTCATTTAAAATCTAGCTATGATATAAAGAAAAGTAATTGGATGCTATGAACAGATATGCTCTGCACGTTCCCCATACTATTTGCACAGGATTTTGAATTAGATCTTTAGAAATGGAAAAGAGGTTTATTATGCAACTTTATATAAAGCTTGACAGCAAGAAGATGAAAGCAGTACTGTGTCTACAGAGTTTAAGCCAGATCCTAAATTCCTAGAAGTGAAAGTGCACTCACAATAAAATATCCATTACAGGCTTGGAGAGAAAGATTGGAAAGCAACAAGAAAGAATGACATAGTCTGCCTAAAATGCATCCAGCATAACATTCCTATAGCTTCAGGCTGAAATATCACTTTGTATTAATAGATTTGATGCACTAAAAGCCGGTAATACTGCTGTGCACAGACAGCTCACAACAAATTTACCGGTATTTACACAAGCAAAGTGTAGCGCATTTAACAATCAGTGCAATCTGTGGAACATCGGCAATGTGAACGTTGCTATGGTAACATGAGTTACAAACGTATAAGGCACATTACCCATTTACATGGTAATATTACCAGCTTTTAGTGCATCAAGCCCATAGTGCATTTTGGTAAGGTAGCAAAAAAATGCTAGCTGCACGGGTAACAAAAACATAATTAAAAAAAAAAAAAAAAAAAAAAATATACTGAGATTATAAAACAGCTACTGACCTTATTGTAAAAAATGTTTGCTGCCTACACCTGTCTTGTGCTGGGAATACACGGCTCGATTTTGAGCCATTTAGATGGCTTGATAGATCATTTCTGACTCGTCCGGTCTCCCGCTAAATCGTTTCTCCGCTCGATTCCGCATTGAGCACAATGGAAAAAGATAAAAAACACGAGCGGACGATAAGAGAATTGCCTGCGGAATCGAGGGGGGAATCGATCGAGCAGGAGAATCAAGCGGCAAAAATCGAGCCGTGTATTCCCAGCATTACTTTGTTTCACCTGTTAAACAAGAGCTACAGGCTTGTTTCAGTAGGTCTCAAACTGCAGAAGCCAAAAGATCAGTAAGGAAGCCGGACAAGTAGCCATTTTTTAATAGCCATGCTAAATTTCATAACATCTTATTTACTGTATAGTTCCCCTGCAAATCAATCGCTTTTTCTTATTACAATCCAAATCCACATCCCTCACTCACCTGACGATTCAGTTTCACGGCCAAAATAGTATTGGAGTAGCTGTAGTTACAGATTTCTGTTCCTTTTTTAAAATGACAGACTTTAAGCTTTCGTGGTGCTTTGAGGCTAACAATAGCAACAAGACTGCTGGAGAATAGCCGTTCCACAATGCAGACATCCTCTGTATCAGCTTAGGAAAAGTGGGATAGAAAAAGAAGTGTATTAATAGCTTGTGACTTATACACAGTTCAAGTCTTCATGTTAAGCTCTATTCTCATATTGTAGAATTTTAGTTTCAAAATCTTTTATTAATTAAATATAAAAATGGTACACAGCAGCCAGAAATTTACCTCTGCACAACATGGGCAGGGTAGACCAACAACTAGAACAGAAAAATCCACTACAATCCTGACAATATACATCATAGAAAAAAAATTACATAAATAGCAAATATCAAAGGGGACTTAATTTAAAGGCAAGTAGAGTGCATACATGTAGCGTAGCGATTCCACATACTTTTTACCAAATGAGGGGTATGGGGGTTGCACATAGATTGCCGTGAGATTAGAGCACAATAAATGCTAAAGAGCTCAAGGACGACCGTCCTGTCCTGGCAGAACACAGCCACAAAAGTCAAGCTACCAAAACAAAGGAGAGTCTAAGGTTCCCACGGAAGTCTACCCAAGGTTCCCCGATAGTGGTGAACTGGTCCATAGTGTCTGTTAGCTCACAAACCATAATATGGTCAATTCTTTGTTCCAGAACTGCCAGTGAAAGGGAAGGCTTTACCCATTGAGAGGCTATGTAAGTTTTAGCAGATACTAGTATAAACTGGAGGAGCCTATGTTGTGAGTTTTTAAGTTTCGGGGGCTTAAGGCCTAACAAAGATACTTTGGGATATTTAATTAAGGGAGGAGAAAAAAAAGATTGGTTACCTTTCTGCTCTGTTTGGACCAAAATTTCGACACCACGTATGGAAGGTTGTACTAACAACAATACAGCCTCTAAAACATTGAGAAGAGCGGGTTGGGTCAATTTTATGGAGGTGGACTGGGTCCAAATAAGACCAGTGTAGGAGTCTAAAGCTGAGTACACACGTACGATAACGATCGTTCAAAAACGAACGATGACAATCGGAACGATAATCGTGCGTTCAAAAAGTGTGAACGATCGTTTTTGTGAACGATAACGATCGTTATCGTTCAATCGGACCGATCCAACCCGGCGGATTTTTTCGAAAGATAATCGTTCAATCGTTGCAGTGTGTACAAAGATCGTCCGATAACGCATGTTCTTATTGCCTGTCATAACGTCACTTCCGTTTGCGCACGCATTTAATCGTTCGTCGTTCAGTACTTTATACTTATATCGTTCACGTGTGTACACAATCGTTCATTACGAACAATCTTTTCCGTCTAATTTGAATATCGTGTAAACGTCACGAATCGTTCGTAACGAACGATCTTTATCGGACGTGTATACGAACCTTCAGAGAGGATTCAAAGTTGGAGGTTTGCAGGCTTCCTCTGGAAAGAGTATCCAGACGCTGAGACCACTGTTCTGTTGTCATTGAAGAGGCTAATGCTACGTACACACTTGCGATAACAATCATTTACAAGGAACGATAGTTACCAGCCGAAAAATATTGGAACGATTGGAATGCAACGATCGGATGCAGCAATCATACACATTTTAATGATCGTTTTTGCAGAAAAGAATGATCAGAGGGAAATGTTGTGTACATATTTATATAAGAAAAAAAAACAAAACACAAACATGGGGTGATACAAATATATGATAGTTAACTTGCAAACAAAGTTTATTTGAAATTTGTAATGTAACAATCTTAACAGGCTACGCTACACAGGAAGTACGGAAGCTGGTCAAAATCCAACGCAGGCGCATTGGTCTTTGTAACGATCGTTCTCGGCAGATAACTGTGCACACTATAGTTTTGTAACGATTGTCGTTCAATATGATCCGTCCTGTTGGATATTCTCATCGTGCCGATATCGTTCGTTCCTCGTTGTACTTAATGATAGTTTGGTAAAGTTCTTTACCCAATTGTCGGCAGACCGATCGTTAAGCTGCTGTTTCAAACGACCATAGTCGCAAGTGTGTACGTACCATAAGTCCTTCTCCCATTCCAGCCCATATGGGAATTTGTAATTGAGAGGAAGCTGGTTAAAAGAAGAGTAAAAAAAAAAAAAAAAAATGCCCTTGCGTAGTGGGTCAATGAGGTATATGTTCTCAAAGGAAGACTGCAAGACTTCCTGTTCAGGTTTTACTATGGAGCTAAACTAGTGATAAGCTTAAGGGTTCTAAAAAAAAAAAAAAAAAAAAAAAAAAAAAACTAAGGATGGCACATTTTTCTCAGTAATGAATTGGTTAAAGGTACAAAATTTACCTCTTATCAAAAAAATTCCTGAGAGAAACTAATCCTTGGGATCGCCACCATCAAAAAGCCAGAAGGTCTTGGCCAGGCAGGAAGTCTGGCTTTTGGAGGAACTCTACTATTGGGGTTTTTTGGAGGAACTTAAAACGAACTCTGCGTCAGATAGCTAGTGTATGAGCTGTTAGGGGAGATTCTTTAGCTATAGCCACAGTAAGAAGTTTTTGAGCCCATAGGGCACCCCTCCATGATGGGGGGAGAAAGAAGAGCATTTTCAATGTGAACCCAGACCGGGGTATGGGAGCCAGCATAGATCAAGGGTAATGAGGCTAGTTGAGAAGAGTTATAATATTGCTTTAGATGGGGAACCGAAAGGCACCCTTCTTTCCTGTGCCAATGCATAGTCCTTCTCGAAATCAGAGGGCGTTTGTTCCTCCAAAAAATTTTAAATAATGCTGTTTGCAGCTTAGCTATATCTAAGGCTTAGACCTGAATAGGTAAGACCCTGAAAAAATATGAAGGCTTAGGAAGCCAGGACATTTTATGACTGTGACCAAGCCATGAGAGGTGCAGGAAATCCCACTGGGACAGGAGGGTCAACAATCCTTGCATTAGAGGCCTATAATTCCATCTGTAAGCCTGAGATATTATTACACAGTTTAACCCCCAGGTATTGGATATAGTGAGGCTGGTACTGGAAACGAAAAATTGAGGCCATTATTCCTACCCATATCTTTCAAATGATCACAGAACATAATTTCTGATTTCTCAATGTTGAGCTGCAGGCCTGAGACCTGGGGGGGGGGGGGGGGGGGGGGAAGATCGATAACATTGGGGTTAGTCAAAGTGAGGAGGTAATCGTCCGCATATAAGCTTAGTTTTGACACATTGGGGGGGGAGGGGGAATAGTGTAACCCAAAATATCTGTGTGATTTTGGATTCATTCTGCAAGTGGCTCCCTGGCTAGTGCAAAAATAGCAGGGGACAAGGGGCAACCTTGTCTAGTGCCACAGAAAATACTAATTGGTTGAAAGGAAGTCCCAGGTAGTTTCAGAGTGGCTTGAGGGGAAGAATTCAACAGGGTGAACCGTTGTAAGAAAGTCCCCCATATCTCCATCCTCCGGAAGACCTCAAACATATACGACCAGGTCACAGTGTCAAAGGCCTTTTCTAGATCTAGGGACAATAGAACCAGAGAAGCCCTTATTTGTTGAGCACGAGCAATGATATAAAAAAATGTTGCCTAAGATTGTCAGAGGCCTTTCTGTGTGGGACAAAGCCTACCTAATCCCTGGAGCCCAAACGAGGAAGGAATGTATTGAGTCGAGCCGCCATTATGATTTTGTAGTCTAAGTTTTAGAGGGAAATGGGGTGATAGTGTTTAGGGTTGAGAGGATCTTTATGGGGTTTATTCTCATATTGTAGAATTCTGACTAACCACAAATCAAATAAGAAAATGATGTTCTACAGTATTACATTTTATAACCTGCTACTGGAAAGTGGGGAACAATTGGAACTGTCAGAATCTAAAAGTGCCCACTAACGACACAATCTATGATTGTACAATCTTACAACTTCTATGTAATAGGATCGACTACCTAAAGTATCCATTGAAAGTATATTTACTCCGTTTTCTACTACATAGTTTTAGTAAGTTTGTACAACTGAGATTGTATAATTAGTGGGCATCTTTAGCCACTCTCACCAATTCAGCAGACTTCATTTCAATTTACCTAAAAAGCTGAACTCTAGATAGACATAAAAACAATCTTTCTAATCTGTTCAAATTTAAAATAAATGAATTTATAGGAATCATCCAGGTTAGTTATATCTGAAGGATAACTGGTTTCATTCTTTGAGGAAAAAAAAAAAAAAAAAAAAAAAAAAAAAAAAGTGACCAACAGGAAATAGGACTACTGTCGTGAAGATTTCCAGAAATACTGTTACCATAAGTATAATGGCATTTCCCCAGTTATCTTACAGGACATGCCTAAGAGACCAGCAAAACAAACAAAGTCAGTAGGGGAGCACATCTTGGTCAGGTACCTAAAGTTCAAGGACATCTTTTGAGAAGAGAACAATTGCCCTGGCTATGAAATAAAGCCCCATACACACACTCAACAGCAGTCTTTTATGTAGCACCATTATTAAACAACTTCTGTTGTGAAACAAGTTGAACAACAACAACAACAAAAAAGTTGCTTGCTATTGTTCACACAGCTGATAAAGACAGCAATCCAAAAGTTGGATTGACGTCTTATCAGTTGTGTGAACAATAGTAAGCAACTTTTTTTGGGGTTGTTAAGCTTGTTTCACAACAAAAGTTGATTGATAATTGTGCTGCATAAAAGACTGCTGTTGAGTGTGTGTATGGGGCTTAAAAAAAGGTACACTTAAGCCAGAAAAAAAAAAAAAAAAAACAGTTTTACTTGCCTGGGGCTTCTTCCAGACTCATGCAGCAGTCCTGTGCTCTCGCAGTCACTCACGGAGCCTCCGGTCCCCTGCCGCTAGCTAGTTTCATTTTCGCTGACAGGCCCCGACAGGCAGCTCTGTACCTGCGCAGGCCTGGCCACGTGTATTCTTCTTCATGTTCCCGTCCTCAACAGCATCCTGCGCAGGCGCAGGATGCGAATGCAGATAGGAACGCAAAGAAAAATACGTGTGGCCAGTCCTGTTGGGCCTGTCAGCAAAAACGAAGCTAGCTGGCGGCGTGGGACCTTAGGATCCGTGAGTGACTGCAAGGGCACGGGACGGCTAGAGGGGGCTGGTAGAAGCACCAGGTGAGTAAAAATGACTTTTCTATTCCTGGCTTAAATGTCCCTTTAAGAGTCATGTACAATGCTGCCCATGATTATTCATCCCCCTGGCAAAATTTGACTGAAAGTTACTTTTATTCAAGCAGCAAGTAATTCTGATTGGAAATGACAAGACAAGACAATGTACAAGAGGCGTGTGTGTGCGTGCGTGCACACTATGTGGAATGGTATAGAACTTTGGATTTTCCCATAGACTGACAGTTTGTGAAGGGTATGAATAATTTTGGAGTGGACACTTTTTGCTCAAATGTAAATAAAAGCTGAGAATTTTTTTTCCACACAATAATGCTTCTTGTACATTGTCTTATTTCTTGGGAGACTCTTATGTCATTTCCTATCATAAAGATACTTCCTGGTTGAATAACAGTAACCAAGTCAAAATTTTCCATGGGGCATGAATTATGGGCAGCACTGTAATCTGGCTGGCCGCGCTCACCCCATGTAGCGCTCCCGCACCCGGGACCATCCTGCACCTATACAGAAGTACAAAAGGGGTGCACATGACTGTCCATGACTTGCCAAATTACTAGTGAACAGGTGCAGCCGCTGAAACCCCTTAGCCAACCAAAGGACATTGACCCACAGGGCCGGTTCAAGGGGCCCTGTGGCAAACTTCAGTGTTGGGGGCCCCCCCTCGCACTGCTCCCCGGGGCCCTCCTTATCCCCGTTGGGTGAGCGGGCGAGCAGCGGCTGCACTCGGAGACACACTGTCTCCCTCCTTCTCTATGACCCAGCGTGTGTTTAGACGTGCCGGGTCATAGAGAAGGAGGGAGACAGTGTCTCCGAGTGCAGCCGCTGCTCGCCCGCTCACCCAACGGGGATAAGGAGGTAATTATGGCTGCTAATATACTTGCAGCAGGGCCCCAGGGAGGAGTGCGAGGGGGGGGGGAGAAACTATCGCAGGGTCGGCGCTACTGGGGCCCAAGCAAATGCCTCTTTTGCCTCTATGGTAGCGCCGGCCCTGTTGACCCATATACCTGCAGGCTGACTATGCTGGTGGATCAGGTCCCGAGTTCGTAAACACCGTAAACACCTTAAAGAGACACTGAAGCGAGAATAATTCTCGCTTTCGCTTCAGAGCTCATAGTTAGCAGGGGCTAAACAGGGGTCCCTTCACCCCCAACCTCCCCCCCCCCCCACAAAATCAATGACCAAATTGGTCGTAGATTTTGCTGCTCCTAGAGGCAGGGATAACGGCTGCAGCCCTGCCTCTAGTCGCGTCTATCAGCGGCGCATCGCCGCCTCTCCCCCGCCCCTCTCAGTGAAGGAAGACAGAGGGGCGGGGGAGAGGCGGAGATACGCGCTGACAGACGCGCGTGCGGCAGGGCTGCGGCAGTTAGCCCTGCCTCAATCAGGAAGTGATCCCCGGCTGCACGGAGGGGGATTTCCAGGTGTAAGGGACCCCCGTTTAGCCGCGCGATGGCAGCATTTTAGCAGGGGCACACATGCCCCTGCTAACTATGAGCTCTGAAGCGAGATTTATTCTCGCTTCAGAGTCTCTTTAAACTTAACGACCAGCTAACGCCCATAGGCGTCAGCAGGTCTTAAGTGGGTTACCATGGAAACGGCCGCTCGATCGAGCGGCCTTTCCATGTCAGTTCACGGAGGGTGTCTCCGTGAACAGCCGGAGAGCCGCCGATCGTAGCTCGCCGGCAAAACGTAAACAAGCGGGGAAGAAATCCCCGCTGTTTACATCATACGGCAGCACTGTAAGGCAGATCGGCGATCCCCGGCCTCTGATTGGCCGGGGATCGCCGGCATCTGATAGGCGGAAGCCTATCCTTCAATGCGCAGGACGGAACTCGGGGGGGGGGGGGGGGGGGGTGGCGTAGTCTGGTCGCCCTGGCTTCAAAACGATCTGTGCGGTGGCCTGGAGAGCCCACGCAGCACAGATCGGGCCAGCATAGGCTGGTCCTTAAGTGGTTAAAAAGACTGGTAAACACTGTCGAAGAGGTCAGTGCTTTATAACTAATAAATTATATCCTAGACCTTCAGCCAGATAGCTTATCGAGCCATAATAAATGCCATACTATGGAGGAGAGTATCAAAAGAAACATGTACAGTACAAAAAAAAAAAAAAAAATTAGCAATTAAAGACAAGATTCCCAGTTTTACTCCAGAAAAGTATCCAGCAGCAGATGCTCTTAAAGAGAACCAGAGACGAAGCACCCTCACATACATACATATATACATACATACATACATACATACATACACACACATATACATACATACATACATACATACATATATAATACTGCTAAGTCTGTCTGTTATCAGCTCTGATAAGAATCCCCGACTGAGCATTCAGTCTAGCTTTGCCCGGGAATGTTATAGCTGAGTCAGGTCTTCTGTGATGTCTTTTCAAGCCCAAGCCTGCCCCCTTGTGGCTCTGCTTTCCTGCTATGTATCCTCATAGCATACTTTGTACAGCGCTGCGTAATATGTTGGCGCTATATAAATACTTAAAGAATTAAATAAATGCCAAATCACTGCCCATACAATTCTATGGGCCTGTTAACATCTTTACATTGTAATGGATCAGTTTATTCTAACTCGCTACACATACACATAATGCATGCGTTATGCAATGCACCACAGCGAGTCCAGCCTTAATCGGTTATTGCCAGGTGCTTTTTAAAGCTAATGTCCCATGGTGCGGTGCGAATGTCCTGTGGCATGAGAGCCTGGGGCAGGTAAATTGCATCATTTCCCTTTGCACATTAAACTGCAGTAGAGTGAGCCGACAGAGTAACATGCAGAGTCAAGCATCTCCGGCTGGCAGCGCTCGTACAGAGTATGACTGTGGAATCCTTGATAGGATCCAGAAGCTTTCCCCTCCTGAGGTAAGTATCCCATAGGGGGACTTATTTTCTTACAGATCCTCTTTAAAAGCACATTTTTCAAAACATTAGCACACACTGTAGGAAGTTTACTAATAGCATACACAGAGACATAGATTTTAAGATGGCCATACACTCATTGATTTCAACTCTCGAAATACGCCCGATTCTTTCACTGATGGAATTGGCTAGAAATGCATGTAGCAGGCAGCCTGCTCAACTGACCCATTTCTGGCTAAAATCTATCAAATAGCTCGATTGGCAGCATGTCGAAAGCGCAGCAGAACAAACGGCCTATAGCATTGCACTGGATTGAATAGTGCAACGCTGTGCCTTGGTAGATTTTTGATTGATTTAATTTTGTAATCTATTGAAAGTCTGTTCCTAATGTGTGGGACACGGATTTCTGTTGGATTTGATCTGACAGTAATCTGATAAGAAAAATCTGGTGGCTATCTATAAGTGTATGGCCACTTTAAGTGTACATACTAGGAATAATATATCTATCATAAAAAGGCAGTATATACACTGCATGTATATTACAATATTGGCCAGGACCCCAATTTAAAAATGGACCTGAACTCAGAACTTCCTCTGTTCTCTAAAAGATACGAAACAGCATAATTACCTTTAAAGGAAAACATTTGTTACAGCTGATACAAATCCTGCAATAAATCTGAAATTCATCTACTTCCTGCTTTCATGGCAGCAGACATAGGGTTAACATCTTATGTTTACCAATTAGCTCCTCTGCTGTGGCAGTAAGCAGAGAGATCAAATTACAACTTGTGATTAGACAGCAGAAAACAGAGCAAGCGCTCACCAACATGGGCTACAACTGAATGACTCATCACCTCATATGCACCGCTTAAATAGCTCAAATGCACACTCAGCAATCAGACAGATGCAAAACATATGCAAAACTAAATCCTTACCATGCAAAACAGGATAGCACAATGGGTGCTGCTAGCCTGGTAGTTACAGAACTGTGGAAACAAAATATAGGTAGAAGGCTGCGCATCCCTGACCCAATACTGTACAATTGAATGGTTTATCGCTGTGGCGCACACCGCCCCCCCTGGACTAATATGTACGCCCGCATCCAAACAATGCAATACTGGTCTATGGAGAAATTTTAGCTAAAATTGTGCTATCCTGTTTTGCATGGTAAGTATTTAGTTTTGCATATGTTTTGCATCTGTCTGATTGCTGAGTGTGCATTTGAGCTATTTAAGCAGTGCATATGAGGTGATGAGTCATTCAGTTGTAGCCCATGTTGGTGAGCGCTTGCTCTGTTTTCTGTAAGTTACACATTTTAGCATAGCTGCTGCCAGGGTAAAGACATTTGCTTTTAACATAGGTCAGTTTAGTGTTAGGAAATCTGCTCTGGAGATTTACCTCAACGTTGGTGCAGATGTCCAGTATATTATATTTTTGCATGCAAAACTATGATGGAAGCTAAAATTTCTCCATAGACCAGTATTGCATTGTTTGGATGCGGGCGTACATTTTAGTCCAGGGGGGGCGGTGTGCGCCACAGCGATTAACCATTCAATTGTACAGTATTGGGTCAGGGATGCGCAGCCTTCTACCTATATTTTGTTTCCACAACTTGTGATTAGTCACAGACTGGGGGGGGGGGGGGGGGGTGAGACAGGCTAACTTTTCTGAATACATACAGGGTGCATTTCTCTGTTTTACTTCTGTCCTTTGCAAGAGTTCAGGTCCACTTTAAGTCCGCTTAAAGTGGCCATACATATCAATTTTCACATTCACATCTGGAGGGCATCGACTCCCCAAAATGGCAGATCAATCTTGACTTAAAAGCAATCGAAAAAAAAAAACGATCGGACAGGAAATTTAAAATAATCGGGCCAGGCTAGAGCACTGACAGATGGTCTATAGCAGAGCAACTCTGCAGTTTGATCACTTTTCAATAGATTCCCTGCTGCAATCTATTGGAAACTGATGTGCATTGTATGGTAAGAATTAATTCATTCTGAATCGATTGTTTTGGAACATTGGGTGAAAATCTAGTGTAGGGCCAGCTTTAAAAGTTCATTAAAACTTAGGAAATAAACAATCTTTCTTAAAATGGCATATTTCTTTCAGATACTTTACAAACATGCACAAGACCCCTTACACTATAAATACATAAGTGAAATATAGATAGAAACAAAGCTGCTTTTACGCCTTAAGGTTGCCATTCACTGGTTGATTTTTTACTTTGATCGATTAGTATAACCGATAAATGAATCAAATATAGAGTTGTCATTTTGATGTCGAATCAATTCTTGTTGCCCGATATTCGATCAAGTTCTTAAAGCGGAACTGTAAAAACATTTTAAGCACAGTGTTTCACTTACCTGGGGCTTCTGCAAGCCCCCAGCAGCCGCCTGCAATAGCAGGGGACGCGAAAAGGATACGCGTGGCGAGAGGCAGGCGCAGTGTCCCGGCGGCGAAACCGAAACTAGCTGGCGGCAGGCGAACGGCAGCTCGGGTGCAACCGGCGCAGGACAGGTCGGCTGCTGGGGGCTTGGGGAAGCCCCAGGTAAGTGAAACACTGTGCTTAAAATGTTTTTACAGTTCTGCTTTAAAATGAACCAATCAAGTATGTCGGGTTATTTCAATCGATGGAACAAGAATCGAGAGCTTTTCATTATGTATTCGATTGACCTTTAATCTGATTAAGGTCCTTTTCCACTAGCGCATTTGCGCTAGCAGAGTCGCAAACCGCTAGCGATTTTACAATCGCTAGGGTTTGCTAAATAACATAGGAATCGCGGTAGGGTATTTTCACTACCGCAATTCGTTTTTGCCTGAAACGCAATCGCGGCGCGATATTTGCCGCGATTTTGCTATGTAGTGCATAGCAAAATCGCGGCCGTAAACGTCGGGAAATCGCCGGTAATTTTTTAGTTTTGCGATTCAGCAATCGCTAGCGTTCAGCGTGAACGCTAGCGACTGCTAGTGAAAAAGGGCCCTTAGGGTGCTCATTTTATGATTGAAAATAGCCTCCAATCGCTTAATGGTGGAGAGAGACAAAAAAAAAAAAAATGTGACCCTAGTGTACAGGCAAAAAATTGATTCATATTCGATCAATTCATTTATTTTGAATAGATTCTAAGAAATCGATATAGGTCAATCGATCCATATACAACCAGTGTATGGCCAGCATTACATTTAGCCCTACAGAAAATGGCTAGAGAGCACAGACATAAAATAACTACGGTACTATTTACACTTCCTAATGTAATTGTAAACTTACTACATTCATATATCTGCTCAAGTTTATCCACAGAGGATAAGGAGAAAAACTTATAACCTGATTTGATTCCAACAGCAAGAGATCTGTAAGAGAAAAAACACATACCATGTATTACAGTGAGTAGGATGTTAGACAATTATAAGAAGGTGAATCAATTTTAAAGCCCTAGTTCACTCTCCCAGATTTTTCAGTGTTCGCAAAGCTAAAAAACGAGAACTACATAAAATAGCAAAATAAATATTTTTGATGCACTCATTTCAGAAAAGTGTTCTAGTATGCCCATTCTTACCTCAGTAGTGAAAAGCCTCTGAATGGTTCAGAGGCTGTCCGAAGCCACTTACAGCCCACCACTTCAGCAAAAGGAACTTGAATAAGCTGTTTCCCACCATAGAGAGGCACTAATGAGATGCAGGCACTAATGAGATGCAAATATTTCTGAGTTCACGCAGGATTACGTAAATTTGAATGTAAATGTATACAGCTTGAAAGTGGACCAATCAATTTAATCCTGGATGGGACAAGCTGCATAAATTTGTATACAAATGTACATAATCCTGGATTCACTTGGAAATATTTGCATTTCATTGATCATCCGTAATAAGCAGAACCCTTGAACAAAAAGGAGAAAAACTATAAGTTCGCACCAGGATATGCTAATAATATAGGTTACCTTTATTAACTGCTTGCCGATTGGCGTGTACACTGTGGCAGCCCCAGCCAGGACCACTCCACTGAATGGCTTTCTATGGGGTTTGCAGGAGAGCGTGCATCTCCGTTTGGAAGGTGGAGCTCCGCCTTCAGTCTCCCAGCAGCAATCATCTCTCGGAGACTGTTAGACGACGAAACTGCAGTCTAATAATCCTGTTCAGCGCTGAGATCTAAGGCAGCGCTGTATTGGGGACAGCCGTGTGACAGGGCTGCCCCCTCTGTAGGCAGGGAAGTGATCGGCTGAAGCCTATAAATAGCGTAATTGCCACTGCACCAATGGTGAATAGATGTGCCATAATCCCCTTTGGAGTCGCAAGTCACTGTAGATCACTCCATACGATTCGCACCATCTAAAAAGGTTCTTTATCCGGCTTCTTAAAAACAGTTACAACATCTTAAAAATCCACATGTGGGTATGTGTAAGATATGCGAATCGTATGGAGTGATCTACATAGGCTGAAACTTATGACAGCCGATCAAGCTGATTGGCTGGCGGGGGGAGGGAGGGTGAAATGTAAAATACATTTTAAAGTGGAATATAACCCTGCATTTCAACTTTGCTCTAAAACATTATTTACAGTATATTATATGCAACCAGCATATTTTTTTTTTTACTAGACCAGTATTGGAATGGTTACACACAGAGCTTTAAAGTTCCTGGAGAGAAAAGCCACCCCAGTGAGGGAAAGAGTGAGATAGAGAAGTGACAGCCACACATAGAAAGGTGAAAAAAAACAAATAGCATGTGAAACGGAAATTATTTTCTATAGGTAAAGAATGTGACGGTGCGGGGAAGGTATACTACCTGGATGGAGACAGCAAACTAGCGCACTACACCTCACCGAGTTCTTTTAATACTTTCATGTGATTAATAAAGGTAACATTATTAGCATATCCTGGTGGGACCTTTTGGTTTTTCTCTTTTTGTTCAATTGTCTATATTGACCTACTGTATAGGATATTATGGTATTTTACAATATAATTCTGTCATTAACGTTTGTTAATGCTGACCTATAGCTTATTGGTTGCCTAATAAGCAGATCCTGACTGGGTATGTTACAAATGGTTTATTTACCCCATTATGCAGGGGAGTCAGGTAAGGTTCAGGCAGTGGTCACACCTGTGGAAATTGCAGCCAGTCTGATATTGCATGCGAAAATACAAGTAATGATATTGCATGCGAAAATACAAGTAATGGTTTTTCTATGTGCCTGCAGCGATTTGGGTAACTATATGCAATAGCATTGAAAAAAAGTAACAACTGCATTACTTTTTCACATAACGCATGCAATTCCTCACTGAAAATCACTGGCTACTATTAAAAAAAAAAAAAAAAAAAAAAAAAAATTGCATATCACATGCAAATTCTCATTGAATAAAATTAGATGCTCTAAAAAGAACTCATGCAAAAAAAACCACAAACAACCACAAATTGTGTCCGGAAAACTTGCATGCCAAAAACGTTCACGGTTTATGTACTAATAAGTGCAAACTCTGCCCCCCAGCATAAAATACAGTAAAACAAAGATGTTGATGCAGCAACCTTTATGGGCCCATTTCCACTACATGCATTTTCCGCACATGCAAATTTGCACTAGAACGCATGGTATGTGAAAGCAGGGCTGTGGAGTCCGTACAAAAATCCACTGACTCCCGACTCCTCAGTTTAGGATTTCAGCGACTCCGACTCCTAATTTCCATATTACAATCTCGTTGATTGAAAGTATGTAACATGAAATTCGTCTCTTAACTGCCAACGCTTAGAAATTTTAAAAGACAACTGAAGTGAGAAGGATATGGAGACTGCCATATTTATTCCCTTTAGTTATAGACTAAAACTAGTCCTTAGTAAGAGTACTTGTAAAAAGGTACAGACCGGAACAAAGAACATCTATCAGGCCCTAGGCAATGTAACTGTGGGTACATGTAAGAGTGATGTGCAGGTACTCTGCAGGGGAATAAGGAGATTCTTCCTCTATTACACATTCTTCATGCACAACCTGAACCAGGTTTATGGGTGATAGACAACACCTCTGTGTTCAATGTGCACAACATTCTGAGTGGATTCCCTGCAGCTCTTTGGAGAGTGCATATGTAGAGTATAGTACTACTGTGTAACAAAGTAAACCTGAGACAGATGAAATTAAAGTTTTATACATACCTGGGGGGTTTCCTCCAGCCCCCTTCAGGCTAATCAGTCCCTCGCTGTCCTCCTCCGCCACCTGGATCTTCTGCTATAAGTCCAGGTACTTGAGCCAGTCAGGTGTAGTGTGCATGTACACACTCCGCCGCCAGGAGCGTACTACACCTGCGCATCACTATTGCCAGGTGCAGAACGCTCCTGGCTGTGGAAGCGGCATGCGGCCGGACTGCGCTGACTGGCTTTAATTACCAGGACTCATAGCAGAAGATCCAGGTGGTGAACAGCGAGGGACCGATTAGCCTGAAGGGGGCTGGAAGAAGCCCCAGGTATGTATAAAACTTTTCTTTTCATCCTTCTCAGGTACCATTTACTTCGTAGTCACCAAACCAAATTTTACCAACATTTGATTTCATGAGCAAAGATCAAAATAAACGCAGATTTCCATCTCATTGACCATCTCTATTAGTGACACGGCTACACATCACATCAGGCTTTATACTTACAGCATAGACGTTATTTAGTATATATATAAGAGATTTCCTGTGTACACATCATATATACAGTCACAATCAGATGTGTATATCTGACTTTAAAAATACGGGGACTGCTTTATTGAAGCAGCACAACTAATTTTGATTGGTTTATTTCATTTTTGTGGACTAAGCACAGCTATTACTGTATGTATAAATTATTTATGATGACTATTATCTGAGAAATAGAACATTTTATCATGTTTTCTATTTTAACTACAGATTAAATTCATTAGGAGTCAGAGTCGGTGCATTTTTTCCCCGACTCCAGGCACCCAAAATTGCCCCGACTCCAACTCCACGATAAAAAACAAAACAAACGCATGCAGCAATTTTGCAGGTGCGATTGTGTGTTGCGTACAATTCATGTATAACCTGTTTCAATAGAAAACACATGTAACACGTTTGGGTTTTGTTTTGTTTTTTTTGTTTTGTTTTTTTTAGAAATACCCAGAGATGGATATTGCCATAGTAGGGAAGTCGAAACTTTGCGTTGACCAAGGTAAAATGGGAAGTCGAAACTTTGCGTTGACCAAGGTAAAATGAAAGCCTATAGAACTTTCACTGCATTGCGGTATGACGCACCCGGGAGCATTTTATGGTCGGGAATCGGCATTTCCCCGTTAGTTAATCAATTACTACCGCAGCTACTCAGCGTCGCACCGCAGATTCCCGACGACACGCCGCAGCCTATTTAACGCGTGCAGGAGAACGGCTCCTGCACACGTTGTTAACGTGAAAGAGGTCTAAGGAAGGAATTTATAGAGTGGAATGTTGAAACAAGGATGCCATGTTAAACTGACAATATGCTAATAAAGGAGGGGGCACATTTTAAAATGTGCATCTAAAGTGTGCCAAAACATTAAAATAAAATGTGTGGTGTTCAGGCTTGTTCACATTATGAGTGTTTGCGATTTTTTTTTTCCAAGCGCCGATTTTAGAAATTGCCCTAAAAGCGCTTATCAATGATCCCCTATGAGAGTGTTCACATATGAGCGGTTCAATAGCGATCCGCTTTCGAAAGCGCTGCCTGTACCATTTTCTGAGCACTTTGGCTCAACGGAAGTTATAGGGAAATCGCAAAGCGCTTGAAAAAGCGCTTTGTATATTGATTTCCAGAGTGCATCTATGAATAATTATGTACTTATGTACTTTTATACTTGCTTGAGGATATGTCCTAAATAAATTACGGTTTTGTGGAGAGAATTTTGTTGCGGACCACACCTTTCTTCATATTTGCTTCAATATCTGGGTCTGGCTGCCTTGGGTCCAGCACTACTCTGCACGGTGCAGTTGAGCGGTGGCCTCTACCTTTATTTATTATGAATAAATACATAGTATTTATCCATTTTCGGGTGGAAGAGTTCACTTCCTGACTGATGTCAGGAAGTGAAAAAATGAATCGCTCTGCAAAACCGCTTAGAAAAACACTTTTGTAAACGCAAAGAGCAGGGAGATGTGCTTAAAACGCTCAATAAATCACTCAGTGCTTGCGATTTATAATGTAAACAAGGCCTTCAAGAGGCTTTTCTGAACACTTTTGTTGCTTCTCGTTGTCGTTTAAGTGCCTCCCGTTACTGGTCCCACTGTTTACAGTGTCCAGGAAGTTCACCAGGCTGTAAACAATAGTATCTGGGCATGGTCCAGTTGTGAACTGCCCATGCCTAGTGAAAGCATGCGCTTTTGCATATCTTCTTCCTTTTGTGCATGAGCACTTCCCTTTACTGGGCATTCGCAGTTTGGGACTCGCACATGTCCCATTTCAAATGTGCTCCTGCAATGCCAATTCCTGCAGAGTATTCAACTGAAGGGCCAGTTCAATGTTAAAGATCATGAGAATAGGGAATTGAAAGGATACTGAAGAGTATCCATGAGGAGTATAAAAAGAAAGTAAAATTAAAACTATATTTAATTTGCATTTTTATTTTCACTTCAGGTGTACTTTAAAATACAACAACATGTGTTCCAGGATTCACAGGGATCAAGCGCTGTCCTCATCCTGTTCTAGTTTCTGCCATCTTCCAAGGCTCTTTCCCTGCTGAGACATGCCTAGCTCCACTTATAAGCCTGGTGGTAGGAGTTGCTAAAGCACTGGCGTGACAGTCAGGGCTATTTAAACTCTGAATTAACAGCACTCAGGGCACTAGTCTATTTTAGGGGGATAAGGAAATTCTGCTAATGTGATTGGGTGGACAGCAGCCTCTTGAAATGCTAGGTTTTAGATAGGTTGTAGTAAATCCGGGCTGCGGAGTCGGTAAAAAAAAAAAAAAAAAAAAATCATACGACTCCGTCTCCAACTCCTCAGTTTATGAAACCACCGATTCCAACTCCAGGCACCTAAAATTGCTCTGACCCAGACTTCTCAACCCCTTAGTCTAATACTTACACTATATGGTAGAGAAAAGGCTTTCCAGGAGCAGCTCAACCAGTAAAAAATAACTTTTAATAATCCTCTTCATCTAAAAACGACAGTGGCATAACAATGGCATAAAATGACAATAATAATGTATCCAAGTGGTACTTAGCCAGACACTGCAGCAACATGGAGGTGCGGAGGTGAGGTCGACGGCCGTTTCGCCCCTACATCAGGGCTTTCTCGAGTCTCGAGAAAGCCCTGATGTAGGGGCGAAACGGCCGTCGACCTCACCTCCGCACCTCCATGTTGCTGCAGTGTCTGGCTAAGTACCACTTGGATACATTATTATTGTCATTTTATGCCATTGTTATGCCACTGTCGTTTTAAGATGAAGAGGATTATTAAAAGTTATTTTTTACTGGTTGAGCTGCTCCTGGAAAGCCTTTTCTCTACCATATAGTGCATGTAATTATAAACCTGTTCCAGATGTTGCACCACCTATGGTATGTGGCTATTGGCATTAATACATAGTGCACTCGCTGCAGTTTGCTCTTATTGCTTTTAGTCTAATACTTACCAGGGCTGTGAAGTTGGTACAAAAAGAAAAAAAGAAAAAAAAAAAAAAAAATCTGACTCCCGACTGCTCAGTTTATTAAACCACCGACTCCAAATCCAGGTACCCAAAATTGCTCCGACTCCTCAGCCCTGTAGTAAACTACACCCACTATTTGACTAATTGCAGCGCTTCGCTCTGTAGAGGGTGTGGTGGTTGGAGAACGGTTCCCTATGAGGTTTCCTGCTGGGTCCTCTAAAGTACACTAGTGCCACGCTCAGTGCTGTTTGCCCTCACAATTCCAGCATGGTTGTCACATTGTTTTGGACTACCAACTATCTTGGCCTGCTCCCCAACAACTCATCCAGCCCGATCAGGGTTCACTTAGATTCCGGACCCAAGAAAATCTCCACCTGCATCAGCACAAAGACTGACAAAGTCCAGTAGCGTGTAAGGGCTGGGACCTTAATCTTAAAATTTGTATACCAAATGCAAATCTCTATCGTTTTAAGGTAGCGCTTTGTAAGCAATTTTAGAAGCAATTTCCATTCTCCAATATGCTCACAAAATGCTGCACGTCCTGCGATTGCAATTAACTTTAATCGTAATCGATCTAGTGGGTTCACCACCATTCACTTTAACTGGCAAAGCGTTTTTTAAAAATCGCCAGCAATTGATGACCCAAAAACACTCACAAAAGCGCTCTACAGGGTCCCAGCCCTTACAGAGAGGGCTAAACAATTACAAAATTATAAACAGGTAAAGTTTAAGATGATAAACAGTAGGCCTGAAAGATAAATCAAATTTAAACCGAAATCGCGATCACCAAGATCACAATTTCAAAATCATCAAAGCGACAATTTCTGTGATTACATCATTTCCACATGGGGAAGTTTGAAGAAGCAGCTTCAAACTTACCCCAAGTCCGGATGCATGCAGCCCGCAGTATCGGCAGTGTTGGACATACCTTCCTCTCTTGCCGGCTCTTGTGCGCGGCATACTTCCTGGTTCCTGTGTGTCACATGACATACAAGAAGTATGCCGTGCATTAGAGCCTGCAGGAGGCAAAGTGGACTTGTGCTGGAAGGTATGTCCAGCAAGAGAGAGAGAGACCCAGAGGGAGACAAACCCAGAGGTGGCACAAGGAGAGATGGGGACAGAGGTGCACAGAGGAGGGGAACAATGCTTGATTTGAAAGAAATCATGAATCGAAATCGTGATTTCAGTCAGAAATCGCTCAATTTAATTTTTTCCTAAAATCGTTCAGGTCTAATGGCCCATACTCATGAGCTACAAATGTAGCTAGCCGCTAGCACACGGGAGCGTGTGCACGACAGATCAGCAACAGCCGATCTATCGATAAATACTTGCTCTACTTACATAACATATGTATTGCACTGTCCACATTATGATTCCTGTGAATTTTATAAAGGAAAAGTAAAGAATCCTATTCTAGACAGTTTCCATATATACTGTGGCTATTTTGAAGCCAGCCATGATGTAATATCCGCCCTTCGTCTCCTCTGCCCGATTTGCCTGCCCTTCACTATAGAAAGTGCATTGTATCAGCCAGAGAGGAACAGAGGTGTGGGAGGGGAAACCAGGAGGGAAAGAGGCTTCAGCCAATCAGGCTGCATTGGTTAAGTCTGAGGGGAAGTAGAGAAGCAAAAAAAGACAACCCAGCATGCCCTGCAACTTCTCTTTTGTGTACCAAATTTTCTGTGTACCAAATAAGAGAGTCATGAAAACTGGGGAATGACAATTTAACAAGAAAAGTAATAGTGATTTTAACTTTTGGATTGCCTGATTAGCATCCTTATTACTTGTTTAGCAGATAAAAATTAAAGAATTGATTTTTGATGTTATGCCCAACAGTTACCAGTACTCTTTAAGGCTAGTGATACACCAGGACGTGACCCTAACGCAACGCCTGGTGCTCTCTGGTGTGGACGTCGGAGTGAGCCGCATTGTGCAGATCACTCTGGCGTCCGTGATGCCCTGATGCGTACTCTTGGACGCATGCGGCATCACGTGGTCCCGCCCGGCCAATCGCCGCACAGAGCAGCTGCTCCATGAAGTAAACACTGCACGTCACTGAGTGCAGTGAATATTAATTAGCCATGTGCCCGGCCGCTCTCCCCTCCTCCCCAACATGACTGAGCATGGGCAAACAGTCTAACGCGGCTTAGCCGCCTAGAACGCACAGCATGCAGCACTTTGCTGCGTTACAATGTAACGCAACGTGGGCAGTGTGAACAGCCCACTTGTGTTACATTGCTGTGCGTTGGGGGAGCGTTACAGGCTGCACTAACGTGCGCCTGTAACGTCCCTGTGTGCAAGAAGCCTAAGACTATGGGTACATTTACACAGTCTCATTCGGAAATGTAAATCTGTAATGATTCATGGGAAGGCCAACCCACTGAGCAAAGGAATGGACTAGTCACATTAAATCTAGACAGTGAGGAACAGTGTGTGCATAGATATAAAGATAGAGAATATACATATTATGCCACACCTCTAAGTCTATTACAGTATTATCTTAAGTTAATCAAGTGTAACACAGCACACGTAACACCATAAATATAAACAGTATAAAGAATATATATATATATATATATATATATATATATATATATATATAAATATATATTCTGCCAAAACACTTGACTCTTAATGGGAGACACACTCTGAACATGGTTACACAGAAGTAAACTGCCAGCTCCAGCTGTTTGTCCACTCGCCATTTTTCCTAGGCTTCCATTCACATCCGCTTCCCAACCATCCCAAATTACTCCCAGTCTTCAGCCTTGACACACGTACGTGTTATCTTGGTTGAAGTTCGCGAACAACAGCTGCACAGCTCCGGCTTCCACGTTCTGACTGGCCAGGTTCATTGCGAGACTGTGGTGCGAGCGGCCACAGCACAACAGTGTGATTACTTCGCTGGCTGAAAACTCCGATCCTGCAGCTGCCTCATTCCTTGTTTACCGGCCTGAACGTGACGCTCCACTGCGCAAGCGCACTCTGTTAAAGCACTTCACTGCGCATGTGTTCCAGGTGCACAATGACGCTTTATAATGTGCGCGAAGTATGTTAGTGTTTGGTAGAGTATACGGTGGAGTGGTGGTGGTGTATTGTGAGACAGGCAGGCAGGCAAGCTGTAACTGTAGCAGTCATCTTCTTTATGTCACAACAAAAAAATAATTATAACATGTATATCAGAGCTTTGCTGTTTTACAGAAGTGCCAATGCCTTCGGATTTGTGTGCTGCGTATTATATGGGATGGGACATCAGTAATTGAAGGGTTACTGTTTACACCATATTGATTGGCTAATAATTAGGATTATTATTGAAATGGGTCTTCCACCCAAACTTTCTTTATAACATGAGAAAGTTTAATGCTCTGTTCAGCTCTTAGCAAGTAACTCGAAATTTCTTTTAGTCAATTATGCTGGGAATACACGGTACCCTTTTTTTTTTTTTTTTTGCTAAGAATCGTGCCGACAGATGCCTTCGATGATAAAATTCCGATGTTCCGCTCGATTCTTTTCCGCTTGATTTCTCATAGAAGTCAATGGAAAAAAGATAAAAACGAGTGGAAGATAAGAGAATCGAGCAGAAAATTGAATGGCTAATAGATCGCGCAAAGCGTAACGTGTATTCCCAGCATTAGAAGTGAAGTGAGGCTAGATTCACATCTGCAGCCAGACCACAACAGCTAGCTGAAAGTGGGTCCGAGATAAACTTTTACTCATTGCATAATCGTGTTCCTTTCATATAGTTTAAAGGGCATTACTCAAGCTGCAGTTGGGATGCATTTAACCTCCCTGGCGGTAAGCCCGTGCTGAGCACGGGCTATGCCGCGCAGGGGGATTTCTCAGGCCCTGCTGGGCCGATTTTGATAATTTTTTTTTTGCAGCATGCAGCTAGCACTTTCCTAGCTGCGTGTGCCCTCTGATCGCCGCCGCTCCACACCGATTACGCGGCGCTCGCCGCGCCGTGAGGCCCCCCCCCAGACCCCGTGCGCTGCCTGGCCAATCAGTGCCAGGCAGCGCTGAGGGGTAGATCAGGTCTCCCAATGACGTCACGACGTCGGTGACGTCATGCCGACGGGGGAAGCCCTCCAGGAGATCCCGTTCTTTGATCGCCGGCGGCGATCGGAGGGGCTGGGGGGATGCCGCTGAGCAGCGGTTATCATGTAGCGAGACTTTGTCTCGCTACATGAAAAAAAAAATTTTTTAAAAAAGACTTTGCTGCCCCCTGGCGGATTTTTTATAACCCGCCAGGAGGGTTAAATTGCCCCAGAATTGCACTGGTGGGTGGCAGATAGGAGACTGAACTGCTTGGAAAGAGGCCTAAGTGAAGAATGTCAAAATAAAAAAAAAAAACCTGTTATCACTGTATTGTGTTTGCACTATTGCACAGCTCCGTGTCTGTGTGATACTCCACAGACAGAACACTTTCACTGACGCACAGGTGTGGACCTTTCTAGTGTGATATAATTGTGTGCCACAGCCTACATTACACAAGCAGCAGACTACTAACACTGTAGCAGGGCCTCTGTTATCACTGTGTTGTGTGTGCACTTTTGCATAGCTCTGTGTTTGTGTGATACGCCACAGACAGAACACTGTCACTGAAGGGCTGGGAGAGGAGGAAACCTTTTGTGACCTCAGTGAGGAAGAGGAGCTGGCTATCTTGGCATCCATCCTTGTTCAAATGGGGTCTTTCATGCTGTCCTGCCTGTTGAGGGAGGGACCTTTATATATAAAAATGGTTAAAGGAGAATGACCTGTACTGGGTGGCAACACTACTGGACCCTCGCTATAAGCACAAAGTGGCGGAACTGTTACGAAGGTCTCACCACTTTTAAACCCTTGGCTCTTCTTGATGTTTGTATGCCCCTTTTAGTAAGCATACCGTGATGCCCAAGCCCAGTTGAGTGGGATATTCCCACTCAACACATTAACTGTTGTTTGGTTTATTTTGCCCTGTCTAATCAGTCCAGTTCAGTAATTCCGGTCCAGTCAGTTCTGTTCAGTCAAGCCAGTCCAGCTTGTCTGGTTAAGTCAATCCAATCCAGTATGTCCGGTCTAGTAAGATCAGTCCAATCTGTTATTCCTGTCCAATCTGTTCTGTCCAGTCTACCCAATCCTGTCTTCTTGATCCTGTCTACCCTGTCCAGTGAGTTCGGTGAAACCAACAAATCAGCATACATTGTCAAAACAGCATACATATAAAGTGATATTCTCCTTTTTAGTAGTATCGGTGTCTCCTTGCCCACTCACTGGGCTCGGTCCTCGCTTCACTCGGACAACTTTTTATTCTAACTCTATGTCCACTTGGATAGTGGACATTGCATATCAGGACTCAGACTGCTAACTCGGGTTGCAAGATTAGTACTGCTGATGGGCTTTATGCGGCTAATTTATGGCATGCATGACTTTGCACATGCTTAGTAGCATTTGTATGCTATTTTGATGGGTATGCTGAAATGTTGGTACACCTGTCCAACTCATTTACGTCTACCCAGTCACTTCCGTTCTGTCAGTTAATCCCTCCTTCCCTTACCGCAGGGTTTACCCATCCAGTACTTGTCATCACTAGTGGGACAGCCCTGAGGATCGTGACCTGGTGGGCACCAGTCAGCAAAGTAGTCCGTCACCCACTAGGGGTGACGGCCATCCCTTGCGGGGTGAACTAGTGAAGACCCGTGCCCACTTAGACTCCACGCCCTTGGGGTACCTGCACCAATCACCGGTGCTGGGATCGACAGGACCGTCACACCTGGGCTTTCTCAAGGTTTGCGTGAATAGCAGCAGCCAGATCGTTGGATCACTCGTACACCTCCACCTCTTCCAAATCATGTAGGCAGCCGATTGGCTCCGCCTACATGTTTCACCAGAAAACCCTGGGCTTTATTAATACTTACACTATGGCAGAAAGAAACCCAGGGACAGAATATGAGGACAAATATCTGGAATGAGAGCATAAACGGCAATGAAAAGTCAAAGACATTTTAGCCAATTAACATACTATCAAAATGAAAAATGTTTTTTGTTTTCCAAAACATTGCTTTGTGATTTTGGGCTCATTAGCACTGACAGTATATGTTAATCAACATTCTTCTTTACATCCAATGCATCATGGTAAGAAAAAACACAAAAAAGCATTTTTTAAGAACGTAGATATTGTGCACATTGTAACACATAAAAATGCACTTTACGCAGAGGTGACGCAGACTCTGCAGTGTGTTGCCAAGTGGTACGACTCTGCATTGGAGTCAATGACAAGATACAGACTATTTCCACAACTCAGGGCATCCAAAAAAACTCTAAGGGCTTGTTCACACTAGGGGAGTTTTCGACCTTTTTTCAAGCGTAGGCAATTTTTAAAATCGCCCACAAAACGCTTGTTTAATGAATCTCTGTGAAAAGGTTCATATCAGTGCGGTTTGTGCGCTGTGCAAAGCAGTGCCTTTACCATTTTTGGGGCATTTTTGCTATAATGGATGGTATAGGAAGAGCGCTAATGCTCACAAAACCGCTTTATGCGGCGATTGAATTTTTTAGAATAAATACATTGGGCTTGATTCACTAAAGTGTGCTAACACAGTTAGCACGCCTAAAAGCTTTGCACATGCAAACTAGGGTGCTAAGTAATTTGCACGGCAAAGCTGTTATTGATCGTGTGATATTTTAGTGCGCATAAAAATCTCGCGCTTCGCGTGCAAAGTATGCTTATCACGCTAATTAGCACGCGAAGCGGCTGATTTTGCACGCGTAGCGGTGTGCTCTAAACTTTACGCGTGTAAACTCTTACGCGCATATTAGCGCGTGCAAAGCCAGTTTGCACATGTCAAGTGGCTTTTCACTGGCGTGCTAACACTTAGCACGCTTTAGTGAATCAAGCCCAATGTATTTATTCTTTTCCGGGTCAAAGAGTTCACTTCCTGACTTGCGTCAGGGAGTGAATTACAAAACTGCTCTGGCAGAGCGCTTATAAAAGTGCTCTTACCAGAAACGCAGCATGCAGTGGAGAGCCGGGAGGGGGAAAAGAACCCCCACAAAAACGCAAAACGCTTGTGTTTGCATTTTCGATATTTGGTGTGAGTGAGGCCTTAAGGTGGCCACCACATACCATACAATAAATTACCCCATTTTTTTTACCAATTCAATAATTTTGATCGGTTATCCAGTAAAAAAGAGAGCTTTTCTTTGTTTTTGATCGGTAAATCCATCAAATTTTCCTTTTTTTTTTTTTACAAAAAAATAATTGCAAAGTGGGGTGTGCAGAATTATTCAGCCCCCCTGAGTCAATACTTTGTAGAACCACCTTTTGCTGAAATTACAGCTGCCAGTTTTATAGGGTATATTTCTACCAGCTTTGCACATCTAGAGACTGAAATCCTTGCCAATTCTTCTTTCCAAAACAGCTCCAGATTATGGACAGCGTTTGTGAACAGCAGTTTTCCGATCTTGCCACAGATTTTCGATTGGATTTAGATCTGGACTTTGACTGGGCCATTCTAACACATGGATATGTTTTGTTTTAAACCATTCAATTGTTGCCCTGGCTTTATGTTTAGGGTCGTTGTCCTGCTGGAAGGTGAACTTCCGCCCCAGTCACAAGTCTTTTGCAGACTCCCAGAGGTATTCTTCCAAGATTGCCCTGTATTTGGCTCCATCATTCTTCCCATCAGCACTGACCAGCTTCCCTGTCCCTGCTGAAGAGAAGCACCCCCAGAGCATGATACGGCCACCACCATATTTGACAGTGGGGATGGTGTGTTCAGAGTGATGTGCAGTGTTAGTTTTCCGCCACACATAGCGTTTTGCATTTTGGCCAAAAAGTTCCATTTTGGTCTCATCTGACCAGAGCACCTTCTTCCACGTGTTTGCTGTGTCCCCCACATGGTTTGTGGCAAACTGCATACTGGACTGTTTATGCTTTTCTGTTAACAATGGCTTTCTTCTTGCCACTCTTCCATAAAGGCCAATTTTGTAGTCTTCCTATGGACATATTCCCCCATCTGAGCTGTAGATCTCTGCAGTTCGTCTAGAGTCACCATGGGCCTCTTGACTGCATTTCTGATCAGCGCTCTCCTTGTTCGGCCTGTGAGTTTAGGTGGATGGCCTTGTCTTCGTAGGTTTACAGTTGTGCCATACTCCTTCCAATTCTGAATGATCGTTTGAACAGTGCTCCATGGGATGTTCAAGGCTTTGAAAATCTTTTTGTAGCCTAAACCTGCTTTACATTTCTCAATAACTTTATCCCTGACCTGTCTGGTGTGTTCTTTGGACTTCATGGTGTTGTTGCTCCCAATATTCTCTTAGACAACCTCTGAGGTCGTCACAGAGCAGCTGTATTTGTACTGACGTTGGATTACACACAGGTGCACTCTATTAAGTCATTAGCACTCATCAGGCAATGTCTATGGGCAACTGACTGCACTCAGACCAAAGGGGGCTGAATAATTACGCACACCCCACTTTGCAGTTATTGATTTGTAAAAAATGTTTGGAATCATGTATGATTTTTGTTCCACTTCTCACGTGTACACCACTTTGTATTGGTCTTTCATGTGGAATTCCAATAAAAGTGATTCATGTTTGTGGCAGTAATGTGACAAAATGTGAAAAACTTCAAGGGGGCTGAATACTTTTGCAAGCCACTGTAGCATTTGGGAGGCACAGCGGCTGTGACTTCTGACGCATTAGTAGCTTGCGATATAGCACGCTGTTACCGCCACACACCAGATCAACCACATTGGCCCAAGACTTCCCAGCATGTGTGATCAATACTTTTGTCCCATTTTGGCCCAAAATCAGTCAAATTGTTGATATGACATGCACGGATTTTCATCCAGATATACGGGTCACAGATACAGGCTGAGTTGCAGAAATTCTACTGTAGGGCTGTCTGGACTATCTCTCTCTGTCTGATTCATGCAAAGCCGCGGAGCAATATTTACTACACTTTGCCAGAAAACAAGTAGTAATTGGAAGTGGAATCAAGACGGAAGACTGAGTAAGGCCTCTTGCACACTGCATGCATTTCCGATTCCGCTTTTTTTTTTTAAAGATTTTTTATTTTAATTTTTTAACAAGAAAAGAAACTTTACAATAACAGGGAAAGAAGAGAATCATATCACATTGTGTCAAATATACAGCCAAAGATTGCACAAAAAATGGTTAAGGTGTCTAACCAGCGCCACCAGGCAACCACTTCCCGTACACAATGTGGATAACCCATTTTGAGGATAACAGGTGTCATATGATAAAAACTTCTATAATTGTCAATGTTACAGGTAGGGCCCACACGTCTGCCCCCGTGTGTGCCACTCTATAATCCCTGAAGTGCTTTACAGAGAATTTAAAACTTCCAGTGTACCTGAGGCTCAGAGGGAACATACACTCAGGCAACACCTATTTTAGCTTGAGCATCGGGATTATATAGAGGAGAATATAAAGCAAGAAAAATAAAGGAACATGACAAAACCTGTATAAACAAATACTCTTCTGTTGTGGCTAATAACAGAAAACAGAAAAGACGAACAGAGAATTAGGAGAAAGAATAGACAGAGAAGGAAATAACATCCCAGCGATAGGGATATCAGAAGAGGGGAAGAGAAGAGAGAGATAGAAGTAGAGGATGTGGTCTGCTCAACCTAATCGGGAAGCGCCAGGTAAGTATAGATATCTGATAATCTAATCATCTCCAGCAGAAGTTTTTAATAAAGAAGCAGCGCCCATTTAACGTCAGGGATGAGATCATTCTCCCATAAGTCGTCTATATTCATCAGATTCTACGAATTCAAACCAGGGTCTCCATGTTCGTAGGAACTGCTCATTGTGAATGGATTGCGTCAGATTCTCCATTTGTTCTATATACTTGACTTCTTGCAGCCATTCGGTCACCGAGGGGGGCTGGAAAGTTTTCCAATGACGCGCTATAAGTATACGAGCTGCATTGATAAGATGCTTAGATAGAGATTTTTTGTATTTTCCGAGACGTCTCGGGGAATTATGCAAAAGATAGTAGGCAGGATCGTCTGACGCCTCAACCCCAGTCACCTGAGCAATGATAGCCTTTACAGCATCCCAAAATGGGCCAATGGCCGGGCAACTCCAAAATATGTGCAGAAGAGTTCCTGTATGTGCTGCACATCGCCAGCACAGGGGGCTAGAGTTAGGATACATGCGATGTAGTCTGTCCGGTGTATGGTACCACTGAATTAGTATTTTGTATCCGGATTCTTGTAAGCGGGCAGAAATAGACGACTTATGGGCTAAAATGAGGATTTTCCGCCACTGTGTATCTGAAAAAGTTTGACCCAGTAGGGTCTCCCATTTACTTTTTAGGGAGTTAGTGAGAGCAGCATTCTCTATGAGTATAGAATATATCTGTGAGATCCCTCTTGTGGTATATCCCTCCCTGTTACACAGCATCTCAAAAGGAGTAAGATCCCGACTCAAACTCCGCTTATCACCCAGGCTAAGCAGGTAATGTTGGAATTGTAATAGAGACCAGAAATCCAAATGTGGAAGTTGCATTCCGTCTTTGATATTATCAATGTTTTGCCATATTCCCTTTTCTAGTAGATGGAGGGCACGCAAAGGATGGGTGCCTCTCCAATTTTTGTATGCCAACCGGTTCATACCAGGTGGAAATCCCGGGTGGTCCAGTAAAGTGATCATTGGCCAGGGTGATAATAAAGTACGTCTGTTGATCTTTAGAAAGGTTTTAATTGTGTCTGCAACTAGAGGGTATGTTAGACTAGGTGCTGCAAGGCCCTTACACATCCAAGGCAGACCAGAAAACACAGGTTGAGCTAGATCTCCCTCCATCTCCACCCATATTTTCATTTGTGAATGACGATGCCAGTCCACTATGCGAATCAGCATTGCGGCGGAATGGTATAATTGTAGATTTGGCACCGCCATTCCCCCTTCATCCTTAGGTAGGGTGGACAAGGCATATTTAAGTCTAGGTGGTTTGCCTCTCCAAATAAATCTCTGGAAAATTTTCCTGAGTTCTTGGAAGAAGGAAATTGGGGCAACTACTGGGAGGGCTTGAAAAATGTATAAGAAACGAGGCAGAACGTTCATTTTTATAATATTGACATGGCCAAACCAAGAAAACTTCACCACATCCCACTTCTGTATATCCGAGCGTATTGTAGAGAGAAGTGGGGTGTAATTTAGTTTGAAAATCTCTGCAAGGGTACTTGGAATTTTAGTGCCCAGGTATGAGATGGCCTTAGGTGCCCACTTGAATGGAAAATTAAGCTCAAGATTCGCTCAAACCTCTTGGCTAAGTCCCACATTGAGTGCTTCGCATTTATCGTAATTGATTTTAAAATTTGTCATATGGCCATAAGTGTGGAATTCTTTAAGGAGATTGGGGATCGAAATGTGAGGATTGGTGATATAGAAGAGGAGATCATCTGCATATGCAGCTATCTTATGTTCTGCTGAGGGGAATTGGATACCCTTAATGTCCGGATTTGCTCTAATCTTGCGAAGAAGGGGTTCCAGCGACAGGGCAAAAATAAATGGAGAAAGGGGGCATCCTTGACGCATCCCATTTGAGATCTTAAAAATTTCAGAAAGTTCCCCATTAATCTTAATCGATGCTGATGGCGAGGAATAGAGTGCCATAATGCGAGTAAGCATATTATGTGAAAGCCCAACGTGTCGTAACGTGCCCTCAATGAACCTCCAATGGACACGATCGAACCGATTCCGCTTTTTAATCGGTTTTTACCTCCGATTCCGATTTTTAATCTGTACTGCATGCTGCGTTTTTTGATCCGTTTTTCTGTTGAATGTATTCAGGGAAAATCGGAATTAAAAATCGGAATCAGAAAACGGATTTGCAGTGTGCAGGGAGCCTAAGAGATATTGGATCTCTAGTTCCATAAGAATCTAGTCTTGTTGAAGAGAGTGCTTCTCAGTGGCATACCTACCACAAGGCTGCAGGTGCTCACAGCCCCTGTTGTCTTTCCCCATGAACTTTTCCTTTTTTCAGATTTCAGTGGCTTTTTTTAACAGCATGTTCCTGCCAAACAGCACTGGTGATGTCTGCAGTCCTGATGACAGTCTATCCTGCCATTTCTCTTCATCCATCAGCCTCTCTGTCTTGTGCCTCTATGTCTTTATAACCCCCCTCCTCCTATGCACCCCCTCTTTTGTAAGTCCCCCTTTTCTGGCTGTCCTCAGAGGAGCTCACAATCTAATCATACCACAGTCATAGTCTAATGTCCTACCATATAATTATTGTGTATTTACATAGCACTGACATCTTCTGCAGCACTGTATAGAGTACAGAGTATCATAACGGTTAGCTCCGTCCACATCCTGTTGACTCCTTATACCCCAAATTCCCCCAGAATTTGCAGCAACACGCCTTGCGCCTCAACCCTTCAACCCTCCCATCAAAAAAATTGGTTGTTTGGGGGCGTGTTTGTCTGTAAATAATCAGCAACGGGTGTCAAATTTGCTAGGTACGCACTGCTTCTCAATAGGAAAAGCATTAAAAATAATCTGGGACCCCTGCAGTCTTCGGCAGAGTAACATCTCACCTGTCCCAGTGGGGACATTCCTACATTGGTCCCTGACTTCCTGCACTCCCATCTTCATCCTTGCAGGGGTGCCTCTTCCCCACATCATTTGTCATTATATGCCATGGGTCACAGAGGAGATGCAGGTAGCAGTGGAGGAAGATGGGGAGCATGCCAAAGACTCTGCAGGGGCCCCAGGGAACACATTTAAGTTGGAGGGTGACCTGAGGGAGGCAAGCAGATGGCTTGGAGCCCTGGACAATTGCCCAGGTTGCCCATATGGTAGTGGCAGCTCTGGAAGCCTTTGAACCCTTTGAACATAACCAATTAGAACTTGTCAGATATGTTATTGTCGTGTTCCACTTTGTGTACGAGCTTTGTTTTAGAAGAGGTCCTTGGTCAGTGGCGTCAAGGAGGACATGGGAATGCTCTGGACTATCCACAGCCTTCCCTCTTCTTATGTGTTTTTTTTTCCCCTTGCCAGCTAGGCTTTGCTTTAACAACTCGCTTCTCAACACCACTTTAACCCTGTTATAAAGCCAAGTGCTTTTGAGATTAAATGCTATTCTATTATGTCAATTTTCATGCTTTAGACCCTCTCTCTACCCTATTTTTACCTTCTTTTTCATTCCTTGGAACTATTTAACCACTTAAAGCAAAACTGTAAAGTGACTGTAAAGCAGACAGTTTCACTTACCTGGGGCTTCCCCAAGCCCCCAGCAGCCGTCCTGTCCCGCGCCGGTCCTACACGAGCCTCTGTTCTCCCGCTCCAGCCAGTTCCGTTTCTGTCGATTTGCAAGTTGACGGCAACTGTGCCTGCTCACCCCGGGCTACGCGAAGCTTTCTTTGCGTTCCCGCCTGCTATAGCGTCCTGCGCTATTAGCCTTAACCTTAAAACGGATGATCAGGATTATTTTTACCTGGCAATGTCCTCAGGGTTGCTCTTTTCCCCATTTCCCCAGCCTCCAAAGAATCTCCAAAGAGGAGGAATAAATTCCTCCTCTTCCCTTTATTTCCCTGCCTAGCTGAAACATGATCCTCTGCTCATTTGTGTTTACAAGCGAGGGTGAGGTGACTCAGAGATTGGAGGAGAAAACAAAAAAAAGTTAAGGGAAGAAATGACATCAGTATTTAGCCTCAAACTGTGGGCAAAGACATGGTTCCCACCAGGAACAGAATTCTCTTCATTTACTATATAAAATTCACTGAAATCAAAATGTGGAGAGTACAATACATGTGTTATGTAAGTAGATCAAGTATTTATCTACTTGTATAAGTGTTCTTTTTTCCCTGGCATAGTATGGCTAATCCTCCTGCTTTAACACCGCTGGTGGGTACAATAGCTCAGCATTTAAATCCCTGGGAATTATCTATTTTATCTGTCCATGTATAATATTGTGTCCATTAACCACTTGAGGGCTGGACCGCAGTGTTAAACCCCCCTAAAGACCAGGCCATTTCTCACTTTATAGGCCACTACAGCTTTAAAGAGACTCTGTAACAAATTGTTTATCTTTATTTCTTCTATGCTATAAGTTCCTATGCCTTTTCTAATGTGGTCTGGCTTACTGCAGCTTTTCCTAATTGCACAGTAGCTGTGTTATCTCTGTTATATGATCTAATCTTCTCTCTATAGTCGGCACAGTCAGGCTGAGGCAGTCAGACTGGAATGTGCAGGGCTGCTTGTGATTAGCTAGAAGCTGTACACACCCCCTGCAGGCTCTGTGTGACTAACACACTCTGCTTAGCTGAGCCTATTAGAAGCTGGTTAGTTTGTTTGTAAACACTGCCTAAAACTGGCAATTACAAGCCAGGTTTGCAGCAGAGAATGGCAGAAACAGCACAGAGGGGACCAGGAGCACATAATGAATAGAATGGTATGCTTTTTATTGTAAGAATTTCAGAGTACAGATTCTCTTTAAGGCCTCGCTGCAGGGCCGTCCAACTCAGCACACAAGTGATTTCCCCCCCCCCCCCCCCCCGTTTCTCCCCACCAATAGAGTTTTCTTTTGGTGGGGTCTGATCTCCCCCCAGATGTTTATTTTTTTATTAATATTTGTATTATTATTTTTTCAATAAATATGCCTATATTCTTTTTATTTTTACAGTCCCCCCCTCCCTCCCTCCCCCTGCCAGCCAATCAGCGTGATCAGCTGTCATAGGTTTCAGCCTATGACAGCAAATCACCTCTGAGCTCCTGGAGGGGACAGCCGTATCACACGGCTGTCCACAGTAAAGTGCTGCCTTACATCGCAGCACTGTACAGGCATAAAAGATGGTGGTTTCGCCGTCTAAAAGTCTCCGATCAGCGTTAGGCGGTCCTGGGGCTGCCGCCGCGTCCACGCCCATCAGCGTGACGCGGTCGGCAAAAGGTTAAGCAACTGCCAAGTCAAATTCCTTGTAAGTGCAAACTTATTTGGCCAAAATAAAAATGAGGCCTGAAACCCAATACAAATTGAAATCGCTGGCGTTTTGAATTAGCGATTTGTAAGCAATTTCAAGAGCGTTTTCTGGCGATTTTGGAAGCAATTTTAAAAAGTGTAAGCTTTTTGCCAGCAATTGTAATTGCGATCAGAATTATTATAATTTTTTTTACAGTTTGCATTAATTTAAAATCACACACAAATCACTTTGTGTAGCGATTAATAAGCGATTTGCCAGCGCTTCAACACTTTACACTGAAGCGCAAGCTCTCCCAAAATGCTGCATGTCCTGCGATTGTGATTTTGCTAATCGCAATTGCTACTGTGGAATTTATCCCACCCATTTACAGGAAAATCGCTAGCGATTTAAAGTGCTCCCTAAACACTAAAAAAAACACTCTAGTGGGTTCCAGCCCTCATTCTAATTTTGATACAAAGTGGTGCTGCTGTATTAACTGCTATCCCCCAGCTGGCTGAAATGCTTTGGACCCGATACAGTTCACTTTCTCTCCTAAGTTTTCTACTAGGAGATCATTTTTCATCTTCCGTTTAAAATAACTTTTGCACTCTGCAATTGAAAAAGTAACAGAAAGTAGGTGAAAAAAGTACTGTCAAAATTATAATGAGTATTTTCTGGCTTGCTGGTGGTTTAAAAGGCATTTTATTTATAATGTGAAAACTATCTCCTGGGAGAAAACTTAGGAGAAATAATGAATTGCATTGGGCCTATAGGCCTCAATTCACAAAGCATTACCACATGCAGTAAAGCAAAAAACTCCTGATTTTATCAAACATTTTGTGAAATGTCAATTCACAAAAGCTATTACCACATGGAAAACTAAAATGTCTGACTAGTGAAGTAAATTAATGCCTTGTGAGGAAAATGCATAATAAATGTTAATCTACAAAGAATAACGCATGTGATAAAACAAGTGAAAAATATTTCCCTAATTTCACGTGTTATATAACACAAATCCACAGTTTTATTGTGTAGTACTTAAAATGGTTCATAAGATACTAATGGTTATATATATATATATATATATATATATATATATATATATATATACATATATATATATATACATATATATATATATATATATATATATATATATATATATATGTACACGGTATATATATTAGATATTGTGAGGTTTAGAGCAGATGTCTGCTTGATTCTGGCAAGGATTTGGAGGATAAAGTCCTGGATAGTGACTGTTGTCGCAATTTAGCAACACCACCATTGTGTAGATTTATTTAGGATCCAGGACTGGCGTGTATTGGGTGAAGGGTGGGCCCAGGGGTGCAGCTAAGGTTTTTGTGGCCCCAAGCGGACTGTAGGAAGTGGCCCTAAAAATGGGTGTGGCTATCCCGCATAAGTGGGAATGGCCATGACATGTGGGTGGAGCTGGAGGGTGGATTGGGGCGGGGCTGTTTGCGGGGAAAAATGGATGTGGGGGTGATTGAGGCGCGCGCAGCCAGCCACGCCGAAGGATGGATTTGGCCATGACATTGTATGGGCGGAGCTTAAAACGTAGCACAGCAAATATAGCCAACTATGACCATTAAATAATAAATGCAGCAACAGTTACCCCAGACACCAGAAAATAAAAACGCAATTTGGGCAACATTTCAGCAGAAAACAAACGCAACTTGTGCAACATTTCAGCAGACATCAAACGCAATTTGGGCCACATTTCAGCAGAAATCAAACGCAATTTGGGCACATTTTCAGCAGAAATCAAACGCAATTATGGCACATTTTCAGCAGAAATCAAACGCAATTAGGGCCACATTTCAGCAGAAATCAAACGCAATTTGGGCACATTTTCAGCAGAAATCAAACGCAATTAGGGCACATTTTCAGCAGAAATAAACGCAATTTGGGCCACATTTCAGCAGAAATCAAACGCAATTTGGGCCACATTTCAGCAGAAATCAAACGCAATTAGGGCACATTTTCAGCAGAAATCAAACGCAATTAGGGCACATTTTCAGCAGAAATCAAACGCAATTAGGGCACAGTTCAGCAGAAATCAAACACAATTAGGGAACAGTTCAGCAGAAATCAAACGCAATTAGGGCACATTTTCAGCAGAATTCAAATGCAATTAGGGCACATTTTCAGCAGAAATCAAACGCAATTAGGGCACAGTTCAGCAGAAATCAAACACAATTAGGGAACAGTTCAGCAGAAATCAAACGCAATTAGGGCAAATTTTCTGCAGAAATCAAACGCAATTAGGGCACAGTTCAGCAGAAATCAAACACAATTAGGGAACAGTTCAGCAGATATCAAATGCAATTAGGGCACATTTTCAGCAGATAAACGCAATTAGAGCTGCAAAAAGAAAATAATTTACTCACCTGGCACTGGCAGAAGTCTTCTCTCCCCATCTCTTTGCCGGCTCCTCAGGCGCGCAGTTCCCACGGAGCTCCCTCCCTCCTGCACTCTCCCGCGCTGATTGAATGCAAGGCTACGGGAAGATGGCCACCCGAAGCCCTGTACTGGAGACATAAATAGTCTCCAGAGCAGGGCTTCGGTGGCGGCCATCTTCCCGTAGCCCTGCTCTGCCATCCCCGCGGGGCTACGGAAAAACAGTGACGTCACGCCGACTTTACCGAGCCGCCAAGGCCCCTAAGACCTTGAGGCCCCAAGCGGCCGCGTGGTCTGCTTGGTGCCTTGCGGCGCCCCTGGGTGGGCCTTGCATGCCACTCCTCCAAGTCCAGGCCTTAGTCTGGCACAGAGAGGGTTAATTGGCTCACCTGCACAATTTGCATAAGTAGCTGCAGCTCTCAGAATGCCGAGGGCTGTGTGTGGAGCAAGGAGATTCCTGAGGAGCTGAGCAGCAGAGACGCTGCTGGAGAGCTGGAGGGACTTGGACTCCAGTACCAGGTAGTCCAGAAGAAGCCTGGATAGGTGAGTGGCCCAGGACTGCCATTAGGCCCGTGGCAGGGTGTCATTCACAAGCCAGTGTGGCTGCAGAGGGCAAGGAGCCGGAGCTAGGGTTGGTACAGATACGAAGGCTGTATATCTGGTGTGTGACTACAACCCTGTTGAATACCCAGTGTGGTGTAATTTTGTTACTGTTTGGACATTGTTTAGCAGACAAAATAAAATTGTATTGTTTTGTTTTAACCCAAAAAAAACTCACTGGCTGGTATATGGTGACCCTTGATGCTATGATCTCCTCTACCAATATGATATACAGTGGCTTTCAAAAGTATTCAGCCCCCTTGCAGTTTTCCACATTTTATCACATTACTGCCACAAACATGAATCAATTTGATTGGAATTCCTCGTGAAAGACTAATACAAACTGGTGTACACGTGAGAAGTGGAACGAAAATCATACATTATTCCAAACATTTTTTTTTACAAATAAATAACTTCAAAGTGGGGTGTGCATAATTATTCAGCCCCCTGAGTCAATACTTTGTAGAAACACCTTTTGCTGCAATTACAGCTGCCAGTCTTTTAGGGTATGTCTCTACCAGCTTTGCACATCTAGAGACTGAAATCCTTGCCCATTCTTCTTTGCAAAACAGCTCCAGCTCAGTTAGATTAGATGGACAGAGTTTGTGAACAGCAGTTTTCAGATCTTGCCACAGATTATCGATTGGATTTAGATCTGGACTTTGACTGGGCCATTCTAACACATGGATATGTTTTGTTTCAAACCATTCCATTGTTGCCCTGGCTTTATGTTTAGGGTCGTTGTCCTGCTGGAAGGTGAACCTGCGCCCCAGTCTCAATTCTTTTGCAGACTCCAAGATTTTTTATTCCAAGATAGCTCTGTATTTGGCTCCATCCATCTTCCCATCAACTCTGACCAGCTTCCCTGTCCCTGCTGAAGAGAAGCACCCCCAGAGCATGATGCTGCCACCACCATATTTGACAGTGGGGATGGTGTGTTCAGAGTCATGTGCAGTGTTAGTTTTCCGCCACACAACGCATTTTACATTTTGGCCAAAAAGTTCAATTTTGTTCTCATCTGACCAGAGCACCTTCTTCCACATGTTTGCTGTGTCCCCCACATGGCTTTTGGCAAACTGCAAATGGGACTTCTTATGCTTTTCTGTTAACAATGGCTTTCTTCTTGCCACTCTTCCATAAAGGCCAACTTTGTGCAGTGCACGAATAATACTTGTCCTATGGACAGATTCCCCCACCTGAGCTGTAGATCTCTGCAGCTCGTCCAGAGTCACCATGGGCCTCTTGACTGCATTTCTGATCAGCGCTCCCCTTGTTCGGACTGTGAGTTTAGGTGGATGGCCTTGTCTTGGTAGGTTTACAGTTGTGCCATACTCCTTCCATTTCTGAATGATCGCTTGAACAGTGCTCCGTGGGATGTTCAAGGCCTTGGAAATCTTTTTCTAGCCTAAGCCTGCTTTAAATTTCTCAATAACTTTATCCCTGACCTGTCGTCCTGAAGGAGTCCGCACACAGAGTTATCGGTGCAATCACCGTAAATTTATTGTCCCATCACATGTATATAGATACACAGTCAGACCTGCATAGGCCGACGATTGTTTCAGGGCCGCTCAGGGTCCCCTTTGTCAAGGCGAGTAGCAAAAAATACATATACACCTTATCAGTGCAAAAAACCACAATAAATACCCCCAAACACAGATCCCCAACTCCGCCCGTGGGCGTGCACATCAATCAAAAAAACGTTACACATTTGAATTACATGCGTTATGTTATGTTATTGGGCTTTCTCTACCTGTCAGTCAGCCAGCTCTGCTTCATTAAAGGACTCCACAAGCCCACATCAGAGTTCACCACTCGCCGCTCGTCCTCCGTGCGCGGGATGGGCGTGGCCGATGGCCGCTCGGATGGCCAATCCACCGTTCAGGCACCATCCACCAATCAGGGTGCCCATGCGCCATGCGTACGCTCAGACGCATCGTCACATGGCACACTATAGTACACCATTACACGCGCGTGCGCGTCACCCAGCTGCAGAAGGCAGTCTCCAGGGGGCGTGCGACTCTGACGCCGCACGTAACTATCACGCCAGCATGTAAACAATTAACACTGAACCCGGCGACCACGCAACGCGTTACCCGCGCATGCGTGCGCTCCGCATTACGTTACCATGATAGCGAATCACACTCCTCAAAAGCAGTCTCGCATTACTATAATACGGGACCGCATTATGAACCAATATTCCTCCGGTGGGCATGTGGATCCCAGAAACAGGCGGGCTGTATACTCTACAGGTGAAGATAAATCTAACAACTGCCCACACATTATCATGTTGTAAAAACATACATATTCACATTGAGAGATGTAAAGGATATAATGAAAGGGGCATCAACACAACCCTCGAAGTGCACGTGACAACCCCTAAGAAAAATAGAACATAAAAACATTTAAAACAACCTGTTGCAACTAAATCATTATATAACACCTTATCGCTCACCCAGAAAGCATGCCAGCCCATTATTGCTGTTGAGACCTTTAGGCTTCACAGTATTCAATGTAAAGATCCAAAACGCTTCCCTTTGTAGCAAACGCTTTTTCCGATCCCCCCCTCTTCTAGGGGCCGCTACCTGTTCAATAGCCATCCCCCTCAGACTGTGCATGCTATGTCCTGCCTCAAGAAAATGCAGTGCCACTGGCTTAGTGGCATCTAGTTTTCTACCTTTCTCCTCTGCCTCAAGTGCCATTTTAATGCCACTGCGATGTTTCTGAAATCGCTTCTTGAATGGCCCCGTGGTCTTACCCACATAGGCCAGGCCACAGGGACATTTCAAGAGATACACAACGAAGTCAGAGTCGCAGTTGAGATATTGTTTAATACTGTACTTCTGACAAGTGTGGGAGTGTACAAAGTACCCTCCAGTATTTGGTGCTGTGCATACATTGCACTTAAAGCACCTGAAGCACCCGGTTTTCTTAGACAACACAACTTGGGGTTTGGCATATTTCTGCCAGGGATCGGCTTCTACCAATCTGGCTCTGAGATTGGGACATGACCTGTAGGAATGCAGAGGTTTCTTCTTAATTAAATTTGGGAGGGATTTGTCCGCCGTTAATATCGGTAAGTGAGTCTCGACGATGCGCTGTATTCCCTTGGCTGCACGACTGTACGTCTGTACAAAGGGAATTCCCGTATCTCTGTTACGGTCCCGTCGCTCCAATCCTCGCCATCTGTCCTCTGCCCTCCCCAAGGCCAGCTTTAAAACATCCTCAGGGTAGCCCCTTTCCTTGAACCTGCGTGTCATCAGGGAAATCTGGGCCGCTCGATCGGACGCATCATTGCAAATGCGCAGCACCCTAAGGTACTGGGACACTGGCAACAAGTTCTTCAGGTGTTCAGGATGAAAGCTTTCATACCTCAACAAGCTATTGCGATCGGTGGGCTTCTGGTACAGGGTCGTACGAAAACCCCAGTCCTCAATGATGACATGCACGTCCAAAAATGTCACACTAGATGGGGACCATTCAGGATTGAACACAATGCCATTGGTTAAGTTATTCAAAAACTCAATGAATGCCTGCAGGGCATCTTCGTCACCCCTCCAGACTAGGAAGATGTCGTCAATAAACCTCAGCCACTTGACGACACCCTCCCGGAACGGTACACTGGGAAAAATCATGGTCTCTTCCAGAAAGCCCACAAACAGATTTGCGAATGCGGGAGCTGCCGAGCTCCCCATGGCAGTCCCCCTGCATTGTCTGAACCACATGTTTTCAAACTTGAAGCAATTGTTTTCCAAGATCAACTCAAGACAGCTCAAAACAAACTTGGTGGGCAGACATTCCTGCTGCACATCAGGTTCCAAACCCTTAATCAAGAAATGCCTAATAGCTACAAGACCTTCCTGGTTTGGTATACATGTACACAGAGAAGAAATATCCATAGTACATAAGTATACATTTTCGCCCACACTCCCCAAGGCCCCCAATTTTACCAAGAAATCTTCTGTGTCCTTGATATATGCTGGTAGACAAGGAAAAGCCAGCACCATCAATGATAAAGCTTCTGCTCTTTTATTGCATAAGGAAATCCCAGCAGATAAAGCAACGTTTCAAGGCTGCACACCTCTTTGTCAAGCTTGCTGGAAATCGAGATACACACTAGGTTTCAATAAACATCATTATATAGTATACATGGTTAGCAGCATCCAATAAGATTTGAATTCATCTGCCCCAATCATAACAGTCCTATGCTAGTGGACCTGATGGGGAACTAATACGCCGCTGCTATGATAGGCTGCAGCTCTGTGAAACCACCCACCTGTTCAGCCCCCCACTGCCTGGCCAGTCGCCGTCCTCCTGGGTCCGCCGGACGTCACAGCGAGTCCCACCCTCCACGTATAGCGTGTCTGGTGGGTTCTGGTGGCGGAGCCTAAGTTCCGTCCCAGCGTGTCTCGGCGGACTCTATGGAGACGTGAGCGGCTCTCAGCCGCTGACTTCACCAGTTGAAAACAGGACAGGCGGCGCCGCCAGCCAATCAGAGCCCACCTACACACCAGGAGCGTGGCTGTCGCCTGGCAACCATAGTAAACATGTCGCCAGTGCGGCGCCACCATTGTACATCAACATTAACATATATCAGTAGGCGTTCCACCCAGCTATCATCATAAGATCGCAGACTACAAATCCTCTCTGGAGCAGAGAGAAAGCACCAGTACAGGAAGAGAGCAGCAGGGGGGGAAAGAGAAGGGAGGGGGGAACAATGAGGGGGGAAAAAAGGAAAAAGAAAAAGAGAGAGGGGAAAAGAAAACAAGAAGAGAAATAATAAAGAGGGAAAGAGAGAGGGATAACACATTCTATCGTACTCAAGGAACAGTAAACGGAGTATAATCAGAAAGTGTCATATGACTATCTATCAGGACATAATCACATGTTAGCATGACCCTATGACGTCAGATTACCAACACTCCACCAGGGTTCCATGTGAGAAGTAAGGCTGAGCACAATGGAGTCCCAAGTTAGGTATACCAGGTTACAAAAAAGGTAATAGATCAAGCTCCCTATTCAATCCTCTTGGCTCCATTGTGTCCAGCCTCTTAATCCAATAAGCCTCCCTCCAAAGCAGCTTCTTAATGCGGTCACCTCCTCTCCTAGGAGGTACTATCCTCTCAATGACCATAAATCTAAGCTGGCTAACATGGTGACCCATCTGTGCAAAGTGGTATGCCACCGCCTGATCCGTTAGCTTTTCTCTAATTGCATGTTTGTGAGATGATAGGCGTTTTTTAAGTTTTTGTGTAGTCTGACCAATGTATATTAGGCCACATGGGCATTTTAAAGCATAAACTACGTAATCTGAATCACATGTGTGCCACCCCCTAATCATAATTTTAGTGCCCTGATGGGAATGGGACAGTGACGGGCCCTTAATAACCGAACTACAGTGAACACAATTAAGGCAGGGGTAAGTCCCTCTCCTTTGTGTTTGTATTGTGTGGCTGTCAGTATTCACATCTGCATGAACTAGACGATCTCTTAGTGTGGGTGGTCTTTTATAGGATATAAGGGGAGGATTCCTAAAATGTTCAATTTCAGGGAAGCTATCAGACAGCAAGTGCCAGTGACGCTTAATGATTTTAGATATGCCCAGGCTATGTGTATTAAATCTGGTGACAAAGGGAATACGATTTTGGATCTGTTGCCTATTTTTCTGTCCTGTACAATGTGTATCCACTCTAGCACATGCCCTCTGTAGGATCTCAGTAGGGTATCCCCTATTCTCAAATCTGTTTTGCATCTCATCAAGTCTGGTCCCACGCACAGCCTCATCCTCAACAATCAGTTGGATTCTCTGAAACTGACTAATGGGCACCGACCTTCTAGTTGCCCACGGGTGGAAACTCCCATAATGGAGAAGGGAGTTGACATCCGTGGGCTTAACATAGAGGTCGGTAGCCAATCTATCACCATTCCGATAAACTAGTGTATCTAGAAAGCTCACTTGTTCAAGTGAAGAATGTATGGTGAGTCGTATATGTGGGCATCTGCCCACCAGTTCAGTAATAAAGGTCTCCAGGGTCGAATGTGGCCCCGCCCACACGCAAAAAACATCATCTATATATCTATGCCATTGTCTGGCGTATTTCTGAAATAATACATTGGTGTATACGTTCATCTCTTCGTACACCCCCATGAAGATGTTAGTGTAGGACGGGGCCACATTCGACCGCATAGCCGTCCCCCTGACCTGTAAGAAAAAGTCATCATCAAATCGAAAGTAATTAAACTGTAGAACAATCCTCAATAGATCGCATATAAATTTAATCTGTGGACCTGAGAAATCTGATGCTGTTTCCAGCATATAGTGTACTGCCTCTACACCCCCATCATGTGGGATGGAGGTGTAGAGGCTCTCCACATCTAAAGTAACCAACAGGCATGGACCATGAAGAGGTTCCATGTTCCGAATAATGTTTAAAAACATTTGAGTATCTCGCAGATAAGACTTAAGCCCCACTACATATGGCCTCAATATTTGGTCCAGATATTTTGCTAATGGAGAGAAGACTGACTCCACCCCTGCCACTATAGGGCGGCCCGGGGGATTTTCTAGTCGTTTGTGTATCTTAAGACAGATGTACAAAACGGGGGTAATGGGATGATCTTGTATTAGGAATCTTGCCAGTTTCTCATCAATGATCTTGGCCTGCACAGCCATAGATATTATTGCACTAATACGTAGTGAGAGAAAGAGAAAGCCCAATAACATAACATAACGCATGTAATTCAAATGTGTAACGTTTTTTTGATTGATGTGCACGCCCACGGGCGGAGTTGGGGATCTGTGTTTGGGGGTATTTATTGTGGTTTTTTGCACTGATAAGGTGTATATGTCTTTTCTGCTACCTGCCTTGACAAAGGGGACCCTGAGCGGCCCCGAAACGATCGTCGACCTATGCAGGTCTGACTGTGTATCTATATACATGTGATGGGACAATACATTTACGGTGATTGCTCCGATAACTCTGTGTGCGGACTCCTTCATGACGACAGTGTTTGAAGGCCTTGGGGTCCGGCACCAGCTTACCCACTGACGTGAGTGCGGTCTTTTGACTTACTGGATTTCTGCATTGGCATTGCTGGACCAGCACCAGTCCTTTGGGCATCACATGCATCAATCACGGATAATCAGCGGAGTGGCTGTGTGATAACTCTCCAGGGTCTACCTGGTGACCTGTTGCAACCGTTTTTTCTTTTTTCTTTTTTTCTTTTCACTTTTTTTGCACATACATGTGGTGCCTGCGAATGGATCACTAAATCGCACGTCTGGAAGCGTCACAGCCCTCAATGGCGGCGGGGGTTGAGGAGTTTGAGCCTTTTACCTACAGCCAAGCAGAGGTTGATTCTATCCTCTTCCCCACTACGCAGACCAGCGCCTTCGGACCAGATAACTGGAAGGATATAATTAAGGAACTTCGGAGAAACAGGAGGAGAAAAACAGATTTGGAATTACATGGACAGACCTTATCTGAGTATTACAGGCAAAAAAAGATACCGAAGGGATTCCGGTTGCAAATCCAACCTACTATCGCGAGGCACAAATATGAATTTTGCACGCGGTGGTGCGCATTGTCAACGCAACATTCTATGAATTACATGCTGATGATTATTGAGGAATGTAAAGTACAATTGGTACAGGTTGACAAGGACATCACAAAGCTTCTAAGATTATTTAAAGAAATTGTGGAAATAGAACCCGACTTGCAAGTGCAACTGGACAATCTCGACACGGAAATAACTCGATATACTGACACTTTGAGACAACATAAGTGTGACAAGTTCAAACAGGTCTCGCAGGATCACCGTGAGGGCAGGATATACCCCTGGTTGACTGGTATCAGAGACTACAACAGTGGGATTGCAATCCAACCACAGAGGCCCTTTGGTCGGGGAAGAGGACGTGGCAGACCCAAACCCAGACGTCCCAGAGGGAGACCAGTGGATAGTGACGTTGCATCGGAGAATCCGACATCTGATAGCGACGGAAAAGGAATCATAGCTGGCGGTCGGGGACAACAGACCCCTTTTCACAGGGACCCAGGAAACGAAGACCCAGGAGGGGCAAGGGTCACAAATCGGCCTCCAACTTACCAGATTCAAACGCGACGAGAGACACAGAAGTCCCGATAATTAATTTGTCGAGAAAAGAATTATCGGCAAGTGAAACGAGCCTTCTATCTAGGGGATTGTCATTTTGCCCTTTTGAGAAGTTTGATAGATTCACCTTTGAGGTGGATGTCTTCAAATTTGAAAGAATGCTGAAGCTGAAACAGTTCTTCGACAAAAAACCCACCGCTGACACCCCCCCTGCACCGACTAATCCCTTGAGACTACGGAGTGAGTGGACACCTCCAGGTATGTTTAACAGCATTGAATGTTTTTCACAAACAATTAAGGGTCAGGTTGATGCATTTGATAACAGATTGGGGAATCAGAGATATTATAATCTGTCCAAAAATGAACGCACGGCCCTCAGAGATCTTGCTGGAAATAGAGAACTTATTATTAAACCGGCAGATAAGGGGGGTGCAGTGGTGGTGTTGAATTATGGTGAGTATCGTGGAGGGATGATTGACATGTTGTCTGACACGGCCAGTTATACGCCTATTCCAAGGGACCCTACTTCTTCTATTATGTCAAAGATCAAAGCACTTGTGGACCTGGGTTTATCTAATGGTTGGATCGATGAGAATCTGAGTAATTACTTAGTTAATTACTTTCCCCAGATACCGGTCATATATGGCCTTCCTAAGGTCCATAAGGGTATTTCCCCATTGAAATATAGACCTATTGTGTCCAGGACGAATTCAGCCACACAACCTCTGGCCCGCTTGGTGGACCAAGTCCTACAACCATTTGTGAGATCCTTACCAGCATATATCAAGGACACAGAAGATTTCTTGGTAAAATTGGGGGCCTTGGGGAGTGTGGGCGAGAATGTATACTTATGTACTATGGATATTTCTTCTCTGTATACATGTATTCCAAACCAGGAAGGTCTTGTAGCTATAAGGCATTTCTTGATTAAGGGTTTGGAACCTGATGTGCAGCAGGAATGTCTGCCCACCGAGTTTGTTTTGAGCTGTCTTGAGTTGATCTTGGAAAACAATTGCTTCAAGTTTGAAAACATGTGGTTCAGACAATGCAGGGGGACTGCCATGGGGAGCTCGGCAGCTCCCGCATTCGCAAATCTGTTTGTGGGCTTTCTGGAAGAGACCATGATTTTTCCCAGTGTACTGTTCCGGGAGGGTGTCGTCAAGTGGCTGAGGTTTATTGACGACATCTTCCTGGTCTGGAGGGGTGACGAAGATGCCCTGCAGGCATTCATTGAGTTTTTGAAAAACTTAACCAATGGCATTGTGTTCAATCCTGAATGGTCCCCGTCTAGTGTGACGTTTTTGGACGTGCGTGTCATCATTGAGGACTGGGGTTTTCGTACGACCCTGTACCAGAAGCCCACCGATCGCAATAGCTTGTTGAGGTATGAAAGCTTTCATCCTGAACACCTGAAGAACTCGTTGCCAGTGTCCCAGTACCTTAGGGTGCTGCGCATTTGCAATGATGCGTCCGATCGAGCGGCCCAGATTTCCCTGATGACACGCAGGTTCAAGGAAAGGGGCTACCCTGAGGATGTTTTAAAGCTGGCCTTGGGGAGGGCAGAGGACAGATGGCGAGGATTGGAGCGACGGGACCGTAACAGAGATACGGGAATTCCCTTTGTGCAGACGTACAGTCGTGCAGCCAAGGGAATACAGCGCATCGTCGAGACTCACTTACCGATATTAACGGCGGACAAATCCCTCCCAAATTTGATTAAGAAGAAACCTCTGCATTCCTACAGGTCATGTCCCAATCTCAGAGCCAGATTGGTAGAAGCCGATCCCTGGCAGAAATATGCCAAACCCCAAGTTGTGTTGTCTAAGAAAAACGGGTGCTTCAGGTGCTTTAAGTGCAATGTATGCACAGCACCAAATACTGGAGGGTACTTTGTACACTCCCACACTTGTCAGAAGTGCAGTATTAAACAATATCTCAACTGCGACTCTGACTTCGTTGTGTATCTCTTGAAATGTCCCTGTGGCCTGGCCTATGTGGGTAAGACCATGGGGCCATTCAAGAAGCGATTTCAGAAACATCGCAGTGGCATTAAAATGGCACTTGAGGCAGAGGAGAAAGGTAGAAAACCAGATGCCACTAAGCCAGTGGCACTGCATTTTCTTGAGGCAGGACATAGCATGCACAGTCTGAGGGGGATGGCTATTGAACAGGTAGCGGCCCCTAGAAGAGGGGGGGATCGGAAAAAGCGTTTGCTACAAAGGGAAGCGTTTTGGATCTTTACATTGAATACTGTGAAGCCTAAAGGTCTCAACAGCAATAATGGGCTGGCATGCTTTCTGGGTGAGCGATAAGGTGTTATATAATGATTTAGTTGCAACAGGTTGTTTTAAATGTTTTTATGTTCTATTTTTCTTAGGGGTTGTCACGTGCACTTCGAGGGTTGTGTTGATGCCCCTTTCATTATATCCTTTACATCTCTCAATGTGAATATGTATGTTTTTACAACATGATAATGTGTGGGCAGTTGTTAGATTTATCTTCACCTGTAGAGTATACAGCCCGCCTGTTTCTGGGATCCACATGCCCACCGAAGGAATATTGGTTCATAATGCGGTCCTGTATTATAGTAATGCGGGACTGCTTTTGAGGAGTGTGATTCGCTACCATTGTAACGGAATGCGGAGCACACGCATGCGCGGGTAACGCGTTGCGTGGTCGCCGGGTTCAGTGTTTATTGTTTACATGCCGGCGTGATAGTTACGTGCGGCGTCAGAGTCGCACGCCCCCTGGAGACTGCCTTCTGCAGCTGGGTGACGCGCACGCGCGAGTAATGGCGTACTATAGTGTGCCATGTGACGATGCGTCTGAGCATACGCATGACGCATGGCGCATGGACACCCTGATTGGTGGATGGTGCCTGAACGGTGGATTGGCCATCCGAGCGGCCATCGGCCACGCCCATCCCGCGCACGGAGGACGAGCGGCGAGTGGTGAACTCTGATGTGGGCTTGTGGAGTCCTTTAATGAAGCAGAGCTGGCTGACTGACAGGTAGAGAAAGCCCAATAACATAACATAACGCATGTAATTCAAATGTGTAACGTTTTTTTGATTGATGTGCACGCCCACGGGCGGAGTTGGGGATCTGTGTTTGGGGGTATTTATTGTGGTTTTTTGCACTGATAAGGTGTATATGTCTTTTCTGCTACCCGCCTTGACAAAGGGGACCCTGAGCGGCCCCGAAACGATCGTCGGCCTATGCAGGTCTGACTGTGTATCTATATACATGTGATAGGACAATACATTTACGGTGATTGCTCCGATAACTCTGTGTGCGGACTCCTTCATGACGACAGTGTTTGAAGGCCTTGGGGTCTGGCACCAGCTTACCCACTGACGTGAGTGCAGTCTTTTGACTTACTTTATCCCTGACCTGTCTGGTGTGTTCTTTGGACTTCATGGTGTTGTTGCTCCCAATATTATCTTAGACAACCTCTGAGGCCGTCACAGAGCAGCTGTATTTGTACTGACATTAGATTACACACAGGTGCACTCTATTTAGTCATTAGCACTCATCAGGCAATGTCTATGGGCAACTGACTGCACTCAGACCAAAGGGGGCTGAATAATTATGCACACCTCACTTTGCAGTTATTTATTTGTAAAAAATGTTTGGAATCATGTATGATTTTTGTTCCACTTCTCATGTGTACACCACTTTGTATTGGTCTTTCATGTGGAATTCCCAAAAAATTGATTCATGTTTGTGGCAGTATTGTGACAAAATGTGGAGAACTTCAAGGGGGCCGAATACTTTTGCAAGCCACTGTGTATGTATGTATGTATATATAAATATATATATATATATATATATACGGTATATGTGTGTGTTCTCCCCAAGCCCTATTAGCCCTGATATTTCAGGTGAGTGCCCGGCTGTCATGGCTCTCTTATCAGGACAGCTCCTGCAGACGAGGCAGGCCAGCCAGCAGAGCGGTGAATAATAATTAGAAGGCAGGATCACACACTCAAAGGTCCCTTGTGTCAGCAGCAGCAGATGGGAGAGATTGTGAAAAGGATTGTCTCCTTTACCAGAGTACAGCATTGCTGCCCCCTAGAGTTTGCTGCCTGGATTACCATCATGCAGACCTGAATCATGTTTTTCAGACAGCAAACTCTATGGGGCAACGATGCTGTACTCTGGTACAGCAGACAATCCTCCTTACACTCTCTGCCATCTGCTACTGCCGACACATGGGACTGGAGAGCTGTGAGTGTGTGATCCCCCTCCTAATAGATCAACTCTGATTTTATCTATTAAAGCAATCCATTGTTTTTAGCACAGCCTGTTTTTATTATTATGTACTGATATATATCAATCATACTTTGCAGCACACAAAATATGCTCTTTATTGAGCACACAGTAAGTAGCAATACAGCAACAGTTTTGAGTAACCCCACCCTTTGTCAAGCTTGCTAGCTAATAGATATCCATGTCATCCTGTGTTACATTTATTCAGTTTAATGAAAGTATTTGCACTCCTCCAGTTCTCTCTATATTTGAGTCTGGCAAAATCAGGAAGATGTGCATGGTCTCCATGTCAAGCCTCATTATGTATTACTCATACACCACCTGTGTTCTGGTACACATCACAACCGGATGTTTAACCATCGAAAGGCCATTATCTTGTCAGTCCAGTGAGATTAAGATTTCCATTGGTGTGCAATGGACTAATACATTATGCATTGTTAACAAGCCACATGATTTATTACGTTTTGTAATGAATATAAGTCTTCTGTAAGTTCTTCTGCATGCTGGTTTATGAAACAATGGGATTATCTTCTGCAATGAAAGGACAGAAATTTTGATTAAATCATTTATATACTTTCAGAATGACCACTAAAGTATCTGGCCCTTCTGCACTAGCAAATAACTAATGAACTATGTATACTGCTTATGTAGAGATTAATTAGGTGCTACTAATTCTGTGCTAATTCTGTGAGCCTGCAGAATTATGTCACTCAGGCCAGTACATTTTTTAGATGGACCTACTGCAAGGGAACTAGAAACAACCATAACAACTGCTTGCTTCTCTCAGCTGTTAGTAGGTCCATAACATGCAATGGGTAGCGTTTTCTTGCAACAAGATCCTGGGTAGTTATTTTTTCACATATTTGTTTGTACAGTATGTCCATGGATAGGAACATTTTCTTTAGATATTTCTCTTTAAAGCTCTGGTTAGTCTGTAAAGCTCAGAAGAACATTATAGATCAAATTAGGCTCATAACTGTCATACTGCTGTATGACTCAGAAAAGATCATGGCACTTATCATTGGAAATACACGATTAACCTATGACATCAAATTACACCAAGCTACCTTCTCATGTAGCAGCTTCCAAATAACACATTTACTTCAATTCTATGTAGGCTACAATATACATTTCAGTAGTTTTTAAATGTAATTACTGTAAATCTATAATGAGCAGTGAAAACCCTTTCAAAACACTCATGGTATATAATTTTGCTCTTCTCAGATTGTATGAAAACCATAGTTACTGTTTACTGTACTATTTATATTTTAGCTTTTCTACCAGAAAAATTAACATTTTCAGTGGCATGTGCTAACATCAAAATAGTATGCAAATGCCAGAAATGTCATAATTTGAATATCCTTTGGTCCATGAATAGACTAGTGCAATCTGATATTATGTAAGAACAGAGTAAACTGTAAATATTCTCAAAGTGTTAGCTACATAGATATTTAGGTTAGAAAAAAATCACCTTCCTCTCTCTTACTTTAAAGCGCCCATCAGGCAAAGTCTTGTAAGAACATAGCTCACCCCCCTGTCCCACCAGTCATAAAAGCTGTAAATAAAATATTAAAATGAGACTTTATGACATCTCCACAGTCATGTGACTTTTGCTGCTCCATATCGTCTCTCTCCCTGTTTTAGTGGAGGGATCAAGTGTGGCCCAGTTTCCACGCATTACCCCTCTCAATTCAAATGTTATAGGGATTTTAAATATCATGGCTGTATAATATGTACAGGCACAGAAAATTAGCCTGTGCCTGCATGGTAGAGCCAGCCTCTAGAGGGTTAATCCACCTCGGTACTGGCTCTCCCCTCTTGATTATTGCAGGTGCAGGCCCCGGAGACGGGGAGAGAAGGAGAGGAGCCCCGCTGATTGGCTGTAGTTTCGCGGGCTTGCTGGAGCAGCCTATGGGGAGTGAGCACCGGGGATAAAAGAGCCGGCCATTAAACGCTAACGGCCGGCTGAAGAAAGAAAAAGAATCCCTACCTTTCCCCATGGACGTAGATACAATTGTGGCGGTGGTTCTGCGCAAGGCCAGGGCGGAGGACGGAGAGCAGTGGCTGTGCAACTGTAATGATCTGGGGTCGATTTCCACCGTCAGCGCACACCAAGTGCGCTGAAGCTGATGGAAATCCTCACAGTCACAGAAGCAGAGTACCCTGCATATGTAAATACATTTGTAGAGGGAAATTCCAACCAGCAGGTGGAGCTGTGGCGTACAGAGGAACAAGACCTCTGCACGACCATAGATGCCAGTTTGAAATTGCACGACGTGAAGCAGCACTGGGCAATGTAAACAAGGTAGTAACCCAATAGAGTGCAATAACAGAGACAGACTGAATGAATGTCTACCAATCTAGTCGCCACCCGGCGACGGTAGATATAAAACAACAGAACAGATCAGAGTGAGAAAGCCAATTGCAAGAGAGGCGATTGCTGTCAGAAACACAAGACTGAGCAAAGACAGAGCATGAATAGAGCAAAGGAATACACAGCAAATAACTACAATCCAAACGCCAAGGAAAATAATAAATGAACTAACTAAACACGGTCACCGCACGTTATGCGCAACAGTGACAAGCGCGTTAATACACGGTCACCGCACGTTAAGCGCAACAGTGACAAACGTACCAACTCTGACTAACAAATGAACACGAAAAACAAAGACAAACAAATAGCGGGAACGCTTGCTAATCAGTTGTCTAACACCAGACAACAGCAAGCGTTTGTGCTAGACAAAACAGACTAAACGATTCACTATCAGCCACCGCTGGAGATAGTGCAATCACAAGTACAGGACAAGACTAGGCAGTACAAATAATACACAAAACTGACAGCAATAGTAGGAGTGCTAAATGCACTCCCCAATAATAAACTACACTAGGATATTCATCAAAGAGATACAAAAAGGCTGAGGCTCTAAAGTCAGTCTTCACCAAACAGAACCTATGACGAGCAAGGAATTCTGGGAAAAAGTGACATTTATACTGAAAACCTTCAAGGGAGGCAGAATTACAAATTGCAAGATAAGTGGATGCAAATCATTCACCACAACAGCAAGCCTCCCGAATCTTGCAAGCTGACAAAAAGGCCTCTGTTCCCTGGACTGAACTATGCAACCTGCATAGGAAACCAACAAACTGTCCAGGGAATCAAGGCCAGCAGAGCAGATTCTGATATTACCCCCCCCCCCCCCTCCCTTTAAAGACGGTTTCCATATGTCTTTCAAAACAGAAGACTCCCATCCCCATAAAACAATCAAAAAGATGATTCAGAATGGCCGGGGTAGACCAACTGACTAAACCATGACGGAAACAATCAGTCCCAGAACCCCAAAAGCCATGCCCATCAGTACAACAAGTTCCAAAGTGATACCCATGAGCACCGCAACTACCAGAACAATGCCCACCGAGAGCCTTGGCATGATACACCCAGTCCCCCAGTCAAGTCCAAAGAACCTGAAACCATCACAGTTGTGCCCACTACAACTGTCTTCTCCAGCATAATGCTCATTATTGGACCAGTCCAAAGTACCAAGGCAAGAACCCCCAGGAATCTCCCAGAATGAGTCACAATTCCAAAGAGACCCCAAGAGAGTAGAAGATACCAGAGAGTCACATGGTGATCCAACAGGAACCCCCACATAACTCAGGGAAACCCCCAAGCCAAAGTCACAAGGACAACTGTCACAAACATAGTTTTCAGGAATCAGAACTGTATTAAGGCAAGTGGCACCGACGCCTTCTGGACAAGACACCACCAGGGGGACATCAGAGCACATAAACACAGAGGGCACCTCCGGGCACACTGGATCACGGAAAACATCTGGGCTCACTGGAACAGGAGCAACCACTGGACATGCTGAGGAGGCAGAACCAAACCCTTCATTTCTTTCTTCTGGGAAACAAATAACAGTAATTTTAAAGAACAGATTCGTCTTTATTCACAGTTGTTTTTTTTTTTTTTTTGCTTTGAATTGCGTACAAACTTAATCAATGAAAGTTTCATTTGGATGGAAACGGTAAGGATTATAATTTCACAAACTGTTGCTGGAGTTATAGCTGGGATGATCCTTTACTTCCTGTCCTAGTACCACCAAGAACAGAAAAGAATGCAATCTTTCTGCAACACACAGCCATTAGCAGTATTTTATGTGAGGCAATATCTTCTCAGTAGGGGGACACAAGTGGCAACTAAAAAACAGCCATATATTCTAAAACTTTCCCACTCCCATCATAGTTTTTTTTGCATAAAAGCCATACTTTAAAATACATTTAAGGTATAATTTAAATATATAAAACATTGACTTGAAGTAACAGACAATATTATCACCAGGGCTGGTCGGATACCATTTCTCACTAACTGGAACTAATTCGGATCCGGATACCCCTCTATCTGATCCGGGTCCGTTACCTGGATTCAACATTTTCCAATCCGAATCCGGGTCGGATATCCGACCCCAGTATCCGGCTGGATTCGGATATCTGGATAGAACACCGGATCCGAATCCGCCCGGATTTCGGATGGGAAATCCAAGTTTGCTCGGATTTTAAAAAATATCCGAATTGCTATTCAAAGTTCGGATAGTGGAAAAATTTCGGATTATCTGAGTAGTTCGGATATCCGGAATCTGCATGAGCACCACTGATTATCACAGTATGTTTTCAGAAATGCAGACATCAAACACACAAACATTGATTTTGGTGGCACCTGACATGTCACACAGTTTTACCTCTTGAAATGTAAAAATATTGACTACATTTCAAAAGTGGTAAAACTGTGTGACATCATGTCAGGTTGAGCCTACAGAATCATATATAAGTCTCTGTATATTACATTCATTTTTGTACTGTTCTGATCCAGTTCGGTATAATGCTTGAAGAAGGAACTTAATGTTTTGAAAGCTTGCAATTAACCATGTACAGTTAGTAATTAAAGCTATTACCGGAATCAACATTTGTTGGTTTGATGTCTGCATTTCTGCTCCACAACTAACACTGGGCCACACTTCACTTACTTCAGTATGTTTTCACTGTTCCTTTTTTTCATAGTTGATGTATGCTGTCTTTATGTATTGATACTATACATATACAGTGGGATGCGAAAGTTTGGGCAACCTTGTTAATCGCCATGATTTTCCTGTATAAATTGGTTGTTACGATAAAAAACTTCAGTTAAATATATCATATAGGAGACACACACAGTGATATTTGAGAAGTGAAATTAAGTTTATTGGATTTACAGAAAGTGTGCAATAATTGTTTAAACAAAATTAGGCAAGTGCATACATTTAGGCATCACAAAAAAATAAAATTAAATCAATATTTAGTAGATCCTCCTTTTGCAGAAATTACAGCCTCTAAACGCTTCCTGTAGGTTCCATGAGAGTCTGGATTCTGGTTGAATGTATTTTGGACCACTCCTTTTTACAAAACATCTCTAGTTTATTCAGGCTTAATGGCTTCCGAGCACCACAGATTTTCAATTATATTCAGGTCTGGGGACTGAGATGGCCATTCCAGAACGTTGTACTTGTTCCTCTGCATGAATGCCTTAGTGGATTTTGAGCAGTGTTTAGGGTTGTTGTCTTGTTGAAAGATCCAGCCCTGGCGCAGCTTCAGCTTTGCCACTGATTCCTGGACATTGGTCTCCAGAATCTGCTGATACTAAGTGGAATCCATGCGCTCCTCAACTTTGAGAAGATTCCCAGTCCCTGCACTGCACAGCCCCACAGCATGATGGAACCATCACCATATTTTACTGTAGGTAGCCGATGTTTTTCTTGGAATGCTGTGTTCTTTTTCCTCCATGCATAATGCCTCTTGTTATGCCCAAATAACTCAATTTTAGTTTCATCAGTCCACAGCACCTTATTCCAAAATGAAGCTGGCTTGTCCAAATGTGTTTCGCATCCCGCAAGCGGCTCTGTGTGTGCTGTGGGCGGAGAAAAGGCTTCCTCTGCATCATTCTCGCATACAGCATCTCCTTGTGTAAAATGCGGCAAATAGTTAAACGATGCACAGTGACTCCATGTTACTCGATAGGTCTTTGGTGCTGGTCTGTGGGTTGACTTTGACTCTCAGCATTCAATGCTTCTGTTTATCCGAGATACTTCTTGGTCTGCCACCTCGAGCCTTAACTTGAACTGAGCCTTTGGTCTTCCATTTCATCTATATGTTCCTAACTGTGGAAACAGAAAGCTGAAATCTCTGAGACAGCTTTCTGTATCCTTCCCCTAAACCATGATGGTGAACAATCTTTGTCTTCAGGTCATTTGAGAGTTGTTTTGAGACCCCACGTTGTTACTCTTCAGAGAAAATTAAAAGAGGAGGAAAACTTACAATTGACCCCCTTAAATACTCTTTCTCATAATTAGATTCACCTGTGTATGTAGGTCAGGGGTCACTGAGCTTACCAAGCCAATTTGAGTTCCAATAGTTAGTTCTGAAGGTTTTGGAATCAATAAAATGAAAACCGTGCCCACATTTATGCACCTGCCTAATTTTAGTTAAACAATTATTGTGCACTTTCTGTAAATCCAATAAACGTCATTTCACTTCTCAAATATCACTCGGTGTGTCTCCTATATGATATATTTGACTGATACTATTTATCGTAACAACTAATGATTTATACAGAAAAATCATGACAATTAAGGTTGCCCAAACTTTTGCATCCCACTGTATATATTGATGTCTGCTGTTTTTATGTATTGATAGTGTGGGAGCTGTCATTTTACTGATGATGTCAGCACTATCAACAAAGCAGGTAGAATTCATACCGCAGCAATTTAAACTTTAAGTGCATTCTTAAGTGCAACCGCAGCCTGTATGTAATTAGCGTCAGGGTGTATGTTTTCTAATATATACTTTGTTTGTCCAAGACATTCTTTAGTTTATTCTAGTGTAAATTCACCTATTGATTTTCAAGGGGAATATTTAATTCCTGCCATTCTTGCACTGTTAATGGCACAAGCCTCAAACCTGGTACAGTTGGTCATTGGGTGACTGGGGTTCAAATTCAGAAAACGGAGTGGAGCCACAAACAGCCAAACCAAATTGATGCCGAAAACCACAAAGGTCACAAACTAGGTCACTGAGTGTTAGGCAGGGAACACACTTGCAGGGCCGTTTTCCCCTGCGTTTCCCAGGTTTCCGTCGGGTTTTGCGGTCGCGTCTAACGCGTGCGTTTTCCGCGTGCGTTTCTGCGTTTGCATGGCATGTAGTGTCATGCAATGTGCGGAAAAAAGCAGAAAACTGTGCGGCTACAAAACGCGGAGAAAAACGCGAACGCAAACGCGCACAAACGCATGCGGCGCAGCGTTTCCCGAGCTAGGCTATTAATTTCAATAGCCTCTAAAATCGTGCGCGTTTTGCCGTTCGCGGCAAAACGCGCAGAAACGCATGTAGTGTGTTCCCTGCCTAAGGGTTAGAAAAGATGGCAGAGCCGACACCAGCCAAATACATACCAGGGCAACGCTGGGCCATCAGCATATATATATATTGCTGTTCTTTTTTAAATACTTGTAAGCAAGTTCAATAAAACTAAAATTCAAAAGATGTCAACTGTACTATTTGGCTAAACTACAGTATAAGGATTCACATTCACATAAAAATAATTTTTAAGCAAATTGGAATGGGATAAAATTATAATATCAATTTCAAAGAGTAAAAAAACAAAAATTTATTTTTAAGTGCTAAATAATACATACAAGCACAATTATGTGATTATAGACATATTGACATGTATTTACGCATTGACATTTTAAGTATTTCATTGTTACTGTACAGTAGCAGTATAAAAATAATCAGTCATGTTTATTTTGTTAATATATTGTACATAGTGTCCACTCAATTTTACATTTCATGACAGTTGTGTTACAGGAATGAAACCATTTCAAGCATGTAATAACTCTTACTTGCAATTTTCCACACACAGTTTGCATAAAAATGTTATAAACAATAGTTTATAAATTGTGCTGGGAATGCTAACTCATTAACAGAGCTTCCTCAATATAAAATGTTGTCAAATGATTTAGATGATATGGAAAATTATCTACTTCTTACAAAAAAATATTGTCTTGCTTGACCTAAATAACCTAGTAATTATTTCACTCCTGGAAGCACTATACACCTCTTTCATAATGATCTGAAGGGTATTACATTTGCATGTCTGCTTTGCAACATCATAGATATGTAACATCAGTGCTATGCATCACTACAGTGGACTTGCTGCCCTCTGTTAAATAAATCTGCATAATCTGATTGCAAAGCTTACCTTTGCACTGTTATGTGTCGGTAGCATTGCTCAGAATCACACAGAGAAAATATTAATCAGTACTTTGACATTTTGAGACGCTGACATGAGTTTCACACGTTAATTAGCTCTAATATGATAAAGTACTTATTGTTTAGAAAATAAACATTTAATTAAAAAAAAAAAAGATGGAGCCCAACTAAACCCAAAATTTGAAAAAGGCAAATTCATATAGCAATTAGTTTGTAAGCGAATGCAAACATTGTATAGAAACAAAGAGATGGGTGGAATGCTTTTCTTCATGGAACAAATGCACTTGCACACTGCCCTACAGCTCTATTCCTCCCCTCTCTGGATTCAGCAGATGGGAGGATCAGTCAAGTGTGTCCATGGGGTTGATTCGCTAAACCATGCTAACTCATAGCACGGCCACGCTAGCGTTTTGCATGCATTACAACGCGCGTAACGATTTTCACGAGCAAATGCGAATTTTCTGCCTTGTTTGCGCACAAAATTTTGCATTTGTGCGTGAAAATTTGCATTTGCGTGCAAAAACCGTTATGTGCGTTATAATGCGCGCAAAACGCTAGCGCAGCCATGCTATGAGTTAGCACGGTTTAGTGAATCAACCCCCATGTGACATCCAAAGTAGGAAGAACAATAGGCACTACCTGACACATTTCACAACATCCATGTATTAGATTGCAATTTGTCCTACATAAAGAAGCATCATTTATAGTTCACAGGAAGTAGGGGGTAAGTAGGGATGATCAATGAGGTGCAAATAAATCAATTGATACAGAATTATGCATGCAAGTATGTGCAGCTTAAAAATGAGCAGAACATCTGCATAATCCTGCATCATCTCAAAATTACTTGTATCTCATTGACCATTCCTAGTGGTAAGCTGCTAAAAACCTAAATCTCCTAATGGGAACCTACTAAGGCACAGAAGGTCTTAAGACTGTATGGATAGGTGTACAGCTACACATCTGCTTTTGAATTTGATAATTTCAGATGTAATCCTTATAATCTACACAATAAACATGCCTGATCTGAGAATTCATATTGTTCAAGTTGGGTTTTAGCTGAGCTTTAAAGCTGACATTGCTGCTAGTGCTTTTGTTGTACTCTATATCATCTCCAGTTCCCCTAGGCTAGAGAGAATACCAATCTCTGGTACAAACTAAATTGGAGCTTTCAAGCTAGAGCTCTCCCCATCCTTTCCTGCTGTCTAAAGACCCAAAGCAGCACTGTAGTTGTCAACTTAGCTCACACTGTATTGTAGATGGCAGAAAGACTGGTACAGGGATTTAACTATAAAATCAAGGCTTCAAGCTAGTGACTTTCTGGGAATACAGATAATAAACTGTAATATAACAGAGGTACTTGAAGACCCTATGCAGTACCTTTGAGAAGTAAGTCCAGCCCAAACTTTTTTAGTGTTAGTGAAAAGTTAGAAGACATCAGGCTTTATTGTTGCCTGTATGCATGTCAGACATTTTTCCTTCCTCTCCTGTTGTCACTTATGCTATCAGCACAACAGGATGTGAGAAAATTTTCAACAGTAACACAGACTGCAATAAAAAAAAACATTGAAGGGCCCTAACACTTTCGCATACGTCTAAAAATAATTTCTCTTGCATTATTTGGCTTCATTTGAGATAATATATTTAGTTCTGGATGGTGTAGAAAGGGTTTAGAAGCACATTTTGGCATTTACTACTGTTTGTGTCTCTACTGGGGAAGTTTTACTTCATTTTCTGCTCCTGGAATCTGCATGACTCTAACAGACAAGCATACTGATGTGTAAAAAAAAAATCTGAAAACATTATTTGTCAAAAAAAAACAAGTGCTAATTTCAGTAATACCTGTAATGACTGCACATAGTGATCATGCAAGTTTTCAAAGCTTGAATTTTCTCCTTCAAACATGATACAAAACTGGATTGGAACCATTCAAAACTGAATGTAACCAGGGGTTATGTTATCTTGTCATATACTGTAGATGCTAGTCTGAATCACAATGTGTTTTGTTTAACCACTTCCCGACCGCTGTATAGACAATTGGCAGCCGGGAAGTGGACCCCGCAAGGACCGCCGTATTGACAAATGGCGGAGGTCCTTGTAGGGGCATGGGCGGCGCGATCGCGTCATTCGTGACACGATCGGCCGCCGGGGACTGGCTCCGCCCACCTCGCGCTGTAACCCGCCGGCCGTTCGGAAGCGCCGGCGGGTTACTAACACCCGGATCGCCGCATACAAAGTGTATAATACACTTTGTAATGTTTACAAAGTGTATTATACAGGCTGCCTCCTGCCCTGGTGGTCCCAATGTCCGAGGGACCACCAGGGCAGGCTGCAGCCACCCTATGTCGCACCCAAGCACACTGATTTTACCCCCCTGCCCCAGATCGCCCACAGCACCCCTCAGACCCCCCCCCCCCTGCCCACCCCCCAGACCCCTGTTTGCACCCAATCACCCCCCTAATCACCCATCAATCACTCCCTGTCACTATCTGTCAACACTATTTTTTTTTATCCCCCCCCCTGCCCCCTGCTGATCACCCCCCACCCCTCAGATTCTCCCCAGACCCCCACCCCACCCCATGTGTACTGTATGCATCTATCCCCCTGATCACCTGTCAATCACCCATCAATCACCCCCTGTCACTGCCACCCATCAATCAGCCCCTAACCTGCCCCTTGCGGGCAATCTGATCACCCACCCACACCAATAGATCGCCCGCAGATCCGACGTCAGATCACCTCCCAAGTGCAGTGTTTACATCTGTTATCTACCCTAAACACCCACTAATTACCCATCAATCACCCATCAATCACCCACTATCACCACCTGTCACTGTTACCCATCAGATCAGACCCTAATCTGCCCCTTGCGGGCACCCAATCACCCGCCTACACGCTCAGATTGCCCTCAGACCCCCCTTATCAATTCGCCAGTGCAATATTTACATCTGTGCTTCCCTGTAATAACCCACTGATCACCTGTCAATCACCTATCAATCACCCCCTGTCACTGCCACCCATCAATCACCCCCTGTCACTGCCACCCATCAATCAGCCGCTAACCTGCCCCTTGCAGGCAATCTGATCACCTCCCACACCAATAGATCGCCCGCAGATCCGACGGCAGATCACCTTCCAAGTGCAGTGTTTACATCTGTTCTCTACCCTAAACACCTACTAATTACCCATCAATCACCCCCTGTCACTGCTACCCATCAGATTAGACCCCTATCTGCCCCTAGGGCACTCAATCACCCGCCCACACCCTCAGACCCCAGCCCTGATCACCTCGCCAGTGCATTGCTTGCATCTATTCCCCCCTCTAATCACACCTTGAGACACCCATCAATCACCCCCTAGTACACCTACCCATCAGATCAGGCCCTAATTTGCCCCGTGTGGGCTCCTGATCACTCGGCCAAACCCTCAGATCCCCCTCAGACCCCCTTCTGATCACCTCCCCAGTGCATTGATTGCATCTATTTTCCCCTATAACCACCCCCTGAGACACCCATCAATCACCTCCTGTCACCCCCCTAGCACTCCTATCCATCAGATCAGGCCCAATACAACCTGTCATCTAAAAGGCCACCCTGCTTATGACCGGTTCCACAAAATTCGCCCCCTCATAGACCACCTGTCATCAAAATTTGCAGATGCTTATACCCCTGAACAGTCATTTTGAGACATTTGGTTTACAGACTACTCACGGTTTTGGGCCCGTAAAATGCCAGGGTGGTATAGGAACCCCACAAGTGACCCCATTTAAGAAAAAAGACACCCCAAGGTATTCTGTTAGGTGTATGACGAGTTCATAGAAGATTTTATTTTTTGTCAAAAGTTAGCGGAAATTGATTTTTATTGTTTTTTTTTTCACAAAGTGTCATTTTTCACTAACTTGTGACAAAAAATAAAATCTTCTATGAACTCGCCATACTCCTAATGGAATACCTTGGGGTGTCTTCTTTCTAAATTGGGGTCACTTGTGGGGTTCCTATACTGCCCTGGCATTTAGGGGCCCTAAACCGTGAGGAGTAGTCTAGAAAACAAATGCCTCAAAATGACCTGTGAATAGGACGTTGGGCCCCTTAGCGCACCTAGGCTGCAAAAAAGTGTCACACATGCGGTACCGCCGTACTCAGGAAAAGTAGTATAATGTGTTTTGGGGTGTATTTTTACACATACCCATGCTGGGTGGGAGAAATCTCTCTGTAAATGGACAATTGTGTGTAAAAAAAATCAAACAATTGTCATTTACAGAGTATGGCGATACCACATGTGTGGCACTTTTTTTGCACCCTAACTGCGCTAAGGGGCCCAAAGTCCAATGAGCACCTTTAGGCTTTACAGGGGTGCTTACAAATTAGCACCCCCCAAAATGCGAGGACAGTAAACACACCCCACAAATGACCCCATTTTAGAAAGTAGACACTTCAAGGTATTCAGAGAGGGGCATGGTGAGTCCGTGGCAATTTCATTTTTTTTTTGTCGCAAGTTAGGAGAAATGGAAACTTTTTTTTTTGTCACAAAGTGTCATTTTCCGCTTACTTGTGACAAAAAATAATATCTTCTATGAACTCACTATGCCTCTCAGTGAATACTTTAGGATGTCTTCTTTCCAAAATGGGGTCATTTGGGGGGTATTTATACTATCCTGGAATTTTAGCCCCTCATGAAACATGTCAGGTGGTCAGAAAAGTCATAGATGCTTGAAAATTGGAAAATTCACTTTTTGCACCATAGTTTGTAAACGCTATAACTTTTACCCAAACCAATAAATATACTCTGAATGGGTTTTTTTTTATCAAAAACATGTTTGTCCACATTTTTCGCGCTGCATGTATACAGAAAGTTTACTTTATTTGAAAAATGTCAGCACAGAAAGTTAAAAAAATCATTTTTTTGCCAAAATTCATGTCTTTTTTGATGAATATAATAAAAAGTAAAAATCGCAGCAGCAATCAAATAGCACCAAAGGAAAGCTTTATTAGTGACAAGAAAAGGAGCCAAAATTCATTTAGGTGGTAGGTTGTATGAGCGAGCAATAAACCGTGAAAGCTGCAGTGGTCTGAATGGAAAAAAAGTGCCTGGTCCTTAAGGGGGGTAAAGCCCACGGTCCTCAAGTGGTTAAACTGTACATTTCCCTTGCTGGAAAATGCTGTGCCTCTTATACAGTTGCCAGCTACGGCAGGGATTAGATTGTGAGCTCCTCTGAGGGACAGTTAGTGACGTGACTATGTACTCTGTAGAGCACTGTGAATAAAAGATGTCAGCACTTTATAAATTAAAAAAAATAACAATATTAATCAACATTTAAATGTATATCTTGTAAAGAAAAAATATGCATAAGAGAAAAATAAAAGACTTTTCCTTAAAGATAACCTGAACTGAAAATAAAAAGTCAAAATAAACATACACAGGTCATACTTGCCTCCCATGTAGTCTACTCATCAATCTCTATATCCACTCCCGTGTCCTATTTGTCCACTGTGAACAAGGGAATTCTTCATCCTCCATTTTGAAAATGGCCATTACCCCATATCAGCTTCCTAGTCAGCACACTGTTAAACTGTAATATCCCCCACTTGAGCCACAGGGAAACATGGACATTACCTTGAACATTCAGTTGTAACTGACAGCAGCTGATATATAACTGACAGCAACTGGTATATTTCAGTTCTGACAAAATCTTGTCAGATCTGGAAGGAATCATTGTAAGAAGAAAATGGTGAGCTTCTGAGAGGAACTGATGGCGAGGTAAGTACAGTATGTAATTTGCAGCTAAATCATGTGTTTATTTTAAATATTTTTACTCAGTTCAGGTTCCCTTTAAACAAACAATTCTAGTTCTAGGAAAAGGAAATGAGGAAATGACAGAAATATAAATGTGATGGGTGTTAAAGCCTTTTGAAAGCTGATAATCTGTACACTCTGGTGCAATGCACTTTTTCTATTCTCATGAAGGCTTGCGATTTAAAAATTGCATGCGATTTTAAAAATACAGCGCAAGCGCAGCAGTGTGTACAGGCCCAAAGAGTTATTTGTTGGTGTTGCTGTCCCTGTTGGAGTGACCTTCAAATATTTCTTCAGGTGGGAATTTAGTGACGCAGAGAGCAATTAAAAACGTGGTTCTGACCCTTTTCCACGCTAGTCAGACCAAAAACTTTGCTGAAATTTGGAGCATTAGCTTACGTAACTGACCCATGTGTCTGTAAAAAGAAAATTAAGTGTAGCCGTAAAATCATCTCACCTTAAAAATGCCAGTGAACGCCATGGTCAGGTTTAATACTGGAATCCTCAATCCCGAAAGAATATATTTTTATCACTGATTGCAGTGAACTAAAGTGAGATGAAAGACTGCTTTTAAAGTAATAAAAAATCTATTAAAATTGATCAAAATGTATATGAACAACCCCCCCCCCTTAATAAATAATAATTGCACATTCAGGAGCATGTACCTATTTGAACCTGCAGTGCCTTAATGACTGATGCTGATTAAATCTGCAATTGCGATTTTTCAGCCTTTGCATTTTTTTTAGTTTTAAGTGAAACTTTATTTCAGTTTCAAAACATCACTGAAACAGTAACATATAATAGAACCCCAACATGGGGTATTCACTTTAAATCAAAAATATTGGTCCAGAAAGAAATACAGTTGGCAGGCAAGATAAGGCTATTGTAACATAGGACTGCGCTTTAACATTATTTTAAGTTGCTAAGAAATCAGCAGTCAACAGGTATAGTCGGTATAATCTTACATGGTGACATAGACATTCTCTCAGATCGATAATTTGTTCCTATAATCTGTCCGTGGTCCACAGAACTTATCGAAATTATGTGTTTTGTCCTCTAGTCTTGCACTGATATGCTCATATATTTCTTGTCAATATTATGGGTGATTCGCTGAAAATCTAATTCAGGTCTACTCTACATAGAGGCTACATTGACCTTAAAGGGACCCTGAGCAGACGCCATGGGTATGCATATAAGCATACCGATGGCTATTTGGAAAAGAGGAGACACTCAACAGCCCCATATGTAAGCGCTCCTGTTCCCGGGCTGGCCGCTATAAATTACATTGTAATCAGCAATTCTGACATAAAGCCGTGCTGTGATCCCGGAATAGGAAGCCTGCGGGTCCTCTCTGCGCATGTGCAGGCTTCCTGGCCTCTTCCTCCCCTCAGCATTGTTATAATTTACGTAGGCCTCAGTTAGTTGGTTTGAGTTTAGGTAAAAGGCTTGGTGTGCAGAATATACCTTTAAGACGGGTTTCTCGTAGAAGAGATGATGCTAGCAGTTACCAGTTACCATGTCCCGAACATGTCCCTGGTGCAAGGCCACAGGCCTAAACTGCCCCAGACCTATGGTCGACAGAAAGGTAAACATTACAAGCATGTGAACTGCAATATGAGGCGCGGCAGAGGGAGGGGAAAGAAGCCAGGAAGTCTGCGCATGCGCAGAGAGGGCCCGCAGGCTTCCTGTTCCGGGTCACAGCGTGACTTTATGTTAGAGTTGCTGATTAAAATGTAATTTATAGCGGCCAGCCCGGGAGCAGGAGCGCTTACATACGGCGCCGGTGAGTATATACTCTTTAGCAAATAGCCGTGGGTATGTTTATATGCATACCCACAGCGTCTGCTCAGGGTCACTTTGAAAATGCTATGTGCAGAATCTGAAAATGCTATGTGCAGAATCGGTTTGTGCTCAGCATGTTTTGTCCTATTTGGGTGATATCCCAGAAAGAGACCTTGCGGTCTTAGAAAATAATTTTATGTAAGAAAGTAGATTGACAACTTTATTACAAATATTTGAGACCTTTGGCGTTTGCATCTTTTAATCAATTTTTGTATGGTTTATATGCTATTTACTGCAATTGCAATTTTTCTGCCATTTTCACTGGAATGTACAGACTACATTCCAGTATTATTCTGAAGAATAGAAAAAAATAGTAAAAAGAAAGTTTCATCTCACTTTAAGAGGAAGCCCCCCAACATTTTCTAGTATTCTAAGCCATCTGCTCACTGCAAGATCCCAGCTTTATTTTCCAGAGTGAAACACACTGATTGCCGGCTACCCCACAGAGATTACAGGAATTGTTTGGATCAGGCAGGTATGGTTATTCTCTTTATTTCAGATAAATAATGATTAGTGCACTAACAGTGCACTTATAACTTAAATCCAATGCCAATTTACAAGAGCTGAGTACTCTGACAGGCTCACTTTAATATATGTTGCATTATACAATAATGCAATACAATAACATTTCTATAGCGCTTTTCTCCCATAGGACTCAAAGCGCTTAGGCTCTCTCAGATTCAGTAATTAGTAGGATGAAGTATTCACACAACAAAAGTTATATTTCTGCAAATGCCAGACTGAACAGGTGGGTTTTCAGTCTGGATTTAAACACGTCCAGGGATGGGGCTGTCCTGATCTGTTGAGGTAAGGAGTTCCAAAACGTAGGGGCAGCATGACAGAAGGCTCTGGGACCAAAAGTTTCCAAGTGGACTCTGGGTATGACTAGATTATTAGAACCTGTGGATCTGAGAATGCGGGGATTGCTACGCAACTGTAACATATCTTTGATGTATCCAGGGCATGGATTAATCAGGGGTTTAAATGTCAGTAGGCCGATCTTGAATAGGACCCTCCATTCTATAGGTAGCCAGTGAAGGGAATGCAGGACTGGCATTATGTGGCAGTGACGGGGTTGGTTGGTTAGCAGTCTGGCAGCAGTATTCTGTATATATTATATTTTATACTCGCCTGTATATAAGAATGTGATAAAATTATTCATAAGAAAATGACTAGCAGAAAGACATAGTTAGTCCACACAGTATAATATATAAAGTAACACATCAGAGAAGCAGACAAATGAATGTGTCATGCATTTTGACATAATTTACGAATGTGAAAATCTTTTTGTATTACTGGCACATGTAAAGGAGTGAAAATCAACACTTGAGGTAATAGTTATATTTGAAAATAAATATCTGTTAAAAGTCACAAATCATTTACACCACTTATTTTCCCATAAAGCACTCCTCTACTGCTCTGCTTAACATATATATCTTTACAGGATACATGAGGCTTAGTAAAGTATTTCAGCTTAATGCTTGGAATACACGGGTCGATTCTGAGCCATTTAGAGGGCTCGATAGATAATTTCCGACATGTCCGATCTCGCGCCTGATCGTTTCCGCACTCGATTCTACATGGAGGACAATGGGAAAAGATAAGACAAACGAATGGTAGATAAGGGAATCGCCTGCAGAATTGAGCGTGGAAAACGATCAGGCGCGAAATCGAGCGGCAAAATCGACCCGTGTATTTCCAGCATTACTTATCTGAGGCTTCTTCCAGCCCCTAGAAGTTTCTGTGTCCCAGGCCACTATGGAAAGGACAGCGGACGACTGGGTTACTGCGGAACTAGGCCTAGGGACACAGACTTCTAGGGGCTGTAAGAAGCCCAAGGTAAGTAAAGCTGCAATACTTTACTACGCCTCATGTAACCTTTAAAAGTTCATCAACCACAGTACTCCTCCTGGAATAGTGGAAGACTGAAGATCTCTGCACACATACAGAGATCTGTGGGGAGAGAGACTACTTTCATTCAGATGCTCAGATTACTCATTCTGACTTCACTGCACTTTCACAGAAGACAATGGCTGACAACTAGCGTGGTTAAAGCTAAACAAAGTGAAACCAAAACAAGTGGCTAGCCAGATCTCACTTGTGGGGTCTCCAGTAGATTTGAAGTAACCTGTGCTCCCTTGAAAGTTTCTAATCCGTTAGCATACACCTTTACATACCTGCAAAATGTCCAGATCATGCAAATACTGACTGACTCTTAATGGGTTTGAATAGAGCCATTAATTTTGCAGTCCTCATTCCCCCTCCTAATCCCTATGTTTTGCCAATGACCTACCACTGTTAAAGGAAGCCTTGGGCCCCATACACACGCTCAACAAATGTATTTTAAATGCACACTTATCAAACAACTTTTGTTGTTGAAACAACCAAACAAAAGTTGTTTGCTATTGTTCAAACAACTGATAAGATGCATCTCAAATCAATCCAACTGTTGTATAGATTTGATTGAACAATAGCAAACAACTTTTTTTGGTTGTTTCAACAACAAAAGTTATTTGATAATTGTGCATTTAAAAGACTTTCGTTGAGCGTGTGTATGAGGCTTTACTCACAGATCTTGTATATTACTAACCACAACCAAATGAAAGCCTGAATTTAAGTTTCCCAGAATATGAGACTCCTGTGTGACCCGCTAGAAATGTGAAGGTGCACACAGCACTGAAAGTCACCTGCCGTACCAGTTCAGAAAGCATTAAATGAACACCAATTGACTTTAAAATGCTAATAAAGACTTAGCTCAATATATTCCACCAATAATAGAATTATCACTTTTGGATTGACATCTTAACATGTTTCCTGGTTGATACATTTTTGACTCTTGGAATGGCTCATACTCAACTTTATGAAAACAAACAATGTGAGCAGTTCAAGCACTTATTGAATATTTAACTGTTGGAACTGATTTTTATCAACAGATAGACTCTGCAAGTAGGTGATGCTCTTCTCTTCTGTGAAAGATTGTGCTTTTAATGCGTGCACTACATCCATCTGGTGATTGTGGTGGATCTGAGCGCCATGCAAGTGCACAGTTGTCTCGCCACCAACACTCATGTGGCCACCCTTAAAAGTGACCTTTTCATTTTTTTTTTACACATAAAGTACACTGAAACTTGTGAAACAAAAGATAGTGGGGCCACACTTTTCATGTTACAAGCAATGTGCAACTATTAAGATATGTGACATTCTTATAAATTGGAATAGAGAAAGAAGACTGATGTTCCGTACCTTGATCATCAGCTGAATAAACATTTTATCTGCCTCATTCTATCGGACCTATTACGATACTGCAGAGAAAAATGTTTGTGAAAGGTTTTGTACAGCAGTGGTACTGCTTATCTCTAAAGTTTTGTATACGCTCTAGACTGAACTTGACCAAGGCATCCACTCAGTTACTGTAACATCAAAAAGCTTCCCCCTCCCGAGGTGAGTCCCCCCCAGGGGAACTTTTTGATGTTACAGGTTTTCTTTAAGTTAAGGACACATGGATCAACCTGCAGCCTGATTATCATCTGACTTTAGTCTGTTGGATAATAATCAGGCATGTGTACGCGTGTAAACAACTTGACGAGCGACTGATAACAGGCAGTTTGCCCGATACAACTGTCAGATCTATGTTGGTCTGATACCATGCAGTTGGTGAGAAGTTGTTTAAAAGACTTGTACTGGTTTTGAATGTGTAGTCCATCATTCCTCTTGCGTGCGCAGTATATTAATTGAGTTGGTTGTTTAGCCGCCTAGGCGTGTCGACATGCAGGTTGTGTGGTCATCAGGTTGTGTGGTTTGTCGTGTTGTTGTGTGCATGTTGGACGTGTGTTAGAGCCTTTAAGTCCCACACACACTCAACAGCGGTCTTTTATGCAGCACAATTATCAAACAACTTTTGTTGTGAAACAAGTTGAAACTGCCAAAAAAAGTTGCTTGCTATTGTTCACACAACATCTTGTCAGTTGTCTGAACAACAGCAAGCAACTTTTTTTGGGTTGTTTCACAACAAAAGTTGTTTGATAATTGTGCTGCATAAAATACTGCTGTTGAGCGTGTGTATGGGGCTTTAGATTCTAAAGCTAAGTACACACAGACCAACCTGCAGCCTGATTATCATCTGACTTTAGTCTGTTGGACGATAATCAGGTATGTGTACGTGTGCAAACAACTTTATGAGCAACTGATAACAGGCGGTTTGATCAATTCAACTGTTGGATCTATGTTGGTCTGATATTTGTGTCTTGGTAACCATCATACATTTTATTCATCATGTTAATTTTATCACTGTCATTACCAATTCTATAATTTGCTTTTGTATCATTCGTTGTATTTTGTCACTAATTATGTATCTTGTATTTTGGTGTATAGCATTGTCTGTATTATTATGTACCCCATGTTTGTTTATTACTTTGTACAGCGCCACGGAATATGTTGGCGCTTTATAAATCAATAATAATAATAATATCATGTAGTTGGTGCGTGTATACAAGTTGTTTGAAAGACTTGTACTTGTTTTGTATGTGTAGTCTGTCAATCCTCTTGCATGTGTAGTATGTTAATTGAGGTGGTTGTTTAGCTGTCTAGGCGTGTGGACATACAGGTCATGTGGTTCGTCAGGTTGTGTGGTTGTGTGCATGTTGGAAATGTGTATGAGACTTAAGACTTAGAACCTACTGTGTGTACAAATGTCCCCCAGGGTGAGCATGCTATATCTTTAAGAAAAAGACCAAGGGCATTGTTCCCACCGGAAGGTCTTCTCTCTTCCATAGCAACAGAATTAATCTACTGGTGGTAGCCTAAGGACATGTCTGTATGTGCTCGTGCCCAGAACACTTGCACTAGGGATTGGATATCGATTCCAACAGGTGACAAAAAAAAGTGTACATAGCATAAGTCCCTGTATCTGGCAAAGGGCACAGTTGTTTACCATGAAAAGTGTAAATACAGTACGTTGTTTCACAATTCTGACTAGTTCCTTATGTGTGGAAAAAGAGAAATGGTCGCTTTGGTACTGTAACTAAAATTAGGATGCACACCATGCAAGCACCTCAAAAAGACACATACAAACTGGAATGCAATATATAGTTCTATGTTCTCTTTCAATTTATTTACACTAAGTGCAGTTGCTCTGTTGTTATCCTGTTAGAGCTACAGATGTAATAACAGCAGAAAGCTATAATGTAACATGTTACAGTCCTGTATTATAAAATGATGGTCTTAACTGGATGATATTCTTCCTCTTCTCCATGTTGCTGTACAAATCATATTTCCCAAATGTAAGGGCAAACATCGACATCCTGGAGTCCTGGATTTGAAGATTTTGATACAACATAACAGAAAAAAATCTGTTATACAAAATTTTTGTAACTGAAGTTTTTTGGTGGTGATGAAAAACATTTGCTTGCAAAGGTGCTTCATTAAACAAAAATGAGAAGCATTTACTCAAGGCCAAATGTACTTGTTTCCTCCACAGCTGTTAACATCTTTTCAAAGAGCATGGAAAACGAAGGATATGGTGGAAGATCTAATCGATTGAAGCATGTATGGGCTCTGTAAGAAAACAAAATAAAACTGTTATCTCTTATATTGTGCTATAGACATAATATATCTTTTTGAGATGCTACTGTGCTGCTGTCTACCAGTTGGTTGATCCAGTCACATGATGTCAGAATCATTAAGAGTGTGAAAGAATAGTCTGTGTTCTGTGAAAAAAACGATGGTCGCTGGTAGCTGTGGAATGATCAAGGGTCAGCCCCAGGATGGGTGAGGCTTGCATTTGCTGCCAATCACCAACTTATAATCAATTCCATAGTCTTGACTAGTGATCACCATCTAAAAGGTGGCAAAATTATTCTTGTGAAGAGATGGGATGTTCCTCATTGCATCGTTATAAATTGCATGTCATTTTTTAGTGTTAAAAATGAGAACCTTAAGTTTGTATTTTTAATGTCACTTTATAAATAGGTTTCTTACTTTGTTTTACAAACAATATTAGCAATCCACACTAATTATCTAAAGTTTCCTTTTATTTCATTTAATGAAAATAACTAAGAGTGAAGCAGTAGTTATATACAAAACCCAATGTGAGTGCAGAGTTTGCTATCAAGCAGCAGAAGTCTGCTACCTTGTGTGGCTCACTATGGGCCAAAGTAACAGTGCAACAAGACCTTTTTTCCATAAATCTATAGCAGGCCTAAAGTAGTTCTTAAAATTTGATTCTACCATATTTGTGTAATTGTTTACTAATACAAAGCCCTGCCAAAGATTATATATTCAGTCTGCTAACCCTTATACACTTACAAATTAGTTCACCCAAAACAATTGCGCAAGACTGTTTTTGGTGCCTAGGCAAAGTGATTGCAGATGTCCCCCATTGGTGGCTCATTAGCAATTGGGAATGATAGAAAATCATGCTTGATCCCTATTGTTATATATGGCCACAGGAACCTGCAGCTCGCTCCTGGTGGTTCTTCCTCCTCTATATAGCCAAACATGTTGATCAGCACATAGCTGAACACGCCGGACAGTGTGTTTGTAAGGGGGAAGGCCACTGAAACCATCAAAAATAAACATTTTCCAAATTTGACTACAAGAGTAATGTCTAAGCAGTAACGCAGAAAGTAAAAAAATCAAAAAATCTATCCCTGCTCCTCTTCATTAACAGCACATTTTTATTGCTGTCTGTCACATGTGGAAAGGAATCCATTCACTTACAGCACCAATGTCAACTGTCACTGGGAGTCGATGTGAGAAGAAATCTCATCAACTGTGAAAAAGATATCAGCAGAACAGCATTAAAAATATACATGGACTCTTATGTTTTCTGTCTCTATCCAAAACTATAAAAACAAAAGTTTTGTGTACAATTTCATTTTTTTAGACAGCAGGGAGAGATCAGAGCGCTTCCCAAGACAGGCTGCATCTTGATGACTAACAGTATAAGTGTGCAGAGCCTAATTATAGACAGAATACACATTTTGCATTCAAAACAGATGCACCAAATTAACAGTGATGGAAGATGTTAGCGTCCAAATACAGTTTGCATGCAGAGTGCTTCGCACTGGACCCCTCCACCATGACGAGGCCACCCCCCTGGAAGGGACCCTGACCTCTAACTAGTTAGCAAACAAGCTTAGTGTGAACCTGGGGCTGGGAGCTGCTGGCCATAAAATGGTTTACACATTTTTTAGACAACGGGCAAAGATGACAATTTTGTTGCTAACCATCACTAAACAAGTAAAACAGTGGGCTTTCTATCAGGGGCGTAACTAGAAATCACTAGGCCCCCCAGCAAAACTTTAGATGCCCTCTCTCCCCTTGCTTTCTGCACAGATAAACTGAGAACCAATGTTCTTCAATTGGCTGGTGCACACCTGAATGTGTTTTCCCCATGCAGATAAACAGAGACAATGTGAGCTGTGCTTCACTGCTGTCTATCAATTACATTAGCTTCTGTGATAAAATGTGCATATTTTCACACATACAGACATGGTGTGCAGAGAACGCATACAAAAAACGGACAGACAAGTGTGCCCCCAGTCTCAGCTTATTACACCCACTCTGTCCACCTCTGACGGAGCAGAACTGGCTCTGCAGACTTCTCCAGCATCACTACAGTACACAGCACTTGGAAGGGGTAGATAGGTTGGGGACTGGGCGCTGGACACAAGAGCCTGCTGCACTCTGAATAGGTACTGTCTACAAATCTTTATCTGCAAAACTGTATGATTTCTTATCAGCGGCTGAGCAAATGCAGTCACTAGAACAGTCAGTCAAGGAGCAGAAAGCCATTTCTCTCTGTGCCTTTAGCTGTCAGTCTCTCAGGACACGGAAAACAAACTTCTCCACCCTTGGGGTCCCCTCCCGCTTCTGGGCCCCCTGCAGCTGCATCCTTTGCAGGGTCTATTGTTACGCCCCTGCTCTCTACTGTGTTACCTACGTGAACATATTGATGAAATAACCCCACCCAAATGGAGCCTTGTGCAAATCATATGTAATTTTGGCTAACCTTGATTGTAATGCAATTGCACTGATAGCAATGGCAGAGATCTTGTGAAGAACTTACTTTATAGGTATTACCAGTGGTACATTTATACTCAAAACATTCTCCTACCATTGGCAATCTCCACTGACCCAAGGAAGGCATTAAATTAAGCAAATTGAAGCCTCTGGTTGCTGGTTAATTAAACTGCTGCCAACTAATTGATCAGCTGCTGCCTTTGATTGTCTTGATTTATTTTCTTTAGTTTTTAATAACGTGCATGTTAGGAGAATTTCCTTCTCATGACTAGTAAATATACTGCAGCTCTGAACCACTGCACATGTGCTAGGCATGAAGGCATTAAGCTAATGTTGCTATTTGTATTTAGGGGAAATGTACGGCACCATTTTTTACTACTGGTGGGATTGGCAAAAAATATTTTGAGTTCAGGTGGATTTGTATCCAAGCAGTGCATTTTCTTATACAGAAGTTCTGAACCCGTGGATTCTAACCTATTTTTTCATACCCACAACTGCACATACCATGTATACCTAAATATAAGCTGTTCCGAGTATAAGCCAACTTTACCCCCTCAAAAAGTGAAATAAAAAGTGACCTGAATATAACGTGAATTCCAGTATAAGCTGAACACACAGTGTTGGTCCAGATGGTTGGATCTTGGAGAACCTGTTTCGGATAAAACTATTTGCTCTGATATATTTGATTAGATCCTATCGATCTTTGCGACATTATATTATACTGCCTCTACCGAGGTTTATAAAAAACGTTGTGCAAAATATTTCTCCCATTTTGCATTTGTCCAAGGGACAGATAGTTATATTGTGACAAACATTCTCCATTTTCTATATACCAGCTGAAGGTACGGTTATATCACCCATTTTCGCACTGTGACATGTAGGTGTTTTTATACCAATAAATGGTATCATCCTGATTCAAAATTTCTTGCTTATACCTATTATAATACAATTTTTTGTGTGTGTATATACCCTCCTTCCCACACTCCTGAGGAAGTAAACGTATCTCATGAAATGCACGCATCGAGCCAAGTGCTCAGCCCTATACAAGCATACGAGTGTTGTCAATTTATACTAATAATCTCAGTACAATTTATACGGAAGGGTGGGTTTGTCACACCTCTGGAGATTTCTGAGAAATCATATATATTACCCACATGGGGTTTATATTGATAATATGGGTATGATATGCAAAACTGACATTTATTGTGTCTTTCTTTTAAATTGTTTGTTGTATATGTTGTGGCCAAAGCCAGAAGTTGGCCAAAGGGAGAACTGGATGGCCATTTCTCAAAACGGCAAATGTAGTTGTAACATCACCAGCCAAAGTCCAACATTGGCAGGCCAATGTGCAAAATGGATTTCCTGTCATTTCACTATTTGCCTGGTGTCATGTCACCTTCTTGGACATGACAGAATCTGGAAAGTTGGGAAGGTTAGGGTTAGGCAGAGTAGAGGATGAGGTTAGTGGGAGGTACAGAAGAGGGGAGGATAATAATAGACACAGGAGAGAGGAGGTCAATTTTAAGCAGAGGAGAGAGTAGGTTAGTTAGTTAGGTTAGGAGGGTGAAGGTTAGTGTTATATTAGTGTTATGCGACCTGCATAGGCCTGCAGGTCGCATATTCGAAAGAAAACAATTTTTTTGGTAACCTTACCAGCCAAGGTACAATGTTTTCTCTTATATTTGACCTTGGCCACATCTCTTGGTCACGTCCCACACAGGGAAATATTTTAGAGTTGTTTTTTTTTAAACTAAAGTTTTTTCATTAAACCATTTGCTCTAAATAAGTAGGGAGTTAAATATTACCCCTTTATCTATTTACCTAGGGGATGAACATCTGGCGGTCCACTTACTTTAAAAGAGGATGCCAAAATTCCCTCATAGGTCACTGTCCAGGACCTACTTTCAAATGCATGGGTATGCAAAAATACATAGAGCTTTTGTTAGCTTTTAGCTATTGTTATGATAATGAATCAGAAAGATATGTAGCCCACTGGCACACAGAGAAACTGACAGGGAACTGAGATAAAGCATTGAATGCAAATAATCACTCCAGGCAGCCACAATAGAACATCACATTGCATGAATAGAGGGATAAGAAGTGGGCACAGGAATAACTTGTCCCCTTGGTTTGACTTTATGTACACCAATAAAAGTTACTCCTTTACTAACTTTTTATCCCTCTATTCATGCAGCTTTAGCTATTGCAACATAAAATTATTGCTGGGAATAACAGAATTAAATAATATACAATGACACAGTGACATTGACAGTGAAGGACAGACACAGACAGTAAGCAGACCTAGATAGTGGATAGTGATTTTTTTGGAAAATTTGGCATCATACTGAATTATGCCTGTCACAGCTATCTCACGAAAGTAACCCAACAGTATAATAATAATATTCCATATTAGTTCACAGTAAATGTATATTAAATAAACGCTAACCCTCTGCTGAAGATTTCAGTAATCCATCATATAAAGAGAAAAAATTAAGAGCAAACTTATAATTACTTCTGTTTGCTGAAAGTCAGGTCTTTTGGTTGGAGATAACGTTCAAAAGTTTTTGTGTCTGTGCTGAAATCATTGATAGATAGACCTAAACTGAAGATGAGTGTCTATTTAAAATATTCTAAGCTTTTGCTTTCACATACCAAAAAGAAAGTCATTTTGTCATTTAATTTGTGCCAAGAACATGATACACCTGCAGGGGTTGCCATAGTGGAGGTGGTCTGTCCAACACAACTAAAGTGGTGGAAATCTGTTCCCGAGAAGCCCGGATCTTTCACTTCATAGATTAATAACTGGTGTGAATGTTGCATTCCTGTGGTAAAGTGAATGAACTCTCATTTCTGCAGAAGTACCTTGGCAGAGCTGTGATTTTCCCCCACTTCTCAACACAGAAACGCCTTGGTCCGTTGCTGCCTCTGAGGGAAGCAAAACCTTCATATGGTATACTGGAAGTACCTGTAACAAACTGCAAAAACAAAAAGAGTGTAAAAAAAAACCTCATTTAAACATTTATAGATTATAGATTACAAAGGAGTAAATTCTGAAACTTACACTGGCAGCCATATTTAGGAAATTTTGCCACCACAGTATAGTATGAGCCCAGCTGGACTTATATTGTTTCAATGGATTGTTCTACTAAACCTTCACACTACATAGCAGGCAAGATTGCCTACAAATTACAAAACTAGATTGCCACATGTGTGGCTATGACTAGGCACAAAGGTTTCATCATTTTACCAAAACACTCAATATTGCAGTAAAATAAACTATAATGTATACAAAGCTCTAAAATGGTGTTTCTGCTCATATGTACTCAAAATAACAGAGAATGAGGCTTCAATCAATAAGGTAATATACCTCCATCTTTAATTTGCTTTTACTCCAACATACACGTTATCAACTGCTTCTGTTAGCATTGCAGATTTTACTCTGCAGCAGCCATTCACCAGAGGCATCTGTGGAGGGAGCTAAAGATCAGGGTGATGGCAAGAAGACCCTCCAATCTGAAAGATTTGGAGCTCATTGCTAAAGATGAATGGGCAAAATTACCTGTGGAGACATGCAAAAAGCTGGTCTGCAATTATAGGATGCGTTTGATTGCTGCACTAGCCAATAATGGCTTTTCTATTGATTATTGAGAAGGGTATGAATAATTTTGGACTGGACATTTTTTGCTAAAATGTAAATAAAAGCTGAGAAATGTTTTTTTTCCTTCACAATAATGCCTCCTGTACATTGTCTTATTATCTTTTGGGAGACGCCTATGTCATTTCCCTTAAAAAAAAAATTACTTGCTAGTTGAATAAAAGTAATTTTATGTCAAAATTTGCCAGGGGTATGAATAATTATGGACAGCACTGTACATTGTTCATTAAGGCTACTTGCACACCAAGACGTTGCGTTAGGTGCTACGTTAAGGTCGCATAACGTGCACCTAACACAACGTATGGTGCTGCAAGTGAGGACGGTAGAGTGAGCCGCGTCAGGCGGCTCGATTCCTATAATGTCTCCCAGAGTGGCGCTGATTGGCCAGCGGGACCACGTGATGCGGAGCGAGACACTCCGCATCACGTGGTCCCGCCGGCCAATCAGCGGCCGCCAGTGCAGTGAATATTAAGTAGCCATGTGCGCGGCTACTGTAGCTGGCTCTCCCCGCCTCCTCTCCGCCCCCACTGCGCATGTGCAAACAGTCTAACGCGGCTATAGCCGCTGTAACGCCGTAGCATGCTGCACTTTCCGGAGAACGTGCAGCGTTACATGTAACGCAACGTGGGCTGTGTGAACAGCCCACTTGTGTTGCATTGCTGTGCGTTGGGGAAGCGTTACAGGCGCACTAACGTGCGCCTGTAACGTCTTAGTGTGTAAGCAGCCTTAAGCTTGTATAGGCAGTGGAGAAAGTTTCTGACAGACTACTTAAGCGGAGCCTGGAACAGATTATAGCTTGTTTACTATTAGTATAAATAAAGTGTAACACCTTATGCAACACCTAATATTGGGGTTGATATACCTGTATCTAAAAAAATACTATACAATAATGTGAGTATGATGCATATTTGAACAAAACCTTATTTTAAGTCATTTCAAGCACACTCATATATAAATACACTACCATTTTAACATAAGTCTTGTAAGGCAATTTTTTTTCTGGTAATTACCTGTAGCAAACGGAGACGCTGTTCATTATTAAACCTTTCAACAGCTGCCCAAAACCATCGAATGACAATATGATTGTCATGGTAGCCTGAGAACAATTAAAAGATAAGAAAAGTTAGATTCAGTTTGTTGGCAACAGCTTCATTATTAAAGCATTTTTTGTTGGATTTCCTTAAAGGACCACTACAGCAAAAAAAAGAAAAAAAGTAAGCAGCTAAAATCTGTCAGAACCGACTAGTCCACTAGTGTTTTCTTTGTTTTAAAAAGCTTTCCCTGAACGGCAGTTGTTCAGTCCAATTGCCAAAATAGTGTGCAAGCAAGTAGGGAGGATGACTGGTGTCTTGCTATTTTAGCTTTTACCCTTCCCTCCTTCCCAAACTTACTTTTATCCTTCCCTCTTTCTCACACTCACTTTTACCCTTCCCCTTTTCCGCAGACTCCGTTTTACCCTACCCTCCTCCCCACACCCACTTTCACTCTTCCCCACACTCACTTTTACCCCCTTCCTACACTCACTTTTACCCTCTTCCTACACTCACTTTTACCCTTCCCCCACACTCACTTTTAGCCTACCCTCCTCCCCACAATCACTTTTTACCCTACCGTCTTACCCGTCCCTTTTCCCCCACACTCACATTTACCCTACCCTCCTCCCCACACCCACTTTCACTCTTCCCCACACTCACTTTTACCCCCTTCCTACACTCACTTTTACCCTTCCCCCACACTCACTTTTACCCTACCCTCCTCCCCACACTCACTTTTACCCTACCCTCCTCCCCACAATCACTTTTACCCTACCGTCTTACCCGTCCCCTTTCCCCCACACTCACATTTACCATACCCTCCTCCCCAAACTCTCTTTTACCCTACCATCCTCTGGCCAGAGCGTCTCAGTCATCCTCACAGCTGCCACCCAGTGTCCACACAGACAGAAAGCATGCTGTTTTACAAATTACATACACCAGGTGGCAGCAGTTAGAAAGGATGCAGATGACTGCTTCTCTTCGGCATCCTGTTTAGTTCAGCAACGCTACTTTCAGCATCTCAAACTTGAACTCTGTGCAGTCAGATGGGCACGGCATGACTCAGCACTGCCTGTGTCCTGGTAGCGGTGACATTCCAGAGCTGAGCTCTGTACAGAGACATCACTAGCCTGGTAACTAGCAACATGTTCTGTTGTTATGGAGGGGAGTGGAGTGATGATGTGGCAAAAACTTTGGCTGGATCTCAAGCAAGATGTTCTGGCATTTCGGCTCTCTTGCTGAAGCATTGAGGAGGGTCACGGTACACGTGCAAGATTCTGGGCAGAAGCAGCTCTGCTCGGCTACCTCGGCTTTACTTTCTATGCTCATATTACTGATAATTGATCTGTTGTCCAGAGAACAGGTCACATATGTCTGAGTAAGGCCTTGTTTCCATCTGTGCGCTTCTGTCCGCTTTTCAGCAACATGTATCAATCTGTAACATTGATGTGCTGATAAAAAGCGGATAGAAGCGGACAGATGGAAATAAGGCCTAACACATAGCCAAGGGGGGGGGGGGGGGGGATGCTGAGACCATTTAGAGGCTGATGAAGATGTCAAACAAACCAGTATACCTACAGTAGTGCAGGTATTTTGTATGTACCTATCCAGATGACTGTTAATAGTGTTTGTAAACAATGTGCAGTCTGAGGTTCCTCATATCTTGTAAAAGAGCAAAGTTCGTAAAGATTTGCACATGTATTTTTGATCAGTGGTGTTTTAATGTGGCATATATATGTTAGAACTACCATTACTTCATGCTCACATCTTTTCCTACCTCTCTTGAATTGTGTAAAGCATTAGGTATGTGTTGAATAAGCACAGTTATGTTTTAGAATGCATTTCACATTACATTTTCTGAATAAATGACTCCTGTAATAAAACAGTGGATCTCCATTCACCAGTCATTCATGTAGAAAACCAGAAAAGCGAAGGAAATGCGCTTGCAAAACTTTTACTTTTCTTCTGAATGTAAAATACAAAAATACAAATCAGTGGTATCTGGACTGCATAGATTCCTATTGCTCACATTTACAACACTTATAAAGCATAGCTAAAACATTCACCTCCTCTGTACTCTGTGTTGATTCTCCAGTCCCCTAGATCAATCTCAGCCGTCCCGGCAATAACCAGCTCCAGCTCCCTTGCATCAAACACAGAAACCAAACGAGCATCGGCCACCTGAGGCAAAGAAACACAAATGATAGAAAACACTTCCAAGATAATGGGCACCACTTTTTACACTTCATAATATAGTCTAATGAAGTTCATGGGTATCTATGTCCGCCGTCTGCATCCACGTCAGCCATAGTGCGCATGACTGTGAATATAGCATAATAATATAGCATAATTCTTTATATGTATTATTGATGTTCAACTTGAATGTCCAGTTCTCATATGTTACCTAGTCCTGTGTAGGCACAGCTTTGTTTGTATGTAGGCATATGCTCTTGCATTAGTAAACATCAATAAAATCAGTTCAAGGTGCCCTGTCTACTTCTTGCCACCATCCGCTTCTGGCATCCTTTACGTCCAGAGCTGCAGACTGCATTGGTATCAGGAAGCACAGTGCATGGCCCAGGAACATAAAGGCACTCTGCTTGCTAAACTGTCACAGGTTTTATTTAGATTTAGGCTTCAAAACAGAATACATAGAGATTGCATCAGAGAGTTATTTTTTGTGAAAAATGTTTACATATGCATTTTTAAAGGTTAAAAATATTGTAGCGTTTTGGTTTCAGGTCTATACGGAATATCAAACATAACATTATGTAGGATAACCCGCAGAAGGAAGTTTCTTCATTTACTTTAATACAAAAGCAACTTGATTGGAGGCAACTAGTGCAAGAAGGCCAGCTATCATTCCCTTCTTTATATTGAGGGAATATCTAATCTTTACTACACAGAAGTAAAATAAAATACCCTTTCTAGTTACCAAGATCGCCAGTCCTACTAAAGGGAGCTCTACACAAATATAAACTCTAAGGGCCCTTTTCCACTGGCAATCGCAATCACAAATCACAAACGCCAGCGACTGCGATTTTTCATTAATTCTGTTATGCGATTGCGATTTGTGATTTTCATTTGCATTGCATTATCACTGTAAAAATCGCTCCAGCAAGCGATTGCGATTTGCGATTAGCGATTTCCAAATCGAATCACTGTAGTGGAAAATACTTCTCGTGATTTCTATGATAAAGTAACAACTCTAGCAATTTAAAAATCACTAGCGATTTGCGATTTTGCGATTCAGCAATCACAATCGCTCTAGTGGAAAAGGGCCCTAAGGGCCTGTACACACTGAAAAACGCAGGCAAAAACGCAAGCGCATGCGTTTTTAAAGTGCCTGTAGTTTTAAAAACGCATGCGCTTTTGCGCGTTTGCGTTTTTCTTGTAATTGCTGATTGGCTAAAGAATCCTTAGTTTTTTTTCTAGTTTACATTTCAACAGGAATCAGGACATTGCAGAGTCTTCTGGTATACTGACTTCTGAAAAACGCAGGCAAAAACGCAAGCGCATGCGTTTTTAATGCGTTTTTCATGCGCTGCGCTTAAAAAAGCGCAGCAGGCACTGCGTTTGCGTTTTTTTAAAAACGCATCGCACCAGTGTGTACAAGTCATCACGATTTTCATTCTTTTTCAAAAGACCTTGCGTTTTTAAAAACGCAACGCAAGCGCAGCAGTGTGTACAGGCCTAGTCTGGAAAAATTCCAGATTTTAAAAGGACTCAGAGCTCAAAATATTAAAAAGATTTATACATACCTGGGACTTCCTCCAGCCCCATCCGTTCGGATCGCTCCCATGCCGCCGTCCTCCACTGTCTGCAGCTTCGGGTACTGGGTTCCCGCACTTCCGTCAATCGGATCCACTCTACCCAGGATAAGTGTGCCCTCTACGTATCTCTCCAGCGACTGCTGGAGACGTAATTGACGGGGCCCGGTTCCCGAAGCTGCGGGAAGCAGAGGATGGTGGCGTGGGAACGTTCCGAGCGGATGGGGCTGGAGGAAGCCCCAGGTATGTTTAAATCTTTTTTAATATTTTGAGCTCCGGTATACTTTAAAATAAATGTAACTTTTTAAACATAGTTATTTCTATGCTAATTGTAATGCTTAACCTCCTTGCCGGTTATTTTTTTTTATTAAACGCAGCTAGCACTTTGTTAGCTGCGTGCATATTACGATCACTGCTGCCGCCCCCCCCCCCCCCCCTCCAGACCCCTTACGCAGCCTGGCCAATCCGTACCAGGCAGCGCTGAGGGGTGGATCGGGATTCCCTCTGACGTCCATGACGTCGATGACATCATCCCGCCCCGTCGCCATGGCGACCGGGGAAGCCCAGCAGGAAATCCCGTTCTGAACGGGATTTCCTGCGTACTCTGATCGCCGGAGGCGATCGGAGTGTGTGGGGGATGCCGCTGCTCAGCGGCTATCATGTAGCAAGCCCTGGGCTCACTACATGATTAAAAAAAAAAAAAAAAAGTGCTGCGCTGCCCCCTTGCCGCAGGAATTGGACCGGCAAGGGGGTTAACCAATGTATTTGTAAGTAAGAATAAAAAAAAACTCTAATACATATTATACTGAAAAAAGATATGAACATAACATGGATATTCAATAACCACCTGCAAAAACTTACATACTGTATACTTAACTGTACATTTTGTTAATTCATGGGCAGCCATTCATAAAGATAAGTTTAGTAAAGAATAGTGAATTGAGACTTATTAGTTATTATTTAAAATACCTATCATTCTAAATTCTCCCACACAGTGGCCTAGCAATAGGGGATGCAGAGGTTGTTTGCAACTGCACCAGGGCCCCTGGACCTAAGAGGCCCACAAGAGACCCCCTCCTTCAGCCACTGTATTAGCTCTACATTTGTGTTATACTGGCAGGGCCGGATTATCCCACTAATCATTCCAAGCACCTGATTGGGGCCCTGTCGGAGTCTAAAGGGCCCCATCAGCATGTAATCCTTCCCTGGTACACTAGCTGCTGGCTCCTAATACCAGCAAGGCTCCTGTGGTCCTGCTGCTGGTGGTGGGAAGGGCAATAGATAACGGAGCTGCTTGTTTTTTTAACTTCTAAAGTTGTGCTCCCCACTTCAGTTATTGGTTTAGCCCTTAGATGCCGCTGAGCTGTTGCTGTGTGTTGCCAGGCAACAGCAGGAAGCCGGGTTCTGCTCTAACGGAAGCAGCCCTGGCTTGGCTTCCTGCAAGATTGCATTGCCTGTCTCTGCTCTGGCTGTTTCCCCCGAACTATATTCCCTCTCCTCCCATCACAGGCACATGAGCTTCAGCATGAATCAGGAGAGGAGAGCAGGCAGCAGGCTTTCTATCAACTCCAGCGTCTTTTCAGAGGGCCATCTCTGAAACTGTCTCATGTTACTCCTCCCTGCATGAGCCTCCTCTCCAGTCCCAGGCAGCTAGCTGGCAGGGATCTCCCAGTCATCATCTGCAAAGGGGTAGAGAAATCTAAGTTATGACTTTTAATATGGTTTGATTATTTCACAAAGCTTTTCTCTTGACTCACTCTGTGTGTTGTGTTGTGAAAGGCTGTGTGTTGTGGTGTGTCAGGCAGTGTCTGTGTGTTGTGCTGTGTCAGGCAGTGTCTGTGTGTTGTGCTGTGGCTGTGTGTTGTGCTGTGTCAGGCAGTGTCTGTGTGTTGTGCTGTGTCAGGCAGTGTCTGTGTGTTGTGCTGTGTGTCAGGCAGTGTCTGTGTATTGTGCTGTGTCAGACAGTGTCTGTGTGTTGTGCTGTGTCAGACAGTGTCTGTGTGTTGTGCTGTGTCAGGCAGTGTCTGTGTGTTGTGCTGTGTGTCAGGCAGTGTCTGTGTGTTGTGGTGTGTCTGTGTGTTGCTTTGTGTCTGTGTGTTGTGGTGTGTCAGGCAGTGTCTGTGTGTTGAGGTGTGTCATGCAGTGTCTGTGTGTTGTGGTGTGTCAGGCAGTGTCTGTGTGTTGCGGTGTGTCTGTGTGTTGTGGTGTGTCAGGCAGTGTCTGTGTGCTGTGGTGTGTCAGGCAGTGTCTGTGTGTTGTGGTGTGTCTGTGTGTTGTGCTGTGTCAGGCAGTGTCTGTGTGTTGTGTTGTGCTCTGTCAGGCAGTTTCTGTGTGTTGTGCTGTGTCAGGCAGTGTCTGTGTGTTGTGCTGTGTCAGGCAGTGTCTGTGTGTTGTGGTGTGTCAGGCAGTGTCTGTGTGTTGTGGTGTGTCTGTGTGTTGCGGTGTGTCAGGCAGTGTCTGTGTGCTGTGGTGTGTCAGGCAGTGTCTGTGTGTTGTGGTGTGTCTGTGTGTTGTGCTGTGTCAGGCAGTGTCTGTGTGCTGTGTTGTGCTGTGTCAGGCAGTGTCTGTGTGTTGTGCTGTGTCAGGCAGTGTCTGTGTGTTGTGCTGTGTCAGGCAGTTTCTGTGTGTTGTGCTGTGTCAGGCAGTGTCTGTGTGTTGTGGTGTGTCAGGCAGTGTCTGTGTGTTGTGGTGTGTCGGTGTGTTGTGGTGGGTCAGGCAGTGTCTGTGTGTTTTGTGAGGGAGAGGGATGAGGTGAATAAAGGGGACATGGGGGCTACGAGGTGGCACAGGGACTACAGTGTGGAAACAGGGGGAACAGAGTAGCACAGGTGGAACAGAGGGGCACTAGGGGATGCACAGGGGGAACAGAGTGGACACGGGGGGGCCCAGATCTGCCATATTGCTTAGGGCCCCATTTGGCCTTAATCCGGCTCTGTATACTGGTAATGATCCCCGCTATCTGTGCTTTGAATAGTGCTAATAATTAAATTGTTCCTCTTCCCTGCTTACACCACTCTTCTACCGCAGCTGTCCTAGCAGGTTCTGGTGCTTCCTATCAGTTGTTAAATGTAAAGTGCTTGAGGGGACCCAATTTCTTATAGAAATACTACAGTCACTGTGACTGCCTAACAAATGTATAAACTTACTTCATAAAAGCCTCTCACAAGACTTTCAGTCTGCTGGACAACCCCTCTTTCAATTCTCCATTTCACCATTTTTTCAATATATTCTTTTTTGTTCTTCTCGGTTACAGGTATATTTGCACCTCCTGGCTTCAGCTCTCTCTCTGTAATCTTTTCAAGCAAGAATATCACTTTTAAGTATACACATTAAGGCTTTTCTTTCTCACATGCATTTTCTTTTTTGGCACAGCAATTACACAACAGAAACCACACAGAAGAGAAATGCAATGTACAAACTAAATTGCAAAAATTATGTTTTGTAAAATATAAATAAAAACAAAATGCAAAAAAAAAACAAAAAAAAAGGACAAATCATATACACCCTAACTGAAAATAGAAGAAAGACAGCTTTGCATATGTTGAATCTTATAGTTTTACAAAAAAATATGTGCTCAATTTTGATTTGACTCCAACAACACGTACGAACGTACAAATGGTCGATCACCATATAAAATAAATGGCATACAGTTGGGAACCTCAATCTAAACAAGAAAAGGGGAGCGCTCCATGGTGCATTCACTTCAAAAAACTTTTATTGCGCATAATCAAAACATACTCACAAGAATAATCGCTTGTCAGCGGAGCTGCCCTTCCGCTTATTACCCAGGCGGCCGAGTCCGGTCTCCGGTGTTGATGGAGCTCGTCTCGCAAGGGGATGGGCGGGGCTTACTCCGGGCGTGCCTGATACGTCATTACGCGCCACACGGCGCCTCCGTCAGATGTCAGATGCATGTGACGAAGGCGCCATCAACACTGGAGACCGCGCTGCTTGCCACAGTCAGAGCGGACTCAGCCGCCTGGGTAAAAAGCGGAAGGGCAACTCCGCTGACAAGCGATTATTCTTTCTCATCTTGTGAGTATGTTTTTATTATGCGCAATAAATGTTTTTTGAAGTTAATGCACCATGGAGCGCTCCCCTTTTCTTGTTTAGATTGCTGCAAAATCCCCTAATCAAGGAGCAGAGCCATGCAAGATCTTTTAAAAGACTGAGAGGACTCCTAGAATAGTGTGGGACTGCAGTAGTGTGAGCGCAAGACCTTTGTTCGGAGTTGGGAACCTCAGACTTGGAGAAGGACTTAAGGTGACCACTAATGGTCCAATTTCTAGCAAAAAATCACTAGAGCGATCAGAAATTCTGATTGGAATGGTTGTAAATAATCTCCATTGGTGGACACAATCGATTATGAATGAGTGAAAAAAATGTAGTCCGAATGAATTTTCGTCGAACCAAAATTTTGATTTTCTTGTTGGTTGTGATACATAGGAAGCAAAGATTGGTTCGTTGATGGTGTAGTGAACGATGTATTACAATATTTCACTTCCGATCAGAATTTCTGATCACTCGAACGATTTTTCGCTAGAAATTGGACGATTAGTGGCCAGCTTTAGGAATACTGGTTGATAACAAGTTAGGTAATCGTATAAATTGCCAAGCAGCAGTAGCTAAAGCAAATAAAATGGTGTGATGCATAAATAGGGAAATAATATCTTGAGATGCTAGTATACTACTTCATCTGTATAAATCACTTCTGATGGGATACAGTTTTGGGCACCACACTATAGAAAGGACATTGACCATATAGAACAGGTACAAAGACGGGCAACTAAATTAATCAGAGGGATGGAAGAGCTCACTTACCAAGAAAGGTTGGACAAACTGGACTTATTTAACTTGGAAAAAGGCGACTGAGAGGTGACCTGATTAATATGTATAAGTACATCAGAGGGCAATACAAAAGTTTGGCAGATGAGCTTTTTGTACCTAGGGTTGTACAACAGGAACAGGGGACATGATCTGCGTATGGAGGAAAAACATTTCCCTTTTAAGGCTAATTGGCCCAGGCCTTGTAAGGTTATTCACTTTCCCCTCAATCAACTAGGATATGTGCAGATTCAAGATGGTGTTTTGTTTTGTTTTTTACTTATTTATCATTTTATTTTTTTTCTTGGTAGGACTTGATGGACGGATGTCTTTTTTCAACCAATCTAATTATGTAACACAATTCAAAGACATTAGTACTTTACAGGTTGGTGCTCTCTGTAAATGTTTGGGAATTGAGGAAAGCGAAATATTGCCCTAGTTTTTTCTGTCATAGGCTTTCAGCTTCTTAGCCCTTCAGTTTATACAAATCTTTTCTTTTTGTCTTTGTGAATTAGTCTAAGCAGAACTTTGTGTGTTTTTTTGGTAATCTGTAACTGAACTGTTTCTCTGTATAATTTCTTTCAGCCTTTTACACACGGAATCATTCAAATCCACATTGATAACACTTATAAATGCGAATTCCCTGAAATAGCTGTAAGCAAGCAGAATAAGTGATTCTGTTTAGTTAAGGGCTATAGGCGTGCTATAAAACAGAGTTCCCAGATACATACTTGACTCCCAGAGACAAAAAAGGACCTGCATTAGTATTGCCAATATTTCCTTTTGTACATTAACTTTATTTTACTGTATAGCTGTACATCAATACAGCCATTTTACTGCTGTACTGATTTCACACTTCCCAATACAAGTGTCATATTCTGTTACCTTACAAATACAGAAATGCTGGCATTTCAAAGTTATGCATATCACAAGTGATGTTCAGTAATGTTTATACATTTTTTTTGTAAATAGGTACCCTTATAAAATTTCAGCAGAAGTGCAGTTTTAACACACTTTTCTGTTATGCTCATCAGTTGTACCCACAAACTGACCTCAGGACAACTGTAACGAACAGGATATGTAAGCTGCCATATTTATTTCCTTTTAAAGTGGGCCTGAACTCTTGCACAGGACAGAAGGAACACAGAGAAATGCACCCTGAATGTATTTAGAGAGTTTTGCCTGTTCCCCCTTAGTTGTGTCTAATCACAAGTTGTAATTTGATCCTCTCCTGTGTCACATGACTGCCTATGGCAGATAAACAGATAAGCCCAGTTGAAAGCACAGGCTGTAAACAATACATATGCTTCCATGAATCAGGAAGTAGAAACTGTGCAAATTTATTTTCGGATTTGTATCCGCTATAACAAATACATGTTATTTGTTTAAAGGTTATTATGCTGTTGTGTATCTTTTAGAGCAGAGAGGAGTTCTGAGTTCAGGTTCACTTTAAACAATACTGGTTGCCTGGCTAGCCCACTGATCATCTGTCTCTAATACTTTTAGCCATAGACTCTAAACAAGCATGCAGCAGATCAGGTGTTTTTGACTTTACTGTCAGATCTGACAAGATTAGCTGCATGCTTTTTTCTGTTGTGATTTTACACTACTGCAGCCAAATAGATCAGCAGTGCTGTGAGATGACTGGTATTGTTTAAAGAGACTCTGAAGCGAGTCTAAAAGCATGTTATTACTGTAAAGCACTATAGATAGTGCTAAACTGCCGCATCCCCGCGGCAAAACGAGGGGTTTATACCCCCCCAAATCCCCTTTGCAAAATCCACGAGTTTTTTGGTCGTGGATTTTGCTGCTCATGGAGACAGAGCTTTGGGCAGTAGCTCTGCCTCCATGTGCGTCAATCGCCACGTGCATCTCCGCCTCTCCCCGCCACTCTCTGTGAAGGCAGATTGAGAGGGGCGGGGAGAAGCAGCAATCAACGGGGATTGACGCGTTAAGAGGCAGAGCTACAGCGCTAAGCTCTGCCTTATCAGGAAGCGCTCCCCTGAGTTTGTAGAGGGGATTTGGGGGGTATAAACCCCTCGTTTTGCTGCGGGGATGCGGCGGTTTAGCACTATCTATAGTGCTTTACAGTAATAACATGCTTTTAGACTCGCTTTAAATGGAAATAAACATGGAAGCCTCCACAGTCTTCTCACTTCAGTTGTCCTTTAAGGCTTATAATTTTTTTATTTTTCTATTTACAGCAGTGTTTATTCTGCAATAAAGTATACAATAAGTGTATAAAAGTATTAATACACATCTCAACTTACAGAGGAACTAAACTCAGAAATTCCTCTCTGCTCTAAAAGATTAGCCACAACTTTATAGAGAAAAAATATAATATTTTATGGAAATGCCTAAAAAAAATTAGTTTTACTAGGTGTTTTACTAGGATTCACTTTTGCTGAAAGTGTTAAAGGTACACTTAAGCCAGGAATAAAAAAAATCACTTTTACTTTCCTGGGGCTCCTACCAGCCCCATCCAGACGTCCCATGCCCTTGCAGTCACTCACGGAGGGCATGGGATGTCTGGAGGAGGCTGGTAGAAGCCCCAGGATTTGGAAGAGGGACGGACACCATGACACGGGACATGTAATGTATAAATGCACACATTGCATACACATTTATACATTAGGGAAACAGCGAGGTGGATTTCGCCGCATTCATCGCTCATCCCGATATTGTTTGCCGTTACCGTTGTGCACTCGACCGACCATGACGGCCCGACATCTTGCAGCATGTCAGACCAATATGGTCGATCGGCCGCCAAGTCGCCCGATACTTTGAGACCCTTCCACTGGGACGCCGTCTCAGATCCATCCCCGCCAAGACCACTAGGCGCATGAACACCTTCTTCCCCCAAGCAGTCCTCTTGTTGAACTCACTGAACTCAAAACTCCCCCCCCCCCCCCCCGGCCTACATCCCGGGGACACTCTAGCCCCAGGCATCCCCCCTCTCAGCTGTAGACTCTGACTGAAACATGGACTCCCACAGCAGCAATCCCCTCCCCCCCCCTCCCCCCAGGACTCTAACTGAATTGAAACTAATATGCCTAAATGTATGTATGTCCTGCTTGCCTTCGCTATGTTTGCAAACATGTGTTGTTATATGTTCCTGACTCACTCTTGCCATGTGAACCACAAGCAATTCCGGGTACACCACTTGGTGTGCTTGGCGATAATAAAGATGATTCTGATTCTGATGTATGGCCACCTTAAGACTGACTGGTAAACAATAGTTTTGCTGTTGGACAACAATTGAAAACAATTAGATGTCAAAAAAATGTGTTCGATTGCTGTCTGGTTGCTTTGTAATCTGTACTGTTGAAATTTCATAAGAAGAATTACATTTAAAGCCATTATTTCACCATAAAACGGTTACTTAAAATGAAATAATCACACTGAAAAGGTTTGATAAAATTAGTAAATCTTAAAAAAAAGTTACCTACCTGCCCAAACACTTCTTCATTAACAGTAAACGTAAGGTCCAGAATATCATGGATATCATTGTCCTTCATCCACTGTAGGCTCTGATGGAACTCCTCATCCAGATACTCCAAATCACTTAAATCACAAAGTCTATAAAAATAGAATATTGAAACACTAAATATTCTTCCCTTGGAATAAATCAGTTGCTTTGGACTATAAAAATATAGTGCATGTACACAACAAGGCAGCCTTTGTAATATTAACTGTTAAGAGGCACTGTGACTACATATAGTAAAAAGTAACACATTAATTTTCCTGGTTTCAGCAACAGAAACACTTCCTATATCTACATATTGCTATATAATGGTATGTAACCCCGCCCACCCAGTGACATTTAGCCTAGGCTATGATGTCATGAAGCCTTCTCCTCCCAGTGCACTTGTGGAAACCAAGTGTTGTTTCTGCTCACTTTGTATCAAAAAAAAAATTCCACAGTGATGCTCCTTGCGAGCAGTTGAAATGTTGCCACCTGTGATACATTTAAAAATGTAAATCACAGTGAGGAATGACTTTGCAATGGGCAAATATTAACTAAATAATAAAATGAATATTCTAAAATATAAGCAATTTTAATCATTAAGGTACATTCAGTAGAGTTCCTCTCTAAGAAAAATCTACTTTTAGTAAAGGAGGTGAAATTTCTGAGACATTATGACTTTCCAGGCTGTATATTTCTGCTTAGTCTCTGATGGTATTTATAGAAGTTTCTTAGCATGAGATTACATTAGGCAGCAGAAAAAGTCAGAATAGCATAGGTGTGTCATTCCAGGATATGTAAATTGGCTGTCAGCATTGACCACTACATATAATAATTCATAACATCAGTCATTAATACAACACTAATTCCATACAGACAACATCATGCACTATGCAGTAAAAGTTCATCAAAAATTGTCAAATGTGTCACGCAATACAGATACCTATGGTAACTGCCTGACGCTGTCATGGAACCAATGTTGTATTTCCCAATGATGTTGTTCTTTGTACATTTTGTAAGGTATAGAATCATTCTCATATCTTACAAGGTGCGAATGGTTTGATTCATTTTTTACATATTTTATGGGATGCTGATCCAGAAAAGTATTGAAAACTGGTGGTCTGGCTTTTCACTGATTCACCGCCTGCATGCTAGCTCCAGGTTTATGGCATCAGAAAATATTAACACCAAAGGATCATGATGACAGTCAAGCAACTAGCATTTTTATAGAATAAGTCATCATGGCAGTCCACTTAATCCTTAGTTTCTTTAAGGCCTTAAACTTCACTTGCATGCTGTGTGGCCCTGCGTTACTCTTCAGCGCTGCTTCCCCACCACAAGGGCCATGCAAGCCTATGGAGACTTGCACAGTTCATGCAATAAGACGGGGTGTGCCGGAAGTATCCAAATCGCTGCATTGACTACAAAAAGGCTGCAGTTGGTTACCACACCATCTGTGCCTAACACACGGATTATGCATTAATGTAAGTCAATGGGCGATGCAGCAAGTGTCCACAATGGGAGTACAGTGCGACGTGGATACGCGGACCGACGGGAATCCCAATGACGTACTTCCTGCCCACAATAAGTCAGTGGGTGGTGCTACGCATATGACCCTGTCACTGCACCATGGTTCAGGAATTCATATGAAGGCTGATCTCTGCGGTGTGATGTGGTACTTGCACCGCATCTCGCAACGCTACTATTAGGTGTGCAACTGGTCTCAAACACAGTGGAGAGATAACATATAATTTTATACCAGAGTAATGTGATAACATTAACACTGTGGGCCATATGCAATTCACTTTTTCACCTGAGTTTTCTCCTAGGTGATATTTTTAAACTTATTATTATTATTATTTATTGTATTTATAAAGCGCCAACATCTTACGCAGCGCTGCACAATAGATAAATGGGTTAACATACAGGTAGAACATACGGAAACTCACAACAAAACAAGATCATGCAAATGATTTGATAACAATACAGTATCATAGGTCAAAATAGAGACTGTTCGAGTCTACAAGAGGGGTGGTTGCGAGTAAGATTGCATAATCAAGCTGGATACGTTAGGGAGGAGGGCCCTGTCGGAGGCTTACAATCTAAAGGGTGGGGTGGAGACAATAGGTGCGTCTTTTGAGAGGGGGTCTAACAGAACATATTATGGTGCTGGTGTAGGGGGGTATGCGAGCGTGAAGAGGTGAGTCTTGAGAGCTTGTTTGAAGGAATTAAAGGTGGGGGCGAGTTAAACTTGTCAATAAAATGCCTTTTAAGCCTCCAGAAGGCAAGAAAATTATTAAAATAATTTTGATAGTACTTTTTCACCAACTTTTTGGTACTTTTTTAATTGAAAAGTACTGAAAAGTTATTTAAAATCAAAGATGAAAAATTATCTCCTAGGTGAAAACTCAGGTGAAAAAGTGAATTGCATATGGCCCTGTGTCTTAAGAGCAAGAGCATGTAATTCAGGGCCCACAATATCATGTAAGCATTGTTACTTATACAGTAGAGTCCCAGTTATCCGAAACTCAACTAACTAGAAGTCTCAACCAACCAGAACAAATCATTGGTAGTACTCACAATGGTGAAGGCCAACTTCTTAGGCTTTTTGAAGGCTCTTCTGTGGATAAATTCTGGTTTCTATGACTCCCCCAAGGTTAATATAACCGAGACTCTACTGTAATTGTTTTGTTTACTTAGAGCAGGGGCCTAACATGACCCTTGCCGTCCTGGGGGGGCCCACTCCTGTACCTGATGTAGAGCAGCAGCGGAGCCATACATTATTGGCTTCTGGTGATGGGACAGCTCCACTGCTCTACTCTTCATGGTACAACCACCATACAGCACTACGCTGCTCCAATCCCTGTATGTCATGTGACATGCAGAGACGAGAGTCTCATGGTGCTGTATGGTGCTTGTACAGTGAAGAGGAAAATGGAGGAGCTGTTACATCACCAGAAGCCGGTAATGTATGGCTCCACTGCCATGGCTGGATTTGAGGCAAAGCCACAAAGTCCATGGCCTAGGGCACCAGGAAGAAAGGGGCGGGCAGCCGCTGGCACACTCAGTCAGTTAAATTGCCAAACATATAAATGGCAGTAGTCACAGACCCGGTCCACAGCAGCAAAGTACATTGCAGGGCGGGGGAGGACAGCACAGAATGGTGGGTGAACAGCACAGGGCAGGGGAGAACAGCACAGGACAAGGGAAGCACAGGAACAGGGCATGTGGGCGGTGGGGTTGGTAACAGTGAGCCTTGGGCAGTAAAATGTACAAATCCGGCCCTGTCCACTGCTACTTTGAATTAGGTACAGGCATGGGCTCCCCCAGCCCTAGGACCCCCGTGATGGAGGTTAATACTGAGTGTGCATTGGAGGGAGAAGGGGGGCTACAGGAGCCTGGCCAAGAGACCTCGGTGGGGGGCCTGGTTTACTGAGGTTACGCCTGTCTTAGAGAACAACTCTGAAAGCTACACAGAGATATCCATCTAATATCTGAAAATTTACCATGTACCCTTACCAACACATCTGTGTCAATACTTGTAAGGAAAAAACACCATAGCTGGGAGTGAACCTAACCTGGATCATATTCATAGCCTACCACCACTTGATGTGAGTACAGTCCAGACTCTGCAATAGTGCAGAGGCCAGTGTATGACCTAGTTAGAGGCCTGGACTTTCATACCTAGTTCAAGCAACTACAGAAATTTAGAAGAGCCTTATTATTTATTTTTTTAAGTAATACACACATAGCCTTACCACTAGTGTAATTAATTAGAGCCTTCTACAGGTATATATGGCACATAGAAAAGCTCCTACTGCCTCATGGGAAAGAAGGATACAAATCACTCAGCATGCCGAGGAATACAAATAATTACACAAATTGCAAACATTTGTTTATAAAAATTGGTGTATTATCGTTTTCTACTTGCAAAAGTGTTTTTTTTAAATGGACTTACATTCGTAGAAGAGCCTTATAAAATGGACGCGTGAAAAAAGCATCTAATAAATACTGATGTATAAGTGCAAGACCCAGGATACGGCCACTGAATCTAAACCTGAAAAATGAATGTGAACAACATTACTAGCTCATTACATAAGACATTATAATAAAGTAAAGCAGACACTACATTATCTCATGTTACTAAAATTCATCAGCATGGGATGTAAACTTTATAGGAAAAATATACACAATATCACAGCACACTAATATACAATGGTCTCAATTCACGGAGCATTATCAAACGTTTATCAAACACTTTATCAAACGTTTGATAATTTACCTCATGGGTAAAATCTAATTTTGAATTCACTAAGGTGTTATATATTTGTTGAACATTTTATCGGTAAAACATTCGATAAATATATAAAACCTTAGTGAATTTAAAATTAGATTTTACCCATGAGGTAAATTATCAAACGTTTGATAAAGTGTTTGATAAACGTTTGATAATGCTCCGTGAATTGAGGCCAATATCATTTTTGAAAATGTTCTTAAAGAGTGCCATAGTCTTCCATGGTACTCTACAGAATGCAATAGAAACAAAAATAACATACCATACCTAGTTAAAGCACGTGGTTTTAGTAGAACAAGTATAACAATGACAAGAAACAACAGGGTGAGGGATTTTACCTTACATAAAATCTGAAAGGAAGTGGGGCAGGGATGCTAATGCTAAGTAATGTAAGAAAGAAACTGTAGCTGCGGAGACACTGGGTAAAGTGGCTCATGTGTAGTAGAACTCATGGAGAAGCCTGTAATCAGTCTGATCAGGTGATATATATTTGTAAGGTTCTGCTTTAGCCTACACAGGAAATAAATAAGAGCAACACATGACCCTGACTAGAAAATCAAAATCTTAGGCTAGATTTCCATTGGTGCGATTCCGAGTCGATTTCCCACACACGAATTCGGATAGGATTTGACAGCCTATTGAAGTCAATAGGAAGCATCCAAATCCGTGGGCGGGGAAAAATCTGACGGCCTGCAGCATATTCTCGCGTCACTCGTCCGAATCCCATAGCCGTGCACAGTGCGGCTAGTGGGATTCGGCTGCGAGACGCAGGACAGCTGTGCTGGCATTGCGTCTCGCAAGACGCATGCCGAGCACAGTGGAAACGAGCCCTTACTAAGCTATCACCTAATCAAACTTATCACTTGCTTCTCCATAAGTTCTGCTACACAGAAGCAACTTTAAAGTAAACCTGCAGTGAATGTTACTAAGAAAAGTCACAATCGGGCTCCCTGCACACTGCATGCGATTCCGATTTTTAATCGTTTTTTACATCCGATTCCGATTTTTAATCGTTACTGCATGCTGCATTTTTTCCTCCATTTTTCTGTTGATTGTATTCAGGGAAAATCGGATTTGCAAATTCGGAATCGGAATCGTAAAACGAATTTGCAGTGTGCAGGGAGCCTTATAGAAATACTTTTTACTAAGCAGGTGTTAAAAAACAGCACTAAAGTCCAAATAACATTAGTCCATAGCCAGTTCGGCTTTCTCATCCAGCCCGCCGATGCAGGGCCAGGTTCAGTAACCCCTTTCCTCTCAACCTAACTATCCACAGAGTTGCAAGCAAAGCGTGTGGCAGGCCCACCAGATCACAACTTCCAGCGCCAATCTCCATGGCTACACTGGCGTCATGTGACTCACCTCCAGTACATGTCAGTGGGTGACAAACTGTGGCAATGGAGACAGAGGCGTAGATAGGCTTTTCAGCGCCCGGGGACAAAGACAGTTTTTGTAAACCCCCCCCCCCCCACCGGACAAATTGGGCATGCATCAGAATGTGGGTGTGGTCATGGGTGGGGCCAAATGTACATTTGCTGTTTAGATAGCCTAATGTGCCCCCCTTCCCCCAGTTTAGATAGCCAGATGTGCCTCCCTTCCCCACATTTAGATTAGTCAGATGTACCCTCCTTGTTCTGCTGCTGTTATCACTTCTGCACTCCTCTGCAGAGGGAGGGAGAGAAAGGGGGGCACTTTGGGCAGCCAGCAAGCTGCCTTTCACTCACTTGGGGCGCAGTAGCCATGCTCGGCGCCCCCTTATAGTGCTGCGCACATGTGTCCTCCCCTTGCCCACCCATAGCTATGCCTCTGCATGGAGATCCATGCTGGAAGCTGCAATCGGGTGAGCCTGTCATATGCTCCACTCGCAACTCTCTGCATAGGGAGGAAGAGAGGCATTGGGTGCTGAATCCGACCATGTTTCGGAGGAGGGGGCTGCTTTACTGGGGCACACCTGGCTACTTAAACTCGGTAGGGGGAATGCTATACTGGGCCACATCTAGCTACTTAAACTGGGGAGAAGGGCTGCTAATACTTGGGCACACTGGGCAACTTACTGAAGAGGGCGGCTACTTTTACTGGGGCACACCTGCAGAAGGCTGCTAATACTGCGGCACACCTGGATACCTAAATAGGGCAGGGGGCTACTAATACTGGGGTACGCCTGGCTACTTCGTGTACAGCTACCTACACTGGTCCAGCCTCTCTGTCAAATTTAGCTCAATCAGTAGCTGATACCCAAAGGGGGTATATGCAAAGGGGGTATCAGCTAGTCTGTGTGACTGATATTGTGGTGAAACCCTTCCACTGACAGTGTGATATCATGACCATGGTCCTGACAGTTTGCGGTCTGTGAACCTCATTGCACTGTAGGAAATAACAGCTTTTTCCAAGTGCCAAACAAGCAATATCTCCCTCGGTGTATAGAACTCTCATTGATGTAATGGCTCATACAACATGAACAAACTGCATGGCAAATATCAGACATTTCTTGATCTCTCCTCTATTTTTTACGTTCTCACATGTATTGATTTATTGCCCCCCCCCCACTACAATTTATCGGTAAAGATCCTCTTTAAGATCACTTTGTGGCCCACGAGTTAAAATGTTTGCCCACATGTTACCATTTTTCTGTTCGATTTTTCCCAAAATCAATTACAATCATCGATTGTGTGTAAAAATGAAGAGAAAATATTTTTTTTAATCTATAAACTTGATCGAATTTTCTATTAAAATCAATTTTGTCAGAAACTGAATTGTGTATGGAAGATTGTATGAAAGTAATTCAACCTAATTTTAAAGGGACTCCGAGCTCTAACTAAAATCAAAATCTGAACTTACCTGGGGCTTTCTCCAGCCCACCGTAGGTCGGGAGGTCCCTCGACGTCCATCTGGCTCTTCTCCCAGGGCCTGGTCAGAAATGGCTCCCCGGCGGCTCCCGGCGACACTGAGCTCCTTCTTCCTGAAAGCTGACGTCAGTCGTCACCACGCCGGCCACCTCGCGTCATCACGGCGGCTGGCGTGACATTACTGCGCATGCACGGTTTAATCGTGCATGCGCCGTACTGTCACGCGGCCGCCGTGATGACGCGAGGCGGCCGGCGTGGTGACGACTGACATCAGCTTTGAGGAAGAAGGGGCCCGACACTCGGGCCCAGTGTCGCCGGGAGCCGCCGGGGAGCCATTTCTGACCAGGCCCTGGGAGAAGAACCAGATGGACGTTGAGGGACCTCCCGACCTACGGTGGGCTGGAGAAAGCCCCAGGTAAGTTCATATTTTGATTTTAGTTAGAGCTTGGAGTCCCTTTAAGTTTACATTTAAGAATAAAGAAACTTTATTTTTCAAAGTGACACATTAGATAGAATGTATTTCTTCACTGTAATAAATGTATTGTTGTTGATTGATGAAAATAAATGGGAAACAGATTTGTAAGGTAAATTTTCTAAGGTTGTTTGTGTTGTGTGTCTTTATACTGTACATTGCAGTGATGGCACAGAGAATCCAATACACATTTATAAATGATAATTTATATATTATTACATCTAATTTATATATTTTATTCAATTGTTTTTGTTGTGATAAAAAAAAAAAGTCAAATTTGTGGAACTGAAATTTTTTTTAAAAAAAATGTAATGTGTGTGGCCATCATTAGGGTAATGATTATGGTGGGGTTAAGACAGTTAGTTCCTCTGAGGAACAGTTAGTAACATGAGTAGTGTTAAAGGCAGTAGGAGATGTCAGCACTATATAAATAATGATAATATAAATAATAATAATAGTGTAATTGTGTGCAGCTTCTACTCCCTACCAGTCTTTAACCCACTCTGTACCAGAACTATGGCATGATCATGGTATTTTGTCTTTTTAAGCACAAACGCATAAACTCTCTGTTTTAAGTACTAAACATAATTAAATAATAAATATTTTACATTGGGGATTTATTTTTGTTTTTTTAAAGTGAAACTTAACCCTGGAATTGAAAAAAAAAGTTCCCCTTACCTGGGGCTTCCCCAAGCCCCCTCAGCCGTCCTGTGCCCTCTCCACTCCTCGAGTGTCTTCCTGTCCCCGCCACGGGTTTGTTCCATTTTCGGCCTAATGAGAATTGGCCCCCGGCTACAAGTAGTCTTCTTCGGCTTCCTGCCGTAAAGCTCATCTTGCGCAGGTGTACTGTGCCTGTGCAGGATGCGCTTGACGGCGGGAAGGCTACTTGTGGCTGGGGGCCAACTCTCAGTCGGCCGAAAATGGAACTAACCCGTGCAGGGACCGGAGAACACTCAAGGAGCGGCGAGCGCACAGGACGGCTGCAGGGGACTTGGGGAAGCACCAGGTAAGTGAAACGTTTTTTTAAGTTCCAGGGTTAAGGTTCACTTTAAATATGTTTTATATGCCATTTGTATCAATATGTTGCAAAACACATAAAAAGGTGCAGCTTACCACTCATGATGATTATCAACAAATGCAGACATAGGACTTATTTGTACTGTGTAAGTGTCATTTGCAGAATATTCAAATAAACCATAATATGGGTTAAATAATTCTCTAGAAACAAGGAAGAAAAATTCCCTTGATGGTCCACTGTAATCCAACCTTTAGGAGGAAAAGAAGACAGAAGACTGGTTACCACAAACAGCATGCAATAAGGGTAAGGTTTAATTTGCTGGACTGTACCCCACTGAAAGTTTGATGATGGATAGTTACTTTCTAGGAAAGGAAAAAGCTCAGCCTTATCTAGCAACTCGTTAGTGATGTGTTTTTTTCTGTTTTAATGTCTACATGACATATAGTTGCCCAAAAATAAACTTTATTTGTGTAAATATCTTTAATCCTCACCTGGTCACATTCAAGTACAAAGGAGCATATAGCAAAAGAAAGTTATCTTGCATAATATAGTTCGGACTACAAGCACAACACTGCTGTGTTAAGCCTGGTACACACCATGCAATTTCCCACCAGATAGATGGGTCGAATAGATCATTTCCAACAGGTCCAATCTGATTTCCGATTGTTTTTCTGATCAATTTGCATAGAAGTGATCAGAAAATCAATCAGAAAAATGATTGGAAATCCAATCGGATCTGTCAGAAATTATCTAGCGACCCATCTATTTGATATGAAATTGCATAGTGTGCACCAGGCATTAGACTGCACTGGCTTTTCTCAGTGTCTCGAACACAGAATCTGAAGCTCTTATCTCCGGCTCTCAGACATTAGAGAACAATTTCAGAGGTTTAGAGAGCCCCATTGCTCAGTGACTGATAAACGTGGGGGGGGGGGGGGGGGGGATTGCATATACACTTGGGAAGGGGGGGGGGCATATACACTTGGGAAGTAGCAAGGCAGGCAGCTTTTTCCAACTGCCAAGCAAGCAATATCTCCCTCTGTGCATAGAACTCTCAGTAAACTAAAGGGGTCACCACCAGCAATAAATTTCATAATGTAAATCAGGGAGAGGAAATACTTTACAATGGGCAATCACTGACTAAATAATTTATGAATTCATTTTGTTAAAAAAAAAAAAAGCTATGTTATTAATTATGTTATTTTCACTACAGTTCCTCTTTAGGTCAGTTACATGCTGTTACAGCACTGATTAAACACTGCACACTGATGCAGAGAAGCAATGTCATGACAGTTTCCTTTCTGTGAACCTTGTTGCATTGCGGAAAATAACAGCTGTTTGCAACTGCCAAGCAACCAGTATCTCCCTCTGTGCATATGTATATCTATAAAGAACAAAAAACGTTTAGCCTCATTATCGGTGGGTGTGGTTATAGATATTCACTTAGGGCCTGTTTCCACTACACGCAGATTGGATGCAGAATGGATGCAGAAAAACTGACTCCATTTTTCATGTCTTTGTATGTTTGCACTGGCACTTTTTTTGTACATTTGGATTACCTCACTTCTTATTGCATCTATGATATCCTACCTAATAAAACCCCTGTGTCTTGGTTTCCTATGTCCGTGTGTGTCTGTGTCCCTGCTTTTGCTACTGCGCACGTACCGCAGGGACAGCGGTTGCTTGGACAGGAGCAGGAGAGCAAGAAGGGCGGCTGCATGCGGGCGGCTGCATGCGGGCGCATGCGGCGGCGAGTACACGGGGGGGCGAGCAGTCATGCGCTGACAGGTGGCGGCAGTGACAGACCTAGAGCCCGTTATTAAACAGGCTAAGGTCCCTAGTATACTATATTGTTGCTGGAACTCAGGTTCTACATAAAAATGGTTTTGACTCAACTGTGGAAATTAATCATACGTTATCTGCTTGTTGATTGCCAATTGTGGAGGTCTATTATTCATGTTTTTAAATGGTTTTATGGAATTGATGATTGAATAAACATTATTGTAACTATACAACAGGTGGTTCATTGAATTGGATCATTCTTTTTCTTTATTTCAATTTAACTCATTTGTGATCTATGCACATGTTCTGCAGATGGTGCAGCACACCTTTCTAGGTATTTTGTTCTGATAAGAGATTTTTCTTAAAGCAAATCTTCAACTGAAACAGTAAAAAATATATTTACCATTTTAGTCAGGTTTCCCTTCTGATCAGATTGAGTTACTAAGGTCTTCTATATAAAGCATGCCTCATAATGTTCTTGTGTACAGTACAAAAATAGCAGTGTTGAAAAGACTTGTAATACAATACATACCCTTCTTCGCCAACAAAAGTAATATATAGCTTATTTCTCTGCAGATCTTTTCTGGAATATCCCATAATTTGATTGAAGGCATCTTCAAGTAAGTGGTCTCTTCTTATGATTAACCTGAGATAACAGAATACAAGCTGTGCATGAAGTTGGTAAAAATATTCTTATGTAAAGGGGATTGTGTATGCTGGGGTTGTCAGGCCTTTAGGCACAGGGATTCACCCTTTGTGCACGCTTATAAGGGCTGCTGAGGTTTATTTTCATGGACCTGCATCCAACTTGTATTTTTAACCTACAAACTATTTAAACTAAACAAACATTCAATGTGTATATGTAATACACCCATATGACAGGTGACTAAATAACTGCCTTGTCACAAGTATAATCTATAGCATAATTTGCATTTGTAAGTGGGCCTTCGCTGTAGGAAAGATGTGGGGGGAGGGAGAGCTGAAGGAACTATGGGCTAAGGTCTCCCCAGATCCCCCCCCCCCCTGACACTGTTTGACAGTTGCTGACCTGTCTTCCCTAATTTCTGTTAAAAGACCACCCATGAGGAGATGGACTGGCCCAAAACCTGTCGATTCTGTCAGATTTTAACTGCCTGCTTTTTTTTGTGAAAGTGTTCCTTTAAGGATATAGACTAGTCCAAACCCTTTTGGTTCTGTCAGATTTTAACTTACTTTTTTCGCTGTAGTGGTTCTTTAAGGGGGGAGCAGTTTTATAATAATTCATTACTAGAGCCCACAGTTTGCATGTTGTGTCAGGAAAGAGCTGAGGAGAAACTGAAGGGGGAATGTCAGGGGCTGAGATCCTCGATTTAAGGTACCCATTAACCATACGATTCTGCGACCGATCAATAATGAACATGACCGTTTCCAATCGATTACTGCAGTGATCAGAATCAATTGGCCGTGGAATCGTACCGTTAGTGAGCACTTTTAGAATAAGTGATAATCTCAGATGCTTATACTGTATCTGCTGCTCCATTGGTCAGTTTTGTTTCTGGTATAAGGGAATGGCAGACACAGGTATTGCTGTATGATCAGTGATAGCAATTCAGTTTAATGGTGTTTTTTTTTTTTTTTTTGCGTTGGTTAAACTTTATGTTTTGATATCTGGGACAAACAAAAAATGGTGATCTGTTCAAAATGATCCAGGAAAACACAAAAATCTCACTTTAATTTTCCAGGCCCTTGACCATATCCTTTAGTTTCTAGCTTCCGGTAGAAGTTCCGTAACTTTGCTTCAAAATCCCTTTTGTAAGGTGCTGGTGCTCTGGCATTGGCACGCTGGGTTCCTATAAGGATCACATTGCATTAGTTAGGATAATGTGTGTAATATGTTACAGTGACAGACTGACAGATTATAACATGCTTCAAGCTGGATAAACCACTTTTCACGTGTCCATACTGACACGATGCAAGCATTTCAACATATAACTAACTTCAATGAAATACGTTTTTCAGTAATCTGAAAAATTGTTCTTCACAAACTCCTGTTGTAGCTAATTGCTTATTTGCATCAGAGGTTTAATGCTTTACGGAAGGACAGCTGAACACAATGTATTCTGTATAGTCAGCTGTGGTGCTGGGGAAAGATCTAAGGACAAAATTAGGAAGTAGGCTGTAAGGGCTTCTGAATTCCTTGCCTTCGACCCAGTCCCTATGCCCCAATCTAACTCTGCAATCTTCACCCTATGTGGCATGTCCCTGCTTGAACAGGGGACTAGAAATGTCTACCCCACTACGGTTACACCCAAGCCTTAGTGCGCAAGGTATAAAGACTGAGAAAGAGAAGGCAGATATACATAGATATACATAGGCAGATATATAAGTACAGGCAAGGGTCAGTCCAGGCAGCAAGCAGAGTAGTCAAGTTCAGGCAGAAAGTTCATTCAGGTGGCAAACAGGAGCAGTCAGAAACAAGGCAAGAGCTCAAAATTCCAGTTAATCAAGCATTCAATCAGTCAATCAATCAAATAAAATAAGGTTCAGAGCACAACAGTAGCACCCAGCAATTAGACAAGCTATCGCTATCACGGGCAAGTATCGAATGAACACACCAAGCTAAAATACTGCTACAGTCCAATCAGTGGCCGGCCACTCATCAGAGGACCTGCCGTGCGCATGCTGGAGAACAGCAGGGTCGTGACCACCCGCACACTGCGCCCGACAACCAGAAGTCCGTGAGACATAGCGGGCATGCACATAAGGTAAGATTGTGACATAGGAAAGGTAGAACAGTTTTTCAGTAATCTTCTAGTATTAATAGTTTTGGTGTAATGCCAATGTTATTAGAGCAAACTGTATAGCAGAGAAGTAGTATTATCACAAAGTCATTGTTGTTTGGTAGGTGAAACTGTGCCCTGTTTGTCTCCATCCATCCTGCCTTAGTTATGATCCAGCCTTTAATAACAGTGCTAAACTGGAATACATACAGGATTCCTTTGTCTTAGCCATGACTGTCCACAAACCAACTGCAGAGAGCTGCTGTTTTTCACCTGTTGAGTTGATTAAAAAAGCTGTTCCCAATTAATCAAGGTGATTAGGATGCTTAAGAAGAGCTTGGACTATTTGGAATGGTATAGAACTTTGGATTTTACAACAAACTGTGACAGTTTGTGAAGGGTATGAATAATTCTGGACTGGACACTTTTTGCTCAAATGTAAATAAAAATGGAAAAATGTTGTTGTTTTTTTCCACATTAATGCCTCTTGCACATTGTGTTATTATATTTTGGGAGATACTTGGCTGAATAAAAGTAACTTTAAGTAAAAATTTGCCAGGAGTATGAATAATTATGGGCAGCACTGTGTATAAATAGATAGATACAGTAGATAATTAGGAATCATGTACTGCCATCTCCTGCCTGCTGGTGGCAGTATTAACTTGTACTGACCTAGACTTTCATTGCTCCACCAGCAGATGGCTCTATAAACTTTAAGTGGCCCTGGACTTCTGCTATCCACCAGCAGGTGGTCTTATGCTGAATGTGAGAAAAACCTGCAGTTCTTTGCCTGGCCTGCGGGTGGTTCAGGAGCACTTTCTGCAGGTTCACTGCACCAGCTCCATCCTGTTGCTATTCATATTGACTATTTAAAGTAAACCTGAGATGGGTCAGGAGAGAAAATGTATACATACCTGGGGCTTCCTCCAGCACCCTCCGCCTGATCGCTCCCTCAATGTCTTCCGCCACCTCTCCATTCGTCCGCAATCGGCTCTGGTAAGTCTGGTAGTCTGGAGCAAAGTGCGCATGCACAGCCTGGCCGCACGCACCCCCATCGCACGACGGAGTAGCATGCGCGACCAGACTGCACCTATGCCGACTGGACAACTTACCAGGGCCAATTGTGCACAAACGGAGAGGCAGCAGAGGACGTTGAGGGCGTGATCAGGCCGGAGGGGGCTGGAGGAAGCCCCAGGTATGTGTAAATGTTCTCTCCTGCCCCATCTCCGGTACATTTAAAGGACTGCCCAGCTAGTTGCTAGAACTATGTTGTTGTACTCACAGACCTGAGTCTCTGGACATTTTCTGAACCAGTTCCCTATCTAAACCTGTCTTTGCTAACCTGTTGCCGAACCTGTTATCCTGTCCTTGACTTTTTAGTCTGTTCCTTTGGTATCGTGCTTGATGTCATAACTCATTACACTTTTTAGCATTTCATTAGATTTAAATAATATCAGTTACTTTACCAGGGGAGTTCTGGGGAGAAGACACTGGCGAACCACGTGGAGACTGACAATAACTGGGATGAAGTAAGGCATGCGGTGGAACATAAGACATTATTTCATCTTCAAAAAGACTGAAAAAAAAGAAAACAAAATAAGTCATAAGATGCTTTAAACACTTAGGCATAAAGATTAGTAAGTGAATTCAACACCTTAAAGTGGTCTGAAAGCCAGCATTTCTACTCTAAAAGCTTCCTCACAGCTTGAAAGCTACAATCCCAGAAAAAGAATTCTAGCAGAACATCACTAAAATGGTTAAACAAAGCACTTCCTCCTGCTATTCAGCTTCAAATCCGCATCTTAACTGGACATAACAGTATCTTTTTTTACTTGTTAAACACAAATATATCAACACTAGAATGTAAACAAACACTCTGAGAAACTGTCTCTGCTTCAGGCACACACAGTGTTCAGAATAGCTAATTGGAAGATTTTAATATATAATAAAAAGCAGTTATAATAGAAAAATAATAAAATGCAATGCCAGCATTCAGGGTAAGAAAAACTACACTATGGAAACTTGTAATTTATAAACAGACAGTATAATGTGTGCACAAAAGCAAATATAATAACTGTATGAGTAATAAAAAGTGGGAAAACACATTTTTATTGAATGTTAGTCAGAGTTTCAGACCACTTGAAATATCCAGGGATGTGTGCCATCTAGGTCAGGTGGCTTATCTGTCTCAATTTTATTTAAATATGCCTGCACATCTTATTGCATTAGGCAATTCATGTTGAATGTGGCAGACTGGGAACAGTCCACAGCTGTATTATGAAAAAAGGTGTCTCCTTTGTGAAGAAAAGCAACAACACATACTTTTGGTTTGATCTTCCACAACAAAGTCCCTTGCCAAATACAGGGAGTGCAAAATTATTAGGCAAATGAGTATTTTGACCACATCATCCTCTTTATGCATGTTGTCTTACTCCAAGCTGTATAGGCTCGAAAGCCTACTACCAATTAAGCATATTAGGTGATGTGCATCTCTGTAATGAGAAGGGGTGTGGTCTAATGACATCAACACCCTATATTAGGTGTGCATAATTATTAGGCAACTTCCTTTCCTTTGGCAAAATGGGTCAAAAGAAGGACTTGACAGGCTCAGAAAAGTCAAAAATAGTGAGATATCTTGCAAAGGGATGCAGCACTCTTAAAATTGCAAAGCATCTGAAGCGTGATCATCGAACAATCAATCGTTTCATTCAAAATAGTCAACAGGGTCGCAAGAAGCGTGTGGAAAAACCAAGGTGCAAAATAACTGCCCATGAACTGAGAAAAGTCAAGCGTGCAGCTGCCAAGATGCCACTTGCCACCAGTTTGGCCATATTTCAAAGCTGCAACATCACTGGAGTGCCCATAAGCACAAGGTGTGCAATACTCAGAGACATGGCCAAGGTAAGAAAGGCTGAAAGACAACCACCACTGAACAAGACACACAAGCTGAAACGTCAAGACTGGGCCAAGAAATATCTCAAGACTGATTTTTCTAAGGTTTTATGGACTGATGAAATAAGAGTGAGTCTTGATGGGCCAGATGGATGGGCCCGTGGCTGGATTGGTAAAGGGCAGAGAGCTCCAGTCCGACTCAGACGCCAGCAAGATGGAGGTGGAGTACTGGTTTGGGCTGGTATCATCAAAGATGAGCTTGAGGGGCCTTTTCGGGTTGAGGATGGAGTCAAGCTCAACTTCCAGTCCTACTGCCAGTTTCTGGAAGACACCTTCTTCAAGCAGTGGTACAGGAAGGAGTCTGCATCCTTCAAGAAAAACATGATTTTCATGCAGGACAATGCTCCATCACACGCGTCCAAGTACTCCACAGCGTGGCTGGCAAGAAAGGGTATAAAAGAAGAAAAACTAATGACATGGCCTCCTTGTTCACCTGATCTGAACCCCATTGAGAACCTGTGGTCCATCATAAAATGTGAGATTTACAAGGAGGGAAAACAGTACACCTCTCTGAACAGTGTCTGGGAGGCTGTGGTTGCTGCTGCACGCAATGTTGATGTTGAACAGATCGAAACACTGACAGAATCCATGGATGGCAGGCTTTTGAGTGTCCTTGCAAAGAAAGGTGGCTATATTGGTCACTGATTTGTTTTTGTTTTGTTTTTGAATGTCAGAAATGTATATTTGTGAATGTTGAGATGTTATATTGGTTTCATTGGTAAAAATAAATAATTGAAATGGGTATATATTTGTTTTTTGTTAAGTTGCCTAATAATTATGCACAGTAATAGTCACCTGCACACACAGATATCCCCCTAAAATAGCTAAAACTAAAAACAAACTAAAAACTACTTTCAAAAATATTCAGCTTTGATATTAATGAGTTTTTTGGGTTCATTGAGAACATGGTTGTTGTTCAATAATAAAATTATTCCTCAAAAATACCACTTGCCTAATAATTCTGCACTCCCTGTATATGCTCAGTCTTCTTTCTTTTTGAATTCATAGTTTTGTTTTGAGTTAGTGTTTCACTATCTGTTTTTCATCTTTTAGATTTACTAGTCTGATTATCTGTTTACAGTTTTTACTATGTGCCTTATATTTCTGAAATGCTGATTCAGTCCTCTTATGCCTTAGTGAGCTAAATTATTTACTTTTACATTTAATCATGTCCACAACATTTTTAGTTACTGTATACCTTACGGCCTGTTTAACATTCAGAATTATTGTAGCCTTAAGAGGTGTACATATTCCAATAACTCATTAAGAACCCATTTGAAAGTTTGTGATTTACTTTCGGGTCTTTGCCTTGTAATTTGCTTTCTAAGTTTCTGGGCAGTTGCTTTTCTAAAATTCATAGTTTTAGTTGTCCCCTTGCTCTAAATTCTGTTAGATGCCAGGTCTAATGTTTCCATTTTGTAACTGCTATTAACCAAGAGTTCCTGAACTTGCACATTTGATACAATATCTGGTCTATTTGACATACCCAAACCAAGAACAGCATTTCCCCTTGCTTATTTAGTTTCAAAGAGTTTTTATTAAAACGACCTTGTGAAAATATGTGATTTTCACTAGAGCAAGTAACTTCACTATCAAATATCATATTTAATAAGGTCAAAAAATTATAATTGAAACCACTGATAACTATTACCCCATGTTTGTTTGCAGCTCTTTCAGTCTGCTATAGTAATACTTACTTCCTCATTGTCATTTATGTATAGTGGCTTATAACACACCCCAATTGGCAACAGATCATACAACCTTACTACCACCATCAATATTTACCCATGCTGCTGCACATGTTACAGTTTTCAGTCATTTTTCTCTGCTCATAGGAAGTGATTAAGACATTTTAAGGGTCCACAATCATGAAAAAATGTAAATTGTAATATAAATGTGTACACATACTTATAAGAAGTAAATTTCTCCCACAATAAAATGCACTGTAATTACTTTTTTTTTTCCGTATGTTGCTGTCACTTATAGTAGGCAGTAAAAATCTGACAGATTTGACAGGTTTTGGACTAATCCAGCTCCTTGTGGGGGATTCTTAGTATTTCCTTTATATTTTACAAAAGCACAGTGGTGAAGTGGTTAGAACTCTAACCTGGCAGCGTTGGGTCCAGGATGGGTTGAATACTAGCCAGGGCACTATCTGTATGGAGTTTGTATGCTCTCCCTGTGTCTGTGAGGGTTTCCTCGTTGCACTTTGGTTTCTTCCCACATCCTTCTAAAAAACATACAACTGGCTTCCCCCTAAATTGGCCTTAGACTACGATACATACTCTACACAATACATACATAAACATATGACTAAGGTATTAATTAGATTGTGAGCCCCTCTGAGGGACAGTTACGTGACTGGGGAAGATGTTGGCAATACTAAAAAATTATAATAATTTTACAAAAGCTGTCTATGGCAAGGATCTATACAAGATGCTGGACAGCCTGCCTACTCACTGCACACGGTTCTTGCAGTTGGACTAAGCAAATGCCATTTGGTAAGTGCTTTTGAAATGAAAGAAAACCTCTAAGATTGCGGAGATGGTCTAGTCCAAAACCTATCAGTTTTGTCAGATTTCTACTACCTCTTGTAAGTGACAGTAACATAGGTAAAAAGGAAACATAAAAGGAGGGAAGTGAAACAAATGCACGTTTTGTATTCATGCATGCATCGGTGTCTTAGATTTTACAATTTTTCAAGATACTGGTCCTTTAATGTTGAACAGAACTGTGATGTCCAATACCATTATTATTCTATGGACTGGTTATTATCATTATTTTAATCTTAAAAATAATCTATATAAATTACGGGGCACAATGTTTACAAATCAGGTATTAGGAATCTACTTTTATTGAAAAAAAAAGGCCATTAAAGTGTAGGATAGAACTGGGCTCTGAATGGTCACCCATTCCTAAAAACCTGCCTGCTCAAAACAATAAACCACAGTGACTCCATGTTTTAGTTTACATTATTTATTTTTATAGAACACATACATATAATAGTGTATAAAAATAAATACAGAAATAAGTACATAAACATAATACATATATAAAACAGGTTTTGCTCTGTATTTTATTATCAGGTCAGATTCTTTATATAATAGTTTACTATCACAAGCTGATAAAACAAAAGGCATATCTTACCTCAACAGAATAACAAGATCTGCATCACCAGAGAGGCGAACAAGTCCTGAGGGTCCCTCTGCCCGAATAAACTGTATCTTTTCCCTGGTTTAATCAAATGATCATGTCATTACATTAGGACGTTAATGTAAGTATACTAATTACATGTGAATATGATTATAGCATATTGCTGCAGCTGAAATTAGAATTTATAAACATGAAGAATGCAAAATAGACAGCATTAAAACGGTCCTTAGATTTATAAGAAGAATCTCCTGGTACTTTCATGTAGACCAAGCTTTTATAATACATAACTAACAAAACTGATCTGACAACCTCAAACCAACCTATCTTTTTTTCTGGTAATATTGTTAATGACTAACCATAGCCAGTTTTCTCTCAACACAAAACATTCAATTTTGTATAGATCAGATCCAGTTCTGTATCATTCCGGGAGAAGAAACCTCTCTGCTTCCCCTTGTTCCACCGCCGGGCCCCCTGTTCCAGCCTCCGACTTTAATGTTGAAGAGGCAGTCGGGTCTCTGTACTGTGCACACATGAGAATGTGGACTCACACATGCGCAGCAAGGAGCAGCTCATGTTTGGAAGTATCCGGTGGAACTAGTCTTTGGCTAGGAGGTGGACCAAGGGGAAACAAAGAGGAACAGGAAGGCTCTAAAGCTCCGTCTACACGGGGAGATGTTGGGGAGATGTTGTGGCGATTGGCGGCCTCTTGCGCGTCCCCGCACGTGCCCGCCGCGTCCCCGCTCGCCGCGCGTGCGCCACATTCGATTCCCCGCTCGTGCCCGCTCGTCCCCGCCGGCGCCGCTTATCTCCCGCACGATTCCCTGCCATTGTCCCCTCGCGGGGATCGAGCAGGGAATCGGCGGTGCGGAGATCCGTCCTGTCGGATTTTATCAATCGAGCCGCATCAGCGGCTCGATTGATAAGGAGCATCGCGGCCGCATCTACGCGTGTAGATGCGGCTTAAAGCGGCGGGCACGTGCGGGGACGCGCAAGAGGCCGCCAATCGCCACAACATCTCCCCGTGTAGACGGGGCTTTAGGGATCCAGAGCCTTCGCTCTTCTTAGGTGAGTAACCTTTTCTGTTTGAGGAGGTTACAGTTTCAAAAGTTTCAAAAGCTTGCAAGAAAACAATGTACACTTAGTCATTAACCACTTCCCAACCACAGGTTATTTCCCCTTTAAGGGAACCTAAACTGCAAAGGATATGGATTTTACATTTTAAAATAATACCAGCTGCCTGGCTTTCCTGCTGATCCTGTGTCTTTTAGCCACAGCCTCTCAATAAGCATGCAGATCAGGTGCTCTGACTGAAGTCAGACTGCATTAGCTGCATGCTTGTTTCAGGTGTGTGATTCAGGAACAGCAGCTAAAGAGATCAGCACTCAGCAGGACTGCCAGGCAACTGGTATTGTTTAAAAGGAAACATATCGCTCTCAGTTAAGGTTCCCTTTAAAAAACCAGAGCAAATTACACACATCACGCTCCTCTCATTCATTTGCCAACAACTTTATCACCACTAAAGACACTGAAATGATCTATATATAGTTTTTTTGCCACAAATTAGACATTCTTTGGGTGGTACTTTTTGCTAAGGATTATTTTATTTTATCTGCATTTCAATGTGAATAATAAGAAAAAAATGAAAAAAATCAATCTTTCTCAGTTTTCAGTCATTATAATTTTAAAATAAAATGTTCTACAATAGATCAAACTGGCACGTTTTATTTGCCCATTTGTCCCAGTTATTGCAACATTTAAATTGTGTCCCTAGCACAATGTATTGCAACAATACTTTACTTGGAAATAAAGGTACATTTTTTTCCATTTGCTTTTCTTTATTACAAGCTTTAATTTGTAAAAGTGAAAGTGATATACCTTAATGACATACATATTAAAGGTGACTATTTATGTTGGGGTTTTTTTATGCTGTCACCTTGGGGAAATTTTTGTTTATTTACTTAAAGTGTACCAGAGCTGAAAAATTTAAAAGATTTAATACATACCTGGGGCTCCCTCCAGCCCCTCCGCTCCGATCGCTCCCACACCGCTGTCCTCCATTGCCCGCAGCTTCGCGAACCGGGTCCTCGCACTTCCGTCAGTCAGAGCCAGTCTAACGTTAGAGAACTGCGCAGTTTGCATATCTCTCCAGCAGCCGCTGGAGAGATACGTAGAGGGCGCACTTCTCCTGCGTAGCTGGTCACGACTGAGGTCAGTGACGGAACCCGGTTCCCGAAGCTGCGGGCAGCGGAGGACAGCGGCGTGGGAGCGACTGGAGCCGATGAGGCAGGAGAGAGCCCCAGGTATTAATTTTTCAACTCTGAGTCCCTTTAAACATTTGTAGGTGTATTTTTATTTTTGGCCTCTAGATATCCCCATACCATCCTGTGTACTGAACAGTACACAGGAAGTAGTGAAGAACTGTGACTTCTACTTTCATTTGTGAATGACCATCGGCATCTCATTGATGCCAGGTGTTCATTCAATACTGACACTCTAATCGGTGAATGGGAACACATGTTCCTATTCCCCAATCAGTACTCTGCAGGGGGGGCGGGGGGGTTGCAGGAATAAGCACCACGCGTGCACAGTCGTGCGCTGCTGTAAACTGCAGGATACATGTATCCACGCCCCTGGTGCTGAAGTGAAGTCCACAGGGGCATAGATATGCGTAACAGCAGTGCTGAACCAGTTAGGTGTTACCTGAATCAGCATTTGGTCTGACATTGGCAGTCATACTTCACTCACTTTGCAATACTGACAAAGGAAAATTCCTATAACACATTAAGGTTATTTCTGGTTTAGGTATAACCTTATGTTTACCTTGAAATTAGGACCTCTGGATAGAGCAGATAAGCACTGCCCCAATTGTCTGTGGAAATCCAAACTGTAAAAGAAAATATCATTAAGCTTTACATACCTGGGGCTTCTTCCAGCCCCAGAAGTCCATCAGCTTTGCTGCCATCCAGGGTGCTGATTTCCCCTCTATAAACCCGATGACACCAGCTGGGTCTCGGGCTTCTGCACATGTGCGGGTGCGCCTCTTGTGATCTGAGAGTGTACAAGTCTTTGTGAACTGCGTAAGCATAGAATGTTACACGCTATGGGAGTGCAATTACAGCGCACCCATGAATGTGCAGAAACCTGTGGTCCAGCTTGGGTCGGCGATCTTATAGAGGGGCCAGCAGTACCCTGGTGGGCAACAGAACTGTAGAGCTGGACCACATAGACTTCACATAGACTTCAGGGGCTGGAAAAGCCTCAGGTAAGTAAAGCTTAACTTTTTTTAATAGCTCGGATATGCTTTAAGAAGAGAACAAATTTCTCCAAGAGTAAAGGTGGTAACAATAAAAACAAAAAAAAATGACTCCTTTCCCATATTAAAGTGTTTTGATTACCATCTGCAAGGTCAACATTAACCTACATTTTTAGGCTGGTGTGCATTGCAGAGATTAATACATTTCCTGTTGTGTCACTGGCAAGAAGAAATGAAAGTAATCTATCAGCAAAACTAGAAGAAACACAACTACACTTACAAAACCTCAAACACTTCCAGTTCATCAATCATACTACTGCTGCTAGTGGTGCTGGATTGATTTGTCACAGGAAAATAAATGCAGCAAGATGTGGTACCTTCTAGGTAAATATATTGCTAATTTGGTTACAAAAAGAAAAATAGAAGAAAATTACAGTTCCAACAGTTCCAAACCCTATCAAAATGGTTATACATTTAGTGCGTCCTTCAATGTCAAAAGTATATGCATTACTCTGGCTCAGATAACTGCATTCCCACATTCTAGTTTCTCCTTTCTCCTCAGGTCTCCTGTTTCAGTCTCACCCTCAGACTCTGTTCTACCATCCAGTGTTTACTCCCATATCTCTACTGTACTACTGAGATTGCATCACGAGGTTCTCCCCCCAGGGAGACAGCTGTGCCAGGAAAATGTATTTTTGTAACAGCAAAATCAATATAATCATACCGACACAAAAAACTACAGAGAATAGTACTGTAATATCCTTCACTACAGTAATTGTCACCTGGAGTTCCACTTAAAAGCACAATGTATAATTACTTATGCTTTGCCACTTTGCTTGTTAAAGTGAACCTCCGGACTAAAAATCTACTTAGCAGAACTGAAAAGGCTTGGTGTTTCTTTAACAGTCACACAGCATCAGAACTTTGTTTTTCTTACCAAAGCATCATTTTAGCTGCATTTTTAGCTAAGCCCGGGCTTTTTTTCCCTGATGCTGTGCAGAGCATGATGGGATTTCCTATGTTGTTACTCACGTTGCCTAGCAACTGGGAGAGGTGCTCAGGACACAGGACAGTTGGAACTGTGTCTCATGCTCCCTGTCACCTCCTTTCAACCAAAAAGATGGCTGCCATCATGAAATCAAACATGTGCCTGTTCTTTTAAAACAGTGTGGGTAAGAGATTATATTACCTATCTATTTTAATTAACATAACCAATGTAACTTAATGACAGTATGTTTGTTTAGGCTGGAGTTCCTCTTTAAGCACAGCATTCACAGCTGCTGGTAGGAGGGACAGAGGCAGTTGAGTCAAATATTGAGAGGCAAAAGCTGGAAAGAGGAGATGGAATCCAGATATTTAACCACTTGAGGACCGCGGGCTTTACCCCCCTTAAGGACCAGACCCTTTTTTTCCATTCAGACCACTGCAGCTTTCACGGTTTATTGCTCGCTCATACAACCTACCACCTAAATGAATTTTGGCTCCTTTTCTTGTCACTAATAAAGCTTTCTTTTGGTGCTATTTGATTGCTGCTGCGATTTTTACTTTTTATTATATTCATCAAAAAAGACATGAATTTTGTCAAAAAAATGATTTTTTTTAACTTTCTGTGCTGACATTTTTCAAATAAAGTAAAATGCAGCACGAAAAATGTGGACAAACATGTTTTTGATAAAAAAAAAACCCATTCAGCCTATATTTATTGGTTTGGGTAAAAGTTTTAGCGTTTACAAACTATGGTGCAAAAAGTGAATTTTCCCATTTTGTAGCATCTATGACTTTTCTGACCACCTGCCATGTTTCTTGAGGGGCTAGAATTCCAGGATAGTATAAATACCCCCCAAATAACCCCATTTTGGAAATAAGACATCCCAAAGTATTCACTGAGAGGCATAGTGAGTTCATAGAAGATATTATTTTTTGTCACAAGTAAGCGGAAAATGACAGTTTGTGACAAGAAAAAAAAAAAATAGTTTCCATTTCTGCTAACTTGTGACAAAAAAAAATGAAATCTGCCACGGACTCACCATGCCCCTCTCTGAATACCTTGAAGTGTCTACTTTCCAAAATGGGGTCATTTGTGGGGTGTGTTTACTGTCCTGGCATTTTGGGGGGTGTTTGTAAGCACCCCTGTAAAGCCTAAAGGTGCTCATTGGACTTTGGGCCCCTTAGCGCAGTTAGGCTGCAAAAAAGTGCCACACATGTGGTATTGCCGTACTCAGGAGAAGTAGTATAATGTGTTTTGGGGTGTATTTTTACACATACCCATGCTGGGTGGGAGAAATATCTCTGTAAATGACAATTGTTTGATTTTTTTTACACACAATTGTCCATTTACAGAGATATTTCTCACACTCAGCATGGGTATGTGTAAAAATACACCCCAAAACACATTATACTACTTCTCCTGAGTACGGCGATACCACATGTGTGGCACTTTTTTGCACCCTAACTGCGCTAAGGGGCCGAAAGTCCAATGAGTACCTTTAGGATTTCACAGGTCATTTTTGTTTCAAGACTACTCCTCACAGTTTAGGGCCCCTAAAGACAAGATAAATAACATTTATATTGCGCTTTTCTCCTTGCGGACTCAAAGCGCCAGAGCAGAGCAGCAGCCACTAGGGCGCGCTCTATTGGCAGTAGCAGTGTAAGGGAGACTTGCCAAAGGTCTCCTACTGAATTAGTGCTGGCTTACTGAACAGGCAGAGCCGAGATTCGAACCCTGGTCTCCTGTATCAGAGGCAGAGCCCTTAACCATTACACCATCAGCCAACTGCACACATGTGTGACACTTTTTTGCAGCCTAGGTGCGCTAAGGGGCCCAACGTCCTATGCACAGGTCATTTTGAGGCATTTGTTTTCTAGACTACTCCTCGCGGTTTAGGGCCCCTAAAATGCCAGGGCAGTATAGGAACCCCACAAGTGACCCCATGTTAGAAAGAAGACAACCCAAGGTATTCAGTTAGGTGTATGGCGAGTTCATAGAAGATTTTATTTTTTGTCACAAGTTAGTGAAAAATGACACTTTGTGAAAAAAAAAACATTAAAAATCAATTTCCGCTAACTTTTGAAAAATAAAATCTTCTATTAACTCGTCATACACCTAACAGAATACCTTGGGGTGTCTTTTTTCTAAAATGGGGTCACTTGTGGGGTTCCTATCCTGCCCTGGCATTTTACGGGCCCAAAACCGTGAGTAGTCTGGAAACCAAATGTCTCAAAATGACTGTTCAGGGGTATAAGCATCTGTAAATTTTGATGACAGGTGGTCTATGAGGGGGCAAATTTTGTGGAACCGGTCATAAGCAGGGTGGCCTTTTAGATGACAGGTTGTATTGGGCCTAATCTGATGGATAGGAGTGCTAGGGGGGTGACAGGAGGTGATTGATGGGTGTCTCAGTGGGTGGTTAGAGGGGAAAATAGATGCAATCAATGCACTGGGGAGGTGATCGGAAGGGGGTCTGAGGGGGATCTGAGTGTTTGGCCGAGTGATCAGGAGCCCACACGGGGCAAATTAGGGCCTGATCTGATGGGTAGGTGTGCTAGGGGGTGACAGGAGGTGATTGATGGGTGTCTCAAGGTGTGATTAGAGGGGGGAATAGATGCAAGCAATGCACTGGCGAGGTGATCAGGGATGGGGTCTGAGGGCGTTCTGAGGGTGTGGGCGGGTGATTGAGTGCCCTGGGGCAGATAGGGGTCTAATCTGATGGGTAGCAGTGACAGAAGGTGATTGATGGGTAATTAGTGGGTGTTTAGAGTAGAGAACAGATGTAAACAATGCACTTGGGAGGTGATCTGACGTCGGATCTGCGGGCGATCTATTGGTGTGGGTGGGTGATCAGATTGCCCGCAAGGGGCAGGTGAGGGGCTGATTGATGGGTGGCAGTGACAGGGGGTGATTGATGGGTGGCAGTGACAGGGGGTGATTGATGGGTGATTGACAGGTGATCAGTGGGTCATTACAGGGAAGAACAGATGTAAATAATGCACTGGCGAATTGATAAGGGGGGGGGGGGATCTGAGGGCAATCTGAGCGTGTAGGCGGGTGATTGGGTGCCCGCAAGGGGCAGATTAGGGTCTGATCTGATGGGTAACAGTGACAGGTGGTGATAGGGGGTGATTGATGGGTAATTAGTGGGTGTTTAGGGTAGAGAACAGATGTAAACAATGCACTTGGGAGGTGATCTGACGTCGGATCTGCGGGCGATCTATTGGTGTGGGTGGGTGATCAGATTGCCCGCAAGGGGCAGGTTAGGGGCTGATTGATGGGTGGCAGTGACAGGGGGTGATTAATGGGTGATTGACAGGTGATCAGGGGGGATAGATGCATACAGTACACAGGGGGAAGGGGGGCTGGGGGGGGGGGTTTGGGGAGAATCTGAGGGGTGGGGGTGATCAGGAGGGAGCAGGGGGCAGTTTAGGGCATAAAAAAATAGCGTTTACAGATAGTGACAGGGAGTGATGGGTGATTAGGTGGGTGATTGGGTGCAAACAGTGTTCTGGGGGGTGGGCAGGAGGGGGTCTGAGGGGTGCTGTGGGCGATCAGGGGGCAGGGGGGGGGGAAATCAGTGTGCTTGGGTGCAGACTAGGGTGGCTGCAGCCTGCCCTGGTGGTCCCTCGGACACTGGGACCACCAGGGCAGGAGGCAGCCTGTATAATACACTTTGTATACATTACAAAGTGTATTATACCCTTTGTATGCGGCGATCCGGGTGCTAGTAACCAGCCGGCGCTTCCGAACGGCCGGCGGGTTACAGCGCGAGGGGGGCGGAGCCAGTCGCCGGTGGCTGATCGCGTCACGAATGACGCGATCGCTCCGCCCATGCCCGTACAAGGACCGCCGCCAATTGTACATGCGGCGGTCCTTGCGGGATCCACTTTCCGGCCGCCCCTGTGCTGCATTTGCTACTATAATTGGAGAACATGTCTGGTTTATAAACAACTTCAATCAAGGTTATAAAATGTAAAACATTGAATGTAAACCTCTGTGAAAGTTATGCAATACTTGGCAGGTACCAGGGTTTTGAAACTCACCCATACGTTATTATTCATTCATCTAAAACCTACCCCCTCCCCCCCAGCAAAATAACCGTGGCTCGTGTGGCTATTTCCGCCTGAGCCCAATCGGAAAGCCGCTACTGCGCCGGTAAGTATTTACCTCCCCGGTGTTCGGGGGCCTCCAGTGCCGGATCGCCAGGATGGAGGAGGATGGGGAACCTTCATTAGGATCAATGAACATTCTGGGGTAAATAGTCCCTGGAGGTGGGGTCAGATTTTCTGTAATATCTTATGTCAGATAAATCAATTTAAAATGTCTTTAAAAGCCAGATATTGACCACCTCCAGTGAACACCATAGGCTGCAATCTTCTCAAAGTGATGCAAGGCTGTACCTTCCCCCTTTCAGCCTGAACAGTAGGGATGATGCAATCCAGGTTTCAGCAGTCACAACCACAGTGTCTGAAAAAAAGCTTTTGTACTCCTCTGGCAAGACAATAAAAGTGAAAAAAGGAACAGCAACAGAAGCCAGGTGTATTACAATGTGCTTGGAGACCAAGGACTTACAGGTTGTTATATGTAAAATATGTGCCCTATATGATAAAATAATTTAAGAATAAAGCAATGTAAAGGAGGAGGCTTGCTTCCAAATGAACACAATACTCAATAACAATTGTTTAAGCAGAAAAGTATTTGCCGTAATGGCAAAATGTGCAATTAATAAAATCTAAAACTGTTCTGCCTGAATAGCTGCTTTTCTTAGACATACAGGGCATTTTTATTTATGCAAGTCTATCTCGTATGGCGCTGCTTCTGGTCATGTGATCAACAACATTCCAAGACAGGAGTTTTAACTGCAGAAGCCACATTTCACACAAAAAGGTAACATCTCAGTTCAATGAATATTGACAGTAGGTTTAAATCTGTGCCTAATTTATAAACCTGGTGCGTATGTGCATGGTGCGCATGGATACATTACGTTAGCTCCCTTGTGCGATTGGTATGATGCACTATCTGTGCAATGAATGTTTGCATGTCGGCACTATACATGTTACAGGGCTAGAGTTAGGCCACCTACGTTTACCTGGGTACTTCTGCACAGTGTAGGTGACTAAGCAAAATAATGCATTCTTCTGTGAACTAAGACCCCGACTTTTAACTTAGCTGTAGTGATAACAGTGGTGTCTGGATGAGGGAATCTTTGAATGCATTTGTTTGAACATTTGCATGCGAGTGTGTGAAGGTTTAATTGTTTTATGCTGGTTTTCTGGCTACACCCCCTTCAGCACCTCCCTTTCCTTAATAACTTATATAATGTCCTAACTAGAGGCGGTGTGCCTGGATATATGTGTTTTTTTTTCTTGTTACTGACTCCTGTGGCTAAGGTTTTAATTCAGTGCACTCCCTCCTTCCCCTGTATGTGTTTGTCAGCATGCACACAGCTTATGCTGGTGTATGTGCATGGTGCACATGGATACATTACGTTAGCTCCCTTGTGCGATTGGTATGATACGCTATCTGTCCCAGGAGAGGACGTCAGGATGTGTGCTCCTAATCCCTAGATAGGTTTGATGCAATGAATGTTTGCATGTCTGCACTATGCATGTTACAGGGCCAGAGTTAGGACACCTACGTTTACCTGGGTACTTCTGCGCAGTGTAGGTGACTAAGCAAAATAATGCATTCTTCTGTGAACTAAGCCCACGGCTTTTAACTTAGCTGTAGGGATAACAGAGGTGCCTGGATGAGTGAATCTTTGAATGCATTTGTTTGAACATTTGCATGCGAGTGTGCGAAGGGTTAATTGTTTTTTGTTTTTTTTAATTTATAAACCTGGTACAACAGAGAAACCGTTCAACCACAGTATATACACAGGTGGGGAGATGGGTCCTAGCAGCTAATGCTCAATAGCAAACTTGTTCCAAGGAAAAAACACTCTACCCACCTGTGAAGTGCATTAACCACTTCACCCCCAAGGTGTTTTTACCCTAACGGACCAGAGCAATTTTCACCTGTCAGCGCTCCTCCCATTTATTCACCATAACTTTATTACTACTTATCACAACAAGATGATCTATACCTTGTTTTTTCCCACCAATTAGGCTTTCTTTGGGTAGTACATTTTGCTGAGAATTATTTTATTCTAAATGCATTTTAACGGGAATAATAAAAAAAAAGGAAAAAGAATCATTATTTCTTAGCTTTCAGTCATTGTAGTTTTAAAGGAATGATCCTCGCGCAAAAAAAAAAAAACAACAAAGTTCCACTTACCCGGGGCTTCCTCCAGCCCGGGGCAGCCGTCCTGTGCCCCCGCCGCAGCTCCTACGTCTCCCGGTCCTCTTCGCCGGTGGAGCTGACCTTGCCAGGTCAAGTTCCGGGTCAGCCTCCTCTGCGCTCCACCGCGTGGGTCACGTGGTCGGCTCCGCTGGCGAAGAGGACCGGGAGACGTAGAAGCTGCGGCGGGGGCACAGGACGGCTGCCCCGGGCTGGAGGGAGCCCCGGGTAAATGGAACTTTGTTTTTTTTTTTGCGCGGATCATTCCTTTAAAATAAAATACACTACCATAATTAAAACGAATGTATTTTATTTGCCAATTTGTCCCGGTTATTGCACTGTTTAAATTATGTCCCTATCACAATGTATGGCAACAATATTTTATTTGGATATATAGGTGTACATTTTCTGGGGGTATTTTTGTGTGTCAGGTCCATAATTAAAAGCCCTTATGAAGTAAAATAACAGTAATATACCCTCATGACATACATAATAAAAAAAGTCCCTAAGGCCACTATTTATGTATATTTTTAATCTTTTTTTTTTTTTTTCACAAGTGTTGCAGGGTCCTTTGGAAGTGTAAGGTATTAATTATAGTAATTTTTTTTTAATTATAATGTATGGCGTGTGTGTGTCATATCACTTGTCACCACTAGATGATGCTGCAAACACTATGCTGATTTAACAGGAAGTGTTTACTTTTTTTGTACATGCTTTTAGTACTTCTTTTTGTTATGAATGGACATGGCCCCTGATCGGGGTTATATCCATTTATTTCCGGCACTGCGATTAGTTAGGGGGCTCCAATAGGACGTTTTAATGCGACAGCTCGTTGCTGAATGGTTAAAGTCTTGATTCAGGGAAACAGGACATCCCATAAGCTGACACGTTTCAGGCAACAATCAGCCCTAAACATGCAATATACTGTGGGATGCGAAAGTTTGGGCAAACCTTGTTAATTGTCATGATTTTCCTGTATAAATTGTTGGTTATTAAGATAAAGAAATGTAAATTAAATATATCATATAGGAGACACACACAGTGATATTTGCGAAGTGAATTTAAGTTTATTGGATTTACAAAAAGTGTGCAATAATTGTTTAAACAAAATTAGGCAGGTGCATACATTTGGGCACCACAAAAAAAAATGAAATCAATATTTAGCAGATCCTCCTTTTGCAAAAATTACAGCCTCTAAACGCTTCCTGTAGGTTCCAATGAGAGTCTGGATTCTGGTTAAAGGTATTTTGGAGCATTCCTCTTTACAAAACATTTCTAGTTCATTCAGGTTTGATGGCTTCCAAGCATGGACAGCTCTCTTTTACTCACACCACAGATTTTCAATTATATTCAGGTCTGGGGACTGATGGCCATTCCAGAACGTTGTACTTGTTCCTCTGCATGAATGCTTTAGTGGATTTGGAGCAGTGTTTAGGGTCATTGTCTTGTTGAAAGATCCAGCCCCACTGCAGCTTCAGCTTTGTCACTGATTCTGGTACATTGGTCTCCAGAATCTGCTGATACTGAGTGGAATCCATGTGTCCCTCAACTTTGACAAGATTCCCAGCCCCTGCACTGGCCACACAGCCCCACAGCATGATGGAATCACCACCATAATTATATGTAGGTAGCAGGCGGTTTTCTTGGAATGCTGTGTTGTTTTTCCTCCGTGCATAACTCCCCTTGTTCTGCCCCAATAACTCAATTTTAGTTTCATCAGTCCACAGCACCTTATTCCAAAATGAAGCTGGCTTGTCCAAACGTGCTTTAGCATACCTCAAGTGGCTCTGTTTGTGCTGTGGGAGGAGAAAAGGCTTCCTCTGTATCACTCTCGCATACAGCATCTCCTTGTGTAAAGTGCTATGAATGGTTGAACGATGCACAGTGCCTCCATCTGCAGCAAGATGATGTTGTAGGTCTTTGGTGCTGCTCTGTGGGTTGACTCTAACTGTTCTCACTATTCGTCGCTTCTGTTTATGCGAGATTTTTCTTGGTCTGCCACTTTGAGCCTTAACTTGAACTGAACCTGTGGTCTTTCATTTCCTCAATATGTTCCTAACTGTGAAAACAGACAGCTGAAATTTCTGAGACAGCTTTCTGTATGCTTCTTCAAACCATGATGGTGAACAATATTTGTCTTCAGGTCATTTGAGAGTTGTTTTGAGACCCCTATGTTGCTACTCTTTAGAGAAAATTAAGAGAGGAAGGAAACTTACAACTGACCCCCTTAGGTCGCATTCACAGTGGGACGTTTTGGTCACACGTTATAAAGTCTTATAATGCAGCTCACCGCACTGCAATGCTAATTCTATGGGCCGATAACAGTACGGAGTTAAAGTCGCATAAAAATGTTGCGTTGTGGTAACTCACTGCTTGAAGTGCATTACCTCTTAACGCAGACACGTTGCGACTTTAACATCGCACTAAACCGCAACGTCCCACTGTGAATACAGCCTGAAAGACTCTCATAATTGGATACACCTGTGTATGTAGGTCAGGGGTCACTGAGCTTACCAAGCTAATTTGAGTTCCAATAATTAGTTCTAAAGCCCCATCTACACGATACGATTCTTTGTACGATTCGATTACGATTCTATTTACGATCGGATTAATTCCGACATGTCCGATCTGGATTCGATTCGATTCAATTCGATTTGCCATTGCAAAACAATGGCAAATCGAATTGAATCGAATCGAATCCTGATCGGACATGTTGGATTTAATCGGATCGTAAATAGAATCGTAATCGAATCGTACAAAGAATCGTATCGTGTAGATGGGGCTTTATTATGGCTTTGGAATCAATAAAATGACAATAGTGCCCACATTTTTGCACCCGCCTAGTTTTATTTAAACAATTATTATGCACTTTCTGTAAATACAATAAACTTCATTTCATTTCTCAAATATCACTGTGCGTGTCTCCTATATGATATATTTAACTGACATTTTGTATCGTAACAACCAACGATTTATACAGGAAAATCATGACAATTAACAAGGTTGCCCAAACTTTCGCATCCCGCTGTATACAAGTGCACTCCGCTCCTCCAATGTACATTGCCTGACTGACCCCTGCATCACCCAGTCTCATGCATGCCTCCAGGACTTCTCAAGAGCTGCTCCAACACTATGGAACTCCCTAACCCCATTAGGGTTGTCACCTCCTTCAACATCTTCATGAAGGCCCTCAAAACGCACTTCTGGCCTATGCCCCCGCTGGTGCTCTAAACCTGCAGCTGATCTCTGGTCTCCTACCTTTCATGTCCCTACCTCTCCCTCTGGATTGTAAGTCTTTGGCAGGGTCCTCTTCCTTGCGTCTCCTACCCTTCCACGCACTTCCATTACCATACACCCATCCTATGGATTTAAGTGAACTTTTTAGTGAACTCGACTTGCCTAATCTCCATGCTCCCATCCAGTGACTGACTAAACATTACCTTGTACTCATGAAGAAACAAGCAAGGGATACCGCTCTACTGTACCGTGGCAGACAGTGCAGGAACACAGGCAGCCGGGCCCAGGTAGTCAACATGTGAAAGGAAGGAAGGTCCGCACCAATGTCTCCAAAATCGATATATCGGTATATTTATTGAGGACGTATCCAGACATGCAGAAAACACTCGACTAACATGTTTCGGACGCCAAGTCCTTAATCATAGTCATTTTTCAGCTTTCTCAGTGAGGTTTAAAAAGGGGGGGATGGAACAGTGAGAGGCGGGGCATGGCCCAACCCACCAGGCAAAAGAAGGAGAATGCCTGATGTATTCCATCTCATACTAATAAAAGTTATCATCCCCGAACCTAACAAAACAAAATTAAAAACCATACACAAAGATAAAAAAGGAGCAAAAATAATAATCCATCAAAAAAGAGGAGAGTAATATCAGGCCTGGCATGTGAATGTATACATAGGACTATGCAAAATGTATATAAGGCATCTGTCACTACACACAATTTTACTAAAATTAAACACAAATACATGCAAGACATGGGTCGATAAACTAAGCATGTAGTTACATAGATATCGTCAACCTGTAACCAAAGCCAGATCCCACCTGGCGTTTAATCCATGTGGCGATCTGGTTCCAAGGCGAAAGATCCAGAGTGCCTCCCTTTTTCTAATCATTGCATGTAGGTCTCCTCCTCTCCTGGGCAGGAAAACCTTTTCGATGCCCTGGAAGGAAAAGCCAGACATGTGAACTTAGCGGTAGAGATCCCGTCATCTGAAACCCATCTGTCTCTTCTACCGTGCAGCCGCTCACTCTGAACTTCCTGATTCTCAGATCAGACAGGAAGTAGGAAGTAGTTATAGTAGTAGTAACAGAACGGCAGCACTCTAGAGGAGACAGGTGGGCTCCCGATGACGGGACCTCTATTGCTTGGATCGCAATAGGTGAATGTGAGTCATCTGGTGCTGCCATTCTCCCCCACTGCGGCTGCCTTCTCTGCTGGACTATCGTATTCATTGGGATGGAGGCTGCATGGTGGCCGTCTAGTTTGGGAGGAAATCGGATGTTCGGTGGTGGGGGTGGTTATATAATTCTGTCTGGGGAACAGCTTCCGGTTTGGCGGTGTCCAGAGCTTTCTGCTATTGCCAGGCTGGAGATGCAGGGGGAAAGTGCTGCTGCTGTGATATCTGGCGCCCTCTTCACAAGGGTGCCCCAGCCCCTGAGTGCAAATGTCCCAGCCATTCATCTCTCACTCTGCATTTTGCCGCTGCTATTCCCTGCATTGTGCACCCACAGAGGAAAGCAGACTGTTGCCCATAGCAACCAGTAGCTCAGCTGCCCCGGTGTATGCGGCATGTTGCTGTGCAGCTGCATCTTTTGATTCTATTACGACATGATGGGGGGGCCCAAATCAGTTACTTTGCTTAGGGCCCTGTTTAGCCTTAATCCGGCTCTGACAAGGAGTAATGCTAGGTACATACCATACAATTTTCTGGCAGACTTACCTGCCAGATCGATCATTTCCAACATGTCCGATCTGAATTTCGATCGATTTTGATTGTTTTTAAAATTCTTTTTCCGATCAATTTTCATTCAGTTAGATGAAAATTGTGATTGAAAAAAAACACCCTATAGTTAAATGGGAAAGGTAGAGAAGTGCCGTTGACCACTGGAAATCCATAACACCTCAGTCAGACATGCAATGCCACCAGCAGGGGTGTAGCAGCATTATTGACGGTTTTAAAGGGGCACTATGTTAAAAAAAATTTAAATTTCAAATATGTGTAAACATAGACAAATAAGAAGTACGTTTTTTCCAGAGTAAAATAAGCCATAAATTACTTTTCTCCTATGTTGCTGTCACTTACAGTAGGTAGTAGAAATCTGACAGAAGTGATAGGTTTTGGACTAGTCCATCTCTTCATAGGGGAATCTCAGCAAGGCTTTTATTCTTTATAAAGATATTCCCTAAAAAAGATTTAAACAATGAAGCCGGCCAGCTTCCCTGCTCATGACACAGTTTGTTGGCAGTTGCACAGAGCAAGTGCCATTCACTAAGTGCTTTTGAAAATAAATAAATCCCTGAGAATCCCCTAAGAAGAGATGGGCTAGTCCATAACCTGTTGCTTCTGTCAGATGTCTACTGCCTACTGTGACAGCAACATAGGAGAGAAGTAATTTATGGCTCATTTTACTCTGGAAAAAACATACTTTTTATTTGTATATGTTTGCACATATTTAAAAGTTTACAATTTTTCGACATAGTGCCCCTTTAAAGGGTAAAATCAAGGTTTCAACTTTTGACTGCTTCATGTGCATGACAAACGTTTTTAATGTTTATTCAGCTCCCATACAGACAGATCTTGATCTACTGAACTTTTTATATGCCCCCTGATTTCAGAAATGTTTTTCTCTTCCTCGGTTACACAGAAGTTTTAGGACCTCTAATTAGTTATCAGTGAGAGTTATGTTTCTGTCCAACTGCCTCGACTGCAAAGAAACTCTAAACAGACCGTAACCTTTTGAACTTTTTTTCCCCTTAGTCACTCTGTAGTTTTATGACCTTTATTTAGTTATCAGTCATACTGCCTGGACTGCAGAGAAATTGTAATGTAAAGCCCTGGATTATTAATCCTTACAGTGAGAAAAAAGGATGGCAGGCTAGTTCAAAGTAGAATTGGTACTGTACATACACATATTCATTTCATCATGCCACTTTAATATAAACTAAAGCTACTAGCGAAATAAACGATGATCTATTATCTGTATACAATAGTTTGTTATATTAACATTCCATTAAAATTGTATTAATTAATTACTTTATTTTTTAACTTAGCTTCAGTCACAAATACCTGAGAGAATGATTCCTGCAGAGCTCATGTTGACGTTCTTGGAGAATTTCAAAGATGTTCGGCTGACGCAAGAATGCAACAATTTTTTCATTGTACCCTAAAATTAAAAAAGCAATAAAAGAAGACGTAAAGTATATTATAGCCTAATATCAATATCTATCTATCTAACTATACACAGTAAAAGGTATGTGAACCCTTTGGAATTACAGTGGCTTGCAAAAGTATTCGGCCCCCTTGAAGTTTTCCACATTTTGTCACATTACTGCCACAAACATGAATCAATTTCATTGGAATTCCACGTGAAAGACCAATACAAAGTGGTGTACACGTGAGAATTGGAACGAAAATCATACATGATTCCAAACATTTTTTACAAATAAATAACTACAAAGTGAGGTGTGCATAATTATTCAGCCCCCTTTGGTCTGAATGCAGTCAGTTGCCCATAGACATTGCCTGATGAGTGCTAATAACTAAATAAAGTGCACCTGTGTGTAATCTAATGTCAGTATGAATACAGCTGCTCTGTAATGGCCTCAGAGGTTGTCTAAGAGAATATTGGGAGCAAGAACACCATGAAGTCCAAAGAACACCCCAGACAGGTCAGAGATAACGTTATTGAGAAATATAAAGCAGGCTTAGGCTGCAAAAAGATTTCCAAAGCCTTGAACATCCCACGGAGCACTGTTCAAGTGATCATTCAGAAATGGAAGGAGTATGGCACAACTGTAAACCTACCAAGACAAGGCCGTCCACCTAAACTCACAGGCCGAACAAGGAGAGCATTGATCAGAAATGCAGTCAAGAGGTCCATGGTGACTTTGGACAAGCTGCAGAGATCTACAGCTCAGGTGGGGGAATCTGTCCATAGGACAACTATTAGTCGTGCACTGCACAAAGCTGGCCTTTATGGAAGAGTGGCAAGAAGAAAGGCATTGTTAACAGAAAAGCATAAGAAGTCCCGTTTGCAGTTTGCCACAAGCCATGTGGGGGACACAGCAAACATGTGGAAGAAGGTGCTCTGGTCTGATGAGGCCAAAATGGCACTGCACAAAGTTGGCCTTTATGGAAGAGTGGCAAGAAGAAAGCCATTGTTAACAGAAAAGCATAAGAAGTCCCATTTGCAGTTTGCCACAAGCCATGTGGGGGACACAGCAAACATGTGGAAGAAGGTGCTCTGGTCAGATGAGGCCAAAATGGAACTTTTTGGCCAAAATGCAAAACGCTAGGTGTGGTGGAAAACTAACACTGCACATCATTTTGAACACACGATCCCCACTGTCAAATATGGTGGTGGCAGCATCATGCTATGGGGATGCGTCTCTTCAGCAGGGACAGGGAAGCTGGTCAGAGTTGATGGGGAGATGGATGGAGCCAAATACAGGGCAATCTTCAAAGAAAACCTCTTGGAGTCTGCAAAAGACTTGAGACTGGGGCGGAGGTTCACCTTCCCGCAGGACAACGACCCTAAACATAAAGTCAGGGCAACAATGGAATGGTTTAAAGCAAGACATATCTATGTGTTAGAATGGCCCAATCAAAGTCCAGATCTAAATCTAATCGAGAATCTGTGGCAAGATCTGAAAACTGCTGTTCACAAATGCTGTCCATCTAATCTGACTGAGCTGGAGCTGTTTTGCAAAGAAGAATTGGCAAGGATTTCACTCTCTAGATGTGCAAAACTGCTAGAGACATACCCTAAAAGACTGGCAGCTGTCATTGCAGCAAAAGGTGGTTCTTCAAAGTATTGACTCAGGGGGCTGAATAATTACGCACATTCCACTTTGCAGTTATTTATTTGTAAAAAATGTTTGGAATCATGTATGATTTTCATTCCACTTCTCACGTGTACAACACTTGGTATTGCCTTACAATGTAAGGCAAAGCAAAAATGAAGAAAATTAAAGAAAAGGTGTTGTTGTCGTCTGGAGTAATCAGTTAGGGTACTTGCTTCTTCACCATATGATTCTTGCTTTTGGCAACTGCGCCACTTATCTTGATACACTCAGACTGACTCATGAGCTGGAGACATGCTGTCCAAATTTACAAACTGACTTTGTTTGCTTCTTGCTGACTAGAAGAGCAATGTTTGCCTTTCTTTGCAGAGCAGCTAGCTGCTCAGGATTACACAAAGGAAGAGCTTTTGGATTTGATGTGTGAGCTGTGGAGGCCTGTGGAAATTTTTTTTTGTCTGGGACAATTGAGCTTACTATGAGCTACATGTTTCATGTGTACTCAGACTACTCACATACATTTATAAGGCAGAATAAGTTATAATGATGATGATGGAGAAAGTATGAGGATGCTGATGGAGAATGTATGATGATGGAGAAGGTATGATGTCATCATTTTCACTCCTGTCTTATAAAGTGTTCTGTCTGTGACAGGAAATGTCTAATTCATTCATAAGTGCAATACATACCGACTGGCAAAACATCCTGATAGTGACTCCTGGTGACTGTATTAAAAGTGCTGGAAGGTCTTGGTAATATGGGAGGTCCTGAATGTCGTGCATCTTCACCAACCTGCATCAGAAATGTGCACAAAGAAAAATAAATTTTAGATGTTGTAATGTCCACATGTAGAAGTGAATCTCTATTTTTATTCTTCAAGAGTTCTGGTCAAATAATAATTATAGAAATAGTTTCTAAACTGTACTGCACAAGGGCAAATAGACATCTTAGTTAAAGAGACACTGAAGCAAAAAAATAAAAATATGATATAATGATTTGTATGTGTAGTACAGCTAAGAAATAAAACATTAGGAGCAGAGACATAAGTCTAATATTGTTTCCAGTACAGGAAGAGTTAAGAAACTCCAGTTGTTATCTATGCAAAAGAGCCATTGAGCTCCAGGACTTTCAAAGTCACAGAGAGCTCTTCTGAAGCTTGTTATCTCAACTGTCAGTCACTGTATTTTCTTTTTCTCTCCAGAGGACAGGTCAATAGTTCACTGGCCTGCTCTAAAAAATCATTTAGAATGCTGAGTTGGGTGTAAACTGCATACATTAGAGAATGATGCAATGTTATAAAAGTGCGGAATTCCTGGTCTCACGTTTTTAAAAACACTATATAACTGAAAATAAAAATATGAGAATATTTTCTTTGCTACTAATGTTCTAGTAATTATCCGTACTACACAACCAATTCATGATATCATATTTTTTTTTTCGCTTCAGTGTCTCATTAAGTGTTGAAACTGCTGTGGTTTATATTTTAAACCATGTTACTGTTGATAAGACTACACTACACTACTACCTTTCTGTCTTGTGTCTTAGAAGTGAAACTGAAATTTCTGAATGGGGACTCAGTCAGCCATAAAAAAACCTGATAGTGTTGTAACTTTTCATAGACTATCCATAAAAAATGCAAATCTCATTACTGTTAGCAAATTTAGTATTACATAGTAAAAGCCACAAGGACTGCTTCATTTTACATTCACCACAGAGCTTATTGGTTCATGGGAGAAGTCTCAGGTATAGCCACTGCCAGAACTATTTTTTTCCTTAATTCAGGTACCATTTAATGTATTTAATATATTATATTTCCTAGACTGGTAAGACGCTTTCTCCATTTTGAAAATAGATAAGGTTCTAGGCTATAAAGAAAAACAGTGCTGCTTGTTTGCCAATTCACCCCAAAGATTACTACTTCAAAAAGTACCTAGACATGGTGACAATGCAAGTCCATGGACCATGTAATAGTGCTTGCAAGATGTTATGATCACGGCTGGTGATCTGTTGCTCAATTCAAGTGAGTGGATCGGGTTCACCTCATTACAGAATAAGTATAGCATAATAATTAAAACACTGTTCTCCCCAGTAATTAATTACTGGGGAGAACAGTGTTTTAATTATTAAGCTATACTTATTCTCTAATGAGGTGAGCCACAGATCCACTCACTTGAATTGCATGTGAGCTGGTCAGGAGCCGCTTTTATTGGCTCCTGACCGTGTCTATCAATCTAAACCTATGGGTGTTGCTTACATTGATAGATACGACCAGGAGCCAATGAAATCGGCTCCTGAACGGCTTACAGGGCTCTTCAGTCATAGAGACTGACAGGGAGAGTGAGCTGCAACGGGAGACAGCGGCGAGATCGGTGGAAGCGTCAGAAACGGCGGATGCGCGCTGCGGCGGTGAATTGAAATCTACGCCCTGGCAGCCAAATCAGCATCAAAACAGGGCGTAGATTTCAATTACCGTGGTCTGTAAGTAGTTAATCTGATTGCTCTTTTATAAATTTGGGGTTACAAAAGTGGCAATCAGATTAGAAAAAGTTGAAATGAAATCTGATAGCAGATCGCCACTTCTTTAGAAATAGGCCTCTTGAAAACTTTTGTCACATTGTTGACTAAACAATGGATCTAATGCCAATTATTTTAAAGACTGCTCCTGGGCATGCCCAATTCCAATTGTTTCTAACTGCGCATGCCCAGAACGTTCTCGGCCATGCATGATCTGTTCCTTTTTTTTCACCTCAGGCACACTTTAAAATCCTTATGAAAAAAAATAGCATTGGTCCTCTAGATGGCAATGGTGTGCTATATTTAGATGCTTGGGTTTTTGTTACAATTTTAGATTTTCCACGCTATACAATAGCATATTCAGATAAGTCATGGCAACACAGAACCATTGCCAGAGCTTAGTATTGTATAGTGCAGAGTTCTACAACCCTGTCCTCAGGGCCCACCAGCCAGGACTGGTTCTAGACTTTTTGCTGCCTGAGGCTAACTTGTGAGGATGCCCCCCACCCTGATTTGGAATGATCGCACAGCACCCGACAATTTACTCTGCTTCATTTAATGTTCTCACATGACATCTTGCAGCTCTACACAATAGCACACTGGCTGGCTGTGAGTCTGTGACAAACAAACTGCTCACCCTCAGCCACTCCATTCCTCCTCAGGAAGGTACACACAGTACAAAAATGCTGCCTCTGAAATCTCTGCGCCTGATGCAAATGTTTCATCTGGCTTCATGAGAGAACCGGCCCTGCCACCAACACTGTATGTTTTGTGGAAATCCACAGTGGTAGTTAAAGGGAACCTCCAGACTAAAAATCTACTCGGCGGCACTGGTACTTAAGTGGCAGAGTGTTTCTTTAACCACTTGAGGACCGCAGTGTTAAACCCCCCTAAAGACCAGGCCATGTTTTGATAAATTGGCCACTGCAGCTTTAAGGCCAAGCTGCAGGGGTCACAACTCAGCACACAAGTGATCCCCCCCCTTTTTCTCCCCACCAACAGTGCTCTCTGTTGGTGGGGTCTGCTCGCCCCCAGGTGTATGTTTTTGGGTTTTTTTAATAAATATTTATTTCTTTATTTTAACAATATTTTTTACTATTTTTTTTATTTTATCATCCCCCCTCCCTCCCTCCCCCCGCCAGCCAATCAGCATGATCGCCTGTCATAGGCTTCAGCCTATGACAGCCGATCACCTCCATAGCAACAGAGGGGACAGCTGTGTCACATCGCAGCGCTGTAACAAGTAAAAAGACGGCTATTTCGCGGTCTAACAGTCTCTGGAGCGACAATCGCCTCTCGGAGACCTACCAAGCAGGAGATGCGTGCGCAACCTGTGCAACCAATAACAGTTGCCTGACAGCCCTGCTGATCTATTTGCCTGCAGTAGTGTCTGAATCAATCAATCAACTAGAAACAAACATGCAGCTAATCTTCTCAGATCCGACAATAATGTCAGAAACACCTGATCTGCTGCATGCAGGGTCTATGGCTGAAAGCATTAGAGGCAAAGGATCAGCAGGACAGCTAGGCAACTGGCTTTGCTTCAAAGGAAATAAATATGGCAGCCTCAATACACCTCTCACTTCAGTTGCCCTTTAACAGTTTCACAGCATCAGAACGTTTATTTTTCCCCTGATGCAGTGCAAAGCATGATGGGATTTCTGATGTTGTTCTTGTTCTGCTGTTTTGGTGCAATTTTTTTTTTGTTTTTTGAGATTTGAAGCCTAGCGCGCGCAGCTGGGAGAGGTGCTCAGGACACAGGACAGTTGGAACTGTGTCTCATGCTCCCTGTCACCTCATTTCAACCAAAAAGATGACTGCACCCATGAAAAAGATGGCTGCCCCCAAGAAATCACAAGCATCTGTCTGTTCTTTTAAAACAGGGTGGGTAAGAGATTATATTCCCTATCTATTTTAATTAACATAACTAATGTAACTTAATGACAGTATGTTTGTTTAGGTTGAAGTTCCCAGCTCTTCTCAGGTACTAAATACCTCACCTGTGAATGTTTATGATGTTCTGCAAAACCTGTACTGTTTGTAAAACGGCCATAAGGCTAGTGAAATTACATCATTTTCTAACGGTAATAGTTTTAAGATTAGACGATTTATACGCTGTGCCACTGCCTATGTTGTTTATGCTATCTTGTGTGATCGCAGCCTACAGTATGTGGGCCGCACCATTAGACCACTAAAAGAAAGTATAACATATGGATTTAAACAGCACAGTGTTTCTTCTCATTTTAAATTGAAGCATCAAGTTAACCCAGCTCTTAGGCATTTTTGTGCTGTAGAAAAGTTATTACCCAATTGGAGAGGGTGTAACAAAACTAGGGAAATACAGTATCTAGAAAAGGCGCTAGATGGATTTTTAATCAGGAGACATCTACCCCTTTTGAGTTGTTTTAGATATCAATTGTTTTATTGCTGATAATTTATTTTTAGTCGTGGATAGAGGTGATAATATGCGGAGGTACAATTGATGAAACCTATCTGTATGAATTGTCCAGGCTTTCAACAGTTAATTTACACTATCTGGTCACAATATCTTATGTAGGACATTTGTTGTTGTGCGAAGCAATGCGCACAGATGCGCTCTGTGTTTTATTGCTGTGTTGTGCCGTTTTTTGGGGGGGATCTTTACATGTAACCCTCTACGGTCTAGATGGCCAGCGGTTATACGGTTTGGCAATGGTATCTCATGTGGGGTGCTATCTTGTGGCACGATGTGACGTGCATGGATATGCTTTGAATGTAGTGCTGTCTTGCTGTGATGTTGCTGGGATATTTTGGTGACCTTTAAATGATCGGTTAAGAGATGAGATGTAATCATTGTACCTCCTATCAGTTTTATTTGGATTATATTTTGCTTTTATCATTGTGAAGCTAATACAAATGGTACAATTTTTCCCTGGTTAAATTACTTATATTGTAATCTTACATAGATTTGTATTGAGCAGTGACTTAAGGCTAGTACACACTAGCAATTTTGATTGACCAATGATTGCTCAATTTTACCACCTCCATGTAGTATGAGGGCCAAACAGATTTTCAATTCTATGCAGATTATATAGGTAAATGGTCATACTACATGGAGGTGGTAAAATTGAGCAATCATTGGTCAATCAAAATTGCTAGTGTGTACTAGCCTTTCGTCTCCCCCTAGGAGCTAAGCACTAGTACAAATGTCTGCTGAGAATCATTTTTTCAATAAAGGCGGGACTTTTTTGCTTCTGGGCAGTTGAGGAGGGGTGTTTTTAGGAGTTGATGAGTCAGTCCTCTGACGAAACGTGTAGGACGGAGCTACGTCTCACGTGACCGGCTGTTTGAGTGGACCATGAGACACGGGGATCCGAGGTGGCATCTGTATGGGCAGTTACCTGGGACAGCATTCAACAGTTGTATTACATGCCTGTAATCACCAACTTTTGTGAGTGCATCTCTATAACATTTATCTTTTAAATAAATGATTTTACACTATTTAGAGCTACTCTTGAGTTTTAGAGCCTGTGGAAGTGATTGCAAGACCTGCCTGCCCCCTGTTATTGCCTTATAACTATACCTCTGGATTGTTTGGAGGCCAATAGGGTGAGTGCAGGCACTTTGGGGGGAGTGTGTCCCTGCACGAGGTGGAGGTCTGTGTTCACACTGGAGAGGTGAAGGGCACGTTTATTGTAACCTGATTACGCTATTTACCTTTTTATAATATTCTTTTTCATGACGTGCTGGCTGGATATTAACCACTTAAGCCCAAAGGGTTGTTTATTTTTTGCATCTCAGTAACTTTCACCTCCCATTCATTTTCCAATAACTTTATCACTACTCATCACAATTAATTGCTCTATATCTTGTTTTTTCCGCCACCAATTAAGATTTCTTTGGGTGATAAGTTTTGCTGAGAATTTTTTTATTCTAAATCTATTTTAATAGGAATATTAAGACAAAAATGTAAAAAAATCATTATTCCTCAGTTTTTGGTCATTATAGTTTGAAATTAATACATGCTACCATAATTAAAACCTATGTATTTTATTTGCCCATTTGTCCCGCTTATCATACCATCTAAATTATGTCCCTATCACAATATATGGCGCCAATATTTTATTTGGAAATAAAGGTGCATTTTTTCAATTTGCGTTCATCACTATTTACAAGGCCATAATTTAAAAAAAATTATATTAATATACTCCTTTGACATGCATATTGTAACGATTGGTGTCAGCAACACAGAGTTTTTTCTGATTATTGGTGATCTGCAGTATCACCAATAATACAGATGCTATACCTGATTATATGGTGATCTGCAGAATCACCAATAATGCTAGTATAGCTAGACACAGGACACCCAATGTGATAAAGTGTTTGGTGCAACAGTAATCAGAGAGGTTATCTCCCGAGGAGCGGGAGATACAGACACTACTGCAGCCAAGGATTCCCTGAAGAGCAGGAAATCAGACTGCACTGCAGCCAGTGGACCCCTGAGGAGCAGGTTGCCACTGACTGTGCTGAAGATGATCTCCTTATGTGGAGGAGATACAGACTGTACTGCAGCCGAGAATTCCCTGAGGAGCAGGGAACCTTGGATAGAACTGCAGCCAGTGGACACCTGAGGAGCAGGGACCACTGACTGGGCTGCAGGAGAGGACTGGGCTGCAGGAGAGAGAACTGAGTGAAATAGAGGTATAATAGAACTGCAGCCGAGGATTCCCTGATGAGCAGGGAATCAGATGGTACTGCAGCCAGTGGACACCTGAGGGGCAGGGACCACTGACTGGGCTGCAAGAGTGGTAACTGGTGAAGTGAGAGATGTGATCGGGCTGTAGCCAAGGATTCCCTGAGGGGCAGGGAATCAGACTGTGCTGCAGCCAAGGATTCCCTGATGGCCTGGGAATCAGAGTGTACTGCAACCAGTGGACTCCTAAGGGGCAGAGACCACTGACTGAACTGCAAGATGGTCTTTCTGAGGAGCAGGTGACGCTTGCAGCTAATGAACACCTGGAGAGCAAGTATCACGGTTAGTACAGTAAGGCTGATCACCCAAGGAATGAGTGACAGCCAGAAAGGTCAGACAAGCCAGGTCGGCAACACACAGACAGATAAAGTACAGAGACGGAAGACTGATTCGGTATCCGGGTACAGGCAAGGTTGGTAACAGGTAATCAGATAGGCAAAGGTACCGAATCAGTAAGCAGGAGAGTGGGAAAGCCAGAGATCATAACAGGTAACAGTATATCTCTCAATCCTAGTCTTAGGTGTGAGGTCCTTGGTCTCAACACCTGGGAACTAGTCTAACAGATAACAGTAGCGATGTAGCAATCTCCTAGTCTTAGGTGTGAGGTCCTTGGTCTCAACACCTGGGAACTAGTCTAACAGATAAACAGTAACAATGTAGCAATCTCCTAGTCTTAGGTGTGAGGTCCTTGGTCTCAACACCTGGGAACTAGTCTAATACATACACAATACAATAATACTTTTAAGGCTATCAACGGAATCTGACTAAGTGTGAATTCCCAGCTCCGGCTGGTTCTAACACACTGTAAGATCTGACTGGGGTCTAAGCGCTCACACGTAAGCATTCGCAATAGCAGACAACTTGCAACTGACAGGCAAGTCCTATATATATAAAAGAACCAAGCGCAAAGGGAGGTCAAAGCACAGTGAATAACAACTGCTCAGCTGCGTGTTACAAGGGGATATCCCTCCACCCCTCAGAATAAAAAATTAGAATAAAAGTACATGTAACACGCGCTAGATAATCCCCCAAAGGTTCGTTTATTGTAAACAATCTAAAAACACTGCCACAATGAACATGAATCCCCAGCAACACCTCACGAGACAATCACTCCTTCACAGCTGCACACACTCAGAAGGGCCCTTCAACAAAATTAAAACTGACTGTAAAACCTAGCAAAAAATATAAAAAGGTATATCTCACTTGCAGGAATGTCTCTTTTAGCCGTACTAGCGATAATAGCAATAGATACTTTGTAAAAAATAGGTTCCCATCCAGCAACTATATGAACATACGTGCTCCAATTGAAAAACGGTAATGTGCAAAACAGTTCCTTGCAAAAAAATTAGTTACATGCACAGCGTCTTCCGAATTGTTGGCGCTTTAAGCGGAATGTATACAACTCACGTGTTCCTGCATATGTGCATCCGCACAAGTCACAAATAAGGATAGTTCTCCTCCGCTCTCCTCACAACTCGTAAGGGAAATGCCGGCGACTCCAGATTACTGCTCCAAACAAGCGGGCTCGTACAGGGCACGTCACTTCCGCCCTTCAGATCCAGCGGGTCGCTCTCCGTACTTCCGCCCGGCTGGGCTACACTGGGTTTAGCTGCAAGCGGTGACGTCACCTCAAGAACACGCGTTTCGGCCACTAAACGATGGCCTTCATCAGGAGGGTTTAAGCTTCAGAAGGTGGAGAGATATTGCGTCGAGGTGGAGAGATATTGCTGTTTATGGGCAACGCAATTACAAGATCTGAACTGGGCTTGCAGTCTAAGCGCGCAGCTGCTACCCGCATGAAAAGCGCCAACAATTCGGAAGACGCTGTGCATGTAACTAATTTTTTTGCAAGGAACTGTTTTGCACATTACCGTTTTTCAATTGGAGCACGTATGTTCATATAGTTGCTGGATGGGAACCTATTTTTTACAAAGTATCTATTGCTATTATCGCTAGTACGGCTAAAAGAGACATTCCTGCAAGTGAGATATACCTTTTTATATTTTTTGCTAGGTTTTACAGTCAGTTTTAATTTTGTTGAAGGGCCCTTCTGAGTGTGTGCAGCTGTGAAGGAGTGATTGTCTCGTGAGGTGTTGCTGGGGATTCATGTTCATTGTGGCAGTGTTTTTAGATTGTTTACAATAAACGAACCTTTGGGGGATTATCTAGCGCGTGTTACATGTACTTTTAAGTCCTATATATACCCAGAGCGCTCCACAGCGCCGCCCCAGTCACTCAGCCAATCCGGAGCATAGCTGGGATCTGCTAATCGGCATGATCAGCTGACTCCCCTTCTGCTAGCATAAAGGTCCTGTCGCCTGGCGCGCGGGCAGCTCTCAATCTGTGTGCACTAGAAGGACCAGGCGAACCAGCAGCATGTTGCTGCGCGGCAGAAGCCGCCGGCTGGAACGTGGAGATAGCCGCCGTGCCGCTTGCCCACGCGGCAGCATCTCCGCTATTCATTACACATATTTCAAAAGTTCAGACCCTTAGGTAACTATATATGTTTTGGTTTTTTTATTGTAATTTTTTTTTTTTTTTGTATTAAAATTTGTATGCGGGCAATTTTTGGTGTGGGAGGTAAACAGCTAATTTTAAATGTAAAAAAATGTATTTGTTTATTATAAAATGGATGTGTGTGTAATTTTACTATTTGGCCACAAGATGGCCACAGTGAAAAAGTCCTGGAAGCGTGATTGTACGCTTCCAGGAAGAAGAATGAAGACGGGGAACTTTTTAACTCAGAAAAACCACAGCATCTGATGAGAGACGCACAGTGCAATACATATATTATGTAAGTAGAGCAAGTATTTATCACTTATATAAAGTAAAAAGTTAGTAATAAAGTTAAGCAATAACACATTATTATTACGTACAAATACTACATTTTATTTCTTACAATTCCAATCCATTCTACAGCAGGCAACTGCTTTCCCACATAAGTTCTTCTGGAATTATCCCAGAAGAACTGAAATGATGTAGGAAAGCAGTGGCCTGCTGAAGAATGGATGGAAATGTGTAAAGACTACTAAAATGTGGGAAAGCAGGGGCATGCTGTAGTATGGAAATTGTAAAGGAGTGTGTCATAAGATTCCTGCAACAGAAAATAAAATTGTTCACATGATGTACATGGCTACGTAATTTATGTATCCAGGGCGGACTTTGCTACTTAATTGTTTTACCTTGACGCACCTGGCTACTTAATTATTCCATCTGGAGGTGTGTTTTTATTGGGCGGCATGTGAATACTTAATGAATTATCTGATGGCATGTGTCTTACTTATTTTTTTTTTTATCTGGAGGCATGGAGCTATTTGATTCTTCTATCTGGAAACGTGACTACTTTATTATTTTATCTAAAAGCATGTGACCAGAGCTGGATCATTCACAAGGCAACTTGGGAAGTTGCGGGCCTGGAGAGATACTAGGGGCCTAATTGATTCTACCCTCTCTTCAAATCCTGCCAAAAAAGCCAGGTGGTGATCAAGGATGGGCTCAAAGATGGTATTTGCCTAGGGCCCCATTTCACCTTAATCCCTCTCTGCACGACTATTTAATTTTTAGGCACATGGCTAATCAATTCTAATATCCAGGGGCCATGGCTTCTGAATTTATGTATTTGGGGGCATTTTAAATTCTGGTATCTAGGTAGCCCAGCTGCATAACTCTAGTTTCTAGGGACAAAACATGTGTCTTATCACAGTAGTAGTAGTTGGAAGATTTCAGTCCAACAAGAGATGGGAGACTACAGTTCAAAACTGCTGGAGAGGCAGTTTAGCTTTTATCTGCAGGCCGTAGATAAAAGCTAAACTGCCTCTCTGGCAGTTTTGAATTGTAGTTTCCCATCTCTTGTTAAATGAAAATCGTCCAACTTGTCTAAGTGACCTTTCAACCAATAAACAAGGAGAGCAGGGGAAAAAGTGTGTGTGTTGGGGGGGGGGGGGGGGGCAATGTCAGTGTTTGTCATAGGTGCTGTATTACCCAGATGCGCCTCTGTTACCTAGAAAACTTGCTTCCAGGAGCACCCACTTGTTGGGCGTCCAAGTTAAAGTGTGTGCCTCGATCCTCACCCCTGTACCAAGAGGTCAAATATAGCAAAGTCCCCAACAGGATCGGCACCACATAAGTAGTATTTATTAGAAAATAATACTTATTACGGTACTTATCCGCATCCGGCAGGTGGCGACAAAACTCCACCAGAGTTACATCTTTCCCTACTACCCATGGCGGCCTGGATGGGGAATAGTAATTAGCGCCACCTGCCGGATGCGCCCGGCTAACGGATAAATACCCTTATTACTAATAAATACTTGAGATATAAATACTACTTGTGTGGTGCTGATCCTGTTGGGGACTTTGCCTCTGTTACCTAGTAATTATAACTGGACTAGTAAATAGGCCCGCCCATTAAAAAATGGGTGCTAGGCTACGGGCGCTCCCCCCAGCAAGCGAGCACAGATATGTCCCGCTCGCCCGACCTCCTCCGCTGTCTGCAGTATATGCACACAGGGAAATGTTGCTTGCTTGGCAGTTGGAAAAAGCTGTTATTTCCCACAATGCAATGAGGTTCACAGGCAGCAAACTGTCAAGTCTGGAAGCAGGACACACACAGGAACAGGATGCAGAGACTCAGGGGTTTTATTATATAGGATATGTCCTTCAATAAAAGAAAGGCATCCAAGCACTCTTTAAAGGGACTCAGAGCTGTAATATAAAAAAAAGATTTATACATAACTGGGGCTTCCTCCAGCCCCATCCACTCAGATCGCTCCCACGCTGCTGTCCTCCACTGTATGCAGCTTTGGGAATCGGGTCCCAACACTGCCGTAAGTCGGCTCCAGTCTATGCTGTTTGCGCATCTCTCCAGCAGCTGCTGGAGAGATACGTAGAGGGCGCACTTCTCGTGCATAGACTAGAGCTGACTGAAGGCAGTGACGGGACACGGTTCACGAAGCTGCATACAGCGGAGGACGGCAGCGTGGGATCGATCCGAGTGGATGGGGATGGAGGAAGCCCCAGGTATGTTTAAATCTTTTTTTATAGTACAGCTCTGGTACACTTTAAATGCGGAATAGAATTTGCCATTACTACTTTTACAATAACGAGCCCCTTTCTAAATAGATCGGTAAAACTTTCTACAGGGCCGGGACAAGGCTCTCCAGCACTTGAGGTGGAAGTTCTAAAGTGCGCCCCCACCCCAGTATAGGTAGCAAATGTGCCCCCAGTATCAGGAAAATACCTGCCCAGTATAGTCAGATGTGCTCCCAGTATTAAGTAGCCCGCCTCCCAAGTATATATAGTCAGATGTGCCCCCAGTATTAGGCAGCCCCCCCCCCCCCAAGTAGAGATAGTCAGATGAGCCTCCGGTGTTAGGTAGCCCATCCCTAACATACATACCGTAGTCACATGTGCTTCTGGTAGTAGGCAGCCCACTCCCTCCACAAACATCCCACCAAGTATAGATAGTCAGATGAATCCCCTGTATTAGGTAGCTCCCTCCCCAAGGATAGTCAGAAGTACCCCCTGTACAGCAGTCACCCCCCCCCCCCCCAAAGTATAGCTAGGTTTTCTCCCAGTATTATCCATTTCCCCTACCGAAGTGTAGGCAGGTGGTATTCCCGTATAAGCCAGCCCCCCTCCATCTGACATATGCAAAGCGGAGTGCTCTGTAATAGTTACGGGTCTCAGTGCCACCGGGATCCGTTTTCACCCTGACGCACAGTCCCTCCGTGGCTCATGTGATCAGAGGTGCCTGGTTGAGGATGGATCCTGGCACCGGCAAGACAAGTAACTATTACAGAACGCTTCGCTCTGCATATGGTTGGGCAAGGGGGGCACTCGGGGTATGGGCGGCACTCCCCCAGGCACTAGCCCCCTCCCCCAGGCACTAGCCTCAGGGCTCCCCCCAGGCACTAGCCTCAGGGCTCTGCACCCAGAGGCTAGTGCCTCTCGAACCTCTGCCTCGGCCATAACTTTTTCCCTCCATTTGCAGATTACATCCCTTTGTCCTTTGTACAAACCTAGAGACAAAAAGAATGTCTGTTGAGCTTCTGTATGGCCAAATTGTATATAATGGTATATATATATATATATATATATATATATATATATATATATATATATATATATATATATATACACTGTATGTTAATTTTATTTTTGTTTTACTATATCAAGTAAACATTAAAATGGGATTAAACTCCCTACATGAAAAATTTCTGTATCCATTGTTGATTTAGATACATAGCTGTACTACTCTCAAGGAAAAACACAAACAAAAGATTTTTAAAAGCGAGGAACTATTCAAAATTAACTTTTATGCACCTAACAATAGGTACAGAAATTTTAATGTGGGAAGTTTTATTCCACTTTAAATATCCCCCTTTATTACAAACAGGTAGAGGGTAAGAACTGATCCCCTTTACCTAATTACCTGGCAAGTGGAGGACATCTTAGGTTATCATTATTAAAGGGAGCTTCCAGGTACTACAAGTACCTCCCCTCAGGGCCTACCCATACATGTATGTGGGTAGTTACCCCCAGGGTTTGGACTGGGACACTGGGGGCCCACCAGATAAAATTTCAACCTGGGGCCCACACATCCCATGATTGCGGTGAAAAAAGGGTGTGACCATGCACTAGAAGGTGGGCGTGGTCATGATGTATCATGGACAGGGCCAAATGTACATGAACTTAGCAGCATTGTAATTCAGAGACACCGCTGCCCAGCAAAACTTTGCATAGAGCTCCCCTCCTTTAATATAACATACATATGACATTGATTAGATTGTGAGCTCCTCTAAGGATAGTCAGTGACATGACTATGTACACTGTAAAGTGCTGCAGAAGATGTCAGTGCTATATAAATGCATACAAATAATATGGTAGGGCATTAAACTATGACTATGGTAGGATTAGATTTTGAGCTCCTCTGAAGATAGTCAGTGACATGACTATGTACTCTGTAAGGTGCTGCAGAAGATGTCAGTATTATATACATACAGCACATAATAATGACATGGTAGGACATTAGACTATGACTATGGTAGAGGTTAGATTGTGAGCTGCTCTGAGGACAGTCAGTGGCATTATTATGTACTCTGTAAAGTGCTGCAGAAGATGTCACTGCTATATAAATACAGTGCATAATAAGAACATGGTAGGACATTAGACAATTACTATGGTAAAGGTTAGACTATGTTAGATTGAAGACAGTCAATAACATGACTATGTACTCTGTAAAATGCTGCTGAAGATGTCAGTGCTATATAAATACATAATAATAATATGGTAGGACATTAAACTATGACTATGGTAGAATTAGATTGTGAGCTCCTCCGAGGACAGTCAGTGACATGATTATGTACTCTGTAAAGTGTTGCAGAAAATGTCAGTGCTGTATAAATACATAATAATAATATGGTAGAACACTAGACTATGACTTTGGTAGGATTAGATTGCGAGCTCCTCTGAGGACAGTCAGTGACATGACTATGTACTCTATAAAGTGCTGCAGAAGATGTTAACCACCCTGGCATTACACTAAAATTGCCAGGGTGGCATGCGGACAGTTTTTGTTTTGTTTTTTTTCTTCTGAATCATTGTAGCTAACTTTCAGTTAGCTACATGATTCACCACTAGAGGGCGCATCTGCCCATCTAGTCTGATCGCCGCCGGTTTTTACAGCAAGCAGAAAATCCCGTTGTAAATGGGATTTTCTGCTTGGCTTCCCTTGTCGCCATGGCGACGATCTGGATGACGTCATCGACGTCATCCACATCATGGCGTCGGGGGGTGTCCGATCCAGCCCCATAGCGCAGCCTGGCAATGATTGGCAAGGCTGTGCAAGGGGTCTGAGCGGGGGGAGGCTCACTTACGCCGCCGCTAGCGGCGAATCGCCGCCGCTAGCGGTGAATCGCCGCCGCTGACGATCATACCCCACACGCAGCTAGCAAAGTGCTAGCTGCATGTATGGAAAAAAAATTATCAAAATCGGCCCACAGGGGCCGGAGATATCAACTGCGGCGGTAATGGACGAGCTGAGCTCGTCATTACCGCTAAGGTGGTTAATGCATAATATATATATAGCACACTAGATATGGTGGGAATTATTAGATTGTGAGCAATGATAATAGGCTCACAATCTAATGTCAAGTGCTAATGGTAATGTCAAGTGCTAGCAATTGAGAGGCCTCCAAGTGATGACAAATGCAACTTCTCCATCCTGACAGTGACAATCAGTCAGTCTGATTAGACAGCACTGCACCTCCCTTGTCATTTCTTTTCTTCACTTGCCTGACCTCCGCTCAGCTGACTGCTTCTACATGTACGGTACACATCAAGCTGGAGCCTTTGAACCTTGCCGCCACAGCCCAGCAGCACATGGGGGGTGGAGCTACCTTGGCACAGCTGCACGTACAGCAGCCATTCAGTGTGAATGATTTTAAACACTAAGAGGAGAACTTTTGTGCTGCAGGCAGCGATTTGTGCACCTCAGTGCCAGAGGAGGAGGCGGGGTCACCCAGAGATTTTACCAGCGCCTGGTGGCTCAGTCTGATCCTGGTTACACCACCTTACTTGGCACAAGGTGAGGATGAGCCCCTTCTCCTTAATACTAAACAATTGCTATGTAGTCTAATGTTATGGACTACATGGGCTGGTATTGCTGAGGGGGTGGAGCCTCATATCAGTGGGTTCCACAATCCCTGGGCTGTACTAGTCTACATGGGTTATAAGAGCTTAATGGGAGGCCTCTCTCTCTTTCTTTTTTCAAAGAAAGTGTTTAAGTAGATTCCCTCACGACCTCATGCATCATTTATTTATATGGCTGTTATTTGCTTAGTCTCTGACATATCCACCAGCTATATAAAATGGCCCCTTCTTTAACACTTTACATACTTTTTCTATTTTTTTTTTCAAAATAGTAACCTGTTTCACTGGTATATGGGGGGCTTTCCATGCCAGATTGGTGCTACTGGTTGCTGTAGCTGCCTTGTGGGGGCTGAACACAACAGAGTTTTTCCTTATTGATATGAATATCTGAGTCCAGGACATGCTGAAACCAATACATCCTAACGTTTGCTCAAACTGGCAATGAACCTAACATGGTCATGTTTCAACAACAGTATTAATCAGGAAATAAGCAAAAAGTATGGATGTGTGCAGGAGGGGGCAAGGGGGGAGCGGGGAGGTTGAGCCCTTTTTGCCAGACATTTGGCCATGGCCTGTGTTTCAGGGGCACTACAGCTCTTGAAACAGCAGCATTTACAGCTACCATCTCCCTCCTCCCTATTCTTTCTGCTGTGAGTGTACGGAGCGCAACCCTGACCCCTTTATACATGAATGCACAGCAATTACCCAGCTGCAGCAGTGCGTGCATTAGGAATTTGACTGTACTGACCTTCAGAGTAGAGAGGGTGCTTCTTTTTCTTTCTGGAGGAAGGACAATCTTGGGAAGTGTAAATGTGTACTGGCTGTTTTTTATATGCAGAAGGTAGTGCAGGAGACGGGGAGCATCAAGTGGGATCGCCCAGGCACACAGTAGTGAGTCTTTGCACAGTCTCTGACTCACTGTGCGCCCCATCTAGATTTTTACAATCCTGGGCTGCCTGTGTTTTCTGCTGGTACAGGTAATGCAGTCAGGGGCGCCTGAACCAGCAGGCACTACAAGCAGCCGCTTGGGGGCGCTGTGCATGTCACCAGGCGCAGCTGCGGCCACCCGCCGGCCGCCGCTGCTATGTAAACACACAGAGAAGAGGACAGAGAGTCAGAGACTCGAGCGATATCACTGCCCCACCTCCATACACTCCCCCCTCCTCCTCCAGCCAATAGAGGGAAAAACAGAGCTCTGCTCCACGCCTTCTCCTCTGAGGCTGCCTCCTCTTCACATCGGTAGCCACAGTGTTTAGTGAACTCCGTTCCCGCCTCCTTGCCAGCAGAGTTAAGGTGCCCATAAACTCGTCAGATTGGCAGCAGATAGATAAGAAATGCATCTGATGATCTATCTGATGCGTTTTTAGAACATTTTTTACCAGGATAGAATTCCAATAGATTTCAGTTTGAAATCTATTGGAATTCTATCTGATGGCATTTTTTTTGCCATCAGATTTCCATTAAGGCCAATGCAAACTGATAAGCAATCTCATCAGATCGACCTAAATTTTCCATCCTGCCAGCTCGATGGAAATCCATCGAAATCGATCGAAATCGGCCATCGATCGGTCGATTGGCCAACCGATTTGCAAACGATCGATCGATCGGGATCGATCGGTCGGCCAGAAAATCGGCTGAGTGTATGGGCCCCTTTAGGGCGACATGCTGGTCATTCGCACAGGCTGAACTTTGCCATGTCCCCTGCGTCCCCAGAGACTCCAGCTGCTAGTCACACTGCACTGCAGTGAATGGAGGGACCGGACCTGTGTGTATGAGGCAGAAGGAAGCCTTCACACACACGCACAGCAGCCATGAGGGCAGAGTGTGACACGGCTGCCTGTGCCAGGAGGAGGGGGAGAGGAGATGAAACTTGACCTGATGTCTGCCGCTATTACCAGGGAGACTGTGACAGTGAGTTGGATCTGGATGGTGGGATCTCTGCTCCTCTTGCTGCAATCGTCATTATCTGCATCCTGGACAATACAAACCCTGGCTGCCCATCATTAAATCATTCTGATTATCAGCATATATGTTGTCACTTTTAGTATATGCTTATTAATCAGTAGAACAGCCAGTTGTCATACTGTCCAGGATAGGATAATGATGGGATTTGCAGTGACAGGAGCAGAGGTAGGGAAGCACTCTACAGCACTATTAACATAAGCTGACTTACTGCAGAAAGTTCTGTGTCTCTAGCTGATTTCCTGATTGCTGCATTTCAGTATCTGCTTCCCATGTGCTATCTACTTCCCATGTGCTCCATCCCCCTCCCTCTCTTCCTGCTTTTTCCTTTCACTGTGTGCCCCTGCCAAACAGGACCCCCGTGGTGAGATATTTCTCCCATTCATTTCCAGTATCTCTCCCTCCTCTCATCCCTCTCTCTATCTATTTTCTTCCCCAAGGTCACCTGATCTACCAGACGACGATTATTTTCTGGTGTAACGCTTTAGCGTTATGATTTTCTGGTTAAACGCTGCCGCTTTATGATTATTTTCGCATGGGGGGGGGGGGCGCTAATTTTCTCGCCTGGAGCGACAAAATGGCTAGAGGCGCCCCTGAATGCAGTTCTCAGAATTATCTATTCTTGTGCCCCGGTTTCTACTTTTGCTACTTCAAGTGCAAAAATCCCATCCCTGCTCCTCTCCACTACATCCTGGGGCAACACCTCCCCCCATGGAGTAGGATTCACCATAGCAGCCATAGCGGGGTAGTCAAGGAAGCCCAGTGTGGGAGGCCAGGGATGAAAAGGGGGTCTGTGGAGGGTGCCATGAGGTTCACAGTAGTGCAAACAGAGCACAGGAGAAACTAACCTCTCCAGGTTCCATCTTCGATCTACTATCTTCTGACATCTCTGTCTTTATGACTCACTGGCAAATGATATGACATGATATGGTGTTCTGATCCTAGAGACGGGGACACCTGCAGAGGGTAGATCGTTATTGGAGCCTGGAGGGATCTTTCTGGCTACCTATACTGGAGGTCATATCTGGCTATTTTTACTGGGGGTGGGGAAAAAATACTTCTGACTACCTTTACTTGGGTGCCCTTCAGGCTACCTAAACTGCAGGGGCTACTTCTGGCTACCTATACAGGGTGCTGCTTGGGGCAATCTAATACTAGAAGGTACCTCTGGTTAATGTTAGTGGAGGACTATTTAACACTGGGAGGCAGCTCCGGCTACCTATAACAGGTGCTTGTGTGTGTGTGTGGGGGGGAGGGGGGAGGATGCCTTATAAAATAAATATTTTTGGGGAGAAGACAACCAACATTTTTCTATGGGGCTTCAAGTTCAATCCCTGACTGGCTCCTCCTGGTATAGAGCCTCTTAGAAATTTCCTCCAGCGGTGGCAAGTGATTCAGGACTGTGCATGCATGAATTCCAAACCACGCATGCACTGCAAAAGGAAATGCTCATCCACAAGTGCTTTCTTTCATTCAGTTCAGAATCACTTATAGCTGCTTCAGGGAACTTCCAGGGGGCTGGGGACGGAAGAAGATGACAAATGGGAAGGACCCCGAAGCCAATGAGCAGCATCAGGAATCTAAAGAGTAGGTAGTCTAGCCGTTTATGGGCTTAATTCAATCATTTTTTTTCCTAGCAGACATCGTGTGGCCCCTGTATAAATGCTAGTCTGAATCCCGATCCTCCACCAAAGTGGTCTTTATCATCCGCCATGACCAAGTTCAGACCAACGTGTGTACGTAGCTTTAGGCAAAAAGGCTTTTCAATCACTGTAGTTTTCCTGTTTCTCTGTGGAGTAGCCACTATATTTAAACTGCTACCCCATCTAAAATAGGTGCCCACAGAACAAGAAGTGGCATTTAGTCTTGATAAGATCCAATGACTTTCTTCCAATTAAGCTTACTCAGTTACCATAAATGTTACTCTTCTCTTGCTGGCTATTCACACTGTTGATACCGATGCACTTTTATTCCAAATATGGTTGTTGAAGGGTATAGTACATACTGACCTCCCCAGCACTGTGGCTGCGTTGCCTTGTTAAATGTTGCCGATGTAGCAATGCACTGGTTGGTCTGCTGCTTTGCAATGGAAGACGTGGGTCAATAAATGTAGTGCTTCTAGCATTATGATCAACAAAGAAGGGCTGCAAAGAAAGAAATAACAGAATTAGAATACAAATCCATGTTCAGATTGAATGATATCCTTTTTAGTTCTTTATGTTACGTTACATTTTACACCTGCAACAGCCATGTGCAATTTACTTCTGCTCCTTACCATATCAGAAAGCTGTCACTGCTTTATATATTTGGAGGTCGGCTGCAAGTTAATCTGTAATGAATAATGGCATATTTCTGGTGACTCAGCAGGACACCTCTTGGGTAGTAAAGACCCGGCAATATAGACCAGTGTTCTTCAATATTATGGTGTATACCCCCTATGAACCTGTTGTTTTCCAAGTACACCTAGTGAAGGTATTGCTATGTTGAGTGCACATATAGTAATTAGAATCCTGGATATGGCTGATTAAAAATTACCCAAAAGCTTTTAGTTATTACAAATATTAATTCTGTTTTATTAATTGATGACCTTCCCATTTTCTAATAGACAGAACTTGTTATAATGAATTGAGTGTGACAAGCACAAGTCAATTTGATTCCCTCTGCAATCAACTATTAGAATGAATCCAACATTTTATGTGTTTTAGTCTTGGAAAGAATGGAGAACGATTAGAACAGTGGTCCTCAAACTAAGGCCCGTGGGCCGAATGCGGCCCCCAGAGGTTTTTTCATCTGCCCCTCGAGGCTTTTTCACCGGCCCCCCACTCTCAAAATCTATTACTTATAGATGCAATCCACTGCATCTTTAAATATCTGTGACCCATATATAGAATAGCAGTTCTGGCACCACCCATCCACATGGGTCCAATTGGACTGCAGGTTGTCACCTGGGTATGATTCACTGTCTGTAGCAAAGATGTTCTTTGTGCGCCACATGAATGGCTGCTCCTCCTCCTCCGGAGGAGTTCTCCTCTGTGTTGCAGGATATACTATCTGCACATGCTGTGTTGGGGGCATACTATCGGATTTGGTTAAATGGGAGACATAAGGGCTGCACAGGTTAACAGGTAATAGTTCACACTACCTAGGCTAAATGTAATGTTTCTACATTTCATGTATACTCCGGCCCCCCAGCAGTCTGAAGTATGTTGACCCGGCCTTTGACCGAAAAAGTATGGGGACCCCTGTATTAGAACCTCTGTCTGGTTTATTATTGCACAAACCTTGTGTTGATTATAAAATCACAGATTGCTTTGACCTGATAAGAGCCTAAAACTTAACTTCTATTAGTTCAGCATAAAACGGATTAAATACTTATAATAGTGATCTAATGTGTGTCTATACAGCACCTCAGAAAGGGACAAGCTGATTGCCAGGTAACTGGTCCCAAGAAGGTGTCTGTCCTTACTTCAAGATACTGGCTACACCAATTAACAAATTGTGCTTATTTACAACTCACCCTAAAATCCAACATGGTTCACTGTCTGAAAGAGGGTTTCATCAGGGGTATATAGTAACAAGTACTTAAGTGCGATTGTGCAAAGTGCTAAATAATAAACAATTTATAGTACACCAATCACATAGCATGTACAGCGATGATTTAGCTAAACAGACTGTCCTTTATCCCCAGCCTTATATCTGCTCTATACAGGGTGTAACTCCCTGAATCACATCCAACAGGTTAGGCGCCCTCAGGGGCATACGAGAGAAAAATCCGCGAGTAGAAATGGGCACGACTGCAACCGTTAATTTAAATTATCATTACAGCTAATGTTATAATACTACCGTTGCGCATATCACGTTCATAACCGATATTGCTGAGTTTCGTTCATCTATCTTTCGCTATTCCATTTGCAATACAACAGTGCACTCCTGACATTTTCTGTTCATAACTGCTTATGTTATGATACTAGCGTTGCTTGCAATTATTGCACTGCGCCTCTTTTTTCCATTTCTCATCCGGCTTTCCCGTTCATAACCGCTATTAAGTGATTAGCGGCGACTATCTCTCACAGCGGCTTTACGTTCATACCTGCTAAAGTGGTGATAATAAAGTTGCGCAAAGCTATTACCAGTGCAATGCGCCCTTTTTCCATTTCTGTTTGCGGCTTTACGCAATTCTCATCGCTGCTTTCGTTCATAATCACTAATTTCACACCTTACCGCAGCTTTCCTTTCATACCCGCTAATACTATTATCATACCATCTATTACAGATACACTGGGCCCTTTTTTACATTTCTCCGTATTTCTCACAATGGCTTTCCATTCATAACTGCTAATGCTTTCCTGCTTTCATTATTTCTCTTTCTGTTTATAATCGCTAACACGGCTTTCCGCATTTTTCACCGCAGCTTTCCGTTAATAACCACTAATGCTTTCTGGCTTTCCGCATTGCTTATCGTGGAGTAAATAGCAGTGCCTATCTGTCATTAGCTTTTCATAACCGCTAACGCGGCTTTCCGCATTTCTCATTGCAGCTTTCCATACATAACCATTAATGAACATTGAGGGCATATTCACAGTGGGACGTTGCAGTTTAATGCGACATTAAAGTCTCAATATGTCTGTGTTTAGAGGTAACGCACTGTAAGCAGTGAGTTACCACAAAGCAACATTTTCAACGCAACGATATTGTCGCTCTGTGAGCAACCTATAGGATTATCATTGCAGTGCAGTAAGCTGCGTTATAAGACTTTATAACGCAGCTCCGCAACGTGGCACTGTGAATGCGACCTGAATGAATAGCAGTACATTTCTAATTGCGGCTATTATGCTTTCATGTCTGCATAGCCGCAAATTATCAGAGCTCTCCTGAGTGAATAGCGGCACATTACTAATCGTGCCTTCATAGCCGCAAATTATCAGAGCTTTCCTTTCAAAACCATTAGGCTTATTGTTCATAGCCACTAATTTCACCTCTTATCGCAGCTTTTCTTTCATAACCGCCAATATTGTGATACCAATTCTCATACCGCTAATGCCGACTAATGGCTATTACTTCCCCTGTTGCAGACCTACAATCGTTGCAGAACGCTATAAGCGGTGCACTTCGCTCATTGTTCATGTCCTGCGCCAGCATTGTTTTTATAGGCGGAGATTAACATTGTGTGAATAGGAGCACCTGTTTCTCATCGCGGCTTAATTGCCGTGACCACCCTCAGGGTCCTACTGCTAAATGATAAAGATGGAAAGAATCATTGGCCATAGTTAGTTACAGACTTCTGTGTAAACTGCATCACAAAGTGTTGCGGACAGGCAGGAGGTGTGTGGAGAGAAATACACTTACTTCGCTGATTATTGGCTAAGTCAAAAAGCAATTCAGAACTGCAAAAAGACCTGGACATCCACAGAAGATAGCAGTGGTGGATAATCGCAGAATAATTTCCATGGTGAAGAGTAACCCCTTCACTACAGCCATCCAAGTGAACAACACTCACCATGGGGTAGGCATATTGATATCCAAGTCTACCATAAAAAGAAGTCGGCATTAAAGAAAATACAGAGGCTTCACCCTGCACACAAATTTCCCACCGCCCTTTTTGCATATATACAGGGAGTGCAGAATTATTAGGCAAATGAGTATTTTGACCACATCATCCTCTTTATGCATGTTGTCTTACTCCAAGCTGTATAGGCTCGAAAGCCTACTACCAATTAAGCATATTAGGTGATGTGCATCTCTGTAATGAGAAGGGGTGTGGTCTAATGACATCAACACCCTATATCAGGTGTGCATAATTATTAGGGACCTTCCTTTCCTTTGGCAAAATGGGTCAAAAGAAGGACTTGACAGGCTCAGAAAAGTCAAAAATAGTGAGATATCTTGCAGAGGGATGCAGCACTCTTAAAATTGCAAAGCTTCTGAAGCGCGATCATCGAACAATCAAGCGTTTCATTCAAAATAGTCAACAGGGTCGCAAGAAGCGTGTGGAAAAACCAAGGTGCAAAATAACTGCCCATGAACTGAGAAAAGTCAAGCGTGCAGCTGCCAAGATGCCACTTGCCACCAGTTTGGCCATATTTCAGAGCTGCATCATCACTGGAGTGCCCAAAAGCACAAGGTGTGCAATACTCAGAGACATGGCCAAGGTAAGAAAGGCTGAAAGACGACCACCCCTGAACAAGACACACAAGCTGAAACCTCAAGACTGGGCCAAGAAATATCTCAAGACTGATTTTTCTAAGGTTTTATGGACTGATGAAATGAGAGTGAGTCTTGATGGGCCAGATGGATTGGTAAAGGGCAGAGAGCTCCAGTCCGACTCAGACGCCAGCAAGGTGGAGGTGGAGTACTGGTTTGGGCTGGTATCATCAAAGATGAGCTTGTGGGGCCTTTTCGGGTTGAGGATGGAATCAAGCTCAACTCCCAGTCCTACTGCCAGTTTCTGGAAGACACCTTCTTCAAGCAGTGGTACAGGAAGAAGTCTGCATCCTTCAAGAAAAACATGATTTTCATGCAGGACAATGCTCCATCACACGTGTCCAAGTACTCCACAGCGTGGCTGGCAAGAAAGGGTATAAAAGAAGAAAAACTTATGACATGGCCTCCTTGTTCACCTGATCTGAACCCCATTGAGAACCTGTGGTCCATCATAAAATGTGAGATTTACAAGGAGGGAGAACAGTACACCTCTCTGAACAGTATCTGGGAGGCTGTGGTTGCTGCTGCACGCAATGTTGATGGTGAACAGATCAAAACACTGACAGAATCCATGGATGGCAGGCTTTTGAGTGTCCTTGCAAAGAAAGGTGGCTATATTGGTCACTGATTTGTTTTTGTTTTGTTTTTGAATGTCAGAAATGTATATTTGTGAATGTTGAGATGTTTTATTGGTTTCACTGGTAAAAATAAATAATTGAAATGGGTATATATTTGTTTTTTGTTAAGTTGCCTAATAATTATGCACAGTAATAGTCACCTGCACATACAGATATCCCCCTAAAATAGCTAAAACTAAAAACAAACTAAAAACTACTTTCAAAAATATTCAGCTTTGATATTAACCACTTGAGGACCGTGGGCTTTACCCCCCTTAAGGACCGGCCACTTTTTTTTCCATTCAGACCACTGCAACTTTCACGGTTTATTGCTCGCTCATACAACCTACCACCTAAATGAATTTTGGCTCCTTTTCTTGTCACTAATAATGCTTTCTTTTGGTGCTATTTGATTGCTCCTGCGATTTTTACTTTTTATTATATTCATCAAAAAAGACATGAATTTTGGCAAAAAAAGATTTTTTTAACTTTCTGTGCTGACATTTTTCAAATAAAGTAAAATTTCTGTATACATGCAGCGCGAAAAATGTGGACAAACATGTTTTTGATAAAAAAAAAACCCATTCAGTGTTTATTTATTGGTTTGGGTAAAAGTTATAGCGTTTACAAACTATGGTGCAAAAAGTGAATTTTCCCATTTTCAAGCATCTATGACTTTTCTGACCACCTGACATGTTTCATGAGGGGCTAGAATTCCAGGATAGTATAAATATGCCCCAAATAACCCCATTTTGGAAAGAAGACATCCCAAAGTATTCACTGAGAGGCATAGTGAGTTCATAGAAGATATTAATTTTTGTCACAAGTAAGCGGAAAATGACACTTTGTGACAAAAAAAAAAAAAAAAGTTTTCATTTCTTCTAACTTGCGACAAAAAAAATGAAATATGCCACGGACTCACCATGCCCCTCTCTGAATACCTTGAAGTGTCTACTTTCCAAAATGGGGTCATTTGTGGGGTTACTGTCCTCTCATTTTGGGGGGTGCTAATTTGTAAGCACCCCTGTAAAGCCTAAAGGTGCTCATTGGACTTTGGGCCCCTTAGCGCAGTTAGGCTGCAAAAAAGTGCCACACATCTGGTATTGCCGTACTCAGGAGAAGTAGTATAATGTGTTTTGGGGTGTATTTTTAGAAAGAAGACACCCCAAGGTATTCCGTTAGTAGTACGGTGAGTTCATAGAAGATTTTATTTTTTGTCACAAGTTAGCGGAAAATGACACTTTGTGAAAAAAAAACAATAAAAATGAATTTCCGCTAACTTGTGACAAAAAATAAAATCTTCTATGAACTCACCGTACTACTAACAGAATACCTTGGGGTGTCTTCTTTCTAAAATGGAGTCATTTGTGGGGTTCCTATACTGTCCTGGCATTTTAGGGGCCCTAAACCGTGAGGAGTAGTCTTGAAACAAAATTTCTCAAAATGACCTGTGAAATCCTAAAGGTACTCATTGGACTTTGGGCCCCTTAGCGCAGTTAGGGTGCAAAAAAGTGCCACACATGTGGTATCGCCGTACTCGGGAGAAGTAGTACAATGTGTTTTGGGGTGTATTTTTACACATACCCATGCTGGGTGGGAGAAATAACTCTGTAAATAGACAATTGTGTGTAAAAAAATCAAAAGATTGTCATTTACAGAGGTATTTCTCCCACCCAGCATGGGTATGTGTAAAAATACACCCCAAAACACATTATACTACTTCTCCCGAGTACGGCGATACCACATGATTGGCACTTTTTTGCAGCCTAACTGCGCTAAGGGGCCCAAAGTCCAATGAGTACCTTTAGGATTTCACAGGTCATTTTTGTTTCAAGACTACTCCTCACGGTTTAGGGCCCCTAAAATGCCAGGGCAGTATAGGAACCCCACTAATGACCCCATTTTAGAAAGAAGACACCCCAAGGTATTCCGTTAGGAGTATGGTGAGTTCATAGACGTTTTTATTTTTTTGTCACAAGTTAGCGGAAATTGATTTTAATTGGTTTTTTTCACAAAGTGCCATTTTCCGCTAACTTGTGACAAAAAATAAAATCTTCTATGAACTCACCATACTCCTAACGGAATATGCTTGGGTGTCTTCTTTCTAGAATGGGGTCATTTGTGGGGTTCCTATACTGCCCTGGCATTTTAGGGGCCCTAAACCGTGAGGAGTAGTCTTGAAACCAAATGTCGCAAAATTACCTGTGAAATCCTAAAGGTACTCATTGGACTTTGGGCCCCTTAGCGTACTTAGGGTGTAAAAAAGTGCCACATATGTGGTACCGCCGTACTCAGGAGAAGTAGTATAATGTGTTTTGGGGTGTATTTTTACACATACCCATGCTGGGTGGGAGAAATATCTCTGTAAATGACAATTGTTTGATTTTTTTTTACACACAATTGTCCATTTACAGAGAGATTTCTCCCACCCAGCATGGGTATGTGTAAAAATACACCCCAAAACACGTTATACTACTTCTCCTGAGTACGGCGATACCACATGTGTGACACTTTTTTGCAGCCTAGGTGCGCTAAGGGGCCCAACGTCCTAATCACAGGTCATTTTGAGGCATTTGTTTTCTAGACTACTCCTCACGGTTTAGGGCCCCTAAAATGCCAGGGCAGTATAGGAACCCCACAAGTGACCCCATTTTAGAAAGAAGACACCACAAGGTATTCCGATAGGTGTATGGCGAGTTCATAGAAGATTTTATTTTTTGTTACAAGTTAGTGAAAAATGACACTTTGTGAAAAAAAAACAAAAATCAATTTCCGCTAACTTTTGACAAAAAATAAAATCTTCTATGAACTCGTCATACACTTAACAGAATACATTGGGGTGTCTTTTTTCTAAAATGGGGTCAGTTTGTGGGGTTCCTATACCGCCCTGGCATTTTACGGGCCCAAAACCGTGAGTAGTCTGGAAACCAAATGTCTCAAAATGACTGTTCAGGGGTATAAGCATCTGAAAATTTTGATGACAGGTGGTCTATGAGGGGGCGAATTTTGTGGAACCAGTCATATGCAGGGTGGCCTTTTAGATGACAGGTTGTATTGGGCCTGATCTGATGGATAGGAGTGCTAGGGGGGTGACAGGAGGTGATTGATGGGTGTCTCAGGGGGTGGTTAGAGGGGAAAATAGATGCAATCAATGCACTGGGGAAGTGATCGGAAGGGGGTCTGAGGGTTTGGCCGAGTGATCAGGAGCCCACACGGGGCAAATTAGGGCCTGATCTGATGGGTAGGTGTGCTAGGGGGTGACAGGAGGTGATTGATGGGTGTCTCAAGGTGTGATTAGAGGGGGGAATAGATGCAAGCAATGCACTGGCGAGGTGATCAGGGCTGGGGCCTGAGGGCATTCTGAGGGTGTGGGCGGGTGATTGAGTGCCCTAGGGGCAGATAGGGGTCTAATCTGATAGGTAGCAGTGACAGGGGGTGATTGATGGGTAATTAGTGGGTGTTTAGGGTAGAGAACAGATATAAACACTGCCCTTGGTAGGTGATCTGACGTCGGATCTGCGGGCGAACTATTGGTGTGGGTGGGTGATCAGATTGCCCGCAAGGGGCAGGTTAGGGGCTGATTGATGAGTGGCAGTGACAGGGGGTGATTGATGGGTGGCAGTGCCAGGGGGTGATTGATGGGTGGCAGTGACAGGGGGTGATTGATGGGTGATTGACAGGTGATTGACAGGATCAGTGGGTTATTACAGGGAAGAACAGATGTAACTAATGCACTGGCGAATTGATAAGGGGGGGTCTGAGGGCAATCTGAGCGTGTAGGCGTGTGATTGGGTGCCCGCAAGGGGCAGATTAGGGTCTGATCTGATGGGTAACAGTGACAGGTGGTGATAGGGGGTGATTGATGGGTAATTAGTGGGTAATTAGTGGGTGTTTAGAGGAGACAATAGATGTAAACACTGCGCTTGGGTGGTGATCTGATGTCGGATCTGCGGGCGATCTATTGGTGTGGGTGGGTGATCAGATTGCCCGCAAGGGGCAGGTTAGGGGCTGATTGATGGGTGGCAGTGACAGGGGGTGATTGATGGGTGGCAGTGACAGGGGGTGATTGATGGGTGATTGACAGGTGATCAGTGGGTTATTACAGGGAAGGACAGATGTAAATAATGCCCTGGCGAATTGATAAGGGGGGGGGGGGTCTGAGGGCAATCTGAGCGTGTAGGCGGGTGATTGGGTGCCCGCAAGGGGCAGATTAGGGTCTGATCTAATGGGTAACAGTGACAGGTGGTGATAGGGGGTGATTGATGGGTAATTAGTGGGTGTTTAGAGGAGAGACTAGATGTAAACACTGCGTTTGGGTGGTGATCTGATGTCGGATCTGCGGGCGATCTATTGGTGTGGGTGGGTGATCAGATTGCCCGCAAGGGGCAGGTTAGGGGCTGATTGATGGGTGGCAGTGACAGGGGGTGATTGATGGGTGGCAGTGACAGGGGGTGATTGATGGGTGATTGACAGGTGATTGACAGGTGATCAGTGGGTTATTACAGGGAAGCACAGATGTAAATATTGCACTGGCGAATTGATAGGGGGGGGGGTCTGAGGGCAATCTGAGCGTGTAGGCGGGTGATTGGGTGCCCGCAAGGGGCAGATTAGGGTCTGATCTGATGGGTAACAGTGACAGGTGGTGATAGGGGGTGATTGATGGGTAATTAGTGGGTGTTTAGAGGAGAGAATAGATGTAAACACTGCGCTTGGGTGGTGATCTGATGTCGGATCTGCGAGCGATCTATTGGTGTGGGTGGGTGATCAGATTGCCCGCAAGGGGCAGGTTAGGGGCTGATTGATGGGTGGCAGTGACAGGGGGTGATTGATGGGTGGCAGTGGGTTATTACAGGGAAGGACAGATGTAAATAATGCCCTGGCGAATTGATAAGGGGGGTCTGAGGGCAATCTGAGCGTGTAGGCGGGTGATTGGGTGCCCGCAAGGGGCAGATTAGGGTCTGATCTGATGGGTAACAGTGACAGGTGGTGATAGGGGGTGATTGATGGGTGATTGATGGGTAATTAGTGGGTGTTTAGAGGAGAGAATAGATGTAAACACTGCGCTTGGGTGGTGATCTGATGTCGGATCTGCGGGCGATCTATTGGTGTGGGTGGGTGATCAGATTGCCCGCAAGGGGCAGGTTAGGGGCTGATTGATGGGTGGCAGTGACAGGGGGTGATTGACGGGTGATTGACAGGTGATTGACAGGTGATCAGGGGGGATAGATGCATACAGTACACAGGGGGGGGGGTGATCAGGAGGGGGCAGGGGGTAAAAAAAAAAATAGCGTTGACAGATAGTGACAGGGAGTGATTGATGGGTGATTAGGGGGGTGATTGGGTGCAAACAGGGGTCTGGGGGGTGAGGAGGGGGGGGGTCTGAGGGGTGCTGTGGGCGATCTGGGGCAGGGGGGGAGAAATCAGTGTGCTTGGGTGCGACATAGGGTGGCTGCAGCCTGCCCTGGTGGTCCCTCGGACACTGGGACCACCAGAGCAGGAGGCAGCCTGTATAATACACTTTGTAAACATTACAAAGTGTATTATACACTTTGTATGCGGCGATCGTCGGGTTAACATCCCGCCGGCGCTTCCGTATGGCCGGCGGGATGTTGCGGCGGGTGAGCGGAGACAGGCGCCGGCAGAGGATCGCGTCATGGATGACGCGATCGCTCCGGCCATGCCCCTACAAGGACCGCCGCCATTTGTCAATACGGCGGTCCTTGCGGGGTCCACTTCCCGGCCGCCAATTGTCAATACGGCGGTCGGGAAGTGGTTAATGAGTTTTTTGGGTTCATTGGTTGTTGTTCAATAATAAAATTATTCCTCAAAAATACAACTTGCCTAATAATTCTGCACTCCCTGTACAGAGGAAGAGCCTTGTGTTCATCACATTACCGCCAGAAAAGGTTGATTCTCTTTTTTTTTTAAATAACATCTACCAGTGCTTGGGAGAGGGAAAAAAAAGTTAAAGCTCTTTTCATTGATCAGTTAGTTAACCACAGTTAACAACTGTATTATTATTATTATTATTATTTATTTATTTATTTATATAGTGCCAACATCTTCTTTAATGTATAAATACATACATAGCTGATGTGTGTGGTTTGAGACATCACCAAACCCAAATAACTATGTAACAATGATGAATAAAAGTTGAAAACAATGTTTAAGACTACTGTATATTATTAAAATTTGCAGTTGTAACAGATGTTAGGATTAGTATAAAAAAAACTTTGGCCACCCACGGAGCAACAATAGGCATTAAAGGGAAGGTTCAGGGACTAGCTAAAAAAATAAAAATCCATTTCCACTTACCTGGGGCTTCCTCCAGCCCGTGGCAGGCAGGAGGTGCCCTCGGCGCCGCTCCGCAGGCTCCCGGTGGTCTCCGGTGGCCGACCCGACCTGGCCAGGCCGGCGGCCAGATCGGGCCTCTTCTGCGCTCCATGGTGCGTTCCACGCCGGCGCGCTGACGTCATCGGACGTCCTCCGGGCTGTACTGCGCAGGCTCAGTAGTTCTGAGCCTGCGCAGTACAACCCGGAGCACGTCCGATGACGTCAGCGCGCCGGCGTGGAACGCACCATGGAGCGCAGAAGAGGCCCGACCTGGCCGCCGGCCTGGCCAGGTCGGGTCGGCCACCGGAGACCACCGGGAGCCTGCGGAGCGGCGCCGAGGGCACCTCCTGCCTGCCACGGGCTGGAGGAAGCCCCAGTTAAGTGGAAATGGATTTTTATTTTTTTTAGCTAGTACCTGAACCTTCCCTTTAAGGCTAGGTCCACACTACTCCGTTTACAGATTTGAAACGGATCCGGTTTGGTATTTTTTTTTTCCTCCGATTTTAACTTTTTAAATATGTTTGGAACATACATTTCCAGTCCATGGAAGCGTATGCCGGGGGAGGGGGGGGGGCGCCAAACTGGAGGGGAAGCAGCCAGGACAGGGGTGACAGCGGTTGGCAGGGAGGGTGATCGCCCCCCCCTCACCTGGTACCCTCGTCCCTGCCAGCTATTTGTGCAAAACTTGTTAAAATGTAAAGTATGTGGCGAGCAGGGAAGCGTACCTTCTCTCCTTGTGTTCCACCGCTCGCCGCTTGACTTCCTGCAATGTCGCCCTCTATACTTCGGAGTGTGGCATTGCAGGAAGTAATGCGGCAAACGGAGGAAGTGGAGAAAAGATAAGCTCCCTGCTTACCACTTACTTCACATTTTAACACATTTTTGCACAAATAGCTGGAGGGGGATCGGGGGACCCAGGTGAGGAAGAGGGGGCAACCTCCCTTCCCGCTGTCACCCCCTTCCTGGCTGCTACCCCCTCCTGCATGGCAGCCCCCTCCCCACCCACAGGCTGTGACACAGAAACGGATCCATTTCTAAGTCCAAAACTGCCTGTGTAAAGGGGGGGTCAGTTTTTTACATTGCCCTTCACTACCCCTCCGTGTATGCGGGAGCAATCACGGTCCGGGAAAACGCTGCAAGTCCGGACTGTCTGTTCAGGTTTTTAAAACGGATCCCCTTGAACACAGAAGGATCCATTTTTTGTGGGGGGTTTTTAGTGAAGAAGGATGCTATTTTTAAGATTGGTATCCGTGGCTCCGTTTTTGACCTGGGCCAAAAAACGGAGCCACAGATACGTTTTTATAACAAGTGTAAACCTAATCTAATTGTGACATTCTCTGACTGAAATGTCATCTGGGACAGACAAGTGTAAACAGATTTCCATACAAAATCTAGTTGGAATTAACCATATTCACAACTAGATTGCAGTTTATAAAAAAATCTGTGAAGTTACTAGTAAACACTTAGTGAAAATAACTTAACCTCCTGGGTGGTATGCCCGACACCGTGTCAGGCAAGATAATTTTACGGAAAGCGGTATGCCCGACACAGTGTCAGGCATTCTGCTCAGGAGGATTTCCACCACATAATTCCTCCTGAGACCGCCAAAAAAGCTATAGCTGCCCAAGAACAGGTGCCCCAACCCCCCGCGATCCCCAGCTCTGTGTCATTTACTTACCGTGACTCTAGCAAGTGCCGATAACATCCCCTCCACCACACAGCTCCAGTCTTGTATATCAGAAGCATCAGGACTTGATGATGTGATGTTGCGACGTCGAAGACTTTGCAATGTCAATGATGTCATGACTGAGCCCTAATGCTCCCAACGTACAAGACCGGAGCTGTGTGGAGGTGGTGATCAGATCAGAGTTGATGCAATCTGTGCTGACTAGAGGTATGGTGAGTAACTGACACAGCACAGGGGGGTTGGGGCACCAGTACTGGGGCAGCTATAGCTGACTATACTGGTGCAGATATAGCTGGAGCTGGCTATACTGGAGGCACCAATACCTGGCTAGGTACACCTGGCTATCTATACAGTGGGCACCTATACCTCACTAGCTATGCAGCAGGCACCTATACCTGGCTATGTATACAGCAGGCACCTATACCTGGCTACCTATACAGCAGGCACCTATGCCTGGCTTTCTATACAGCACTAGCTATACAACAGGCACCTATACCAGGATATCTATACAGCGGGCACCTATACCTGGCTATCTATACAGCAGGCCTCTACACCTGGCTATCTATACCATGGGCACCTATACCTGGCTATCTATAGAGCGGGCACCTATACCTGGCTAGCTATACTGGGGTACCTATACCTAGCTAGCTATTAATACAGCGGGCACCTATACCTGGCTAGCTATACTGGGGCACCTATACTTGGCTAGCTATACCTGGCTCTCTATACAGGGGGAACCTATACCTGGCTACCTATACTAGGGGCACTATACCTAGATATCTATATTTCGGGCACCTATACCTGGATACCTATACTTGCTGGCTAAATACCACATTGCAAATAACATTCTGAAGATGGATGGGATTCCCACGGTTGCCGATGCAGGAGAGGTAATGTATAAATGCACACACGGGGGGTTACATTTATACACTAGGATGGCATCGGCGGATGCGGGTAACTATGCTGATTGCTGAGACATTTCATGCTCAAAATTGAGTAGGAATCGGCCTGCGGTGTATGGGCAGCCGACAGAGCTCTCTCTTTAATCAGATTTGATCAGAGAGATTTGTCTTTGTCCAATCTGCCTATCATCGCTAGATGTATGGCTATCTTTAAATTTGTATTACTGCAGGTTGAGCAGCTGCAGCTTGGAAATATAAATAATCAGAAATTTTGGGGAGTCATTTTGAAATTTAGTTTTGATTTTGGTTTCAAGCTCTTATTAAACTCAAAATTTATACTTTACCCTTGCTTGACTCATTTTGGTAACTTTCAGGAAAAATGGTTATGAAAATTAACTGGATCACTTTTTGCACAGAAATCCAGCAGAAACTGAACACCTGGGATTTAAAAGGTAGTGGAAAAGATACTATTTTTGGTTACAAAAAAACACAAAATCATATATTTTAACCTATTAAAGCACTTTAAAACAGCGCATTAAAAGCATACCTTGCTTTGATGATCATGCTTCATTTCCCAGCCTCTTGGTAATTCAACCTGCTTATTGGCAAACAGATTCAAAAATCCAACAAGGTCCCGATTATGTTGGTAGCGCTCAAAATGGTGTGCATCTCTGCGAACTTTGGTGATCATATGCTTCAAACAAGTATTATTTGTAAACATGCGATAGGCACTCTAAGAAAACACAAACCAAGATTTGTAAAATACAGAACACTTGTTTTAGTTATACAAGTATTGGATATGCAGTATTTCATGTGTTTCTTTTGAAAAACTACATAGCAGAAGCTTTCAGATAGTTCTTGTTGTGCCACAGCACCACAATTATCATGCACTATAAGGATCAGGATTTACAAGAACACCAGAGATAGACATATTCACATAAATAATAAGTACAAGAAATTGAGAGCATCCACAAGTCTGTTACTAACGATTTGGGCTTGTGGTATAGCTAACTACAGTACTATATATACAGGACCCTTTTCTAGGCTGGAAAACAGGCAAATTGATAAAAAAAAAAATCTGTAATATTTCTTCTAAAGCAACAGCACCTTTCAAACTGCCACAATTAGCAATTTCTATTACTTCAGATGGAGTCGGGCCCTTAAATTTTTCCAGTAGTTGGGTCTTATCCTTATGAACAGCTAAGTGTGCAAAACCCTTTAACTCCCATAAGGACTCTAGGTAAGGACCCGAGGTTGAGAAAGTCATATACCAGCGGTGGCGAACCTATGGCACGTGTGCCGGGCCCGGCACGCGTAGCCTAATCTGCTGGCACGCCACCGCTGCTTACGAACTGGCCGCAGCGTCTACTAGACTCTGCCGCACCAGTTCATATCCCGCAGCCCCGCAGTCTCCCGGGAGGCAGACCAGGGCTACGGCAAGATGGCTGCCGAAGCCCTGTACTGGAGACTATTTATGTCTCCAGTACAGGGCTTCGGGCGCCATCTGCCCGTAGCCCTGCACTCTGCCTGTCAGCGGCAGCGCGGGAGACTGCAGGAGGAACATCCGGGGGAGATGCGCGCCAGAGCCCAGCCGAGAGAGAAGACTTCTGTCAGGTGAGTACATTACTTTTTTTTTTTCAGGTAAAATCCGGCCCACTGTGTTATTTTCTGGTAAAATGTTTTGTCACATTGTGTTTATGTCCTGTGACATGCTGCCCACTGTGTTTGTTTTCTGGTGAAATGTGGCCCACTGCGTTTTTCTGGTGAAATGTGGCCCACTGCGTTTGTTTTCTGGTGAAATGCTGCCCGCTGCGTTTGTTTTCTGGTGAAATGTGGCCCACTGCGTTTGTTTTCTGGTGAAATGCTGCCTGCTGCGTTTGTTTTCTGGTGAAATGCTGCCTGCTGCGTTTGTTTTCTGGTGAAATGCTGCCCGCTGCATTTGTTTTCTGGTGAAATGTGGACCACTGCGTTTGTTTTCTGGTGAAATGTGGCCTACTGCGTTTGTTTGCTGGTGAAATGCTACCCTCTGCGTTTGTTTTCTGGTGAAATGCTGCCCGCTGCGTTTGTTTTCTGGTGAAATGTGGCTCACTGCATTTGTTTTCTGGTGAAATGCTACCCTCTGCGTTTGTTTTCTAGTGAAATGTGGCCCACTGCGTTTGTTTTCTGGTGAAATGCTGCCCGCTGCGTTTGTTTGCTGGTGAAATGTGGCCCATTGCGTTTGTTTGCTGGTGAAATGCTACCCTCTGCGTTTGTTTTCTGGTGAAATGTGGCCCACTGCGTTTGTTTTCTGGTGAAATGTGGCCCACTGCGTTTGTTTTCTGGTGAAATGCTGCCCGCTGCGTTTGTTTTCTGGTGAAATGTGGCCCACTGCGTTTGTTTGCTGGTGAAATGCTACCCTCTGCGTTTGTTTTCTGGTGAAATGTGGCCCACTGCGTTTGTTTTCTGGTGAAATGTGGCCCACTGCGTTTGTCTGCTGGTGAAATGCTACCCTCTGCGTTTGTTTTCTGGTGAAATGTGGCCCACTGCGTTTGTTTTCTGGTGAAATGTGGCCCACTGCGTTTGTTTGCTGGTGAAATGCTACCCTCTGCGTTTGTTTGCTGGTGAAATGTGGCCCACTGCGTTTGTTTGCTGGTGAAATGTGGCCCACTGTTTGTTTTCTAGTGAAATGCTGCCCGCTGTTTGTTTTCTGGTGAAATGCTGCCCACTGCATTTATTTTCTGGTGCAATGTGGCCCACTGCGTTTGTTTTCTGGTGCAATGTGGCCCACATTGCATTATTTTCTGCTGAAATGTTGCACACATTGCGTTTATTTTCTGGTGTCTGGGGTAACTTGCTACATTTATTATTAAGGGCTCATTCACACTACAGAACATATGCACGAATGCAATTTCATGCATGCGCTGCCAACGCACAGTGATCGCACGGAATGCACGTTGTGGTGCGCTAAAGCGTGGACGTCGGCAGCTGTACCCATCGGGGAAACGTATGCGTTGTGCGTTAAAATGTTCCCAGATGCGTTACAACGTAACGCATGGGAACGCACACCTGTAGTGTGAATGGTAACATGGAAGTCTATTGACTTTCATGTTACCATATGAATCTTACATTATGTGCGTTGCGTCAAAACTGACAGCGCAGCAAATAGTGTGAATGAGCCCTTAATGGTCATAGTTGGCTATATTTGCTGCTTTGGAGTTACGGCGGGTATAAATAGCATCATACATACTACATAAATAGCATTTCTGCACACCCATGATGCGAATCCTCGTTTCACCACATCATGGCGGAAAACACTGCTTTCTTATGCCTCGCTGTTACATCATTATGTTAGCTCCGCCCATACAATATCATGGCCACGCCCATTTTCCCCCAGTGGCACTCGGAGATAAAAAAGTCGATGTTAGGTCGCAGTTTGGGCACTCGGCCTCTGAAAGGTTAGCCATCACCATCCATAGGGGGCTATTTTGCACCTACATATAAACATATACACATTTATTTAGTAATAAACTAGCTGATGGCTTGGCATTGCCCATATTTAGCTGGTGTTGGCTCCACCCACTTTTTCTAACCCTAACACTCAATTGCTCAATTACTCAAAGACCTAGTTTGTGAGCTTTGCAGTCTTTGGCATCAATAATTTGCATTGAAATGAAACAAATCTGATTGGCTGTGGCTCCACCCCTTTTCTGAATTTGAACCCCAGTCACCCAATGACCAACTGTAGCAGGTTTGAGGCTTGTGCCATTAACAGTGCAAGAATGGCAGCAATTAAATATTCCCCTTGAAAATCAATAGGTGAATTTTGATTGGCTTGCTCCACCCACTTTTCCGAAATCTTTAATTCCAGTCACCCAGTGACCAACTGTGCAAAGTTTGAGAACCCTACCATAAACAGCGTAAGAATGGCTGTAGTTTACATTTTCCCAGTGAAATTTGTATTTTTTTCCGCCCACTGATGACTTGGCATTGCCCGGGTATATATTTGGCTGGTGTTGGCTGCGTCCATTTTTTCTAACTCTAACGCACAATTACTCAATTACCAAGTTTGTGAACTTTGCGGTCTTTGGCATCAATAATTTGCATTTAAATTAAACAAATATAATTGGCTGTTTGTGACTCCACCCCCTTTTCTGAATTTGAATCCAAGTTACCCAGTGACCAACTGTGCAAAGTTTGAGAACCCTACCATTAACAATGTAAGAATGGCTGCAGTTTACATTTTCCCAGTTAAATTTGTATTTGTCTCCGTCCACTTTTTGGTTATGGGGAGAAAAATTATCATATATGTTCTTCCAGGTAATGTACTATGTGTGTGCAAAATTTCATTCAAATCCGTTCAGCCAATGTTGTGTGATTGAGTAACAAACATCCAAACATTCGCATTTGCAATATTAGTGAGCTAGAATATTTTACAGTATTAAAATGTATTGCATATGTAAGCTGCAGCAAAGATTTTTTTTTAATACAGTAATCAGTCAGAATATTTCCCTTAAGGTGGCCACACACGATACAATAAAAAGATCCGATTTTACAGCAATTCGATAAAAACGATGGGATCTCCCGAAAAAATCGAAAGCTTTTTTTTTATTTGACTGAAAAAATCCGATCGGATTTCCCGTTTTCTTAGATTTTTATCGATCCGGAATGCCAGATATTTTCTTCAATCCTTCTAAAGATTGTATGGTGTGTGTTAGATTGTCAATTTATTAATATACACACCCTAGAAATTTTGTCAGAGTTTCCAATCATTTTTATCATAATCGGGGAAAAATTGAACATACGTGTGTGGTACATTGGTCAGAAAAATTGATTGCAATTCTTAAATTGAACAGATATTTAAACAATTGTATGGTGTGTGGCCAACTTACTTATACATTCATTTTTTAACTATAAAAATTTCAGCTAAATTAATACAGATATATGCCATCAACAAGGATGTGTTCTAAATGTCTTGGGAATGTAACAATATACTGTTCATACATATTTATTACAACAATCTCTTTTCTGATTGAATATACTACTTATGACACCATTATTTACCAATCACAAAATAACTACTTACAGGGTTTGAATGCAGAACTGTAAAGAACTCAGGGCTGGTGAGGAATTTCACAGGGGGAGAGTGGAGAAGCAGACTGAGCCTCGACCTTGAGGTAGAATGAGGAAGTGCATTTTCTCTGCGGAAGTCTAAAATCAAACCCTTACTGTTAGCATAGCGAAAAATAATAAATAAGACTCACTTATCTAGAGCAGTGCATTGAACAGACTGAGGATTTTCCATCAACAACAAATAACATTTAATTCTCAGTTAACCCAGAGATGATAACGTTTGATCAAATGCAGAAGCGTATGGTACAATTATTAATATATACAAAGCTAAAATAAAAGAAGCTTAAAAAGGAAAAATAAAGATATGGGGCAATCCATGCTTCTGGAACATTCATAGCCAGTATAGTTTGCAAAGTCTTGATAATTCAGAGTTACAAACCTTAATATGTTTTTTGCTTTTTAAATACATTGGTTTGAAAATCATTCAATTTCAAAATGAATTCAAAATGATCAGTGATTCTTTTCCATAAGTGAGCTGTAACAATTTTTACCATCAGAAGGATAATAAATCACATTTTGGGAGGAATAAGGATTATCCAGATTAGCTGACGTCTTAAATTATGAGTTAAATTCTTACTGAAGGACACAAAACCAACTTGCCTCTCCCCCCCCCCCCCCCCAAATGACATCATGTTCTATTCACCTTTTTAAATAAGTCATTCCGTAGACATGAATAGCATAGCATTGTGCAGATTTGTCTATGGCCCTGGAAATATTTTGAGCCGTCAATAACTGACTGGTTAGCACTCTTGCCTTGCAGCAGTAGGTTCCCAGGTACAATTCTTGAGCAGGACACCATATAGATGGAGTTTTAACTAGTGACATGATAAGCTATCATTAGTTTTCAAAGTAAATAGTATTATAAAATGAATACATATAAGATTTTAGGTTGAATGATCTGCTTGGCCCTTCCCTACTTTTCTTTATTCATTACTCTTCCTATTTTTTACTTATCTCCTATTGCTGTTTAATCATCTCATACTAAAGGCATTAACCTTCTTCTGGCTCCATCTTTGCCCCTCCCTGTGTAGACCGTCTTCATACTCTTCCAGCTCTTTACTAAGGATGGTCAATGAGAGGTAAATAATCATGAATTGATGCAGGATTATGTAATTGTGCATGCAGTTCGAAAATGGACCAATTAATTCCCACCAAGATTTAATTTAATTGATCTTTTTCTAAGCTGCATATATTTTCTTACATAATTTGCATAACCCTGCATCAAGTTTGAATAATATACATACTCTTTACCAAATGTATCATATTGAAATGCTACAAAATGGTAAACAAAAAATATTGTCATAATAACAGAATCTTCAGAAAAAAACCTTCTAATAACATATTAAGTGGAATAGGTTTAACGGGTTTTCTTTTCAATTCCCAATATAACACAAGTTTCTGCAGCAGATAACATACTTTATATAATGAATAGTCATGGTCACGTCTAGGAAAAGTCATGGAAAATCATGTGATTAGTTTGGTCAGGTGATAGATATGTAAGCCTCTGATTTGCTAGTCATTATCATGTGCTAAAGCAAGGTGTGGTCACAGTAAATCAGAGCTTTGCAAATCTATCAGCTGTTCAAACAAATCACATGCTTCTCCAGGAGTTCCCTAGACATGACAATCAGTAATAATATAGTGAACGACAGTTATGCCTAAGATACTACACTCCATTAGGCATCAGTACCTAGGGCTCTGACTCCCTACATTTAGGCTAATGATCTGTAATTGTTTTTGAAAGTAAAAACTAACAATACCATGCTAACCAAGAACACACAAATCATGTAGATGAGCCGCATCCTTATTGTCTGTCCTGGCACTAGTTCTAATACCTTGGGCCTGATTCACTATTCGGTGCTAACCTAGTTAGCACACCTAAAGGCTTTGGGCGTGCTAACTAGGGTGCTAAGTAGTTAGCACACAGAAAGGTGAATCAGGCCGCGCGCAAAGTCCCACGCGCAAAGTCCGGTGCGTGCGAAACGTCGCATCGCGGTGCGACGAAAACGGCAACGTTAAGGTCGCACCCAATGCGCCCTTATAGGCACATCGGGTGCGACGTTTTTCGCGTGCACTTAAGCATCTTTTGGCGTGATAAGGGGCTTTTCACAAGCGTGCTAACAGTTAGCACCGCTTTGTGAATCAAGCCCCTTGTGTTTTCGAATGATACTTGCAGAGGAAAATTACATTGACATAACAAACCTGCATTTGAATGGTGATAATCAACATCCTCAATGGCTGCAGCTCCTTCAACTGTATTTGCAACTTCTTCTGGTTGATCAGTCGTCATTGTTCGCCGGATGCTTTGATAGCTGTTGTTGGAATTTTTCAAAAAGACAAATCTAATAAATCTCATATTTCTTGCGTGCACTGAAATAATTATATATATTTATATATTAATTTCAGAAAGACCTGTGTAAACAAACCACCACCCATACACACACAGTGTGCGCCTACTGTATTGACTGATTCTTTCAGTTTCCAACTGGGACGTGCTGGCTAATGCATTAAAAAAAATCAAGCAATAGGGAACCAATTTAGTACATGCAGTTAGATGGCTTAGCAAGGAAAACAATTTACTTGGATCACAGGAATGCATATTTCTTGGACATATAATAATTTTCATCTCATAAAATCTTCAGTATTGCTAATGTTAGTGTATATCATTATCTTACCATTGTATCTGCTCCAGCTCACAGCAACACATCACTAAAGGATTCCAGCTAATCTGTGCTGTCACATCATATGTACTCATCTACTCCAAGTAACTGGTGCATTCGAGTCATGAACATTACAACAAGCTGCAATACTTCTAAATGTAATCTACATGACATAACACATTTCACTCCCATCCTATGAGCTTTATTAGGGTGTGAGTTCAAAAAGCAACTTACATGCTCAGCAACCATTGAGCGACCTATATGACTCCTACAGGCATTGAGCAAATTGTACTGCCTCCCTCACCTTCACCTCGCTGCTACTTGTTATAATTCTCTCCCCTACCCTGCACTGGGTACCCATTGTGAATAAGTATATACAGTGCTGCCCATAATTATTCATACCCCTGGTAAATTTTGACTTAAAGTTACTTTTATTCAACCAGCAAGTAATTTGTTGATGGGAAATAGCATAGGTGTTTCCCAAAAGATAAAAGGATAATGTACAAGATGCATTATTGTGGAGTCTAAAATTATTCATACCCTTCTCAGTAACAAATAGAAATTGGCTTTTACAGCAATCAAACGCTTCCTATAATTGCTGACCAGCTTTTTGCATGTCTCCACAGATATTTTTGCCCATTCATCTTTAGCAATGAGCTCCGAATCTTTCAGGTTGTAGGGTCCTCTTGCCATTACCCTGATCTTTAGCTCCCTCCACAGATTCTCAATTACATTCAAGTCAGGACTCTGGCTGGGCTACTCCAAAACGTTAATGTTGTTGTCTGCTAACCATTTCTTCACCACTATTGCTGTGTTTTTTGGGTCATTGTCATGCTGAAATGTCCACTGGTGCCCAAGGCCAAGTTTCTTTGCAGACTGCCTGATGCTGTGGTTGAGAATCCCCATGCATTGCTCTTTTTTCATGGTGCCGTTTACTGTGATTAGGTTCCCTTGTCCATTGGCTGAAAAACACCCCCAAAGCATTAAGTTCTCACCACCATGGTTGACAGTGGGGATGGTGTTCTTTGTGTTGAAGGCTTCTCTTTTTTTACGCCAAATGAAGGAAACATCATTGTGACCAAACAATTCAATTTTTGCTTCATCTGACCATAACACAGGAGACCATAAGTCTTCTTTTTTTTGTCCAAATAAGCATTTGCACAGGCCAAGCAAGCTTTTGTGCGCCTTATCTGGAGAAGTGGCCTCCTCCTTGGTCTACATCCATGAAACCCAGCAGTGTGCAGTGTCTGTTGGATTGTCTGCCTTGAGACATTGCCACCAGCAGAGCCCAGATTCACGAGGATGGCCTTGGTGGTGATGCTTGGATTCATTTTCACCTCTTTCACTATCCTCCTAGCCAGCACAGGTGTAACTTTTGGCTTCTGACCATGTCCTCTGAGATTTTCCACAGTGCGGAACATCTTGAGTTTTTAAATAATACTTTGGAATGTAGCCACTGAAACTTGAAAACATTTAGAAATTACCTAGTAGTCCTTTCCTGACTTGTGAGCAGCCACAATGCGCAGCCGCTGGTCCTCACTGAGCTCCTTTGTCTTAGCCATGACTGTCCACATACCATTTGCAGAGAGGAGCTTTTTTTTACCTGTTGAGTTGATTAAATCAGCTGCTCCTAACTAATCAGGGTAATTAGGATGCTTTAGAACAGCTTTGACTATTTGGAATGGTATAGAACTTTGGATTTTCCCACAGACTGCGACAGTTTGTGAAGGGTATGAATAATTTTGGACTGGACACTTTTTGCGATTGGATAGGTAGGAGGAGATCCAGGCTATATATTTGATATGCTTGTCTTTTTACATGTGCACAAGACAGCATTTGGAATTTCAAAAGAAACACAGAATTACTGGCCACCTGTTGGGCAGCAGATAAGCGTTGTGCTTAACTATGGATCTGATATTTAATTGCAGTGCACCACACTTTAGGAGTGAACGGCAATTGCATCACAAAACTCTAGCAGAAATTTGACTTAGGGAGATGATTGCTAAGGGTTAGTGCTGCTTTATTTTGTATTTATTGAGGTACAATACTAGCCTTCACCCTCCCATATCCCTGTTTATCCAGAGGAAGGTGAAAAACACTTACAAGGCATGGCCCAATTAGCCCCAAAAGGGAAAATATGTCCTTCCCGACTCCAGATGGCAATCAGATTAAACCCCTGGATCAACACCACATGGAATTACCTAGTAATTATAGCCATGGATGTCTTTCAACGCAAGTAAAGCATCCAAGCCATCCTTAATGCTATGATTACTTTAAATGTAATTACTCAATATTTTAGACATTGCCAGCACTTAGTGAATGTTCGCTATGTACAAAATCCCATTTTACTGATGTAGACTAGACTACCACTATTGATTGAAGCTTCTGAGTTTCAACAGCACTAAACTAGCTTTCAGATGTTAGTAAGGAATGTAAACATGTGTTCTGCATTTCAGATGCAACTGCAAAGTCTTTTTTCATCAACCACCTTCAAAATTACTGATAACTACCTAATTCTAGCACTCAACTAGAACTGTGACCTCCCTATGGGCATATTTCCACTATACGCGGATTTCCTCATCAAAAATGCCACTAACGTGGCATTTCCATTCAATGCGAATTTTTGGACGCGATGCAGTTCATAAAAATGATGGAATCTGGATGCGAATTACGGCCAATGTTAGTTAATGGGTACGCATGCAATCTGCATTACAAACGTGGAAATTCGCATTGAGAACGCGAATTGCCCAGGCAACATGTGCCATGTGTTGTTCCTGGGCAGATTTCAAATTGCAACGCGAATTTTTCGCATTAAAACGCATATGCAAAATGGATTTCCATCCGCGATTTGAACGCGTGCTAGAGGGAATAGGCCCTAAATCTTTACAAAATGTCATATATTTTAGATTTGATAACTAGTTTACTTGTTATCTAAAACGAAAAAAAAAGGTTTGGTGAATTGGTATATAAAACTATCTTTGCCTTTTGCAAAATACAGTCAGATACTGAATAATGTATGAAGCTTGTTATGATTTTTCTACTGATTATACGTCCCTAAAGAGACATAAGATTCACAGGATTTTCTGACGTAAGTGGAAGATTCCGTTTTCCAATCTCCCACAAGCCACATCATCTGAAAGTTTTCACACACACACTGACGCTTGCCAGCCACTAAAAATAACATATTTTGTGAAGAATTAAGAGAATGTGGTAAGATGAGGGATCATTCCCCTTTAATAGTGTTTATCACTGGATGGCATAATTATGTTTATTACGTTTATTATGAAGTTGAAATTTGAGCAAAATATTTTACTTTCTGTATTCTTAGAACAACATTATTTAGCACTCGACATCACAGGCATCTATTAAACTAACTAGACACAGTAAAATATACAAATTTAATAAAAAAACATAAAAAATTCTCACCGTCTATTGAGTTGCTCCATCTGCTGAATTGAGTTTGATCTCTGAAGAATCTGTGGGGCTGGAGGAGCCGTAGGACGCTGCCACGTAGTTGTACGATTTATATGATCAACATAAAATATCCTCCCATGACTGTCAATTCTCGCCTCCCAATCTGGAAGCACAAAAAATATAATAATCTAACGGGTGATTTAATATTGTGGTTTCATGACAAATATATTAGTGGTAACTGGTAAGCATGTCACCATTCTGATCATCTGTCAAAAGACAGATCTGCTAATGTATCTGTTGTATAAACCCACTGTTTAAAGACTGATGCTAGTCAGGTATGTAAGTAGTTTTATCCTTTCAGAGATCAATAAAATGCTACCAATTTTAACTTACAAAGGTGTTTCTCTTCTTTTTGCTCCCCTGTGGTGTCTTTGTGGATGGGCCTGTGACTATTATCTGGACTGGAGTGAAATGTGGCTATGTAGACGTTTAGCTCATACACTACAAACGTACTTAAGACCTCATAGTTTGGGTAAGAAACAGGCTTTAATATAGGTGTAAAATGCACTGTTAAATTTTATTTAATAGAAGGGTGGGCTGTGACTTACTGCATTGGATATTTCACAATTTATACTTATTTGTCTGTTTTTGACTAACTGATTTTGGAACTGTAGCACTGAAGATTGAAGTATATTAGTGATGGATCACGTTTGCAATTTATGACCAAAATATTTTCTTTTTTGTAAAAGTATGCTGACCACAATGCCTTCTTTTCTGAACACACAATGAGCCCTAAAAACCTAAGAAATATTTTAAACATGCTCAAGAAAGATTGTATTGCCATATGTGTTTATCATAAAGATCAATTTTCGCTGGACTATAATATGTTCATAATATACTTGGAAGTCCATAAGTACAGCCACATTTAGACAACTGATGTAATTTGTGTTAAAGGAATCCTGTTGTGAAAGGAATATGGAAATTGCCATCTTTGTGATCTTTTATAAAATCTTCTTGGCTGCCCTGCTGACCTTATGATTTCAGCAGTGTCTGATTTCAATATATGTCTGCAACAACCATTCAGCAAATTAAACTAGATGACATGATCTATATGTTTAGTTTACAAATCAGTGACTTAAAAAAATGGAGGACCAACATGGCAGCCAGAAAACAAGTAGTTTTAAAGTGGTTTGAAACTTGGTAAATTAACTATAAGTAAAATAATTAGAATAAATAAATGCATACTACCCTTTTTTGTTGCCTTACCCAAACATTTTAATTTCCATATGAGATCCTTGGTTCTTTGCATTGCAGAGCACTGCCATTGCAAATGAACCAGAAGTAAGGTAGCCCGTTACATTGTGGGATTTGTAGTTCTACGCAAGTAAATAATAGACAAGAATGAAAAGAGAATCCAGTAACACTGAGAGGGCAGAAGTGAGGTCATAGCAGGGCTTCACTTGCATTTCACATAGATGGGCATTAAACCAAAGGAAATAAGTTACTCTGCCTGTCGTAGGCCATAAAAGAAACAGTTAAAGGAATACTGTAGGGGGGGTCGGGGGAAAATAAGTTGAACTTACCCGGGGCTACTAATGGTCCCTCGCAGACATCCTGTACCCGCGCAGCCACTCACCGGTGCTCCAGCCCCGCCTCCGGTTCACTTCTGGAATTTCAGACTTTAAAGTCTGAAAATCACAGCGCTGCCGTGTCCTCGCTCCCGCTGATGTCACCAGGAGCGTACTGTGCAGGCCCAGTATTGTCTGTGCCTGCGCAGTACGCTCCTGGTGACATCAGCGGGAGCGAGGACACGGCAACGCAGGCACAGTGTTTTTCAGACTTCTGAAATTCCAGAACTGAACCGGAGGTGGGGCCGGAGCATCGGTGAGTGGCTGCGCGGGCACAGGATGTCTGTGGGGGACCATTAGAAGCCCCGGGTAAGTTCAACTCATTTTCCCCTGACCCCCCTACAGTATTCCTTTAAGGCTGTATTTTCACAGGGACAGGCTGAGAAACAAACTTTTTCTTGTCTAAAATCGGGGACGTTAAGAAAAGAATGAGTATGTCAGCGTCCATATCCCTTTCATTTCAGGTTTCCTGAGAAAAGCCTTTAAACACTGAATAGAGTTTTGAATGAAGTTATGTCTCACTGGGTGGCAAAGCTTCATCTATTCTCTGGTATCTGCTGACATCTTGTCGGACAGACGGAAGTGATCGTAATGGTTGATGGCCATTAGACTGAGGACCTAGGAATAACACAGATATATTGAAAAAACTTCACAGACTTCTCATACAAGGCTGTAATAATAATCTGCCAATGTCCATCCATTATTCTCATGCCTAAACTACATGTTTCTAATGTCCCAGTGGTCTGAGAGCAATATTTTTGTCAGTCACCTCTTCTGCAAGACATGATACTAATGTGCTGTATAAAATCACAAAATGCTAACAGTAAAATCTTCTGAAACGTCACCAAGTCTCGTAATGTAACTGTATGGCAAACGAGACTTCGGAGATGGAAGAGACAGTGCGCTGCAGCCGTCGCTGGAGAAAGCCCTCGGGTGAGTACACGCATTTACTCAACGGGCTGAGGGGGGGATCAGGAGGGAGGGGGTTTGGAGGGGGATAGGCCACCCAAATAGCCACCATTGAAGGGGGATCCCCCACCCGCACATAGGGGGATCCCCCCCGCCCACATAGCTATCATTGAAGGGGGATCCCCCCACCCGCACAGAGGGGGATCCACCCGCCCACATAGCCATCATTGAAAGGGATCCCCCCACCCGCACAGAGGGGGATCCCCCTCCACATAGCCTCTGCATATAAGGGGGAACCCCCGCACATTCTCTGCCCTGCTGGCTGCCCAGGGATTCCCTAGGGTGGCTGGATGCTTGTTCTGCACGCTGTGGGTAGCACAGATCGCTACCCACAGCGTGCAGTCAGGCATCCACCCATCCTGGGGAATCCCTCTGATGAAAAAAAAAGGCAGCCAGCGGGGCAGAGAAACAGGAAATCTCCCTGTCGGCATGAACGAGCTCAGCTCGTCATTACCACTTTTTGCAAGTTTTTGCTGGACGAACTCAGCTCGTCCATTCCGCCAGGGAGGCTACGTGATGTTATTCCAATAATGTGAAAGATTGCGATTCCAGTAACGTCTAAGAAGATCAGCTGCTATGAGTATCTGTTCTTAGTAAATGTCATGTGTTTTATTAAAAACCCAGTGACAGCCAAATCTTTTTTTTTTTTTAAGTCTGCATAAAGTGGAGAAGAGTTGTTTCTTTTGTCTATGTTCCCTCGTCTTCTATTCCATTAACACCTGGAAATCTGGATGCCCAGTGGTATGGCCTAAGGCCTCCCTCCCTCTTCCATAGAGCATTGCCTGGTGGTCCTATGGTCCGTCTACCTCCCCACATCCCTTAATAACAGAGAATTTGCAGGGGAGGAAGTTCAAGAGCAATCTCACCAGAGGCCGAGCGCGACGGAAGACACAGAGAGTCTATCGTCATCTTGCCCCGGATCAAAGTGAGATCCGGATCAGGTGAACCCACCTCCGCTGCCATTACTCTTATTAAGGAAAGCAGGAAGGGAGAGGGGCCATAAGACCACCAGGGAATGCTCAATGGTGAGGGGGACCACTAGACTCTAGGTAATGCTATATGGGGAGAGAGGAAAGAAGGCAAGCCCCCTTTTCTGCGTCCCTTCAATGACCAGAGTATAAACCAAGATTTTGTTTTGGAGGCCATCTGGGGAGAAAAAAAATCTGTTTTTATACTCAAGTGTAGGGTTTGAAAAGTAAAATAAATGTATGAAAATAAAGATGATTAAATAATGCGTGCACAATTAACCTGTGTACCCTCATTGTGTGCACTCCCGCATGACTGTGTCTAGCAACTGTCACCGGGAGCATCCTGGGCATGCACAGTTTCAAATGTTTCCAAACTGAACATGCCCAGGGCGCTGCATCAGGAAGTGCGGAGTGGATAGCCCATATGTTAGGCTCCAGAGCTTTGAATGGAGGCTACACAGCAGGGGGGGGGGGGGGCTAGAAGCAAAAAAGGTGCCAGGAGGTGTCTGAAGAGCTTATACTGTACATTATAAGGGTAAGTATATCTTTTAACATTTGTTTTTCCTAAGGTACGTATTAAGTGCAGGAGGTGCTTACTCACCACAATGCAAGGTACTAATATCTAACAAACCAGAAAATAAATTAATGTATCCATTGCACACATGCTTTTAAAGGGACCCCAAGCAGGTGATAAAAACGAAATTTCCACTTACCTGGGGCTTCCTCCAGCCCACTGTGGGCCGCGAGGTCCCCTGGCGTCCTCCTGGCTCCTTCCCTGGTCCCAGCTCCGATTACAGGACGACTTCGGCCTGAAGTCGTCAGGTCACCGGCCAGCTACGCATCATCATGCCGGCCGGGCCGAGAGTCCTGTTCATGCACGGTTCAATCTTGCAGAACAGCACATTCGCAGTACTGTCACGCCGGCCAGTGTAATGACACGTAGCCAGCTGTCGTAATGGCGCTATACACAGAAGTGGGAAAGCAGACCTGACGAATTCAGGCCAACGTCGTCCTGTAACCGGAGCCAGGATTGGGACCAGGGAAGGAACCAGAAGGGCGACAGGGGACCTTGCAGCCTACGGTGGGCAGGAGGAAGCCCCAGGTAAGTGTAAATTTTGTTTTTATCACCTGCTCAGGGTCCCTTTAAGCATCACAAAGAAAGCAATTTTACTGAAGTTTTGCCAAAAATATCCCATTGAAAATAACAATAACAACAATAACAATAATATTTATACAGCGCTTTTCTCCCTGGGGACTCAATATAGATTTACAATCAAATGAAAAGAAGGTAAAAATGTAAAATAAAAAATAAAAACAAACAAAATGGTAATGACATACCTCCTGTGGCACCTTCACTTTGTACGGCCGGCTGTATCATACTTCTGTATGCTGCCTGTGCACCACCAGCCTCTTCTTCTTGAGTCTGCTGACTACCCGTTGGGACTGATTGCATATTTCTTCTCTGCCAGATGTCCTCTGTCCCTTCCATTTCACTCTGCAATTCCACGCCATCTTGATCTACATCTATGTTCCGGATAATGTTTACAGTTGGAAGAGAACAAGGATTGCATAAAGAACCTGGCATCTCCAAATCAACAGAACTACTCGAACTGAATACAGATGCCCTACATCCATTGTCTTTTGAGGAAAAAGCAGGACTTTCTGAACTTTCTAAAGATGAAGAAAAAGTATAATGTCCAGAAGAGGTATTACAATTAAAAACGGTATCATCCTCTCTATTTAATCCTCCTTCTGCCACACTGCTGCCTTCACAAGCTGCATGTGAATCTATGAAATTGCTTGCACCACGTTCAGTCAATACCTGAGAAGAAGTACCCATCAAAGAGTCACCACAACATGCATCCATATTTTCCCTGTTTGGGGTCTCCTCTTGTTCCTCTTGGTAATCAAACGAGGTTGCCTGTATTTCCACAGAAACACATGATGGAGCTTCTCCTTCCGCATCAACAGTGTTTTCATTTTCCTCATCAACTGTTGCCATAACTGGGAGATCTGAATTAACATGCTGAATGCTACCTTCACCAATATCAGAAGTTTGTGAATTAAGCTCAGCATTTTCACAGTTACCATTACCACCTTGACTTGCTGCTGAAATGTTATCACTTCGTTCACTAGTACTACACTGTAAAACAAGGCCTCCATCATCTAACAGAGGTGAATTACAAAGCACATCCTGGCGAAACTCATGATCTTCTTCATCAGAATCAATATGAAGCATTGCATTGAGTCTTGTGTCAGTGGGAAAACTGCTCCTGAGCTTTGGTGATGCACCTAGTGAACGATCACAAGGGGCAGATGTAGACGCACTGCTTTTGGCACTGTTGCTATGATCAAGAGAATCAAGGTAGTCATTAAGGGAGTCCTGGCGACTGGGTACAGGTGATGAACTTGAAGGACCATAAGCTGTTTCTTCACTGTCTGCTTCAACTGTATTGCTATATCTTACCCCATCCAACACAGTCTCTGGACTAAGTGGTCCATTGGAACACCTGGAATGTGCATCTTGGACAGCAGGAATCTCTTCATCATCAGAGGGAGTGCCAAGGTCACCATTTATGTTGTTTGTTGCAATCAGAGTGCCAACTGCCTCTGGAGAGGCATCTGTATATGAATAAAAATATATTTCAAAATAATTAATACACGTTGGTTATAAACTATGGACAATTGTAGACTTTTTAAAGTGAGACTACAGTCAGACTTGCCCTCCGCTCCAATATATTAGCCACACTATTCCAAGTTCTATACACAACCTATTCTTTTTATTTATTTAATTTTATAAAAAATGACTGAAAGAGATTTTAGTTTTTTTTGTTTTTTTTTTAACAAAAAAAGGTTAATCAGTTATTGAGCTATGCTGTGCAGGCTGGTGGCTGAGCCCCAAGCTGAGTACCAACTTTCCAAGCTGATAATTGTTCTCTTATCTCTGAATGCAGGAGATAAGATAGCTTCAGAAAAAGGCACAACAAGAGAAAGGTGTATAATCTATAAGGTGGCCATACACTTACCGATTTATTGCATCAATATATGGCTAATTCAATAATTTTATTGAATCTGTTGAAATTGATGCTACAAACGATTCCCAATCATAGATGATTTTCCAATCGAATTAGTCACGCCACTAGTCCAAACACATCTGATTCAGACCTAAACATATAAATATAGACAAGCGGGTCTCCTCATAGCGAGTATTGCCTCATAACAGTACACCCCAGTGCTTAATCACACACTGCGTGAGGGAAAACGCTATCACCAGAGGGCAGGGGATCAAACACCCCCCTCTCAGTCCCCGCTCACCGGATTGTTTCTTTCAAGTTTGCACATCAAACATTAGATGCGGCTGAATCTCAGTCTCTCTGCAGTGTCTCCCCCCTTCCCCCGCATCTATTCTCTTCCACTCACTCTGACTGCTTCACTCCTGATGGTAGCACGTCACTAGCAGCATTCGATTCTGCAATGAGTAAACAAAGATACTGTCGCCTGGCAGGTTTCTGGTCTGTTCTTTCCCTGCTGGCTGCTCCTTCCTCTCTCTTCACCCCCGAGTCCTGTGGCTCCTGTGTGATGTAAAAAATGCTAGACTCCAAGTTCTAGAGGCCTCTAGTGGTTGCGTACGGTATGGTAGAGGCCATGGTGCCCCTAGTGGTTGCCCTCTATAGCATTTGTTACATCACACAAGCGTCCCGGGACTCGGGAATGAAGAGAGGGGAAGGAGCAGCCAGTGGGGAGAGAAGACACAGGAACTACACCACGGACAGGTGAGAGCAAGCTGCCCCTACATGCTTCACTGTCGGGTGGGGGGTGGCGGGGGACTGAGAGACCTGGCAAGCACATACAAGTGTGTGGAGGCATTTGATGACACAGGTCGCTCTCTAATCAGAAAATGATCTGAGAGGGATCTATCTGATGGCTCATGGACCTGTACATGGCCACCTTTAGAACAGCAGTGTTCTGCTTACATATTTAAATAATATGCTACAAGGACTGTCTGATAAAACAGATGACATTAATTTTAGAGAAAAGGCAATGAGGAGGTAGGAGTCCGTTTTTTAATTGTAGGACATGCTAGAATGCACTTCCACTTTTAATTTACATTCACCAAAAAAGAAATGCTCCCTTTTCACCTAAAATAAAATATAATCAAATAATATATCTACACTGACCATCAAAAGATTGTGCTATGGCATATATGATAGTAGAACAAGAATTTTGCCACTGAAAAAGAGTGCATCTCTCAGGTATATCAGGATAATAAATATTACACTTTAATGATTGATTGATCCAATTTAAAATATCATAAACATGTAAAACACAGAAACACTTCATCATCCATTTCACCAATATATATATATAACTATTAAAAAGTCAGCGCAGATCATAAGAAAATCCGCTGTTTCACAATCAACTGTATTTCACCAAAGTGGTCATCCAGCTTATAAATCCAAGTGGTAGACCATCACCTAAAGGATTAGAAGGAGCTTACCAGCCGCTGACAACCCATGGTATAACCCACGGGTGATGGTCTACTACCACTTGGATTTATGAGCTGGATGACCACTTTGGTTAAATACAGTTGATTTTGAAACAGTGGATTCACTTATGATCTGCGCTGGCTTTTTAATAGTTTTATCTGTGTTGACTTTTGGACATTGTCTTTTCTCAGCAACGATCAATTACCTGATTCCCCTGGTGCTGATTCTTTGTTTATATAAAATATATATATAATTGAGGTAGTAAATAATAGCAGCAATGTCAAAATAGTGAATAAATAAATGTACATAGGATTCCGAAAAGAATCCCAGTGGTAAAACCTGAGTTCCCAAACAAAGTGCAATGTTGCCAAAAATTAATTTGCAAAAAAAGTGATAAAAATAAAGCAAAAATGCATAGTATCACAATTAATGCAAAACAGAGCAAAAAAAAAGGTGACAGTGCAGGAATGCCAGATTATAGCTCAAGAAAAGCGCTGGTTTGCTCTGTGATGGAGCTGCCCTCTCTTGAAAAAGCAGTGCCAGCTGTGATACTAGTGGAGCCTATGGGGAGAGAGAGCGCTCCTTCCCTTTCTTATCCTGGACATTTGAATATTTGTTAGCAGCCATGTTTGGTGATTTATACACCTACCCTTTCCCATATTTTTCTGCACTTCCACTGCTTTTACTTGAGCTATAATGTGGCATTACTGTACTGTCCCTTTTTGCACTGGTTTGCATGAATTGTGGTATTATACATTTTGTATTTATTTTTAGTATTAATTTTTGCACCTTTTTTTGCACATTAATTACTGGCATAACTGCAATTTGCTTAAGAACCTGAGTTCCACCACTAGGATTCTTTTTTGAATCCTATGTGGATACATTTATTCACTATTTTTACATTACTGTTATTATTTATTATCTCAGTTGAATATATATTTTGATGAAATTAATGATTAGTTACTATGTTTTTAATCATTGATGTTTTATATTGGATCGATAATTAATGTTTTTCAGTGGCCAAACTCTTGTTCTCCCAAAATAAAATATGTCTAAACAGTAGTTCAAATGTATCTCTAACGTAAAACATCAAATGATTAAAGTTTTAAAACAATGCTATGTTAAATGTGAAAATGAACAATTGCAAAGCTAGTTTATCACATCTTTATGATATCTTACTAGTTAATAGCAAAATTGCTACTTATTAATAAACAATAATACCGCATTTTAGATGAAGTCTGTGAGTTACTGTATTGTTATTGTTATGAAAAGTGAGGTTGCATAAGAGGGGTACATTAAGAAATGTTCAGTTATGAATACAATATGCTCAAAAAATCTTTAGTGCACAAGCTACTTTACAAAAGGTAAATACCAGAGAACACCACATTCATTGTTTAAAACTAATTTATTGAAAACAGCACAAAACTAAAATAATGTGATGTCCTGCAGTGTTAATGAAGAGACAAGCAATGTGCGATGTTAAATAAATTACTAAATAAGAGTGGTTTAGTAAATGAAAATAAATAAATAAATAAAATGTCATTGTAGTTATACATGTTGTGAATGAATAGCACAGCATGCTGGTAATTCTGCTGGTAACTTGACAATCTGACATGATGGTTAATAACATTTATGAATAATAGCTTAGGTACCACCCATCACTTACATGCTTGAGCACAATGCCAAATATAATCATTATCAGTGTCTATAAAATGAATCCACTTTTGCATAAACATCCAATAATCACAGACTGTAACTCATGCTTTCTCACATGCATGATTAAGTGACACCATACAGTGCAGCGCACTAATGGTATCTGTGTAAAAAAAACAACAACACCATTATATGCTTGCCATCCAATGTTTCCTACCCTTACCATCATGAACTGAGGATGTAATTTCAACTTTGAACTGCAAATATCCACTGACATGATCGGTTGGGAGTCTTCTACCAAGATTATAGCTGAGTATTTGATCACTGAAAGTAGACTAAATGTTAGAATTGTATGCAAACTCTAATATATTTAAATGATAATATTTAAAGTGAAACTACAGTGTATGCTCAGTAAGTTAACATTTTAGTTGTTACTGTATACACATTTTACAATACTTTTCACATTTTTACATGTGTGGCTTACCACATTAAATGGACAGCATTAAATGGACTCCGAGCACCTCTCATGGGTATGCCTAGAGAGACTGACCAGTACTGCAAAGTACTTAAAGATGCATACCTTTCTGTAGCTTGTGCTCCCCTCTTTCATTTGATGCATGAATCGCCATTCTACACCAAATAGTTTTCGTTGAATTTCAATTTAAAAATCGCAGCTGCCATCTTGGCTATGTTATAACTTCTGGGTCACCCCTGTCTTCTCTGTTATAGAAGTGCATCACTGAATGAAGCAGGAAGAGGAAGTGACACGCATTGCCATTACAAGAGGCTCCTCCAGAGGGGTCATAGCACGACTTTGTTGGACGTCGTCTGGCTTAAAGGCATGCTCATGAGAGGTGCTCGAAGTCCCTTTACAGCATTAAAACCTAAATCACTGGGCAAAACTGCTCAGCATGAATCATGGCCTGCAAAACTCCCCACAGCTAAATATGAAAGCCCTAGGTGGGCATAACTTGGCTTATGTTTTGTGTAATACTCAGTGGGTCCCTTCCATCATCAGAAACTCCTAAGACGTCACGGAGAACAGTCTTATTACAGCTGTTGGGCGCAGACATGACTGCCATAGTGTCTGTGATTTCTAATGAGGGTGAGGACCAAGTGACGATTGGTTGCCCACCAACCTACCTCCACAAAGGCTATCATATGCAGCTGGCTGAAGTTTAAACAACAAGCGTGCTTTTAACACAAATACTTCAAATGCATTCTCCCAAGGACATATGAAATTTCCCTGACTGCCCATTGTGCTTAAGTGTTTTGCAAAAAGTATTTAACCCTTCCTGTGCTTCCTTTTTTTGCACATTTGGGGGGGGGGGGGGGGGGGGAGGTTAGCACCATTTGATTTACACATGCCTGCCACTATGAAGGTGTAAAGTAAGTCAGAAATGTGCGCCATACGTATTTTACCGTAAAGTCAATACTTTGTAGTCACCTTTTACTGCTATTGCAGCAGCAATTCTATCGCAGTGCGCCATGATTCCAATTCTGAGGTCTGGGTTTTGGCTAGACCTTTCTAAGATATTAAAAAGTTTTCCTTGCAATTCAATCCAGTGTAGCAGCATGTTTAAAGGTAATTTACCCTGCAGGAAGGTGAGCCTTCATCTAAGCCTAAAATCTCTAGCAGACTAAAACTCTTTTCAACCCATGGCATGTATTAAGTGCAATATATTTTTCCATCAATCTTGACTCTGCTGTGAAAAAAAAATTCCCATCCTTTTGGGGTCAAGACCGATCATCTGTGGAACAGATACGTGTATATGGAATTCTTGGAGTAAATCACTCTGGTTGATATGGATACACGTTTGGACCATATTCTACTGGCATAGGGCAGTATGGTGGCGTAGCGGTCCCCAATTTGAATTCCAGCTAGTGCACTATCTGCAGTGAGTTTGTATGTTCTCCCTGTGTCTGTGTGGATTTCCTCAGGGCACTCTGGTTTCCTCCCACATCCCAAAAACATACAGATAAGTTTGGGGGGGGGAAACTTGTGTGCTGAGTTGTGCGGGGGATTTAAGCCCTGGTCCTTAAGTGGTTAAGCTGTCCGCATGAATCAATAACTGACATGCAACCACACCACATTCCCCATGGCTTTTGACATTCTTAACCTCATTCAGCCTTATAAAAGCATGTTAATCATGCTAAAGTGAACATTAGTAAGATATATATATTAAAGTGTACTTGAGGCAAACATTACCTAATAAATGGGACACAGAGGCATGTTTCCTTCCCAGTCACATACCTCTGGTGCCTCTGCACATCTCTCCATCCCTCCTGCTCTCTGCAGTCCCAAGCAGAACTGGCCTCCCTTTCTCCAAATTACCAGCAAGCAGCTTGTCAGTAGCTTTAAATAGGAGTGGGTGTCCATTGCAGGTAGGGTGTTATTGCATTACGCCCACTCCTGCATTAGGAATGCCCCTTCTCCACCTCTCGGTGCTTTCTCCCAAGGCCCGGAAGCAGAGATCCGAGACACTCTGGACCTGCTAGAGAGCTGGACGTGCCATGACCTGAAAGTACTAAAAAAAATAGCACCCAACATCTGAAGTTTCAGCTGTCATGTGACAGCTGACATCTCCTGGCACTGATCAGGAGCCATACCAATTGGCTCCTGATCACGTGATTGCTATGGTCACCAGTGATTGTAGTGCTGCTAAAAGAAGGCAGGAGAGAGAATAGCTCTCACCTTTCCTTTGTTACCCTCCACTCAGCACATCATCTAGCCTCAAACTTCCTCTAGTGTGGGGTTTATTGTAAAAAATATCTTGCATGAAAGCGGTCTTCGATTCCGAAAAGGTTGGACCACCAGGGAAACATACAGGGACCATTAGACCACTAGTAAAGCATATGAGGTGCCACTACACCACCAGGGAAGCATATAGGGTACCCCAGACCACCAGGGAAACTTATGGGGAACACTAAACTACCAGAGGCACAGACTAACCAGCAAGCTCATGGTGACCCAGAACTCATTGGGGTGTGTAAGGGACTACAATGGTCCTAAAAGCCCCCTTACTAAACTACCAGGGAAGGGTATAGTTGATTTAACAATATAGAGACAATGGGCAAAAATTGCCCGTGGCGGTAGTTCCTCAATGCTTGACCATCTTACCCACACGAAAGATAATGGGTGGGGCAAACTCCAACACTATAATACTTCCACAAAATATCTGAACACATACGGGTTACCAGCCGCCTTAATGTGCCAAGTATCAAAATTTATTGTTCAGTAAAGGACATACATGATCTCTAATAACACACATATGAAAAAGAGCAACCATGATTCAAAAATTTAAAATTGCGTCCTGGTGGAGATGGCCCAAAACCTCCGGCCTGAGGAAAGCTGGCTAAAGAAGCAGTGGCCTGGGTGTGAGGGGTTTTGACAATCTTCAACACTCTGGAGCACAATCTGGAGTTCTAGAGAAAGTCAAGTGGGGGGAGGGTTTCCTAATGATCCTCTCTGCTGATCTGATGACCCTCTGTAGCTTTTATCTGTGACTGGTGGAGGAGCCAGTGTGCCATACCAGGATAAACGAGCAGAGAACAGATTAAATAGTGGCAGAGTAAAAGCTTCTCAGAAGCACCTGAGCCATGCTGAACTTTTTTAGTTGGCGAAGGAAGAATAGTCTCTGCTGGGCTTTCCTCTGGGTGGAGGCAGTGTTGGTCTTCCAGCTCAGGTCGTTGGAGATGGATGTGTCGAGGATGAGGACGTAGGATGCCCATTCGACCTCAGTGTTGTCGATGTAGATTGGAGGAGGGGTGGGAGCATTCTTCCTGAAGTAGATGATCATTTCAACATTTTTGGCTGTGTTGAGGACTAGAGATGGCCCAGCCTTGGAGAACTCATGGAGAAGTACATGATCAGTTTGATCAGTTGATAGATTTGTAAGCCTCCGATTTGCAGTGATGACTTCCTGGTTTAACACATGCTCATGACCAGCAAATCAGAGCCTTACAAATCTATCAACTGATCAAACTGATCATGTGCTTCTCCATGAGTTCTCCAAGGCTGGGCCATCTCTATTGAGGACCAGCCTGTCTTCTCTACACCAGTGCCATATTCTGTCAACCTACTGAGGTAAGGTCAGCTCATTATTCTTGGTTACAAGGCCTAGGACGGTAGTGTCGCCAGCAAATTTGATGACCTTGACAGAATTTGCAGTGGATCTACAGTTGTCTGTGTAGAGAGAGAACAGGATTGATGACAGGATGCAGCCTTGTGGTGCACCTGTGTTGGTGACTTTTGGTTGAGAGGAGATGTCACCCAGCTTGCCAACTTGGGACCTGTTGGTCAGGAAGTCCGTGATCCAAAGACATAGGGTGGGGTGGACCTCAAGTGCACCAAGATTGTTGTGAAGTGTGCAGGGACAGATGGTATTAAAGGATGAGCTAAAGTTTAGGAGGAGGATCTTGGCATAGGAGTCTGATCCATCCAGGTGTTCGCTGATGAACTCCAGGCAGATAAGATATTGATGGCGTCATCAGTGGACCTGTTTATATGTGAACTGGAACTGGTCCAGTAGGGGCAAAGTAGAGTGGTTAAGGTCGGACAGGACCACTCTTTCAAAGGTCTTCATGATGATGGATGTAAGGGTCACACTCCTGTAGTTGTTGAGGTTGGAGATTCCCTGCTTCTTAGGGATGGGGATGATGGTGGATCTCTTAAAGCATTCATTAATTGCCTTCCTGAATGAACTTGGCATAGATGAGGTGAGGATGGGAGCAAGCTACCGTGAACAATTTTTCAGGCAGGCTGGATGCTTTCCTGCCATTCAATGTTGACAGGTGGTGCAGAACATCAGCCTTGCATACAACTGGAGGGTGTGAGCTCAGACTTGGGTCATTTAGGGCTATTTCACATCTGAGATGGCATTGGTGAAAGGTCAAAGCATACGTTTTGGGGAGGTAGGAGGTAATTAGATCAGTGGCAGCAGACTGCACAATATACGTGGTGGGGATGGAGGTAATTAGACGTTCCAGCGGTAGCAGACTGCATAATGTACGTGGTGGGGGAACTCTTGTGCGGTTCAGGTGCCAATCTTAACTGTAAAAGCAGTACATGGGACAGCCCAGAATAGGGGGAAAGACAGATTAGGACATGGGGGGGGGGCAAAGCAGGATAAACAGCCATAGCTAATTAGCGGTCCAGTGGCAGCAGACGCTGCACAATGTACATAGGTGAAATCAGGCATCGGTTAGTCCAAATGTAGTATTTGGACCACAAGACGCAGTGACTTTTCTTCCCTCTTTTTGGGGAAGAAGAATGTGTATTATGGTCCAAAAAATACGGTACTTACCTAAGAAAAGGGAAGTATCTCTGGAGCCTATAAAGCAGCCTTTTTTAACCCTTTTAACCTGGAGAACCCCTTTAAATAATTTACAGATTGGGAGCTGCATTAATGGAGGCATAGAGGATTTATTTTATAGTAGGATTGGTTATTGGTTATAGCGTTCGGATTATATTATTAAAAGTAGGTGAGGCTAAATAGTTACTAAGGTGACAGTCCCCATTCCATGTTTCTCCTTTACAGAGCACCCATTTCATGCCCTCGGTGTTAGTATTTTCACTCCTTCATCTTGTTCTGCTGTGTACACATCCTTAGTTCTGGCATCCCACATGTTTAATCATCACCAATGTAGTGTGTTATAACAGCCACATGGCCATTGCACTAGAGATGTAGGGAATCTAGAATGCAGGGTGCAAATAGTTCCCAGTCAGTAGTGCTGCGCTTAAAGAGACACTGAAGTCTCCTTTTTTTTTACCTTATTTTCTTCTTAAGTCCTCTTCAGCATTAAATCCTAAGCAGATTTGCTGCATTCCTGTGGCAGAACGATTTATTGCCCAGAAATAGCCCAGCAAAGTTCCTGGGCTCGCAGATCTTCCTTCCTGGTAGAGGCAGAGCTGTAAGTAGTAGCTCTGTCTACTCTCCAGTCAACCTCTGCCGATCTCAGCCTCTCCTCACCCCTCTCAGTCTTCTTTCACTGAGAGGGGCGGGGAGATGCGGAGCTGCTTGTGTACGAGTTTCTCCATGGTACTGTGAAGGCACTAATGCACTTGTGCCATTGGAGGAGTGTGGCCCCCGATGTTAAGGAGGGTCCCAGCAAGTGGTGACAGCAGCGAGGGGGAACCAGGAAGCATCTATAGGATCCAGAAGCTTCCTTTTTCTTAGTTAAGGTTTTTGACCTGAGCTTCAGCTAGGGTTCACTTTAAGTCAGTTCACCAAATGGCAAGATTTTCTCCTTAGAATTGCTCCATGAGCTAACCAACAGCACTCATGCAAGCAGACATCTCAACATCATACCTGTATTTTAGTTGCATATTTGTCATTCTTATCCTTAAACTGGAAGTAACAGGTGTGCAGATACAAGCATATCTACAGTGGCTTGCAAAAGTATTCGGCCCCCTTGCAGTTTTCCACATTTTGTCACATTACTGCCACAAACATGAATCAATTTTATTGGAATTCCACGTGAATGACCAACACAAACATGAATCAATTTTATTGGAATTCCACGTAAATGACCAATAAAAAGTGGTGTACACGTGAGAAGTGGAACAAGAATCATACATGATTCCAAACATTTTTTACAAATAACTGCAAAGTAATTATTGCGTAATTATTCAGCCCCCAGAGTCAATACTTTGTAGAACCACCTTTTGCTGCAATTACAGCTGCCAGTCTTTTAGGGTATGTCTCTACCAGCTTTGCACATCTAGAGACTGAAATTTTTACCCATTCTTCTTAGCAAGATTAGATGGACAGCATTTGTGAACAGCAGTTTTCAGCTCTTGCCACAGATTTTCGATTGGATTTAGATATGGACTTTGACTGGGCCATTCTAACACATGGATATGTTTTGTTTTAAACCATTCCATTGTTGCCCTGGCTTTATGTTTAGGGTCGTTGTCCTGCTGGAAGGTGAACCTCCGCCCCAGTCTCAAGTCTTTTGCAGACTCCAAGAGGTTTTCTTCCAAGATTGCCCTGTATTTGGCTCCATCCATCTTCCCATCAACTCTGACCAGCTTCCCTGTCCCTGCTGAAGAGAAGCACCCCCAGAGCATGATACTGCCACCACCATATTTGATAGTGGGGATGATGTGTTCAGAGTGATGTGCAGTGTTAGTTTTCCGCCACACATAACGTTTTGCTATTTTGGCCAAAAAGTTCAGTTTTGGTCTCATATGACCAGAGCACCTTCTTCCACATGTTCACTGTGTCCCCCACATGGCTTGTGGCAAACTGCAAACGGGACTTCTTATGCTTTTCTGTTAACAATGGCTTTCTTCTTGCCACTCTTCCATAAAGGCCAATTTTGTGCAGTGCATGACTAATAGTTGTCCTATGGACAGATTCCCCCACCTGAGCTGTAGATCTCTGCAGCTCGTCCAGAGTCACCATGGACCTCTTGACTGCATTTCTGATCAGTGCTCTCCTTGTTCGGCCTGTGAGTTTAGGTGGACGGCCTTGTCTTGGTAGGTTTACAGTTGTGCCATACTCCTTCCACTTCTGAATGATCGTTTGAACAGTGCTCTGTGGGATGTTCAACGCTTTGGAAATCTTTTTGTAGCCTAAGCCTGCTTTAAATTTCTCAATAACTTTATCCCTGACCTGTCTGGTGTGTTCTTTGGACTTCATGGTGTTGTTGCTCCCAGTGGCGTAGCTAAGGAGCTATGGGCCCCAGTGCAAGTTGTACATGGGGCCCCCTAAGAACTTTATACATAACAATTGATACGGCGCACCAAAACCTGCCAAGAATCTCCACAGTGTTGGAGGTGCAATTATGGGATGGAAAACAGTTTGTTAGTGATTACTACTATTTAAAGCATCTATAAAAGTGATTATTACCAGCACAGGGCCAATAGAGAGCTAATATTGTGCTTGAGAAAGGGCTCTTTGGGGCCCTTCTGACCCAAGGGCCCCGATGCGGTCGCTACCTCTGCACCCCCTATTGCTACGCCCCTGGTTGCTCCCAATATTCTCTTAGACAACCTCTGAGGTCGTCACAGAGAAGCTGTATTTGTACTGACATTAGATTACACACAGGCGCACTCTATTTAGTCATTAGCACTCATCAAGCAATGTCTATGGGCAACTGACTGCACTCAGACCAAAGGGGGCTGAATAATTACGCACACCCCACTTTGCAGTTATTTATTTGTTAAAAACTGTTTGGAATCATGTATGATTTTCGTTCCACTTCTCACGTGTATACCACTTTGTATTGGTCTTTCACGTGGAATTCCAATAAAATTGATTCATGTTTGTGGCAGTAATGTGAAAAAATGTGGAAAACTTCAAGGGGGCCGAATACTTTTACAAGCCACTGTATATGCAAAGCTGAAAATAGTACTTACAATTTACCCTAGATGTGTGTTTTCAGAATTTTTCTCCTTAAATTTTGGGTTTAGCTAGGCTTTAAAAAAAATCTGTTCAAAGGCTGTCACAAGCAATGACAGGACCTTTGCAAGTGGGCTACCAGCCATCTAAAACTTATGCGACGCCCCTACAAAATGGCCCATACATAGAAAGTGAGCCATATCAATTTTCACTGTACACAGCTGAACACCAATATAGCAAAAAACAGCTGTCTTTAAGTTAGATTACATGGCTGCGTAAAAATTAGGCTATAACACTGCTACATACCAGCAGTTCCAAGTTTATACATAATTATAAAGATAAATGCCCCAAACATTTCTTTTGGTTGTTCTTTTCTGTTTCAGTTTCTTTTCTCAACTAGTTTGCATTCAAGGGGGTTTGTCCTGTAAAAGGGAACCTTAATTAAGCGAAAGGCATTGAGTTTAACTTAGCTGGGGCTTCTTCAAGCCCCCTGTAGTCCTAATAGCAAACTTTAGTAAAGAGGGATATAGTTAACAAGAAGAGCACTTTGTTGTTCATTCCTCCTCACTGAACAATCTGTGTCTTACCCACAGCAGCCCTCTAGAAGAAGATCAGAACCAAGCTGCTGTGAGTGAGTGAGTGAGTGAGTGAGTGAGTGAGTGAGTGAGTGAGTGAGTGAGTGAGGGAGTGAGTGAGCAGATATTCTAAATTTGCAACTAGAGTGCAGTTCCTGTAAATAGTGGCAGTCTGATTCTGATTTCAGTATCAGAGTGACACTATTTCACTGTACACTGGCTGCATATAGTCAATGAAAGCTGCTCTGGCTGATAAAATAACAGCTATGCCATGGGAAGCTATAGATTTCAACGTTCTTTCCTCTCCATGGCAGCTGAGTGTAATGTTTGCTTTCAGCAGCACAACATAAATAGAAATTGCTGTCTGACGGCAATACAAAGTGCTCTACAAGAATGACAGTTGACACTTCTGTCTACTGCAGCAAATTATATCATCCTTGCCACCCAAACCCATCTCAAAAGATAGTTTTGGGGCAGAGGAACAGGATAAAATACAAAAAGGCTGTATGTAATAATCACAAAATCTGTATTAAGATAGGGCACGGTCCTTTAATTAGAGGTCCTTCCCCTGCTGGGCATCAGTTTGTGCAGCTGTAAATTCTTCCTTTATGCTTATAAAACTGCTTACACATTTTCGGTTACTTAGCTAATGTAGTTAGTGTTAATTGCACAATATGGTTTTCTTACATTTAATTCTTGCCTAAATTTACGTAACAACTTAAAACGTAAGCAGGGGATAGGGTGAGAGTAGTCAAAAAATTGGTGGAGGTGGGGCAGGGAGAAAAATTTGATGGAGGAGGAGCTGGGGACAGACAGATATTTTTTGGGCCAGGGGGACAGGACAGATAGAATGCTGATGAAGACAGGGTAGGGTCAAAGTGAAAAATAAGTGAGAAAAAAAAAGAATGGCTGGTGGTGATTTGGTGACAGGAAAAACAATGATAGGGACAATTTTCTAATACTATGCACACCTCTATTCTTAGGTAATAGTTTGTAATCGTTTTTTCATTTTTTTTTTCATATTTAACCACTTAATCCTACCTGGACGAATATATCCGTCCAGATAGGCTGTGCTGCTGCCAGTGCGCGGTGCACTACCGCCGCCTGCTGTTAGCCCCGAGATCAATGTATGGGAATATACTTCCCATTCTTTGATCTAAGTCCCCCGCAGAAAAACCGACGGTCTGCAGAAAAAAAAGCTTCCTGTCCTCCTAATGCTTACTAGAAACGAGATTGTTCGCTTCCAGCAGTTTTTGACTGTGGCCAAATAGTAAAACTACACCCACATACATTTTATTAAATAAATACATTAAATTACATTTAAAGTTAACTGTTTACCTCCCACACCAAAAATTACTCAAATAACATTTTTAATTTAAAAAAAATTACTATTAAAAAAACGAAAAACAAATAGTTACCTAAGGGTCTGAACTTTTTGAATATGCATGTCAAGAGAGTATATTAATATAATGTTTTAAATTATAAGCTTGTAAATAGTGATGGACGCAAATTGAAAAAATGCACCTTTATTTCCAAACAAAATATCAGCGCCATAAATTGTGATAGGGACATAATTTAAATGGTCTAATAACCAGGACAAATGTGCAAATAAAATACAAAGGTTTTAATTATGGTAGCATGTATTAATTTCAAAATATAATGCCCAAAAACTGAGAAGTAATGATTTTTTTTCAATTTCTTTCTTAATCTTCCTGTTAAAATGGATTTAGAATAAAATAATTCCTTGAAAAATGTACCACCAAAAGAAAGCCTAATTAGTGGCGGAACTACAGTGGTGTGAAAAACTATTTGCCCCCTTCCTGATTTCTTATTCTTTTGCATGTTTGTCACACTTAAATGTTTCTGCTCATCAAAAACTGTTATTTATTAGTCAAAGATAACATAATTGAACACAAAATGTAGTTTTAAATGATGGTTTTTATTATTTAGTGAGAAAAAAAACTCCAAATCTACATGGCCCTGTGTGAAAAAGTGATTGCCCCCCTTGTTAAAAAATAACTTAACTGTGGTTTATCACACCTGAGTTCAATTTCTGTAGTCACCCCCAGGCCTGATTACTGTCACACCTGTTTCAATCAAGAAATCACTTAAATAGGAGCTATCTGACACAGAGAAGTAGACCAAAAGCACCTCAAAAGCTAGACATCATGCCAAGATCCAAAGAAATTCAGGAACAAATGAGAACAAAAGTACTGTAATTGAGATCTATCAGTCTGGTAAAGGTTATAATGCCATTTCTAAAGCTTTGGGACTCCAGCGAACCACAGTGAGAGCCATTATCCACAAATGGCAAAAACATGGAACAGTGATGAACCTTCCCAGGAGTGGCCGGCCGACCAAAATTACCCCAAGAGCGCAGAGAAAACTCACCCGAGAGGCCACAAAAGACCCTAGGACAACATCTAAAGAACTGCAGGCCTCACTTGCCTCAATTAAGGTCAGTGTTCACGACTCCACCATAAGAAAGAGACAGGGCAAAAACGGCCTGCATGGCAGATATCCAAGGCGCAAACCACTTTTAAGCAAAAAGAACATCAAGGCTCGTCTCAATTTTGCTAAAAAAAAACATCTCAATGATTGCCAAGACTTTTGGGAAAATACCTTGTGGACCGACGAGACAAAAGTTGAACTTTTTGGAAGGTGCGTGTCCCGTTACATCTGGCATAGAAGTAACACAGCATTTCAGCAAAAGAACATCATACCAACAGTAAAATATGGTGGTGGTAGTGTGATGGTCTGGGGTTGTTTTGCTGCTTCAGGACCTGGAAGGCTTGCTGTGATAGATGGAACCATGAATTCTACTGTCTACCAAAAAATCCTGAAGGGGAATGTCCGGCCATCTGTTCGTCAACTCAAGCTGAAGCGATCTTGGGTGCTGCAGCAGGACAATGACCCAAAACACACCAGCAAATCCACCTCTGAATGGCGGAAGAAAAACAAAATGAAGACTTTGGAGTGGCCTAGTCAAAGTCCTGACCTGAATCCTATTGAGATGCTGTGGCATGACCTTAAAAAGGCGGTTCATGCTAGAAAACCCTCAAATAAAGCTGAATTACAACAATTCTGCAAAGATGAGTGGGCCAAAATTCCTCCAGAGCGCTGTAAAAGACTCGTTGCAAGTTATCGCAAACGCTTGATTGCAGTTATTGCTGCTAAGGGTGGCCCAACCAGTTATTAGGTTCAGGGGGCAATTTCTTTTTCACAAAGGGCCATGTAGGTTTTGAGTTTTTTTTCTCACTAAATAATAAAAACCATCATTTAAAACTGCATTTTGTGTTCAATTATGTTATCTTTGACTAATAGTTAACGGTTTTTGATGAGCAGAAACATTTAAGTGTGACAAACATGCAAAAGAATAAGAAATCAGGAAAAGGGCAAATAGTTTTTCACACCACTGTAACTAGATATAGATCATTTCATTGTGATAAGTAGTGATAAAGTTATTGGAGAATTAATGGGAGGTAAAAGTTGCTCGGGTGCATAAGGTGAACTACACTGTAGGCTGAAGTGGTTAAACAGAAGAAAGAACACACACACAGCTTGACATGAAGTCCAGGCATGAACTGCTGGTAGATCAGCTCAAACCCCACCAAAGAGCACTCTTACAACTAGTTACAATATACATTACTAATAAGGGCCTGGCACTCCGCCTCCCTTCCCCCTTCCTCCCCTTAGTAGTAAGTATACAAATGTGTTGGCTCATAATGATGACAGCACACACACTGGAAACAACACAAGAAAGACATCATATGAAGTATATATCCAACTGAAAATATTTATCTCACTGCCAGAAAGATTTTGGAAGAGGGAATTCCATATGAGATTCAGAAAAAGGATTGATTTACTAAGAGGTAAATTAATGAAGAAGAACAGCAAAGGTTCACTTCACATAACCAGTCAGATACACAGACTTGTACACAGATCGATTGCCAGCTCAGTGACCTAAACAGCGACAGGGAATCATCAGCATGGCTTCACAATACAGCCAGGGTCTTTGTACAAAGCTGATAGGAGCTGAAATATCTCTTATATTGCCAGTAAGCATTTTTTTGTTTGAGACAAGACAGAAGAAGAGATGACGATAAATGTGATGTGAGATTTGAATCCATATGGTGGTGAACAATATCTGAAGTGGAATTGGTCACGTATGGTCGGGGGTGATCTAGTCATATCCCCAAGGTGTATTCAGACCCTGGTGGTCTCATCCTTTAGTGAGTGACATATTTTATCAAGTGTGGTGGAGGCCCCTACCCTAGATTAATGCATAGAGAACAGCGTGGAGTGTCGCTTGAACTATAATAGACTGAATTGGATACGATTATAATAGCAGAGAGTGCACCCAAGAGAACTCTGTTTTTTGCTTAGATTGCTGTGTGCACTAATATTTAATAGTGCCAGTAAGCATGCTGGATGCATTATTATATCAACCTCTACACATTCAAACAGTATATATGTGCTAAACATTAATAAATGTTGTCAATTCTAACTGTACAGCAACAAGAAAAATGCCCATTGCATAGGCCATTTGACATATGATCACTTGCACAATACACTGTAGTCACATTGTAGTGATTCAGACAGCAGCACAGATGATTACACAGGCCCACATATTTACCCAATTGCATGTCTTTCCAGCAATCTTTGGACAGGTATTGTTAATTTTCCAAGAAATCGCTTGATGATAGGACGACTTTTGGCAAATTTATCCTTTATTTCAACCTCTAAAACATCAGTTAAAAGAGCAACAAAGGAATATTTCTGGAACAGAAAAAACAGGGTACGTTATTATTATTATTATTATTTAGTATTTATATAGCGCCGACATATTACGCAGCGCTGTACAGTGTATATATATATATCTTGTCACTAACTGTCCCTCAAAGGAGCTCACAATCTAATCCCTACCATTGCCATATGTCTATATTATGTAGTGTAAGTACTGTAGTCTAGGGCCAATTTTTTTTTTTAGAGGGAGCCAATTAACTTATCTGTATGTTTTTGGAATGTGGGAGGAAACCGGAGTGCCCGGAGGAAACCCACACAGACACGGAGAGAACATACTAACTCTTTGCAGATAGTGCCCTGGCTGGGATTCGAACCAGGGACCCAGCGCTGCAAGGCGAGAGAGCTAACCACTACGCCACCGTGCTGCCGTTATATTACAAATACTTTATATTTAGCCTACTTGATGGTACCTAAAAGGAATCCATCATAAAGCCATTGCTCTATTCAGGCATTCATGGAAGCAGAAATTATCCTAAATGTGGACAGCATAATAGTCCACGGGCAGCTGAGTAAAATCATTTATCCTGAACTAGTATGTTGTGCGTGAGTTACAGTGTTGTTGCTAACCTGCAAGTCTCACAAACTTTGTAAGTCACACCCTTTTTGACTTATTAACCCCATCTTTTACACATAATAGGCAAATAAGAAGAAGACCCCCTCCAAAGATCAGTGCACAGTACCGTTTTTATCTATTCCTCGCATTTAGAAGTTGTTCTCATCTATGAAAGATGAAAAAAAATGAATGCAACCTAGTTATATGCACGAGTGGCACTGTACATACACATGTTCATCTAACCTTGGGCCAGATGCAAGAAAGGTAGGCAATTTAGCTATGCACAGGTAGCGTACACCAATTTTACCAGTTCTAACGCCAGGGGAGCGAGGCTCGTTACTCTGTTAGCGCCATAGTAATGAACGCGTTACCCCAGTAATGTTTGTTGTGCTAATAGAGTAACATATATTGTTACCCTTGCGGACCAGTAAAATTGCCATGCACTGCCTGTGCACAGCAAAATTATTGGCCTTTCGTGCATAGGGCCCCATGTCACATGTCAGTTCAGGTACCCTTTAAAGCGCTACATTAGCCTCAAGTAGTTTCTAGACCTGTTTAGGCAAACAATTGCAGAGCTCGTTTTTGTTTGCGTATAGACAAGACCAGTGTCTAGCCAATTCCACCACCGCAAGCTGTCACTGCTATATGCTGCATTCTGCTTGAAGACATTCAGTCTGAGACTGTACCATTGCAGTTTGAACTGCAGGATAATGCAATTTCAAGCAGCAGCACCCCTTATTCACAAAGCCTGAGAATGATTCCCTTAAAAGAAACCAGAGACATCAAATTTTAAAGATTTGATACTTTCCTGGGGCTTCCTCCAGCACCATAAGCTCATCTGAGTCCCTAGCTGTCCTCCCACGGTCTGCTGTTCAGCTGCAATCAGCCCAGCTCGGTCACGCCAGTCCAGATCTACTGCGCATGTGCGGAAGGTCCGAGCATGCACAGAAGATCCAGACTGGACCTGACTGAGCCTGTTATCAGGGCTGATCGCGGCTAAACGGCAGATGGTGAGGGACTCAGACGAGCTTATGGGGCTGGAAAAATCCCTAGTTAAAGGGGAACTGAAGAGAGAGGTATATGGAGGCTGTCATGTTTATTTCCTTTTAATCAATACCAGTTGCCTGGCAGCCCTGCTGGTCTATTTCTCTGCAGTAGTATCTGATTAAAACCAGAAACAAGCATGCAGCTAGTCTTGTCAGATCAGACTTATAAGTCTGAACCACTGAAACACCTGATCTGCTGCATGCTTGTTCAGGGGCTATGGCTAATAGTATTAGAGGCAGAGGATCAGCAGGGCTGCCAGGCAACTGGTATTGTCTAAAAGGAAATAAACATGACAGCCTCCATATACCTCTCTCTTCAGTTCCCCTTTAAGCATCAAATCTTTAGAATTTGACATCTCTGGTACACTTTAAAGAGGAACTTTAACTCAGGATTGAACTTCATCCCAATTAGTAACTGATACCCCCCCTTTTTCTATGAGAAATCTTTACCTTTTCTTGAATAGATCATCATCGGCGTCTGTGTAGCTGATATTGTGGTGAAACCCCTCCCACAGTGTAATGTCATGACGTTTCCTTTCTGTGAAGCTTGTTTTTTATGAGAAATAATGTCTCTTTCCATTTGCCAAGCAACCTGTATTTCCCTCTGTGAATATGTATATCTATAAAGAAACAACCTTTTCGCTTATCGCATTGTTAGTGGGTGTGGTTAGATAGTGGCAGTTGGTGTTGTCTAGTTTTTACCTTGTCTGGCAGAAGTAAAGATGATGACGCGTAGGCTCATTGTGGATCAAACAACATAAACTAAATACATGGCGAATATCAATCATTTCTTGTTCTCTCCTCTATCTTTTTACCTTGTTACTTTGCAATGTATTGACTTAGCGCCCCCCAAACCGCACGCGCACATACACACACACTATTTTTTTTTCTCTTAACTTCTAGTCATGTGATCACATTTTAAGACAATATTCAGTTGTGTTTTTAGAACTTTGCCTCAGGATGGGTTTAAAATATTTCCAACATGATGAACGAAGTTGAACTAAATGTTCTCTGTGTTACCTCTCTGTGCCACACTGGGTTTGTGGTGTTTGCTATGATGGTTGACCTTCTTTCTTGGCTGTGGTGAGCAAATGTTGGGAATGTGCTTCTTTTCCCAGGTCTAATAGACATCTTCAGATAAGGGTCAGGGTTGAAGAACATGCCTTTCTTCAACCCTACTGCTCTGAGATCTGAAAAATAAGATAATGGAGATGACATGGCTAAGGAAAACTGTATCTGTGCAATGCAGCAAAGACAAGTATGACACATAAACAACAAATTTACTCTACACAGCCATCACAGCTCACACAAAGCAAAGCTAAGGGCTGTTAATCAGAGGGCAAGCTAAGCTCATGTTTCTGGGGTGTGATATTTATAGCTCTGACAATATTATAAAGTATACACAATAGGTGGCAAACAGATATTTTTGCAGTCCTTCATTTAAAGTGTGATGGAACTAAAATTGTATATACAGTATGATCTAAAGCAGGGGTGTCAAACTCAAATACAAAATGGGCCGAAATTGTACACTAGGAGCTGATTGCGGGCCAACCTCAGTGTCTAGTGGCCACCTCCCTCCTTTATAAAGTCCCCAGGTGTCTATTGGCCCCCCTCTAACCCCTTTACAGTTCCCGGTTGTCTAGAGGCCCCCACCCTCCCATATATAGTTCCCTGGTGTCTAGTGGTGGCCCCCACCCTCCCATATACACTTTCTTGGTGTCTAGTGGCCCCCACCCTTCGCTATACAGTACCCTGGTGTTTAGTGCTTTCCCCCTCCCCAATGTGCCTTCCCTGGTGTTCTAGGGCTTCACCTCCAATATTGTTTCCTTGGTCGTCTAGAGTGGGTTAAACATAATACAAAGTGGGGAAACCACTTGAGGGCCAAATTGAAAGGCTCGGAGGGCCAGATTTGGCCTGCAGGCCGGAGTTTGACATGTATGATCTAAAGCATTAAACACAGCATAAAACTAATAGGAAAATGTTTTGACAGGTTACAAAGTGAGGACTGGTTCACACAGGCTTCTGCCGAGCTTTCACTCAAACGCCAGCAGTTTTTACACCAGCGTTTACCCTTAGCTTTTGAAGGCTTTTGGGAAGCCTTCAAGGCTAGCGGTTCGGGTCCCTACACTGTTTTACCGGCGTTTACCACCTCTGAAAGCAACATGTTGCTTTCAAGATGAGAAGTGATGCCGGGAACTACCGTCAGGCTTTCATGAAAGCCTGCAAAAGCTGATGTAGAATGCTCCCATTCACTTGAATGGGACAGCAGTAGATCGTTGCGTCTAAAACGTCACATTAAACGCCGGGAAAGCGTCCGTCTGAACCACCCCCTACTGGAAGGGTTAAAAGATAAGTAATTAAAACTTCCACTTCACTCAGGAGCTAATTTATAAGATTTTCATTGCCATACAAATTTATCAGATTGTCTTCAGCTGTTATTTGAAAGAGTACCGGCAAACAAATGCAGAAAAACGTCTGCTGTATCCAGGGAAAAGCAGGTATCTTTTTCTGCATTCTTTAAGCAGCATTATTTAATTACAGGACAATCTGATAATTTGTCCTGCAACTGGCGATGTTATAAATTTTGAAGTACTTTGTTCTAAGTAGGAAGTGGACCTTCCTACACCACAACTGTCATTGCTACAGACTGCAATATTTTTATAGAGAATTAGTCTGTGGCTGTCCCTTGAAGACATAACAGCAGACTGATGTAGCAGCCCCAGTCCCGCCTACACAGATTGAAACTCATGGCTTTGTGTCTGGTCAGGTGGCCAAACTTTTAAGACATGATTTTTACCTGCTTAAGCTTCATTTTCACACACAAAAAAAATAACACTGAAAACATTTTCAATACTAAACTATTAGGTTGGAAGCATGGAGGCATAGTAGACAGCATTCTTGCTTTGCAGTGCAGCAAGTTTTATTATATTACCAGGGAACTACCTGCATGGAGTTTGTGCCTGAGAGTCAAACTCAGCAAATCCACAAAACTACTAATCTAATTGGAATTGAAAACAGATATCAGTGGCCCAAATTTTACAAGTCTCTTCTGTAGATCCAGTAAATACATTAATACAGAATTACCTATGGGCTTCTCTACATACTCCCTTAGTGAAATAATTAGATTGAAGCCTGTCTTGCCAATGAAACCAACTGCAGAATCTGAAATTACATTTTCACCAAAAAAGGGAAGGTATAAGAGGCAGTCTGCTGAGCATGTCAAAGGCTTTGTACAGACGCTGGAGGATTCTTGGCCAAGGCCTCTGCTAAAAAAAAACTAAGGAAAATATGGAAGGTCCTGCAACCCATCATAACAGAGGATGACAATCTAAAATAAATCTTAACAGAACATTATCTTTCAGACAAACACCCAAACCTCAGACATGAACCATTTAGCACTTAGCAGAAATGTTCACTATGATTATGCTATCAATGGAGAAACAGCACAAAAAAAATCTACAATCTACATAACACGAGTATATAAAACACAAAGGCGATCATTTTTTTTTATTGTTGCGCATCATTTTTTTGCAGTCAGAACATTTCATTCAAATCTGGCAAGTATGGTTTTGAAAAGTCTAAAGGTTCACATTAAGGGAATAACATTTTTTAATATCTATATGTCAAGAGGGCATATTATTACAAATGTATGGGCTATAAATTAGTGATGGATATAAAACTGAAAAAATTGCACCTTTATTTCCAAATAAAATATTGTCACCATACATTATACTAGGGATATCATCTTAATGTTGCAATAACTGGGACAAATGGACAAATAAAATGTGTGGATTTTAATTACGGTAGCATGTACTATTTCAAATTATAATGGCCGAAAACTGAGAAATAATGATTTTTTTTCTTATTATTCCTGGTAAAATGCATTAAAAATAAAATAATTCTTAGCATAATTTACCACCCAAAGCAAGCTTAATTGGTGGCGGAAAAACAAGGTATACATAACTTCTTTATGATAAGTAGTGATAAAGTTATTGGGGAATGAAAGGGAGGAGCGTTGAAATGTGAAAATTCCTCTCGTCTATAAGGTGAAAAATACCCGCGGGCTGATGGTTTCTCATGGTTAATCATGGTTTATCCAGTATTCTGTATACTGAACACCTCCTTTACAATGAAGCAGGAAAACACATTTCTTTTGATATGCAAATGAAAAACATCAACAGAAAAGATGTACCGGTATATTTCAAAGACCCATGTATGGCACACTGGCATTAAAATCAACAGAGATGATACATTATTTATTTAATTTAGAATTTTTTTGTAACCTACATTTAAATCTGCTGAATTTAATTATCAACAACATACTTACTATATGCTTTTTTCCCTCCAAAAGATTGGCACCAAAAATGGTAAGTATAGAAATATACGCAAAACATTTAATATAAATATATGAGAGATAACACATAAAATAACTATATATGGAGCCTTTTATAAATAAATGTTGGTTTAAGTTTTTGAGTGAGAAGCTCATGTATAGAAAAATTACCTGATAAAGTGAAGCTTGCTAATTTTCGACTCTGCTGACTAGCAGAAAACGCTCCAGCACCATCTGCTCCCATCTAAGAGAAAATAATAGTTAAAGGGGACATATAGGCAAAAGTAGCAAGAGGAAAATTATCACAATCAGGAAATTGAAGATTACTACAGGAAAAAAGGAGAAAAATGTGCCAGACAGCAGTGGGTAATGGCAGGACATCTATCTTGTTTTATTGTATGTACTACTACGGTATTTATCATTTTATAACACACATGATCCAATCTTGGAGCAGCACATAATCAAGTTTGCAGGTTCCTGACCTGGACTGTTGGCCCACACTCCCATGTTACATACAAAAGGACAGGATAGTCAGCACCACTATAAAATCCACACAGTTTACAGTTCAACCATCAGCATCACTGTTAAGCCAACAATTTTTTCAGGGTCAAGCAGGTCCTCGTTTTCAAGGCACAACAATTCAGTGTCATAACAAGAGTGCTTGTGCAGACATCATTAATGAACACACCCACCTCATCATAAGCCATTTAAAATATGCAAAACCAATCATGCAAATGTAATCATTCAATCACATGAATTACCTTGCAGTAATCATAGGTCCTGCTGGTAACCCCTAACTGAAGGTAAAGCCCAGGTTTGTTTAGTCTGGCTGTTATGCCAATCTGTGGGAATTCCTGTTGCTCACCTAATAAGTGGGAATAGGAGGTGCAGATGTTGCTGAGTGTCTCGTGAGTAGGCAACAAACCAAATTGTACATTGCTTACCACCAAGCCCACGATATTATAGATGCATACAACTTGCAACATTGCAATGTGGCAAACCCAGACGAATACAACTTGCAGTGTTGTGATGCTGCAAGCCTAGGTATACAAAAACAGCACAGATGGAAATCACCGTACAGGCAGATTCTTGCCCTGTCTCCACCTTTAGTAGGCCTGGGGACTTGATCAATGACAGTGCCCTGTAGTTCTCAAATTTGGTGATCTCCGCAAAGTGAAATACCAACTATACAGATGTATCAGAGCAGTCTTTCTACTGTTCATTTAATCTGGGATATACTAATCCCTGCCAGATATAATTTACTTTATAATTAACAGCCATACCCCATTTTCATGGCTTAAATGTATCTTTTCTCCGAATGGACATTATAAATTTTGTCTTAAATAATGAACAGTCATAGTTAACTGGCTGGCTCATACCAGTGTCCATCTGTACAAAACAACCTATTTCAATGTGAGATTGAGATGTTGAAAGATGTTCTTTGCGTGTATGGGTAACATGAGGGTGCATACATGATTAAACTCAAAAAGGTCTTTAGAAGTGTGGGAAGCTGTAGTACTGCAGCAAGTTATTCTGTGCGTGAGCGTATCCTGACCTAGTTATCTGTTTTTTTACAGTTTGATGTTGACTTTCTCTCTCTGGGCACACAGTTCATTGCCAATCTCTGCTTTTTCTGACTAAACACCATACTGCTGATTTTGGCTTGTCTGACTACGAGTCCTATTGCTGACTACTGCTTACTACTCGTTTGGTTTAACCCGCTGAATCAAAGCTGAAAGTCTGCACTTCAACTGCATCTGAGTTGTTTTATTTAAAATTCATTGTGGTGACGTACAGAACCAAAAAGTTGTCTCTGTCCAGATATTTATGGACCTAACTGTATCCTTTGCTAAACATTGTGCTAAATTTGTATTTTTTAAATTTGGTAAAATTACCAAATTTATTCAACTATCCTACCCTAATTAACCAAGGCAGTAAGGTGATAGAATGCATTCCTTTTTGAATTTTATGAAATGTGTGTGGCTAGTTGAGACCTGTTGCCATTTACAAACCAATCCAGATTACTTCCAAAAAGATGAAGTGAGCACTGTGCCATTGGCCGGCGATGGTATATGATGTCAGAATGGGTTATTGCTTAGAGAGAAGAGACTGAGGACCCATGGAAGAAAGCCCCCCAATCCGCCTCCCCCCCCCCCACACACACACACACGCTCAAACCACTCACATGCAATACAGGTAATTGTATGCATTCCTCCAACACACATACTCAGCGATCAACCAGTGACAGCACTATCCACTCATGGCCATTAAAATGTAAAGAAACACACTTCTACCATGTAAACTGCCAATGGAAGCTCCACCCACTGTATACCACACTTACAAGCGCTATGTGTAAACAGGGGTTTTAAGAAGGTCTAATCCAGCAGATCTCACACAATATAAGCCATGTCTAGCATCATCACAAAACACAGAAATTAAGACCAAAATATATCAGAAACCAGTCCAAAGCAAACACCAAACAAAAATGGTGGAAACCATCATAAACAAGGGTACACAATGTGCCCTTGGCCTGCCCAACAATGTCTATACTATGAGCCCTTGACATGCCCATGTATTAAGATATATTGTAATAGTGAATAGCGATAAGACGTGTGCGTGTCTGTCAGCGTCATAAGCATTTTTTTCTCATGGTGCCTGGTGACTGTTTGTATTGTTTGTTTTTGTTTTGCTTTTTTATGCAGTGTGTGGGTCATGTTTAAAAAAAACAGCTTGGTAAGTTTTGCATGTTCCATTTTCATATTACAAGATAAGTGATCTTGTAAATCTTGATAATTAGAGATCGTAGAATACCTGTTTCCATGGCCTTTAATAAGCCCAAACTACCGTATTTTTTGGACTATAAGACGCACTTTTTCTCCCCCCAAATTGGGGGGAGAAAGTGAGTGGGTCTTATAGGTGCCCCAATATAGGTAGCCAGGCATAGGAGCCCCAGTAAATGTAGCCAGGCATAGCAGGTGCCCCAGTATAGGTAGCCATGCATAGCAGGTGCCCCAATATAGGTAGCCAAGCATAGGAGCCCCAGTAAAGGTAGCCAGACATAGCAGGTGCCCCAGTATAGATAGCCAGGCATAGGTGCCCCAATATAGGTAGCCAGGCATAGGAGCCCCAGTAAAGGTAGCCTGACATAGCAGGTGCCCCAGTATAGGTAGCCAGACATAGCAGGTGCCCCAGTATAGGTAATTGCCAGGCATAGGTGCCCCAATATAGGTAGCCAAGCATAGCAGGTGCCCCGACATAGGTAGCCAGGCATAGCAGATGCCCCAGTATAGGTAATAGCCAGGCATCGGTGCCCCATTAAAGGTAGCCATGCATAGGAGCCCCAGTAAAGGTAGCCAGGCATAGCAGGTGTCCCAGTATAGTTAATAGCCAGGCATAGGTGCCCCAATATAGGTAGCCAGGCATAGCAGCTTCCCCAGTATAGGTAGGTGCCCTAATATAGGTAGCCAGGCATGGCAGGTGCCCCAGTATAGGTAGCCAGGCTTAGGAGTGCCAGTAAAGGTAGCCAGGCATAGCAGGTGCCCCAGTATAGGTAGCCAGGCATAGCAGGTGCCCCAGAATATGTAGCCAGGCATAGCATTTGCCCATGCATAGGTGCCCCTTACACAAAGTCAGCAAGCTAGCCTGTGCACACCCCTCCCCCCTTTACCCACTCTTCACTCCCTCACCTCCAGAGGTTGAGAATTCACATTCCCACCGACTGCTGCAGTCTCCGGCATGGCGGGGGGCAGCAGTTCTTCAGTCTGAGTCTGCACAGCAGCGTCACGCACTGAACATAGGAGAGCGCTGTGTCCCTGCCTGCTAGCGTGCATATACGGGAAGTTTCTATATATGCACGCTAGCAGGCAGGGACACACCGCTCTGCTATGTTCAGTGCGGGGGTCACGCTGGTGTGAAGACTGAAGAACTGCCGCCACCTCGGAGACTGCAGCAGCCGGTGGAGATGTGAAAAGGAGGTGGGGGAAGCGGGACAGCCGGGAACTGCTAAGACTGGGAACTGCTAAGACGCCGCCTGAATGGGCAGCCTGGCACTGAACCCATGACGTAGGTAGGCGGAACAAGAAGCTAGGGAGTGATAGAACATAGCGACACTCTATCACTTCTATGAGGAGGACGTCAGATGTGAGGGGGCAGAGTTGGAAACATGGCCACGGGCCAGGGATTGAAGTGCCGTGGGCCAATACAATGTTCAGTGCAGAAAACACTGGCGGGCCAATTTTCATGGTGCTGCGGGCCAAATTTGGCCGACGGGCCAGAGTTTGACACATGTGCCCTAATCAATGATGGTGAACAATCTTTGTCTTCAGGTCATTTGAGAGTTGTTTTGAGACCCCCATGTTGCTACTCTTCAGAGAAATTTAAAAGAGGAGGGAAACTTACAATTGACCTACTTAAATACACTTTCTTACATGCGAATTGGATTCACATGTGTATGTAGATCAGGGGTCACTGAGCTTAACAAGTCAATTTGAGTTCCAATAATTAGTTCTAAAGGTTTTGGAATCAATAAAATGACAACAGTGCCCAAATGTATGCACCTGCCTAATTTTATTTAATCAGTTATTGCGCACTTTCTGTAAACGCAATAAACTTAATTTCACTTCTCAAATATCACTGTGTGTGTCTTCTATATGATATATTTAACTGACATTTTTTTATCGTAACAACCAACGATTTATACAGGAAAATCATGACGATTAACACTGTTGCCCAAACTTTCGCATCCCACTGTAGGTACGATCCAGTTCTTACACTTGAATTTGAGCTGTCAGTTTTAAATCACATAGTAAATATATTTAGCTGCTACATAAAAACATTTTGCTCTGTTTCTTCATTCTAATCCAATTAATTCAATGACATCTTTATTCTGAATATCACAGTGAAGAGCCAATACAAAGTAATACTAGAATGACATAAATTCAGTAAAGCCAACTCAGTAAATGTCTACTGAATTCAGGGACTCACTTCTGACACATTCCTAGACTGCAGCAAGAGGGATAAGTTATTTGCATTATCACAGTACAGCTCTACGACCTTGTACTTGATCACCTGCTAATGCAATATGTGCACTGGATTTGTATGTTCTCCCTATGTTTACATGAGTATACCCTAGTTAATCTGATTTCTTACCACAACCCAAATGTATAGGGAAAGGTTAGTTCGCTTCACCTGGACTACGGTAGGAACATTATACTGTGACTGTTTAGGGACAGCTAGTGATATAATTAATTAAATGTACTCTGCAAAGGACTGCAGAAAACACATAAATACCCAAGGACTTGCTCAGAAAGACTGCTGTACATGCACACTACTTGGCAAAGTGATGGCCACAGAGGAGAGTAGAGCAATGTGGACCCATTCAACAAAAATTAATGGAGTCGCCTGCCTACATCGCCTAAAATGCACTACATGCAGCGTTACAGTGCCATATAAAGTGGAGGGGGTCTCAGGCAGTGGTGGGTAAGAGGTGGAGCACTGAGCTCTAGCAATTGTTTTAGTATGAACAGGCCTCAAGTGTATGAAACAATAATAACTGCTTTGTGCTTAAAGGATAGACAGTTTGAGCGATGGGCAGAGCCAAGCTTTTTATTGCTGTCTATAATACCACTGGGGACTGGGTCGGATAGTGGTAAAGATCTCCCTAACTAGGAGAGAGACAACATAACAAATGTATGATGTTCTAACTATTTCCCCATCCACTATAAGTACATTTACTGCTGTTTGAGTCCATAATGTAGAGGGACATTTAATCACACGTCCTGCTTGAATTGTACACCAGATATGGATCCCCAATTACCACCTATTCTGCTGTTATGAATATAATATCCACAATAAAACCCACAGAGAATGATTGACAGGAATGTAAAATTTACCAGGGGTTTTAACCAATCCAAATGTAACATTTAAAAGGACACATAAAAGAACAGTAATTATTGCAGTATGACAAAGTTAATTTAAGAAATGATAACATCGTACCATAGCAGATGGATTTTTCACAGTGATGCAAGGTGTTGTAGCTCTCAAAGATCCACTGATTCCATGATAGTATTTAAAACAAATTTTTATTTCAGCTGTAAAAACAAGATTAAATTAAGTATAAAACAATGACAGGAAAAATATTTAAAAGTATTTCATTTATCAACACTAATCCACAAACATCTTCAATTTATAACAAATTTTGATTAAAGTTTCCCCAAACTTGACTTTATAGGAATCTTGAAAATCAGGATGACCTTTGTTTTTCTTTCACTCAGACCATTTTTTTTAGTTCAGAAATGTTATCAATTTACTTTATTAGGCATATAAGTTTAAAAAAAAACCTGTATAGAACACACGACTGAATAAAAGTAGACAGAATGAAAAAATGCCTTCACAGGAAGTGTGCCAAAATTCTTAATTACATTAATGACATTCTTAATTTTAGTAATATATTGATGTGACATTTGGATAGGCAGGACAAAAGAAAAAGCAGAAATAATTAAAAAGAATATCCACAGATATTGCAACAATACCCTTTCAGATTAATTGAAATATGTTTCAAAATGGCTTGGCTAAGTGCCAAAACAAATAGTAAATTAAGGATGCAAAATCATTTTAGGAAGGACAGAACAGAAAGTAGACCGTGTGAAAACGTAAACCAATAAAAAAATCAGAATCATTTTTATTTGCCAAGTATGACAGGTCATACGTGGAATTAGTCTCTCTGCTGATCCTCTGGAGATTGTATCTGTTGCCAGTGTACCAAACTTCTGGAGTCTGCGAAGGAACAATTGCCTTTGTTGGGCTTTCTTTATGATAGTGGCAATGTTAGCCTTCCAACTCAGATCGTCAGAGATGATTGTGCCTAGGAGCCGGACACTGGATAATCTGTTGATTACACTGCCATCAATATAGATTGGAGGAAGTTTAGGGGACTGTTTCCTGAAGTTGAAGTTCATCTTAACAGTTTTGGCTGTGTTGAAGGCCAGCTTGTTCTCCTTCCACCAGTGACATACTCTATCGATCTCCTGGTGGTAGATCTGCTCTTCGTTCTTGGTCACAAGGCCAACGTGGTGGTGTCGTCTGCAAATTTTAAGTTTTTAACAGAGTTTTCTGTGGATGTGCAAATGTTTGTGCAGAGGGAGAACAAGATCAGTGAGAAGCCTTGTGGGGCTCCAGTATTGGTGACCCTTGGGCAAGAGGTGAGGTTGCCCAGCTTAACAACTTGGGATCAGTCAGTCAGGAGAATAAGATCAGTGAGAAGCCTTGTGGGCTCCAGTATTGGTGACCTTCGGGCAAGAGGTGAGGTTTCCCAGCTTAACAATTTGGGACCTGTCAGTCAGGAAATGTGTAATCCAAAGAAGGAGGGTGGGATGGACATATCGTTCCACCAGGTTGTCGTGCAGTATGCAGGGACAGATGGTATTGAACGCCGAGCTAATGTCCAAAAAGAGAAACCTAGTATAAAAGTCCGGTCTGTCCAGGTGGTCGGTGATTAGTTCCAGGAAGATGTTGATGGCATCATAAGTGGATATGCAAACTGGAATGGGCCTAGGAGGGCTGTTACTGATTTTTTTTTTTAAAAGGACAGAACCACCCTTTCAAAAGTTCTCATAATGATGGGCCTGAAGTTGTTGAGATCAGATACTCCTTGCTTCGTAAGGTTGCACACCGATTTGTTCGGGGTCCAGCTACTTCCTTAGGTGCACCTATGTACTGTACTTGAAAACTGTCTCCTTTTCATTTTGAGACTCTTTCTTTCTAAATAAATCAAATTAACAATTGCTTTTTACGATGATCAGAGATGTTGTTTTTATCTTTATTAGTGAATTAAAAATCCCAGTTAATGTCTGAATAATCAAAATCACTCATAACTAACACCACATTTTGGTTTGCAGTTTTTTTTCAATCTGCTGCAGTAATTACACATTCTCAGTGTAATTTAGGCATAGTGGCTCAGAAGTTAGAACACACCAATATGCAACTGACAACATATTGCACAAATTGACAAACTACCCTGCCTGCCCACATGATGATCGCGTCACGTACCAGGAGCAACTGCCTGGCTACCTTCACTACTATTGCCATTCTCACTGCAACAGTAAACCCCCACTTAGCTAGTTAACATATCACGCAACAGAACCACTACCCCAAAATCAGCAAATTCAGCAAACATGAATCAATTATTTACATTTTCCTCCCACTCCTCTTTCTAACAGTGACTCCTCAAGCAACCTCTTTTCAGGGCAGTTTTTAGGCTAAACAGACGTCAGGGTGAGTCCACAGCAACGCATATGGTGTTGAACGAGGCCTTAAAGAAATCCTGTAACTAAAAAAAGTTCCCCTGTGTTCATTAATCTAATCCAGTCCAGCTTTAGCCCAGTAAGCCCCACAGCAGCGCGATCCCAGCTGACAAAGTATCGGAACATCTTTAGCCGCTATAGCGGCAATCCTCAGGGGCTTCCGTACTTGAATTGTTTAGTTGCGTCATCACATGACCCCGGTGCAAGTGCGCCGGGGTCATGAGAGTGCGGAAGTAATAGGCACGGGCAGCACGGTGGCGTAGTGGTTAGCTCTCTCGCCTTGCAGCGCTGGGTCCCTGGTTTGAATCCCAGCCAGGGCACAATCTGCAAAAGAGTTTGTATGTTGTTCTCTCCATGTCTGCGTGGGTTTCCTCCGGGCACTCCGGTTTCCTCTCAAATTCCCAAAAAAACATACGGATAAGTTAATTGGCTGTACAGTGCTGCGTAATATGTCGGCGCTATATAAATACTAAATAATAATAATAATAATAATAACAGGGCTTACTGGGCTGACGCTGGACTGGATTAGAAGATTAATGAACAAAGCATTGCGGATGACGACTGGGCTGACGCTGGCCTGGATTAAAAAGAACAAAGCATTGCGGATGATTACAGCGGTTTTCCCTATGCCGCTTAGAGTCATTGTGGATCGCGCTGCAGGGGCACCCTGGGGAGATCAAAGGACAGTAAAGTGGATTATAACAGCGGCTTCTCCTATGCCGCTTAGACATTGTGGATCGCACGGCTGGGCCTGCTGGGGAGATTAAAGATACATTGGGACAGCATTGTGGATGATAAAAGCAGCTGCTCCTATGCTGCTTTGGAACACTGTGGATCACGTTTGTGCTGCTGATGGACCACATGGACACCCAGACCGGACCCAGCTACTGCCACCCAGGCTGGTGAGATCTCCTGTAATTGAATGAGTTAGTTAGAGTAGCTGGGGAGGGGGGAGTTGTGTAGTGCAGTGTAGCTGGGGGGAGGGGACAGCAGGGGTTAGTGAAGTGTAGTTTGTGATGGCAGCAGGGGTTAATGTAGCTTGGCAGTGGGACAGAGACATCTTGGGGGAAGGAAAAGTCTATAAGACACTCCTGGACCATGGATGCACCCAGGTTTAGTATATATTTTTTCCCTAGTTTTTGCCCTTTAAACCTAGGTGCGTCTTCTAGTCCGAAAAATATGGTACCGCCAAGGAGGTTACTACCGTCTTTCCCGAAAATAAGACAGTGTCTTATATTAATTTTTGCTCTGAAAGATATGCTAGGGCTTATTTTCAGGGGATGTCTTATATTTCTATTAGGATGAGTCTCTCAGCAGAACATTTCCTGTTACTTTGTACTGTGATGTTCATGGATTTGAACGTATGCTTCTGTACTGATCAGGCACCTGCCCTGTCTTCCCTGCATACAGCTAATAACCTTGCTGTGTGCTGGGATGACAGGATCAGTGCCCGATTGGCACTGCACCACTGTGGCCCCACTTACTGGCTGCCTTTTCCTCCTCTTTAGCTTCCGCTAGGGCTTATTTTCGGGGTAGGGCTTATATTTCAAGCATGCTCAAAATTCCAGCTAGGGCTTATTTTCAGGGTAGGTCTTATTTTCAGGGAAAGAGGGTAAAAATATTTCATTCATTATGATCTAGGATTTCTTATTTTGGTGTTCCCTTTTTTTGAGCAGTGTACATATAACTTTTAAAAACAAAACAGAGGACACCAAGAGCCCAATAGTGCAATATTGTCTGGTAAGCTCAATATATAATGTAACAGAGGCGCTCACACGCTTTGTGGACCTGAACCAGTTTTATATGCTCATGTACTGCCTGATGAAGCGGGACTGTTGACCGCGAAACGCGTTGCGATTTTATGGAGCTGTGAATAAATTGTATATTTTTTACTCTGCATTTGAGTATATGTCCACTACCAGAGGGAGGTAAGTCCACCTCGACTTCCCTCTTTTTATCATTTTTAGAACATTGTTTTACTCTGCTTGGCGCCTCTGTTCGTACATATTACAGCACATATAACTTTTAGTTGGATCACCTCCTTCACAAAAAGGATGCAATTTTTAAGCTGGATCACCTCATTCATCAAAAGATAACAATATTATGTGTTAGAAGGTGGCGCTTCACAGCTTTAAAGAGAACCCGAGGTGGTATATTGTAATTCTAATAGGACCCAGAGGCATGTCGTGTGCATAATCTGCCACTTCGGGTTCTCTTTAAATCAGAGAAGATTGTCCATTTTCAAGCCACGTACATTTACATACCGAATTTTCATAATCCTGCATGCAGTTATTTGCATCTCATTAACCATCCCTAGCCATGTACCTTCCTATCAAAATAAAAGCTAGCCAATTTCAAAATATAAGTACTTACGTTCCATAAAATAGGGACCTGAATCAATTCTCCAGATAATTTGTCCTTTTTGTGTTCCAGTTACGCCTCTGTTTTTGGAATCCCAAAAATTTGCAGGGCAATTCTCATCTAGAAGTAAGCAATACATCATCATTACATATTTATATAACAAAAATGATAAAGTACAATATTTAAGCAGGTACTAAAATGTAATACACGCACACACAAAACCTCTGAAAATGTGGAGTATGAATCAAGTTCATTCAGGTACTTAATTTTTAGCTGAACTGGTCCTGAATTTCTTAAATTAGAAAAATGGAACAGCTAATTATAGCAGCAGGTTTGTAAAAAGGTTAATTCAGACCAAGCTTTTGCTTTGTAACATGAGAAAAAACTAATTATGAAAGAAAACAATATAGTAAAAAATACTGAAATACAAATTGTGGGTGAGTTGTGGTAACATACAGTCCACGAAAGCCCCACAGCAGGCACATTATCAAAGATAATTAATAGTACAAAAATATTTTATAAAAAACAGAAAGAAAATAAAAATAACTGTAAAAGGATTTAAAGTACAATGCTGACAAAAAACAATCCACTTTGATCCACTTGGAATTTGTGATCACAGTCCAGAAACTCGTAAAGAAAAGCACCCATTTATCACCATTCCTTCAAGTGGAAGGGGCAAACCTTTCAGACATTTTGATTGTGAACTAAATAGACACTGTTTATGTGCTCTGTGCATTTCATAACATGGAATTTTTGCTTCTATCATAAAAGCTTGAACGTAAGGTATCTCTGTCCAAAAAAATCCAGTTAGTAAGTTAGTATAAAAACCTGTGGTGAAAGCATAAAAGGCACTGTTCACAGTTCAAGGTCCTGGGAGAAATGTTTTGTTATATTACTTGCAAATTGTTACTTGCTGTTCATATGCCTCTTATGTCTCTTATGATGTATATTTCTCCCTTTCTGTTGTTTAAACCATGAAAACAATAAAACTTTTTTTGAAAGAAAAAGGTGTTGTTCGCTGAAGATCTTAAGTATCCCTCATTTAAAGTGTACCAGCGGCCACTGGAGAGTTACGTAGAGAGTGCACTTCACTTGCACAGACTGGCCGCAACTGGCCGAAGTAACGGGACCTGATACCGGAGCTGCAGGCAGCGGAGGACAGCGTCGTGGGAGCGATCTGTGCGCATGGGGCTGGAGGGAGCCCCAGGTATGTATAAAATGGTAAGTATTCATCGTCTCTGGTTTCCTTAAAATTATAGGTTGAAGGATATCTAAGGTGAAAATTAAATGCATTTTTATTAAATACTGCTTATAATTACAATCAAAGTCACTATTACAGAAATAGGTTTGCTTTGCAAATAATCTGCCTCTATTCCCCAAAACAGTCCCATCACCTCTCCTGCAAAAAATAATCAAAAGTCGGGGCTAAACCAGTAGAAATAGAAGTAGAGGGTATAAGATGTTAAAGTAATATTTATATGAATACAAGTGAAAAGATAAACCATTGTATCTATTGTCCTACTCATAAAAATCACTTTTAGATATCCCCCAGTTTTATGTTATGTTATTGTTTTTTCTCAGCTGAATGTAACAGTCTGTCTCTGTGTCTCAGAGTGCTCAAACATATGACTATTGACCTTTTTTTTTTTTTTTTTTTTTTTTTTAAACCTATCTTCTCCTGACAGAGAATTGGGCTTACTAGAGCAAAGTATTTTATGGCTGTAATTCCTTATTAGTAGTACTGGGTACCGACTGGAGAAAAACTGTCAGTTGCATAGTAGAATATAAATTCTTTCAGGCAGAGAAAGAAGAAAAGCATCACACCATATTTATATGTGTGCTATGCACTGTACATAGACATGTCACTTAAGGTTCCCTTTAAGCTTGGAGGTGATTTGTTCCACTTTCAATGTGCAACCATCTCAGCCATTTTCCATCAGCGTTCTGAGAGAGGAAGTTCAGAGGCCAAGCTGCTAAAGGCACTGTAAATCTCAACTCTTTCCTGCTTAAATTTTAGATCTAGTGTAATGCAAATAAATCACTCTCATAAATAGATCTACAGCTAGTATACTCATACGGCATGTGCCACTGCTACGGCATGTGCCACACCAATTACTTACATAGCAAAGTTAACTGGTGCGATTTTGAGGAAGAGATGCAAACTGCTTTCAGTATTAGTGTCATTAATTAATTATAATAATATGTCATTCTGAATAAAATGATTTCATCTGGTTGCCTGGTAAGCCCACTACGGTGACAGTTATATAACTGCAGAGCTCCAGGTTACCTCCCTCACCTACTGAAATTACTGATCCGATTACAGATATGGTCAAGGAAAACAATATGCCCACATCTCAGGAGACCCATGGGGATGGGGATTCTGGGTCATGGTTAAGTTGTAGCATACAGTAGCTTTTAAGGTTACAGAGAAAGCTTCCACCAGTATGGTGCCTGCTCCTGACAGCATTCTAGAATGAGATATAGAAAAATGTATAGCTGGCAACCAGGCTATTGTGGATTAGGTTAAGCGGTTACCCACTATGACAAATATTCATACAACTACAGAAAAAAAGAAGCATGATGGGGCAATCAATTAACAACTTCAAAGAGAGACTCAAGTCATAGTACATTGACTTAAAGGGACTCCGAGCAGTGCCTGTGGGTATGCCTTTAAAGAAAACCTGTACTGAAAATAAAAGTCAAAATAAGCATACACAAGTCATACTTACCTTCCATGTAGTCTACTCCTCAGTGTCTTTCTCCTGTCCCGTGTCCTATTTGTTCACTATGATCAAGGGAATTTTCCGTCCTCCATTTTGAAAATAGCCATTACCCCATAACAGCTTTCTGGTCAGCACACAGTTAAACTGTAACATCACCCACTTGAGCCATAGGGAAACATGGACATTTTACCTGGTACATCCGTTTTCCTCTCAGCTATAACTGACAGCAACTGATATTTTACTGACAGCAACTGATATATTTCAGATCTGACAAAATATTGTCAGAACTGGATGGGATTATTGTCAGAAGAAAATGGTGAGCTTCTGAGAGGAACTGATGGCAAGGTAACTCTGTAATGTTCATTTGAAGTTACCTCATGTGTTTATTTTAAATATTTTTACTCAGTACAGGTTCTCTTTAAGCATACCCACAACTAATTAATTATATCCTCACACCTATCAGCATAATGTTTCTAATTATATCCCCCTGGGTTCCTTGTATTTCATTGCATTGTGCTGAATGGAGCTGCCGACTTTGGGAGAAAGTCACCCTGTGTAATACAAGTAACTATGGAAAGATGTATACCATTTTGAAGCTCTCTTTCTCTTCTTTCCAACAATATATAAACCGCCGCCCTACGCCTTTTAGTTTTTGTTATTTTCGCGATCGAAACCACGACCGTGGCGATTTCGATTGCGAAAATAGCGAAAACTAAAAGGCATAGGGCTGCGGTTTATATATCGTTGGAAAGAGAAGAAAGAGAGCTTCAAAATGGTATACATCTTTCCATAGTTACTGCACTGCTCGGAGTCCCTTTTTTGTGAAAGCACAAGAAAGCACAGATGCAGTAGTAAAGGAAACTACAGAAACCGATAGCACACAAATGAACTGCTATCCAGATGGCACAGATAAGAGCGGATGAAGAAGGCATAATAGGGTAAAAGGCATCCCTGAGACAGCTAAGTCAAATCAGATCCAATCTTTAACAGTTTGCTGGTGCATCCAGCATAACCCCCCATAGACTTTGAGCATGCACACAGAGCCCCACAAGCATGTGAGGGATACAGAGATACCACTACTGATATAATATGCTACCTCCAGAGCTTTAGCCTTGAAGAGGAGATTCTCCATAGGAGCCAAGACATCATTATCCTTCATGACAATATTGCAACCTCTGAAGACCTGACTCAGAAGCAAAGAAATAAGTAGTATTTCGCTTTTGTTTACAGAAACCCATATGAGCAGAACAGCAGCCCTAATGGCACCAGGTGAGAAGTACCACTTCATTGACCACATATTCCACATACTGAAGTTCTAGACTGGGGCGGTTTATTTCATTTACCATGTTGGATTGCATGAACCAAGAAGATGCAGTGTCTTCCATTGCTAGCCCTACAGTGAGCAGTGTTTCCTCCTTCATGTGTCTTCTTTTTTTCTAGTTTTCTGTTGTACAGTCTTCATTCTCTTAAAATGTCACTGCAACACCTTTGTGGGACTCACTGACACCACTGCACAACAACTGGGCACCCCTGACACCATTCCACCAGCTGCACCTGTGCTGGGCATCAGTGGCCCCAATCCTGCCCGTCATAGTACTGCAAACAACACCAGGCACCACCGCTGCCCCATGCACAGCAATAAAGTAAGAGCCCCAGTAAAGGCATCTTTAAATCTCCTACACGGTCTCTCTATTGGTTCACTGATTGGGCCAAAGAGAGTCCTCCTTTTCCACAGCGGAAACTTAGGTGCAACCATTTTTATGTGATAGTAGAACACTGGTAGCGCACATCATTTTGGTTACACTATGCATTATAATTGCCAGTAAGGGTTGTAGCACATATGCTCTTTTTACACATGGTAATTATTTAAAGAAAATTACATTTTTGCATGTTTACCAGGGTAAGAATAGACTTCTTAATCAGTTTGTTACTAAATCTGCCTCTGCATTATCTTGATGTTGTACGTAAATATTTAAGAGGCTTGTTGAATATGTGTAGACTGGATCTAAAAATATAACAATCATTGTGCATAACTGCTGTTACTATCACAGCTGCTGCCTGTCATACTGCTGGCCAATGTTCAAAAACATGCAACACTTCCTTGTTCAGAGAGGTTAAATGTATCCAGAACTGAGGTGTTTATAGTACTGCAGCCCCATCCAATTTTCCCACACTATAGGATCCAAAGTGTACTGAGCTGAAGTCCCACAAAACCAAAGCATGTACTGCACTACACATCTCAGTTTCACAAGCTACATTAGGTTAAACATGTAAAACAAAAGTGGATTGAAATGCAAAATTGCATTTGTATTCTAAAACATACAACTAATAGTAAAAAAGAAAAAAACTGGTATAAAGTCTAAGCTACCAGATAACATTGCTTCTTAGTGCTGGACAAATGATCATGGCTCTTTTAAAACGACTTGCAATTCTGAGTGATGCAATTTTACATGCGATTTCGAATCTAATTTTTGATGTGATTAAAAAAGTACTGCATGTTGCGTTTTTTTTCTGCATTTTTCTTCATGTGTTTCTAGCATCCGGTGGAAATCGCAAATTGTAATCACAAATCGGAATTACGATTTTCAGTGTAAAAGAAGCATCAGACTGGAAAGCACAAAGAGCAGATACATTTCTCTACATCCCACTACTACACTACTTGAATTATAAAGCACTTACCACAGTTGTCAGGGTTGAAAGTTTCAGTTTATATTCCATTTTTGCATGTAGAGTCATTCAGCCTCAGATAGTAAGGTACTTCTCAATGCAGAAAATTGTTATTGGAAACATCTAAAATGTTCAGCTCACATGCGTTTCCATACAACTAAATTCCTGATTGTTTTATGTGTTTGCCTGTCCAGCTGACCTTTTCAGTGTTTCAGCTTCTACTCAGCTGTTCTAAGTCCACCGACTAGCTCCTTGAAAAAAATCCAGCATATCTTGAGAAAAGAACCGTAAAAACACAAGCTTGCTACTTCAAAGTAACCTAGAATGTTTGTTTCATACGTCACTCAGTAGAAAAAGAGGAAACTCAAAACCAGAGAAACAAACAAAAATGAAACAAAATGATCAATCTGAATGCAGCACTGAATAATACCCTATGGTCTGATCACCTAACTATGCTGTCATTTCCGTGGATTGGACATGTACAGACTTTTCAGCTTTTCTTCACTGGTACAGGATGTAATAGCCCATCCCATTGAAGTTTCCTTCCTCTACCATGGGAACATTCATAGCTACCCTATATTAACCTTACTATTACTGTGCCTCTGGGACAATACTTGTAAATACATATTATTTTATACCATACAGATATAGGAGCATCCTATTTGTAATTCATTAGTAACCATTAACAGTTCAAATCCATAGTGAAGAAGTAATATCTGCATAACACATAATGGGTCTGGTGCACTACACATCTTTTTTTATCTAATTTTTAGGTTGTTGCAGGCTTTACCATTATTCTTCTAATTATTATTATTTTGTATTTATATAGTGGCAACATCTTCTGCTGTACAATGCAAAAAAACAAACAATATTGAGGAACACAGATACATGAGCAGTTAAACATACTATACAATCAGGACAACTAGTGATACAAGTACAGATATATACAATTGATGTTTAGTTTAAAAAACATCACCAATACTGAAGGATCTTCATTTGATAAAATACACAGAAACAGAAAAAACGGGAGACGTCCCTGCCCTTCGAAACTTACAATCTAGAGCAGGGTTTCTCAATCAGGGTTCCTTGAGTACTCTGCAGGGGTTCCTTGGCATTTTTTCCCATCGTGGGGGTTGGGGGAAGTATGATAGAGAGCACACTATACTAGGTGGTACTGTAAAAATAAGCGCTAAACAAGCGCTCAGAACAATAATGATCACATTAATAAAAAGGACAAGAGTAAGGAGACATTGTAATGATGGCACTGTAATAGGGGGTAGTGGCATAAACAGCCACACCAGCTTTTAAAGACCATGCCAGGGGTTCCTTGAGATCCAAAAATTACTTGCTGGGGATCCTTGAGATCCAAAAAGTATTTGCAGGGTTACTCCAGGGTAAAAAGGTTGAGAAAGGCTGATCTAGAGGGTAGTGCGCTGCGTAATATGTTGGCGTTTTATAAATACAATAAATAATAATAATAGTGGGTTGGAGACACTGGGTGAGCAGGCAAAGGGGTTAGCAGATGAATTATACCTTTATACATTTATTACATGTATCACATGATTCATTAAGGCCCCGTTCACATCTAGCCAATGCAGATGGCTGTGCGATCGGAACGCAGCGCATCCGATCGCACGCCATCTGCGCCGCTGCCCTGCTGATCCCATCCATTGACAGTGATGGGATCAGCTCTGCGGTGCGGGCAAAATGCAGGCAGCAGTACGCAAGCGCTTCCATGCGCATCGTACTGCTGCGCAGCGCAGTAGATGTGAATGGTAGAAGGGCAGTCTATGCCCTTCTGCCGTTCCTGCGTTTCAGCACATCATACGCGCTTCCATATCCGCACGGAAGCGCATATGATGTGAACGAGGCCAAACACCCATGAAAAAAGTGTTGTGTTAATTGTGAACTTATTTATCCTCATAAATAAATGCATGAGCATGAAATTGCACATAAATCAACTCACTTAGTATAACCAAATGATCCATGTCATTCTTTTAAGAAACAACCTGAACCTGGACCAGAAGTACAAGGCTCGGATTACACTTGAGTCTAAAACAATTTACTACTTACTTACAGTAAGTAGTAGAAATCTGACATTACTTACTTTGGACTAGCCCACCTTCATGGGGGATATTCAGGGTTTTCTTTATTTTTAAAAGCACTTAGTGAATGGAAGTTGCTCCATCCAACTGCCAAAGAAGTGTAAGGTGAGCAGGGAGGTTGGCCAGCATCATTGTATAAATCTTCTTCAGGGAATGTCTTTATAAAGAATAAAGGCCTTGCTGAGAATCCCCCATGAAGAGATGGATTAACCCAAAACCAGTTGGTAATGTCCGATTTCTACTACTTACTGTAAGTTACAGCAACATAGGAGAAAAGTGATTTATGGCTCATTTTACTTTGGATGAAATGTACTATCTGTATGTGTTTTAAATTTAAATATTTTCGTGACAGTTCCTCTTTAAGAGTTACAAGTGTGCTAATCACTTAGCCCTCATTCCGTGTAAGCTATTACAAGCAAATATAGGTAAAAATTAGATAAACATAAAAGCATGGAGATGATAATGAGGTATTCATTTGTAGAGTGAGGATAACTGATGTAGGGTTACAATGAAAACATGGTACACAGAAGGTACTGGACTGTTCTTAGAGAGGGTTAACTTAGCTGCCTTTTTCAGTCGAATCCACAATGAGGAGTCAGGATGTTTTGGCTCATTTCCTTAAGTGTCTGTATCTGTCAGATGAACACAGCACTTGCGACAATAGGAAATGACACATACTGTAAAGTGACTCTTTTATGTAAGAAGTCTATTTTCAAAACACGTGCTATTTTTAATCAGGATAGTAGTGACTTGAAGTTAAAAATACATTAAACATCCAAACATTTTATTAAAATGATTTATTACAACTTAGGAATTCAGTTTTCAGTTTAAAGTGTACTTCAACTCAAGCACAGTTTTATATAAAAAGGACACAAAGGCATATTCACATAAACCTTTCAAGCTGTTGTTAGAAAATACTGGGGTTGCTACCCAATATACAGTACATTATACATCTCATTTGGTTGCATGAGATTACAGATATACCACTTCAATCAGTAGCTGATACCCCTTTTTACATGAGAAATCTATTCCTTTTCACAAACAGACCATCAGGGGGCACTGTATGACTGATATTGTGGTGAAACCCCTCCCACAAGAAACTCTTGAGTACGTACTCCTGGAAGTTTCCTGTCTGGGAACCTTAACCTTGTTGCATTTTGGGAAATAGCTGTTTACAGCTGTTTCCAACTGCCAAAAAAACATGCAGCAGCTACATCACCTGCCAGCAGTAAAAATGTCACCATGTAATAAATGTCAGAATGTAAATCAGGGATTTAAAAGATTTTACAATGGGTAAACAGTGACTAAATCATTTATACATAATTATTGTAAAAATGAAGAACTTTTTACTACATTATTTTCACTGGAGTTCCTCTTTAAGCACATGCAATTATTTGAAATATACTTTGATGAAATTTGTTTTTATATTATGGCTAGCATGGTGTGCATCTTTTTTTTATATATACAATTTTTAGCTCCAATGCTTTATGAATGGTCATATGTGTCTAATTCATGTGCATTTTTTAGGTACTGTTATCTGGCCTGATGAAATCAAGTCGAGGCAAATAACATTTATATCGCGCTTTTCTCCTGGCGGACTCAAAGCGCCAGAGCTGCAGCCACTAGGACGCGCTCTATAGGCAGTAGCAGTGTTAGGGAGACTTGCCTACGGTCTCCTACTGAATAGGTGCTGGCTTACTGAACAGGCAGAGACGAGATTCGAACCCTGGTCTCCTGCGTCAGAGGCAGAGCCCTTAACCATTACACCATCCAGCCACCATCAGTTTTTATCCGCTCATGAAATGCATTGCCTAGTGCTAATAAATCTCTTGTTTCTTTGCCGATGTTGTCCTTGAGGTAAACCACCTCCCAGTTTATGTTTTAACAATTTTAAAAGTGTTCTATTTCCTCTGGGGACATCTTCCCCTTCCTATTGCCATTGCCTAGGGTAACTCAAAAATTAAAAATGATGAAAAACAATACAAGAAACAATAGAAAAGAATACACTACAGGGGACACTAAAATACAGGTAAACAATACAGGGGACACTTGACATCTGGAATATACTACAGAAGACACTGGAGGGCTGTAAAGAACCACAGAGGGTCACTGGAAAGCTTAAATATACAAAGGGCACACTGGAAAACTGGAAATGAACCAAAACTTTCAGATGACATTGGAAAGCTGGAAGACACTATGTGGACACTGGAAAGTTGCTATATACAACAGAGGACACTAGGGAGCAATAAAACACTGTGGAAGACACACAAATGTTGCAACACATTAAATGGAACACTGGAAAGTTGTAATACACTACAAGGGACAATGCAATGTTGAAATACATTCCAGGGATGCTGGAAACCAGGAATAAAGTGGAATGTGCACTGGAAAGCTGTAATACACTACAAGAGAAAAAGGAAACCCACTATACACTAAGGAGGAACATTAAATGCTGGAATACACTTCAGTGAACACTAAAAAGTTGTAATACACATCTGGGGACAGTAGAATGCTAGAATAGACTACAGGGAACAAAAGACCCTGCAGAAACACATAATGTATACACACAGCCAAGCAAACCTTCTCCAGCACACACAGATATGCTTCGCACACATGCATTTCACTGAACACACGCAAACACACATGCACAGTATACACAAATTACAATTTTTATGGATACCCAAAGCCAGTGAATTTTCAGAAACGGGGGAGCAAGCACTTTTGGGCAGCAGTACTCATCCACCACGCCCCCTGTTCACCTCTGCCCACCTCCGTTGCATTCCTAAAGCCCCCCATACCTTTCGGCTGGTAGGCGAGTTCGCGCAGGACTGCGCAAGCACTGGCCCGTGGCGCAGTGGCGTATTTAGAGGGGTTCAGGCATGGCTAGTGCCATGGGCGCCCTCCTGTACCATGGGCGCCATGCCTGCACCCCTGTTATGCAGCTGAAGCCGCCTGGTGTGTGCCCCGACTTCCTATAACGAAGACACAGTCACAGCTGCTCGTTTTCTCCAGGGGAGATATTAGAGAGGAGGCGCCACTAGGGGGAGCTCCAGGCAGCTCTGAAGGCTTTGCAGAGAGGGGGAGGCACGCTGAGGATGGTGGGAGGAAGCACGCTGAGGTTGGTGGTGCTAGATCTGCACGAGAGCCGACGACTTGGGTCTGAGACTGATCCTCTCCCTCAGACTCTTGCAAAGCAGGTCTATTCTGCAGGATGGGGACTCGTAGACACTCGTGGCATGAAAGGTATGTGTAGATAGGTCTGCATGGAGGAGGGAGCTGTATATGGAGTACGGACTCTGCAGACAGCGTCTGTTCAGCTGCACTGTGAGGCATGTGTAGTGTGACAGGCTGCCCTGCAATGTGAGCCTCACTATCTATTGTTGCTGCCTGTGTGACCCCCCACCCCACCCCCATCTGTTAATACTGCCTGTGTGATACCCCTGTCTATTATTGCTGACAGTCTGCCCACGCTGCCTGTTTGGCTGCATGTGTGCCCCCCTGTCTGTTTTACTGCTTGTGTGCCCCCCCTGTCGGTTTTGCTGCCTGTGTGCCCCCCTGCCTGTTTGGCTGCCTGTGTGCCCCTTCCCCCTGTCTGTTTTGCTGCTTGTGTGCCCCCTGTCTGTTTTGCTGCTTGTGTGCCCCCCCCCCCATCTGTTTTGCTGTCTGTGTGACCCTCCCTGTCTGTTATTGCTGTCTGTGTGACCCCCCCCCCTGTCTGTTATTGCTGTCTGTGTGATCCCCTGACTGTTATTGCTGTCTGTGTGATCCCCTGTCTGTTATTGCTGTCTGTGTGATCCCCTGTCCGTTATTGCTGTCTGTGTGACCCCCCTGTCTGTTACTGCTGTCTGTGTGACCCCCCCCCCCTGTCTGTTATTGCTGTCTGTGTGACCCCCCTGTCTGTTATTGCTGTTTGTGTGATCCCCTGTCTGTTATTGCTGTCTGTGTGACCCCCCCTGTCTGTTATTGCTGTCTGTGTGATCCCCCTGTCTGTTATTGCTGTCTGTGTGATCCCCTGTCTGTTATTGCTGTCTGTGTGATCCCCTGTCTGTTATTGCTGTCTGTGTGACCCCCCTGTCTGTTATTGCTGTCTGTGTGACCCCCCCCTGTCTGTTATTGCTGTCTGTGTGTGACCACCTGTCTGTTATTGCTGTGTGTGTGTGACCCCCCTGTCTGTTATTGCTGTGTGTGTGTGACCCACATCTGTTATTGCTGTCTGTGTGACCACCTGTCTGTTATTGCTGTCTGTGTGACCCCACCTGTCTGTTATTGCTGTCTGTGTGACCCCACCTGTCTGTTATTGCTGTCTGTGTGACCTCCCCTGTCTGTTATTGCTGTCTGTGTGACCCCCCCTGTCTGTTATTGCTGTCTGTGTGACTCCCCCTGTCTGTTATTGCTGTCTGTGTGACCCCCCCCCTGTCTGTTATTGCTGTCTGTGTGACCCCCCCCCCCTGTCTGTTATTGCTGTCTGTGTGACCCCCGCTGTCTGTTATTGCTGTCTGTGTGACCCTCCCTGTCTGTTATTGCTGTCTGTGTGACCCCCCTGTCTGTTATTGCTGTCTGTGTGACCACCTGTCTGTTATTGCTGTCTGTGTGACCCCCCTGTCTGTTATTGCTGTCTGTGTGCCCCCCCCCCCTGTCTGTTATTGCTGTCTGTGTGACCCCCCCTGTCTGTTATTGCTGTCTGTGTGACCACCTGTCTGTTATTGCTGTGTGTGTGACCCCCGTCTGTTATTGCTGTGTGTGTGACCCCCCTGTCTGTTATTGCTGTCTGTGTGACCCCCCCTGTCTGTTATTGCTGTCTGTGTGACCCCCCCCCCTCTGTCTGTTATTGCTGTCTGTGTGACCCCCCTGTCTGTTATTGCTGTCTGTGTGACCCCCCTGTCTGTTATTGCTGTCTGTGTGACCCTCCCTGTCTGTTTTTGCTGTCTGTGTGACCACCTGTCTGTTATTGCTGTGTGTGTGACCCCCCCCCCCTTTCTGTTATTGCTGTCTGTGTGACCCCCCCCCCCCCATCTGTTAATGCTGTCTGTGTGTCCCTGTCTGTTATTGCTGTCTGTTTGATCCCCTGTCTGTTATTGCTGTGTGTGTGTGACCCCCGTCTGTTATTGCTGTCTGTGTGACCCCCCCACAGAGTACAGAGAGGGAATAAGAAGACTGACAAAAACATAGACGACTATAACAAATGTGCATGAGACAGGGTGCAATTTTTACAGGGGAGCCTCTGACCGGGGGGAGGGGGGGGGGGCGCAATTTTAGCATTTGCCATAGGCGCTATATTACCCAGATACGCCCCTGCCGTGGCGTGCAGCATAGTTTTAACTACGGCAGGTCCTAAACCAGTTTAATGAGCTGCAAGAGTACCCACAAATTAATACCTGACTGTAGGTTATACATTCACCTCCTTGCTGTACAAAGCAAGATATAAACATGGATGCATAATACATATAGTACAGAAGCAGAATACTAAAATAATCCGTTTTTGGCAAGAGTACCAGGGCTTGGGTCAATTTTCCCTTCATGTGCCCCAAAATATTCTATAATCCAGAGATGGTCAATATGACTAGCTGTGCATAAACAGAGAATAGAATGTATAGAGGGGAAAAAAAGAGAGACGACAGAAGAAAAAATTAGAAAGAAGACAGAACTATACAAGTGACTAACTGCCCAGCCACCCAACAAGCAGATACCAAACACAACACATCGCACTCCAAAAAGCCTAAAGGCCAGATTTTTCCCAAACTTTCTGTTAAATATGTAGCTTATCTGATAATTTAGTTGTCAGGTGCTCCATCTTGTGGATATATTGAATTCTGCAGACATCTTAGACATCTAGATGCCTTTAGAAAATGGTTCAGTAACCTTTGTTCATGAAACTTGGCTTTAGGGAGAGGTTGACCAAATATACAGATCCAAGAGTCCTTAGGAACAGATATGATAGTATAGGATGGCATGCTGTACCTCTTCCCAATATTTCTGAATCTTGGGACACTTCCAAAAGAGATGGTGCATAGAACCGACCTGGCCCATGGTGATGTTGAAGGGAACCATTTGTGTAAACTTTCAGGTGTTTTCATCATAGCATAATAATTTTATATACAGTATATATCTAGGTAAGCACAAAAATGTAGGTTTTAGAAGCATTAATCCAGATATTAGTCCATGTTCCCATACTGGTGGAGGTTTCTAAAACGGAGTACTCATCTTACAACCCAGGAAGATGGATCCCAGCGAAGTCCCACGACGATGAGCCCTCTCCAATCCATTTACCTGTTGGCAGGTATACGCGACGGCACACAAAGGGCGTGAACGAGAGTTCAAGCGACCACGGTACTTTTCGAGACAGTCGTCGGGGATCTTAAAGATCTGATCCGCTGTGACGGTCGTTATCATCACGCATCGCTAAGCATCGTTCACGTCATCAAGCACCTGTACCCACATCGTGAGACTGCGGAAACAATCGGTCGTCACTGAAAAAAATCGCTTGTTCCTGAAAAAAAATGCTGGTCGTCAGAAAAATCATCGGACTTGGTCCCAATACTCCATATAACCAATGCTAAAAGTCTGGGTTTAAATGAATGAGAGCACTGATCCATGCATAAAACATGAAGTCGTGTATTACCTTACCTTGTCTTGCTTGGGGACATTTGCTGTACCTGCAGAGGTACAGCGAAGTCCTTCCAGCCTTACTAGTCTGAATGCAGCCTGTAACGGTTGGTGTCAGCAAGCACGGATTTTCTGATTATTGGTGATCTGCAGTATCACCAATAATACAGACGCTATACCTGATTATATAGTGATCTGCAGAATCACCAATAATGCAAGTATAGCGAGACACAGAACAACCGAATGTCAGATAGGTGCTTGGTGCAACAGCACAGTGTAGAGACACTGACTACCTAGAAGAGCGGGTAAAGAAGATATCCCTATTGGGCACTGAAATATAACCTCCAGCAAGCTGGAACAGTAGACAACAATAATATACAGTGTCAATTCATGAGTCTGTGGAAAAATCCACCACACAGTAATTTCTCAGAGGTGTGGTTACCTCTGAATGGGAACCCCGTGTGTGAGATCCTCCAAGGGAAGCAGTGGAGGAGTCTTGGCCTCTAACAGTAATGGTTTGCTAGAGGCGATCGTCTCAGAGAGGCAAGCTTTGGATAGAGACCCTACAGTGGGAGACGTACCACTGAAGGGAGAAAGGTCAGACAAAATGAGGTTCGGCAACAGATCAGGCGGCAACAGTACAGAATCGTGAGACAAGAGAGTAGTCGGAAACCAAGCCAATAGTCGATAACGGTACGGGCTGGCGAAGTACAGAATCAGGAAGCAAAAGGATAGTCAAGACAGGCACAGAATCATACACAATAAATCAAGATGGTTCAATATGCGTATATATTGTCGATAAACCAATATATAACGCAATATCAAATACAAGGCTAGCTAGGTGTGACAAGAGCTGGGGTCCTGCCGGATTACCACACGGGAACTGACTGGGTCTGAGTGCTGACACAGGGTATCGCAAACACAGACGAAGTGTGACTGAAAAGCACTTCCTTATATACTGCCTGGGAGAGAAGTCTCCACCCCAAGCAGCAACCAATCAGGGCAGGCAAAAAACCTCAGCTGACCTCCAGGTCAGCTGACACACTTTCTAGGGGTATAAAGGCGTGCCTGACGCGCGCGCACCTCCTAGAGGCAAGATGGCAGAGCCCTGATGTGCGCCCGGAGGATCTTGCACGGCGGATGCGGACAAATTTCCGCATTCCACATTGGAAAGTCCACATGCCGGAACGGATGCGACCATATTTCTGCAATCCGTCCGGCGTCGTGTAATTTTCGTTACACAGCCTCACTACTGGGGTGATTGGCTAGTGTTACAGCTAGTTCTGATCCTGTGGACGTAACTATAGCTGTGGTTGCTATTAGTTAAGCTCCTTCCTATTGGTCCAGTCTGTGCCTGTGTGGATGCTTGCTATTGTAGGGGCAGTGATTCGATTGGCAAGCATTCCTTCTGTCTTTTTCTGTGGATGTATCATTAGCTGCAGTTGCTATTAGTTATGCTCCTTCCTATTTGTCTTGTCTGTGACAGTGTGAATGTTTGCTATCGCTGGGGCAGCGATTAGATTGGCAAGCGTTCTCTCTGTCTCTTTGTTGTCTATCATTGTTTACTCAGTGTGGTGGACATCAGATGCTCAGCGCTGTGGTCGCACCGAGCAACCATTGTGTCTAGTTTATTGTGGTGATTATCGGTAGCTAAGAGCTATGGTCGCTTTGAGCATTCTTGCTCCCTTGTTTCATAGCTCCTGCGGTGATCTGTGTTATCTTCTCCACAAGTGCATTTCGCACTATTACCTGATATTACCCAGCTGCCTAGTCTTGCTTAGTGGGCTCTGGTGGTACTCTCGTCTTCCCGGCCTCAGACTCTATACTTTGCATGCTGAAGTCCTATGGGGTACCCGTAGTCGGGTAGGGGCACTGGCCTCCTGTTCACGCGGGGGCTTGGCGTTTAGGTGAAAAGCGTGGTATTAGATTGGGGTATAGAGGCTGAAGGAAAATAAGCAATCTGTCAGGCCTTACAGGAAGTTTGGGGAAGCAGCTCCAAACTTCCCCCAAGTCCCAGGGCGTGTCCTGCGCAGCAGCAACAGTGTTGAATTTACTTCCAAACCAAGTCCAATGCTGTTTGTCCTCCTTTCTCCTCCACCTACCAGCATTTGTGCAAGGCATGCCAGCTGTATGTCACATGAGGCAGAGGGGACACAGAGGCTTAGAGGGGAGAAAAAGGGAACACAGACACAGAAGGGACAGAGACACTGGGGGAACAAAGGGGAGCAGAGGCACTGAGGGGACGAAAAGACACAGAAGGGACAAAAAAAACAGAAGGCAAAGATGCACTGAGGGGACAAAGGCGGACAGAGAGACAAAGGGGACAAAAGAGGCTGAGGGATAATGTCAGCTGCATAAAAAAAATATGCTTACCTCTAAAAGAAGGGGGTAGCCAAAATAAATAACATTTTTAATAGAAACCAATCATTTAAGTGTCTGGTTTCTATTAAAAATTGTATTAATTTCTTTGGGCTACCCCCCTTCATTTAGCCTATTTATGTATGTTTTATCCAGCTCACATTATCCCTTTCACGCATCACATCTTGGGGCACCACCTCCCTCCCAGTAATATCCCACACTAACCCCCTCAGCTTGAGGTGTTGATCGTGTATGTTGGTTCCTTGGAACCCTTACACCCCTTTTTTTTTCCTGGAGAGCAACCTACATTGTCAAAGACTAAAGAGCCCAAGTGAGGACGGGCTTTCCTCACCAGCTGTCACACTGTCCTTGCCGGTCTTGCAACCCACTCTTGTGAGTAGTCTGCACATACTGTTGTTGAGCGTCCCATACCCTCGACATGCTACACGGGGCTCCTGGTGTCCTGTCTCGGTTTATGTCTCCTTTGGAAGGTCCTCGGACTCCAATGGTACCCACCCTCTACAAAGAGGGGCAGAGGCACAGAAGGGACAGAGGGGGCAAAGAGGGACAGAGGCACAGAGGAGACAATGGGACACAGAGGAGACAAAGAAGCACAGAGGTGGCAGAAACAGGCACAGAGGTGGACAGAGAGGCACATAAGGAGGTAGAGAGGCACAGATTGGAAACAAAGTCAGGAAAGGGGACAAACAGGCATAGAGGGGTACAAAGAGACACAGAGGGGGACGCTGGTAGCAATGGGGGGCACATAGGAAGCACAGGGGATAGAGGTTAAAATAGAAAAGGGGATAGAGGGGATAGAGGTTGAACAGCGTTCATAGGGGACAGAGGTGGAACAGAAACAGGTTAATAACAAACTTACAGTTCCTATCTTATTTGTTAACCGGGTACTACCTGTACTTGTTTGAAAACACTTTGCTGGCCATGACAGCCTGAAGTCTTGAACTCTGGATATGACCAGATGCTTTTTAATGCTCTGGCAGGCCTTTTCTGCAGTGGCTTTCAGTTGCTGTTTGTTTGTAAACCTTTTTTTAGTTTAGTCTTCAACAAGTGAAATGCATGCTCAATAAGTTAAGATCAGGAGACTGACTTGACCATTCAATAATTTCCCACTACTTTGCTTTAATGAACTCCTGGGCTGCTTTGGCTGTATGTTCTGGGTCATTGTACTGCACACCTGTATCATGAAATGCCACTCAATCAATTTGACTGCATTTAGCTGGATTTGAGCAGACCTTATGCACTCAACTTTTTCTCCTGTATTTTCTCTCAGGAGTAATTTTCCATCTTCTCTTTAAAATAACTTTTTAGCACTTTGCAATTGAAGCAGAACAAAAAAGTAGATACAAATGTACTATCACAATTATTTTGAATATTTTCTTGCTTGCTGGTGGTTTAAAATGCATTTTATTGACAAGATGTGAATATATGACGTAGGAGAAAACTCAGGAAAAAAAAGTTAATTGCATATGGGCCAGTAAGTATCTGAACACCTCAGAATTAATGTGTCATATCATCAATAAACACTAGTATCCCAATGCCACTGGCAGCCATGCATGCCCAAGCCATCACACTGCCGCCTCCTCTGTGTTTTACATGATGTGGTATGCTTTGGATAATGAGCTCTTCCGTGCCTTTTTAAAACTTTTTTTTCTTGCCATCATTCTGGTAGAGGTTTATCTTACTTTCATCGGTCTAAAGCATGTTTTTTTCTTTGCTGGCTTTTTTAGATGTTCAGTTCAATCTAGCCTTTTTATTCTTGAGTATTATGAGTGGTTTGCACCTTGCAGTGCACCCTCTGTATTTACTTTCATGCAGTCTTCTCTTTACGGTAGATTACCGAGATTATATGAGAGTAGAGCTAGGGTGGCAAGATATAAACTGAAAAAAAATAATTTGGTACTAGCAGTCATGTGGATTCAAACAAAACAACCATTTGTCAAACCACATATTAATTATATAATATTAGCAACAGACAACCCCAAATACGACTTCTGAAGTATCAAAAACTTTACGGCTATTCAAAGGGACCTATAATGTCAAATAAAGCTGTAAGGGTACAATAAATTACATCAGAATCCACAATGATGCATATGGAATAGGTAGGAGATGAGTTGTGTAAATAAAGAAATGCCACAAATAAAGTAAGAATCACTTGCAACCCTTTCTACACTATCTGGGCATTGTAGTCACTTTCCACTGTTCTACCTAGTTTCTAAATTACATGTCATATCTGATTGCCCTGCCCATTAGCTGAGTTCCTTAAAAGACTGTTTAAACCTGATCTGGAGTTCTTAAAGTGTAGCTGTCAAGCATAAACTCAAAAATCAATTCTTTATTTTTATCTGGTAAACAAGTAATAAGGATGCTAACCACGCAATCCAAAAGTTAAAAATCACTATTACTTTTTCTTGTGGACAAATGATCATTCCCCAGTTTACCTGATTCTTATTTGATACATTGCCACACAAAAGAAGTTGCAGGGCATGTTGGGTTGTCTTTTTTTTGCTTCTTTACTTTCCTCTCAGACTTAACGCAGCCTGATTGGCTGAAGCCTCTTTCCCTCCTGTTTTCCCCTCCCACGCTTCTGTTCCTCTCTGATTGGCCAATATTTCTCATGCTGAGACAATGCACTTTCCATTGCAGAGCTGGGTGGGAGTGCCTGAAGACGGGGAGGAGGATAGGCAATGCATACACAATCAGGAAGAGGAGAGTAAGGAAGAAAATGACATCAGGATTGGCTTCAAGATAGACACCGTTAGACACCGTTAAAACTGAGAATCCTGTGAAGAATTTTCTCTTTTTTTTTTTTTTTTTTACTATAAAAAAAATCACTCAAATCAAAATGTGGACAGTGCAATACACATGCTATGTAAGTAGAGCAAATATTTTTCTACTTATATGTGTGTTTTTAACACATTGAGCTAATAAAAAAGGTATTCTGTCCATCACTTTGCTGCTTCAGACTCTTTATATTCACTTATCAACTTGACTGCTATTAATCAAGTTTAGCACAATTACCTCACAGTTCTATCTGTCCTAGCCTAAATGTGAGGGAAAGTCAACTATTGTGTACAACTGCAAGGCATGGCAAGGGTGATATGATGAGGAGAATATGGAGCACAGAAAACAATGCAGAACGGGAACATTATAATGGTACAATGGGAATTTTGGGATATATATGAGAGCTGCAAACTTTTCCACCCGCAGTCAGAAATTATCCAGCTTCCTAAGCATCTCTGGAATTCCAGGTTGGGACAGAGCAAAATTTAAGAAGTCTTTTAACCTCCTTGCCGGTTATCCCGAGCTCAGCTCGGGGTAACCTGCGCAGGAGGATATCTCAGGCCCCGCTGGGCCGATTTGCATAATTTTTTTTGTTACAAGCAGCTATCACTTTGCTAGCTGCTTGTAACTTCCGATCGCCGCCGCTTGCTGCCGATCCGCCGCAATCCGCCGCGCCGAGTCGCTCCCCCCCGCCCCAGAGCCCTGCGCTGCCTGGCCAATCAGTGCCAGGCAGCGTTGAGGGGCGGATCGGGATTCCCTATGACGTCCCGACGTCCATGACGTCGGTGACGTCATCCCGCCCCGTCGCCATGGCGACCGGGGAAGCCCTGCAGGAAATCCCGTTCTCAACGGGATTCCCTGCATACTCTGATCGCCGAAGGCGATCGGAGTGGGTGGGGGGATGCCGCCGCTTAGCGGCTATCATGTAGCGAGCCCTTGGCTCGCTACATGATTTAAAAAAAAAAATTTAAAAAATGTGCGGCGCTGCCTCCTTGCCGGATTTTTTAGACCGGCAAGGAGGTTAAGTAATACTGGAGGTTGTTAACAGAGAAGTCTGACCCATTATGGCCTAGTGCACACCAGAGCGGTTCTGCTGCGGTTTGCGATCCGCTTGCGGGTGCGGATCCGCTAGGGTAATGTATTTCAATGGGCTGGTGCACACCAGAGCGGGAGGTGTTTTGCAGAAACGCATACTCCCGGGCTGCTGCAGATTTTGGATTGTGGATGCGTTTCTGCCTCAATGTTAAGTATAGGAAAAACGCAAACCGCTCTGAAAAACGGCACTTCAGAGCGGTTTGCCAGGCGTTTTTTGTTACAGTAGCTGTTCAGTAACAGCTTTACTGTAACAATACATGAAATCTACTACACCAAAAACGCTTCCCAAAACCGCAAAATGCCAGCTGAAACGCTACAGAAAAAGAAGAAAAAGCGTTTCAAAATCTGCTAGCATTTTGCGGATCTGCTAGCGGTTTTTGGTGTGTACCAAGCCTAAGTGTAGGTTTTCTCTAATCATGGTTCACCACAGCTGCCAATTGCTAAAATATTCACAGCTCAGAAAGGACCATGCTTCCACAGATCTCTGAAGCAGCATTATAATTTTCTCAGCTATGAAAGCAGATTAGTTCATAACAGAAACCGTTTGGATATTTATTATTAAGGAAATGTCAGCGGCCCAGCTTTTACCTCTCCTGTTCTTTCAGTGATGTGTTAACAGATACTTATTACAATCCACTACAGGTATGCTAAAATATGTTAAAAAATGCCACTGATAGCTAAATAAAAGCTCCTAGCATTGCTAGCCTTGTTTGTAGTCACATATTAAACATTTAAAAAGGCATGTTTCCAGATGGTATTTATAAATAATTCATGACCGTGCGAGCCAGATTCTTGCACACCTACAGCAAAACACTTCATGAACAGAAAAGAATGAATCAATGTCCTCCAAATGAGATTCAACTCGAATTTGGTGAATTCATCTAGGATAATTATTTGCAAAGTTTTCTTATTTTAACCAGTTCGCATTCAGTCGTTTTTCGCTTCATGCATCCGAACAATGTTCACCTCCCATTCATTAGCCTATAACTTTATTACTACTTATCACAATGAACTGATCTATATCTTGTTTTTTCCGCCACCAATTAGGCTTTCTTTGGGGGGTACATTTTACTAAGAGCCACTTTACTGTAAATGCATTTTAAAAGGAAGAATAAGAAGAAAACGGAAACAAATCATTATTTCTCACTTTTCGGCAATTATAGTTTTAAAATAATACATGCCTCCATAATTAAAACCCACGTATTGTATATGCCCATTTGTCCCGTTTATTACACCATTTAAATTATGTCCCTATCACAATGTATGGCGACAATATTTTATTTGGAAATAAAAGTGCATTTTTTCCGTTTTGCATTCATCACTATTTACAAGCTTATAATAAAAAAAAAAAAAGAAATATTTCATCTTTACATAGATATTTAAAAAGTTTAGACCCTTAGGTAAATATTTGTGTTTTTTGTTTTTTTTTTATTGTAATGTTTTTTGTTTTTTTTAATTAAACATTTTATGTGGGTATTTTTGGGAGGGTGGGATTGAAATTGTATTTTTTTTGTAAATATATGTGTATTTTTATTTTTATTTAACATTTAGATGTAGTTTACTTTTTGGCCACAAGATGGCAGCCATGAGTTGTTTACAGTGACGTCACTCTAAGCGTACCACGTACGCTTAGAGCGACATAGGAGGCAGAAAAAGCGTAGCTTTCGAGAGAAGCTGTCGCTTTTTCTGCGGGGGAGAGGAATCAGTGATCGGGCACCGTTGCCCGATTCACTGATTCACTGGCTAACAAACCGCCGGCCGATCGCGCGCGTGCACGCGCGCGATCGGCCGCGTGGACGCGCAGGAGCGCACATGGCTTCCTGGACGTGAGTTTCACGTCCAGGAATGTGAAATAGTTAAAGAGACACTGAAGCGGTAAAAAAATTATGATATAATGATTTGTATGTGTAGTACAGCTAAGAAATAAAGCATTAGGAGCAGAGACATAAGTCTAATGTTGATTCCTGTAAAGGAAGAGTTAAGAAACTCCAGTTGTTATCTATGCAAATTGCCATTGAGCTCCACGACTTTGAAAGTGTTCTAAAGGCTGTTATCTTAACTGTATTGTTTTTTTATTTTGCAGAGAGACAGGTCAAAAGTTCACTGCCTGTCCTGTAAAAAACATTTAGAATGCTGAGTAGTGTGTAAACTGCAAATATTACAGAATTTATTTTTTTTCTACTAATTTTTTTTTTGCTACTAATGTTCTAGTAGTTATCTGTAGTACTACACAACCAATTCATGATATCATATTTTTTTTCGCTTCTGTGTCTCTTTAAGTGTGCTCTCTGTATAGAACAACACACAGTGCAGCCATGAGGCTTACTCTTAAAGAGGAACCATGATGACTCATAGCAAAATGTAATATATTATTTGGGATACCCATTTTAACCTTTCGTTATCCTGGTTTCAGTATCAGTAATGCTTCACATATCTTTATATTGCTGTGTATTGATATGTATCCCCACCCTCCCAGTGATGTTTAGGCTACGCTATGATGTCATGCAGCCTTCTCCACTCAGAGCACTCTGGAAAATCATGTGATGTTTCTGCTCACTTCCCAGTGGAAAAGAAAACATTCCACCATGATTCCTCTTGCAAGCAGGACAGATACCGGCATCTCTGATGAATTTTAGAATGTAAATCCAAGAGAGGTAAGATTTTACAATTGGCAAGCCATTATTAAATAACTTATAAATGTATATTGTAAAAATAAGACATTTTATTTATTAAGTTATATTGTCAAGGTCCTGTTGATCTCAGCACCAATGATTGGTGCGGGCACCTCTAGGACATGGGGTCTAAGTGAGCACGGGTCTTCAGCCACAAGGCGGGTGATGGACTACTTTGTTGCCTGGTGCCCAGCAAGTCACAACCCCCAGGGCTGTCCTACAAGTGATGAGAAGAATAGGAGGGGTAAACCCTTTTAAAAGGGAAGAAGAATGGACTAGGAGGACAGGCCAGACTGATGCCTAGAATACTGGCTGGAGACAGGACTGACAGGAATGAACTGACAGGCGGCAGGACTGACTGATGACAGGACTGGCTGACAACTGGACTGAGAGGACTGACAGGATCGGCTGATGACTGCACTGACAGAACTGACTAAAGACTGGGTTGACAGGACTGACTGGATTGGCTGATGACTGGACTGACAGGAATGACTGTTGACTGAGCTGACTGGACTGACTAAAGACTGTATTGACAGGACTGATAGCACTCACTGAATGATAAAACCAACTGTTGCAGGTGCCCAAAGGTATATTCTAATGTCTAAAAGGAGAAGATAATTCTTACCTCCATAAAAGAGCAAACCACATTGGTAAATATAATGGTTTAATGATGCACAATAAGACAACCCGTTTCACAGGTGCTAGTCCGCTTTCTCAGGTCAATAACTAGTGCCTATATTTGCAGCAGTCACGGGTGTGGGCGCCTCTCAGGACTGACTGAAGACAGGACTGACAGATGAATGAACTGATTGGACTGACTGAAGACTGGGTTGACAGGTGACCTAAGTAATTGGGGTAAGGACACGCCGCAGCTGTTTCGGAAAACGGAACAGTACTGAGCGCCAATTGGCCTTCATGCCAGTGCTGTAGTCCTGCCCCCTGCAGCAGCTATAACTATCTTGGAGAGGTGCGGCACGCCAGCAGACGCCATAGGGGACGGCATCCACGTACCGTTCTGACCCAGTTCTGTATAATGCCCGAAGAAGAAACTTAATGTTTCAAAACCTTGCAATAAACCATGTACAGTTAGTAGTTAAAGGTATTAAAGGTTTGTTGGTTTGATGTCTGCATTTCTGCTCCTCTTTAAAGAGACTCTGAAGCGAGAATAAATCTCGCTTCAGAGCTCATAGTTAGCAGGGGCATGTGTGCCCCTGCTAAAACGCCGCTATCATGCAGCTAAATGGGGGTCCCTTCACCCCCAAAACCCACCATCGCAAGACTTGGTCGTAGATTTTCTCTTCCTGGAGGCAGGGCTAATGGCTGCAGCCCTGCCTCTCAGTGCGTCTATCAGACGTGCATCGCCGCCTCTCCCCCGCCCCTCTCAGTGAAGGAAAACTGAGAGAGGTGGGGGAGAGGCGGAGGTACGCATCTGATAGACGCGCGGGAGGCAGGGCTGCAGCGGTTAGCCCTGCCCCAATGCGGAAGCGCTCCCCGACTGTACGGAGGGGATTTGGGGGTGAAGGGACCCCCGTTAAGCCGCGGGATAGCGGCGTTTTAGCAGGGGCACACATGCCCTTGCTATCGATGAGGTCTGAAGCGAGATTTATTCTCGCTTCAGACTTTCTTTAACACAAATATGAAAGTCAGCACATTTTACATTCAGTCAACTTGAAAGAATCCAAAGTGCTGTAACCCAGTTATTATCTCGGGCTTTCAAGAGACTCCTAATGGCTTTTATTTGATTAACTGTCATAAAAAGCTAACTTACATGCAGCATGGCAATCCACATCTCTATGAGTGCCTTACATACAAATAACCTGCACAGGTTGTTTACATTGGACATCACAGAAACTGATGTTACATAGCCATCACCTCCTAAAAATCTATTTGATCAAGGAGGGCATCATAGACAACTCTTCTCAGCAATCAGACTAAGAGGGGCTGTTGCTGCTGCACAGAAGCTCTGCAGAAACAACAAAACTGTTATGGATTATTTAAGAGAGAACCGATGAGAGCCCAGTAACTGAACTTAAGCTACACACAAATTGTAACAATCTGTTGCCCCAAATAATTGAGTGTGATTGTTTAGCTAATAGAATTACCACTGTACAGACTCAATACTCACCTGTCTGCCAATCTGCCTGTTCTATTCTATGGAGAGTGAATCAGAGCGTTTAGCAGGAGGTGTCTCTCTGTAGAAACTGTTCCCTAAGAACAATAGGAGTCATCCAGAAGAAAGGCAACAGTATGGCTCACTAATTACCTCATTAACAAAACTGGGGTTGGCCTACAGTGTAAACCAGGAGTCTCAAACTCGCGGCCCGTGGGCCATTTGCGGCCCTCGATACAATATTTTGTGGCCCTCGCCGGCAAAAGCTTCCTTGTAGTTCGCTTCAGTGCTCCCAAGTAAACCGCCGCATCCCCGCCGCTAAACGAGGGCTGCAGAGCCCCCAAATCGCCCGGGGGGGGGCAATCCGCCGGCATTTCCTGGAAGGGGCAGATCTTTCAGCTTCAGCTCTGCCCCTCCTGATGTAAATCGCCGCCTCTCCCCGCCCCTCCCTGTGAAGGAAGAGTGAGGGGCGGGCGGCGCCGGCGCCGCGATTGTGAAATTCCTTATGCAGCCCAGCCTCATCCTGACTTTGCCTCCTGCGGCCCCCAGGTAAATTGAGTTTGAGACCCCTGGTGTAAACCCAATATATTCACACAGGAAAAATAACTTCAGGGGAAGGAACTCTAGGGTACATCATGAGGCGCTCCTGCACTTAAAGCAAATTTGAAGTAAATTAAAATAAAAAAAAAACTGATACTTACCTATGGAGAGGGAAGGCTCTGGGTTCTAAAGAGCCTTCCTGTTCCTCTCACGATCCCCTCGTTCCAGCACCGTCACCTCCATTAGAGGTATTTGACAAATTGGTCAAATACTGCTCTGTGAGGCTTCAGGAGCCCGAGTACTCCCTACTGCATATACAGTGGTGTGAAAAACTATTTGCCCCCTTCCTGATTTCTTATTCTTTTGCAGGTTTGTCACAAACAAATGTTTCTGCTCATCAAAAACCATTAACTATTAGTCAAAGATAACATAATTGAACACAAAATGCAGTTTTAAATGATGATTTTTATTATTTAGCGAGAAAAAAAACTCAAAACCTACATGGCCCTGTGTGAAAAAGAAATTGCCCCCTGAACCTAATAACTGGTTGGGCCACCCTTAGCAGCAATAACTGCAATCAAGCGTTTGCGATAACTTGCAACGAGTCTTTTACAGTGCTCTGGAGGAATTTTGGCCCACTCATCTTTGCAGAATTGTTGTAATTCAGCTTTATTTGAGGGTTTTCTAGCATGAACCGCCTTTTAAGGTCATGCCACAACATCTCAATAGGATTAAGGTCAGGACTTTGACTAGGCCACTCCAAAGTCTTTATTTTGTTTTTCTTCAGCCATTCAGAGGTGGATTTGCTGGTGTGTTTTGGGTCATTGTCCTGCTGCAGCACCCAAGATCACTTCAGCTTGAGTTGACGAACAGATGGCCAGACATTCTCCTTAAGGATTTTTTGGTAGACAGTAGAATTCATGGTTCCATCTATCACAGCAAGCCTTCCAGGTCCTGAAGCAGCAAAACAACCCCAGACCATCACACTACCACCACCATATTTTACTGTTGATATGATGTTCTTTTGCTGAAATGCTGTGTTACTTCTACGCCAGATGTAACGGGACACGCACCTTCCAAAAAGTTCACCTTTTGTCTTGTTGGTCCACAAGGTATTTTCCCAAAAGTCTTGGCAATCATTGAGATGTTTTTTTAGCAAAATTGAGACAAGCCTTAATGTTCTTTTTGCTTAAAAGTGGTTTGCGCCTTGGATATCTGCCATGCAGGCCGTTTTTGCCCAGTCTCTTTCTTATGGTGGAGTCATGAACACTGACCTTAATTGAGGCAAGTGAGGCCTGCAGTTCTTTAGATGTTGTCCTGGGGTCTTTTGTGGCCTCTCGGATGAGTTTTCTCTGCGCTCTTGGGGTAATTTTGGTCGGCCGGCCACTCCTGGGAAGGTTCATCACTGTTCCATGTTTTTACCATTTGTGGATAATGGCTCTCACTGTGGTTTGCTGGAGTCCCAACGCTTTAGAAATGGCTTTATAACCTTTAGCAGACTGATAGATCTCAATTACTTTTGTTTTCTCATTTGTTCCTGAATTTCTTTGGATCTTGGCATGATGTCTAGCTTTTGAGGTGCTTTTGGTCTACTTCTCTGTGTCAGATAGCTCCTATTTAAGTGATTTCTTGATTGAAACAGGTGTAGCAGTAATCAGGCCTGGGGGTGACTACAGAAATTGAACTCAGGTGTGATAAACCACAGTTAAGTTATTTTTTAACAAGGGGGGCAATCACTTTTTCACACAGGGCCATGTAGATTTGGAGTTTTTTTTCTCACTAAATAATAAAAACCGGCATTTAAAACTGCATTTTGTGTTCAATTATGTTATCTTTGACTAATAGTTAACGGTTTTTGATGAGCAGAAACATTTAAGTGTGACAAACATGCAAAAGAATAAGAAATCAGGAAGGGGGCAAATAGTTTTTCACACCTCTGTATGCAAGCAGCATACATGCTTACGAATGTGCTTATTACGAATTCTTGAATAATCTAAAAAAGGGACGCAGAGGCATGTTCCTATCTGCAGGCGTCTGTGTGCCCGCTCTCCATTCCCCCTGCGGTCCGCCAGCCCCCCCCCGCCCCCATTCACATGTCGACAGACTTTTAGGGAAGGGGCATCCCACTGCAGGCTAAAGAATGCCTGCGAAAGTCCCTTCCCCACCTATCAGAGCCTTCAATAAGCTCTCAGCTGCCTGCTCCCCTCCTCTACCCCGCCCCCTTCACATCAATCAGGCACTTCCTCTGCAGCATGGTGACCCTAAGGTCACGAAACTGAAAGTGATTGATTGCTGCAGATAGGATCGGCGGTGAGAGGAGGTAATTAGCGCTGCCTGGTCCAGCAACCCCCATGGACCAGGCAGCACTATTAGACCTGGCTCGGGTTATCTTTAAGTATTAATTCCTTTTAGCTTGACTATTGCATAAGTTTGTTTTAAAATACTTTCTCTGTAAATATTTCTGTACCAATCCTCACATTCTTATCATTAAACAGCATTTAAAAATTATTAAGATGAATCTCTGGACGCTCTAACTAAAAATAAGGGAATGCAAACATTTGTGTAAAAGCTTATAAATTCTTGTACGGTATGGCAGTGAATGCTACATACACTTTTAAAAGGTCAGACTTAAAGCATCAGTGGCTTGCTGAAATCTGTGCATGTTTTCATTAAAACATGTGTTGGCCACTACCTGTGTGTAGAGATGGGCCAAACATCAAATTTAAGCTTTGTGAACCGTGAACGCAAATTTCCACAAGTTTGCAAACAGGCGAATCTCCATAGTCTTCAATGGACAGGCAAATTCTAAAACCTACAGGTACTGTTTCTGGCCACAAAAGTGATGGAAGAGATTCCTCTGACGACGGTGCAAGGCCGAACTGGAGATTGGACATTGTCTGGAAATCGTGTATGTGGATTTGTGTGTTTAACACACTATGTGCTGGTTTATATCCGAAGAGTTCCTGTTGGAAGGGCCCTCGATGTGAGTACTTGTTTTTTATGTTTTAAAGTGAATAAATGGATATCCTGTTTTAAAGGACATCCGAGCTGAAAATAAACGGATGAGAAAAACAATTGTATCTATCCTCCTTCTCCTAAAAATGACTTTTTAGATATCCCACAATTTTACTTCATTTTTAAATCTAGTTTTTAAGTTTTTACTGTTTCATTGCCCCTGCTCAATGACACCTTCACTGAAGTATACCAGAGCTCAAATCTACATGTTTCGCTTAATTAATACATATAAGCTTTGTCAGGAAAATAATAAAGTGCGGTGCTCTCAAAAGTGCATAATACAGTGACACAACAAGTATAGCCCAAGTTGTGTCACTGTCTTATGCACTTTTGAGAGCACCGCACTTTATTATTTTCCTGACGAAGCGTATATGTATTAATTAAGCGAAACATGTTGATTATGGTATGATTGGTTGCTAGTGGGGGAGGGGGGTACCTTTTTTATACTCACCTTTGCTCAATTTCAAGTCTGTGCATGGGCATATGGATGTATTTGGATCCTAATGATAGTAACCCATGCACAGCTTTAAGCCACTACACTGATGCAGGGTGATTTGTGTAAATTATTGGAGTGCCGGGATTAGTTACTTTTGGGGTTCACCCACTTTCCCGGTACTTTTAGCCCTTGTGGGGTGGTCTGCACCCTAGGCATACAACATCTAGGTGTGCTCACATACTCTGGGCACCATACATCTGGGGTAGCATTTCAATTGCACATTGAAAATTTAGTTCCATCTTGCCCTCCCCTTTAAGTTGGTGGTGGTGATGCAGTTATAGCTCTATTTTTATGAATTCTTATTAAAAGTTATATTTTAGGTATCATATTACCATTTCTAAAGGGGCTAATAGGGATCTTCCAATCCCAGTGTTTGTGCATATATATATATATATATATATATATATATATATATATATATATATATATATATATATATATATACCCAAATTTAGTTGCATTGTGTTTGCAGACACGAAGAGTCCAAGAAGTAGCGTGGGTCGGCACCACCAAGTGTAATTAGAATGCTCTTTATTGAAACATGCCAAAATGTAGCTGAACAGCTTGAAGAAAGGCTTCTTTGCCTGAAACAGCAGGCTGTTGCTGGGCACAACCACATTTTAACATGTTTCAAAAAATAGCATTTTATTTACCCTTCGTAGCAGGTACCTGAATGGGCCAGGAGATGTATGAAGAACATTCATGTCCACCATCAGTGGAAGCTGTGCTTATGTGCTTTATGAGGATGAGCAGGCTAAAATTTCTTTCTGTCCAAAGATTTCTCAGTTCAGTGTCACTATTTAGTTCTACTTTTACCTAGTTGTAGCTCCCCAACTTGGGCTAGCTTTTCTTTCAATCCCCCTTCCTAACCTCTCAAATGCTTTCATTGTAAGGAGAACAGAGGTGCCAAAAGAATAAAATGTATTAAAAGCTTTAAAAATCCTCGGGAGGCTGTGGTGGACTCATCTCCCCGAAGTAGACATAATACCGTCAATTTTAATACAAACACGTTTATTTATATACTCCAACAAACAGTGCAACGCATTTCGCAGGTATATTCCCGCTTCTTCAGGCAATAACAAATAGGAGTACACACAGTACAGTCTCAAGGTCACGATAAGCGCCTGATAGATCCCACAACTAAAGTGAATTTGGGTTTGGCTATATCCACAATGTCTGCATTAAAAAGAGGAACAAGGCAGGGTTGTCTCTGGCGTTATTTGCCTTAGCTTTTCTTTCAATCCCCCTTCCTAACCTCTCAAATGCTTTCATTGTAAGGAGAACAGAGGCGCCAAAAGAATAAAATGTATTAAAAGCTTTAAAATTCCTCGGGAGGCGGTGGTGGACTTACGATAAACGCCTGACAGATCCCACAACTAAAGTAAATTTGGGCTTGGATTTATCCACAATGTCTGCATTAAAACCTCCCTGGAGTTCAATTTTCCCAGGATTTCAGTCCAAAAAGTGATACGATTTATTTTTAAAACTTTTTTTTTTCCTGTAACTTGCCAAAATGTGTCAATCAAGGGTCTAGTATACAGTGCAGGAAAGTATTGATGTGTATGCATGTTTATACTGTTCACAGCATGTTTTTATGGATGGATATATCTGTCCATACCGCTAGGGAGGTTAAAAAGAGAAACAAGGCAGGGTTGTCTCTGGCGTTATTTGCCATAGCTATAGAGCTCCTTGGCCATACAAATTACAAATAATGAAGAAATATGATGACTAAAAACATAATCATGTCAGTTGATCCAAAGTGGTCTTCCAGTGATGCAAATAAGTGAATAAATTAAAATATCTGGTCATCATCTCTGTAACTAATAATGTAGAAGATTTTTATAAATCACCTGTGACAATGGGGAAGAATGCAGGAAATAGTCATCTCTTCCAGTAACTATTCTGGAAAGAATTAACTTGTTTAAGACAATGGTCCTTTCAAATATATATATATGTACATAGTCATTTCAAAAAGTAAAATATATGCATATTATATAGATAATATAGACACACACTGTAGAGTTGCCTCTTTGGGGTTGAGATTGTGGTCTAATATACAAAGGGGTTTCATTTGCTGGGCAATGTTTAAGGGTCAGTTCACACTTTAAAAAACAAAAACGGATCAAAACCGTAGCCACAGATACCAATGTTTAAAATAGCGGTCGTCTTCACCAGTGATGGGCTCACGAGTTGTTACGAGTGGCTAAGCACTCGAATTCGTGATTTAAATGAGGCTTAACCTCCCTGGCAGTAAGCCCGACCTGAGCACGGGCTGTGCAGCGGTAAGCCCGTTATCAGGTTGGGCTGTCAAGAATCTGCCTCCTGCTTCATTAAACTGGGTCCCGCACGCGATCAATGCTGCCAGCAGGACCCAGGCTTCTCCTCCAAACCTTTTTACCACGTTTTTCGGCCGCCGGGATCCCCAAGTCCCCTTTATTCTCCCGGGGACCTGGCGGCCAAACAGTGCACGGTGGGGGCGTTGTGATGTCACACGGCGGGGCTAATTTTTAAAGTGGACCTGAAGATGTTCAGGTTCAAACCTAGTGTAAAACAAAAGCGTGATATCGCTCTGTGTGTCTGTATATATATATATGTATATATATGTATATATATATATATATATATATATATATATATATATATATATATATATATATATATATATATATATATATATATATATATATATATATATATATATATATACACACACACACATGTACATGCATGTACAGTACAGACCAAAAGTTTTGACACACCTTCTCATTCAAAGAGTTTTCTTTATTTTCATGACTATGAACATTGTAGATTCACACTGAAGGCATCCAACTATGAATTAACACGTGTAGAAGTATAGTACATAACCAAAAAGTGCGAAACAACTGAAAATATGTCATATTCTGTCATCAGCATTCGATACAGTCGACCACGCCTTACTCTTACAAATACTTTCAAATGTAGGAATAAAGGGCCTCGCTCTCACCCGGTTATCTTCTTACCTCTCTGAAAGGTCCTTCACAGTCTCCTACTCAGATCAGATCTCTTCTCCTCATGCTTTGTCTGTCGGGGTTCCTCAAGGCTCTGTCCTTGGTCCCCTCCTCTTTTCCATCTACATGCACGGTCTTGGTAACTTAATCAACTCATTCGGGTTTCAATACCACCTGTATGCAGATGATACACAACTGTACCTCTCGGACCCAGACCTTAACTCCCTCCTCAAACGTGTTCCTGACTGCTTGTCTGCTATATCCTCCTTCATGTCCTCTCGCTTCCTAAAACTTAATATGAGTAAAACAGAACTAATAATTTTTCCACCGTCTCTGGTCACCTCTCTGCCTGAAGTAACTATAAATGTTAAAAACACTCCCATAACTTCAGTTCCCAAAGCACGGTGCTTGGGGGTAATATTCGACTCATCTCTCTCTTTTATTCCTCATCTTAACTCCATAACCAGCTCCTGCCATCTCCAACTCAAAAATATATCTCGCATCCGTCTCTTTCTCACTCAAGACACAACCAAAATGTTAATACATGCTCTTATAATTTCTCGTCTGGACTACTGCAACATACTACTTTGTGGACTACCTTCTAACAGACTGGCCCCTCTCCAGTCAGTACTGAACTCAGCTGCTCGTCTCATTCATCTTCCTTCTTGATCTTCCTCTGCTGACCCTCTCTGTCAAGCTCTTCACTGGCTGCCAATTAACCAGAGGATCCAGTTCAAACTCCTAACCCTAATCTACAAAGCTCTCCACAATCTCTCTTCCCGCTACATATCCTCACTAATTTCCAGATACAAACCCAATTGCAATCTCAGATCTGCACACGATCTTCTGTTGTCCTCCTCTAGAATCACCTCCTCACATTCACACTTACACCCTTCTCTGGAATGCCCTCCCACAACACATCCGTCACTCGCCAACCTTTGTTAGCTTTAAACGCTCTCTAAAAACTAATTTGTTCCAAAAAGCATATGCGCTACCTTAGGCCACTTCCCTTTGTCCTAAGAACAAATTTCACTCCTACTAGGTATCCTAATTTAAACACACTGCCTTTATATATTTTATCGTATACTACCCCTCCTCTTGTTTCCTCCCCATTCCCTTTAGATTGTAAGCTCGCAAGGGCAGGGCTCTCTCCCCCTTTTCTGTCTTGGAAATCATTATACATTTTATGCATCATGTTATTTTTATCACTGTCATTACCAATTCTGTATTTTGTTTTCTGTATGTTGTATCATTTTTTTGTATTTGTCACTAATTATGCATCTTGTATATTAGTGTACACCATTGTCTGTATTATTATGTAACCCGTGTTTGTTTCTTACTTTGTACAGCACCACGAAATATGTTGGCGCTTTATAAATCAATAATAATATTATTAATAATAATAATAATAATAATCTAGGTTTCCTCAAAGTAGCCACCTTTTGCTTTGATAACTGCTTTGCCCACTCTTGGCATTCTGTTGATGAGCTTCAAGAGGTAGTCACCTGAAATGGTCTTCCAACAGTCTTGAAGAAGTTCCCAGAGATGCTTAGCACTTGTTGGCCCTTTTGCCTTCACTCCGCGGTCCAGCTCACCCTAAACCATCTCGATTGGGTTCAGGTCTGGTGACTGTGGAGGCCAGGTCGTCTGGCGCAGCACCCCATCACTCTTATTCCTGGTCAAATAGCCCTTACACAGCCTGGAGGTGTGTTTGGGGTCATTGTCCTGTTGAAAAATAAATGATGGTCCAACTAAACGCAAACCGGATGGAATAGCATGCCGCTGCAAGATGCTGTGGAAGCCATGCTGGTTCAGTATGCCTTCAATTTTGAATAAATCCCCAGCCGTGTCACAAGCAAAGCACCCCCACACCATCACACCTCCTCCTCCATGCTTTGCGGTGGGAACCAGGCATGTAGAGACCATCTGTTCACCTTTTCTGCTTCGCACAAAGACATGATGGTTGGAACCAAAGATCTCAAATTTGGACTCATCAGACCAAAGCACGGATTTCCACTGGTCTAATGTCCATTCCTTGTGTTCTTTAGCCCAAACAAGTCTCTTCTGCTTGTTGCCTGTCCTTAGCAGTGGTTTCCTAGCAGATATTCTACCATGAAGGCCTGATTCACACAGTCTCCTCTGAACAGTTGTTCTAGAGATGTGTCTGCTGCTAGAACTCTGTGTGGCATTGACCTGGTCTCTAATCTGAGCTGCTGTTAACCTGCGATTTCTGAGGCTGGTGACTCAGATGAACTTATCCTCCGCAGCAGAGGTGACTCTTGGTCTTCCTTTCGTGGGGCGGTCCGCATGTGAGCCAGTTTCTTTGTAGCGTTTGATGGTTTTTGAGACTGCACTTGGGGACACTTTCAAAGTTTTCCCAATTTTTCGGACTTACTGACCTTCATTTCTTAAAGTAATGATGGCCACTCTGTAACGATCGGTGTCAGCACACAGAGAGAATCTGATTATTGGTGATCTGCAGTGTCACCAAGAATACAAGTATAACTAACCTCCGGACACCTATATAGTGTGAGTGTTTGGTGCAACAGTAATGACTTTGAGTGGGACCACCCGAGGAGCAGGTGGTCCTTGGTAGTATGGGAAATACCTCCCTCTGGTGCAACAATAATGACTTTGAGTGGGACCACCCGAGGAGCAGGTGGTCCTTGGTAGTATGGGAAATACCTTCCTCTGGGAAGTGCAAAGTCCTTTCAGCAGCCTGAGACATCCAAAGGGGTGGAGCCCCAGGATGAATAGCAGGAAGGCCCTGCGGCTGAGGGACACCTAGAAGGTGGGCGTCACAAGCAGGTCTGGAGACTAATATCTCTATGGAGAGGGATAGCTCCCAAGGTCGGGCAGGCCAGGTCGGCAACACACGGGCAGATAAGGTACAGAGACAGAAGGCTGATTCGGTAACCAGGGGCAGGCAGGGTTGGCAACAGGTAATCAGATATGCGTAGGTACCGAATCAGAAAACAGAGGGATAGTCAGGAATGCAATAGGTCATAAAAGATATCAAACAATGCCTAGTCTCCGTAACACAAACCTAACATGTTTCCTATGTTCTGAGAGGTTGGATGAAAAAAATCAGTATATCGTCTAGATACACCAAGATGAACCTGCCCAACACCTCCCTGAACACCTCGTTAATCAGCTCCTGGAAGACGGCCGGGGCGTTACACAACCCGAAGGGCATCACCAGGTACTCGTAATGCCCGTCAGGTGTGTTAAAGGCTGTCTTCCATTCATCACCGTCCCTGATACGCACAAGGTTGTATGCACCCCTCAAATCCAGCTTCGAGAAAATTTTTGCATTGGTGACCTGGGTAAACAAATCGTCAATTAAAGGCAAAGGATAGCGATTTTTTACTGTAATCTTATTTAAGCCCCGATAATCAATGCAGGGGCGGAGGCCTCCATCCTTCTTTTTCACGGAAAAGAATCCTGCCCCTGCTGGTGACCGAGAGGGACGAATAAAACCTTTAGCCAAATTTTCTCGGATGTATTCTTGCATAGCCAATTTCTCTGGCCCAGACAAATTATAGAGATATGACAAGAACAGAGGCGCCAAAAGGATAAAAACAGTACTTAAAAGGTTTAAAAATTGCTGAGGAGGCAGTGGTGGACTTACCTCCAGCAGGCAGACACAACAAGCTGTGTATTTAGAACAAATTAAATTTATTGGTACACTCCGGGGGGTAGTCACAACGCGTTTCGCAGGCAGAGCCCGCTTCCTCAGGCAATAGTGAACGGAGTACACAACAGCATTAGGTCCGGGTAACACCTGGCGCCTCAGCAATTTTTAAACCTTTTAAGTACTGTTTTTATCCTTTTGGCGCCTCTGTTCTTGTCATATTGAATATCCACCCTTGGTGGAGGGGGATACCCCATCTTTTTCCTATCTACAGAGAGCGACTTCTTAATCCTGAGTGAGGACAGGCTAATCTCCTCACCTGCTTATATAGTGGTTACCTGGAGGTAACCCGTGTTTGTGAGTATATCATTGTACTCTTCTTTAATCTTCCCATTACCATAACCTACTACACTATATTTTGGCTCTCGGTTCTTCTCTTTACATAAATTATAGAGATGACCTCTAGGGGGCATACAACCAGACCTGAGATCAATGGGACAATCAAAGGGACAGTGGGGAGGAAGTTTATCCGCTGATTTGGGACAAAACACATCAGCAAATTCTGAATACTGGCTTGGCAAACCTTCCACCTGAATCTTGGTGTTACCCAAGGTTACCTTCGCTAAACATTGATGATGGCAATGGGTAGACCAGCTCGTTAGCTGACCTGAAGCCCAATTGATCTGAGGGGAGTGAAGTTGTAATCATACATCAAAGGTCAGCGCAGGTTTAGAAAGTCATTATATGTAGGGAATGGTAAATTCTTCACCACAATATATCAAATGCTCAGAGGTAGATATCCGCCAAACATCAAAACTAGAAAAGGCTTACCAGCTCCAAACAACCCACATTATAAGGTTGTAAAATGGCTCAGGTTACAGATAACGTCCAGGGAACATCAGACGTCGTGAAGATCCAGTGGACATCCGTATGGAGGTAAAGTTTCAGGAATTTATATAGGAAACAAAAACGGCAATATCTAAGCGTAACCCGTTTATTTAGATAACATTTCTTTAAAAGGCAGTAGATATAAAAACGATAACTCACATACGGGGCCCATAAACAGGGAACCCCAGAAGATTAGCGCGCATGTAATGGTCAATCGTAGATCAATAGACAATGGTGCCGCCTGTTACCTTCCCGAAGTTGTAATCATGGCATGCCAAGAATGATCGTGGAAGTTGTCATCCGCAAAACCAGAAATTGTAGACTCTCTTTATGTAACACCCCCACCGTGACCCTTAACTCTGGGGACAGAGGGTATTTACTCTGCAGAGGAGAGTCTTCCACTGCAGTGACCAGAATCTGTTGACTCAAAGGGAAAGTAGGAATCCCCAATTTCTTTGCAAAATTCGTAATCCATAAAGTTGGCTGCTGAGCCAGAGTCTAGGAAGGCCTCAGTAGCAACTGTCTGATCCTCCCATGATATAGAACAAGGAAGGAGCAAACGATCGTTTAGAGGTAAGGACTGTGCGCCTAGGGTATTACCTCCGACTACACCTAGGCGGCAGCGTTTCCCGACTTCTTGGGACAATTCTGCACTCTGTGACCCTCCTCTGCACAGTATAAACAGAGCTGTTCTGTTTTTCTGCGATTCTGCTCCACCCGGGACAATTTTGACCGACCAATCTGCATTGGCTCCGGTGGAGGTGAAGCGGGTGGAGGAGAGGCGTAGGAAACATATCTCACATTGTTCCTACTCCGAGTCTGTCTCTGGTAGTGTAGACGACGATCAACCCTGACTGCTAATGAAATGGCCTCATCAATAGACTTCGGCTCAGGATGTCCCAACATTAGATCAGAGACTGCGTCTGACAACCCTGACAAAAAACAGTCCAACAGTGCAAATGACCCCCATCTAGCTGATACTGCCCATTTCCGGAACACAGCTGCGTAAATTTCAACCGGATCCTTGCCTTGCCGCACAGTCTTGAGCTTCCGCTCAGCGGTAGAAGCAATGTCAGGATCATCATAAATTATAGCCATTGCTTTAAAAAATTCTTCAAATGAGGCCTCATGCCCTGTCTGGAGACTATATGCCCAGGTCTGGGAATCCCCTGACAACAGAGTCTTAATAAACGTAATTCTCTGTGCCACGGTTCCTGATGAATTAGGCCTCAACTCAAAGTATGACAACACTCGATTTCTAAAATTCTGAAAGTCAGATCTGTGACCAGAAAACCTTTCGGGCACAGGCATACGTAAGTCTGTAACAATGGAGGGTACAGCAACTGGCACTACGGCGGCACTCAAAATATGTCACAGCTTGCAAAACAAAAAGGCATAGATTCCACCAGGTATCCGCACATGTACAGCACAGCGTGCTCAGGATCAAGAAACGAAGATATCAAGCTCATTCACAACATAGATGTATGAAGATCCGGCACTGCTTCTAGCTTTAAAAAGAGCTTTATTGCCAGCGGCTCTTTCAATATGCAAAAAAGTTTCCAACAAGGTAGTCAAGAAATATTCATGCGGTAAAAACATGCAAGGTGCACATACCCGTTGTGGTTAGTGAAGGCTGTGGGGCATGGTGGTAAGAACGGCCCGCCTAACGTCCGTTTCGCTTCAGTAGCGTCTTCAGAGGCAGTGTGGCCACAGCTGATCCCTCCTCGTTTGTCATAAAAGTTCTGCCTCTCAGCGCACGCGCGCGCGCGTATTCCTCAATCTGTGTGCACTAACAGGCCCAGCCACCTCAGACGCACGCTGCTGCATGCAAACCGCCAAGCTGGACGCGGAACCAGCCGCCTCGCTGCCAGTCTGCGCGGCGGCTTTTCCGCAATCTATTACACACTCGTTTTTCTTTACTTAGCTGCTTTTTTCTTGCCATAATACAAATTCTAACAGTCTATTCGGTAGGACTATCAGCTGTGTATCCACCTGACTTCTCCACAACGCAACTGATGGTCCCAACCTCATTTATAAGCCAAGAAATCCCACTTATTAAGCCTGAAAGGGCACACCTGTGAAGTCAAGACCATTTCAGTTGACTACCTCTTGAAGCTCATCAAGAGAATGCCAAGAGTGTGCAAAGCAGTAATCAAAGCAAAAGGTGGCTACTTTGAAGAAACTAGAATATGACATATTTTCAGTTGTTTCACATCTTTTGGTTATGTACTATACTTCTACATGTGTTAATTCATAGTATGGATGCCTTCAGTGTGAATCTACAATGTTCATAGTCATGAAAATAAAGAAAACTCTTTGAATGAGGTGTGTCCAAACTTTTGGTCTGTACTGTATATACATGCATGTTTATACATGCATGTTCCTACATGTCTATATATATATACAGTGGGTTGCAAAAGTATTCGGCCCCCTTAAAGTTTTCCACATTTTGTCACATTACTGCCACAAACATGAATCAATGTTATTGAAATTCCACATGAAAGACCAATACAAAGTGGTGTACATGTAAGAAGTGGATCGAAAATCATACATCATTCCAAACATTTTTTACAAATAAATAACTGCAAAGTGGGGTGTGCGTAATTATTCGGCGCCCTGAGTGTATGTGTATATATATATATATATATATATATATATATATATATATATATATATATATATATATATATATATATATATATATATACATACATACACAGAGACACACACACACACACACAGAGACACACACACACACACACACACACACACACACACACATAGGTACATGTATGCATATGCTTGTATATGCATGTATGTACATGTATGTATATGCATGTATGTGCATGCATGTACATACATACATACATGTACATACATACATACATTCATGCATGTACATACATGTACGTACATGTTTGTACGTACATACATGTACGTACATGCATGTACATGCATGTATGTATGTACGTACGTGCATGTATGTACGTACGTACGTACGTACGTACATGTATGTACGTGTATGTACATACGCGTATGTATATATGTACGTGTATGTATGTACATGTATGTTTGTATGTATGTACGTGTATGTATGTACATGTATGTAGGTATGTTTATGTATGTACATGTATGTATGTATGTGTATGTATGTACATGTATGTACGTCTGTATGTGTATGTATGTACATGTATGTACATGTTTGTATGTACATATAGAGTATATATAGAGAGAGTTTAGCCTCATTTGTCTCTAATCACAAGTTTGATCTCTCCCCTGTGTTACCTGACTGCCATGGCAGAGATGACAAAAAAGCTTATTTGAAAGCACATGATGGTCACAATTTAGCCATTTGGTTCCCAACTGCTTCTGAGCTAAGTGCTTCTGCCATACTGTTACCAATTTTTGCCCTGATTTTGACTACTTTCTGCCTGCCACCTGCACCGAACTCTGCCCTGAAATTAAATACTATCTTATTTGTACAGTTTCAAAATTTCAAAAAGCGTCTTCATAAATTGAATTAATTCACAAAATTTGTGTTCTAGTCTTTTATTTATATGCAGAATGACCAACAGGCTTTTATTCTGTCATATTTTGGTAAATTATGACTTAAGAATTGGAGGCTGAAAATTCTAGAAAAAAATTCCTGCTTGAAGGAGGAAGTGCATGTAGTGAGGCTTGCAACGCGTCCAATAGGACGCGTGCAAGCTGTTTTGAGCGCAAGCTATACAATGGACATATGGGTAAATAACCACCATGCGTTGCATTAGGGGCACGTTATGCGACCTTAACGTCCCCTGAAACGCAACGTCCTGATGTGAAAGAGGCCTTAGTTCAAAGCTGCCTTTACATCTCTTAGGGCTCTTTCACATTAGGGCAGACTTTGTGCGTTAATGCAAATGGAAGCCATTTGCGTTAACCAAGGTAAGATAAAAGTCCATAGACTTTCATTTTACCTTTCACACTCGAAGCTGCGTTTCGATGCGTTGCGGTTCCGACGCACCTGGGCGCAGTTTTTCCTCCAACGCACCCGCGAGCCGGCGTTTTCCGTCGGGTTTAATTACCAGCTACCGCCGCTGATTGCGTCGCACTGCAGATACCCGACGACATGCCGCAGGCAGACAACGCGTGCAGTAGAACGGCTCCTGTTTGCGTTGTCTGATGTGAAAGAGCCCTTAGCTGTAATTTCCTTAGTTTCAATCTAAAAGGTACATGTAAGAGTACATGTTACTTCAGCACCAGGCAGTTCAGCACAGGGTGAGCCAAATGACGGCTCTCCCTCCTGCCACTAAAATCCCCGGCGGCGTTAAAATACTGTTATCCCTCTGAGTTGTAGCAAGTCAGAGGGAGGTGTAATTCGAGGTCTGGCAATTACTGGATCCCTGAATTACCGTTACATAGTATTAGTATTGCTGCTATGGTGGTGCCCCGCTTTGGCACTGAGCACCAGGTGCCGAAATAAACTGCTTCACTTTTGAAATATCCCTATTCTTTTTCTTTATTGTGCATAGGTAAAAAATAATCTTCTCCAAAAGTCCATAGTCCTAAAATAACTTTTTGGAATAACAAAAGTAATTTTTCTCAACTGCCATATTATCAGCAAAATAAGATGAAAATGACAGTTCTTATTTGTCATTTTTATCTATGCACAGTCTAAATTAAATGCTTGTACGGATATATTCTACTTTATTCAGTTTTTAATATACTGTAAATGAATTGTACTTACCAATTTGATAAAGTCCTATCCAATCAGTGGGATCCACTTCTTCCTTTATATCCCAGAAGATAATAAGTTCTTGTGAGTGACCAAGTATATACTCATACATACTCGCTGTCAGACTGGAACGACTGTCAAAGTTCACCAAGTCTGTGTCACTGTTGGATCGTTGTAAGTTCAAGTTCTCTGTCATTGTACTTTCAGATGCATAACTTTGCAGATTCTCGGGACTCAGTGTATAACGTAACTGGTGGTTACGTTGTCGTACGAAACATTGTTCCTGAGCAGAATTGGCCATGATTTGTAGATGACTCTGAAATTTGCAAAATAAGTAAAGGTTAAAATGAAAGTTAAAAGGCTATGAAACTATAAAACAAAATGAACATACTGTTAATTGCATTTATGCTACTGTTAAAATACTTAGTTTTCTAATTACAGTATCTAATGAATATATTTTTAAATAGCTGAAATAATGTTTTTTGTTTTTTTTTTTGCTTTTCAGACTTAGGGCTCTTTCACACAGACAGCTGACATGGTTTACTGCCTGTCAACCAGGAGTGTCTGGGCCAGGCAGTTGTCCCATGCATGTACATCACAGCTGGGGGCTTTTTTTTTACTGAGAGTATCCGTACCGAGTAAAACGCTCACGTATGTAGTTTTAAATGCTCTCATTGGCCTGAATCATAAAGCGGTTGGAAGGTGCTCCCGCCTGGCAATTGATTGCTTGAACAACGTGGTAAATGCTCCGTTTTGCCATCCGTCTGAAAGAGCCTTCAAGCTTCTTAAGTTTGTAGCAGTTGTATACACTGTCAAACAAACAATCACTTAAACCCTCTGCACTCAAGGCACTCACAGTAAGCTGGAACAATAGCAACATTAAAAACAACTATGTTGCAAATTTATGAGGAAACAGAAACAGGAATTTAGCATCTAAAATGGGCTGCATGCAAAAGCAATGTGTATTAGACCCTTTCAACAAGGATGAGGTTTCCTGTTATGAAAAGGGTCCCTACTCTATCTATACCAGTCAGCAAGCAAGGAAACATTTCACACTCCTAACCTGGGATTCATACTGTCAGGCACTGTGTCAGGTTCAACCATTCTACCATTCTAGGGAACACATGCATGCACATAAATAAGTCTAAGATCTCCAGGGAGTGACAAGCTGCACTACTTACACCATCAAATAAATGGGCTGTACTGGCATAGAGGACATGAAAGCTACAGCCCTCAGCCAGACCACAATGGCAAACATAAAAAAACAAGGAACACCAAGAGCCCCAACAGTGTAATATGTACTGGTAAATGGTTACTAGATAGAGTAAATATTAATACTCACAAACCAGGGTTACCATTAGGCAACCACTGTAAAAGCAGGTGGGGAGATTTTCCTGACCCCACTCAGGAATAAGAAGTTGCTCTCTGTAGATGAGAGAAAGGGGGTTCAACCCCCCACCCAGGGTAGACTTAATGTTATGCAGGAGAACAGAGGCCCCAAAAGGACAAAAGGAAGCTAAATTAGCTTAAAAAAACAAATTCTTGGTAAATAGAGGAGGTAGTGGTGGACTTCCCTCCTCCAAGTAGACACACAACGACTGTAGTAAAGACAGTCAATATATTTTATTTATGAACTCCAAATATGCAACACATTTCGCAGGTTTGATCCCGCTTCATCAGACAATAACAACGGAGCAATAGCATATGTGGTCAGTAGAAGAGCCAAGCACTTCACCCCCAAAGGTTTTTACCCTAACAGACCAGGGCAATTTTCACCTGTCAACGCTCTTCTCTTTCATTTTAACAAAATGATCTATACCTTATTTTTTTCACCTCAAATTAGGCAATTGGGTAATATTTGTTTTCAGGAATTATTTTACTTTCTATGCATTTTAAAGAGAAAAAGAAGGGAAAAAAATTTAAAAATACACAACTTCTCCAATTCCATTCCCTATAGTTTTAAAATAAAGAATGCTACCGTACATAAAACGCACACATTTTATCTGCCTATTTGTCCTGGTTATCACAAGATTTGAATTATGTCCCTAGTACAAAGTATAGTGGCAATATATTACTTGGAAATAAAGGTGTATTTTTTTCTATGGTGTAGTTTTTGTTTTCTCATTGCACACTACCAATGATTACAAGCCTTTTTTTTTTTTTTTTTTAGCAAAAATAAGAATAATACACTCTCATGGCATACATATTTAAAAAAGTAACTATTTATGTACTCTCTTTTCAATTTTGTCACTTTTGGGTTTTTTTTTACAAGGGTTTTATTTTGGTACAAAGTATATGAAAATAACAATTATAATGCTTCTCATTCAGTTTGCAGCTAAAGAAAATTCAAATGTCATAGGCCTTAGATCTCAAACACTCCAAATTCTATTTTCTCGCTTGTCACAATTAAAATGATACCCTATATACATACAATACACTGTTAACCATAAACAGCACCAATTGATTTTTCAAGGCTATTTTTTGCACCAAAAGTAATACAGTTATTGGCCTCAATTCACCAAGATCATGCTGGTGATAATAAGGCAAGAGAAAACTTACCACCACACATTGATAGGTACTTTCAGTGTTCATTCACTAAAGCAGCCTGCCTTATTAGGGTGTAGAGATAGGTTTTTACAGTGAGAGAGTTATCTTATCACTTCTGTCCTTGAGTTACCTCCTCTGTAGTTATTTTCACATGGAATTAATCAACAGCTTGTCTTTTAAGGTACATACATACATGGATTTTTCCAAACGTCCGGTCGTTTGGAGGTCAAATCAGGCGTGTGTACGAGCCTTAACTTTAGAATTCTGTAGTTATTTTAGTTATTTTAAGGATTGAAACATTAACTTTAGAGATCTCTCCTTAACTTAAAGACAAAAGAGTTAACTTTAGGTTTGCCTGAGGTAAATTTTTTTGTGACTACTACATGCCTTATCACCATGGTGATAACACTAGAAACAGCTCAAAAACGTTATTTTAGACAGGAGATGAGCTTAGTGAATTGAGGCCTTTCTTTCTTATCAAAGCCCATGAGTGTCTGAACAGTCAGGAAAAGCCTTAAATGTCACCATTCTGAAAACTAGAGACGCAGGCCTACTCAGATATACATATTTTTAACATTTGTGTCCCTTATCACTGTTAAAATCATAACCTATATACATAATCAGTTAGGGTTTTGGGAACATGGCAGACTGTGAACTACCAGTAGCACTAAAGGCCATTTTTTTTCACCAAATGTAACAATGTTATTCTTTTTTCTTAAAGAGTAACTGTCAGGCTGCAAAAGCTAATTTAAACCTCTATTCTCCTGTGTTAAACAGTTTAGAAGGAAGCCAAAAAGGCAATACTGAAGTTAAAAATCTCTCTTACTTTTGATGTGTGCTCAACAGCAAGGCTGTTATTCCCAAGCTCTTAAAAGGATGAGAGGCCGCATAACATACTGCAAAGCATTCTGGGGCTACTTCTCCCCACCTTGGGTCCTCCCCTCGGCTGCTAGTGAGAAGTTACAGGCTCATATTACAGCAGCTTGTAATGCAGCCCAGCTCACAGCACTGAAAAATCACAGGGCAGAGTATACTGCATGAGTCCGCTATTGTTACTAGCCACATGGCTAATTAATATTCACTGCACAGTAGTGTTGTCCATTACGATCTTTTTTGTGAGTGGAATCATCAGGAAGCAGGGAGGACATGACAACACAATTGGCTTCATAGGAGACAGACAAACATGGAACCTGCCATGAGCTGTCAGGAGCATCATTCTCTGCAAATACTATATAAAAATTCTGTGAAATCCAAACGTGGACAGTGAAATGCATATGCAATGTAAGTACAGCCAATATTTAGCTACTGATATATGTGTTTTTTTTCTCTGAGACCTTATACCTAACAGCTCCTCTTTAAAGGCCCTGGAGTTACAGAACATTTGATACATGTTTGACTAACATGCTCAGCTTTTATGAGGTAGTGAATGCTAATATGGATATTGAGAATGCTGTAAATGTGATATACTCGGACTTTGCAAAGGCCTTCGACACTGTTCCCCACAAAAGTCTGGTGCAAAAGTTGAGGATGCAAGGACTGGGGAAGAGTCTGTGTGCATGGATAGGGAACTGGCTAATGGACAGAAAACAAAGAGTTGTGGTCAATGGACCGTACTCAAAATGGGAGACTTTTAGCAGTGGGGTACCACAGGGATCTGTTCTGGGTCCAGTGCTCTTCAATTTATTTATTAATGACCTAGTAGATGCAGTAGTGAGCAATGTTGCTATTTTTGCAGATGATACAAAATTGTGCAGAATCATCAACTCTCAGGAAGATAGTGTCATATTGCAACAGGATCTGGATAAGATGGCTATATGGGCACATACATGGCAGATGAAATTCAATGTTGAAAAATGTAAAGTCATGCATTTTGGTCGTACCAATGGTCTAGCACCATACAAAATAAATGGGATACAGTTGGGGACATCAAACTTGGAGAAGGACTTAGGAGTACTCATCGACAACAAGTTAAATAATCGTACTCAATGCCAAGCCGCTGCAGCTAAAGCTAACAAAATTTTGGGATGCATTAAAAGGGAAATAAAAACTCGAGATGCTGGAATATGGAATTCAGTTCTGGGCACCACATTACAAAAAAGATATTGCAGTTTTAGAACAGGTGCAGAGACGAGCAACAAAATTGATACGTGGGATGGAAGGTCTCACTTACCAAGAAAGGTTAGATAAACTGGGTTTATTTAGTCTAGAGAAAAGACGCCTTAGAGGGGATCTAATTAACATGTATAAATACATCAGAGGGCAATATAATAGCTTGGCGGATGAGCTTTTTGTCCCTAGGCCTTCTCAAAGGACTAGAGGACATGATCTGCGCATGGAGGAAAAACGTTTTAGCCATTTATTTAGGAAAGGGTTCTTTACAGTAAGAGTGTTAAGATGTGGAATGCATTGCCACAGGAAGTCATTATGGCAAACGCTATACCTGCATTTAAAAGGGGCTTAGATGCTTTCCTTGTGTTGAAAGACATCCATGGCTACAATTACTAGGTAATGCCTAATGATGTTGATCCAGGGATTTTATCTGATTGCTATCTGGAGTCGGGAAGGAATTTTTCCCTTTTGGGGCTAATTGGACCATGTCTTGTAAAGGTTTTTTCGCCTTACTCTGGATCAACCGGGATATGTGAGGGAGCAGGCTGGTGTTGTACTTTATACTGGTTGAACTTGATGGACATATGTCTTTTTTCAACCAAAATAACTATGTAACTATGTAATAAACGTTCTGAAAACTAGAATGGGATCATCCCCCGGGAGCATTCTGCGCTTGTGCAGTACAATATTTTCTCCTACTGCGCATGCGCAAGATGCTACTGGAGGCGGGAGCATGATCGAGGATGCGAGCGGCCAGGACCGTGTAGGCGCTGGCGACTGGCTCTGTCCCCGGAATCGAAACTAAGCCACTGCGGTGGACCAGAGAATTGCTCCAGAACGTTGTGGGTACAGGGCGGCTGCAGAGGGCTGGTAGAAGTCCCAGGTAAGTGAAACTCTTTTTATTAGTTTGGTTAAGGTTCCCTTTAGGTAGGGAATTCTACAGTGCACACACACGTGATTTTGCACATGTACGAGTACTTTAAGGCTTAGAACACACTTGCAGGGCTGTTTACCCCTGCAATTCCCAGGTCTTTTTTGTTTGCATTTAAGGCAAACGTTTTTCCGTGAATGTTTCCACATTTCTGCGTTTGCAGCGGCAAATACTGTGTGCATCGTGTGGAATAAAAGTAGAAAGTTGTGTGATTTAAAAACACGCAGAAGTTAAGGTTCTGTTTAGGCAGGGAACACACTACAGGCATTAGTGCGCATTTGCCCATGGATGGCAAAACATGCACAATTCTACAGGATATTGAAGTCAATAGCCTGGTGCGGGAAATGAGTGTCATGCTCACGTTTTGTGTTTTTTTCCACGCATTTTAAATTGCACAACTTTCTGTTTTTTTTCTGCACAACGTGTCATTCGCATAATGTACATGCCGTCAGAAATGTGGAAACATTCCCGGAAAAACGTACACACTAAGCACGAACGCAAAAGCCGACGGAGACCCGGGAATCACAGGGGAAAACGGCCCTGCAAGTGTGTACCCTGCCTTAAAGAACAGGTGCGAGGTGAAAAAAAGATCTACTTAACTGGGGCTCCCTCTAGCCCCTGGCAGCCTACCTGTCCCTCGCCGCAGTTTTGCCTGCGTTGCAGATGCTCCTCAGGTCGGCATCCTTTGCGCCTGCGCCACTGCGTGGCCGTGACTCTCGTGACCGCGCTCAAGTGGCCTTGAGCATATTGTACAAGGGCAGAAGTACTGCGCCTGCGCAGAATACTCCAGGCCACATGAGCGATCACAAGCTGCGCGGCCACACGCATGCAGGCACAGAATATGCCGGCCTGGCAAGATCGGTATCTGCATCGGACGGGTTCCTGGGACACCGGAGCTGCGGCGAGGGACAAATAGGCTGCAGGGGTTGAAGGAAGCCCCAGGTTGTGCACATTAGTATGCAGGTGCACGTGCACCCGTGAGTGCGTGCGCATGTGTCCACACGTGTGTGTGCATGAGCGTCAGAAACACTGGACATTTTAAAACGTTCATTGGTCCATTAACAGGGACCAACTGGACACTTTAATACTACTGCTACTGGTCCAGTAGTGGTTAACCTATTCCCACAAAAAAATTGTAGCAGAACAGCATTCAAATAGTTAAACACAGCACTTTGTTCTACAGTGGAAAGCTCCTTCAGCTGGTGATCTGCATCTGAAACGGTGAGAACATTATCTTTTGTTTATATTCCTCTGTTGCTACAATTAGTTACAGCCAGCCACGGAACTGAAACAGAACTGAACTGAGCTGACAAGCAGAGACAGGTGAAAAATGATCACTAGATAGCTGCTGTATTTCCCCTTGTGTCCTAGTATCCACACATTTGTCTCTTTAGTGGAGAGAGACATTCGTAAAATGTGGATAAAAAAGAATAAAATGTTGAACCTCTCTGAGGATGAAATTCTTGCACTCGCTGAGTTACGTAATAATAAGGACATTATTGTTAAGCCCTCGGACAAGGGGGGGAACGTGGTGATTATGTGCCAAAGAATTTTGATTAACAGGGAATGGTACTAGAGAGTCTCTGAATCCAGGGTCATCACGAATCAGCGCATATTGTTTGATCTCATTGAGACTGCAGTAAGTAACTACATGATTACTGTGGAAGTGGGGTCTACTTTAAAAGTGGAGAACCCAGTTGTACCCACTTTTTACGCTTTGCCAAAGGTTCATAAAAATTCGTCTAGACCGCCGGGATGACCCATTGTCTCCGGCAATGGGTCACTAACTGAGAAAATAAGTGTATATGTATGTATAAACATCTGCAGCCGCATGTTCACCGTTTGCGCTCCTATGTTCGGGATACATTGCACCTCTTGGGGATCCTTGAGGGTCTGCAGTTGCCAGTTGATGCTCTTTTGGTGACCCTTGATGTAGAGGCCCTCTACTCCAGTATTCAACAAGGAAGGGGAGTAGAGGTAGTGGGAAAATTTCTCTCAGAAATGGATATTAGCGAGGGACCTCACAATCGGTTTGTCCTTGATCTCCTGACATTTATTTTACAGAACAACATGTGTTTTTGATGGCACCTATTACCTCCAGGTGCAGGGGGCGGCGGTGGGGACAACTTGTGCCCCGTCGCTTGCCAACCTGTACCTGGGGATTGGGAGCGACATTTGTTCAGGAGTGACGCCCTCGTCGTGTACCTGTGCCACATTGTTTCGTGGTACAGGTACATAGACGATGTGCTCATGTTCTGGACAGGTGGCAGAGATCTATTGGATGAGTTTATTACTATCTTAAATCAAAACGATTGGAATCTAAAATTCACGATAGATTGCAATCGATATTCCATACCCTTTCTTGGTTTCATGATTAGAGCCAGTGATGAGGGATTCTTGTCCACCCAATTGTACCGTAAACCGACGGCATTGAACGCATATTTACATGCTAATAGTGCGCACCCAGAACACACGATCCGTGGAATACCCACGGGTTAATATTTAAGGGTGCGCTGGAATTGTACCGACGAGATTACCTTTGAGAAAGAGGCTAAACTATTACACTTCTGTTTTAGGGAGAGAGGATATAAGGATCGATGGCTTAAGAAAGCCTATAAACATGCAAAAACAGCAAATCGTTCTGATTTGCTTGTAAAAAACACTAAGGGCACTAATGACAATAATGTATCACGTGTAATAACTAATTTTAACGACCAAAGTAATGAGGTGGACAGGATACTCCGTCGACACTGGCACATTCTAGTAAATGACAAAACTGTGAGAGATTTTGTATCCCCAGCTCCTCCGGCTGCTTATAGACATAGTAAAACTTAGAGCAACATGCTGACAACAAGCCACTTTTGGGGAAAGGGTGGCCCCCAAAAACACTTTATAGTAACAGGCACATACAGTTGTGGGGGATGTACATATTGCCGCTACCTTCAGGTGGGCAGGTCTGTGATGTTACCCAATGTTCGGAGATGGGAGTTGCAACAGTTTGTGAATTGCAACACCGTGGGTGTCATTTATTTACTCTACTGCAGATGTGGATGCTTCTATGTCAGCAAAACATCACGTGCCTTTAAGGAGAGAATTAAAAAACATGTGGGTGACATCACGGGCTGCAACTTCAAATCCCCCATTTTTATACATGTGCACCTTGAGCACAGGGGTGACCCCAGTTTCATCAAATGTATAGGTCTAGACAGGGTTCATGAACATCCTAGGAGTGGAGTCATAGATAAATCACTGTTGCAATTGTTGGATTTTCAACCTTAGAACAACTGACTCTGAGGGACTTAATGATAGCATCAACTACTGTGTGTTTTTTCCTAGATCAAAATCCATGCTCTGTTGACTTGCTCTTCCTTTCTACACCAGAACACACTTGGATCATTTCTGGGTGTGAATCGTTCCATTCCCCCTCCTGCTGCACTCTCAAATCCATTTTGTTCTGCAGTGGTTGCTTTACTGGCTCCTTTTCTTGCTAATTGGGAGTTCTAGATACTCAGGCCTAGTGCACACCGAAGCGTTTCCGCTGCGGTTTGCGATCTGCTTGCGGGTGCGGATCCGCTAGGGTAATGTATTTCAATGGGCTAGTGCACACCAGAGCGGGAGGCGTTTTGCAGAAACGCATACTCCCGGGCTGCTGCAGATTTTGGACTGCGGATGCGTTTCTGCCTCAATGTTAAGTATAGGAAAACCGCAAACCGCTCTGAAAAACGGCACTTCAGAGCGGTTTGCCAGGCGTTGTTTGTTACAGTAGCTGTTCAGTAACAGCTTTACTGTAACAATACATGAAATCTACTACACCAAAACCGCTACACAAAACCGCAAAACGCTAGCTAAAACGCTGCAGAAAAATAAGAAAAAGTGTTTCAAAATCTGCTAGCATTTTGCGGATCTGCTAGCGGTTTTTGGTGTGCACTAGGCCTCACTCAGTTTTCACGTATATGGAGGGATATTCCTCCACCTCAACTTCATGCCATATGTGGGGTTTGTATTGTGTGGGTTGTCCTTCACGGGCAGGCACTGGGGGTGTGAGGGTGTTTACTGTGCCGGCGCTGTGCCGGTGTGGGTCACTCCACACATCATTATACTTATTTTGCTGTTATGTGAAATAGTTAATCTGCCTATTTTGATATACTTTTGATTTGATATACTCTTGAAATGTGCTATGTTTGTGTAAGCTGGTCCGCCCGCTCTTTGCCCCGACTCCTCCCATGCCCTCGTTGTTGGGTCTGGATCACATTAGGCATCCCTGATAGGTGCTTGCAGCGCTTTCGGGTTTGGCCGCATTGGAGCGCATTTGCGCTCCAGTGACTCGCCGCCTACACGCCTGTGTGGTTGCTTGGCAGGCGTGCGTGATGATGTGGGTGGAGGGGGCGGGAAGTGGATGGACGCGGCACAGATTAAAAGCGCCATTATGGCGTTTTAGATGTTACTACCTACGCTGTCTTGCCTTTGAAAAGGCCGCTAGTGCGGCGAAACATGTCAGGCACTACAGACAGCAAGACTGACAGCGAGACCTCTCCTCTGGGCAAGCTTTGAGCCATTCTGGTCTACATCCTTTCGGTCTGGCATCATTTCTCAGTGGGACCGGTAACTATGCGGCTTGAACAATGACTATTGCATAACTCTGCTTCAAACGGTATATATCCATTTTCTGACAATGCATCAAGGCCTTTCAGTCAGGCTGTCACAAGTACCCTGCAATTGGGGGATAACTGCTGAGACCTAACCGCTTTAACTTAGCTGCTTTAATATATAAGCATGAGTTTGCAGGAGCTGCATTATTGCCTGCTAATGACTGTTGTCCTGCTGGAGAGACCTTCAGTTTTGCTTGCATATCTCATTTTCACTATCCCTGCGATGGTGGGCTTACATACAGTGGACACCTGGCCATCTATGAACTGTTTAAAGATGGAATCTTTGTCTTTTTAAGACTGAACTGCTGACATCACAGCTTCACATCTGCTGCAATACTAATTGCTGTTGCAATACTAACTGCTGCCACTTTTGCTATTTGCTTAACTGGATATATCTACACGGATGCCACTTTACACTCTGCTTTACAGAGTAGGACTCTAATTATGGGTTCTGGGGACTGCAGCCCCATTGCCGCAATTATTAGCTGCCCAGATGGTGATTGGTCGCTGTTTTTAATAGGGGGTTTATATGGATATTTGTGTAACCTATTTATGTCTGTTCTATTATATTATGTGAGCATTAATAAAGCAATTGTGTTTTTTTTTCATGCACTAAAGAGCCAATTCTCTTTTTCTTGTCCTTACATATATTAAAAGCTATGAATAAAATGTAATGAGCAGATAAACTATACTTTGGGACCTTGTAATCTGTAAACAGGCAATATTACTTGTACACAAAAGCAAATATGGTAACTGAATGGGTAATAAAAAGTAGGAAACACATTGTTATTGAATGTTATGTCAGGGTTTTATTCCACTTTAAGTGACATGATGAGACAGACATTTGTGTGTACAGTGGCAAGCACACAAATATTATTATTATTCAGTTTATCATTCAGAGTTAATATTCAGCTATGCAACTAACAGTTTCTCTCCAGTCGAGGATTGGATCCAGTCGCACTGTAGCGTCTGTTACTGATAAGGAATTACAGCCATAAAACACTTTTCTGCCAGAGAACAGGTATTCTGAGAGCAGGGGATAGATTAAAAAAAATTTAACAGTCCATATATTTTAGCTCTCTTAGACACGGGCATGCTGTTATTGAGCTGAGACAAAACAATAAAAGTTGTTAAACCTAACATAAAACTGTGGGATATCTAAAAGTAATTTTAGGATCGGAGGATTTATACAATTGTTTATCTCATCATTAGTTTATTTTCACTTAAGGTTCACTTAAATGTTGCCTTTTCAGTTGCCTTTCCATCTCAGTTTCCAGGCCAGCCAGTGACAGGATCAGCTCTATGAAATAGTCAGCACTATATAAAGCATAACCACTATCCTCCCTCCTCATCATATGTAGCTACTCTGCAATTATAGTGCACACAATTCTTCCTTTGTAGTATACATCCCTAAATCTTAGCTTCCTGTCTGATGTTTTTTTCAAACATCCAACAAAAACGCAGTGTTTTTTTTTCCTCCAAACCTGAAGCTGAGCATAGCAGATATTTTATTGCATTATATTATATGTCGTTATGGCAAACTCTATACCTGCATTTAAAGACATCACGCATCTTTCAACGCAAGGAAAGCATCTAAGCCCCTTAGATGCTTTCCTTGCGTTGAAAGACATCCATGGCTACAATTACTAGGTAATGCCTAATGATGTTGATCCAGGGATTTTATCTGATTGCCATCTGGAGTCGGGAAGGAATTTTTCCCTTTTGGGGCTAATTGGACCATGCCTTGTAAGGGTTTTTTCGCATTCCTCTGGATCAACAGGGATATGTGAGGGAGCAGGCTGGAGTTGTACTTTGTACTGGTTGAACTCGATGGACGTATGTCTTTTTTCAACCAAAATAACTATGTAACGATGTAACTATATATTGCATTACATTATAGAATGATAAAATATACAACTTTTCCTGTTATGAAGTAATTATATTAGTTTTTGTTGATATATGCAAATCAGAAAACAGTAATAGTATCTGATAAACATTCTTCCAATATATCAAAATGCTAAATGTGAAAGACAAGAAGTGTTGCTAGGTCCCGATAAGATCTGGGCCTACCTAGGCAAGCCACATTAGGAAATCTTGCAAACAGTTCTTGCTGTATTCACAGTGCACCACAGCAAATGGAAGGAATGCTTAAATAATAGGCATATGATTTGTATTGCAAGCGACAATCTTGCGTGTTTCAGTCTCTGAAATCACATACCACACTTGCTGTAGCAACAAAAATTAACTTCATGTATGAAAAATGAGGTCAAAGATTTTTTTCATTTATTTTATAGTGCAAAGCAGCAAATCATATTTTTAGTTTAGTTTGCAGATGCAGATGGCAAGAAGAACACTTGACAAAAGCTAATAGTTTTCTATGAAGCATGTTTTTTTTAAACATTATACCCAACATGCCTGATCTTTCACTTGTAAAGCACACATCAGTGATCCCCACGGCAAAGCATCACTTATTCTGCACAGGATAAAAGAGCATAGGAGAATATGGAATATGTCCAGTGTCACACAGACAACAGAATGAGAGGTAAATTACTGCTATAAGCCATTTAATCACAATTATTTTCTGTGGCAAATGCTTTACTGTTGGGGTAACAGCCAGCTACAAATCTAATAGCGGCAATTTGTATTTGAAGCTGAATCACCTGGCGACTCTCACCATGGAGCGGTCATAACAAACAAAAAAAGACAGCATAAACAGTAAGGCTTCAATAGCTGCATGCTTACATATTTCTCTATGAGTAGTGAATCCTAGCCAGTCACATTATTCCCCAACCTGCCGCCATCTCATTTCATCCTCCAAACTTTGGAATGCAGAGGTCAGACCATGGTCACATTAGAGGAAGATTTCCAAAAACCTCTGCAAACCTGCTGCTGTGTGGGACCTGCTTGGGCTCAGAGTAGAATTACTGTAAGATGAAGCCAGCATAGAGAATTACGTAAACCAGCAGCTAATACAGCCTGTTTATTTCAAGAAAGTTCAGTTCCAATTTTAGGGGGTATAAAGGCCAGGTATTGAAGTGATTAAATAATGACTCAGAGGAAGCTATGGGCGTAAACACTGGCACAAGTCAAACAACACAAGATACACTTCAGTACAGTAAGCAGCAGCAATACTTAAATATGGGAAACCATAAACCACAGGACGGAAAGAAATCTGCAGGAGGTATAACAACAAAGCCACAGGAGGGAAACAATGAAACCACAGGACCATTGTGAACAAATAAGCTGAAAGGTTACAGGTTATTTCAGTGCTACAGGAAAGGAGAAGCCTTAACAGATGGAGAATAAATATTCCTCAAAAAAAAAAAAAAAAAGGCAAGAAAGCAATTTTACAATGATGTTCAAAAGTAAAACATTAAGGAATTTAGTTGTAAGACATATATTGGAAAAACACGACACGTATTTTCTTTTTTGCATCGAAAATGATTTTTTGCTTTGTATAAAGGATAAACAAGTTGGAACAATGCTACCCTTAACCATCGTTACTCAATTGCTAGGGCGACATTACAGGGAACCACCTTTACACGCTATAGCCAAGCAGCATATACCGCCAATAATAAACACAGTCTCTGTCAGGTGCCTGGGGAGTAGATATTATACAGACTGTCCATAACAATAACAGTATTACACTTGTGCTATGGGAAAATGGGATACATCATTCTGAAAGGTGCCCATTAACAGTACAATTTTTTCATCAGACACAATCTTTCCATGTGATTTGAACAATCGTAACTAATCAGAAGGCAATTATCGACTGTTCCCATTAACGGAACAATTTAAGAAGGTTTTACATTCCGATTTGATCATAATTTTTACCTTTCCCAATCAATCAAAGAATCATATCACATCAATTTGCACCACAAACAGTGCAGTTTTCTATACAATTCGATCATAAAAAGTGTTTTAAAAGACCAAATCTGAAGGAAAAATTGTACTATTAATGAGCACCTTAAAGGAATACTTAAGTCTAAAAAAAAAAATGATATTTACTCACCTGGGGCATCCCTCAGCCCCCTGAAGCTGTATGGTGCCCTCGCAGCCCCACTCCGATCGTCCTGTCCCCGCCGGCGGCTACTTCTAGGTTCAGCGACAGCCGCCGACAGGCTGGGAACGCGGGTGATTTTCCGCGTTCCCAGCCGCTATATCACCCTCTATGCTGCTATAGCGTATAACATATATGCTATAGCAGCATAGAGGGTGATATAGCGGCTGGGAACGCGGAAAATCACCCGCGTTTCCAGCCTGTCGCCGAACCCGGAAGTAGCCGCCGGCGGGGACAAGACAATCGGAGCGGGGCTGCGAGGGCACCATACAGCTTCAGGGGGCTGAGGGATGCCCCAGGTGAGTAAATATCATTTTTTTTTTTAGACTTAAGTATTCCTTTAAGAAAAAAGATAGCTTACTGGATGGAGAACAAGAGGCAAACAGCATTGTAAATTGTTTTAGCATCAGAAACCAATAAACACAGATGCCTGTCTTAAACCCAAGGTAGGTAGTGGCAGTTGGTGGAGGCTCACCGTGGATAGCAATAGAGCCTATGTTATTTTGCTTAGAGGACAAACTAACCAAGGATACCAGATTTGATTAAATTGACAAGGTGTATTGCTCAAGAAGAATACAATTTTCTCAAAAAATATATGTCCTGGATTCGTTGCATTGCCTTGTCTCCAGAAGGAAAAGTCGACCTCTGTGTGATTTTTTTTTTTATTCTTGGGGGGAGGGGGTTGGGTCTGTATTTATGTTCAATATTTTAGTCTTTTCTTCATAACATTTGAAGCTTGAGAAGTAGCAAATATAAATCATCCATTGTTAATATTAAAGAGGGGAGTGATGTGTGAGACTGGGGGCCATATCCAATTCAAGGTGATAAGTAGCTTCCAGATGCGCGCTTCTTATCGCCTTGACATTGTGCAAGGATCACCGGCAAATCCTATTGCCGGTTTCTTTCACGTGATGGATGATCATTAGGGAGCATTACTCAGGTAAAAGCCTGAGCGATGCTCCCTTTTTCCAGGCGATGGGGAGCAAGGTTTTACCCTGTGGTGCTGTCCTTCATCACCACGGCCTCGCTCCCCAGAGATGTGCGCGCACCCGATGAACATCTTCTGCCACTGCATCTGGGGGTCTCCTTTAATAAGGAGACCCCCAGAGCTTCCCGCTGGACCGTCACACATTTGCAAAGTCCCCCGCAACTGCAGCCGTCATCTGCCAGCCTCTCGCTGCAAGTCTCCCAACACTGTAATTACAGTGTATGTGTTGTTGTAATTAGCCCCAGTAAAGCATCTTTGAAGCTACCACTGGGGACCCATAGGTCCACTGTCTGAGCCAATGAAAATGGTCCAGACAGTGGACCAATAGGGAGTCCCGGCGGGAGCTTCAAAGATGCTTTACTGGGGCTAAAATACACAGTTATTACAGTGACACATACACTGTAATTACAAATGGGCATTTGCGGTGAGTGATTAGCAGCGGCATGTCAATTACTGGTTGGTGACCCCGGTGCAGCTGTGGAGGGCTTGCAAAATGTGAGGCGTCCTGACTGGAAACTCTAGGGGTTTCCCCCAGATGCAGCAGCAATGATGTGCGTTAGCTGGTTTAGACCTGCTCTTTGCAGGTCTAAGCTGAAGCTCATGTCTGTCGGGGAGCTTCGCTTCCTGGCAGCATGAAAAATGCAATTGGATCGAGTGTAAAGAACTCGCTGGGTGATGATAATATCACCCAAGCAAGTTCTTCGACGCCCAGGGGGTGTAAAATTAAATTGGATTAGGTAATGGGAGCATCGCCTACAGGTAATTTAAGAACTCACCAGCAGTTAGCGCTGGCGAGTTCAGCAATAGGATTATTATTATTATTATTGATTTATAAAGCACCAACATATTCCGTGGCACTGTACAATGTAAGAAACGAACATGGGGTACATAATAACACAGACAATGGTGTACACCAACATACAAAATACATAATTGGTGACAAAGAACAAAATCAATACAAAATCGGAATTGGTAATGACAGTGATACAAGTAACATAATGAATAAAATGTATAATAAATTCTAGGACACAAAAGGGGGAGATTAAAAGGTCCTAGGAGATTAAAGGGTCATCTTTGTATTGCATTACATTTATGTGCTCTCTAGTCTAGTGCTATGTTCAATACTGGACCTTGATGATATCTTCAGAGATAATTTTGGCAAAGGAGTTTGAATATAATACTTTAGGTAAACTGATGAAGGGCCCATTATGTCCATAACTGAGTAGAACCTGAAACACATTTTTCCATTTAACAAAAAAATAAGTAAATACAGTAAATACAATTCTGTATTTATGTATTAACTTGTTGACCAAGCTGCCTCTCTGTATTTCAGGCAGAAAAAGTATAATTGCAGCTGATTCGTCATGAAGTGCTGGCTTCGGTTAAAAGTGCCTGGAACTATGGGCTCAACAGCAGACCTATCAGTGGCTTTATTTAAAACAAAGTGTTCCTGTTCAGTAAGTCAGTACCTATTCAGTAAAGATTCCTTGGGCAAGACTCGCTAACACTGCAGGGTGGCCTATTGAGCACTCCCTTAGTGGCTGCAGCTCTCAAGTGCTTTGAGTCCGACAGGAGAAAAGCGCTATATAAATGTTGGCATTATTATTACAAGTAACAGGCAGTAATAGTGGTGGCAGCATCAGCCACCTTGGCTGTTTAAAGGGTCAGGGATGGCACTTGCCTGCTTATAGACCCTTCCTGGCACACATTGAGGACTTCATCCATGGGTCTGTGAATGTGTGTAGCAACACTATTGTGCAGCTGTGGGCAAAGGTTTCAGTGAGCACAGAGCAGATGTTGCAAGCCGGTGTTGAGGAGGAGACGATGACTTAAATATGATCTGGCCTCTACTATGCTGTTATTGTGGAAGATGATAGGAGCCCCAGAGCAGAATGGCATCAGGACAGTACAATGTCCATAGAGGTGCAAGGACAGAGATAGCTCTGACATGTGTCTAATTAAAAGTAATTAAAACTACATTGGCCCGCTGTTGAGCCCACTGTTTTCAGGCACTTTGAAAGGAAGCCAGCATTGTCATCATGGATGGAACAGAGCAGCAGTGTATACAGAGAGGCCTGGAATACAGAGAGGCCTGTTAGATGGCCTAATATGTAAGTACCTAATATTCTTTCTGTGAACCAAAGCCTAGCAAAAAAAACAGTGTTTATAACTGTTTCTGAAGTAATGCTGATATCATCTGGGCTTTATCTTTAAAGTACAAAGCCTATTTCATCTGTATTCTTTTAATGAGTAATGATCACATATAATGTAGTGGCAACTATTTTTGTGAGTAATTTAAAATTTCTGTTGATGGAAGAATCAGGGGCACCTCCTCCCTACCCAATATTTCACAGTCCCACATTATGCGGAGGCCAGTCATAAAAAAAATAGTAATAGCTTTTTACCCAAATTTCATGCAGGAGAGCAACCCAGAACTGATATTCTCAGAGTAAGGGCTTTCTTCACAAGTGCTTCACTTTGGTTGCTGGACTAGAAACCTGGCTTTCTGAGTATACTTCTCTTTATTTTACATATCCACCTACTTCAACAGACTACACTATCTAGTGCTTTCGTTCTCTCTGTATCTTTTGTCTGCCTGGATAGGCATTTGTGCTTATCATCTCATCAACTTCTCCATCCTAATGTTTGAAGAAGAGTCAACACGGCCTATGATGAAAAGTACACCATCCGTGTGAAGCACGGAGGTGGATCTCTACTCTTCTGGGAAGATGCTGAGAGAAAATTTTATAACACATTTGTAAAAGACCAAGCTTTGGAGCTTTGGAAGATAATGTGAATTTACTAACTTTTATAACATCCTCTTCTGAGAAGAACAAGTTCAAGTATTCTAACTAAAGGGAGAGATTCTGCATAGTTGTGTTATATAATGTCTCTACAAAATGTAACATGGTAAAGTTCTGCTCTTAATTCCTTGAGTTTGGTATAAATTGATTGAAAAAAAAATAATAAAAAAATTAAAAGTTTGCTTTCTCTTCGAAACACCATAACAATTCTCAAAAAACAAGTCAGACTACAATAAGCATCCACCTAACATTTTGTGACAGTTGTGTTTAACTTTCTCAAAACAGGTAAAAAAAACAAAAAAAACCCACAATTTGATTATCCTTCATAAACACATTCATTGTGACAGTTTTGCCCTTTCGCCATTTCACTCCCAACAACCTATGCTACCGAACTACTTACCCTCACCCGTTCCTTATGGTGTCGTCCTTCCTTAACACTCATGGGGCGATATGCAATTCACTTTTCTCCTACGTGATATTTTAAAACTTGTCAATAAAATCCCTTTTAAACCACCAGCAAGCAAAGAAATACTCAAAATAATTTTGATAGCACTTTTTACCTACTTTTTGATACATTCTTCCATTGCAAAATGCTAAAAAGTTATTTTAAATCAAAGATGAACATTTTTCTCCTAGGAGAAAACTCAGGTGAAAAAGAGAATTGCATATGGCCCATTATTTGTTAAAGAGAATCTGTATTGTTAAAATCGCACAAAAGTAAACATACCAGTGCGTTAGGGGACATCTCCTATTACCCTCTGTCACAATTTCGCCGCTCCTCACCGCATTAAAAGGGGTTAAAAACAGTTTTAAAAAGTTTGTTTATAAACAAACAAAATGGCCACCAAAACAGGAAGTAGGTTGATGTACAGTATGTCCACACATAGAAAATACTTTTATACACAAGCAGGCTGTATACAGCCTTCCTTTTGAATCTCAAGAGATAATTTGTGTGTTTCTTTCCCCCTGCAGCTATCTTCCACTGAAGTGTCAGGCTGTTTCTTCCTGCAGAGTGCAGACAGCTCTGCCTGTATGTAATTCCTCAGTATGTGAAAGCCCAGCCAGCTCAGAGGAGGATTTATCCAGCTTGTAAAAGATAAGAGAGAAGCTGCCGTAATCTAAATAATACACAGGCAGTGTGCAGAGAGGGGCCTGGAGGGGGGAGATGCATCACAGAACCACAACACTGAAGAACTTGGCAGCCTTCCAGACACAGGCTGACAAGTCTGACAAGAGAGAGATAAGTTGATTTATTACAGAGATGGTGATAGTAGAACGTGCTGCAGTAAGCCAGAACACATTAGAATAGCTTTTGGAACTTGTAGGATGATAAAAAACAGAATGTAATTTTTGTTACGGAGTCTCTTTAAATAACTGTGATCAGCAAACTATCAAAAGCAGTGTTCTCCCCAGAGCCTATTACCCGGGCGGAGCGCCCACCAGATCTCTGTCCCCGCCCGGCTGCTGTGATTGGCCGCTTTCTGCATCATTAATTCTTTCCTCCGCACGATAGACATGACAGCTTGGAACGCAAGCAGAGACACCATCTCCGCCCTCCTCCTCAGCTCCTTCCTTCCTATCAGCAGCGTGGAAGGGCGGGGAAATCTCATAGCAGAGAGAGGAACAGGCAGACCGCGGGAACTTTCAGCTGGAGTCCGCACTGAAAATGTGCGTTTGATTTGTTATCTTTTGGTGAGTCACTCCCGCTGGCTACTACAGTGGACAGACGCTCTTCTCTTCCTCTCCCTGTCAGAGCAGCATGTACAATGCCCCCTTCCCCAGGTCCTTCAGGTCACAAGAATGTCGGAGACCTCAAAGAAGTGTGGCACATTAACATATCAGCATGTTTCTTTATTCTGGAGCATTCGGTGAGAGAGATAAGTGGTTTACAAAGGCTGTAAAAGGCAGCTTTCATTCTGCCTCCTGTGTCTCTGCACTTTATCACAAGCTGACACTTGGTTTGCTAGCTATTAACCCCAAATTGTTCAGTTCAGTTCCATCACTGTATTATCTAGCTTTCAGTATGGGCAATGGCAAAAAGTTTAGTTCAGCATTTTACATCAAGTTTAGCCTTTTTTTTTTTGTCTCAGCAGTTAGTTATTTAGGTTGAGAAAGACATACATCCATTGAGCTCAGACAGACTACTTGTATGTTCACAAATCACTGTGCTGTACAGAACAACTGTAGTGAGAGGTATAAGGAGGCTGCCATCTTTATTTACCCGACAACCTCGCTGAGCCTTTGCCTATAATACTTTTAGCCATAGCCCCTGAACAAGCATGCAGCAGATCAGGTGTTTCTGACATTGTTGTCAGATCTGACAAGATTAGCTGCATGCCTGTTTCTTGTCTGATTGAGACACTACTGCAGCCAAGTAGATCAGCAGGGCTGCCATGCAATGTGTATTGTTTAAAAGGAAATAAATATAGCAGCCTCCATATTCTTCTCACTTCAGTTCCCCTTTAAACTAGCATGGCTTTTGCAAAGTCTTCGCTGGAGTTCTCACCACTCATGTCGCCTGCCCGTGTGATCAGCTTTAAGTCAGCACTCCACTGCAACTAGTGTGTGCAGCAGCAGGAGTAACATACATTGCATGCAGGGATGGTGAATGGTGTCAGGTCATATATGTGATGATGGGGCTATGGTACTAAGGCCCCATTCACACAGGTGCTTCTCAGGGAATCCTTAGAGCTTTGCTGAACGCCAGCGAACAGAGAATCGCTATGACAAAGCTGCCCTATGGTGGCATTCACACTGCAGTTGCGATTTGTATGAAAATCAGAAATGCACTGCATACAGCATTTTGTGAGTATTCGCAATGCGATTTTTGTTTCTTGAACAAGTTATCGTCCCACCCAGTAGCACTCAGTGTAATGCTGACCTCTCCCCAGCCAGTGCGATTCCCCAGCCAGTATGACCCTCACTCTCCTTTCAGCGTTTCCTTACTTTCTGACCCAGCAGCACCCTGCGTAACCTTTCTTCCCCACCCGGCTACTTTTTCATGCCACTCGGCTGGAAAATATTTCTGGGGAGAACACTGAAAAGGTCAGTCAAAATGCAGTCTTCCTAGTAAAGCTGGTCATTTTCCCAAGCACTATATCATATACCATGATTTATATTGGAACGGCTGTATAAGGGTGCATATTTCATAATTTAAGGATTTAGTTGAGAATTTAGTTTTCATTTATTCAAAAACTGTCTCCCGTTTTACTCTTTGTTTAACAAAGTACATCTAATATCTCCAACATAAACAGTTGTATAATTTCCTCAGTTAAATCAAGTATGTTTGGACAAGTAGGATATATTATTCTGTTATCAAAAGTTTTCTTAGCTTCTAGTATAATTATATCCTCTAGTGTAAATAGTTTAATCAATTTCCCCCTTATCTTTTGTTACCATATATTAAAAAAGCAGGGGTCTCGATAAACATTTCTAAACATTTTAAAGATAGATTTAGGGTTAGGTGTCATGCCACCCGAGGAGTGTGTAAGGCGATGGAAATGGGACCCCTTTTTATGTGTCATGTTTGCATTGTAGTGGTGTGAGTGCTTTTCTTAACAAGTGAAAAATATTTCTGCTCTAGCCATAAATGTTTATATTCAACTTCCTAGGATCAGGTCAAAGTCTTTCAGCTAATGAATCTATCTCAGTATGCTCACAGTGATTTTGCGTTCTTCAGCCTTATGTGTGCAATCTGATTTTCTATCAGTCCTTTAGTTTTAATGTTGTCTCCCCTCTAAAGCATACATTCAAACTAGACACAGGCAAATTTACGCCGCAGGGTGAAGCTGAAAGATGGCTCCCCCTGCTCCTGGTGAAACTCCTGGCCACGTTAAAGCAGACCTGAACTCAGAACATCCCCTCTGCTCCAAAAGATACACAACACCATAAAAACCTTTAAAGAAAAGCATTTCATTGTTACAGCTGATATAAATCCTGCAATAAATCTGCAGTGTGTCTACTTCCTGTTTTAATGGAAGCAGACATATTGTTAACATCCAGTGTTTACAAATTAGCTGCTCTGCTGTGAGAGAGGAGATTTCTGAGCTGAGAGATCAAATTACAGTAGTGATTAGACACAGGTGAGGGGTAATTAGACAGGCTAAAAATCTCTAAATATATACAGGGTGCATTTCCCTATGTTTTCCTTATGTCCTGTGCAAGAGTTCAGGTCCACTTTAAATACTATTCCAACTCTGAGTTGTAGCAACACGGGGGAACACGTAATTCAGGCTCCAGCTATTGCTGGTGGCCGAATTGTCTTTTTTTTTTGCTTATTTGTGCTCCGGCTATTTTAGGTGCACAAATTAGTCACTGAGCGCTACTATAATCAACCCTATAATCGATGCGTCGAAATTAGCTGTCTCCCTTCTAAAGCCATGAAACTCCATGGAGTTACCAGAGAAAGGGAATGAAAGAGAATCTCTCCAACGGAGTATCCATAAACAAAATGTATAAAACTCACAGGGTATGGTTTTTTCGTTGCTTTCTTTTCCGTAGTGTGTAGGTAGTGTGGTCTCTTTAGCTCATACATGTCAAACTCCAGCCCACAGGCCAAATCTGGCCCCCAGAGCCATTAAAATTGTCCCTCAAGTCATTTCCCCACTTTGCATTATGTTTGGCCCACTCTAAACCACCAGGGAAGCTCTATTGGAGGTTAAGCTCTAGATCACCAGGGAAGTCATATGGGGAAGGTGGGGAAAAACACTAAACACTAGGGAACTGTATAGGGGAGGGATGGGCGTCTAGACACCAGGAAACTTTATATGGGAGGGAGGACCACTAGACACCACGGAACTGTATAGGGGTTGGAAGGGGGCCAGTAGACACCTGGGAATTTTATAAGGGAAGAAGGTGGCCAGTAGACATTGAGGTTGGCCTGTGACTAGGTCCCAGTGTACAATTTCGGCCCATTTTGGAATTTGAGTTTGACACCCCTGCTTTAGCTAAAGAGAAGACAGTCTCTTTTCCTGGTTAAATCTGTTTTTATTAAACAATAGAAGAAATTACAACAGCAATAACATGGAGGACCATATCCCAATGATATCAATGATACATACTGTACATAATGTGAAAAAGACCATAACATCAGAAACACTGTGTACCAAACTACACTATACAATGCTGCCAGAAGAAAAACTGTGAGAAGAGAGGAGAGAGGGAAGGAAGAACCCGCAACAGTCTCTTTTCTTACTGCTGGTCACTATCAGCACTATGGAATTTAGGAAACACATGAAACAAAAGAGACTTGTTGAGCAGCAGTTTCTCTATTCAAGAGGAGGAAAGTTTTGCTGAAAGAAAGGCAAGCCATTCAAGTGCTTTGGTGTTTGTTTGCTTCTTGTCGACATACTGTATTACTTTCACCAAACAGAGTTGAAAGATAACATTCTGGCTACATTTCCTGACACCCCATTCCAAAAATACATTATTGTTTTATATATCTGTGTAGGCTATTGCAAGGCTTGGTGAGTTTGTGTATAAGCTTATTTATTAGCTAGTGAAGAAAATCACTTATAAAATATCTCGTAAGAAGCTCAGACAACTGCCACTTCCTGCTCCAAAGTCTGTCTGTACTACAAACTGCAATCTCCACAAAAAGACTCAGCCTGTGCATTCACCATTGCAGTTCAATCAATGTGGATAATGCAATTCAGGCAGCAGCTACACACAGCCTGAGACAAAGCCCTGGTACTCCTTTGACTAGTCATGTGTTCACAATTTCAAGACATGCTTTTTTAGCTGCAGGGACCTCATTTTACACTAAACTTTAACATCTGTGCACTCTGATCACTAAGGTATTAGATGACATTTTTAGACATGTACCTGGAGATGGGCTTTAACTGGGACAATGGGAAGCGTAGAAGACTGTGTGAATGAGGGCTTCATGTTTGTTACAGAAGAGCCTGGCAATACCTGTTTCGGAGCACTGTAGAATAAGTGTGCTGATAAGTCACCTGAGGCATGTGGAGGAAGAAATATGAGAACGTAAAAGTGGAACATACTGTTTCGAAACTATACCAATTGCTTTTAGACCAGTTAAGTACTTCCCCATTACTATTTCTGAGAGCTTGGGAGAAGGAAATTGGGTCCCCTATAATTGAATCTCTGAGAGCTATCATCCTGGATCTTGCACACACATTCTCTATTAGCACTACAATAAAAGAAATACCTTACAAAACTCTTACCAGGTGGTATAGGACACCAGATAGGATGGCTATAACAGATGGAACTAGAGGTGATACAGTCCTGGCCAAAAGTGTTGAGACTGTCAAAAATATTGGAAATTAGAAAAGTTGGTGCTTAATTTTTTTTATAATAGCAATTTCCTTTAATTCCAGAATGTTATGAATAGTGTTCAGATGAATTACATAGTCCTTCTTTGCCATGAAAATTAACTGAATCCTACAAAAACCTTTCCACTGCATTTCATTGCTGTCATTAACCACTTAACATCTCAGTCGTTTTCAGCTCATGCATCCGAGCAATGTTCACCTCCCATTCATTAGCCTATAACTTTATCACTACTTATCACAATGAACTGATCTATATCTTGTTTTTTCCGCCACCAATTAGGCTTTCTTTGGGGTGTACATTTTGCTAAGAGCCACTTTACTGTAAATGCATTTTAACAGGAAGAATAAGAAAAAAAATGAAAAAATTCATTATTTGTCAGTTTTCGGCCATTATAGTTTTAAAATAATACATGCCTCCATAATTAAAACCCACGTATTGTTATTGCCCATTTGTCACGGTTATTTCACCATTTAAATTATGTCCCTATCACAATGTATCGCGACAATATTTTATTTGGAAATAAAAAAGCATTTTTTTCCGTTTTGCATACATCACTATTTACAAGCTTATAAAAAAAAAAATAGAGAGAAATATTTCATCTTTACATAGATAATTAAAAAGTTTAGACCCTTAGGTAAATATTTATGTGGTTTTTTTTTTTTTTTATAGTAATGTTTTTTTTGTTTTTTTTTTTATTAAACATTTTATGTGGGCATTTTTGGGAGGGTGGGATATAAAAGTGTTTTATTTGGGGAAATATTGGTGTATTGTAATGTTTTTGGGCATTTACTTGTAGTTTTACTTTTTGGCCACAAGATGGCAATCTCGATTTTTTTTTTACATGACGTCACTCTAAGCGTACAATGTACGCTTAGAGGGACACAGCTTCAGAAAGAGCGAAGCTTCCGAGAGAAGCTGTCGCTTTTTCAGCGGGGGAGAGAAATCAATGATCGGGCTCCCTAGCCCGATACATTGATTCCGTGGCTACCGACTCCGCGGCCGGGAGTGCGCGTGCATGCGCGCGATCGGCCGCGGGAGCGCGCCTGTCCTCCTTGACGTTTTTATACGTCAAGGAGGACAAAGTGGTTAAAGGACCTGCTGAGATCAGTTCAGTAATCGTCTTCACAGGCAAGGATATTGTGGCTACTAAGATTGCACCTAAAGCAACAATTTATAGGATCATCAAGAACTTCAAGGAAAGAGGTTCAATTATTGTTAAGGCTTCAGGGCATCCAAGAAAGTCCAGCAAGCGCCAGGATGGTCTCCTAAAGAGGATTTAGCTGCGGGATCGGAGTGCAACCAGTGCAGAAGTTGCTCAGGAATGACAGCAGGCAAGTGTGAGCGCATCTGCACGCACAGTGAGGCAAAGACTTTTGGAAGATGGCCAGGTGTCAAGAAGGGCAGCATAGAAGCCACTTCTCTCCCCAAAAAACATCAGGGACAGATTGATCTTCTGCAGAAAGTATGGTGAATGGACTGCTGAGGACTGGGGCAAAGTCATATTCTCCGATGAAGCCCCTTTCCGATTGTTTGGGGCATCTGGAAAAAGGCTTGTCAGGAGAAGTAAAGGTGAGCACTACCATCAGTCCTGTGTCATGCCAACAGTAAAGCATCCTGAGACCATTCATGTGTGGGGTTGCTTCTCATCCAAGGGAGTGGGCTCACTCACAATTTTGCCAAAAAAACACAGCCATGAATAAAGAATGGTACCAAAACACCCTCCAACAGCAACTTCTTCCAACAATCCAACAACAGTTTGGTGAAGAACAATGCAATTACCAGCATGATGGAGCACTGTGTCATAAGGTAAAAGTGATAACTAGGTGGCTCAGGGACCAAAACGTTGAAATTTTGGGTCCATGGCCTGGAACCTCCCCAGATCTTAATCCAATTGAGAACTTGTGGTCATTCCTCAAGAGGCGGGTGGACAAACAAAAACCAACTAATTCTGAGAAACTCAAATAAGTGTTTATGAAAGAATGGGTTGCTATCAGTCAGGATTTGGCCCAGAAGTTGATTGAGAGCATGCCCAGTCAAATTGCAGAGGTCCTGAAAAAGAAGGGCCAACACTGCAAATACAGACTCTTTGCATAAATCTCATGTAATTGTCAATAAAAGCCTTTGAAACGTATGAAGTGCTTATAATTATATTTCAGTACATCACATAAACAACTGAAACACAGATCTAAAAGCAGTTTAGCAGCAAACTTTGAGAAAAATAATATTGTTGACAGTCTCAAAACTTTTGTCCAGGACTGTACATGCTGGCGAGGGTGGGGTCTAGGGGCACACAACTCCATATGCTTTGGGCCTGCCTTAAACTGTGGGGATATTAGGATGAAATATTACGAATTACTAGAAAGGTGTCTTGTTCAACAATCAAAGATAACTATTGCACCTGTCCAAGAAATCTGTTGTCCCTCATATGCTGAACGTGGCTAGGAGCTTGTTGCCCCTTTACTGGAAACCCAACTACATACCTTCTGTGAAGGACTGTTTTGAAGGGTAAACGAAATACAACTTACAGAGGAAATGGTACTGGAAAGTAAAGATAAGTACAATAAGTATTACAGTGTATGAGCAGTTTGGATAGACTATAAAGATTCATCTGAGTACCTGAACTACATGTCTGAATAAGACTACCCTGTAGTGTTTTCTATGCTTATTTTTCCTTTATGTGCTCTATGGCATGGTATCGTCCGTGACCCTGGGGAGGTGGGTGTGGGGTGTTCTGTAGAAATTTTCTCTTTTTCAGTGCATTTGTGTTTACGGGATTACCACAATATTCACTCGGCAGTTAAACTGTATAGAACAGGTCAGTTTCTGGCCCACAAGTGAGACAATGTTAGTGTTTGTTGATTGTTCTTTAAGCACACCTGATCCATAATATTGTTAAATTTGGAAAGGCAAGACATATATCTTGATTTGTCGCATTGAACTTTTGTGTACACGCATAAGAGCCCCTGCGTGGGCAACTGTAGAAGATGTTTAATGTTGTATGGACGATGACTTTCTCGATACAAATAAAAATTATGTTAAAAAAAAAAGAAATACAAGAACTTGTCTGAACACACAAATACAAAGCTTTGAAACTTATATAAATAATGATCATAATGAATTGGACTGATTTGTTTCACAGCCTTGTAAATGACATTTCAGATGATTTTGATATGTCTAAAAACATTAATATTTATACAAAGTACATAGGTTGCCCAGTAGTGTTTCCTTAATCCCTATCAATTGTATGCAATGTATATTACATGACAATATTTGTGTCACATCTTTTATACCTGCATTCCTATTTTATGTGTAGGTCTCACAGAATACTTACTCTCCCCACCAAAGAATAAGGTAAAGGCTTAGCCATGCATTAGAGTCTGTTTCCCCATTTGCCCACTGAATTATGCATGTTTCCTGCTGCCCATGCTGAATCATTTATAAATCAACACTAATGAAAAGATTAGTTATTCAGACCAATGAAAGCATTTCAAGAGGAAGCATACTGTAAAGCTTTTGATTTAAACGACTTTTAAAATGACAAAGGTTAGTGAAGAAAATTCTTTAAAGATTTATCTTTGCATTTCAAAGTATTTTGTCAATATATCTATGCTATTTTCATTTAACAAATTCACTGAAGGAGCCCTGTGAAAAGGAACCACAGCCAGCAAGCGTGTTATGCTTCTGACATTCTGTAACCGAAAGAAAACCTAAAACCTTTTTATAGATTTATATGATGCAATCTATTTTCATTCATTGGCTTTACTGCAACATCTACATTTCCGCCATTCTAAAAAAGCGAGTAGCACTCCCCTAGGTGGGGCATGAACACAGGCCTTGTTAACCCACTCATGACTGTGGACCTTTCAGGTTTGATGGCTAAAGCATAATTCTGAGGTGTTTGGCTTCAAATTCCAATAACTGTTTTAAAATGAACTGTACTGAATATACCTTAATAAAATTGCTTATATTTTATAATATTAATTTATAAAGTATTTGTAAATGTTTTCCCATTGTTACATTGTACATGCCAATACACGGCAGCATAAAGTTATAAGATCTGATGCTGAAACGAGGATAGTTGACGTACAAATGGGTAAGGAGCAGTGCTCAGCTACCACTTGACTAAACTGCTATCATTAGCAGGTGCTGATGCTTGGTTACCAGTGGAGGTGCAGTGGGCTGAGAGCCAGCATCTGAATCTGAAATAAATGCAGTGGAAAAGCTCCAACGTTTTAGCAAACTTCCTCCCATTCTCTGGAGTCTATCTACACAAGTGTGGGAGTACGTGGAAGTACGTTCCACCTCATCTTTGAGAACGACGTGGGGATGAGCCCCTTGTCCCTCACTTGGATGCATTTTCTAACCTCCTCTTTCAGAGCCCCCTACACTGGCCATATTAGCCATATTAAGAATGCCAGCATGCATGTAGTTTAAAGGGTTCAAAGAGGCTTGGGAGGTGTAACGATCGGTGTAACACAGAGAGGGTCTGATTAACGGTGATCTGCAGTATCACCGAGAATGCAGAATATACCCGATTATTGATGATCTGCAGTATCACCGATAATCAGATATATCTACTAACCTCTGGACACCTGAGATGAGAGTGTTTGGGTGCAACAGTATACTTTGAGGAAAGCACCCAGGAAATAAGAGCAAGACAGTAGGATCTACTGTGACGGGATAGCTTCCTTCCACAAGCCTGCTACTCCCCAAGGGGCGGAGCCAGGCTGAGACAGTGGGAAGGACAGAACGTGAGTGACACCAGTGGAGGAGTGTCACTGACAGATCTGTGAACTATCTCCTAAAAGGGGAGATAGTTCTCGAGGTCGGACAAGCCAGGTCGTAAACACACAGACAGAGAAGATACAGAGACAGTAGGCAGATACAGAATCCAGAGACTAGCCAGGTATCGGCAACAGAGAATCAGAAATACAAGGTACAAAATCAGAGATCAGGAGAATGGTCGGAAATGCAGAAGGTCATAACAGATAATCAACAATGTCTAAGCTTGAGTGTGAGCTCCACGATTCTCACACTCCAGGACTAACTAGATCATACAAATAATACCGTTGGTACAGAATTCCTAGACTAAGGTGTGAGATCCGTAGCCGTCAACACCTTGGAAACTAGTCTAGGTGACAATACAGATAGTAACAGAATTCCTAGGCTAAGGTGTGAGTTCCGTGATCATCAACACCTTTGGAAACTGACTAATACACACAGATACCGACAAGGTCTGAGTGCTACCACGTAGTGATCGCAACGCCAGAGAAATGACCAGCACCCAGTATATATACACCAGCGCTCTCCAGCGCCTCCCTTAAGTGCTGGACCAATGAAATTGCTGCAATTGTCAGCTGACCGGCCTGGTCAGCTGACCCTCCTCTGACTGCCATAAAGGCCCTGCTTCTCTGCGCGCGCCCTCCTAAACTAGTGTGGACTATCAGTCCCAGCCACACCAGTCATGTGTTGTAATGTTGTTGCTGTATGGGATGCGGAATCCGCCGCCACGCTGTCTGAGCGTGCGGCGTTTCCTCCGCATTCCACCTTACTGAGAGAAGCAGGCCTATGCGAGCAACTAGCCGCATTGGACGCGGAATCCGCCGCCTTGTAGTTAGAGCATGCGGCGGTCTCTCCGCGTTCCAACTGCGTCCCAACAGCCATGTCAAACGCGGAATCAGCCGCCTCACTCTGAGTATTGGCGGCGGCTTTTCCGCGTTTTCTCACAGTACCCCCCCCCCACCCCCCCCCCCCCTGAGGAGTGGACTCCGGACAACTCCTACCAGGTTTCTCAGGATATCGGGTGTGGAACTCCCTTCTCAATTTGTCCGCATGCATGCGACATTCAGGTACCCATGTTCTCTCCTCTATACCATATCCCCTCCAATGAACCAGGTATTGTAGTGAATTCTGCACTACTCGTGAATCTAAAATTTTCTCTACTTCATACTCAGGTTGGTCGTCTACCATCACAGGAGGAGGAGGATTATTGATACCCACATGGACTGCTGGCTTAAGCAGGGATACATGAAAAGATCTTACACCACGCATGCTAGCAGGAAGATCGACCGCATAAGTAACATTGTTGATCTTCCTGGTCACAGAAAAAGGGCCCACAAACCTGGGACCTAACTTGGTCGAGGGTTGTTTCAGGGTCAAATGACGAGTGGAGACCCAGACCAGATCTCCTGGTCGGAACTTCCACTCTAAGGATCGTTTCTTGTCAGCTTGACCTTTCTGACTTTGAAAAGCCTTTTCCAAGTTGCTTTTCACAATTCCCCAAATGGTTTTGAACGACTTTTGCCAAGCCTCCAGGGCTGAGAACGGAATGGAAGCTACTGGCAATGGGGAAAACGTTACCACCTGAAACGGAGAGAACCCAGAGGAAGTGCTTTTCAGATTATTGTGCGCAAATTCTGCATACGGCAAGAACTTGACCCAATCAGTTTGCGCTTCAGCAATATAACACCTCAAAAATTGCTCCAAAGACTGATTAACCCTCTCCGTCTGACCATTGGTCTGTGGGTGGTAGCCTGACGAGAATGACAGTTCCATGCCCATTTGATGGCAAAATGCCCTCCAAAATCTAGAGACAAATTGGACTCCCGATCTGACACGATGTTTTCCGGAATGCCATGAAGTCGGAAAACGTGAGTGATGAAAAGATCGGCCAACTCCTGGGCCGAGGAGAGTCCCTTCAAGGGCACAAAATGGGCCATTTTACTGAAACGGTCGACTACCACCCAAATGACCGACATGCCTTTAGACCTGGGAAGCTCACCTACAAAACCCATGGACAGATGGGTCCATGGTTCACTCGGGGTGGGCAAAGGCTGCAACGTTCCCACAGGTGCCAGACGGGAGGGTTTACTTTTAGCACACACTGCACATTCTCTGACATACTCTTTGCAGTCTGTTGCCAAAGAAGGCCACCAAGCACATCTACCAATCAAATCCTGTGTTCTGGAGGCCCCTGGATGTCCAGCATTCTTGTGTGAATGAAACATCTGTAACACCTGGAGACGAAAGGGCAGTGGCACAAACATAACCCCTTCAGGCTTTCCTTCAGGGACATCCTGCTGGAAGGGACCTAAGGTCTCCGTCCAGTCTTCCCAAGTCTCTGTGGCTCCCAGTAATACTTTCTGTGGAACAATGGGTTCAGGTTCTGAGGGCTGTGCTGTCTCTGGCTCAAAACATCTGGACAAAGCATCTGCCTTAATGTTTTTACTACCAGGAGTATACGTAATTACAAATCTAAACCTCGAGAAAAACAGTGACCACCGAGCCTGACGGGGACTCAATCTCTTAGCCCCCTCAATGTATTCCAAATTTTTGTGATCCGTGTAGACTGTAATCGTATGTTCTGCTCCTTCTAGCCAATGACGCCATTCCTCAAAGGCCAAGTTGATGGCTAGAAGCTCCCTGTTACCTATATCGTAGTTTTTCTCTGCTGGTGAAAACCTCCGAGAGAAATAGGCACACGGGTGTAACCTTCCCTGCAGCCCAGAGCGTTGAGACAGCACAGCCCCTACCCCAACTTCTGAGGCGTCAACCTCTACAATGAATGGATAGGAGGTGTCCACGTGTCTCAATATGGGTGCAGAGCAAAACAGTTCCTTCAGAGTGGAGAAAGCGGTCAGAACTTCGGGGGACCAATGGTTGGTATCTGCCCCTTTCTTAGTGAGACTGGTGAGGGGTGCAATGACAGTGGAGTACCCCTTTATGAACCTTCTATAGTAATTTGCAAACCCGAGAAATCTCTGAAGAGATTTGAGACCTACTGGTTGGGGCCATTCCAAGACAGCAGAGACTTTGGCGGGATCCATAGAAAGGCCTGAGGTGGAAATTATGTATCCCAGAAAAGCAACAGATGTTACCTCAAAAATGCATTTCTCCAATTTAGCATAAAATCTGTTTTGTCTGAGCTTGTGTAACACGAATCTGACATGAGCCCTGTGCTCAGAGAGGTTGTCTGAAAAGATCAATATGTCATCCAGGTAAACTAAGACAAATTTACCCAACACCTCCCTGAAAACTTCATTAATGAGTTCCTGGAAGACGGCCGGGGCGTTACACAACCCGAAGGGCATCACCAGATACTCGTAATGCCCGTCGGGTGTGTTAAAGGCCGTCTTCCATTCATCGCCCTCCCTGATCCGCACCAGGTTGTATGCACCTCGTAAATCCAATTTTGAAAAAAATCTTAGCCTTGGTGACTTGAGTGAATAAATCGTCTATCAAAGGTAACGGATAACGATTTTTAACTGTAATTTTATTCAGTCCCCGGTAATCAATGCATGGCCGAAGGCCTCCGTCCTTTTTCTTCACAAAAAAAACCCTGCTCCAGCAGGTGACCGAGAAGGATGGATGAACCCTTTCGCTAAGTTTTCACAGATATACTCTTGCATGGCCACCTTTTCTGGCCCTGACAGATTGTAGAGATGACCTCTAGGGGGCATACAACCTGAACGGAGATCAATCGGGCAATCAAAAGGGCGATGTGGAGGTAATTTATCGGCAGCTTTGGGACAAAACACGTCCGAAAACTCTGCATATTGTTCCGGAACACCCTTCACATGAATCCTGGTTTGGCCTAAGGTCACCTTCGCTAAACAATGACGAAAACAGTGGGCTGACCAGCTCGTTAACTGACCGGTAGCCCAATTTATCTGAGGGGAGTGAAGGTGTAACCACGGCATGCCAAGGATGATTGTGGAGGTTGTCATGCGCAATACAAAAAACTGCAATTTTTCTCTATGCAGCACCCCTATAGTGACTTCCACCTCCGGTGTCTGAGACAGCGGATGGTTACGCTGTAGTGGAGAGTCATCCACTGCTGTAACCTGTAGAGGTCATTTTACCGGGGTAAACGGAATACCTAATTTCTTAGCAAATTCGTAATCTATAAAATTAGCCGCTGCGCCTGAGTCAATGAAGGCCTCAGCGACTTCCGATTTATCCTCCCATGTAATCCTACAAGGAAGGAGTAACCGCTTATCCTCTAGGGGTGAGAGCTGTACGCCTAGGGTACTACCCCCAATCTGCATTGGCTCAGGGGAGGCGAGACGGGAGGAGGTGGAGTCACAGGAGAAGCAGCGTGGGATACCATTCTCACATGGCTACTACCCCGGGTCTGCCTCTGATAGCGCAGCCGGCGATCTATCCTGATGGCCGATGAAATGGCCTCATCGATGGACTTAGGTTCAGGCTGACTCAACATAAGATCTGAAACCTCATCTGACAACCCTGATAAGAAGCAATCTAAAAGGGCAAAGGTCTCCCACCTGGCTGTTACTGACCACTTCCTAAATTCAGCAGCGTAATCTTCCACCGGACTTTTGCCTTGACGTAACTGTTTGAGCTTCCACTCAGAAGTCGAGGCAATGTCTGGATCATCGTAAATTATAGACATGGCTTTAAAAAATTTCTCTACCGAGGTTAGGGCCAAGTCTCCGTCAGGCAGACTGTACACCCAGGTCTGAGAATCACCTGATAGCAAAGTCTTAGTAAATGTAACCCTTTGGGCCATAGTTCCTGAAGAATCAGGTCTCAACGCAAAGTATGATAACACTCTACTCCTAAAATTTTGATAGTCAGATCTGTGACCAGAAAATTTTTCAGGTACAGGCATGCGTATGTCTGTGCTAAGAGGAGATCGCACTGATTGAAGTTCCTGAATCACCCCAAATATCTGACATGTCTGGGTCTGTTGGTTCAAAACTGCAGCGGAAAGTTGGTTTACCGCGGTGGTCAGGACTTCAACATGGCTATACAGTGTGTCCATTTGGGTTTGGTCTGGCGTTCTGTAACGATCGGTGTAACACAGAGAGGGTCTGATTACCGGTGATCTGCAGTATCACCGAGAATGCAGAATATACCCGATTATTGATGATCTGCAGTATCACTGATAATCAGATATAACTACTAACCTCTGGACACCTGAGATGAGAGTGTTTGGATGCAACAGTATACTTTGAGGAAAGCACCCAGGAAATAAGAGCAAGACAGTAGGATCTACTGTGACGGGATAGCTTCCTTCCACAAGCCTGCTACTCCCCAAGGGGCGGAGCCAGGCTGAGACAGTGGGAAGGACAGAACATGAGTGACACCAGTGGAGGAGTGTCACTGACAGATCTGTGAACTATCTCCTAACAGGTGAGATAGTTCTCGAGGTCGGACAAGCCAGGTCTTAAACACACAGACAGATAAGGTACAGAGACAGTAGGCAGATACAGAATCCAGAGACTAGCCAGGTATCGGCAACAGAGAATCAGAAATACAAGGTACAAAATCAGAGATCAGGAGAATGGTCGGAAATGCAGAAGGTCATAACAGATAATCAACAATGTCTAAGCTTGAGTGTGAGCTCCACGATTCTCACACTCCAGGACTAACTAGATCATACAAATAATACCGTTGGTACAGAATTCCTAGACTAAGGTGTGAGATCCGTAGCCGTCAACACCTTGGAAACTAGTCTAGGTGACAATACAGATAGTAACAGAATTCCTAGGCTAAGGTGTGAGTTCCGTGATCATCAACACCTTTGGAAACTGACTAATACACACAGATACCGACAAGGTCTGAGTGCTACCACGTAGTGATCGCAACGCCAGACGCCAGAGAAATGACCAGCACCCAGTATATATACACCAGCGCTCTCCAGCGCCTCCCTTAAGTGCTGGACCAATGAAATTGCTGCAATTGTCAGCTGACCGGCCTGGTCAGCTGACCCTCCTCTGACTGCCATAAAGGCCCTGCTTCTCTGCGCGCGCGCGCGTCCTACTAAACCAGTGTGGACTATCAGTCCCAGCCACACCAGTCATGTGTTGTAATGTTGTTGCTGTATGGGATGCGGAATCCGCCGCCACGCTGTCTGAGCGTGCGGCGTTTCCTCCGCATTCCGCCTTACTGAGAGAAGCAGGCCTATGCGAGCAACTAGCCGCATTGGACGTGGAATCCGCCGCCATGTAGTTAGAGCATGCGGCGGTTTCTCCGCGTTCCAACTGCGTCCCAACAGCCATGTCAGACGCGGAATCAGCCGCCTCACTCTGAGTATTGGCGGCGGCTTTTCCGCGTTTTCTCACAGGAGGGGTGAGAAAACCATTTTTGATCAAAACATATACAGTAAATATAAAAAAAATAACACAATATTAAAAATAAACAAAACCTAATGCAGAGCTAATGAAGTAGAAGATGATAAGTAATGTGTGGTGCTGGAGAACGCTTGTATGTCTAACAGCATTCTGAAACTCAAGTCGATAAGTTTAATGTACCAGCTAAATTACAATTTGCACAGAAACTAACTAACAATGGAATTAGCCAATAAACGGTGAGCTTTGCAGGGCAATGGTAAACTTGCATGTAGCGACTTTTTAACACCTGCAATTGCATCAGGTCCATAGTACAAAAGAGATTGCAGCTGTCAATAGTTTTCAAGTACAGTTACTGGGGAACCTGACAGTGACATGGAGGACATTTGCAACCTTCTGTCAAAGACATTTAATGCTGACAAATACAACTTCTATGCTGCCTTCGGACACAGGAGTCCTACGTTACACATAGACATAACCAGTTTATTTCATAATTCTGCAGTCTTTAGACATCTACTGCGAACATGGTTGCCTGGCAGGAAGTGATAACCTCCACATTTTTTTTGTTTTTTTATAACTTCCATGTTAATTGCATAGACTGCAGCAATATGAAGAAAAATACTGGTTTCATTCTGTATTCTAGAAGCCACAATTGGCCCTTTTAAAATAAATGAGGGTGGCCAGTATTATTTACTTAAAAAACAGTGTTCTCCCTCTAACCCTTGAAGAGGTGCTTACCCACTGTTCAGACCAATGGCAATGGCAACAGCCAATTCAAATAAGTCCCAGAAAATATCTATTGGTCTATTTTTATTTCTCAATGAGAAACTTTAGCAAAAAATACAAATGTGCTGACTAGAAATGTTCAGTGAGATGCTAATAATTATGGCTTGCGTGCAAATTAAATGTAAATTGTATGCATAGAATCGGGCCAATCAAATCGAATTATCTGCTAATCATTGACTGGTCCAGTTCCCAAGCTGTTTACAATTTTCATGTCAGACAGAATTCTTAGTGTCGACCACCTCTTATGCCAAAGCTGAAGTTACCATCATCAGAAGTGTGCTAAGAGCAGACAACAGGACAGCAGCACTTTCATCATGTATGTAAAACACAGCTGAAGGTGTGGATTTATTATTTCTAATGCTATGAAAACGGGCAAGGGGTCTGTACTCATTCCCCTTGGAGACAGTAACAAGTTTAGTTTAAAAGAGCCTTGTACATATACTCAGTTATTGACAACCTTAATTATAAATAATCATTAGGTAATGAGAGGCGCACAGCTCATGTTGTTCTATGAAAGGGGAAGATTGACAATAGGAAGCAAAAAGGCAAGTGGTGTGCTGCAGCACAGGTGACAAAAAAAGCTAATTCACTCATTTGTTATTAGTCATTCTGTGATGCATTATGACAGGTCGCTAGATGATGCTGAGAAGCAGCTGTACACACCCTAGATTCTCAGCATAGATGACCCACAACGAACCTCTTGGCAAAGGTTTATTCAACATGTGTATGAGGATAAGGTCTGACGTTTATATGAGCTTAAGTGAGAGCGTGTGGATCAGAGGGTTATTCATGAAACAGAATGTGTCATTAGCTCAGACACTTAACTAAATTGTGATACTGTACACAGTTAACTCCCTTTGTGAGGAATGAAGCTTCCAACAACACATGTTACGTGGGCAAGCTCAATGAAAACAACAGAAATAAAGTATATGCTTAAAGAGACACTGAAGCGAGACTAAATCTCGCTTCAGGTCTTATATATAGCAGGGGCACGTGTGCCCCTGCTAAAACGCCGCTATCCCGCGGCTTAACGGGGGTCCCTTCACCCCCAACCCACCCCCCGCAAAAGTTGGTCGTAAAATGGTCGCTGGTAATCTTCTTCCTGGAGGCAGGGCTAACGGCTGCAGCCCTGCCTCCCAGCGCGTCTATCAGACGCGCATCGCCGCCTCTCCCCCGCCCCTCTCAGTGAAGGAAGACTGAGAGGGGCGGGGGAGAGGCGGAGATACGCATCTGACAGACGCGCATGGGGCAGGGCTGCGGCGGTTAGCCCTGCCCCAACCAGGAAGCGCTCCCCCGCTGCACGGAGGGGGTTTGCGGGGACAGGGACGCCCGTTAAGCCGCGCTATAGCGGCGTTTTAGCAGGGGCACGCATGCCCCTGCTAGCTATGAGGTCTGAAGCGAGATCTATTCTCGCTTCAGACTCTAAGTAAATCTCTCTATCACCCAGAGGATGGATAGTGGTAAATTATGTACTCAGTGATGGCACAGAAACATTCTGCACATTTATTGCAAATAATATAACATGTATAAACTTCTCTGACCTCACTTATTTTCCGAAAATAATTATTCCAGTCCATTTATGTTGACTAAAGCGATCACACTTTTCTTGTAAAAGGCACATTTTTATAGTCATTTTATAGTCAGCAAAAAAAAAAAGCTACAACTATTCACACGAAGAAGGAATTTATAAGCTTCAAGGGTAATCACTGGTTTGCTAAAAAATGTTACACACGCAGATGTCTCCTATCTCTCTGCTCGTTCTGTCAGTCAGGGGTCTTCACCATTCAGACCACGCGCTGCCTGAATCATTTGTAAATAGCAGGAACGCTCGAGCACTTGACACAAGAAGCTCTCCCAATGTTCTTTACAAGCTTGCCGGACAGTTGCCGGCAGGCTACGTCACAGGGGGGTGGGGTTTGTTAAAAGATTAATGTCATAAATCTTATTTACATGTTTTGAATCATATATTGTACACTTTTTAACTATGATTTTTAACAAGGATTCAGTTAGTATCCTCTATAATAATATGCAAGTGTCTCTGCGTCCCTGTGCCTGACTTCCTGTGTGTGTGTGTGTCCCGTGCAGGCAGGGATGCAGAGACTGTGTAGAGCGGAGAGAGGACGGGGCCAGAAGGGGCGGAAGTGTCTGCACGCGGCGGACGGGCGCGCATGCACGAGCGGTGGCACGCGGGCGCGCGCATGAGCGGCGGGCGAGTGCAGACAGACCTAGCCCATTTTTAAACGGCTAAGGTTACTAGTGTTTTAATATTGAGAGTTCAGTTCCCCTATAACGTGCACACTATCAACATTTGTCCATCAAAAAAGTCTTCACAGCTCAACTTAAGTGGCAAGAACTCTGAGGCGGAGCAGTTAATAGTAGTAGCGTGGCCAAAATTGTGTGCCCACTAAATAGCAAGCGCCATTTTTGGCTGCTCAGGGAGTATTAGTTGCTGGGGATGGGGCGGGTTGTTAGTTGGGGTTAATAGTTGCCCGGGGAGGGATTTTAGTTGCCCAGGGGGGCGGAGGGTTTTTAGTTGCCCAGGAGGAGGATATTAGTTGCTTTGGGGGGTTATTAGTTGCCCGAGGAAGTGCTCTGTGTGAGAGTAGGGAGAGGTTAGGTCATAGTGAAATATTGGCAAATATATTTCGCTATATCAATAAGGTTGTAAAATACTGGTAAATTTACCATTATTCTACTACCGCAATAAAATGCTCATTTACCAGAGTTTTAGGTTTTTTTTAAACATTGTACCTAAATAAGCGCGCAGCGTTTTCAAATGTATACCTCTTAGGATAGTAGCAGAGGAAGGACATATGAGCAGCCATCCTCTGAAGTTCACACAAAGGCAATGGGTACCAGGAGAGTACAGGTAGTCCTCGGTTAACGAAAGAGAAAGGGACTGTAGGTTCGTTTTTAACCTGAATCCATAAGTTGGAACATTGTGCCATTTCTATCTCCTGTACCTCCTCTGTGCCCCCCTGTGCCTCCAGTGCCCCCCCTCTGCCCTTTGTACCTGCTTATACAACTTCAAAATCAATTTTTTCTTTTAATTTTTTAAAATCCAGCTTCTCAAAAGTCCAATTTGGAAAAAAAAAAAATTTTTACTTGCTCCCATGGAAACACAGAATCCATGCCGTTTGTATCAGCGGGTCGTTCATAAGTCGGGGACTATCTGTACTACACGTGAGGCCAACAACCTCATAGACACATACTGTATACACTCATTAGATTTTTGTAGAATGCATTATGAGTGTTCATTTTGACAGAAGGAAATGTAATGTGTGTATGTAGCCTTTAGCTGCATACACAAGTGCTGTGAATCTAGCGTGTATACAGCAGCCCCTCACCACTCTTGATACACAAATGGTCGATCCGACACAGAAGATTAACTAGGTTAAGAATCAAACTCCCTGTACACGCTTGAGACTACTGTAGCCTGGCATGGATCAGAACACAACATGTTACACCTAGATATCAACTTTAAATTCTATCAAAATCTTTCTTTATGAAAGACCCACAGAGCTTAGTTAGTGCTTGTACAGCATATCAGTGCAGTCTACCTGCAGAAATCCCCCTCCCCCCCCCCCCCCCCCCCCAAAAAAAAATGCAGGCGGATGAAGTTCTCAAAGTTCTGGGCAGTGACCACAGGCTGGCAGGCTTTTGGCTGTGGCCGCATCTCTCCCCCTGCAGGGAACGGCGCTTGAGTGAGCGCTCGTTCCCTACAAATCTCGAGCATCGCGAGATGATGCAATTTCATGTTAGGCGGTCCTGGGTAAGCCACTCTGCGGCTGTAATTCTGCATTAGGCGGTCGCTGAGTGGCTAAAGATAGAAATATTGATTTTGCACTTCCTTGATAGCTGCAACCTTATTTATCAAGTTATATTTTATTATTATTATTATAAATATTTATAAAGCACCAACATCTTAAACAGCACTGTACAGAGTATATTGTCTTGTCACTTAACTGTCCCTCAGGGGCTCACAATCTAATCCCTACCATAGTCATATGTCTCTACGACATCAGAATAAAATGCAATTTCTTAGCGGGGAGGTGACTTTAATATCATTTATCATTAATATACATTGCTATTTTATCACCCTTACCTAACCATTTTATAGACCATACACAACTTCAGCTAGGGAACATTAACAATCAACATTCACATAGTTAATTAGCATTACTTGTACATATAACTGTTTGGGTATTTCCTTCACCTCACTAAATATTCAGAAATTACCCTACAGGAGTGTCAAATTGTCTCCAAGAGCACAAAACAGGTCTACAGCTGAAGCTACTGTTCTTTCTTTAGATTTGCCATGGCCTGAACGAATGAGCCTTTGTATAGCACCAACATCTTCCACAGCGCTGTACAGAGTATATTGTCTTGTCAATTAACTGTCCCTCAGGGGCTCACATTCTAATCCCTATTATAGTCATATGTCTCTATGTATGTATGTATGTATTGTTTAGTGTATGTATCGTAGTCTAGGGCCATTTTTCTTTACGGGAAAGCCAAGTAACTTAACTTATAACGTTCGTTTTGGGATGTGGGGGGAACCCCGAGTGCCAGGAGGAAACCCATACAGACACGGGGAGAACATACAAACTCCATGCAGATAGTGCCCTGGCTGGGCTTTGAACCAGGGACCCAGCGCTGCAAGGCGAAAGCACTAACCACTACGCCACCGCGCTGCCCATATTTTCAGTAAAACCATTATAATCTGCCACAAATACAATGAATTCTCCAATATTTTGTTAAATATTGAAGGTAAAACTACAATGATTTCATAAAGAACAAATATATATAAATATCAGACTAAAATGCAATTTCTTAACAGGGGAGGGTCTCTTCAATATCATTTATCATTAACATACATTGCTATTTTGTCACCCTTACCTAACCATTTTATAGACCATACACAACTTCAGCTAGGGATTAATGTACACATAGTCCATTAGCAGGACTGCCTAATGTTTGACTTACGGTAAGTGCATTACTTGTACATATAACTGTTTGGGTATTTACTTCACCTCACTAAATCTTCAGAAATTACCCTACAGGAGTGTCAAATTGTCTCCAAGAGCACAAAACGGGTCTACAGCTGTAGCTACTGTTCTTGCTTTGGATTTGCCATGGCCTGATGAAATGAGCCTTCACAGAAAGAATTACCAGGCTGAAGACAGACTACGGTGAATCAAATGCAGTGTAAATGTTAAACATTGATTTCCCATTGAAAGTCACATTCACTTCTATAGCTATGATCAACTTTTAAAGCACTAAAAACGTTTTAGAACTGATGAGACGTAAGAAGAAATAATTAATTAGATGAGTTTAATGAATCATCCCCAAAGTCTGCAAATAAAGCAGAAATAAGTCAAGTCTGCACGTAACTTTCAAGCAATAAAATCCTTTACTGCCACATCCTCAATAAAATCATGCATATTTTGTCTTCCATATGCATATTTTGACCCATTTAATATCCTATCAGGGTGAATGCAAAAAAGTTGTCAGCATAGGGAGTTCTCAAATTTGCTCCAGGGCTGTGTTCTAACAACGTGCTTGGAAGAGATTGCATAACTGAAGAAACAGATTTCCATGTGAGAAAATATCTTTAATTATGTTCCACATGCAAATGAATGATGAGACCTGCTTACACTAACTCATTTGCCAACACTGGTCTGATTGCAGATCAGGTTAGATTGAAAATCACTGTAGTATGCTGGCAGCACCAGCAATGGCATACCTACCATAAGGCTGCAGGTGCTCACAGCACCGGGTGTAGCCATGGCTAGTGATGGGCCGAACCGTTCGCCTGGCGAACCTCTCTGGGCCTCTTACTACTTCCGGGTCGCAATGACCCGGAGTAGTACGCCTGCGCTGCCCGGCGAAGCGCGTCCTAGATCGCGCTCCTGTTGCCGGGCACTCTCTGCGCATGAGCGTGACATCACGCACATGCGCAGAGAGTGCCCGGCAACAGGAGCGCGATCTAGGACGCGCTCCGCCGGGCAGCGCAGGCGTACTACTCCGGGTCATTGTGACCCGGAAGTAGTAAGAGGCCCATGGATTTAGAGATGTTCGCCGGCGAACGGTTCGGGAACCGTTCGCCACATCTTTAGCCATGGCTAGCGGTGCCACTGTGGTGCTCAGTCACTGTGTTATTCCACCTGGGACCTTTTTTCATAGTTTGGGCAACATTCGGGAAAATAGCAGAAGGCAGTGCAAGGGGACTGTACTACTTCCTGCACTAGATGTAGCACTAAATGTGGCACCCCTCCCCCTTTCTGTCCCATGGGCAATGTGTATTCTCGCTCTCTACAAACAACCTGCAGTGAGTGAATGTGAAGAGCAGCAGGATGAGTAGAGAGAATGACTGCTGTGCTGCAGCTGAGACATTAGCAGACAGAAGTGGCAGGATGTGTTTAGTACTTCAGAAGTTGCCTGTCATTAGTAGTCATATGCACTGGCTACTGTAATACCAGAGTGCCCTATACTATTGATTATTTATCCTGATCAGAGTAATTAATCAATGATGCAGGATAGTCTGCTGTTGCAGAAGCAAGTGATACAGGTGCTGACAGCCGACTTCTGTAGTGAGCAGAGAAGCAAGCTCTAGGCAATTTAGATTAGCTTCATTGCCAGTAATCTTATCTCCTCTCCCAGCTCCCCCTCCCACCCTGTTGTCTTTCTTCATGACCCTTTCCTCTTTTCAGATTTTAGTGGCTTCTTTTTCACAATGTCCCTGCCAAACAGCACTGGTGATTAGGGTTGGCCCTGCCTAGGAGAACTCATGGAGAAGCATGTGATCAGTTTTTTAGTGGTTTGATGCATTGAACCATGTATGTGTTAATATTCCTGCACCAGCGGGAATGCGCAAAAACCAAACTAGCTGGTGGGGGGGGGGGGGGGGGCTAGGGGTGGGACTGGAGCAGCAGTGAGTGGCTACGAGGGCACAGGATGGCTGCATGGGGCTGGGAGAAGCCCCAGGGAAGTGAAACTCATTTATTTTTTTCTTGATTATTCCTTTAAGAAAATGAAAGATAAACAGAAAGATACTGTACTAAAACATGTCTGGCTCTTAAGGTGGACATACACTGGTCGATTTGCCATCAGATTCGACCAACAGATAGATCCCTCTCTGATCGAATCTGATCAGAGAGGGATCGTATGGCCACCTTTACTGCAAACAGATTGTGAATCGGTTTCAGCCTGAAACCGATCACAATCTGTGGAGCTGTTGCTGCTGCACCCTCCCCCCCCCTGCATACATTACCTGTTCCGGCCGGCGTGAGTCCCCTGGTCCCCGCTGTCTTCTTCTCCGCTCCGGGCTCCAGACCGTTCCTGCAGTTACTGAACTTCCTGTCCAGGGGAAGTGTACACAGTAGAGGGCGCTCTACTGTTTAAACTTCCTGCCGGGACAGGAAGTTCTGTGTAGCTGCAGCCGGTCCGGAACCCAGCGTGGAAAGAAGACAGCGGGGACCAGGGGACTCGCGCCGGCCGGAACAGGTAATGTATACCCGCTGTATTGCGTCGGTCGTCGGGCATTCGAACGCCGCTATCGACGCACTCCCGACCCGCCGGCAATCGAGAAAAATCTTCCGCATGGACGGATCGACGGGAACGATCGATTTCGGACGTAAATCGGTCGTTCTATCAGCGGTGTGCGCTGCGATTTCACAGCCGATTCGATCACTGTGATCGAATCAGCCGTATATCGGCGGGAAAATCGTTAGGTGTATAGGCCCTTTAACTCAGATGGAATAAATCCCAATACAGTGCTCAGAGCTTCTAAAGGTGGGCACACACCATACAATTTTTTAAATATCTGTTCAATTTAAGAATTGCAATCAATTTTTATGACTGATTGCAACATTTCAAAAATATGACCAATGTACCACACACGTATGTACAATTTTTCCCCAATTATGATAAAAATGATTGGAAACTCTGACAAAATTGCTAGGGTGTGTATATTAATAAATTCACAATCTAAAGTCCAATCTACACGATACGATTCTTTGTACGATTCGATTACGATTCTATTTACGATTCTATTAAATCCGACATGTCCGATCGGGATTCGATTCAGTTCGATTCACAATTGCAAAACAATGGCAAATCGAATTGCATCTAATCGAATCCCAATCGGACATGTTGGATTTAATCGAATCGTAAATAGAATCGTAATCGAATCGTGCAAAGAATCGTATTGTGTAGATTGGGCTTTACACACACCATTCAATCTTTAGAAAGATTGAAGAAAAATATCTGGCATTCTGGATCAATAAAAATTGAAGAAAACGGGAAATCCGATCTGATTTTTCAGTCGAATGAAAAAAAAGCTTTCGATATTTTCGGAGGATCCGATCATATTTATCGAATAGCTGTAAAATCGGATTATTTTATTGTATCGTGTGTGGCCACCTTAAGACATGCTTTTATCTCCCTCAGCAAAACCAAAATATAGCAAGAACAAGATTCAAGAATCTTCAGTAACAGTTCTTGTATTACGGTATAACTGAGCCCAGAGAGCTTACAGCTGGATTCTCTTTTCAATCCTGGACTGCCAGGTAAAGTTTAGCATCCCAGCAAATGGGGCCATATTCTTACACACTACAGACTAATTGAAGCAGGAAAACTCACACTCTGCAGTGTTCCCCCCAGGATCAAACAGGTGGGCCCAGGTAAAATCAATTACCGCCCGGCTGGCTGCGTTCCAGCTGTCATCGTCATGTGCCCTAGTGTTGTCGGGATCATGAACGATTCGGATCTTTGATCCGAATCTATTTTGTGAGTCGAATCATCCGAATCATCAAAATGAGTGATTCGGATCGCAAAAAGGGCGGGCCAGGAGCGACACGCCCCCTCTCAGCGGGCAGCTGGGTCCTGGAAGCAGAGCTGAGATGGATCGCTCTTACATAGTTACATAGTTACTTTGGTTGAAAAAAGACATACGTCCATCGAGTTCAACCAGTACAAAGTACAACTCCAGCTCTGTTGGATAGGAGGCAGCCTTGCAGGGAGACAGGTAGATGAGAGAGGGGACATGGGTGCCACTGCCAGATATGTGTAGAGCACACATACTGGCTATAACGTGCTGCTGATTATAGGCTGTCTGTTCCGTAGTTGTGCACAGTGAACACATTGGAAGCTTTTGGCTCAGCTCAGCACAGCTCAGTAACTTTGCAGGCACTGTGATTGCAGCGCAATATGATCCTCCTGCACTCGGCACTAAATAGCTGCACTTTACTTCTGGGAATGCTTTGGGGAATGCTTTCTTTCACTGTGCAACGTTTGCATTCAGAGTATACAGATGGACATATAGGTGAAATACATGTAAAGCATATTATTGCAGCATGTGGGTGCTGTGTGCAAGCAAACATTTCTGCTCTCTGCTCGTCCCTCCTCCCTTCTCTGTCCACTCCCTGCCCTCTGTCCATCTTCTCCCCTTCTCTGTGTGTCCACCCCCCTCCCCTTCTCCTGTCCACAGCAGGGAAAGACCTGTCTAGCTATTCATTTCACCCCCGAATGCTTCGGTAGTAAAATGATCCGAGATTCGGATCAAAGATCCGGATCTTTTCAATGATCCGATTCAAATCATCCGGATCATTGAAAAGATCCGAACTTCCCATCTCTAATGTGCCCGGCTATCGCGCTGGGCTCTCTCGCAAAAAACAACAATCAACATTGCTCCTGAATCTACACAGATCCCTGCACGAGATCTCGCACTTCTCATGCATTAATTGGCTGATCGGGACTCGGGAGTAGGAGGCGGGACCAGCGCGGGAGGCTACGCAGACAGTCTTCAGAAATGAGTATTGAGGCTGTCTGCATGCAGAGCGGTAGTAGGAGGCAGGAGCAGCGCAGAAGGCTAAGCCGGCCTGATAGTCTTTCAGAGACGCGCATTAAGGCTCTCTGCGTGCACGGACACTGTCAAGCCTGTAAATAAGCACATAACAGGCTGACAGACTGATGTAAAGCCATATGAATGATGTTGCCGGCGGGCGTGTTGTCGGGGGCTAGTTGGGAGCCCACCAGCCTGACCACCTCCCCACAAGCCTGACCACCTCCTTACTAGCCCACCAGCCTGACCAGCTCCCCTCTAGCCCACCAGCCTGACAACCTCCCCACTAGCCACCAGCCTGACAACCTACCCGCTAGCCCACCAGCCTGACCACCACCCCACTAGCCACCAGCCTGACAACCTCCCCACTAGCCACCAGCCTTACCACTAGCCCACCAGCCTGACCGCCTCCCCACTAGCCACCAGCCTGACAACCTCCCCACTAGCCACCAGCCTGACCACAAGCCCACCAGCCTGACCACCTCCCCACTAGCCTGACCACCTCACTTTTAGCCCACCAGCCTGACCACCGCCCCACAAGCCTGACCACCTCCCCACTAGCCCACCAGCCTGACCACCTCCCCTCTAGCCCACCAGCCTGACCACTAGCCCACCAGCCTGACAACCTCCCCACTAGCCACCAGTCTGACAACCTCCCCGCTAGCCCACCAGCCTGACCACCACCCCACTAGCCACCAGCCTGACAATCTCCCCACTAGCCAGCAGCCTGACCACTAGCCCACCAGCCTGACCACCTCCCAACTAGCCCACCAGCCTGACCTCTAGCCCACCAGCCTGACCACTAGCCCACCAGCCACCAGCCTGGCAACCTCCCCACTAGCCAAAAGCCTGACCATCACCCCACTAGCCCACCAGCCTGACCACCTCCCTACTAGCCGATCAGCCTGACCACTTCCCACTAGCCCACCAGCCTGCCCACCACCCCTCTAGCCCACCAGCCTGACCACCACCCCACTAGCCTGACAAAATCCCCACTAGCCACCAGCCTGACCAGCTACCTACCCACTAGCCACCAGCATCACCACCTACTCACCCACCCCACTAGCCACCAGCCTGACCTACCCACCACACTAGCCACCAACCTGACCTACCTCACTAGACACCAGCCTGACCTACCTACCCACTTACCCAACCCACCAGCCTGACGTACTTAACCACCCACCCCACTTTGGTGTAACCCTCCTTTTCCACCCAGCATGACCTTAGGGCCCTTTTCCACTAGCTGCAATCCGCTTCAGAAAGCGGATCGCAGCCGTTTTGATGAGCACAATGAGCACCGTGATAACATGTAAATCGCGGTGCTTGTTTCCCACTAGCATGCGTCACATTTTTCAGAATCACAATTGTCGGGCGATCGTGCTCCGTTCCCAGCAGCTATATGGAGAAATCACGGGTAGTGTAAATTGTAGGTTGCGTGATCGCAGCGCAATTGCGCATCCTAGTGGAAAAGGGCCCTTACTTCCCCACCCGGCTACTTTTTCATGCCACCCGGCTGAAAAAAATATTTCTGGGGAGAACCCTGCTCTGTTACAAAAAAATGAACCCTACTATTCTAAGTTCTAGGAACAAACATATAAACATATAAAAATAAGCTTCTGACAGGTTGATTGTTTTTGTTTAAGTTTCTCCTGAAAGTCCTATCAGTCACTTAGCTGTGTAAAAATAGAGGTGTGGCTCTAGACTGTACCAGAAAAGAAAGGGGAGGATTAAGATTTCTATACAGATGGCATTACTTTAAATCCAAGACAGGCTGATTAACTAATTTTAAGTACACGTTATGCTAGACTGTAGTTCTAAAAGTCTATCTACAGGCAAAATCTAAAATATTTCAGCGAACAGTATTTTTGAATGCAATGTAAAGTATGCATATGCTGGTCTTAGCAATCTAGAAAAAATGAAGTCACAGTCAGCTAATCTTCTTGTTTACTACCAATGAGTTTTACAAGCGTGAGGCCTCTTTCATGTGGAAGGCTGAACTGTACACTTGTCAGTCATTTAACGTAACCCTGAACCGGGTTGTGAATAATATAATTTGTATACTGTTTTATATCTGGTGATGTGACATATGTCGCAGCACAATCCTCCTCCACTCCTCCCCCGTTCTGCTCAGCCATAATATTCGACTGAGCAGAACATCAATTATGGGTGAAGAGGAAGTGTCAGTTCTTCCTCCTCTCTGCCCGTCCTTAGCTCCGCCCCTTTACTCACAGCTTATCGTTCTTGATCTGAGTTACTGCACACAGCATGCAGGGGAGCTGGGCTGTGTGCAGGCTTATGATAATTGAGGTCTGAACGATAGTGTACTAATATACATTATCGTTCTGACCACAATTATCGCAAGCTCGCACACAACCCAGCTCCGCTGCACGCTGTGTGCAGTAACTCAGATCAGGAACTATAAGCTGCAAGTAAAGGTGGTGGAGCTAAGGACAGGCAGAGAGGAGGAACAACTGACACTTCCTCCTCGCCCAAAATCGAAGGCTAAGTAGAGCAGGCCACATAGTGGGCGCTGGAGGAGGATGGTGCTGTGATATATGTCACAGCACCAAAAATCAAACTGTATAAAAAGTATATTGATTAAAACCCCATTCAGGAGTACTTTAAGCATCCCATCTGCCAGCCACTGAGTGATTTTGGGCTGTAATTTAATGCAGCTTTTGTAACACTCTGTGTCAGTGCTTGACATGGGGTGCAGTTGCCCAGCAGCAAAAAATGTATTATGCTGATAGTTGATTCAGCACTGCCCATGCCGAGCACTAACAAGCTCCTGGCCGGTGCATGGAAGCAGCCAACACATGGTGGTTTCGCCACCTTCAGCATCCATGTGAAAGAAGTCTAAATTGAAAGAGTCAAAGTTGTCACATCGGCATAGTAGAAATTTACAGTCGCTGACAGGTTTGGCAGAGGGGGAGGAATGCAGTGATGCAAATGAGGAGGAGTTGAAGCCTCTCTCACTGCGCTACCTGCTAATTTTTACCTGCTATAGAGACTCCTGAAGGATGCTGCCATAAAACACAGTACAGCTTTCACGTTCAGACAGGAACCTCTGCTTTTGCTAACTGCACTGCAACAGCTTTACATGCTCTTTAGATAGTTACATAGTTAGTTAGCTTAAAAAACAAACATAAGTCCATCAACTTCAAACAGCAAATATGGTACAACACTAGCCCACACCCCCACATCTCTCAGTTGATCCAGAGAAAAGCAAAAAACCCTTACACGGCTTGGAACTTTTAGCCCTTAAAGGGAAAAAATCCTTCCAGACCAGGGAATTACCTAGTAAGGGCTGGTTCAGACGGACGCTTGCGGAGCGTTTACTGCAAGCGTTCGGAACATCGCGTTAAACGCTCCCATTCAAGTGTATGGGAGTGTTTGCACCGAGCTTTTGCACGCGTTTACACGAACGCGGCGTTCGGGTCCCCTGGAAGCTACATGTAGCTTTCAGGGGCGGCCAACCGCGATGGGTAATGTCCCCCTAGGGGAAGAAAAAACGCGACCGCATCCGAACGCGACGCGGAGGCTGCTGAAAGCCTGACTGCGCAGCCGCCACACGTCATCAAACGTGACACCGCGCAGACGTCCGTGTGAACCAGTCCTAAATATAACAATCAGATAAAATCCCAGGATCAGCACCACCAGGAATTACCTAGCAACTATAACCCTGGATGTCCTTCAATGCAAAGAAAGCATCTAAGCCCCACTTAAACGCACATATAGAATTTGCATGACTACTTCCTGTAGTGATACAGTCCACATTTTAATCACTCTTACTAAAGAACCCTTTCCTAAATAAATGGCAAAAACGTATTCCTCCATCCGCAGACCATGTCCCCTACTCCTTTGCACAAGACTAGAGTCAAGCTCAATCACCAAGCTTTTATATTGCCCTCTAATGTATTTAGATCACCTCCAGAATAAATAAGCCCCGTTTATCTAACTTTTCCTGGTAAGTGAGACCTTCCATCCCGCTAATCAGTTTTGTTGCTGGTCTCTGCACCTGCTCTAAAACTGCAAGTCTCTCCTGTAATGCTGTGCCCAGAACTGAATTCCATATTCCAGACAGGAGAGCTAATTAGAGGCAGTATTATGCAGCATCACCAGTATTTATTTAGCAGATGTTATTTAAAAAAAAGTTTTAATAGATGTTATTTAAAAAGCTGTGAGCCTTACGCGAGTGGGAATGGAGGGAGGTCTCCACTGTCCAAGATGTGAGGCATGGTCGAACAGCAGGATGTACCGTAAGTAACACCCTCATAATGCTGCAGGGCAGCACTGATTGTCATGTGAAGAAATACAATATTTAGCCTTTCCTTTGTTAAACGGTCACAGAATTTCTTTCATATACCAGTGTAGTAATAACTGGTCCCCTAACACCCTCTTTAAGAAATGGTAAACCACAACCTGAAACATTATTTGCTACCACCAGTGCTGAGAGGGCACGCTGGAAGAAAAGGCCAACAATGGCATCTGGAAGATTGCACTTATGGATTACAAAAAAAAAATGCAGTTACTTTTGTAGAGTTTGTGTGCATTTTTTTTAAACAAATTAGCCTTGTTTGTGCAATAAGCTTAGAAGTCCAACAGTATATTGTTTTTTTGTTTGGAAGTGAAACTGAACATTGCTTTTCTGATGTGTGAAGAAGTGGTCAGACTGAATCAGGCACCAATAAGGCTTCCATTGTTGCCTATCCATTTAGCCAAGTCCAGCTTTTTATGATCTCATGGTTTTTGGCACATTTGGCCTGTCAGGCACTGTTTGGCTTAACACTTGCAGTATCATACTCACTGCTTAAAGGGGCACTATGGCGAAAAATTGTAAAATTTTAAATATTTGCAAACATATACAAATAAGAAGTACGTTATTTTCCAGAGTGAAATGAGCCATAAATTACTTTTCTCCTATGTTGCTGTCACTTACAGTAGGTAGTAGAAATTTGACAGAAATGACAGGTTTTGGACTAGTCCATCTCTTCATAGGGGATTCTCAGGGATTTATTTATTTGCAAAAGCACTTAGTGAATGGCACTTGCTCTGTCCAACTGCCAAAAAACTGTGTAGCAGGCAGGGAAGCTGTCCAGCATCATTGTTTAAATCCTTTTTAGGGAATATTATTATAAAGAATAAAAGCCTTGCTGAGAATCCCCTATGAATAGATGGACTAGTCCAAAACCTGTCACTTCTGTCAGATTTCTACTACTTACCGTAAGTGACTGCAACATAGGAGAAAAGTAATTTATGGCTCATTTTACCTGGAAAAAACATACTTCTTATATGTTTGCACATATTTTAAATTAAATTTTTTACCATAGTGCCCCTTTAAATAATAATGAGGATCTCATCAATACTGAATGTTTATATCAAGCTAGAAATGTGATTGTCATGATCGCTGCTGCAGCAGGTACTGCTGGCAGTAGTAGTGCTGCAGCTCAGGCAGTTCTGATCTCTTTCCATGCAAGCTGCATAGCTTTGTCTGCCTTTCCCTGCTGTCAGCTTGTGACTGGTTATCATTCACCTGTGTGGGAATCTGCATGTCTACTCCCATTGGATGACCTCAGTATAAAGATCTGCTTCCTGCAGGGCTCCTCGGGTTATCATAGCTTCAGCATAAGCCTGTCTTGCTGCTGCTTCGGCCCCAGTTCGTGGTTCTTGTTCTAATGATACTTTGCTGGTCTTGCATCATATATTGGTTCATTGCCAATATATATGCATACCAGCACGTTTGTTATTTTCTTTATATTCGTGTTATGTTAATATATCAGTGCTGCTGATATATACGTACACGAACGGTTTATATCCTGTGTTCAGTCAGTCAGGTTCCAGCACGTTTTGGTAGTTTGCGCGTATCGTGATCACCCGTGCTGAGTTAGTTATCCTGCTCCTGGTTCTGTTTGTGGATTGCGCTCATCTCCGCGTGGAAGTAGCGAATCCTTCTGAGTCCTGTTCCCTGAATTGCTCTAGTTCCTAGTCAGTGTTCCTGCTTATGTCATATATCGGTTCATTGCCGATATATACATATGTTAGTCAGACGTTTATAGTTTCATTGATAGCTGTAATTGTAATAAGCTAGGAATACATACTTATTGTATATTTGTCTGTGTTACATTCATCTATCTCGATTCTGCTATTTCCTGACTATCCTGTCCTGTCTTTGTAAGGCACGCCATCGCTGCAAACACATTGGCTGCCTCACTCCAATCTGTCTTGTTGTGGACGCTTGCTGTCACCAAGTAGCGGCTAGTTAGCAAGCGTTCATTCTGTCTACCTGTCCTGATCTCCTCAGTTCTGGCTTATGCGCTCCGCGCTACCTTGCACTGAGACGCTATCGCGAAAGTATTGTTTGTGGCTGTCGGATCTGCACCAGCTCTGTGCGCCACAATCTCCTGTTAGAGTCAGTCCTCTCCTCCACTAAACTGGGGATATCCTGATTCCTGGTGCTAGTGTGTGTACCGCCTGCACGTCAGCTCATCCGTTGCATGCTGACTGTGGAGAATATACCACCAAGCCTAACAGTGATGTAAGGTTACACGTTGTGGGCTGTACTAAAGACACGTTTGCATATGTGTATCAGCGCCAAGGAAACAAAGTGGCCGCTGCTGAGAGAAGAACGATGTCCAGAGTTCACAAACAGATAAGTTATATATGCTCAGCGCAGAGTCCAAAAACAAAAGACGAGTCTTCAACAAAGGATAAAAGCAAGTAAATCTCCACCACAATAAATATTGGGTTCACAGCACAGCTCTGCAATCATGGATACCCAAAAAAGGAAAGAGGCTTACCAGCTGGTGACAACCCACATTATAAGGTTGTATCAACGCTTTGGTAGGACATCAGGAAGCAACAGTCTGTCCAGGATCCACCAATTCAGCAATGATTCCTCTCACGAATGGATATCAGTAAACATCATAAAAAACAAACAAATGGCAACTCTAAGTGTAAACCGTTTAATATAGAGTATTCATAGTAAAAACAGCTTAAAAATAGCATAAAAATAGCATTAAAAAATCCCCTGATGACGCTAGTTTGCGAAACCGGTCGGGAAGGAGACATTCGGCACCTTCATACTGTCCTTTACTGCTGACCCATACACGCGTGCAACTTTCTCGGGGTTCCTATTGCATGGGCCCCGTATGTAAGTTTTGTTTTTATGCTATTTTTATGCTATTTTTAAGCTGAATGGTGGAGGAGGTCCAGTGGTGGCAGGGGAGTCCCAATGATTCTTACTGCAGCATTGATCACCCTTTGTAGTTTGTACTTGTCACTTGTGGTAGCGCCTGCATACCATACGATGATAGAGGAGCAGAGGATAGACTCGATTGTAGCCATGTAGAAACTTGTCATCAGCTCCTGGGGCATGCCAAACTTCTTCAGTTGCCTCAGGAAGAACAACCTTTACTGGGCTTTCTTTTGAGATATACTGGTGTTTACTCCCCATCTCAAGTCGTTGGTGATATTTGTGCCCAAGAACAGAACGCTAGATACTCTGGCAACTTCAGTGCCTTCAATGAGGATTGGATTGAGAGTGGGGGGGGGGGGGGGGTGCTTCCTGAAGTCAACAATCATCTCAACAGTCTTTGCGGCATTTAGGACAAGCTTGTTGCTCTTACACCAGTTGCAGGTTCGCTCAATCTCGCTCCGGTAGCAGAGTAGCGTTCCTAATCTGTCACCTACTGGGTGTGTAGGATGTAGTATGGTGTATGTCGTATAGTGTATGTAGCTGTGTATCTGTCTGATGGTCTTTTCATGTCCCAGCACTCTTCAGCTAAATGGCACGACGATGTATCCCGACTTCCTACTCTCAACCTTCATCATGCCAAACGTCAGGCCTTGGCACACCCCATAGCCGATGTCCATAACCCCGCCCCCTCCCCTGAGCACAGTGGAAGTGCTTGCCACAGATGCTGTTTTCCCTAGGTATGTCACTGGTACAAAGCTAGAAAGTTTTAGCTGTAGGCACAAAGTTGAGAAGACAAGGTGAAATCACTACCATTCCAATGATTTTCAGTTTGGGAGTGATCACTCGAATACCATTGTCTGTGCATGGATACTAAGAGGCTGTGCTTTAATCTGCAATACCTGCATTCCAATGTGATTAAAGAAGTGGCATTCTGCCTTATAATTTCATAGGGCATTCAAACTGTTTGGGGGGGGGGGGGCACATACATGATAAGTACCTCTTATAATGATATCCTCTTTACACAAGCAGTGTGGGGTTGATTCACAAATCTTATTTTCTAAAATAACTCTCCTCGCTTATTAAAGTGAACCTGAACCGAGTAAAATTATTTAAAATAAGCACATGATGTACCGGCAAATGAAAATTACATACTTACCTCACCATCAGTTCCTCTCAGAAGCTCATCATTTTCTTCTAATAATGATTTCCTCTAGTTCTGACAAGATGTTGTCAGAACTGAAATATATTACTTGCTGTCAGTTATACATCAGAAGCTGTCAATTATAACTGAAAGGACTACTGATTTGCACGGTAATGTCCATGCCTCCCTATGGTTCAAGTGGCAGTTTAACCGGGTGCTGACCCAGAAGCTGTTACAGGGTCATCGTCATTTTTAAATTGGAGGACCGAGCATTCCATCAATCACAGTCCCTTTTTCTCCCTAGGGTTGTACGACGGACAAGGGGACATGATTTGCATGTGGAGGAAAAACGTTTTTGCCATCTACTCTCACAGTGAGAGTAGCTGAAATCTGGAACATTTTACTTTAGGAAGTAGTTATGGCAAACTCTATATCTGCACTTAAAGAGGGCTTGGATGTTTACCTTGCATTGAAGGGCATAAATGGCTATAATTTTTAGGTAATCTCTGGAAGAGTTGATCCGGCAGGGGATTTATCTGACTGCCGTCTGGAGTTGGAAAGGAATTTTTTCCTTTTAAGGCTAATTGGCCCACACCTTGTAAGGTATTTCACCTTCCCCTGTATCAACTGGAATATGTGCAGGTTCAGGATGGTGTTTTATTTATCTTATTATTTTTTTTAATTTATTATTTTATTTATTTGTTGTTTTTTCTGGTTGGACTTGATGGATTATGTCTTTTTTCAACCACGCTAACTATGTAACTATGTAACAGTGGACAAGCAGGATGTGAGAGAGGAGAAAGAGATTTGTGAGTAGACTGTGGAAGGTATGTATGCCACGTGTATGTTTATTTTGACTTTTAATTTTTAGTTCGCTTTAAGTCATGATTCATCTCTCTTTACCTGTCTCATCTTATATTATAATTTGTCTATCCTTTAGCGCTCCTTATTGTTGAAGTGAAAAATGTGCAAGATGAAATGAGTCAAGAGAAAATCTTTGTGAATTAAGGTGTGCATACATCAGCCGATATATAGGCAGATCGACCATAAGGCAGATCGACCGTAAGGCAGATCTCTCTTTGATCGAATCTGAGCAGAAAGAGACATGTTTCCTGTAAACTGATTTCTGATAGCTTTCAGCATTAAATCTATCAGAAATTGGCATAGCACCGCTGCTTCCACTGCATGCCTGGCTGCCCTCCGAAGTATAAAATGTCCCCAGGTGCCCGTGTGTGCTCCCTAAAATCTCACCTGTTCGCCGGCGCGATTCCCGGCCTCCTTCGCTGTAATGGGCATGTCCGTCTTTACCGCGAGTTCCTGTGCTATGTGGCACCAGGTGATGTGACACACGCTCCTAGTGCCATGAGGTACAGGCACTCACAGTAAAAGTGGACATGGCGGTGACAGCAGAGGAAGTCAGAAGTCCGCACCAGTGGACAAGTAAGGTTTTAAAAAGCTGCCCACTGGCACTTTACATTTGGGGGCACATCAGTTGGGGATCTATCGGTAGTTGCAATATCGAGCCCCCGATTAAGCACTTGCAAACACGATTTTCCAGCATGCCCGATCATACTTTTTGACCAATTTCAGCCTGAAAACGATTGAAACAATACAAAATCGTCTGATGTATGGTCACCATTAGTCCCCCTGTTCCATACAACCAGAAGCCACACAGTTTCCATTTGGGGGGTGAAGACTGGCTGCACACGCCCCTCCTGCTGCCACATTACTATGGAAAACTGAAAGCCTCCTTTTAGGATAGAGGATGTAGTGTAATCGGTTCACCCTGCCCTAGATCTGGTACTGCAGGTCCAGGCGCATTCCCTGTGGCTTTAAATTTGCTGATTGGCTTTACCCTGCAGACCAATTAAATAGCAGGAAGTAGAAGCGGCCAGTTGAAAGGAGTATGCAGACGGAGTTATGGAAGGCGTGCAGAGACGAGATGGGATGCCATAATCCTCACGAGCCTTTAGCAGACACCACTGTTGCAATTTGATGTGCATGAATAACTACTGGAGACGTGAGTGCGCAAAGAAGCGCAGGAAGTTAAATTGTTTTAAAAGGTTTTATGCTATGTGATAATTTGTGTTTCTATGCATATGCTGGATTTGAGCTGATTAAACGTTTGTGAAGATTTTATAGCGACACTAAAGCAAAAAAAAAAACGTATGATATAATGAATTGGTTGTGTAGTACAGATAATTAATAGAAAATTAGTACCAAAGAAAATAGTCTCATATTTTTATTTTCAGGTATATAACTTTTTTTTACATTGCATCATTCTCTAATAATTGCAGCTTACACACTACACTCAGCATTTTATATGATGAAACAGAGCAGAGCTAATTACCCTTTGAACTTTCCTCTGTAGAAAAACTATAAACAAACAAGAAACAATGATAGACAGTTGAGATAAGTGCTTCAAAAGACAATGCTGTCCAGGATTGGTCGCAGAACTCAGAGAAGCTCTTTTGCATAGATAACAGCTGAAGTTTTTTAACTCTTCCTGTACTGGAAACAATATGGGACTCATATCTGCGCTAATAATGTTTTATTTCTTAGCACTACTACACATACAAATCATTATATCATTTAGATTCCCTTTAAAGAGCCCTATAGCCTGGAAATGGATTGAAATGCTAGACCCATCAGGATTTTGAGGGGGCTGACATTTGATAAGCGCATTTCTAACAGGGGTGTGCAGTGTGAGGTGCACTTGTAGAACACTGTCACCTAGGGGGGTGTTATTCTTCAGTGGAAACAATATCACACTATGTGCCATATTTTGTGTTTAGCAGCTTGACATAAGGAGTGCGCAATAAAACTTTTGAAAACATATAAAGTGAACCTTAAGTGAAAAAAAATTGCCCATTTACTTACCTGGGGCTTCTTCTAGCCCCTTGATGTCCTCCTGCTCCCTTGCCATGATTCTGCGCTCAGCCATTACTCCACTGTCCCCCTTTGTAATCCGGCCAACTCACGAGACGCCCGTCCCCAGCGCATGTGCAACACTGGCTGCGCGCATCCTCTATCGCCCTCCCATGGCTGGGAGGGTTTTGCACATGCGCAATAGCAATTTTTGGGCAGAGCACTTGAAGGAGGCGCGTGGCATGGGGCCGTGCATCCAGCGTTGGAGGGGACACTGAGGGACAATGGAGTGCGGGATGACAACCGACCAGGAAGACTTCAGGAAGCTGAAATAAGCCCCAGGTAAGTGAATGAGCAATTTAAAAAAAAAAATTATGTTCCCTTTAAATAGCAGGTGCTGCTTGGCGATTGTTGCTCCTTCTGTTTGTAGTTTCCATTAAAGTAAATCTGAAGTGTGTAGAACATGGAAACTGCAGTGCAGTCTGATACCTTCAGAGTCAGTTACCCAGAACAAAAATGCAGATCAGGAACTCTTACAACTCAGTGTAAGTGGGAAAAAAATAATATTAATCAGTGTCAGTCTCCATGCATGATATATTATTTCGACCTCTGGAATAAATACCAGTATGACGAAACATGCTGTAAAAAAAAACAACGTGTGGGATGACACTGGAGCTAATTATTTTGCATCGGCAAAAAAAAAATCGTTATTCCCAGCGTAACAAGATCCACTATATTTTTGTACAAGTTTGTCTACCAATAGAATGCTCTACCTTGTCTGCAGAGAGTGAAAAGCATAGCATACTTCCTGTATCTGATCAATAAGTAACATTCATTGTGGTGGTAACCACAATTAGCTGACTTTCCTGACATAACCATGAGCACAGACAGCAATAATCTAAAAAACAACAAAAAAAAACAACAACTGTTTGTTCTACTACTGTAGAATGTAAATACTAAATGTAAATACTGTAAATGACATGTAACATGATGAGGTAAACGTGTATGTACAGTTCCAATACTACATAGAACCAACCTTTGTTCCTTTTTTTTTTTTTTTTCTTCATTTTTCTTGCTCTAAGGGCTCTTTTCCACTATGAAATGCGATCGCGATTCCGATCGCGATTCCGATCGCGATCGCAATCGCGTTTCAATTTCCACCATGCGATTGCGATTGCGATTGAGCTAATATACTCATTATGGTCCAGCTCAATCGCATACAAAACGCAGCAAGACGACGATTGCGCTTTGACCAAAATCGCATCGCAATCGGATCGCACTAATGGAAATTGCTGCTGCAGTTTCCATTAGTTTAATGTACCATGCGATTTGCGATCAGAAGCAAATCGCAAATCGCAGGCTAGTGGAAAAAGGCCCTAAGGGTACTCTCAGACTATATCGCACATCCTGAAAAATTAAATCACAATGCAACGGTGATGAAAAGTCACATTGTGCGTTGCTGGTGTGATGCAACACATACAGAGCAGTATACAATCCACAGACTTTATGCTTGCACCACAACCATGACTAAGCGGGTTGCATGGTAGCGCACAGCATGCTGCATGCTATACTGACAGAAATTGTTACACCGCACCACAAACACACCAGTGTGGAAGTAGAAATGGAATATAATTGCATCATGTTACAATGTGATTATATTGCTAGTTTCACCACCACACACAATGGATGTAGTGTGATGGTCCCTGATGCACAACGGTAAATTCTCAGTGGATCCTGAGGGGATACACTGTTTGCGGTCATGTGTCCGTTGACATATTCACACTACTCACTGTGTATTTGTTTCACTGCTGCCATTCAAGCCCCAGCCCCAATTCAGATCCTGCGCCACTGCTGCCACCGCCGTCTGGTTCCACTGCACGGGAAAAACACCACTACATAGATTGGAGATCAATGGGAATCCTCCCTAGCTACAGGGAAGATTCACAATGGTTCACTGAGTGGAGCACCAATAAGAATCCTACCTGTTGCTAGGGAGGATTCCCATTGGTCTTTTGCAATTCAATGGAAACCTGATGCTTCTGCCGGGGCTTCGATCTACACAGAGATAGATTAACCACTTCATCCCCAAGGGTTTTTACCCTAACGGACCGGAGCACTTTTCACCTGTCAACGCTCTTCCCTTTCATTTGCCAATAACTTTTTCAATATTTATCACAACAAAATTATCTATACCTTGTTTTTTTACACCACAAATTAGGCTTTTTGGGGGTGATATTTGTTTTCAGTAATTACTTTACTTTCCATGCATTTTAAAGGGAAAAGCAAGGAAAAAAATGAATAAATACACAATTTCTCAAATTCCATCCCCTACAGTTTTAAAATAAACAATGCTACTGTACATAAAACCCACACATTTTATCTGCCTATTGTCCTGGTTATCACAAGATTTGAATTATGTGCCTAAAACAAAGTATGGTCAATTACTCCATCAGATTCGCACCATCTAAAATGCTTTTATTAGGCAATCTTCTTAAAAGTTACAGCATATTAAAAGTCCACATGTGGGTGTGCACCATAGGATGACGCACAGGCGTTTCGGGCCGTCCTTGGTCCTTGCTCAAATCCTGACAGACCCACACTAACACAAGATTGCTGGTCTCAGTTGTATAAAGTCCAAAAGCGGACCACATAGGGAACTGCTGCTTAGCATAAATGCATATTCATAAGAAGTAAACCCACCAATCAGAGACCAAGTCCCATATACTGGTGTTGAATAACCCTTATAGCGACCATGATACCATCCACAGTATATATGTGACAGCCTATATGTTATGGACACTCACCAATAACATCCCACTTGTATAAAATACCAGGGAAAATAGTTAATATAAGGCTCACCGTGTCCACGTCCTGTTAATGCAATATAAACAGAAATGACCAATCCAAATTCAGCCTACAACGTCCGTGCAGGGACTGATCTAAGCTGTGGCCAATCAGGAGCGAAAGCTTAGATCAGTCCCTGCACGGACGTTGTAGGCTGAATTTGGATTGGTCATTTCTGTTTATATTGCATTAACAGGACGTGGACACATTTTGGCAAGTTACAGGAAAAAAAAGCTTATGAAAATTAATTGGATCACTTTTTGAGCAGAAATCCTGGGGAAATTGAATGCCAAGGAGGTTAAGGCAGGGAACACACTTGCAGGGCTGTTTTCCCCTGCGATTCCCAGGTCTCTGTTGCCTTTTTCGTTTGCGGTTTCTGTGAACATTTCCTCATTTCTGCGTTTGTGATGGCATGTACTGTATGCGAATGTGTGTATCAGTCGAAAAAAAAGCAGAAATCTGTGTGATTTAAGAACGTGCGGAAGTTAAGGTTCCCTTTAGGCAGGCAACACACTAGAAGCATTTATGCATGTTTTCCCATGGACGGCAAAACGTGCACGATTCTACAGGCTATTGAAGTCAATAGCCTTGTGCGGGAAATGTGCGTCGTGACTGTTTGTTTACGTTTTGCGTTTATGTTTTTCCACGCATTTTTAAATTGTACAACTTTCTGCTTTTTTCCACATGACATGCACATCCGCATAATGTACATGCCGTCTGAAATGTGGAAACTTTCCCAGAAAAATGATTACGTAATCATCGTGCCCCACATCGCAATTTCAATTTTAAAACTATTTATGTGCAGCCCTATTACCTTAGTACTTTAGTTTTTTCTTGACTGTATCACTGAATTTTGCTTTGCAACATGTGGACATTGACCAAATTGTATTTGAGATTTAGTTTCAGTATCAGTGCTTCCAGTGAGAGATACAGGCTTTATGTCCTGGCTGATGGTTTCCTCTAGCAGTTTAATGAACTATCCAAACTATTCATCCATTATATAGCATAACAGTTAAAAAGTATTGATTTTCTGGCATTTCGCAGTGATGATAATTCATCTTTCATTGTCATTTTACTACTGGGAAATCATCTTTGTCAATCAATATTTGTAGACTGGGGCAGGAAGCATGAAGGAATTTTGTCCCTCAATTGGAAACTAAAAGCAAAATCAAGTAGGACAGAACAGGTAGATAAAGTAACACTTAATCACATGATTATGACCAGCCAACCAGACACTTATAACTCACATTTGCCTCCTATTTCAGCCTATATCATTTCACCTGTTAAATATATACAGTATAGGCAAATTTGATTACAGTATCTCTGTAATCAGTATCTCAGCACTGCGTTATATGTTGGCACTTTCTAAATACAATAAATAATATAAATAAATAATAAAATCTCTGTTGACAACAGTTCACTGTTTCATTTTAATTTAATTGAAAACTAGGTTTACCTGAGGCAGATTTGCAAAGACAGTTTGCAAACAAAAGGGTTTAAATGGGTCTAGATAAGGGAATTTAAACCAGGCACCAGCAGAACCCTGGGGGTTCCCTTCAGAGGTTATGGGTCATTTTGACACTTATATGGGAAAATTTAGTCCAACTTTCCCATTGTTGCAGGACAACATGATCCTGCTTCTCCAACCATCCTTGCAGTTGCATATGAAGAATGGATACTTGCTGTTTCCACATCCCCCAAAGCCATTTTTTTTCTCACAGGCTGGCAAGAGAGTTCAAGGAAGATATTGGAGTCAGAAAGGATTCCTCTTGGCAAGTATTTTTTTATTTTATTTTAACACAGGCACAACTGAACATCAATATTAATGGGGAGATATAATGTCCATCAAAGGGAGGACATTATTTCTAATATTTCTATATGCTGGAGGTAGGGAGTTTAGGTACATGCTGGGCAGTAGGTAGTTTGGTAGGTGGGTAAGGAATGTAGGAATATGCTAGGAGGTAGGTAGGTAGGCACCTATAACCTACTAAACTTCTCTCTCTCCTCCTCTGTTCCTACTACCCTGGTACAAGCATGCTCACATACTCGCAGAAACTATCGCAACCTAGACATGCAAGCAGTCTCTGATGCCCTGGCACCTCTCCTCACACAATCCTTCACTGACCCAGATTCAGCTGCTACACACTACAACAGCTCCATCACAAAAGTCATGGATGACTTTGCCCCTCTTACCAATGTCCGCCCTCACCGTGTCACTCGCCAACCTTGGGGACCACAGTGAGAAGGGCAGCAGCGGCTCTACACTGCCCCCGGCTGCTCTCAGCTGTCTGGGGCTGCCGCCTAGGAAGAGGCCACCACACGGGCTGAGCACGTGTGCCGCCGCTCCGACATTTTCAGGGACCGCGGCAGGTTGCCCTTTGTCCGCAGCCCAGGATTGCTGGGGCTGCCGGACCCCCTCCACCACGGGTCGCCCTGAGACCAGGACACTAGTGCGGGCATGTGGGACGCTCTCCACTTGGAGGAGGCCTATACTGCAGTGGCTCCCCAAGCCACCGTCAATGGAGGGCCTGATGCTGCCCCATCGCAGCCCAGAATTGCTGGGGCTGTTGAAACCCCTCCACCACGGGACGCCCTGAGACCAGGACACCAGCAAGGCCACGTCACCGTAAATGGAGGGCCTGATGCTGCCCCATCACAGCCCAGAATTGCTGGGGCTGCTGGACCCCTCCACCACAGGTCGCCCTGAGACCAGGACAGCAGCACGGCCACGCCACCATCAAGGGCGGGCCTGATGCTGCCCCATCGCAGCCACAGAGGAGGTGATGCTGCCCCCCTCCCAGTGGAGCTGGCTGCTGCATCTGGGCATCAGTGTCCTGCCACCACCAAAGGTAAACCCTCCCCTGGCCTGTCCACCACTGCTGCCCTGCCGGGGTGGCCCTTGGCCCCATGTCCACTACTGCTGCCCAGCAAAGGTGCCCCCTGGCCCCACAGGGCCCCCACTGTGTCTGCACCTCATTACCCAGCCGTGCGGACTTGAAATCAGGAGTGCTACTCCTCGGGCAACCTGGTCCGAGTGCACTCTACTGTCCGCCTCCATCCAGCTTTCTCTCTACTTTCGTGGACAATCGGTAGCACCTGTCTTGTTGGGAGCGTGTCGCTGTGTAGCGTCCAGTGCCGAAAATGGCAGCGCTCATATCAGCTCTCAGGCTGCTCCTCCAGTCCCACTCTTTTCTGTTCCTGCTATCAGTGTATGCTTTGCTATGCTTGCATTACGTTAACTGTACGTGTATGCTGTAATGCTCTCTGTCTTGTTTTTTATTTTTGCTTTTAATTGTTTTTATTGTTTATATGTATGTACCATGCTTAACTGTAAGCAATGCTGTACTCTGCTTAATTGTACGCACAAGCTGTAATGTTGTCCTATGTATGCTTGTCCCATGTCTATGTATGTGCCATGCTTTAACTGTATGCTATTTCTTGTTTCTTCATCAACGACCCTGTATGCGCCAAAACCAATTCCGGGTACAATCCACCGTTGTACTTGGCGATAATAAATTCTGATTCTGATTCTGACCTGTCACCAGCATTTGATACATTTGACCACACCTTACTCCTACGGATACTTTCATCTGTAGACATAAAGGGCCTCGCTCTCTCATGGTTATCTTCCTAGCTCTCTGAAAGGTCCTTCAGAGTCTCTATTTTTTCATCATAAAAGTTTTTAAAAACATTTAGAAAAGTAATAATCATAGTAATATGACAAACATTTCATTATAGCAGTATGAACAGTATTTATGACAGTAGCAATAAGGCTATAGAAAATACAATAAACAACATATATTTCAGGTAGTTGAGGGTCTACTATCTGAGTCACACTTAAGTATATAGTCTCAAATCAATTGTTTCAGCTGGACCTTGATAAGGTAACAACTGATTGGTAAGACAGGAATGGCAGTATCAAAACAGGGAGCTCGAATAGCTCTAGATACTGATTATAGATATATCATTTGTAATAGAGTGAAATCATTAACTTAGGCAATAAACACAAAGGCCTCAATTCACTAAGATCATGCTGGAGATAATAAGGCAAGAGAAAACTTACCTCCACATAAGAGAGAGTTATCTTATCTCTTCATTCCTTAAGTTACCTCTTCTGTAGTTAAGTTACCTCCTCTGTAGTTATTTTACCTCCTCTGTAGTTATTTTCACATGCAGTTAATAAACAGCCTGTCTTTAACTCTGGAGTTATTTTAAGGATTGAAGAGTTAACTTAAAGACAGAAGAGTTAACTTTAGGTTTGCCTGAGGTAAAATGTTTCCTGAATACCACATGCCTTATCACCATGGTAACAACTCTAGAAGAGTTATTAAAGACAGGAGATAAGCTTAGTGAATTGAGGCCATAACCTGAAACAAGTAAAAAGAAAAGATAAATGAACAGGCATCTATGTTGCACATATTTTATAAGTGAAAGCCTAGATGTTATAGACTAGTTAGGAGTTTAGGTATACCAGAGTATGATAAATATTAATTCAGGTAACTCATCCAGGTGGTTGGGAGTAGAAATATATTTTGGTCTCCTGAGGTCCCACTTCTGATTTTGTGTTCCATTGATAGATTTCTACTGACTAACGATAATAATTGGGTTATATTAATTTGGTCTGCCGTTTTCCAATTAGAGACTATTAGGGACTATTAAGGAGAGAGCAGTTAGTAAGACATGGGATATTTGGGGTTGCGTAGCTTGAGGGAGATCTTCTAGGCCAACAAGTAGTAAATCTAGCTTAGGGGAAATACGGAAGGTTCTGTGGAAAAATCTTTTAATTAGTAATTCCACTTGTATCCAAAATTTGTTAATATAGGGGCATTCCCAGAGCACATGGAACAAAGTTCCAATTGAAGAAGTGCAATGCCAGCATAAGGGAAAGCTATCAGTTGAGAACGAGGCAATTCTCCTAGGCCAGGGCTGCCCAATACCTTCTAGGTCTCGTCAAATGTTGCGGCCGGCAGCTCATCATGTTTAGCTGCCGGCTGCTGGCCAATAAGGATGCAGGGGAAGAGAGGTGGCGAGGAGAGAGGCGGCGCGGCCGCTACGTCATGGCTGGGGTGGTGGCGGCAGCGTGCAACGTGCGTGCTTGTAACGTGCCCGCCGCCACCCCCAGCCATGACGTAACAGCCGCACCGCCTCTCTCCTCCCTCTATCCTCGCCCCCTCTCCTCCCCTGCATCCTTATTGGCAAGCGGCCTGCCTGCCAGAGCGTTTCAGGAGTCCAGGACTCTCAGCCGCCGGATTGAGGTAGACAGATACCTGGCTAACCTACGCTGCAGGCACATATATCTGGCTAACCTTTACTGACAAATTCCTGGCTAACCTACGCTGCAGGCACATATACCTGGCTAACCTATACTGACACATTCCTGGCTAACCTACGCTGCAGGCACATATACCTGGCTAACCTATACTGACACATTCTTGGCTAACCTACGCTGCAGGCACATATACCTGGCTAACCTATACTGACACATTCCTGGCTAACCTACGCTGCAGGCACATATACCTGGCTAACCTATACTCCACATATACCTGGCTAACCTATACTGACACATTCCTGGCTAACCTATGCTGCAGGCACATATACCTGGCTAACCTATACTGACACATTCCTGGCTAACCTACGCTGTAGGCACATATACCTGGCTAACCTATACTCCACATATACCTGGCTAACCTATACTGACACATTCCTGGCTAACCTACGCTGAAGGCACATATAGCGGACTAACCTACGCGGGTGGGGTGGGGGGGCGTGCTTAGCATTTGAGACGTTGGTAGATCTCCTGGCCTCGGCAAATTTTAAAGTAGCTCGTGAACCGAAAAAGTGTGGGCACCCCTATCCTAGGCGCTTTATAAATACAATAAATAATAATAATCTATAAACCACTTTACGGGAAAGTTCCCAGTGAGAGTTTTTTTTTAATTTTTAATATCTTTGACATAGATTTTACTATTTGTTGTACTGAGATGGGAGTGCGGAGGTCATTAGACCAAGCTAAAGCGTATCTCTGTAAAGGAGAAGGGGCCTGGGACATTATAGCCTCGTACAAAGTTGCTTCCGTATTTCTTTGTTATTTAATATGGTTAAGAGTTGGCTCTGTAAATGGGGAAGTTTAATTTTTCTGGTTTTAACTAGGTCGAAAATTCTGTGATAGGTAAAAAGCTGAGATTGGGGTAGGTTATACTCTCTCTTTAGTTCAGCAAATGTTTTAGTTTATTGCCAGAGAAAAGCATGTTGAGAAAAGTCAGGTTTGCTTTGTACCATGGTATGAGATTAAGATAAGGGGTGAGAAGATTTAAAGCTGATAGTGCAATAATAGGCGTATGGGTATCATTCGTGTTTGGGGGGTATTTAATAAGATGTTCCCATGCGAGAAGCAGGGATTGTATAGTGGGGAACATGGATGTAGGAATTTTTAGCTCCTAAAAGAGCAACGGAAAGAATGTCTCTTAAATTAAATTGTAGGTGATATTGTTCCAGTTTGACCCAGGAGACAGTCCACCATTGCTTAGCTAGGTCCAGAGATGAAGCATAGTAATAGGCTTCTAGGGACGGTAAACCCATTTCTCCTAATTTTCTAGAGAGTATCATGACCTTATATGGAACACATATTTTTTCCCTTTCCAAATAATATGATTAATACATTTCCTTAAATTCTAAGAAGGACTTGCGCAGCGGAATATTAACAGTTCTTAGTGTATATAAGATTTTTGCCAATATAAACATTTTAAATGTTGCTTTACGCCTTTCACAGTCTCTTACTCATATCAGATCTTTTCTCCTCAAGAATTTGTCCTTGGCCCCCTCCTCTTTTCCATCTACATGCACAGTCTTGGTGACTTAATCAACTAATTTGGGTTTCAATACCACCGATATGCAGACGATACACAACTGTACCTCTTGGCCCCAGACCTTAAATCCCTTCTTACATGTGTTCTTGACAGCTTGTCTGCTATATCCTCCATGTCCTCTCACGTCTTAAAAGTTAATATGAGTAAAACAGAACTAATCATTTTTCCACCGTCTCTGTCCACCACTCTGCCTGAAATAACAACAAATGTTAATAACACTCCCATAACTTCAGGTGCTTATGGGTAATATTTGACTCCTCTCTCTCTTTTATTCCTCATGTTCACTTCCTAACCAGCTCCTGTCATTTCCAACTCAAAAACATATCTCACATCTGACCTTTTCTCACTCAAGATACAACTAAAATGTTAATACATGCTCTTATAATATCTCATCTGGACTGTAACATACTACTTTGTGGACTACCTTCCAACAGACTGGCCCCTCTCCAGTCAGTACTGAACTCAGCTGCTCGTCTCATTCATCTTTCTTCTCGATCTCCCTCTGCTGACACTCTCTGTCAAGCTCTTCATTGGCTACCAAATAACCAGAGGATCCAGTTCATACTCTTAACCTTAACCTACAAAGCTCTCCACAATCTCTCTCCCCTGTGCATCTCCTCCTCAAATTACCTCCTTAAATTCACGTTTACAAGATTTTGCATGTGCTTCACCCCTCCTCTGGAATGCCCTCCCACAACACATCCATCACTCGCCAACCTTTGTTACCTTTAAACGCTCTCTAAAAACTCACTTGTTCCAACAAGCATATGCTCTACCTTAGGCCTCTACTCACGTTTATTGAAAATAACTTTCATAAAATACAAACATTCAAACTGTTTGCCAACATGGCGGCATTTTACAGGTACATAAAACAGGAATTTGCAAGTCAGGTATGGCATGTAATAGTAAAATATATGAACAAAATTTGGGTGATATCCTTGTTATCAAATATTACCAATGTAAAAAATTCAATAATTAACAATGATTCCACATAAGAAGTTAACTAATCAGAGGGACGCTCCAGGGGAACCCTCACAATAGCCCTGAGCTGCCACCTCAACAAAATATTCAACACAAAAATTGTCAATCTAAGTAAACATGGACTCTTAAGCAAGTGAAAGGGCTCTACCTAAGAGATCGGTAGGACTACAATAAGTGATCCAGTCTTCCCATTTGGAGATAAATTTGTCTTGAGCACTATCTAGGGTATATGCTATTTTTCTCCATTAATAAAATTTGGTTGATTCTAGTCAATAAAAGATCAAAATTAATGGTGGATTGTTTCCAATGGAAGGCAGTATTGCTCTTTTTTCATGGTGCCGTTTACTGTGATTAGGTACCATGGTCCATTGGCTGAACCCCCCCCCCCCACAACACATTAGGTTCCCACCAACATGTTTGATATTGGGGATGGTGTACTTTGAGTTTAAAGCTTCTCCTGTTTTATGCTAAATGAAGAAAACATCAATGTGACCAAACAATTCAATTTTGGTTTCATCTGACCATAACACAGAAGACCAGAAGTCTTCTTCTTTGTCCAGATGAACATTTGCAAATGCCAAGCGAGCTTTTGTGCTCCTTATCTGGAGAAGTGGCGTCCTCCTTGGTCTGCATCCGTGGAACCCAACAGTGTGCAGTCTCCGTTGGATTGTCTGACTTGAGACATTGCCACCAGCAGAGCCCAGATTCACTAGGATGGCTTTGGTGGTGATCCTTGGATTCTTTTTCACCTCTCTCACTATCCTCCTGGCCAGCACAGGTGTTACTTTTGGCTTCCGCCTACATATTCTGAGATTTTCCACATTGTGGAAAATCTTGTATTTTTACCTTGCAATACCTTGCACTGTAGCCACTGGAACTTGAAAACATTTAGAAATGGCCTTGTAGCCCTTTCCTGACATGTAAGCAGCAACAATGCGCGGCCGCAGGTCCTCACTGAGCTTCTTTGTCTTAGCCATGACATTTCCCAAACCAACTGCAGAGAGCTGCTGTTTTTCACCTGTTGAGTTGATTAAAACAGCTGTTCCCAATTAATCAAGGTAATTAGGATGCTTTAGAACAGCTTGGACTATTTGGAACGGTATAGAACTTTGGATTTTCCCACAGACTGTGACAGTTTGTGAAAGGTATGAATAATTTTGGACTGGCCACTTTTTGCTCAAATATAAATAAAAGCTGAGAAGTGTCTTTATTCTACAATAATGCCTCTTGTACACAGTCTTATTATCTTTTGGAATGTCATTTCCTGTAAAAAAAATTACTTGGTGGCTGAATAAAAGTAACTTTAAGTCAAAATTTGTCAGGGGTATGAATAATTATGGGCAGCACTGTATATGCTAGGTAGTAGGTAGGGAGTGTAGGTATATGCTGGGCGGTAGGTAGGTAGGGATTGTTGGAATATGCTGGGCGGTACGTAGGTAGGGATTGTAGGAATATGCTGGGAGGTAGGTAGTGAGTGTAGGTATATGCTGGGCGGTAGGTAGGGAGTGTAGATATATGCTGGGTGGGGCGGTAGGCAGGGAGTGTAGATATATGCTGGGTGGCGGTAGGCAGGGTGTGTAGGTATATGTTGGGCGGTAACTAGGTAGGGAGTGTAGGTATATGCTGGGCGGTAGGTAGGTAGGTAGGGAGTTTAGGGATATGCTGGGAGGGCGGTAGGTCGAGAGTGTAGGTATATGCTGGGAGGGGAGCACCCCCCTCCCCCTTATGGACCCCAGTGCTGTACAGATGCATTGCTAGGCAACAGCATCTATACAGAATTGGGTCCCCTAACTGTTGCCCCAGTGATCACATCCGATGGGTGGCAGTAATTTCAGGTGTCTATAGATTTTAAGGACAAGTATATGTGACACAAAGCGTTAACTGGCTTGGTAGAGGATAAAGCTTCAATACAGAAAAAGAGAATATTTTTTACTGTGACACTGTCACTTCATTGAACTGAATGTGTGCAATCGCGCACGAGCGCACAGAGGCGGCAATTAGGGCAGGACATGAGTCTCACGTCCAGGACCTACAGGAGCACTAAACTGGACTTGAGACTCCCTACCAAAAACCACAAGTATTTTTATTTATATATCACCAACATCTTCTGTAGCGCTGTGTTAACCATGCCAATACTCATTCCACCTGCAGTCCCCCTTTAAAATAAATTACTCCCACCTCAGAATACCCATGAATGTGCATAAAACATATATAAAACATAGTAATGCACATAAATCACATAAAATATCATGTGGGCATAGTGACAGCAGAGATTATTAAATTAATACTTCAGTAAAGCAGGAATGAAGCCTCATTCCCACACGTGGTAGGCACCATGCTGGTAGTTATCTGCTTGTAGAAAACTGCCCCAGAGCTAGAGCAGCACATACCTTGATAATACATTTAAATGTTTATTTTACATATCATCCTATCAAGGAGCTACTATACATACACTGTACTGACATGTACATGTAAACTTCGGTTTCATGTAAGGTTAAAAATGAAGAGCACCAATATGTTCTGAACATTTTTCTTATCCTACCTAATAAAACCTAACTGTCGCTGCGTCCTGCACATGTGTGCAGTAACGGACAGCTGGGACCAGGGAGCTGGGCGGACGAGCGAGGTGGAAGGGTGCGGGCGCGCGCCTGCATCGGGCGCGCGCTCGGCGGTTGCGAGCGCGGCATGCGCACGCATGCGCACTGGCGGCTGCGGCCGCCAGAAAAAGACCTAGAGCCCGTTTTTAAACGGGCTTGGGTCTACTAGTTATTAATACTCATACATCAGCTTCTATACTAGATTAGCATATTTTTTTGTTAAAGGGGTTCTGTGGGGGTTTCTGAGGCGAAAAACTGCCACTTACCTGGGGCTTGTATCAGCCCCCTGCAGCGGTAATGTCCCACGCCGTCCTGCTCCCATCCGCCGTTCCCCGCAGCCGGCACCGGGCTATTATTCGGCTGTCACACAGACGAATAATGCGCGTTGCCGCGCCTCCGCTCGCGTCATCTGAGGCTTACTGCGCAGGCGCAGTACAACGGGTTCTTGTACTGCGCTTGCGCAGTAAGCTTCCGATGACGCAGGCGGAAGCGAGCGGGTGCGCGGCCACTCTAGCGCAGCCGCAGTTGGATCCCATGCCACTTAGACCGGGGCCGGCGGCGGAGAACGGCAGATGGGAGGAGGACGGCGTGGGACATTACCGCTGCACGGGGCTGATAGAAGCCCAAGGTAAGTGTCTGTTTTTCTCCTCCGCAACCCCCCACAGAACCCCTTTAAACATTTATTTTTAAAAAGTCTAATCTATCAGCCAGGGCTGTGGAGTTGGTACAAAAATTATCCGACTCCAACTTAGACTACTCAGTTTTCAATTCCTCCAACTCCTTGACTCTGACTCCTCTAATTTGCATATAACTATCATGTTGATTAAAAGCATGTAATATAAAAAGCATTTCATCACTGTCAAAGCTTAGGAATCTTAAAATTATATTAAGATGGCATCTGCTTTTGGAAACAAAAAGCTCCTGGGCAGAAAACTGACACTCTACTCTGTCGGCCATCCTGACCTGTAATAGCCAAGATGAATGCCCCAGCATGTTGTCTGTATAATAGGATTCACCGAAGCCCTTGTCAGCCAGGTTCCTGCGAGTAGTCCTGCCACCTTGCAGAAAAAGGTCTCTACCTTTTCTATATGTGATAGCGAAAAGGCCAGGGCCATTTTCTGCAAGGTGGCAGATCTATGCATTGGAACCCAACTAATACAGGGTTCCAGTGAATCTTATTAAACAGACAGCATGTTGGGACATTCTAACTTTTATGCATTAGCATACCTCTGTGTTTTTTTATGTACCCCAAGGATGCATTTTAACTAAATTGAGGATATAGCTGTAGAGTAGCTGTTAAATAGAAATCGAATCTAGTCATTGGTAAGAGTACTTGTAGAGGGTGCAGACAGGAACAGAGAACATTGATTGGGCCCTAGGCAATCTAACTGTAGGTACATCTAAGAGTGATGTGCAGATACTCTGCAAGAGAAGGAGTGGATTCTTCCTCTATTACACATTCTTCATGTACGATCTGAACCAGGTTTATGGGTGATAGACAACACCTCTGTGATCAATGTGCACAACATTCTCATTTGATTCACAACTCTGCAGGGAGTGCAAATGTAGTGTATACTAACATAGTCACCAACCCCAAATTTAACAGCATATCAAATTAATTGATTTCATGAGCAAAATGTGTGCATATATTTGCACACAAAATTTGCATAAACCTGCATCAACGCATAATTATTTACATCTCATTAACCATGACTACTAGTGACACAACTACACATCAGGCCTCAAGCAGAGATGTTATTTATTATGTATGCAAGATTCCTATATACACAGCAGATATATAGTCACAATCAGATATGTACCGGTATATCTGATTTTAAAAACATGGTGACTGCTTTACTGCAGCAGTACAAATAACTTGTTATTGGATTGGTATATTTGATTTTTGTGTTTTTTTATTTTTGTGGACTAAGCACTGCTATTACTGTCTACAGACTGTATAAGTTATTTATGATGACTATTATCTGAGAAATCGAACATTTTATCATATCAAGACGGTGCATTTTTTCTCAACTCCAACTCTAGGTGCCCAAGAAATGCTCCGACTCAACTTCTGCTAACCCTGTGTACAGCGGTAGAAAAAAAAAAGCAAAAAAAAAAAAGATTTTAACGCCCAACTAAAAAAAGCCTAAAGTTAGTATTACAGCAGGGGTTACTGTATATTTTTATTTGTACTAACCTCTCCTTCTCCACTGGCATCTTACCCTCTTCAAGCAACGCTATCACCCACCCATTACTGCCCTATTTCTCTTCTTCTGATCGTCCCGCTTTCTTGATTCTAACACGTTATTCGGGGTACATTAAAAAGAGGGGCCGAAAATAAAATATTTAACGTTTCAGAAATGTCCTATACATGTTAAAGAAACTTAGTAATAAGGTGTCATTAGCAGCATCTGTCATACAATAGCTGGTCCCGGCTATCCCGTCTCCTCCACTTCCTGTTTAGTTTGCAAGAGTCCTGCTTCCAGCCAATCACCATGCAGGGACTGAAGCCACATGGTGATTGGCTGGCTCTTGCAAACTAAGTATGAAGTGGAGAAGAAGCGATCGCCCGGGACCAGGTAATGTATCGTTTCAACCATGTCCACTCTCACACTAAGCTCCAGCCCCGCTGCCTAACCCAGGACTACTTCCCCCACCCCACTGCCTACCCTGGACTACTCCCCCTCCCGCTACCACCCCGCTCGCTAACGCCCCTGCCTCTAGCTACTCCCTGTCCCCACAGAAGGCAATAGTACAAGCCACGATTAGCTTCAAGGAGATTCAATTATGGTGCCCAATAAAAAGCGGGCGCTAGACGCTGCCTATGGCGGAGCCATTTTTATCTGATCCTAGTTATTCGACCCACCATTGTTCAATGCTGTAATGTTCATGTGTTTCATTGCGTAACATTGTAATGTCTCCTCCATTTAGGGGTGAAACTGGAAAAATTAGAATATTGTGCAAAAGTCCATTTATTTCAATAATTCAAGTTAAAAAGTGAAACCAGTGGCGTAACTACAAATCATGGTGCCCCCAGCAAAATTGGATGGGACCCCCAAAGTTCACACCCTTTACATTGTCTACCCCTGGGGACAGTCACAGCCCAGGGGGGCATCTTGCAAGGGACATAAGATAAGTGTGGCCATCATAATATTCACATCCATAACAAGTGTAGTCACACAAACACCTGATCTGGAGGATGGACCCCTTTATTGGAGGAAGGGAAGGTCAGTAGTTGGGGCCCCCTGCCAGCTCTGGGCCCCCCTGTCCCCTGTAGTTACAACTCTGGGTGAAACTAAGATATGAAATAGACTCATTAGATGCAAAGCAAAATAATTCAAGCCTTTATTTGTTATCATTTTGATGACAATGACTTACAGTTTATGAGAACCCCAAAATCAAAATCTTAGACAATTAGAATATTGTTAAAATGTTCAATATTCTAGGCTCAAAATGTCAGACTCTACTCAGCTAAATAATCCAAAACATCTGCAAAAAGTTCCTTCCAAAACACCTGCAAAAAGTTCCTCTTTCATATATTAGTGTCAACGTTTAAGTTAAATTACTGCAATAAATAGACTTTTGCACGATATTCCAATTTTTTGAGTTTAACCTGTATTGTACAGTTTCATAATATGTCTGTGCTTTGTAAATAAAGTTTATTATAATAATAATAAAAGGTAACATTTTGTAGCATCTTAGTTATACATCAAAAAAGATCCTTTTCTTTCAGTTCTTTGTTTTTGTTTTTTTCTACATGCATATTACTCTCAGCTAATCCAGTGCAAAACAATTTTTCCCTGATTTTGCTAATCCTGTGTAGGCAAACAGTTCTAGTGCTGTTTTGATTTTTGTTTTGTTTGTTTATTTATTTATTATTATTTTTTTTTTTTGGGGGGGGGGGGGTATCAGTGTACAATTTGATTAGCTGATGTCAATAAGGCCTCTTTCACAGTGGGACGGTGTGTTTGATGCGACGTTAAAGTCACACAACGTGCCCCTAACACAGCGACAACGTGCCCCTAACACAGCGCATGTAGGTAATAAAATTGGACGTTATTTTGTACTACGTTAAGTGTCTCTTGGTGCGCCGTTTTCGTTGCATACTGATGGAATGAAAACGGCGCATGCGTAACTTTTTTTTTTTTTTTTAAACATTACTGAGCATGAGCAACATCTGCTGCATACTGTACTTCTCTTAGCATGCAATGTGTCATGGTCTCTACAGGTCCAGTTAGAAACAAACCAGTGGCGTAGGGATCACCACAGCAGCCATAGCAGTATGGGACCTGTAGCCACCGGGTTGGGAGACACACAGCACCCCCAATGGTGCAGAGTATCAGCAGTGGTAGCATAAAGAAGTATCTCACTCACCTCTCTGAGCAGTGATCTACACTGTCCTGTATCCCCATCTCCATGACTGCAGCACCCTCTCCTGTCACGTTGCATGACAATAGAGGGCGCCCTGGTCATAGAAACGGGGAAGCGAGAGAGTGCAGATCGCTGCCTGGAGAGGCGAGTTCCTTCTTTCCACTACCGCTCCTGATAATCTTCATGGGAAGGAGAGAGCATTACACCTGTGGGCCCTCTGATTATTTATATGGAGGGGAGGGGGGACTTCTGACTACCTATATTGGGGGCTGTATGAATCCCTGAAACTGAGGGGGCCCTCTGTCTACCTATAGCGAGGGGAAGCACTCTGGCTTCCTATACTGGGGGGGGGGGGAGGGGGCCCTCTGGCTACCTATATTAGGGGCTCACTGGATACCTGATACTAATGGGGCTCTCTAGCGCCCTATATCAAAGGGGAGCTCTCTAGCCAACTATACAGAGTGGGAGGGGGCCTTCTGGCTGCCTATATAGGGGGATCTCTGGCTACCTATATCAAGGGGAACACTCTGGCTGCCTATACTGGGGGGGGGCTCTGGATACCTATATAGGGGGCTCTCTGGCTATCTGATAGTGAGGGGGCTCTCTGACTACCTATATCGGGGGGTTCTCTGGCTGCCTATACTGAAAGGGGGGGGGCTCTCTGGCTGCTTATACTGGGGGGACCTCTCTCACTGCCTATACTGAGGAAGGCTTTCTGACTGCCTACACTGAGGGGGCCTTCTGGCTGCCTATATAGGGGGATCTCTGGCTACCTATATCAAGGGGAACACTCTGGCTGACTATACTGGGGGGGGGGGGGGGGGGCTCTGGCTACCTATATAGGGGGCTCTCTGGATATCTGATAGTGAGGGGCTCTCTGACTACCTATATCGGGAGGTTCTCTGGCTGCCTATACTGAAAGGGGGGGGGGGCTCTCTGGCTGCTTATACTGGGGGGACCTCTCTCACTGCCTATACTGAGGAAGGCTTTCTGACTGCCTACACTGAGGGGGACTCTCTGGCTGCCTATACTGAGACAGGCTTTCTGACTGCCTACGCTGATAGGGCCTCTCTGGGTGCCTATACTGGGGGGTCCTTCAGCCTACCTATCCTACCTATACTGGGGGTCCTTGTGGTAATTATATTCTACTGCTAGATTCACATCAATGCGATAGCAGTGTGGTGCGCTGAAATCCATAGGTGTAACCCAGGGTAGTCAAACTCAAATACAAAGGGGGGTCGAAATTGTACACTGGGACCAAGTCGCGGGCCAATTTCAATGTCTAGTGGCCACCTCCCTCTTTATACAGTTCCCAGGTGGCCACCTTCCTACCTTATAAAGTTCCCAGGTGGCCCTGCTCCCTCCCCTATACAGTTCTCTGGTGTTAAGTGCTTTCCCCCTGCCTCCTTCATATGGCTTCCCAGGTATTCTAGGGCTTCACCTTCTATATAGCTTTGGTGGTGGTCTGGAGTGGGCCAAACATAATGCAAAGTGGGGAAACCACTTGGGAGCCAAATTTAATGGCTCCGAGGGCCAGATTTGGTCCGCAGGCCAGAGTTTGACATGTATGGTGTAACTGAAGAATGCGGTGCAGTCCTGGCCAACATGAGCGTTTACAGTTGCAGTGAAGCATACCTTTCATTAACTGTATGCTTCATTGAATGTGTCTTTTCCCCTCTGTTGCAATTCTGTTCCTACAAGGCAGTTAACACCATAGTGTGAAACTGGCACTAGCCTTGGTCTTTTACCTAACCTTAACCCTTTACCTATTTTCTAAACAGAGATGTGAAGTGAAGTTTGAACAGTCTTTCTTGTTCTACAATGGAAAAAAAAACTTAACAGTCAAACAGGAACTTTGTATAGGACTAATCAGAAGGCTAATTACTGATACCTGTCTATATGACTGATTTATCAGCTGTCAAGTAACTAATGAATAGTTTCCAAATTGTATTAGCCATTTATTAACAAACTTCTGGTTCTCCCCAAAGACATTCCTCTTCCCATGGTGCAAGAAATCCAACGTAAATATTACTATTATTATTATTAGTCTATTATACATAAGCTGTTCTTGAAATATTGTTAATATTAACTTACCAAAATCAACTCTCTAACCTAAGCACTCTAGAGATACTTACCTATCCAGATGTTAAGTCCTAATGATGATGTCCCTGGTGACCTGCTGACCAGACCTGGTGCAAAACCAGATTGTGTTCACTGCTGATATATGTCTTTGCTCTAGTTTTACAGTTATTTTTACATTTCATTAGTAAGAATGATATTAAGCATGAAATTGAAATGTTTACAACAAATCAGAAAATAAATTAAAATATGAAGATTTAAACTGCATGCATCCCATTAGTAATGTGTATGTCATTACCAGAATATGGATTTAATACCAGTACTAATACAATAACATTGCAAAATGCGATATCTGAATAATCATCTTGGGTATGTCCTTTTGTTCAAGCCTGCATGCACTGCGTACTACAGCAAACTGGCAGAACACGCTCCTCACAATAAGCAAATGTAGGATCCTGTGAATTATGCTTTGTTTTTGTTTTGTTTCTCTGCAGATTTCACATTATATAACGAAGACAACGCTTTAATTAAAAATGTACTGATAGATCCGAGCCTTAATACTCTGTCATGTGAAATACAACTGCTCCCTGCTACCAAGACCAATGAGGTGATTGTGCAGAACAGATGGCCAGTTTAACTGCCGCATATATTAGAATGGTTTCATCTCTAATCAGAAAACTATACAGAAAAATAAGTTAATATTCCCTTCTTACACAATTGCAGCTGATGTATGCATTACATGAGCATAAATGATATGCAAACTGCACCATGAAATTCAATCAATGAAATGACAGCAGAATACAGAATAGATTTGCTAGACAGGAAAAGCAGGTATCAGGCTCAGCTAGAATCGTGTGATGTCCTTTGGGAGCCCATGCACTCCGCATGTGGTGGAGACAATTCTGCATAAACTATACAGGCGCATTGGACATTATTGGAGCACACACTGAAGCATAGTCACCGTGACCATAAGAGAAGCGATATGAGATATTATAGCCTACCTATTTGGTGGCGTGCACGTAGACAGCTGCAATATCAGCATTAATATGGAAGATGCTCCTAGGAGCCAGCTCTGCTTCCTCATAAACAGACCGCTCTGGCAACAATGAAGAGAAATAATTCTCACTGAAGGCTGTGCTTGTAGAATCAGACCTTTCAAGCTCCCGAGACACTGGATCCTTGTCTGTATCCTGATGAGCTTCCTGGGAGATCGGATTAATCGCAGGCTAAATCGGTTGTACAGTCACTGAGCTTGCATAGAGAATGTAAAGCATGCTGTGATTGGAGGGTAGCAGCGCCCTCTTCATTGGGCAGCCTTGCTGTGAGAGTATTTTGCCACTTCCAAAGATGCAAGCATGATAAATAGGACCGACGGAAAGCTGACAGAGCAGCTTAACCGTACATGTGTTGTGGAACCAAATAAGTCGCTGTTCTGCATCTCAGAGAGGCGGGACGGAATTCTGTAATAATGTATAATTACGCACTACAAATATCCTTGTAGACGTGTCTTCATCATCGCAGGCCACTAGATGGTGCTAGCATGCGCCGGTTTATTTTTTAGTCATCTGATAGAGTAGGCAAAGGGGAAAACACAATCACGTCAAAGCATGGACAGAGGGGAATAAAAAAAAATTGTACTCTACTCCATTCTCTGCGTAGTAACTATAGTAGTAGTTAGGTTACTGTTTCCTCCATATCCCTCTCTAGAGACAGAGTGCCACTGGTTGAGGATTTGTTTTTGTTTTGTTTTAGTTTTTTTACATAAACATGAAAAAAGTACTGCTTACATCCAGACTACAACAGGCTGGTACTGTAATTTCTGGACAAGCTGTCAATGTTTTTTTTCTTGTAGCTGATTTGTTGGCAGATGGTACCACCCAATAGACCTGCCCCAACATCTTAACTGTATTAAGTAAATGCTCTGCACTTCCTGAAGCATATTGTACTGCACAAGACTATATATCCTGTGAAGTGCTGAAGATGTCAGCGCTATATTTCACACTATGCACATGCGTTTGCACATCCTGAAAAACGGCGAACAGACATTCCAGTTTACCTGGGACATGTCCCAGAATTAGAGTCGTGTCCCCCCCCCCCCCCCCCCCCCCCCCGGCCACACCAGGCACAAATATGTCCCAAGTGGGCCGCCAAATGTCACAGCTACTGGGCTCTGTGGCCACACAATTGTCTTCTGTGCTCCACACCTACCTCCTGAAACATTGTGCCCGCCTCAGATCAGAGACATAGCTGAGGTGCAAGGGGCCACTCTGACTACCCGTCTTTCTTCTTTTGTGTCCTCCACTTAGCTGTTTCTGGGCAGCGAACCTAAATTTGTGATTGTGGACTCACATTGCTTAATTACATGTGGGAAGATTCAGTCTAATTGTATTTTGGATTGGGGGGGGGGGGAGTACAATGGTTCCATACTTAACGGAGGCTTCCTTAAGCCCCATTAGTGTTGTTCATCCGTCACAATCTCCGTGGGTGACACCTGTCACCCGCAATTGTCCCTGAAAACTTTCTGCGCAAGTGCAGATCTCGCTCAGGGACGTGAGCGCGGCGAGGGAGCATGCGCGTGTGTGACGCCGTCGGTATGACATATCGAATGCGTCATGGAGCTACCAACGCTAGTTCTGCGCAAACCCACCAAACTGACAGTTTTTGGTTTAAATACACTTTTTTTTTCCCTTCACCAAAGGGCTGGAGAAATCTTTTCATGGCCAGTTAATTAGCCTCCTGTTGGAAGATTCGGCCAGCACAGGGGACCCCCTGAGGTGTTTATGACCTCATCCATCAGGTGAAGGGTAGATATCAGTTGACAGAAGCTCATAAATGGTAGCTTTCTCCAGCCTGATCGGCCCCGACCCAGCATGAGTCCAAGATAGCTGCCTTGTGGCCTGAGTTGAAAGGAGACAGGAATGATCCTTATCACGCCATCTGGCGGCACCCAAGGATTCAACAGAACTGTAGAAACTGTATTTAAAATAATAGACACAATTTGGTAATATTTCTGGTGTTCCCAAGATCGCAGTCCCCTCAAATTCACGGAATTTATTAGATTCCACATGACACTGGTCCTGAGAGATTTTCAGCCCTCTAGAGCTTTCAGAACCAGTGCCAGTAAGGTGAAAGTGAGGGACGGTGCTATTAGCGATCCAGACTCCTCGTGTTTGGTATTAACGGATTCAACTACTTGTGCTGACTATGAATATTTATTCGGTTTCCTGATATTACCCACGGGCATGCCGAGAGCGGGCAAAATATGAATTGGCCCAAACTTCTCCCTGCCTAAGGGGGCACTGCCTTATTCAAATTGCACAAGGCTGGACTTGTACGTGTCATAACTCCCCCCACTTACAGGGAGGAACAAAACTGACATGACACAAAAGTTCAGTGTCCTTTACCTTCAATCTGATGCCTAGTAACATCCTGGCAGCCCGGAAGGACACGGGCAAACCCTCCCTCTTGGAACTTCCTAACAAAGGCCTGTTGGCCGCATGGCAACCGCCATTTTGGGACTTTCGCCAAAGACTTGCGATTGCCGCATGGACTACCAATAACGGTATTTGAACTGTATATAATCAGACATTCTGTTCATTCTGTTTCTCTTCCTCTCTTCTCTCTGTCCAATCAATCGATTCTAAAATAAGCTGTGTGTATGTAGTTTAGAAATAAACTAACGATTTTATCGTTCAGTCTTGTGCCTGTTCTGGTCATCTGATTGCTGCTATAACGAATCTGCCCTCTGAAGAGTCAGTCATACTACCGCATTGTTTTATGATTTGCTTATGATTGTTGATTTGCTAGCTAGGTTGTAAATAACCGTTTCTTCCTTCTAGGATTAGCTAGTACCAGATTTCCTGTGCGAAATCGATAACTTTCGTTTCTCGATTGTAAATACAACTCGAGATTGCATCATATAGGGACCCAGTAACCTTTCTTTAACGTCACATTGCTCACAGTCTTTAAGCCGTCGGAAGTGATTATTCCCCGAACGGTGACTTGAGCGTGTTGAACGTGATTGGGCTGGCTACCGTATTATGATAGCGCGGGAGTCTCTTTCCTCCCTGAACTTGAGAGAGTGGTGGCAGTTTACTTTATTTACCCGATTTCCAGCGCGAAATCGATATTTTTAGTTTACCGATTGTATATACAATCAAAATTGTACATGTATGGGCACCTCCAACCAATCTTAACCGTTTACTACGCACACAGTGAATTTGCCTCCAGCAGTCTCTAGTGCATGAGACCTGCATGGCAACAGTGGCCTAGTAATACGGGATTGGTGGATGTTTGTCCCATTACATATTGTCGGCAGCTGCGCGACCAATCTTTATTGTCAATCTGTTCACCGTACTTCCTGCGTATGCTAACGGGAGCAGATTAGACGGGATTGGCATGCTCTGTCGCCCTTTTCTTCTTACCTCTGACGATCCAGCAACCGGTCTCGTTGTCCGTCTGCGCCCGTACTTCCTGCGAACGCTAACGGGAGCAGATCTCGACGGGATCGCGGGGCTGGATTGTCACAGCGTGCGCGACGGAGCATGACTCGGCCAGGCTTTCAGGGACAGTTGTGGGTAACAGGAGTCGGTAAGGGACGAGCAGCCCTAACAGGGCTTAAAGCGGAATATAACCCTGCATTTCAACTTTGCTCTAAAACATTATTTACAGTATATTATATGCAACCAGCATTTTTTTTTTTTTTACTAGACCAGCATTGGAAGGGTTACACAGGGCTTTAAAGTTCCTGGAGATTTCTGCAGATGCATCCGAAGCTGATTAACTCGATGGACGTATGTCTTTTTTCAACCAAAATAACTATGTAACTATGACATAGATACATTTTGTTTACATAAATGTATCTAAGTGTTGAATGTGACTCACTCTCTCTGAATGAGAAGGAGCTGGAGGACAGCCAAAGAGTGTGTAACATTTCTCAATAGATACATTTAACTAAATAGAATGTAACAATCTGAACTTCTGCATATCTCTCCACGGAACTTTAAACCTCTGTGTTTAACCCTTCCAATGCTGGTCTAGTAAAAAAAATGCTTTTTGCATATAATATGCTGTAAATAATGTTTTAGAGCAAAGTTGAAATGCAGGGTTATATTCCGCTTTAAAGAGAACCCGAGGTGGGTTTGAAGAATATTATCTGCATACAGAGGCTGGATCTGCCTATACAGCCCAGCCTCTGTTGCTATCCCAAACTCCCCTAAGCTCCCCCTGCACTCTGCAATCCCTCATAAATCACAGCCACACTGCTGACAAACAGCTTGTCAGAGCTGGCTGTGTTTATCTCTATAGTGTCAGTCTGCTGCTCTCCCCGCCTCCTGCAGAACTCCAGTCCCCGCCTGCATCCCTTCCCTCCCTGCTGATTGGAGGGAAGGGACGGGGGCAGGGACCAGAGCTATGCAGGAGGCGGGGGAGCAGCTGAGACTGACACTACAGATGTAAACACAGCCTCACAGCACGGCTGTGATTTATGAGGGATTGCAGAGTGCAGGGGGACCTTAGTGGGGTTTGGGATAGCAACAGAGGCTGGGCTGTATAGGCAGATCCAGCCTCTGTATGCAGATAACATTTTTTAAACACACCTCGGGTTCTCTTTAAGGATGCCCCGGGTAAGTAATGTACCAGAGACGCTTCTCGTCTCTGGTACACTTTAAAGTGAACCTGTAAAGAGAAATAAGGTAAAAGTTACTTACCTCAGTAGAGGGACACTTCCAAAATCATTCTCAAGCCCACCATTCCTGTGCAAGGGCCCACTAAACAAATCCGACAAGCAATTACTGTATTTGTTCTTTTGGCTGCACTTCTGTGTGTATACAAGCGTTGATGTACTGCACAGTAGCATGAAGCCACTGCTCTTTTCTCTGCAAATGGGGAGGAGGACAGGCCCGTATCTCTTAAGAGGCACCCATAAGAGATAAGCTTGTTCGCCGGCCGCTGCCACTCTGGAGGGGAAAACGAGGAAGGGGAGCGGGAGCCCCAGGTGAGTGAGGGGGAGACGCCCCCCTTCCCCGCTGCTGTGTGTGCCCGCTCCTCCTTACAGGCTACCTAAACTGGGAACACCTAGAACTACTACCTAAACTGGGGACACCTATAGACCTAGTTACCTAAACTAGGGACACCTATAGACCTACTACCTAAACTGAGGACACCTATAGACCTATACTACCTAAACTGGGGCCCCTATAGAACTACTACCTAAACTGGGGACACCTATAGAACTACTACCTAAAGTGGGGACACCTGTAGAACTACTACCTAAAGTGGGGACACCTATAGAACTACTACCTAAACTGGGGATACCTATAGATCTGGCTATCTATACTGGGGACACCTATAGACCTGGCTACTTATAATGTACTGTATTTATTTATTTAAGTATTTCTATAGCACTAACATATTACACAGCGCTGTACAGAGTATGTATTGTCTTGTCACTAACTGTCCCTCAGAGGGGCTCACAATCTAATCCCTACCATAGTCATATGTGTATGTATGTATCGTGTAGTGTATGTATCGTAAATCTAGGGCCAATTTTTAGGGGGAAGCCAATTAACTTATCTGTATGTTATTGGGATGTGAGAGGAAACCAGAGTGCCCAGAAGAAACCCACACAGACACGGGGAGAACATACAAACTCCTTGCAGACGTTGACCTGGCTGGACTTCGAACCGGGATCCCAGCACTGCAAGGCGAGAGCGCTAACCACTACGTCACCATGCTGCCATACTACTGTACTATACTTCCATCTTCATCAGTACTTCACAGAGTACATAGTCATGTCACTGACTGTCCTCTGAGGAGCTCACAATCTAATCCTGCCATAGTCTAATGTTCTACCATATTATTATGTATTTATATAGAACTGGCATCTTCTGCAGCACTTTGCAGAGAACATAGTCATGTTACTGACTTTTCTCAGAGGTGCTCACAATCTAATACCTAGCACTATTTTGTGCGAGAGAACACTGGCTAATGTGTTTTTTGTTTTTTTTTGGGGTTTGATATGGCTGTGTAAAACTAAAAGCTATAAGCTTGCTATACACCAGCGGTTCTGGATGCTTGCTTGGCTTACAAGGGCGAAAAGGGATAATTTGCATATTTAGTGGTAGTGCATTGTGGGTAACCACAAATGTTCACTTATAACCGAATTATTGCAAATTTCCTTCTGTTTTAAGAAGGCAATTACACCAAGCTTTGCTTTTTTAGTAGGAGGGCTTTTTGGTTCCTTTTATCCCCCTATACATTCCTAGTAGTTTGGGTCACCCTGAGCTGCTTGGTTACTCTGTTTTTTTTGTTGGGAACATTTCCTACTTGCTTTTTAGGGTGACTTTACTCATATCCGGGAGAAAAAAACACGGACCCACCGACTTTGAGTTGCACTCTTACTAGGAAATGTTAATTGGTCACACCCACTGTATGTTATGGACACGCCCACTGCATTCTGTGGCTATGCCAATTTTTCGCCGCGGCGCCACCAATGTCCTTCGGGATGGGGGGCGTCATAGGTTTGGGGTACCTAGGGCGGCCTAAACCCTAAATACAGCCCTGGGGGAGGATTCCTAATACGTGGGCACATCTGGCTGGCTGTGGAGGAGAGGGGGTGTTTTGCCTCACGCAAAGGGTTTTTAAACCTTCTAACTTTGCTCACCACCATAGTGGGTAAAATGAATTGTAGCAAAATATGAGGAAAGGTTCAATAGTAATATTTATTGAGCTACAATCCTGTTATAATAATTAACTAGGCTTGCAGAATCACAGTTACATTGTATTTGAGTAATTAGTGAGCATCAATATTATTTCTTACGGAATATTGCTGCATCACCCAGAGAAGATTGGGGGACCTCAGCGACCTCGGAGGGGAAATACCTGGCTACACCAACAGACGGCATGTCTGCTTGTCCTTTCGAGAGTCGTCCCCCCCCCCCCCCCCCCTCAATTAGACATTCATGTCACTTTTGTATCTCAGGGGGTCTGCCAATACTGGGGCACATCTGACTGTCTATGCTGGGGAGGGGGGCTGCCAATACAGGGGGGCACATCTGGCTGTGTATGCTGGGGAAGGGGGTCTGCCAATACTGGGGCACATCTGACTGTCTATGCTGGGGAGGGGGGCTGCCAATACAGGGGGGCACATCTGGCTGTGTATGCTGGGGAAGGGGGTCTGCCAATACTGGGAGCACATCTGGTTGTGTATGCTGGGGAGGGGGGTCTGCCAATACTGGGAGCACATCTGGTTGTGTATGCTGGGAAGGGGGGCTGCCAATACTAGGGGCACATCTAGCTGTCTATGCTGGGGATGAGGGCTGCTAATATTTTGGCACATCTGGCTGTCTATGCTGGGGAATGGGGCTGCCAATTCTGGTGGCTTATCTGGCTGTGTATGCTGGGGCAAATTACAATTTTGCTTGAAGGCCTTTGGTGCTGTTATGCCTTAGCTTCAGTGTCTCCCTTCATGTGGCCAGAGCAGCTGTCTGTGAGGGTGGGCAGCAACCTGAGAGGGTGAGCAGGAAAACTTGTGCTTTATGCTGTGGATACCTGGTGTTGTGAGGTTTAACTGCACTATGATTGTTTAAATCCCTTTTCTTTGAGATATGGATGCATGAAGATTGTTGGAGGAGTATTCAGTCCCGATTTAAAATGCAGTTGCTGTCTGTGAGGCGAGGCAGCCTTGCAGCAAGGTGAGCGTGCTAATCATTGGTCACTATACTACAGGGTGACAGAGGTGTGGTGCCACTGGGCCCCTATAGGGTGTAGGTCACCCCATGAAGATAAAATAGCAGACTATACTATGATCTAATTTTTTCTCTTTTTGTTTTCTAATTCTGCTCTCTTAGTACCTAGATAACCAGAGGCTTATTGTGGCGGACTAATCTGACGCTGAGCGGAACCGATGTGGATGTGACTGAGGACCAGTTTGGAAAAACTTTAAAGTCATCAGCACTGACATGTCGGTGAACTATATGGGTAGCGCACTCTAAAAGATATTGTGACTTATTGTGGAACGTAGATGTAGGGTTATAAGAGAAGTGCAGCAGGCTTAATTTGTGAGGGAAGTGGTAGAGGATAAGGGGAGCGCAATTGAGAATCCCAAACATATTTCAAAGTATTTAAATAGGTACCCACAACACCTGGTTGCCTAGATTAGGCAGCCACTATTAACCTCCCTGGTGATAATCCCTGAGTTACGCTCAGGCTAGCCGCCGGAATCTGTATGCCGAGTATAGCGCACAGCAGGTGTTTTTACCCACCTCGCGGGGGATCCAGACGTCAGTAGCCATTCCCCTTCCTGTCCTCCAAGGCTCTGAATCACTCTGGTGAGATCGTCGTCATTGATTTCACCACAGAGTTCAAGTGCCACCCGGAGGACAGAAGTAAAATTGCAGCGCTGGAGCCCAGGGAGGTGAGTGAGAGCAGGGACTGCTGCAGGCTTTCTGGTGGTATGATTTTTTCCTGATTTTAGGGTCTGAAAATGATTTAAAAGATCCTAAAATCCTGAAATAATCATACCACTAGAGGCAGGGCCGGGGAGCTCTGGAATTTTCCCGGTGGGTCTCTTGCCCCCGGGGGCCCCAGTGCTGAAGAGGAAGGGGCACAGGCAGAGTTGGAAGGGGGGAAGTGGGCACAGAGCAGCAAGGGCCCCCCCTTCCGTGCTCCCCCCTCCAGAATGTATCCAGTCAGCTAGCCAGCAGCAGCAGGGAACAGCTTACCGAGCGCCAGATAGCTTTGCGTGCTGCTGGTCTGGTCTGATCTTCTGCACTGTCCAATCACGCTCTCACTGTACTTCCTGTGAGATCATGATTGGACAGTGCAGAAGACCAGCAGCGGCACGCAGAGCTCTCTGGCGCTCGGTAAGTGATTCCCGCTCATTGCCGCTGGCTGGCTGACTGACTACATTCTGGAGGGGGGTGCGCGAAAGGAGGAGCCACAGGTGAGGGAGGGGGGAGGCATCCCCCCCTTCCCACTGCTCTGTGCCCACTCCCCCCCTTCCAGGTTGGGGACACCTATAGACCTGGCTGGCCACTATACTGGGGACACTTATAGACCTGGCTATCTAAACTGGGGACACCTATAGACCTGGCTACCTAAACTGGGGTCACCTATAGACCTGGCTACCTAAACTGGGGACACCTATAGATCTGCCTACCTAAACTGGGGACACCTATAAACCTGCCTACCTAAACTGGGGACACTTATAGACCTGCCTACCTAAACTGGGGACACCTATAGACCTGGCTACCTATACTGGGGACACCTATAGACCTGGCTACCTGTACTGGGGACACTTATAGATCTGCCTACCTAAACTGGGGACACTTATGTCTATACTAGCTACCTACTTAAACTGGGGACACCTATAGACCTGCCTACCTAAACTGGGGACACCTATAGACCTGGCTACCTGTACTGGGGACACCTATAGACCTGGCTACCTTTACTTGGGAGGGTTACCTATAGACTGGCTAACTAAACTGGGGACACCTATAGACCTGGCTACTTATACTAAGGGCACCTATAGAACTGACTTCCTATACTGGGGACACCTATAGTTAAATACCTATACTGGGGGCATCTATAACTTGCTACCTATACTGTGGACACCTATAGCTTGCTACCTATACTGGGGGTTCCTATAGCTAACTACCTATAATGGGGACACATATAACTTGCTACCTATACTGGGGACACTTATAGATGGCTACCTATACTGGAGAAAACTATACTCAGGCTCTAGGCCCTTCATATGACACTTGCCTCAGGCCCTGGCCCTGCATACTCTAAGGCCACTAGGCAAAGCACCCAGCCCTCTCCAGCCAGCACTGGCTACCTAATACTTATATATATGGGCATATGACCACTTCTGTTTTTTGAGGAACATGGCTACTTAATTTATGTATACAGGGCCCATTTGGCTACTAAATTATTTTATTTTGATACACCTAGCTATGTATTTTGTTCATTGTAAGGCACCTGGCTACTTAATTATTTTATTTGGAGGTGTTTGACTACTTAATATTTTTATTTTGCGGCATTTGACTACTTGATGAATTATCATGAGGCATGTAACTACTCAATTATTTTATCTAAAATGTATCTGGTCGGACCCACTCTCTGTGAATAACACGACTACTTATTTTGTGTATTTTTTTGTTATTTTGTGTATTTTTAAGTCTGCCCATGACCCATCATGACCACGCCCATGTTCCAGTGCATGGTGACACCCATTTATTTTTGCTGCAGACAGTCCACAACAGGGACATCTCCCTGTGGTAGACTGTCCTCAGAAGTACTCACAATCTATTCCCTACTATAATCTAATGTCCTACCAAATTATATATATATATATATATATATATATATATATATATATATATATATATATATATATATAGTGCAAAATGTCTAAAATACATGCGTAAGTGAGCCCAAAATGGTGGTGGAGGGGGGGCAGGCTTTCCTGGTGGGCCCTTAGTGTCTCAGTCTGATCTTGAGGAGGGGGTTAAAGGGAAGGTCCAAGCAAAAAAAAAAAATGAGTTTTACTTACATGGGGCTTCTACCAGCCCCATGTAGCCATCCTGTGCCCTTGTAGTCACTCACTGCTGCTCCAGTCCCCCGCTGGCAGCTTTCTGACCTCGGAGGTCAGGGCCACATTGCATACATTTTTACGCATTCCAGCTAGTGCAGGAACAAAAATTTACGCGTTGCACCACTAACGCGTAAAAATGTATGCGTTAATGTTCCTGCACTAGCGGGAATGTGTAAAAATGTACGCAATTCGGCCCTGACCTCCGAGGTCAGAAAGCTGCCAGCGGGGGACTGGAGCAGCAGTGAGTGACTACGAGGGCACAGGATGGCTGCATGGGGCTGGTAGAAGCCCCAGGTAAGTGAAACTCATTTTTTTTTTTTGCTTGAACCTTCCCTTTAATGCGTCAGGGGGTTTTCTTACTAGTCTGCCACCTACAGGCAAATCATTTTCATCTGATTTCACTATATTTTGGCAGGTCTTGTGCTGTTAAAGGGGAGGAAAGAATCCAAAGGTGTATAGCTTGCCCTCTAAAGGGGTGTGAAAAAGAAACCCAGGGCAGCTTTTCGGGTGGCACAACTATCACTAGAGTGAGGGGCCCAACCCCTCCAATGCGCAGGGGCGGACCACCCATAATGTCAGGGGCAGAGGGCACAGAGTGGTGGGGAGGGGGTTAGGCCCCCCTCACCTGGGTCCCCCTTCCGCACTCCCCCCTCCAGGTATTACATTAGTGTCAGAGTCAGCGGGTGGGAAATTACTCACCTGACTTCCGCGTTCCAGATGCCAAAGCGTTGCGCTCCAGGTCTTCTCCGCCTTCAATGCTGCTCACTGTACGCTAATCAGAGAGTGGCACTGAAGGCGGAGAAGACCTGTGAAACGCAGCACTCCGACGTCTGGAACGCGGAAGTCAGGTGAGCCATTCCCTGCCCACTGCCGCTGACATTAATTTAATATCTGGAGGGGGAGTGTTAAAGGGGGGGGGAGGGGGGATTGGGTTCAACTATACTAGCTACCTATATTGGGGAAACTATACTACCTATACTGGGGCAACTATACTAGCTATTCTGGATCAACTATATTAGCTACCTACTGTATACTGAGGCAACTATATTACTTATACTGGGGGCAAATATACTAGCTACCTTTAATGGGGCAACTATACTACCTATACTGTGGGCATCTATACTAGTTACCTATGCTGGGGCAATTATACTAGCTACCTATACTGGGGCAACTATACTACCCATACCGGGGGCAACTATACTAGCTACCTATACTGGGGCAATTATACTAGCTATACTGGGGCAACTATACTAGCTATATAGTTGCCCCGCTGGCTGGCTGACTGGCTACATTCTGGAGGGGGGTGCGCAAAAGGAGAAGCCACAGGTGAGGGAGGGGGGAGGCATCCCCCCCTTCCCGCTGCTCTGTGCCCACTGCCAGTCAGGTATATTTTGTGTTCATGCAAGGGGCGGGAAGATCTCCTGTTCCAAAGAGGTGTGTGATCCACGCCCCCTAACCCCTCCTTGCTGGAGTGGGGGCTATAGCAACAGAGACCCCAGAAAGCTCTGGGTCCTTTACCTTTCATCTGATGCCAAGTAACATCCTGGCAGCCCGCAAGGACACGGGCCAAAACCTCCATCTTGGAACTATTTCTAACAAAGGCTTGTTGGTCGCATGGCAACCGCCATTTTGGACTCTACGCCAAAGACTTGCGATTGCCGCATGGACTGCCAATAATGGTATTTGAACTGTATATAATCGGACATTCTGTTTCTTTTCCTCTCTTCTCTCTGTCAAATCAATCTGTTCTAAAATAAGCTGTGTGTATGTAGTTTAGAAATAAACTAACGATTTTTATCGTTCAGTCGTGTGCCTTTTCTGGTCATCTGATTGCTGCTATAACGAATCTGCCCTCTGAAGAGTCAGTCATACTACCGCATTGTTTTACTTGCTTATAACTTGTTGATTTGCTAACTAGGTTGTAAATTACCGTTTCTTCCTTTTAGGATTAGCTAGTAACAGATTTCCTGTGTGAAATCGATAACTTTAGTTTCTCGATTGTAAATACAATTCGAGATTGCATCATATAGGGACCCAGTAACCTTTCTTTAACGTCACATTGCTCACAGTCTTTAAGCCGTCGGAAGTGACTATTCCCCGAACGGTGACTGGAGCGTGTTGAACGTGATTGGGCTGGCTACCGTATTATGATAGCGTTGGGTCTCTTCGCCCTAGTTGGAGACTGTCTGCTCCATTCATCCAATCAGGCAGTGGTGGCAGTGTATTTACCCGCTTTCCAGCGCGAAATCGATATTTTTAGTTTACCGATTGTATATACAATCAGAATTGTACATGTATGGGCACCTCCAACCGATCGTAACCGTTTACTACGCACACAGTGAATTTGCCTCCAGCAGTCTCTAGTGCATGAGACCTGCATGGCAACAGTGGCCTAGTAATACGGGATTGGTGGATGTTTATCCCATTACATATTGTCGGCAGCTGCGCGACCAATATTTGTCAGTCTTTTCACCGTACTTCCTGCGTAAGCTAACGGGAGCAGATTAGACGGGATTGGCACGCTCTGTCGCCTTTTCTTTCTTACCTCTGACAATCCAGCAACCGGTCTTCGTTGTCCGTCTGCGCCCGTACTTCCTGCAGACACTAACGGGAGCAGATCTTGACGTGATCGCGGGGCTGGATTGTCACATTGGTTGGCAGTGGTGGTGTTAGCACACCCCAAAACCAGGCATAGCCAGCTTTTGGGAAATCAGAGCGCAAAGATCTGACAAACTCAGTCTTTGCAACCAGAATAATAAGACAGTGGTCACTAAGTATCCTGTCTTGCAGAACCGAAGTTCTGGGCACAAAACGGTACACATTGATAGTGAATAGATTGGTCTACATTTCCTAACCTTTTCTTTGCTATACCCTATTCTTTCTTATACTCTTCCCTTCTGAATGATTCAGTTCAGTTTCACCAGAATTGGTTTGTTCCTGACTTGCAAGCCCTCTGCAAATCGCACGGCATTGCTGTTTGCAGCACAAACAAGGCTGAGCTGGTGGCATTACTCCAGAGATGGAATCCTTGTCGCCACCTTGCTTAATGCCTCTATTACCTGCAGTCCTGATAACCCCGGAGTGGTTGGCAAACCTGACTGACCAGGATCTGCGCATGTACCTGGAGTTACAAGATCTTCTGCTCCAGGAGGCAGAAGAACAGCGCCAGGAAGCAGAACAACAGCGGCAGTTCCTGAGAGAGGAGCGCCAGCATGAGGCAAAGATGCGCCGGCTAGAAGCAGAGCACCAAGAGCGTCGGCGCCAGTGGTACCTCGAGCTCGAAGAGCTACGGCTCCAGCGTGAATCGGAGTTGGCCCAGACAGCCCAAATTAATCTGCACTCTTCACTATGTGTTTCGGTGGAGAGATGCGAACCTCTACCCGTGACCCCCACAGCAAAACTTCCTGCCATGGGAGAGGGCACGGAACAAGACTTTCCTGTATGCACCTCTGAGAGGGCGTACCACCAGGCTCCTGTACCTGACAGCCAGAGAAACCTGGTGCTCGACAGTCACAGAACACTGTCCCAAGACTTGGAAGGAGGTAAGCCTACTGCATTCGCTCCTCCTGGTCCAGTGAGCATTGCGCCACCGAGACCTGCAGCTGCTGCTATTGCTGCATCCCAGTCTGACACACCTGCCATTCGCACGTGTAATCTTTGTGGCTTGACTGGCCACATACAGTTCTTCTGTCCCAAGAGGAATAGAACGACAGTCCCTAGCCCGAAGATGGCTAGCAACCCTGATCCGTCACCTGCATCACCCTCTGCACTGCCTGTCAGAGGGATGCTCTACGCACCGGCGTACCTACCGGGGATGCGACCCCCTCAGCCGCAGGGGGGCCCGGGGCTGCTCTGGGGCCCACTCACTGTGCGTGGGGGGAACGCTGCTCTGGACCCCCCAGCAAGGTGCTCAACTGGCCGCAGCGTCTAATAGACGCTGCGCCAGTTCATTCCCCGCAGCCCCGCTCCAGCAGCCTGCATATTCCTCCGGCAGGCAGAGCAGGGCTACGGCAAGATGGCCGCCGAAGAAGCCCTACACTGGAGACTATTTGTGTCTCTAGCACAGGGCTTCGGCAGCCATCTTGCCGTAGCCCTGCACTCTGCCTGTCAGCGCAGGAGATGTGCTGCAGGAGGACTCGGGGAGCTGCGAGCCAGATGCCGGGAGAGGAGAAGACTTCTGTCAGGTAAGTGAATTGTTTTTTTTTCACAGGTGCATTTTTTTTCTAGTGTCTGCTGCCTACATTGTGATTTTCAGGTGTCTGCTGCACACATTACGATTTTCAGGTGTCTGCTGCCCACATTGTGATTTTCTGGTCACTGCTGCCCACATTGCGATTTTCTGGTGTCTGCTGCCCACATTGCGATTTTCTGGTGTCTGCTGCCCACATTACGATTTTCAGGTGTCTGCTGCCCACATTACCATTTTCTGGTCACTGCTGCCCACATTGCGATTTTCTGGTCACTGCTGCCCACATTGCGATTTTCTGGTGTCTGCTGCCCACATTACGATTTTCAGGTGTCTGCTGCCCATATTATGATTTTCTGGTGTCTGCTGCCCACATTACGATTTTCAGGTGCCTGCTGCCCACATTGCGATTTTCTGGTGTCTGCTGCCCACATTACGATTTTCTGGTGTCTGCTGCCCACATTGCGATTTTCTGGTCACTGCTGCCCACATTGCGATTTTCTGGTCACTGCTGCCCACATTGCGATTTTCTGGTGTCTGCTGCCCACATTGCGATTTTCTGGTGTCTGCTGCCCACATTACGATTTTCAGGTGTCTGCTGCCCACATTACCATTTTCTGGTCACTGCTGCCCTCATTGCGATTTTCTGGTCACTGCTGCCCACATTGCGATTTTCTGGTGTCTGCTGCCCACATTACGATTTTCAGGTGTCTGCTGCCCATATTATGATTTTCTGGTGTCTGCTGCCCACATTACAATTTTCAGGTGCCTGCTGCCCACATTACGATTTTCAGGTGTCTGCTGCCCACATTGCGATTTTCTGGTGTCTGCTGCCCACATTGCGATTTTCTGGTGTCTGCTGCCCACATTACGATTTTCTGGTGTCTGCTGCCCACATTGCGATTTTCAGGTGTCTGCTGCCCACATTACGATTTTCTGGTCACTGCTGCCCACATTGCGATTTTCTGGTCACTGCTGCCCACATTGCGATTTTCAGGTGTCTGCTGCCCACATTACGATTTTCAGGTGTCTGCTGCCCACATTACGATTTTCAGGCGTCTGCTGCCCACATTAGGAATTTCAGGTGTCTGCTGCCCACATTGCGATTTTCAGGTGTCTGCTGCCCACATTACGATTTTCTGTCCCACATTACGATATTCACGTGAACGCTGCCCACATTACGATTGTCTGGTGAATGCTGTCCACGTTACAATTTTCTGGTGACTGCTGCTCACGTTACGATTTTCTGGTGACTGGTGCCCACATTACGATTTTCTGGCGAACTTTGCCCACATTACGATTTTCTTTTGAACTCTGCCCACATTACGATTTTCTGGCCCACATTACGATTGTCTGGTAAAATGCTGCCCACTTTACAATTAATTTACAGTGAAACGCTGCCCCATTACGATTATTTGGCACCTATGGGGGGGGGCCCCATCCAAATATTCGCAGGGGGGCCCAATGATTTCTAGTTACGCCCCTGGCTCTACGGTTCCGGAAATCGTCACAGTGCTCCAGTGGACGACCAGATCATCTTCTGCTCCAGTTCTCCAGAAGCAGATGTCCCCTTGATCTGTTCCGACCTTGCCACAGAGGAAGATATTCTCCCACGAAAGCTCCTCACCCTGACTGGAGTCAGGCCCAACCACCACAACCCTGTTATCCCAGGTCCCGAGAAGGCCGGATGGGGAGTGGGTTTTCTAGAGCGGGCTGTTGCCGAGATTCCCTCTCCTCCTGTGCTTGGCACTGATCTAGGCACGCTTGTGTGTCCTTTGGAATTTTCTGCTGATATGCAGGAGTTCCCAGCAGGACTCCCTGACCACCAGGTACTGTACAAGCCTTTGGGAAAACAGGGAGATGTCAAACCCTTACCTGCTATTGCTACTGTACCTAACGCCGCTGGGTGGGAGGTACCCTCAGATCTACATGTACCAGCAACTGACTGTCTTTTATCTCTTTCTGCACCTGTTATTACTAATGAAATTGCATGTGTCAGTGATAATTGTGATAGAAACGCTGTACATTCTTTGGCCATTACATGCCCTATGGCCAGCCACATGAACTCAGAGCTGACAGCCGGGATTCCCTCTGACAATTCTGACTTTCAGGCGGGTGACACTCATGCTAAAAATGACATGTCATGTTATGCAAATGCTTTTGATAATGTTGTGCATGTTTGTGAGAGTACGCTGGATGACGCCTTCAGTGTCACCGGTAGTCCGGACTCAGGACTATCTGGAGGAGTCTCGACTTCCCCTGATATCTCTGACCCCTACACCAATGTCAATATTGATGTGATTTTGATTTACCCAAAAGGTGATGTTTATTGTGGTATACCTGTGCAGACAGACACACACAGTACTGTTGGTAACCTGAGCTCAGAGCCTGCAGGCATTCCTGTCAGCTCTGACCCCAGAGAGTTTGATTTTCAGCAGCTGACCTCAGATCACACTAGGCAGCTGGCTGAGATTTGTAGTCCCACATCCGTGAGGATACTACAGAGCGACTCCAACCTGCATGTACTTAGTGGCCAGACCGCTAAGTCGCCCGCAGTGGAAGCTCCACTACAGGTGGACAGGGAGAATGGCAAATACTCCAGTGAACCCATTCCCCATGTAACTGACACCCCAGGTAAAAGCACGGTCCATGTGGATCTGTTAGAAGCCCAGTCAGACAGAACGCAGTTAGTTCTAGGAGAGTACGGCCACTTAGAGCAGGAAGACACAGGTCCTCTGTCAGGCTTGATAGCTCCCACACGAAGATTGGCGAATGATGTGAAAGTCACCTCCCACCTCTCGTACTCCCAGAAGGCCTCGCTGAAGCGCACTGCGCCCCCACAGCGAAATCTTCGCAGCAACCCTGGGCAGGATACAGCAGTCCACAGAAGGGACCCGGGGACTCCCAAGCCCTTATGGCAGATCCCCTACAGCGCCTCTCCGGAGGTGCAAGCCAAAGTAAAGATGAAGTATGAGGAGATGTTACAGATGGCTGTCCTCCGCAAATCCTCTTGCTCACAGACCACTAGGTTCGGTAAGGCCTATAGGATGCCGGACGACATCCAAATAACCGTTGTGTATCCCATGACTCCCCTCGGTGATCTGTTGGATTGGCTGGCATCCTCCAACTACCTAATGATCATAGATCGGCGCTACGGATACTGGCAGATTCCAAACGTGCCCGAGGCACGCCTGGAATCCACATTCACCCTGCCCTTGGACTTAAACGCCTTGATGCGGATGTCTTTTGGTAGGAGGAATGCCCCAGCCACCTTCCAACAGGCCTGGAACGACCTGTTGAAGGGCAAGCATGGTTGTACAGTCACATACCCGGATGAAACCCCAGTCTTCCGCCCGACATGGGAGCAACACTGCGATCACTCGTCCCTGGTACTAGGACAGCTGTCGGCTGATAATCTGACCGTTGAACCAGACACAGATCAGATTGTCATGACAGAGGTACAGGCCTCTCTGAGAACAGCGGGATACTACAGGACATTTGCGAAGCCCTGTAGCCTCCTGGCTAAACCACTGACCAACACAAAAAGGGCAACCCCCAAGGTCATGTGGAACCCAGGCTTCCCCGATGTAATGAGCCCAAGTAGCAAGTTGGTATTGCTTCAGTCAAGGTCCTGCTAACCGCTCCTTCCCCAATCTTGTAAAGGGGGGAGATGTGACGCCGTCGATATGACATATCGAATGCGTCATGGAGTTACGAACGCCAGTTCTTCGCAAACCAACCAAACTGACAAATGTTGGTTTAAAATCCCCTTATTTTTTCTCTTACTCTCTGGCTGCTATCAAACCCTGGCTCTTTGGTAACTTCTAATTACAAAACCTTGCACCTACATGGGACCGGGTGTTTCCTGGCCTTATGTGGCCCCCTAGAGAGTTTATAAGCTCATCCATCAGATGACGGGTAGATATCAGTGACAGAAGCTCATAAATTGCAGCTTTCTCCAGTCTGATCGGCCCCAGTCTCAGCAGGAGATCTGACACCTAGGCTGCTGCCTGAGCTTCTAAAGACTTCTGACCTTAGGAAAACCTGCTGTGACCTCAGGAATCCCAATATTCATATGTTCTCCACATTTCCTTCATAATTCCTGGCATAGCAGATCTCCCTGCCCATGAAATCTGCACAGGTTGTGGGATTCCACAGGGCACTGGTTCTGACAGGTTTACGGACCAATCGGACTGCCAGATCTAGCGTAAGATTGTTTTAAAATACCCCTCTAATACCCCAGGGGTCTGATCCCCCAAGTTTGGTATCAACGTTCTTGATAAATTCTGACAAATCTAAAAATGTTACTAGATTTAACATAACTTGTATGGTTTGCAGATGAGCACACTTATCATGAGTCAGGTATATTTTGTGTTCATGCAAGGGGCGGGAAGATCTCCTGTTCCAAAGAGGTGTGTGATCCACGCCCCCTAACCCCTCCTTGCTGGAGTGGGGGCTATAACCACAGAGACCCCAGAAAGCCCTGGGTCCTTTACCTTTCATCTGATGCCAAGTAACATCCTGGCAGCCCGCAAGGACACAGACCAAAACCTCCATCTTGGAACTATTTCTAACAAAGGCTTGTTGGCCGCATGGCAACCGCCATTTTGGACTCTACGCCAAAGACTTGCGATTGCCGCATGGACTACCAATAACGGTATTTGAACTGTATATAATCGGACATTCTGTTTCTTTTCCTCTCTTCTCTCTGTCAAATCAATCTGTTCTAAAATAAGCTGTGTGTATGTAGTTTAGAAATAAACTAACGATTTTTATCGTTCAGTTGTGTGCCTTTTCTGGTCATCTGATTGCTGCTATAACGAATTTGCCCTCTGAAGAGTCAGTCATACTACCGCATTGTTTTATTACTTGCTTATAACTTGTTGATTTGCTAGCTAGGTTGTAAATTACCGTTTCTTGCTTTTAGGATTAGCTAGTACCAGATTTCCTGTGTGAAATGGATAACTTTAGTTTCTCGATTGTAAATACAATTCGAGATTGCATCATATAGGGACCCAGTAACCTTTCTTTAACGTCACATTGCTCACAGTCTTAGTTTCAAACATTTTATTGAAATTTTCTTATAAAGTATAACAGCTTTGATATGATCCCTTAGCAAAGGGCATTTCGCTATTGTATATATAACAATAACAACAAGTATTAACAAGAACAGTACATGCAGGTTACAATAAAGGTCTGAGTTGTTAGAACCCGGGAAGGCGAGCACATCCCCTAAAAGGAGAGGGCAGAGGACCGCAGTCCCAGCGATTGTGATGCTGAAAGCCAGGGTTGCCACGTTCGGGTGAATGATAATGTATTATCATTAAGGATTGCTAACATCCTTTCTGATATGAGTATATCTTTAATAATGGTATCTGTTGAATCAAGTGAAAGGGTCGGTTTTAACCACTGGCGGGCGATATGAAGTCTGGCCGCTTTGGCCACATGTTGGGCGAGCCTATGGTGTGGATATTTCCATTTCAAGGGCTTGTGTCCAGGGGAGGACTGGCCAGGGGGGAAGGGGGGAGATTTCCCCCCAGGCTGCCTGTCATTTAATGATTTAGGGCTGGCACTGTGCCTGGTGAATTCAGGTTTTTGTATAAGGCAATGTGAAACACTAGGCTGAATGAGGGAAATAAATGCCCAATTACAGAGCAATTGCAGGGCGGGCAAGCTAGTAAATATACACAGCATGATACAGAGCAGAGGCTTGCCTGCAGGGTCCATGGGAAAAAATCTGTCTGGTCTCTCACCATTGTTAAATGCATGTGCACAGCTACATAAGATATTGTCTAGGTTGAAAAGTTTTCGACAGTCCCTAGACTCCAGAAGGGCTGCTTGCAGGACTTGTGGAAGAGATAGAAACCCCGACCGTTGTAACTCAAAACCCCCCGGTGCCAGTGCATTTATACTTTACCTGTCACGCTGTCCCTCGAGTGTCCTTGCTGTATTTCGCACGTGACTACCGGTATATAGCACGTGGGGCACATGTGAGATGTCATTTGGGCTGGGGCTGCCGTGAAAACGGGCCTCTAGTTTGTGTTTTCCCCCCAGGCCAAAAGGTCCCAGTCCTCCCCTGCTTGTGTCCCAGTAAGAGTTGTAGTGGGTCGGGAGAGAGGGATGTTTCGAGAGCCGTGCTTATAGCTGAGGTGACTTGGGCCCAGAATATCTTTACTACAGGGCAGAACCACCAGATATGTGGGAGATCACCTAGCTGGCCGCAACCTCTGAAGCACAATGGAGATCTGTCCTTGGAGATGGAGTGCAATTTCTGAGGCGTGATATAGGTACGGTGCAAAATTTTGTAATTGGTTTTGATATGTGTATAATAGTTGCTACCTTTTGCTAGCGTGAGGCAACATTTGGTCCATTGCTTTGTGGTAAGTGTTTGGCCCAGGTCTTCCTCCCAGGCTAGCATTGAGCGTGATTTGTCAAATTGAAGGGGTTGTGATATTATTGAATAGAGATAAGATATAAGGCCTCCTGTCAGGGGTCTCAGAGCACACCAGTGTTCATATGTGGTGCGGGTTGAGGAAATAGGAGAGGATTGTTTAAGATTTTTCAAGTAATGGTAGATCTGGAGCACTCTGAAATATTCTTTCGGTGGGAAGGATATATGGGAGCTTTGGAAAATCGGGGTTTCCAAAGATGGAAAGCTGGAGAGGAACCTTAGATTGAAGATTTTTGGTAAATCTCAGTCTGTACCATATAGATAGGGAGTGAGCCGTTAGGGGCGACACTTTTTTATATCTTGCTGCAGAGGAGCTTGGGGCACACTGCAGTGCTGTTACGTTAATTGGTGTTAATAGGTCGTTTTCTATGTCTGCCCATAAGGGGCGGTTGTTAGGGGAATGCATTTGGGTGAGCTGAGCAATTTGGGCTGCCCTATAATAGCTATATAGGTCCGGTACTCCCAGGCCACCCCTCTCTCTATTGAGGGTCATGACACTCTGCCTTATTCTGCTTTTTTTATTGTTTGCGATAAACTTAAAAATAGCAGTTTGCAAATCCCTAAGGGCTGCTTTGGTTATCTGAATTGGGAGAGAACGAAATAGGTAAAGAAGCCTAGGTAATAGATTCATTCTAACAGAGTTAATGCGCCCAGTCCACGAGATCGGATATGAGTTCCATTTTGCCAAATCCTCCTTCAGCCCGGACAGCATTGGCTTGTAATTTAAGGCAAACAGGTCTGCCGGGTTAGTAGATATCTTGGTGCCCAGGTATGTGATATATTTTGTTTGGATAGACAAGCCCAGTCTATTTGCCATAGCTTCTGCACTCTGTTTTGGTAGGTTTGTGAAAAGCACTTCGGATTTGTTAATATTTAGAAGAGGCCCGATATTTGTCCAAATTGCTTCACTAATTGGAGCAAGTTCGGAATGGAAGTGTGCGGAGAAGAGAGGGTCAGTAACAGGTCGTCAGCAAACAGGTTTGCTTTGTATTCAGAATTTTTGACACGTATGCCTTGAATATCGGGGGAAGAGCGGATTTTATTGGCTAGGGGTTCAATTATTAATGCAAAGATGGCCGGGGATAGGGGGCAGCCCTGCCTTGTACCTCTTTGAATAGGGATGGGGGTTGGCGCGTCGGTAGGGAGTTTGAGATAAGCTGTTGGGGCTGAGTAAAGGCATTTGACAGCTTGAAGAAAGGAACCAGAGATTCCTGCCTTTAGTAAGGTGGAATGCATGAAGGACCAGTCTATTGTGTCAAATGCCTTTTCCATATCCAAAGAGAGTAAGGCGAAAGGAGTCTTAGAGGCTTTGACTATATGTAAGAGGTTGATTACTTTTCTAAGGTTGTCAGGGGCCTGTCTGAGCGGGACAAAACCCACTTGGTCTCTGTGTGTTAGAGGACCTAATACCTTATTTAGTCTGGCTACTAATATGGCCGTTAATAATTTATAGTCGAGATTCAGGAGAGATATGGGTCTAAAGTTCTTGATGTCTAGGGGGTCTCTTTTGGGTTTGGGAATAACTACTATGGTTGATTGTAGGAACTCTGGCGCTGGAGTTTTATCATCCAAGATACATTGCTCACAGTCTTTAAGCCGTCGGAAGTGACTATTCCCCGAACGGTGACTGGAGCGTATTGAACGTGATTGGGCTGGCTACCGTATTATGATAGCGGGTCAAATGAAGAAAAAAGATGGGCACCGCTGCATAAAATACCCTTTATTGTGACCGGGTTGACACAATAGTTACAGCAGTGGGGGAGGAAAGTTGTCTGACAGCTGTTTCGCAAGGGTTAACCCTGCTTCATCAGAGACGTCTCTGATGAAGCAGGGTTAACCCTTGCGAAACAGCTGTCAGACAACTTTCCTCCCCCCACTGCTGTAACTATTGTGTCAACCCGGTCACAATAAAGGGTATTTTATGCAGCGGTGCCCATCTTTTTTCTTCATTTGACCTGGATTGTGTACTGCATTGGAGCACGCTGCAGGTAAGCCCAGTGTGACCTGGGATCCATCCCTGCCGCATTTAGTGCCAGTTTTTTGCTCTCTTTACATTTGTATTATGATAGTGTTGGGGTCTCTTCGCCCTAGTTGGAGACTGTCTGCTCCATTCATCCAATCAGGCAGTGGTGGCAGTGTATTCACCCGATTTCCAGCGCTAAATCGATATTTTTAGTTTACTGATTGTATATACAATCAGAATTGTACATGTATGGGCACCTCCAACCAATCTTAACCGTTTACTACGCACACAGTGAATTTGCCTCCAGCAGTCTCTAGTGCATGAGACCTGCATGGCAACAGTGGCCTAGTAATACGGGATTGGTGGATGTTTATCCCATTACATATTGTAGGCAGCTGCGCGACCAATCTTTGTCAGTCTGTTCACCGTACTTCCTGCGTATGCTAACGGGAGCAGATTAGACGGGATTGGCACGCTCTGTCGCTTTTTCTTTTTTCTTCCCTCTGACGATCCAGCAACCGGTCTCGTTGTCCGTCTGCGCCCGTACTTCCTGCGTACGCTAACGGGAGCAGATCTCGACGGGATCGCGAGGCTGGATTGTCACACCTACCTAAACTGGGGACACTTATGTCTATACTAGCTACCTACTTAAACTGGGGACACCTATAGACCTGCCTTCCTAAACTGGGGACACCTATAGACCTGGCTACCTGTACAGGGGACACCTATAGACCTGGCTACCTTTACTGGGGAGGGTTACCTATAGACTGGCTAACTAAACTGGGGACACCTATAGACCTGGCTACCTATACTAAGGGCACCTATAGAACTGGCTTCCTATACTGGGGACACTGTGACGAACATTACGGAAAGTCGTGCGCAATCGCCAACGATTTTCGTATGGTCCTGCACAATTCCTGTCAGTCCTGTGTAGAATAACACAAATACCTTTCTTTTGCTCTTCTTACTGAGAGCAACAGCCCCTCACCCACATCCTGTGTCAGGTCAGGAAAGAATTTCCCACCTGGTCAACCCCCCTGGGTAGAGCCATTTGGCTACCAAGCTCATGTCCCCAAGCCAGCTCAAACTGGCTGAGATAAAAATTCCCTCCAAACTCATAAGCTTCAAACAAAGAGAACTTTAATTTATTAATAATTCAAAATAGGTTTGGCACAGCAAGACAAAAATTACATTTCCTGATACCTAGAAATCAGTTATATCATTCACTTGAATTGCAATTTTCTAGCTATCAGGAATCTGTAGAGAAACCACTTTATCCGGCCTGCGTAGAGCGAATGCAATAGAATAGGCATGTATAGCCTCGTTTGATACAGGGTCGCAAGCCGCTTATGAATATAGTCTCGGATTTGCGATGCGCTAATCTGGGGCGGAGTCACACAGATTATTAATAAATTGGTACATTTCTTGCTCTGAGTCTGAGGGTGGCAACCTGGCTTCCAGGAGATAACCCTGCCTTAAACACACCTACTTTCCAGGTAGTGACAGCCCCAGAACTCAGGTCCTATAAAAGTGGGGCGGGACCAAACCTGCCCAGTTCTCCAAATTCCATCGACCAGGAACGTCCATGCAGGCACTTAGGGAGGGCCAGCGCCTGCAGTGCTCAAGGACTCCAAACCTGAATGTTTCTTCATTCTCCAAATGGACTATCAGCCATAGCTAAGTAAGAATTTTCTGATTTTATTCCCTTTTATTTTTAAGCTCTGTGTGTATATGTTAATTGGTGTATATAACTGTATGTAATGCATTTTTGTTATTAAACGTTTAAAAATCGTTTAGCGGTTATGACCTGTTGCTGAACATACACAATCATACCTATTCTCCTGAAATCGCTACCCTGTGTTTAATAGAAGTGTGCCTTTATAACCCGTATGCGAGAACCCGGCCCAGATATAACGATCTGACCCAGGTTCCTGCATACTGCTAGGGGTTAATAGAGCATTCTCCAAGTCCTAGTATACTTACAGTAGCGGGCTGTGTAGCTCGCTTGGTGGCAGATCTTTGAATTGTATGTGTGAGGTGAATCCGTTGGCATCCGAACGCTCCCTCCGCGAGTCAGTTCATCAAATTGCGAACTCGGGTTACCCTTCGTGATGAACAAAATGACCGTGTGAGAGGATTTCTGACACTGATCGATTTACCCCATCCGCAGACCGGCCTTGCGGTCTGTGACAGACACCTATAGTTAAATACCTATACTGGGGGCATCTATAACTTGCTATCTATACTGAGGACACCTATAGCTAACTACCTATACTGTGGACACCTATAGCTTGCTACCTATACTGGGGGTTCCTATAGCTAACTACCTATAATGGGGACACATATAACTTGCTACCTATACTGGGGACACTTATAGATGGCTACCTATACTGGAGAAAACTATACTCAGGCTCTAGGCTCTTCATATGACACTTGCCTCAGGCCCTGGCCCTGCATACTCTAAGGCCACTCTGCAAAGCACCCAGCCCTCTCCAGCCAGCACTGGCTACCTAATACTGATATATATGGGCATATGACCACTTCTGTTTTTTGAGGAACATGGCTACTTAATTTATGTATACAGGGCCCATTTGGCTACTAAATTATTTTATTTTGATACACCTAGCTATGTATTTTGTTCATTGTAAGGCACCTGGCTACTTAATTATTTTATTTGGAGGTGTTTGACTACTTAATATTTTTATTTTGCGGCATTTGACTACTTGATGAATTATCATGAGGCATGTAACTACTCAATTATTTTATCTAAAATGTATCTGGTCGGACCCACTCTCTGTGAATAACACGACTACTTATTTTGTGTATTTTTTTTGTTATTTTGTGTATTTTTAAGTCTGCCCATGACCCATCATGACCACGCCCATGTTCCAGTGCATGGTGACACCCATTTATTTTTGCTGCAGACAGTCCACAACAGGGACATCTCCCTGTTGTGGACTGTCCTCAGAAGTACTCACAATCTGTTCCCTACCATAATCTAATGTCCTACCAAATTATGTATATATATATATATATATATATATATATATATATATATATAGTGCAAAATGTCTAGAGTACATGCGTAAGTGAGCCCAAAATGGAGGGGGGGGGGGGGGCAGGCTTTCCTGGTGGGCCCTTAGTGTCTCAGTCTGATCCTGAGGAGGGGGTTAAGGCGTCAGGGGGGTTTCTTACTAGTCTGCCACCTACAGGCAAATCATTTTCATCTGGTTTCACTATATTTTGGTTTTAATCAGGTCTTGTGCCGTTAAAGGGGAAGGAAGAATCCAAAGGTATATAGCTTGCCCTCTAAAGGGGTGTGGAAAAGAAACCCAGGGCTGCTTTTCGGGTGGCACAACTATCACTAGAGTGAGGGGCCCGACCCCTCCAATGCGCAGGAGCGGACCACCAATGATGTCAGGGGCAGAGGGCACAGAGTGGTGGGGAGGGGGTTAGGCCCCCCCTCACCTGGGTCCCCCTTCCGCACTCCCCCCTCCAGGTATTGCATTAGTGTCAGAGTCAGCGGGTGGGAAATGACTCACCTGATTTCCGCGTTCCAGATGCCAAAGCGTTGCGTTCCAGGTCTTCTCCGCCTTCAATGCTGCTCACTGTACGCTAATCAGAGAGTGGCACTGAAGGCGAAGAAGACCTGTGAAACGGAGCACTCCGACGTCTGGAACGCGGAAGTCAGGTGAGCCATTCCCTGCCCACTGCCGCTGACATTAATTTAATATCTGGAGGGGGAGTGTTAAAGGGGTGGGGAATTGGGTTCAACTATACTAGCTACCTATATTGGGGAAACTATACTACCTATACTGGGGCAACTATACTAGCTATTCTGGATCAACTATACTAGCTACCTACTGTATACTGGGGCAACTATATTACTTATACTGGGGGCAAATATACTAGCTACCTTTAATGGGGCAACTATACTACCTATACTGTGGGCATCTATACTAGTTACCTATGCTGGGGCAACTATACTAGCTACCTATACTGGGGCAACTATACTACCCATACTGGGGGCAACTATACTAGCCACCTATACTGCGGCGATTATACTAGCTATACTGCGGCAACTATACTAGCTATACTGGGGCAACTATACTAGCTACCTATACTGGGGCAACTATACTAGCTATACTGGGGCAACAATACTACCTATACTGGGGACAACTATACTAGCTACTATACTGGGGCAACTATTCTACCTATACTGGGGCAACTACACTAGCTACCTATACTGGGGAAACTATACTACCTATACTGTGGGCAACTATTCTAGCTACCTATACTGGGGCAACTATACTAGCTATACTGGGGAAACTATACTAGCTACCTATACTGGTGCAATTATACTACCTATACTAGGGGCAACTATACTAGCTAACTATACTGGGGCAACTATACTCGCTATACTGGGGCAACTATACTCGCTATACTGCGGCAACTATACTAGCTACCTATACTGGGGCAACTATACTACCTATACTCGGGCAACTATACTAGCTATACTGGATCAACTATACTAGCTGCCGTGCGCTGCCTGTATATGATAGTTTTTGCCAGCGCTACATGCATCAGGGCCGCCGCCAGGGGGGTACTACCCATACTCCTGTATGGGGTCCGAGCAGTGACTGGGGCCCGCCCTCCCTGCTGAGTTACATACATTTAACTGTTTCCAGTTTCCAGCAGTGTGCACTGAACAGGAAAAACTAACTGCCACAGCTTCGGAGATTAGGAATTCCACACTCAAACACGCAAATGGTGTTTTTATCTTCCCTGTATCCTGCATTTTTTTTTTTGTCAGAGCTGAATTCCTCTGTTATCAGCTCATTAATTCACTGGCTAGCCAAACCAGGACATACCATGTTTAGCATAAATAAACAGAAGGCATATTCACTCACTGTAAACTGGGTGTATGCAATTGTTCTTCTGACAGGTCAGGTTACAGAGCAGTACAGAGAACTGAACTCCAGTATTTAGCATTTAACTATGGATCTTGAGGTAGCAGATCAGCTGTCTTCCTCTTCCTCCATTATCTCTTGTGGGCAGAGCGGTCTTCTATCCCCTACCAGTGTCCACTCCTCCCTTCTCTTGCTGTGTTTCCTCTTTACCTTCTATTTTCCTCCCAGTCTCTAATCTTTCCTTCATTTCCTCTTGATATCTCCATCTCTAAAATAATACCATTAGTGTGTCACTATAAGTATTTATCTAGTATAGTCATAGTCTAATATTCTACCGTAATATTATTATGATTTATACAGAACTGATATCTTCTGCAGTACTTTACAGAGCACATAGTCATGTCACTGACTGTCATCAGAGGAGCTTACAATCTAATCTTACCATAGTCATAGTTAAATGTCCTACCATATTATAATTAGGCATTTATATAGCACGGACATCATGTTTCTTTTATGGGGAAACACTGCTATTTTTTGGGGGGACGCAGAGGGGAGTGAGGGGGGTTTGCCGGTATAGGGCCCAAAAGTTTCTGAAAGGGGATCTTCAGCCTAAACAAACATACTGTCATCAAGTTACATTAGTTATGTTAATTAGAATAGATAGGTAATATAATCTCTTACCCACCCTGTTTTAAAAGAACAGGCAAATGTTTGTGATTCATGGGGGCTGCCATCTTTGTCATGGGGGCAGCCATCTTTTTGGTTAAAAGGAGGTGACAAGGAGCAGGAGACACAGTTCCAACTATCCTGTGTCCTGATTACCCCTCCCAGCTGCACACGCTAGGCTTCAAATGTCAAATTCAAAATGTAAAAAAAATAAAAAATTGCACCAAAACAGCAGAACGAGAACAACAAAATCAGAAATCCCATCATGCTTTGCACAGCATCAGGGGAAAAAAGCCCGGGCATTTTTCTTCTGTGCAGCTAAAAATGAGGCTTGTATAAGAGAAACAAAGTTCTAATGCTGTGAAACTGTTAAAGAAACACAAAGCCTTTTCAGTGCTGCTGAGTCGATTTTTAGTCCGGAGGTTCACTTTAAGGCCAATTATAGGTGACACAAGGGGATAATTAGTTAGGTAAGGGTTCAATTCACTACAGGAAAAAAATGCTTTATCTTTAATGTGACACTGTCACTTTAACTTCAAGGATGAGGCGCACGATTGCGGCAGCAGCAGCAGCAGCTTTCAGTGCTGGACATGAGCCTTGCGTCCAGAAATTTTTAGAGCAGCAGATTCAGACCTGAGACTCACGTCATGGAATATGAACTAGTCACATATACACACTTAACTTCTTTTTAATTTGATCTTTGTTTTCTAAAAACATTGTAACCTTCCAAATTTACCATTCAATCATGGCTATATGCACATATGTTTATCTCATCATGGGCCTGATGCACGTCAGGGCCTCCTTCAAGTGAACCTCCGGACTAAAAATCGACTCAGCAGCACTGAAAAGGCTTTGTGTTTCTTTAACAGTTTCACAGCATTAGAACTTTGTTTCTCTTATACAAGCCTCATTTTTAGCTGCACAGAAGAAAAATGCCCGGGCTTTTTTCCCCTGATGCTGTGCAAAGCATGATGGGATTTCTGATTTTGTTGTTCTCGTTCTGCTGTTTTGGTGCAATTTTTTTTTTTTACATTTTTAATTTGACATGTGAAGCCTAGCGTGTGCAGCTGGGAGGGGTAATCAGGACACAGGATAGTTGGAACTGTGTCTCCTGCTCCTTGTCACCTCCTTTTAACCAAAAAGATGGCTGCCCCCATGACAAAGATAGCAGCCCCCATGAATCACCAACATTTGCCTGTTCTTTTAAAACAAGGTGGGTAAGAGATTATATTACCTATCTATTCTAATTAACATAACTAATGTAACTTGATGACAGTATGTTTGTTTAGGCTGAAGTTCCCCTTTAAGATTTGTGGGCACCTGTAACGGTTGTTGCCCATAGCGATCGGATGCAACAGCTCAGGGATTCAACACTGTATAGATGCATCTCTATGCTGTTGCCTAGTAATGTATCTGTACACCACTGGGGTCTTCAAACTGTGCAACCTAGTGATCACATGCAATCACTACAGATGCACAGGCTGGCAATAATGGTATGGTACATGCCCAACTAGTAATAAAATACGGCATATACAGTTAGGTCTATAAATATTTAGATAGAGACAACTTTTTTTCTTATTTGGGTTCTGTACATTATCACAATTAATTTCAAATTAACCACTTCACTACTGTCAGTGAAAGGAGCTCTTAGTACCGGAGCAGTTTTTTGTCTTTAGGAGTGTTACACTTTCTCAGCTTATGGTTGGGCTGTACTGTGTCTTGGTATGGTGTTTTTTTTCAGGACAGATAGGGCTTCTTCATGTTAAAAATGCAATCCCTGAAAAGAAAAAAATGCAATCCATCACATTTACATTACAAAATTGTAATAAATACATAACAAGTAAGCAAAATTTCACTTTGCTGTATAAAAAAATATTTAAAAAGGTAAGTCAACATGTATTTTTTCCTAAACTGTCTCTTGAATGTAGAGGCACCAAGTTTGTGTATTTTTTTCCAGTTTGGTATTATTTGATGCAACAGAAAAAAATTGTATGTATTTGGGTTTCGGAATGCAAAGCAAGTTATTTTTTTTATTTTTTTTTTGAACCATACTTCACCATTGAATATCGCCATTCGCCACAAATGACCCCATCTAAAAAACTGGACCCTCCCAACATATTCAACAAATGCTATGAGTAGGTATTTGGCCCTCTCGTCTTTTTTTTTCTATTTTGATTGGAAGAATGGGGTAGAGTTTAAAAGTTCATTTTTTCTGCAAACATGTTAATTTGAAAACACATAATACCTGTAAGAAACTATACGTTGGTTGCTATTGGCAACAACACTACACCTTTGTTCCGGCACCAGCAACTCCTTAGAGTTGCAACTTACAGGAAGTGTGAGAACTCTACTCTCATCACAGCAATAGCATAGGAGTTAGAACTTCTTAGGCGTCCTCAAAGTTTAGGAGTTTATTCAGTCAACAGATATAAGATATACAGTACATGTAGTTACAGCAGAAGCAGATGGTTCTGTAGAAAGTCCTTTGCGTTATAGCTCTTGGCTACAGTCCTGGTGAATGATAACCAGTCTTTATCTTCTGTCTATCTATACTAAGTTACATCTAGACTACGTATATACAGCATACCGTTAGGTAAGATGACAAGACATAAATAAAAGTAAAGGGTTGAAGCCAGCCGTCACAGGAAACAGAAGAGAAGAGTGACTCTCCGCAGTCGGTCACCTGCTTTAATACTGGTCACTAAAGAGTTAAAAGTGACATCATCTGAGCCATACCCCCAAGCCTACAATTGGCTCAGACCCTTGTGGTAACATGACATGCACAGTTGTTACTGTGCATGGTCTGGAAAGTCCCATGTTCCAGGCACTGGTCATCTTGTTCTGAAACATAACTGATGTTTACAGAACAAGACTCCTATCTGTCTGTACATCGGGTAGATAAACTCTTTAACCTTGGCTGGTTCTGTGTAAGGCACAAACACCCATGTTCCAGTGTTTCTAGAAATGCTGTTTGAAGGGAGACTTTGCACATCAAGTCTTTTAACTAAACTCAGTTCAGGTAACTGAGGCCTACGACTTCAATCATATAAAACTTAAATTATAACAATCCCCCCTAAAAAGGTTTGATCCACAGATCCCTGCTTCTGATTCCAACAGCACCCGTTTTGTTTTCTTTATGTTTCACTTTTCTATGCTCGTGCTCACACACTTTCTCTGCTCTAGGTGGTTATCCCTGGGAGAGAGGGCAAGACCTCTTGGCCTTCCTGTAACCAGGCTATCTAGGAATGCCCTACTTCTAGGTCCCTATATACCACATTCTCAGCATTTGCGTCACTTACGTATCACTTACAAACTTGCATGATCACAGAAAAGTGAAACTTGTTTGTCTGTTACACAACGGAGCAGTGCCAGGGGTCTTCTAAAAGGACGCCTTTATACAATCAGCTCCATCATAGGTACTGCTGAAATCTACACCCATAACCCTGTATGTCGCTTAGTTTGGAAATATTGGTTTATGAGATGGTTTATGTGACACCAATCTCTTAACCATGTTAATTTGTTTGCATAATTTCACACACAAACTCACCTGTGTAATGATGCCTATGATTGTCATCCCCACCACTACGACCAGTGGGAATAGGAAGAAATTTTGAACTGAACAGTGTAGTGGACATTAGATGCTCAGTGCTGCGGTCACACTGAGCAACCATTGTGTCTTGTTAACTAACAAGCATTCCGTCTGTCTGTCTGTGGTCTATTTTTGTTACTCAGTGTGGTGGACATCAGATGCTTAGTGCTGCGGTCGCAGTGAGCAACCATTGAGTCTTGTTTATTGTGGCGGTTATTGGAAGCTCAGAGCTGTGGTCGCTCTGAGCAACCTTGCTTCCTTGTTCATAGTTCCTGGTGTGATCTGTGTACTTCCTCCACAAGAGCATTTCACTCTACTATATAATATTATTTAACTGCATAGTCTTGTTTGCTCTGTTGGTGCTCTGGTTTTCTCTGCCTCAGCCGCTATACCTTACACGGTAAGACCTGGGGGTAACCAAAGTCAGGAGACATATTCTGTGTCCTTCTCAAGTGGGGGCTTGCCTATAGGTGAAGATGTGGGCCGAGCTCAGAGCTACGGCACTAGATTAAGGTATAGTGGCTGAAAGAAAACAGGAGATCTGCCAGGCATTACAATAGGCATGCCATAAGCATGTCTACCGGCCTGAAGGAAGAAGCTGTTCCTATGCCTAGAGGTTTTAGTTGTGACTGACTGGAATCTTACTCCTGAAGGCATAAGCTGGAACATGGAGTGAGCAGGGTGAGAGGGGTCTGAGGCAATCTTGGTCGCTATTTTTCTGCACCTGCTAGTGTAAAGATCCTGCAGGGAAGGAAAGCTACAGCCAATTATGCAGTCTCACATTTTCTAGCATGGTGGCTTAGTGGATAGCACTCTTGCCTTTCACCCTTGGGTCTCTGGTTCGATTCCCAGCCAGGTCAACATCTGCAAGGAGTTTGTATGTTCTCCCTGTGTCTGTGTGGGATTTCTCCGCTCACTCCGGTTTCCTCCCACAGCCCAAAAACATGCAGATAAATTAATTGGCTTCCCCCTAAAATTGTCCTTAGACTATGATATATACACTGCATGATACATACATAGAAATTGGACTATGGTAGGGATTACATTGTGAGCTCCTCTGAGGGACAGTTAGTGACAAGAATATATATACTCTGTAAAAGCAATGCGGAAGATGTCAGCGCTATATAAATACTAAATAATAATAACAATAATAATAATAAATAATATTAGTACTGAGCATGAGCCGAACCATACAATCATAGATGATGTCATGACGGATTCGATGATGGCAGTGTAGAACTGCACCATTAGTTTTTGTGGTAGGATTCAACTATCTCAGTGTAGAACTGCACCATTACTTTGATTCAAGTTGGCGCTGTAGCGAGACGCCGTGGCACACAGGGCTCCGGCTCTTTCTCCTCTCTTCCCCTTCTCCCTCGTGATCCACCCGCTTTCTTGGCGGGATGGATTCCTCTCCGCCAGGGGACATAGGCAGGCCGGGCGCCAATCACCGGAGCGCCAGCGGTCACGAGTAGCCACCCATTTGCCAGGGCCGCCACCCACGTGGCTGCCTGCGGACCCCCATGTATGCCGCCTTCTGCTCCACTCACCATCAGCCGCCGCTGCCAGCAACCCAGCTAACACGACTGGGACAGAGGCAGGCCAGGTGCTGGTCACCAGAAGCAGGCCAGCGTTCACAGAAAGCCGCACATTCTTGGGACCGGGTCGTCACCCACGTGGCTGGCCGCAGATCCCCGGGTACGCCGCTCCTGCTCCACTCTCCAGCGAGACGCTGCCAGCAGGGACACAGGCGCCAGTCACCGGAGCGCCAGGGGCCGCACATTCTTGGGACCGGGCCTTCACCCACGTGGCTGGCCGCGGATCCCCGGGCACACCGCTCCTGCTCCACTCTCCAGCGAGACGCTGCCAGCAGGGACACAGGCGCCAGTCACCGGAGCGCCAGGGGCCGCACGTTTTTGGAATCGGGCTGACGCCCACACGGCCGGCTGCGGATCCTCGCGCACACCGCTTCACCTTCCCTGCTCCGCTCACCAGGGAGAGCCGCCCGCTTGTGCAGCCAGGGAGGACCAGGATGCCGCTGCTGCGCCTGCCACGGGAGACGCCGTTGCCTTGCAACAACAGGTAACGGGTCTGGGAGCTGCTCCACTGTCGCAGTCATGGAGGCCCAGGCTGCCGCTGTTACTCTGCCTGGTCAGTGGGGCTGGCACACTGCCGCCACCGATGGAAGCACAGCAGCGGACAGCACCATCATCAGCCCCTCCGGATCTATGCCCCCTGCCAGACCATCTGCTGTGATGGGGCCTGTAGGGGCAAAATTGCAAGTCTGCATTGGGAGTTTGTGGGGCCGGGACTGTCATGGAGTTGAGGACTGTTTTTCTCAACCATGGGGACGAAGGGACTCTGTGTCTATTTTTCATTATATGGGGGGGTCTGGGGGGCGGTAGAGCAGTGAGCGCCGCTCAGAGTGTGGCAGGCAGCTCCGCTCGACTTAGCTCGTGGTCAGGCCCCTCTGGCCTTTTTTGTCTTTCTTTCGTCATGTGTTCTATGTAAGTATGTTTTTGGAAATGCGTACTCTGTGGAATGTTAAATGGTTGTCTGCTGTAATTGTTTTAACTTTGTGCGATGTTTAACATATGTTTACTGTACCATCACCGACCCTGCTTGCTTGTGCCAAAAATAATTCCAGGTACAACCCACCGTTGTACTTGGCGAAATAAATGATTCTGATTCTGATTCTGTGTGGTAGGCCAAACTTTCAGTTGCCGTAGGTGGTACATCCTCTGTTTTGCTTTCTTGATGATAGTGACAGTACTGTTGTCCCATTTTAGGTTATTGGAGATTATGGACCCAAGAAACTTGAATGACAATACTCGGGTTACTGTAGATCCATTTATGGTTAAGGGTAGGTACTTGGAGGGGGGGGGGGTTATCTCCTAAAGTCTATTATCATCTCCATGGTCTTAAGAGCGTTATGTTCCAAGTTGTTGCTGCTGCACCAAGAGGAAGCTCCCCCACTACATGCCTGTTTGCAGACTCATCCCTATTTTGTTTGAGACCAACTACTGTTGTGTCATCTGCAGAATTCAGAACCTGTGGAGATGCAGTCATTGGTGTACAGTGAATAGACCCCTGGGGTGCTCCAGTACTGACTGTCAAAGAGCTTGATGTGTGTGTCCAATGTTAGATAGTTACATAGTTACTTGGGTTGAAAAAAGACCATCGAGTTCAACCAGAGAACAAAGTACAACACCAGCCTGCTCCCTCATATATCCCTGTTGATCCAGAGGAAGGCGAAAAACCCTTACACGGCATGGTCCAATTAGCCCCAAAAGGGAAAAAATTCCTTCCCAACTCCAGATGGCAATCAGATAAAATCCCTGGATCAACATCATGGGGCATTCCTAGTAATTGTAGCCATGGATGTCTTTCAACGCAAGGAAAGCATCTAACCCCCTTTAAATGCAGGTATAGAATTTGCCATAACTACTTCCTGTGGCAATGCATTCCACATCTTAATCACTCTTACTGTAAAGAACCCTTTCCTAAATAAATGGCTAAAACGTTTTTCCTCCATGCACAGATCATGTCCTCTAGTCCTTTGACAAGGCCTAGGGACAAAAAGCTCATCCGCCAAGCTTTTATATTGTCCTCTGACGTATTTATACATGTTAATTAGATCCCCTCTAAGGCGTCTTTTCTCTAGACTAAATAAACCCAGTTTATCTAACCTTTCTTGGTAAGTGAGACCTTCCATTCCACGTATCAATTTTGTTGTTCATCTCTGCACCTGCGCTAAAACTGCAATATCTTTCCTGTAATCAGGGGAGGACTGGCCAGGGGAGAAGGGGGGAGATTTCCCCCCAGACTGCCTCTAATTTAATGATTTAGGGCTGGTGTAGGGCCTGTTGCAGTCAGGTTTTTTTGTAAGGCAATGTGAAACGCTAGGCTGGCTGAGGGTAATAAAAGTGCAATACAGAGCAATTAGAGGGCGGGTAAGCTGGTAAATGTACACAGCAAGATGCAGAGCAGAGGCTTTCCTGAAGGGTCCGTAGAAAAAAAATCTGTCTGCTCTCTCACCATCATAGCCCCCAACTGTCACTTTTTTTGAAGGGACAGTCCCTCTTTGGACTTAAATATGTGTATATGTGCGTGGGGGGGGGGGGATGCCTTGGGAAATTAAGGTGGAAATACATCTGTCGACTCGGCGATCAACCAACTGTTTCGATAGTTGCTATTGTTTTGGATGAAAATTGGTGCCGCCACAAGCATGCTTAATCGACAATTTGGCAGATTTCGGGCGGAAATCTGAGATGCTGGGAAATCACGGCATGCAATAATCACGAACGACGGACACAACAGAAACCTCTGGCTGTCGTTCCTCCAAATGTATTATGCGACCCCGATGCCTGTGCATTTATACTTTACCTGTCACGCTGTCCTGCAAGTGTCCTTGCTGTATTTCCGCATGGACCCAAATGACTGCCAGCATATAGCACATGGGGCACGTGTGTGACGCCATTTGGGTTGAGGCTGCCATGAACACGGGCCTTTAGTTTGTGTTTTCCCCCTAGGCCGAAAGGTCCCAGTCCTCCCCTGCCTGTATTGTGGTGCCCAGAACTGAATTCCATATTCCAGATGTGGCCTTACTAGAGAGTTAAACAGGGGCAATATTTTGCTAGCATCTCAAGTTTTTATTTCCCTTTTAATGCATCCCAAAATTTTGTTAGCTTTAGCTGCAGTGGCTTGGCATTGAGTACGATTATTTAACTTGTTTTCGATGAGTACTCCTAAGTCCTTCTCTAAGTTTGATGTCCCCAACTGTATCCCATTTATTTTGTATGGTGCTAGACCATTGGTATGACCAAAATGCATGACTTTACATTTTTCAACATTGAATTTCATCTGCCATTTATGTGCCCATATAGCCATCCTATCCAGATCCTGTTGCAGTATGTCCCTATCTTCCTGTGAGTTGATGATTCTGCACAATTTTGTGTCATCTGCAAAAATAGCAACATTGCTTACTACTGCATCTACTAGGTCATTAATAAATAAATTGAAGAGCACTGGACCCAGTACAGACCCCTGTGGGACCCCACTGTTTACAGTCACCCATTTTGAGTATGATCCATTGACTACAACTCTTTGTTTCCTGTCCATTAGCCAGTTCCCTATCCATGCACACAGACTCTTCCCCAGTTCTTGCATCCTCAACTTTTGCACCAGACTTTTGTGTGGAACAGTGTCGAAGGCCTTTGCAAAGTCCAAGTATATCCCATCTACAGCGTTCCCAATATCCACATTAGTGTTCACTACCTCATAAAAGCTGAGCAGGTTAGTCAAACAGGACCTGTCTTTAGTAAACCCATGTTGATGCTGAGAAATAAGATTATTTTCTACTATGAAGTCATGTATAGTATACATGCATGTATAGTATACATGCATGTATAGTATACATGCATGTATAGTATACATGCATACACATGTTTACAGCATCACCTGCAGATCTATTAGACCTGTAGGCAAATTGCAGAGAGTCCAGCAGGGATCTGTGATGGATTTCAGATAAGCCATTATCAGTTTTTCAAATGCTTTCATTACTAATGATGTGAGGGCAACAGGCCTACAGGCTTTTAGACATGTAAGTTTTGATTTTTTTAGGAACTGGGACAATGGATGAGCATTTAAAACAGGCAGGGACCATTGAGAGTTCCAGAGATGATTTAAATATGTCTGTGAAAACAAAGTTCCTCACTATATTTTAGTACAGAAGATGAGGATACAAGGACTAACAGAAAATGTGGATAGAGAACTGGTTAAGGACAGAAGGCAAATAGTGGTGGCAAATGGAACATACTCAAAATGCAAAATTGCTAGCAGCCAGTGGGATCCCGCATTAATCAGTATTAGGTCCAAATACAATCTCAAGATGCTAGAGTACTACTCCTTCTGTATAGATCACTTGTGAGGCCACATCTTGATTATTAGATATAGTTATGGACACCACACTATAGAAGAGACATTGACCTTCTAGAACGGGTACAAAGACAGACAACTAAATTAATCAGAGGAATGGAAGGTCTCACTTACTAACAAAGGCTGCACAAACGGGGCTTATATAGCTTGGAAAAGAAGATGAAAGGTGACCTGATTAATGTGTATAAATACGTCAGAGGGCAACACCAAAGCTTGGCAGATTAGCTTTTTTTCCTAGGCTTGTACAACATGATCTGTGTATGGAGGAACGTTTTTTTCTATCTATTTAGAAAGGGGTCCTTTACAGTAAGAGTGGTTAAAATCCGGAATATCTTGCCTCAGGAAGTAGCTATGGTAAACTCTATATCTGCATTTAAAGAGGGTTTGGATGCTTCCCTTGCATTGAAGAGCATTCATAGCTATAATTACTAGGTAATTCCCAGCAGAGTTGATCCAGGGATTCATCTGACTGCCATCTGGAGATGGGAAGGATGTTTTCTCTTTTAAAGGAAAGGTTCAGGGAGTGGGAAAAAAAATAAAAATCCATATCCACTTACCTGGGGCTTTCTCCAGCCCGTGGCAGGCAGGAGGTGCCCTCGCCTCCGCTCCGCAGGCTCCCGGTGGTCTCCGGTGGCCGACTTGACCTGGCCAGGCCGGCTGCCAGGTCGGGCTCTCCTGCGCACCAACGACGGGCTATTATAAGGGGTATAAGGGGGCAAAGCAGAGGCACAGAGGGGCAATGTCAGGGTTGTTGCGAACCGTTGGGGTTCTGTAGATCCCATTACTGGTTTCAAGGGGTGAGCAGCCCCAGGGCGTGGAGTCTAAACGAGCACGGGCCTTCACCAGCGCACCCCGCAAGGGATGATGGGCCATCACCCCTAATGGATGGCGGACTACTTAGCTGCCTGGTGCTCACAGGTCATGACCCTTAGTATTACCGCACCAGTGACGGAAAGAACAGAGGGTACCTGATGGGATAACAGGGGATACTGGCATAGTGGACCGTTGGGCAAGGACAGGCTAGCATAACAGATAGGCCTAACCTTAGAGATCCCAGGAAGGAACTGACTGGCAGGGGAAAACCCAGGAAGGGAGCTGGATGTATGGTTCCCAGGAGACATCAAACAGCCAGGGAGAATCCCAGGTAAGGAGCTGATAGCTAGGAACCCAGAAGGGAATGGACAGGCTGGAGGAAACCCTGGGATACTGCGGATGACTGAAAGTTCCTGGAGGGAACTGACAGGCTGAGGGAAACCCAGGGAAGCTACAGGTAACAGGAGAACTCTGGAGGGAACTCACAGGCTGAGGGAATCCCCAGGGAAGCTACAGGCAACAGGAGAGCTCCAGAAGGAACTTACAGGCAATGGGAATCCCCAGGGAAGCTGTAGCGGACAAGGAAGTGAAGCAGGGATGGATGGATGGCAGACAGGAGTCAGGCAGGGAGTCCAGAGATCCTGGTGAGGCTGCAGGCTGATTAGCAGACAGGCTAAATCAGGCAAACAGCCAGGCAGGTTAGCAGGCAGGTTAACAGGCAGGATTGTTAGCAGCAGGTTAACAGAAAGACAGATTAGCAGGCAGGCAGGTTAGCAGGCAGGTAAACAGGCATGCAGGTTAGCAACAGGGAATAGCCAAAAGAGACGACTTGGAGAGGGAAACCCTGGTAGGGAAAGGATATAGCAAAAACGGAAAACAATTTGGAGGGGGGAACAGCGAGGAAACGCCGTGGTTGTGATCAGGGATGCAACAGCAAAGAGTGAGTGAGAGTGCTGGACTTATATAGCCAGCCTCTCAATTAGTGTCAGGTGCAGTATCTCCTCCGACCACTGCACAAAAGAGGGAGCGTACACCTAGCAACAGAGGATGCCAGCTCCAGGAAGCATACTGAGCTGGTGTCCTCCACCATGTGGGGAAAACGGATGAAGAGCTGCGTGGGACCCGGCAGCTGGAGTATAATGAATGATCGTTACACTCAGGGTCGGATTTCTGGCAAGGCCACATAGGCCATGGCCTAGAGCACCAAAAATTTGGGGGGCGGCTCAGTGAGGGGAAGTAAAGCTGTTCTATGCAGCCATCCCTATCTACAAGGACAACTTTAACCTTTAAACTATCTGTCCTTTACTTGTGTTGTCCCTGCAAGACCTGTAAGCTCTATCCTGCAGTTATACTTCAGCCTAACTCTCATGGTGACTCAATGTGTCCATCATTAACGAGATGGCAAACATAAAAGTTCTTAAGGAAAACATAACTTATAATCTCTACGCGTATTACTGAAATGGTTATTGTCTGTGACTTCCAATGATGGAAAGTAAGTAGAATTCTCGGGCACATAGAGATAACAACGATACGTATAGTTGGCCTTGGGCGGTAAAAAGTACAAATCCGGCCCTGGTTACACTCCACCGCCAATGCAGGAGTGCCAGCGCAGGAACAAGGCGAGGAACCCCCCTCCCCTTTAAGGACAACCTCCAGGTGTCCTCAAACTCGACCTCTCCAGGAAACGACCGAGAGAGGCCCAACTGAAAAAGGTACAAATAACAAACAAACCAGACATACCCCTTCACCATTTTCTTTTGCTGGATCATGAGGGGGAAAACACAGGATGTAGACAAGACAAACAAATACGACAAATAACAAATTAAAGAGTACCAGAGATGAAGCACCCTCTTGTATTTTACCTTATAAATCAGTGGGAACATGACAGTAACCACCTAAACTGCTCTTTGTTTTATTGTTCTCTGTTTAGTCTGACTGTTATCACCTCTGATAAGAATCCCCGACTGAGCACTCAGTCTAGCTTTGCTACAGAAAGATTATAGCTGAGTTTGTATTCCCTGGTGTCTTTTCAAGCCCAAGCCTGCCCCCTTGTGGCTCTGCTATAATGACTCAGCTATAATTATTCCCTGCAAAGCCAGACTGAATGCTCAGTCCGGGATTCTTATCCCAGCTGATAACAGACACTTTTAGCAGTGAGGATGAAACAGAGAGCATGGTAAGTGTTTTCTCTAATGTTCTTACTGATATATATGGTAAAATACACACGGGTGCTTCGTCTCTGGATCCCTTTAAGCACTCTCCTTCAGCATGGTAGCTGGATCACAAGGGAAGATTTAGGTTACTCCACCAAATTTATGCATTCTCTGTCACCATTTAAAAAACTGGACAGTGGCGTCCCTACCATAGGGCGGCAGAGGGCGCCCCGCACCGGGTGTCGGGCGCCCCAGGGGGTGTCATCAAGGCCTCCCACAGAGGCCTGCGCAGGACAGGAGGGGAAGCAGCACGGAAAGGAGGGGTGGCGGGGAAAGCGGCGGGGAGGGGGGCCGGGCCCCCCACCTCCCTCACCTGGGTCCCCTCCTTCTGGCGCTTCCCCCTCCTAATTAGTAGCAGCGGGCACGGGCAGCAGCGGGCAAGAGGACTTACTCACCTCCTTCCTGCGTTCCAGGCGATGGCAAATAGCGTCATCGTCACGTGACGCTGGTCTCCGCCTTCTCCACCGCTCACTGTGCTTCCTGATTGGCGGAAGCACAGTGAGTGACAGAGAAGTCTGATGACCAGCGTCGCGTGAGGATGACGCTATGCGCCGCCGCTATCGCCAGGAGCAGGTGAGTGAGTCATCTTCGCCGCTCCTGCCCGCTGCTGCTAATTAGGAGGGGGAAGCGCCAGAAGGAGGGGGACCCAGGTGAGGGAGGTGGGGGGTCCTGCCCCCCTCCCCGCCACCCCTCCTTCCAGGCTTTCCTCACACTGGGGGCAACTAAACTAGCTATACTGGGGGCAACTATACTAGCTATACTGGGGGCAATTATACTAGCTATTCTGGGGGCAACTGTACTGGCTATACTGGGGGCAACTAAACTAGCTATACTGGGGGCAGCTATACTAGCTATACTGGGGGCAGCTATACTAGCTATACTGGGGGAAGCTATACTGGGGGCAGCTATACTAGCTATACTGGGGGCAGCTATACTGGGGGCAGCTATACTAGCTATACTGGGGGCAGCTATACTAGCTATACTGGGGGGCAGCTATACTGGGGGCAGCTATACTAGCTATACTGGGGGCAGCTATACTGGGGGCAACTAAACTAGCTATACTGGGGGCAGCTATACTAGCTATACTGGGGGCAGCTATACTGGGGGCAGCTATACTAGCTATACTGGGGGCAGCTATACTAGCTATACTTGGGGCAGCTATACTAGCTATACTGAGGACAGCTATACTAGCTATACTGGGGGCAGCTATACTGGGGGCAGCTATACTAGCTATACTGGGGGGCAGCTATACTGGGGGCAGCTATACTAGCTATACTGGGGGCAGCTATACTAGCTATACTGGGGGCAGCTATACTAGCTATACTGGGGGCAAATATACTAGCTACACTGGGGGCAAATATACTAGCTACACTGGGGGCAAATATACTAGCTATACTGGGGGCAACTAAACTAGCTATACTGGGGGCAACTATACTAGCTCCACTGGGGGCAGCTATACTGGGGGCAACTATACTAGCTAATACTTTAAAATACAGTTAGCTCCGCCCTCATATGGTCATGACCACGCCCATTGTTTTGCTGCGAAGCACGCCGCAGGTTGTGGCCACGCCCATTTTTTTTTGGGGGGGGGTGTCTTTTAATACCCAGCCAAATGCTACCCGGGTGCCAAATGCCCTAGGTACGCCCCTAGGTACGCCAAGCTACCCGGGTGCCAAATGCCCTAGGTACGCCACTGAAACTGGATCACAAAGAGAAGCACCAGGTTAGCATAATTAACTGAGGCACCTCCTTCACCATACCAGCTGGATCATGAGGAAGGATTTCAGCTAGCATCACCAAACAAAAATATGCACTCCCTTTCACCATTAACTGGATCACAAAGAGAGATTTCAGGAACAGGTGTGTAAAAAAACAGATTTAGGCACTCCCCTTCACCATAGTAGCTGGATCATAAGGAGAGATTTCAGGCTAGGGACCATGGCAAAAACAAGGTTATGCGCTCCCCTTCACCATTTTAGCCGGGTCATGAGGAGAGACTTCAGGTAACTGGGCGAACAGGACAATTACTAATAAAGTGTCCAGATTCACCACAGTAAAAACAAACATTGGATTTGCGATGTTTCAGATGCTCTTTTTCTGAGAGATGAGGCTTAACTGCACCTAACTGCATTTCCTCTGGACCGTTATCCAACACTCCAACCTTGGGAGGTACACTAGGAGCGGCCAGACCTGGAAAGATATGGCGGGAAGCCTTAGGCCCGTTTACACTTAATCAGTTGGTATGCGTTAGTAGGCGTTAGTGCGCGTTGGTACGCATTTTTTCCATAGCAGTACATTGGGAACAATATTTCAGTTAAAACACGTTACGTGTGAAAGGTGCCATAGGAAAACATGGGCATTACTTTGAAAATCAGTTTTCTTTCAGTTTTAACTGAGAGCAACTGATTAAGTGTAAAAGGGCCCTTACTCTGTCTCTCACGAGCTCTTTCACGGAAAGGTCGGTCAGTCTGGATTGCTAACTGAACTAAATCTTTTAGTTGTTCAGGTATACCGACTCTGGCCTACTTGTCCTTGAGACTCACAGATAGACCCTTTCTGAACTGGTAAAGTTCAGACATCGTTTTGAAAAAAGTGGTCACAGACAAGAAGGTGAAGCAGGGATGGATGGATGCCAGACAGGAGTTAGACAGGGAGTGCAGGGATCCTGGTTAGGCTGCAGGCTGAATAGCAGACAAGCTAAATCAGGCAAACAGGCAAGCAGGTTAGCAGGCAGATTAACAAACAGGCAGGTTAACAGGCAGGTTAGCAGGCAGGTTAGCTAGCAGACAGGTAAACAGGCAGGCAGGTTAGCAACAGGGAATAGCCAAAAGGGACGACTTGGAGAGGGAGACTCTGGTAGGGAAAGGGAATAGCAAAAAGGGGAAACAACTTGGAGGGGGGAATGGCGAGGGAACGCCGTGGCTGTGACCAGGGATGCAACAGCAAAGCGTGAGTGAGAGTGCTTGACTTATATAACCAGCCTCTTATTTAGTGTCAGGTGCAGTACTGCCTCTGGCCACTGCACAAAAAAGGGAGCTAGCGCATGCGCCTAGCAACAGAGGACACCTGCTCCAGGAAGCACGTCGGGCTGGTGTCCTCCGCCATGCTGGGAAGATGGACGAGGAGCTGCGTTGGACCCAATCGCACGTTACACTCCACCGTCAATGCAGGAGAGCCAGCGCAGGAACAAGGCGAGGTAAGCACGAGCAATCGTGACAGGCAAAGCAGAGGCATAGAGAGGCTAAAGCAGAGGCACAGAGGGGCAAAGCAGAGGCACAGAAAAGGCACAGAGAGGGTAAAGCAAATGCACAGAGGGGCAAAGCAGAGGCACAGAGAAGGTACATAGGCACAGAGGGGGCAAAGCGGAGGAACAGAGGGGGTACAGAGGAACAGGAGATACAAACAGCGGGGGTACAGATAGGCACAGAGGGTGGACAAACAGGGTGGGGGAAAAAAAGGCACATAGAGAGGCACAGAAGGGGCCAAACAGACACAGGGGGGACAAACAGGCACTGAAGGGGACAAACAGCCACAAAGGGGGACATTGGAGGCAAAGGGGGCACATAGGATGCAAAGGGGACAGAGATGGCACAGCGTTCTGTGTTAACAACGGATTCAAGTTAAGAATCAACTTACAGGCATTGAAGGGGACAAACAGACACAGAGGGGGACATTGGAAGCAAAGGGGGGCACATAGGAGGCAAAGGGGACAGAGATGGCACAGGATTCTGACTTAAGAATGGATTCAGGTTAAGAACCAACTTACAGTCCCTATCTTGTTTGTAAACATTCGGACTATCTGTACCCCAAATTATCTATAGTCTTCAGAGAACTGATCAGGTAAAGGAAAGCTTGTCACTGGAAATTGCCCTGCTGGACTTCTTGAACCAAAATTTCTGTGATTTTTTTTTTTTTGCTCATTTATTTAGTAGGTGACAAATCTCCAGCAGGATCCATTTTGGCTAATAGTTGCTGTAAGAACCGTCAACAGCAGGTGACACAGGCTCACCCAGAGTGCCAAGTCTAAGGAACCTCCAGGTCTTTGTCAGATCTCTAGGGCTCTATGGGCCCTATGTCCAAGCCTTATCCCATGGAGCCATATCTATATATATCATACACTGATGAGGACCAAAAAGTCAGAAACAGGCTGTATGTATGTTTGATTTATTATTATTATTATTATTTAGTATTTATATAGCACCAACATCTTCCGCATCACTGAACAGAGTATATTGTCTTGTCACTAACTGTCCCTCAGAGGGGCTCACAATCTAATCCCTACCATAGTCTTATGTCTATGTATGTATCATGTAGTGTATGTATCAGAGTCTAGGGCCAATTTTTAGGGGGAAGCCAATTAACTTATTTGTATGTTTTTGGGATGTGGGAGGAAACCCACACAGACATGGGGAGAACATACCAACTCCTTGCAGATTTTGACCTGGTTGGGATTCAAACCAGGGAACCCAGCTTTGCTAGGCGAGAGCACTAACCACTACGCCACTGTGCTGCCCAGCTTTGTGGCTTGATAACATTTATTAGCTACAGTGTAATAGATAGCGGAGATGCCGCCGCAGCGGTGAGCGGCACGGCGGCTGTCTTTGCGTCTCAGCCGGCGGTCTCCGCCACGCAGTTACATGGTGGAGTTTTGCCTGGTCCTTCAGTTGCACATAGACTGAGGGCTATGCGCGCGCGCGCCAGGCGGCAGGACCTTTATGCGAATAGAAGGGGAGTCAGCTGATCGGCCAGTCAGCTGACTCCAGCAGTGCTCCTGATTGGCTGAATGACTGAGGCGGCGCTGGTGGGCGCTCTCAGTATATATAGGACCTGCCTGTCAGTAGCTCCTCGTCTGCTGTTGCAAATGCTACGTGTTAGCACTCAGACCTTAGTCAGATCCCAAAGTGTGCTAGAACCAGCAGGAGCTGGGGATCCACACTTAGTCAGATTCTGTTGATAGCTAAAGTACTAATTGAATTGTATTATTTGTTATGACCTTCTGCTAGCCTTGACTACTCTTCTGCTTACTGATTCTGTGCTTCTGCCTATCTGATCCTGTTGCCGACTCAGCCTGAACACTACTCTGATTTAAGCCTTCTGTCTTTGTACCGTATCTGTCCGTTTGTTGCCGAATCTGCTTGTCTGACTCTCCTGCCCTCACCAGTGAGCCTAGTCCCTGGTGAGGGATTCTCTGTACAGCTTAATCACCTGCTCCTCAGGTGATCAGTAGCTGCAGTACAGTCTTAATCACCTGCTCCTCAGGTGACTAGTAACTACGGTACTGTCCTCATCACCTGCTCCTCAGGTGATTAGGAGCTGCAGTACAGTCTTGATCTCCTGCCCCTCAGGTGATCATCTGCTGCAGTACAGTCTGAATCACCCGCTCCATGGGTGATCAGTATACGTTGTCTTACTGTGCACCACCCGCTCCTCGGGTGAACTGATTACTAGTTCATCTGCATCTCCAGCTTGCTGGAGTGCTGATCCCTGTGTTCTATAGAGATACTTCCCTCTACCAGCTTCTCTGGGGGAGTTGGTATCTCTATCTGTATTACTGTTGCACCAAACACCTATCTTTACATCTGGTTTGTGCTGTGTCTCACTATATTCACATTATTGGTGATTCTGCAGATCACCACATAATCAGGTATAGCATCTGTATTATTGGTGATACTGCAGATCACCAATAATCAGAAAATCTGTTCTTGCTGACACCAATCGTTACATACAGGTTCACTATACACCAGTGGTTATGGATGCACAGCCTTGCTTTCAGGTGCATAAAGAGATGATTTGCATAATCGGGAGAGATGCATCATGGGAAACCACAGTTGCTCACTTACAGCATTGCTTTTTAATACTGCAGATCACCAATAATCAGAAAATCTGTTCTTGCTGACACCAATCGTTACAGAACAGCAGACCAAACATTATGGACGCACTGTATAGTCAGGTTGAAGTCATGACCACCGCGGTAAACAATTTTATCGGGGTGATCAATATCCAACAGACTCAGATCAATCAACTGTCTGGGACTGTACAGGTACTTCAAACGACTATTGATACAGTGCGATCTCCTTCAGTCACGGACCTTCGTATGTCCGTACCCGAAAAGCTTTCTGGGCATAGATCTGACTTTCAGGATTTCAGAAACCATGTGCTATCCTATTTTGAGTTGAGGCTCAACCTGTCAGGATCTGAGAACCAGAGGGTAACTGTAACGATTGTGGAATCGTCTCCGTGGTCAGCGCACCAGACGTGCGCTGACACAGCGGATTTCCTCCACAAGCGTAAAAATTTGCAGGAACCCAGCAGTAGGTGCAATGCACCTGCAGAGGGAAATTCCTGACGGCAGGTGGAGCTGTGGAGTGCAGAGGAACAGCTCCTCTGCTCTACCACACACGCCAGACAGGAATTGTACGAAGGGAAGAACCGTAATTGCAAGAGAAGCGAATGAGAGTGAGCACAGAGACAGATTGTGTGTGTGTGCATAAAACTAGTCGCCAACCCGCGACTGTGCACACACCACAGCAGATACGAAGCAGGAACGCAATCGCGAGAGGTGCGATCGCCAGACGTGACACAAGGCTACAGCAAGGCGGAGCACGAGAGTAGCAAAGGCACAGTAAATCATACAATGAGTAGATACGGAAAAAACAAACGCTAGCTAACCGCGAACACCGCACTCATTCGCAACAGTGCACGCGGTTATGCGCAGTCTCCACGTGATAAGCACAATAGAGACAAGCACGCCATCGACTTGTCTAACCATCGACAGACAAACATGAAACAGAGGACGCGAACGCTTGCTTAACGGTTACCTCATCGAGCCTCCAGCAAGCGTCCGTAGCAGACAAGACAGACACATGAAAACAGGGACAAGCGAGAGATAGGATCCACAGCACTAGCGAGAAGCGAGTGCGATCCAGGTACAGAGTAGCGGAACAGAAAGATCCACAGCACTAGCGAAAAGTGGCTAGCGCGATCCCAGGAGACAGAACAGAAGGATCCACAGCGCTAGCGAAAAGTGGCTAGCGCGATCCCAGGAGACAGAACAGAAGAGATAGCTGGTAGCAACCGCTGCACCAGCTATACTCCAAGAACAGAGATCAGAACCATTTCCTGTCGACCACCGCTGGGACAGGACAACAGCAACAGAACAAACAAACAGATAAACAATCCTAACTGCACTTAGGGAATCTGCCTAGCACAGTTTCCAGGAATTACTCTAAGCTGATCTTCAAACCAAGAGCATGGCTGACACTCTCCCGAGTGTTTCACAGGAAGACTCCTTATGACCAGCGAAGCATTGTGGGAAAGACATAGTACTTATAGTACACGCCTCCAATGAATGTGGCCAGGCAATTTGCATGACAACGTATGCAAATTCCTCTGCAAGCACAAGCTGCAAAACTGACAGAAGCTCCTCTTTCCAGAGTCTTGCAGCATGCAAACCTACACAATGATCAAAAGGCTGCCTGCCTGCACAGGCAGCTGAGCAAATCATCACAGTAACCTTTATAAAGACCCTTTTGTCAGAAGATTCACAAACATGGGCATATAGTCTTCACACAGGGCATGAGGCATTATCTTCAGTTCAGGAGTTCTTTAAGGTCATGGCCGTTATATACGATGATCTGGATATTGCTATCATGGCTGAGAGGAAACTAAAGACTCTCAGGCAGGGTCGTAATCCAGTGGAGGTTTATGCCGCAGAGGTTAGGAGGTGGGCTGTATCAGCTAGATGGGGAACGTATGCTTTATTAGACTGTTTCCTGTCAGGACTATCCGATGCAGTTTCTGATTTGATGTTAGGTCATCCTGAGCCTAAATCTCTAGACGAAGCAATTTCATTGGCGGTGCGGGTTGATCGCCGCCTTTGCTATCAAAGACAAACCCAGGGGACAAATGCTGTAAGATCTGTTCTCTACACCTCTTCTCCACCCTCGTCACCTCGTCAGGACGAACCGATGCAGTTTGCTCAGTCTAGGTTAATTCAAGTGGAGAAGAATCGCAGAAGGTCCGAAAGACTCTGTCAATACTGTGCTGAGGAGGGTCACATTGTCCAGAACTGCCCTAAAAAATTTGGGAAACGCTGCCACCTAGGTGTAGTCAGAGGTAATACAATAGGCGAGCCGGGTTTACCTCTAGATAATAACCGCTTACTCCTCCCTTGCTCCATTACCTGGGAGTGTCGGGCCACGGCCACAGAAGCATTCGTAGACTCAGGCTCTGCAGCCAATTTTATAGATTATGACTTTGTCAAAAAATTGGGGATTCCCTTACTTCCTTTAGACCGTCAGATTTTGATCACAGCGGTAGATGACTCTGTTACAGTGTAGAAAGCCTCTCTCCCAGACCCCCTTATTGTTGTGTAATATAGGGGTTTTAAATAAGGAGAAACTACAGTTCTTTGTCCTGCAAATGGCAACCTCTACCATAATCCTCGTTATGCCTTGGTTGCAACTACACTCCCCTCAGATTGATTGGGCTTCAGGTCAGCTACAGAGCTGGTCAGCCCATTGTCATCATCATTGTTTGGAGAAAGTTGCTGTTTGCGCCACCAAGGTTCAGGTGAAAGGGGTGCCAGTGCAGTACGCAGAATTTTCTGACGTGTTTTTTCCTAAATCAGCAGAGAAACTCCCGCCACACCGGAGCTTCGACTGTCCCATAGAGTTAAGATCAGGTTGTATGCCCCCTAGAGGTCATCTCTATAATCTGTCGGGGCCACAGAAGCTGGCTATGCAGGAATACATTAAAGAAAATTTGGCCAAGGGCTTTATCCGTCCTTCCCGGTCACCAGCAGGGGCTGGGTTCTTTTTTGTACAGAAAAAGGACGGTGGGCTACGACCTTGTATTGACTATCGGGGTTTAAATAAGATCACAGTGAAAGAGCTCTTAGCCATTAATTTAGCCTTTGAAGAATGGCGCCATTGGCTGGAAGGGGCATAACATACGATCACAGTCTATACTGATCATAAAAATTTGGAGTACATCGAAGGGGCCAAAAGACTTAGCCCCCGACAGGCTCGCTGGTCCTTGTTCTTTTCAAGGTTCAGGTTTGTCATTACGTATACAATTACGTAAGAATGTCAAAGCAGATGCATTATCTAGGTGTTTTGAGCCCGAGACAGTTCAGCCATCAACCCCTGAGACCATCTTACCTCAAAGACTGGTGGTGGCAGCCACGGAAACCTGGGAAGACTGGGCGGTTACCCTAGGGCCTTACCAGCAAAATATTCCAGAAGGGAAGCCCGAGGGAGTTCTGTTTGTGCTACTTCCTTTTCACCTACAAGTCTTGCAATTGTTCCACGCCCATAAGAATGCAGGACATCCCGGGCTGCTCGAACTCAGGACCTACTGGCCAGATGTGTATGGTGGCCTTCGTTGGCTCTTGATTGCAAAGAGTTTGTGAGAGAGTATTCTGTGTGTGCCAGAAATAAACCCTCTCGTCAAGCACCAGTAGATATGCTACAACCTTTACCGGTGCCAAATGAACCATGGACCCACTTGTCTATGGACTTTGTAGGAGAACTCCCCAGGTCTGAGGGCAAGTCGGTCATCTGGGTGGTAGTTGATAGGTTCAGTAAAATGGCTCATTTTGTCCCTATGAAGGGACTCCCCCCGGCCCAGGAATTGGCTGATCTCTTCATCCAGCACATTTTCCAGCTGCATGGCATTCCAGAGAATGTGGTGTCAGATAGGGGAGTAGAGTTTGTTTCTAAATTCTGGAGAGCCTTTTGCCACCAGCTCGGTATGGACCTGTCATTTCGATCAGGCTACCACCCACAGACCAATGGACAGACCGAAAGAGTTAACCAGTCCTTGGAGCAATTACTCAGGTGTTATGTGGCAGCTGCACAGTGAGATTGGGTAAAGTTCCTACCATTTGCGTAATTTGCGCATAATAATCTGAAGATTTCCTCTTCAGGTTTTTCTCCTTTCCAGGTGGTTTCGGGGAGATCTCCCAAATTCTCTCCAATACCAGTGGCATCTTCCCCTTTTCCGGCTCTAGAGGATTGACAAAGGGCATTGAAGGAAATTTGGGTGCTTGTAAAAAGGAATCTGGGGAAAGCCTTCCAGATGCAGAAAAAACAGGCAGATAAAAGGCGGTCTGTTGAGTGGAAGTTTTCCCCAGGAGACTTGGTGTGGGTGTCTACTCGGCATCTGGCGTTAAAAGTTAGGACCCAGATTTGTAGGCCCATACCCTGTGTCCAGAAAGATTAATGACGTGACATATGTGATTAATCTCCCAGCCAGCATGAGAGGTGTGAGATAATTTCATGTTTCTTTATTGAAGCCTGCTGTGCATATGGATTCCTCCCCCCCCCCCCCCCCCCCCTGTGATGATTGATGACCAACCTGAGTATGAGATCGAGAAGATTTTAGATTCTCGATTGTTGCAGAATTCTGTACAGTACCTAGTCCATTGGAAGGAGTATGGCCTGGAGGAGAGAACTTGGGTGCCAGATTGCCGCATGCATGGCGAGGATCTAAAGAAAGAGTTTCATGAGTTACACCCTGAAAAGCCGTGTAAGAAGTGTCCGGGGTCCACTCCTCAGGGGGGGTACTGTAATAGATAGCGGAGATGCCGCCGCAGCGGTGAGCGGCATGGCGGCTGTCTCCACGTCTCAGCCGGCGGCCTCCGCCGCGCAGTTACATGATGGAGTTTTGCCTGGTCCTTCAGTTGCACATAGACTGAGGGCTACGGGCGCGCGCCAGGCGACAGGACCTTTATGCGAATAGAAGGGGAGTCAGCTGATCGGCCGGTCAGCTGACTCCAGCAGTGCTCCTGATTGGCTGAATGACTGGGGCGGCGCTGGTGGGCGCTCTCAGTATATATAGGACCTGCCTGTCAGTAGCTCCTCGTCTGTTGTTGCAAATGCTATGTGTTAGCACTCAGACCTTAGTCTGATCCCAAAGTGTGCTAGAACCAGCAGGAGCTGGGGATTCTGTTGATAGCTAAAGTACTAATTGAATTGTATTATTTGTTATGACCTTCTGCTAGCCTTGACTACTCTTCTGCTTACTGATTCTGTGCTTCTGCCTATCTGATCCTGTTGCCGACTCAGCCTGAACACTACTCTGATTTAAGCCTTCTGTCTTTGTACCGTATCTGTCCGTTTGTTGCCGAATCTGCTTGTCTGACTCTCCTGCCCTCACCGTGAGCCTAGTCCCTGGTGAGGGATTCTCTGTACAGCTTAATCACCTGCTCCTCAGGTGACCAGTAGCAATAGTACAGTCTTAATCACCTGCTCCTCAGGTGACTAGTAACTACGGTACTGTCCTCATCACCTGCTCCTCAGGTGATTAGGAGCTGCAGTACAGTCTTGATCTCCTGCCCCTCAGGTGATCATCTGCTGCAGTACAGTCTGAATCACCCGCTCCATGGGTGATCAGTATACGTTGTCTTACTGTGCACCACCCACTCGTCGGGTGAACTGATTACTAGTTCATCTGCATCTCCAGCTTGCTGGAGTGCCGATCCCTGTGTTCTATAGAGATACTTCCCTCTACCAGCTTCTCTGGGGGAGTTGGTATCTCTATCTGGGGAATTAGACATTCTAAACTCTCTAAATACATACAGGGTGCATTTCTCTATGTTTTCCTTCTATCCTGTCCAAGAGTTCAGGTCCACTTTAAGCCCTTTATACCTTTCAGGTGGTTCTGGATCACCATAGAGTGGGTAGTCTTTACAACTGTACAAAACTGGCCTGTTGACTAGACTTTCTTCAGCCTCCACATTAGCATCTTCTGTATAAGACTAATGAATAAGCTGTTGTAAGTAGTATAAGTAACATTAAAAGCGCATTGAAAACAAACAAAAAAGATTGTTTATGTTATATGTCGAAATCCAGAGTTGACTGAACATAGATCATTTATCCACGTTTCACCATGTTAAGAGAAGGATATTTATTTTTCCTTTTAAACAATACCAGTTGCCTGGCAGCCCTGCTGATCTCTTTAGCTGCAGTAGTGGCTGAATCACACACCTGAAACAAGCATGCAGCTATTCCAGTCTGACTTCAGTCAGAGCACCTGATCTGCATGCTTGTTGAGGGGCTGTGGCTGAAAGTATTAGACACAGGATCAGCAGGAGAGTCAGGCAACTGGTATAATTTTAAAAGGAAAAATCCACAACCTTCTCAGTTTAGGTTCCCTTTAAGTAGACATGCACCCCAGATATCAGACATACCTAGCAATGTGCCCTGATATAAGAATGATGTAGTCCTGTGTCCCCAAATATCAGCATTAAGCAGCAATGTGCCCCCCAATATCAGAATTTGGTAGCCATGTGTCCCAGATTTTAGAATTAGGTAGCCATATGTCCCCATATAACAGAATTAAGCTGATATGTGTCAGTATCCTCCTTGCAGTCGTCTGTAAGAAACTCCAGACCCCTCCACCTCCAGCCATTGCCTCACTAGCCAGGTGGTGATTGCATCTTCTGTGAAGGGCTATGCAGCAAGCTGAGCATTTGGAAGTTTTTAGTTTACTTGTATTACCTGTGTGCTTCCTCATCTAGTCCAATCAGTGTGCTCAGGACTCCTGATGTCTCCCTGCCATACAGAGATGGCACTAAGTACCTTTAGTATGTGAAACTCAGTAAAACACACAAGTGGCCCACAACACCTGTGACATGACTGTTTATTTATTTATCAGAGGCGTAACAATAGACCCTGCAATTGATGCAGCAGCAGGGGGGCCCAGAAGCTGCAGGGGGCCCGTGGGACGAGAAGTTTCTTTTCCCTGTCCTTAGAGACTGACACGGAGAGAAAAAAACTTTCTGCTCTTTGTACAATTGCTCTAGTGACTGCATCTGCTCAGCCACTGATAAGGAATCATACAAAAGTTTTGCAGACAAAGATTTGTAGACAGTCCCTATTTAGTGTGCAGCAGGCTGTTGTGTACAGAACTGTGCCTAGCCTCCAACCTCTCTACCCCTCCCCAAGTGCTCTGTACTGTAGTGATGCTGGAGAAGTCTGCAGAGCCAGTTCTGCTCCATCAGAGATTGACAGAGTGAGTGTAATAAGCTGAGGCTGGGAGCATACTCGTCTGTCCGTTTTCTGTATGCATTTTCTGCACATCATGGGCTTGATTCACAAAAGTGTGATAACTGCTATCACGGCAGTTATCACGCGATCTGCCACATGCAAAGGTTTGCTCGCGTAAAGGACAAAAAAAAATGTTACTGATACAAGATTCAAAATAAGCTTATATCTTTGTTACAAATAAAATTTCCGAGTTTCAGCATTTGCTAGAGGGCTTAAATGCTTTGCAAAACATTACATTCTGCTTCTATTTACGGTACATTTTACACAGTCCCAGTGACAATAGCCAGGGTTGTCATTCTCAATTCTTTTTCTCAGACTTCTGATAACACCTTGTACTATTTGTGAGGAGAATGTTTATGAGTAAGTTTACAGTGGGTTTCTGCCTGTCTAAGATGTTGGAATGTCAAGAATCCACTTAACACAGAATGCATGGAACAAATGCATTCCTAGCTAAATGTCTCAGTAACTTCCTTTTAAAAATAAGCAAGATGTCTTATTTTACATCGAAAAGTACTTAAAAATATGGGAAATTGCATTTATAGCTGCAGTAGAAGTGTGCTGCATCTAGCTATGCAGAAAGGGTTCTCCCTTATATGCCACTTCTTAATTGCCTTCCCATCTGCTAGCCAAAGGGGGAGGATACCTAACTGCACAAAGAACTATTGGTATCTGCTGCACAAAAAAGGATAAGGGGCTGGCTTCAATTTGACGTGGCATGAAAAGTCTTCACCAAACTCTTTTCAGTGTCTGTGTAGCTGTAGGTTAGTCTGTCTTCCAGAGCCTGAATGAGAAACAGGGCAGGCCTGTGCCTCTAAATGTGAAGACATGTTATTCTCACCAATTACTACTTTCACATATGGAAGATGCGTAATGAGAAATTGAAGGGGATTGATTCAGTGTGGCCAGCTATATATTTTTGTATCATTGTTTACTGATTGAAAACTGTGCCATGGGGTGTGGACTTAGGAAGCTAGAAGATTCCGATGACAGCAGCCCTGGAAAAATATTCTCAACATTGAAAAGACCACAAGTAGAAACAAAAGTGGACTGGGCCTATGAATATGTATTACTGGATTTTTCTTTAGAAGGTAAGCTCACTTCATTGGCACTGACTGAAGACATCCAGTTCTAAGCTGATAAATATTACTATATAAAAAATATGGTTGTGAATAACTATCATATTTAGCTCCTACTTTTTGGTAAAATACCTTAAAAAATTATATTTTTTATATACTGTTTCTAACATCTACTGCATATTTAGAACAAGTCGCCAAAGTTGAGTTCACTGTTTCTACTTGAAAATCATAATGTTTTACATTTTGGTGACAGTGAGCAGGATCTGCACATTATTATAGCTTCCTTATCTAAATGTGTTTTCACATAGGATATGATTAATTTAACTAAACAGTAAATTATGGTCAAATCTGAAAAATGAAGTTACTTTTTTAAGTATATGAGAATGTGTGCAGAATAAGCTGTGGAATACTGTGCAGAGGTCAGCATCATACACAACTGTGACAGTGAGAAACACAGTTTTTTTCCCTCGCTTTTCACTTCTTTACTACGCAGAGCATGCTTTGTAAGAGGCCTCCGGTCTCCAGGATGCCCAGGCAGGCCAGCAAAAATACCAGAGCAGAAAGTTGAAAACACAAATAAACAAGTCCAGATGGCTGTCCTCTGAGAACATAGGCCTCTCTGTTCTGCATGGATCCCAGCACCTTTTCTGCTGCCTCAACTAGCAGATTGTCATTTGCAAAAATACTGAGGTTTATAGATCTTAGAGAAAGTGTCTAACGCTACATTGCAGTTCACATACTGAACATTTCTGTGATACTAAATGTATTTAATCATCATTTAAAATGAAAAGCCCCTTTGGTTAAAATATTGTTATAAAACAAAGTTATATCTCAGTGCTGTACAAGTCAGTTGTTATTAAATCTTTTTTCAAAGTACAATTCTTTGCAGCTATTGCAGAAACTCTGTTTAGAGTACAGACTGCCTACATACGTCAATCTCCCTTATTGCTCAACACACACCATACAATCTTGGTTGTACAGATTTATCAAATCTATGTAGTATAAGGGCCAACAGATTGAAAATACCTTGAATGATTGATTGGAGAAGCTCTTATACTACATGAAAGTGGTAAGATTGAACAACCAAGATTGTATAGTGTGTGTTGAGCATTAAAGTGGACCTAAATTAAAAATACAAGATTTCAGAAATAAAATCTATTTTCTAAATTATAATAAAAATAGCAGCCTTTTTTCAGCTGCATGGTGTCAAATATAAAATATTTTACATTTATTGGAGGAACCCCTCCCTTCCTTTCAAATTGCCAGGACAGAATCCGGCAAACTGGTGGAGTAGATGGTGTCCGGCAATGGAGGAATTGCTAATGGCTGCCCCCAGTATAACCCTAGTTATGAAAAGAGAAGGGTGAAAAGCATGCACTGAAATGCTCATAGGTTTGAAGGAGTGTTTATTTATCTTTGTATGTGTCAGAGTGGTGCAACTAAATATTTTTAATTAAAAAAATGTTTGGTTTGGGTCCGCTTTAATGAGTAATTAACAGTGCAGAACAGGAGATCTTGTCATTCTTTCTTTACACACTGGACAAATACTAATGGTAGCAGGCTATCTCACAGCCATCTTGTATCTTCTGTTATGCTGGGAATACACGGTTCGTTTTTTGGGTGGTTAAATGGTTTGATAGATAATTTCCGACATGTCCGATCTCCCTTTCGATTCCTTCTCCGCTCAATTTCTGATAGAAGTGAATGGAAAAAAATAAGAAAAACGAGCGGAAGATAAAGAGAATCGACTGCAGAATCCAGCGGCAAAAACAATCGAGAGAAGAAACGCACGGCAGAAACGAAACGTGTATTCCCAGCATTGGGAACCCTTTGAAATGGCTGTATATGAATGTCCACATAAAACAATGTAAGTAAGCTTAAAGCAAACCTGTGAGCACGTAAAGTAAAGTAAAAAGTAAGATACTTCTTTTGTAAAGCAAAAAAAAAAGTTAGATACTTACCTCAGGAGAGGAAAGCTTCTGGATCCTCCAGAGTCTTCCCTCATCTCCCTTTATCTCACCATTACAGCACCTAGTCCTCCCGAAGCTCACGGCCACCCTCCCGTACCAGCACTAGCATGGCCGCACTGTGCTTGTGCTAGTAGCATGGACCCGCTTGGGCTTTGGCGGAAAAAGCCAAGCCCAATCAGTTCCATGTTACGCTTTGAAGAGCTGTCAAAAAGGACTTGAGGAGCAGTGGGATGGAAGAAGCCTCTGTATTATTCAGAGGCTTCCATCTACCTAAGTACCCAAAGTGGGCATTTTTTTCACTACAGGTTTCCATTAAGTACTGTTAGCCAAAATCCTTGCAAAGTATAGTGCTGAACTGAGAGGGTTGCTTTTTTTCACAGCAAAATGGGCTATGTGGTGTATATAATATTTATTCATTCACTAATTACTTAATTTTATAGTTACAGCATCCACAGGACCATTGACATTAATTTGAAGTACCGTATATTAGAAACTGTTTAATAATGCAAGGAAATGCCACCCGTTTAAACCTAGTATCGTTTTTACATTTAGGACACTCTAATCTTACAGTTACTTTGGAATTGCTGTACAAAAATCAAACTGTTAGGCAGGCATAGGGTCCTTTTACATTTAATGCGTATTCACTTGTTGCTGTGCGCATTGGATTTTAATGCGATTTTTTTTCTCCATAGCAGTGCATTGTGATAAAGCTTCAGTTTTGCAGCATATAGTGTAAATGAGGCCATAGGGAAACATGGACACCGGATTGCACATCAATTGTCATTTCAGTTACAACTGACAGCAACTGATATTGTGTAAAAGGACCCTTACATGCTGTAACTGTGCCAATGTTTTGCTAAGTATGCCCCAGTGAGCCCCAATAATGATTCTGATGATTGCTGGACTTCTGAGTCTATGCTGAGATTGCAAGAGAGCAACTAAATTATATTAGGAAGCTATTGAACATTTACCACATCTCTTAGTGTAGGCTTTCTTTTTCCCTTAGGTAAAGGAAAGTTTAAAACACATTTTTTTAACCCTTCAGAACTGATTCTATTGATCTACCAGCACTGAAGTTGACATGCAATGTCATCTTTAGTGTGCAATGCACATCATTGTCCATAATATATTAATAGGAAAAATCTGTCATGAATTTTCCATACATGCTGTATGTACAGTTTGTTATGTGCTGCTGTGATTGAAGTAATACATAAGATACAAAACTGTAACTGTAGATAAGTTATCACACTTGAAGCAGGCACTTCACTAACCATTCAAGCTCCTTGACAGGAAGCAGTAACTTCCCAGAACTCAGACAATGCTGCACGTCCGTCCAGTGTAATTCCTTCCTGTGAATTAAGGGTATGACATGCAGATACAATGTTGTTGTGATTACCAATATCCTTTATTTCTACAAGAAGTTTTAAATCAGGATGATACCCTACTGCTGCTTATTTCTACAAGGCCATCTTGTGAAAAGAATGCATTCCAATGAGAACACATTTTGAATTTTCATTGTAAAACATACTGTAATAAAGTGCAGTGTGATTTCTATATACTTACATGCATGCTGTTCCTTATGTTCACTACTGGATTTCATTTCACAAACAGATTTTTGGATGATCCTTTTATCCTGTCTGTGTAACAGGCGTCCAGTCCGGCATTCCTCCAGAACAGCTGTGAATAAGAGCTCGCTCCACATAAAGGAACTTTAGGGGTCAATTTACTGAGAACAAAAACCCTAGGGGAAAAAAAAATATGATAAAAATTGGAGATGTGCAGTCCCATACTAAATTTTACAGAAAAAAAATGCATTCTCTTTGGTTGCTATGGAAACATTCTTAAGTTTTGTTCCTATATTTCCAGATCAGCCTCAGAAAACCTAATAATGGAACAGTAAATCACTATGCAGAAATAGTTAGCAGAATGCATAGTCTTCTTGCGTCAGGATCAAATCTGCCTGTATAATTTAGATCAATTATTTTACTAGATTATAAAATCTTATGGGTCTTTTTATAAAAAGTGGCGATCATCTAAATTCAGACCTCTACTTTTTTATCACCTATTTTATAACGCTTTGGGACGATCCAGTTCACTTTTTTTTCCCAGGAGACTATTTTAATCTTCTGTTTAAAATAACTTTTCAGCTCTTTGAAATTAATAAAGTACAGAAAAGTAGGTGGAAAAGTGTGCACACTTCTTGTGTCATGTTTTTGCAACTTTTTAACTCAGGTGTGTAATTAAGTCCAATAGCAGTACTACAGTCAAACAGTGCTGCTGCCACTGTGCGCATGCGCTCCCGCACGTGAAAATAGTAAAAAAAAAAAACACTATAGAAAAAAATACACCTTTATTTCCAAATACTATATTGTCATCATACTTTGTACTAGGAACATAATTAAAATCTTGTGATAACCAGTACAAATAGGCAGATAAAATGTGTGGGTTTTATGTACAGTAGCAGTGTTTTTATATTAAAACTATAGGGGATTAAATTGGAGAAATAGTGTATTTTTTCATTTTTTTTCCTTGTTTTTCCCTTTAAAATGCTTAGAAAATAAAGTAATTGCTGAAAACAAATATCAACCCCACAAAGGCCAATTGGTGGTGAAAAAAACAAGATATAGATCATTTAATTGTGATTAGTAGTGATTAAGCTATTGGCAAATGAAGGGGATGAGCCCTAAAAGGTGAAAATCGCTCTTGTCCATTAAGGTAAAAACCCCTTTGGGGTGAAGTGGTTAAGGATAAAACGAAATAGAAATATATATATATATATATATATATATATATATATATATATATATATATATATATATATATATATATATATATATATATATGTGTGTGTGTGTGTGTGTGTACTCACATCTGTATCTATAGATTCAGACTGTAAACTGTTTTGGTCAGTGTGCTGCATTCTTTTGTCATGTTTTTGCAATTGTACCAAGTTTGCATGTTCCAGTGCGGTGCCACACTTTTTGAGTTTATGAATCTGAGGCATAGCAACTTGCTTTTCCTTGGCTTCATGCATCTGCAATTCCCAGTCTGGAGGCAATAGCAGCAGGTACGCCACAATGTGCAGAAAATGTAGACTTCTGCAATCTTCTGTACACCAGGAGCCATGCCCAGTTTGTGCCAGGCTCCATAGGAATGAAAATGGGAACAGTGTGCACAAATGAAGATCATCCCATGTTTTGCTGCACCTGACGTCAGCCCGCTATATGCCAGGCTCCCCTGGCACAGTTACTCCCCAATTGGCTTTAGTTGAACCACTGAAACTGCTGAGACCATTTCTGCTGCTCTCTTCCACTTTTGATTGGTAATAGGGAACTCTGGAACCCTGGAAAAGCATCATCATAGCTCCTGCCGGGCCTCCCCATTGGTCTGCTAGGTGGACTAATGAGAATCCTCCTAAGAATCTCTAGACTCCTCCAGAGTTCCCCAATGCCAGTCAGAAGAAGAGGATGTGGTGGCCTCAGCGGGTCCAGTGGTGGAGAAGATGAAGCCAGCGAGGAGTGGTGAGCATTGGGTGAGTAGCAGGAAGTTACGGCGGACAGGGGGTGACAATGACAGGTGCGAGACAACATTGCCATGGTGCTGAAGGACAGCATGTAAGAGCCCCACTAAGGTGAAGACTGCAATTAAATTTGCTGGTAAATTCTAAACTATATCAGGTGTTAAAAAGCTTGCATGCATGGCCCTATGTCCTGTGCTGTCATTTATTACGCATTGCACATTGTGCGCATAGATTCTTCATAGTTTTCTTCCCTTATTCTGCCACTACTTACCTTTTATGGTTTCCTTTTTAGCTTTTTTTACTTACTGTGATCTGTGGCAGCACTCCTGCACTAAATTGCAGTTTGTTGCTGTCTGTTGAATTTTCTCACTCACTCTTTACAGCATCACTTCTGCACCTGGTTGCAGCCTGCTGTCATTCTCTATTTTCTTCCCGTACTTCTGCAATTCAAAGCACTTTACATTGAGTGACAATGTTTACATTTTGCTAGCAGGTCACATTTTGCACTAGCACTTTCCCTATGCATCATGCACTTTGCACCTTAATTGTCCATTTTCTTACCTAGGGTCGCATAATTATCTTTAATCTGTGTTGCAATTGTTTCTGTTTGCTGTACGTCTTGCAATAAATGATGTACTTTTTTATGACCCCATTGACTTCCCCACTGTTCTGTTGTTTTTAATTTACCGTATTTTCTGTTGCTGATGGATTAATAAGGTGTATTTCATTACTTTACTAGTTGGTTTGATGCAGTACTTGGTCCTTTTTTTTTGCTCTTGCATTGAGATTTATTTATGTTTGGTCTTTCAGCTTTTGATTTTGATTTATATGATAGACGATGCTTGTCCATTGGCTGTATTGCGATACGCATAGTAACATGAAAATATATCGACTTGTTACTGTTCACAGTACAGAGAGCATTCCCGCGCATTACGTTGTGAACATTTTATCGCACGGCGCACATGATTTCCTGACGAGTTGCATTCGGTTTCAGCCACAGATCTCCAATTCACGGTTAGGGTGAATTCTTCAAAACTCACTATATAACACTGCCACAGGTTTTATACTGGAAAGCTATATACTTAAGATATTGTTTAAGACATTTACTTTGTGCAGGGATAAAGTATTTTTTACAGTTTATGCAGCTTTTTATTGACTATATCACAGTTCCAGAGGGTCACCAGTTTACATAGACATTATTGCCTGTGCCTTAAGTCCACTTGTAAAATTCCAGTAATGATGTCAAGCAATTAGGCAATTAGCTTCTGATGGCCAGTTAGCCTAACTAAAGTCAGCATGTGGATGTATGTTAAGGCCTACCATCATATTATCTACAAGTATTTATATCCACAGTAATCACATCCTATATTGATATAACCTGACAGGCTACTTAGCAAGAGAGAAGCAACTGCTCCAATGCCTCCATAAAATGCTAGGCTCCAGTTTGAGAGGGTACATGGGGACAAAGATAGTACATTCCATGTCCTGTGGTCTGATCATTCCAAGACTGAACTGTTTGCCAATAATGACCATTATAACAATGGTCATTATTGGCATACAGTTCAATCTTGGAATGATCAGACCACAGGAGGTAAGCCTCACCCTATACATAATGTTTAGGGTGAGGATTACCAAAAAATACCATACGAACCATCAAGCATGAGGTGAGAGCATCATGTTGTGGGGTTCTTTTCTGCAGGAATGACTGGGGCACTTCAAAAAAGAAATAGCATAACAAAGGAAGGAACGTTATCTACGTTCAGCTGCAGCACCCCTCTGAAAACTAAACTTGTCCACTCGCGGGCTACTGCGATCGCACTCTTGTTTTTACATACTTTTGAATTTATTATTTCGTTTGACCTGTTGGGATACCATAGCTCCCTTCGCAATTTTATTTTCTCAAAGAGCTCCACTCTACCCATTTTATCTTTAAGTGTTCCTACATCTTATCTTGGAGAATTTGCTATGCCATGTACATTACAAATACCTTCCTTTGAAGGTTGAGCGCTACACCTAACTTAAAGGTCCCCAATACCGGCAGACTGTGTAGCAGCTCTACCACTGGGCAGTGGAGGGTTAGGGATTCTATAGTCAGCCACCCCTGTGTTGACCTCAAGTTTCTGTTTTCACAATACCTTTATAGTTTAACATTCTATTCTACTATTACTCTTAACTCACCCAGTGTATTAAAGATGTAGCACATTTTAATTTGCAATAAACGTTATAATATGTTATAAGATGCAATGACGTTTGTTAAAGAGCTTTTCTGGATTGTGGTGTGCTCCACTAACCCTATATTTGCATTCTTATTTGATAATATATATTTTTTTACTGCATGTTTTCGAAAATCCTGTTTCTCAAGGTTATATTTATAATAGTAAAGTTTAATTTCATGCAGTGGTCCTCAAACTAAGGCCCGTGGGCCAAATGTGGCCCCCTGAGGCTTTTTTACCGGCCCCCACATGAAAAATGTATTATAGATGCGGTCAGCTACATCTTTAAATATTGGTGGTCTACTATGAAGCCAGAAAGCAGTAATTCACTGGTTTCCAATCAAATTCCACATCAGGTGACACTGTTGTCCAATTGGACTGAAGTTTGTCACCTTAGTATGCATCACTGTCTGGCCCACAAAAACTTCTACGTATATACTCCGGCCCCCCAGCAGTCTGAAGTATGTTGACCCGGCCCTCGACTCAAAACGTTTGTGGACCCTTCCTCTAGTGTGTCGGCGTATTGTCGATCCAAAGAAAAGGGAAGGTCACCATTGGAAAGGTTAGGAAAACCCAACATATAACAGCTCCTATGGGGGTAATGCTACACAATTTAAAGACAATAGTACCAAATATGAACAAAGTTAATGTATCCTGGGATCAGCTGGAATTGTAGCATTGTAAATAAAAAGTGAAACAGTCTGTCTGTAAACATTGTAACAAAAAAGACTTTTGCCCTGCATAAAGTAAACAACAAGTGGATATTTTGTTAGTATAATGTTTTTGGAGAGGATATAAAGAAAGCTTCAAAGTATTTCAGCATGCCACCATCTGCCGGGCCACCCCCCAAATGTAAAGTGTGTGTGTGTCCAACTCTCTCCCCCCGCTTTCACCCCCCATCATGAACACTGAAGGTGCCTAGAATTATTGAATCAGAATGCTGAGTAATGTATGAACACCCTTAGTGCATGTAAACTTCTGAAACCTCTGACTTCAACTGCATGCTTATGAAATCACAGTATACATACAAAACCTACATTTCTTATATATCAGACAATGTAGTTGTTGCATGTATTATGCGAGCTATGTAAATTATGCTAAGTGTTACATAATTCGCATAAAGCCTGGAAAAATTTGCATATGCTTCCTTACTTCCTTACTATACCCCATTTAAAATGTCAGCCTTAAGCACTGTATCGGGAGGAAGCTAAGGTTCATTAAGCTCAGTCTAGGGGAGAAGGTAAGGTTAGTCTTTATGAGGAAGTTCAGTGGTTGATAGGCAGAAATCTCAACCGCTGGCAAGGTTGGAGCCACCATAGAGCACCCTGGGCCCTACAGCTCCCAATCGCTGCTGGGCCCCCCAGGTCTACCCTCCATAACTTAATTTTAACCCGCGGGCCCCTGCAGTGGCTCACCTGTTCCTGCTGGCACACCCTCCTCCATATGTCCGTGGCTCCGTGCACTGCCATTCTCATCCTCACTGGGATTCCTCTCCTATGTGACCTGGTGTATGCTTATGTAAAAATATGCCCCAGTTACAGAGGAGAAGCTTCCCTGCGAGGATGATGACTAGAGTGCACAGAGCCATGTACAAATGGAGGAGCACATGGCAGCCAGAACAGATGAGCCGCTACACTGCAGGGGTCCCAGGAGTCAGAATAAAGTTGAAAGGAGACCTGAGAGCCCCTGGTGGGGTGTCAAGCAACCCCTAATGACCCCTAATGACCCCTAATTTGACAACCCCTAATGCTGCTTTGGTTGGGGTTTGGGGGGTGGCTCTGTCAGGGGAATCCCAGGTTAATTTTGCCAAAGGACGTCAGATCACCAGGTATCTAAGTCATACATATGTTTTACTGGACTTAAAATAGACAGCTCAACACCAAAATGAACAGTGCTGAGCCATGAGCCATGATAAATTGATATGCATTAAGCTGAATATTAATTTAAAATAGCACTGAATTAAAAGTAATATAGAGGCAGTCATTACTGTTTCTATTTAAAAGTAGCAGTTTCATAGCTTTCATGCTGATCAAGGATTTTATAGGTGTTCTGGATCACTCAAAAAAGATGGAGTACTGTAACTGTATTAGTTTCTATGAGTGACTGCCTTCTTCTGGTTATCAGAATTAGCGGTGGATTATAGCAAATGACCTTCAAATAACAATAGGCAGTTCTATCACTTGATGAATACATACTGGTAAAGAAGAGTTCAGGAAATTGTAGCAAATGAACATCTGTACCTGAAGAAGCAGTTCTATCTTTTAGTGAGAGAATGTAGTACCACTATAATTGCCTAGAACATACATGTGAAACTAATGCAATCTGGCCCTCAGAGCTATTCAATTTGACCAACCTCCCCCCCTCCCCCCAGTGGTTTCCCATTTTGCATAAGTTTGGCCCACTCTAGACCACCTGGGTAGCTATATTGGAGGTGAAGTCCTAGAACACCAGGGAAGCCATATGGTGGAGGTAAGGTTCACTAGCCACCAGGGAACTGTATTGTGGATGGAGGAGGACCTCTAGACACCAGGGAACTGTATAGGGGCTGAGGGGGAGCCAATCAACACCAGGGAGCTTTATAAGGAGGAAGGTAGCCAGTAGACATTGAGGTTGGCCCACGACTAGGTCTCAGTGTTCAATTTTGGCCCACTTTTTATTTGAGTTTGACACGCCTGGTCTAGAATGTCACAGAGTTGGTGGTGGCAGTAAAAAACAAAACAAAACAAAAAAAAACAACCGGATCACCATTGCTTCTTTGTGTATGATAAAGTTATCAACTTAAACTTTGATCTTTCCTGTATATTTTTAAATTCCCTTTTCAAGACTACAACAGCCAAGTTTTCAATTGAATGTTTTGTTTGGAAAAATGATGGTGACAGGAAAACAATTATCAATCCTTCTCTGTGTCTTGTTGTAGTCTGTCTGTGTAGGTTCATCCTCTTCTGTACTTTCTATGGGGTTTTTCCACTGACTGTAATGTCTCATGTCACAGTTGTTGCATTGTATAAGATGTGCAATGCTAGATGAATGGTTAATGTGATTGCGCAGTATGTAGTGCAGTAATGTTATTTCCATTGTTAATCTTGGCATAATCAAAGTGAAGCATCCTGCTAACTAGTCTGTTTGTGAAGATAGAGGATTGTGTGAAGGCTACAAGGGTGGATCACTAAATGGCTAGCGTTGAATGAGTCTTCAATCTTCTTTTGTGTATGTGGCACAGCATGGCAATGACTTTGCACCTCCAGTCTTCCCTCCTGTCCAATCCTCTTCATTGAACAGGACTGGAGGCTGATATAACTAAGCAAACTTATGTACAGTGGTCATAATGTATAGTGGTCATATTCCACAATGTGGCCCTAACAATTAAGCAACAATACTTAAAGTGTACCTAAACTCTTCACAGGACAGACGGAAAACATATTGAAATGCACCCTGCATGTATTTAGAAAATTTAGCCTGTCTAATTCTTATTGCTCCCATGCCGTCCTCCTCCACCTCCTTGTTTGTCTGCATTGGCCTCAGAGAATCCTCTGGGGGCCAACTGTGCATGTCTCACTGGCCCCGACTTGATGACTTACCAGGACCAGTTGCGGACAAACAAGGCGGCGGAGGAGGACCGCGTGGGAGTGATAAGCCTGGAGGGGACTAGAGGAAGCCTCAGGTATGTATATTTTATATATAAGTCTCCATTCAAAACAAAGTAGATTTATTGCTACACTCCAGGGGATAATCGCGATTATCCCCTGCCTGGAGTGTTCCAATAAATATACAGCTTGTTGTGTCTGCTTGTAGGAGGTACCGTAAGTCCACCACTGCCTCCTAAGCATTTTTAAACTTTTTAATAACTGATTTTATCCTTTTGGTGCCTCTGTCCTCTATTACGTTATACATTCATCTAGTTCAGTGATGGCGAACCTTTCAGAGGCCGAGTGCCCAAACTGCGACCCAACGTCGACTTATTTATCACCGAGTGCCAATGAAGGGGGGGGGAAGGGGGGTTGCGACACGCTGAAAAATGGACGTGGCCATGACATTGTATGGGTGGAGATAACGTAATGATGTAACAGTGAGCATAAGAAAGCAGTGTTTCCGGCATGATGTGGTGAAATGAGGATTCGCATCATTGGTGTGCAGAAACTGTGTGATGCTATTTATTAGTATACCCGCCGTAACCCCAAAGCAGCAAATATAGCCAACTATGACCATTAAATAATAAATGCAGCAACAGTTACCCCAGACACCAGAAAATAAACATAATGTGGGCAACATTTCAGCAGAAAATCACGCAATGTGGGCAACATTTCAGTAGAAAATAATGCAGTGGGAAACATTTTAGCAGAAAATAAGCAGTGGGCAACATTTCAGCAGAAACGTACCCCCTCCAAGTAGACACAACACCACTGTACATTCAGTCTATTTATTAACGAACTCCAGATAAAACAAAGCAACGCGTTTCACGGGTCAGCGCCCGCTTCCTCAGGCAATAGAAAAAGGAGTTACAACTGCAAATGACAGAGATCAGAGGGTATATTGTTTCTGCTATAATACATCCTACATTTAAAACTTCAATCATTGAGTGACAAACATGTGCAACATAATATAGTACATTGACAGTAAAGGTACAGTATTTTGTATTATAGAATTGTTATGTTGGTGGGCTGTGTTGGTGGGGGGGGGGGGGGGTTAAAGAATTTGGTAGAGAGAGAGGGAGGGGAGGGGGGGGGGAGAACCACACAGGGGTGGGGGTTGGGGGGAACCTAGGGGACTGGGGAAGGGGGGGCGACCAAGGGAAGGGTGTGTGTTAGGAGGAGGGAGTAGAGGGCGGAAGAGGGGGGAAAAAGAAAAGGAAGGGGTTTATCTATTGTGGCCATGGGACGTGCAAGTTACAGAGCAAGTAGCATCAGAGGTGACTGTAGGTCAAAGATAGTAAAAAGAGTGTGAATGGCAGCAAAACAAGCGAAACAGTGGCAGCAAAACCGACATACCCCAGTATGGGGTTAAAAGATATGGATGGCAGCAGTAAATACAAGATGTAAGTGGATAAACCCACCAGGACTTACCATCTAGCAAAACAAACGACACTCAGCGCCTCTGCAATGGCAGAGAGTGTCTGAGTATGCTAAATAGTGTGCAAGCTCAGTAGTTTAGCATGCTCAGACACTCTCTGCCATTGCAGAGGCGCCGCTGAGTGTCGTATACTAGCATCACTTGATTTTATTTCCCATTTTATGCATCCCAGACATTGATTTGCTTTAGGTACTGTTATGATCACAGAACAGCAATGTTTATTGTAATATGAATAGACTCCACTGCTGCTGTCACTAATCCCTAATGCGCCGTGAAAGGTGGACTTAAATTTGTTACGCGTCACATGCGGTAGTTTTTCCGCAATAGAACACTAATGGAACGCACAGTATTTGTTATGCGTCTCATGCGGCCTTTGATATGCGTCCCATACAACATTTTCTACGCGTCCAGTGCGGCTTATTTTCCGCATTGGACAGCGTCGCATAATACGATGGAACGCAGATAGAGCAGAAATGACGTCACCGGATCAAGTATGGACGACAACCGGAAGTAGTTCCTATTGCGTCCAACGTCCGGGAGGTGACAGCAAGCAGCCTGGAGAGAGGTAATTAGATTTCTTCTATATATACTTGTGCCCTAGCCCGCTCGCTCTCGTATCCCCTGATGACGGCGGAAGGCCGAAACTAGTCGGGACGAGAGCGGGCTGGGCACCACTGACACCACTGATCGTTGTTCTGGCTCCGAGTACCACAAAGGTGGGAAGCGAGGTTTCCAGGAGAGGGTCCTATAGAGGCATAGGAACCTCCTGATGTGAGTGTTTTATTTGTACCCATTGTGTCGTGTTTTTAAATAAAGAAGATTGGTTTTATTTCCACTGAGAGAAATTTCTCCTTGCTTCCTTATTGAGTGCAATACTGCACGATAGGATTGCAGAACAAAGGAGTACATCTCTGGAGGTGGACGATGATGTGTGCAAACATACAACAACATAAGTCTTGGCGCTGTGTTATTTCATGAATACAGACTTAAAGAGACTCCGTAACAAAAATTGCATCCTGTTTTTTTATCATCCTACAAGTTCCAAAAGCTATTCTAATGTGTTCTGGCTTACTGCAGCACGTTCTACTATCACCATCTCTGTAATAAATCGACTTATCTCTCTCTTGTCAGACTTGTCAGCCTGTGTCTGGAAGGCTGCCAAGTTCTCCAGTGTTGTGGTTCTGTGATGCATCTCCCCCTCCAGGCCCCTCTCTGCACACTGCCTGTGTATTATTTAGATTAGGGCAGCTTCTCTCTTATCTTTTACAAGCTGGATAAATCCTCCTCTGAGCTGGCTGGGCTTTCACATACTGAGGAATTACATACAGGCAGAGCTGTCTGCACTCTGCAGGAAGAAACAGCCTGACACTTCAGTGGAAGATAGCTGCAGGGGGAAAGAAACACACAAATGATCTCTTGAGATTCAAAAGGAAGGGTGTATACAGCCTGCTTGTGTATGAATTTATTTTCTATGTGTGGACATACTGTACATCAACCTACTTCCTGTTTTGGTGGCCATTTTGTTTGTTTATAAACAAACTTTTAAAAACTGTTTTTAACCACTTTTAATGCGGCGAGGAGCGGCAAAATTGTGACAGAGGGTAATAGGAGATGTCCCCTAACGCACTGGTATGTTTACTTTTGTGCGATTTTAACAATACAGATTCTCTTTAAAGGTGAAGAGGATCTACCTTTGCCACAGCAGCGGAGCTCATTGTTGAAATAGTATAGAAGTATATACATACACTAATTCTACACAGAGCGTCTCTTACTTTTCTGATATATACTGTTATGATCACTTCTGCAGCATGTACTGCTGGCTGCAGTTTCACTGAAGACAAGCAGTTTTTGATTTCTTTGCCTGCATTTGCTCGCATAGTTTTGCGTGCGCTTGCACTGAGCGTTGATTCCATCTGCAGTCGCTCTGAAGTTAATGACAGGTTAATATGCTTTTGTGAAAACAAACATTGTCTGTTGCAGCGGAGCTGCACTCCCTTTCTTGCAGGCTGCATATCATTGTCTGCCCTTTCCTGCTGTCAGCCTGTGATTAATTACCATTCACCTGTGTGGGAATCTGCATGTCTGCTCCCATTGGATGACCTCAGTATAAAGGACTGCTTCCTGCAGTGCTCCATGGGCTATCATAGTCTCAGATTCAGTCTGTCACTCTGTCCGAGCCCCCTCCGTTCCTAGATCTCGTGTGGACTGCACTGACTCCTGCGAAGGGGTCAGTTTGTCCTTCCAGTTCAGCTCTTGTTATCAGCAATTGTTACTTTGCTAGTCTTGCATCATATATTGGTTCATCGCCAATATATACGCATACTAGCGCGTTTGTTATTTTTCTTGTATTCGTGTTACGTTAATACATCAGTGTCGTTGATATATACGTACACAAACTGTTTATTTCCTGTGTTCAGTCAGTTAGTTTCCAGCACGTTTTGGTAGGTTGTGCGTATCGTGATCACCCGTGCTTAGCTAGTTTAGTCCTGTTCCTAGCCATGCTCCAGTTCTTATAGTCAGTGTTCCTTGCTTATGTCATATATCGGTTTATCGCCAATATATACATATGTCAGTTAGTCGTTTGTAGTTCATTGATAGCTGTAATCGTAATACGCTAGGAAATCATACCTATTGTATATTTGTGTGTATTACGTCTGTCTTATTTGACTCTATTTTCCGACTATTCTGTCCTGTCCTTGTGAGGCACGCCACCGCTGCAATCGCATTGGCTGCCTCATTCCAGTCTGTCTTGTCTTGGACGTTTGCTGTCACTTAAGCAGTGACTAGTTAAGCAAACTTTCATTCTGTTACCTGTCCTGATCTTCTGAGTTCTGGTTTATGCGCTCAGCGCTACCTTGCACTGAGCCACTACAGAGGAAGGATTGTTTGTGACTGTTCGGATCTACGCCTGCTCTGTGCACCACATCTCCTGTTGGAGTCAGTCCTCTCCTCCACTAAACTGGGGATATCCTGGTTACTTGTGCTAGCCTGTGTACCTCCTTCACGTCAGAATCCGCATTGTGTGCTGACCGTGGAGGATATACCACCAAGCTTAACATTATGATAGCCCCATGTGAGGAGCCGCGTGGCTGCCTGCGCAGGCAGGCAGCCTTTTGACCACTGTTCAGGTCTGCATTCTGCAGGTCTCTGGAAGAGAGACCTTTTGTCAGTATTGCAGCTTGCTGCTGAGGAATTTGCATATGTTTGTCATGCAGATTGCCTAGCCACATCCTTTGTGGGCTTGCTCTATAAAGAGCTATGTTTCCCACAGTAAGTTGCTGGTCATAAGAGTTAGATCCTGTGTAACACTCGCCTGGAGTGTCAGCCTTGCTCTTTGTTGAAGATTAGCCTAGAGTATCCCTGGAACTGCACTAGGCAGGTTTCCCTAGTGCAGTTAGGATTGCATATCTGTTTTGTTTGTCTGTTGCGATTGTCCTGTCCCAGCGGTGGTCGACAGGAAATCGTTCTGTGTGTCTGGGTGCTAACCGGAACAGCGGTTGTTACTGGTAGCCCCTTCTGTTCTGTCTTCCTGGATCGCACTAGCCACTTGCGCTAGTGCTGTGGATCCTTCTGGTCTGCTACTCTCTTGCTGTACTTGGATCGCACTAGCATCTTGCGCTAGCGCTGTGGATCCTTCTGTTCTGTCTTCCTGGATCGCACTAGCCACTTGCGCTAGTGCTGTGGATCCAATCTTTCGTTTATTCCTGCTTTCATGTATCTATCTTGTCTGCTACGAACACTTGCTGGAGGCTCGGTGAGGTAACCGTTAAGCAAGCGCTCGCGTCCTCTGTTTCATGTTTGTCTGTCAGTGGTTAGTTAGGCGTGTTTGTCTCTATTGTGCTTATCACATGGAGACCACGCATAAACGCGTGCACTGTTGCGAATGAGTGCAGTGTTCGCTTTTAGCTAGCGTTTGTTATTTTCCGTATCTCCTCATTGTATGATTTGCTGTGCCTTTGCTACTCTCGTGCTCTGCCTTGCTGTAACCTTGTGTCACGTCTGGCAATCGCACCTCTCGCAATCGCGTTCCTACTTCATATCTGCTGTGGTGTGTGCACCGTCGCGGGTTGGCGTCTAGTTTGGTGCACACACATACAATCTGTCTCTGTGCTCATTCTCAATCGCCTCTCTTGCGATTGCGTTTCTTCCCTTCGTACAATTCCTGTCTGGCGTGTGTGGTAGGGCAGAGGAGCTGTTCCTCTGCACTCCACAGCTCCACCTGCCGACAGGAATTTCTCTCTACAGGTGCATTGCACCTTTTGCTGGGTTTCCCGCAAATTAAACGCTTGTGGAGGATTTCCGCAGTGTCAGCGCACGTCTTGTGCGCTGATCACGGAGAGAACCCCACAATCGTTACACCCCATTACCAATCCCAATTGTGGGGGGGATTTCCAGCAAAAATGACACTGTTTATTATGGCTCCTTGTCTTTTAAAAGATTTGAAAAGCTTGGCCCTGAAATTGCAGACAAATGTATACCAGAACTGGTTAGATTTTTGGCAAATCCAGATTTTCGGAATTTTGCAATTCCTACCTGGGCCGATCAGATCATTTGCACTCTTTTTTAAGGGCAAACTTTTTGATTGGACAGTTGATGTCCTGAATCACACTCGTTTGAGACAAAAGCCTTTGGACTTCATAGAGTTTGATTCACAACTGGTTACGCATCGATCCATTGCCTTACCCTCTTAATGAGCTCCTGGCCGCCTGTCAATCAGCTGCTCCTTTAACTGCTTGCAAAAATAATCAGCAAGCAGATAGTTGCACTGATAGCGTTCCTGCATCCGTGAATAAATCGCCTAAGGCAGCAAAGTCTAAAGTCTCACATAGAAGCAAGCATAAACGTTCCAGGAAACGTTCACAACCAGCAGAGTCATTGCCCTTAGCGACTGCGCATCAGTTTAGCAGATTATCTGATTAGCAGATAATGAAATTCAGTTACCATTAGGGGGAGTCAAATGGACCTATGAAACTACTAATGAACTTTCGTTGCTAGCCAGGGAAAATAAAAATTCTTGGTTAAATGAATTGTCTGAATATGATTATGAAGACATATTACAGAGTATTGAGCAAATCAACTTATTTGTGCAGCAAGGGAAAATTTGCATATACTACAGTTCAACACTTGTTACAGGTTTTGGAGATTCTGAGGAAGAAGAAATCTGCCAATCGCCTGCTAAATAACCCAATACATGTTCCTGCCGCAACCACACCTGTGAACTGTGGTCATCCTGAATGTTCAGCTGTCGTTAAGTGTGCATGGGATCCTCCATTTGAGAAATGGGAGCTTGAAGCTCTAGTCCGTAAATTGAACAGTGATTCAAGTTCATTCTGCCATTTCTTCAGTGCTAAAAGTGAAGCAGTATTGAATACATGCATTAAGTCTGCATATAACCTAATAAAAACTGGTGTGTGTGGGTATGACTTTGTGGCTCCATTGATCGATGTGTGGGAAATGATTTTGAATGATTTTTATGCGATTCAATCAGCTTTGTCCAGTAAAATGTTCCTGTAAATCCACCCTGTACCATAGATAACTCAGTGTTACTTCCCAGTAAGACAGAAGCTACTGATACTTCCTTAACCTTGCCCTGCACACATTTCTCAGCAGAGGATCCAAAGGTCCTGCTGACTTCTGAGTCCAGTCTAGCCAGTACTCATGAGTCTTTGTTCAGTGAAACAGAAATCAAAGAATTATTGCCTGCCTCAGCAAACACTTCTGTAGAATTTACCTGTGTTGATAAAGTTCAATTCCTATCTGATCCAGCAGATACCAATAGATGCACTACATCAGTTCCTGAGTCTCAGCAATCATGTTTGGTAGCCTTAGAACCCCAGCATCTGAATTTTCCAATCTCACAGTTGAAAAACTATGGTTCAGATTCACAAGCCCTGTGTCCTGATCCTCCTGTTTCTGTACCTTGCTCTAGCTCCACAAATGGTTCTGAGCTTCTATCATGTGAACCTAAAAACACAGAATTATTGCCTTGTTCAGAAAATATTCCTGTGAATTTGCCCTGTACCATGAATTGTTCAATTCTTTCAAATGAAACTCAGCTCACAGAATCATTATGCTGTCCAGCAGGTGCTTCCATGGTTCTGCCATGCAATAGGGATTGTTCAGTGATTCTGTCCAGTGAAGCTGAAATTACAGAGTTTTATGCTTCACTCAGTATTGCAGATGCTTCAAGATCTCGAGCAGAAGACTCAGAGGCTCTGCATACTTCAGTGGGTGTTACAGTAATATTCACTTGTTTAGTAGCTGTTTTGGAATTACAGTCTGCTCTAGTAAAACTTGATGAATCCCTGCTTAGTGAAGCGGAAGCCATTGAAGCATTGTCCTTGACAGCAAGCGTTTTAGATACCTTGCCCTGTACACAGTCTGATTTTGCTAATGATGTTGAATCCCTCTCTGATATCACAGTAGCCAGAAAACTTCAGCCCTGTCCTCTGAATGTTTTAGAAGTATTGCCCTGTAACATGGATTATTCTGGCTCTCTGGAAAAAATAATAAATATTTCAGAATTTCAGTCTTGTTTAGTGAGCATTCCTGAGATCCAGCCCTGTATCCTGGAAAATTCTGGTTCTCTGGCCAGTGTGGCAGAAGTTCCAGAGTCCCCTTCCTGTCCAGTGAGTTCCTCAGTTTTGCCTAGTTCAGTAGGGGTTGCTGCAATACTGACTTGTTTTGCAGCCCTTCATTAAGCTCAAATCCAGTGTATTAGATGAGTCTCTGTCTAGTCCAGAAGAAGCTATGGAAACCCTGTCTAGTTCGGTGCATACATCAGAAGATTTGTCCTGTCTTGTAAATGCCCCTGAACATGATTTGTTAATAACCTTGCTAGACTCAGTGACATTTAAGTCTGATCCTGCATTCTTTAGTGAGAATCCAGTAACTGTGAAGTCTAGTCATGATGACTTTTTTTTGCCCAGTCCTGGTTTCGGTCCTATCTTGACTGACTCTGAGGTTCGCAGTTCCTTGACATGTCCAGAAGTTTCTCTTGTGCCAGTGTGCCCAGATGTGCTTCGTGTGCCAGAATGCCCAAGTGTGTCTAACGTGTTAGCGTGCTCAGATGCTTCCCTAGTGGAGACATGTTCTGATATTGCCAGTTTGCCTGCATGCCCAGAGATGGTTCTGGTCCCTGAAAGCCCTGATCTTTATGTTTGTCCTTGTAACCCTGACTCTGGAATTGCCCTAGGTTCCATAGGGGTTCTTGATAGTTCTCCATGTGAGCCTAGAGGGCGTTCTAACCTTTTGGGATCTCTGTGGAACTTCAAAGTGTTCTGGGAGATCTCTGAGGAGACTTGTCCTGGTACCTTGGACTGGTTCAACAGTGGGTTTTGTGTTGGTAAAGACAGTTCCGGTGGGCATTGCAAAGGCTTTGGCATTTTTGGACAGTCCCTGGAAGGCGGTGGGTATCGCTCAGTGAGTTTCGGGGGGCTTTTTCCTGGAAATCACGGTTCTGATGGGTATTACATTGAGGCTTGTAGTACTGATGGGCATGGTTCTGTAGGTTCTGGTCCTAATGGGTTCAGTCTTGTAGTGACTGATTCTGGTATTTGGTCTTGTCGGGCTGTCCCGGCCATCATGAGTTATCAGTCAGATTGTTTTACTGGATATGTCAGTTTTGAAAGGCGTCTGGAAGCCGCCTTTAAAGTGAATGTTTATAATAATAATAATAATAATAATAATAATAATCTGAACATTTGTATAGCGCTTTTCTCCTGTTGGACTCAAAGCGCTCAAGAGCTGCAGCCACTGGGACGCGCTCAAGAGGCCACCCTGCAGTGTTAGGGAGTCTTGCCTTGAACTCCTTACTGAATAGGTACTTGACCTAGCCAGGATTCGAACCCTGGTCTCCCATGTTTACCATTCACTTGAAAAAAAGGAAGAAAAATATACTATAAAATCAATAACATTTATTTAATCACCAATTATAAAACATTATATAGCAACTTGATTCTATAAAAACCAGAGTATTAACTCCAATAACCTGGGGGAACTCAATCACCGGCCTGAAAAACCAACATTAGTTGTTAACATGATAAATAGGTCAAACAATTATAAGCTGGAGCTCACAGCAAAAAAATGTATAGGCCTAAAAATTGTGGACCACACAAAGTGCAGTTCCAATTTGAACAAAAAAGGACGTATTCAAATGCATAGAGATGTAAGATCCATAGCAATCCAAGGTGGTATCATAAGATCAAAGCAGAGTTCAAAACAAGGTTCAAACCGAGTTTCTTCCTAGTATGGTGACATACATGTATCCCAATGGTCATTCCTCATCACTGGAGTGACAAAGTTCCTTGGTTATTCAGTATACTCAATACAAACATCAGCTCAAATACACCTTCTTAGTTCCTCGATTAAATCGCAAGAGCAAGGCTCATAAGGACATCAAAACGTCATAGCATCCATCAAACATATCGTTTACGTGACAAATAGTCTCAAGATCAGCTGTAGTATGGAATGTAGTAGGAGATCACTGTATTGTTAGTCAGCAATTAGTGAGTAAACAGTGTTGAGATCCACCAGTGATCATTCCCTTGTACAATTCTCCATTCTCCTCATGGATCAGTGATAATATGGGATATGATGTCGGAGATCACTGTATTGCTTATCAACAAACAGATCTATAAACAGTGTAAAGTCCGCCAGGGATTAGTCCCTTATGCAGCTCTCCAATCCCATTATGGTCACGTGATGGAGGATATAATGTAGTTGTAGTATTTTCATAAAATAGTGTATGAGGCAATGTCCATCCATATGCATGTCAGCGTATTGTAAAACAAGGATTGCAAAGAATACTCATCCACTCTAGGTTGGTCGGTATTGGTAATCCCCCAGGTGGAGCGTTGCTACTGGTAGGCAATGAGCCCTGGTTTGCCGACCGGTTTCCCTGGCAAAGTCGCCAGCATCATCAGGGCAGGCTCATTAGGTCATCCCATCCGTGCAGACCTGGCCTAATAATGGCGCCCGGCGGCCCCAGGACGCCCGGCCGTACGTGGGCCCGCCCCACGTCAGCGCGTCACACTGCTGCGCGCGCAGACCGGGGGGATACCACGTCAGGCGCGCATCCACCCCACACCAGCGCGTCACAAACCTGCGCACGCAGGTAATGGCATAGAGTGCGCACCGGCCGATTGGAGCAGCGCATCAACCCAACCAACCAAGAGTGCCATCTTGTGGCCAGATTGAAATTAGTCACAAATGGGCTGCGCACCACCCAATGGCCAAAGGGAGGCCGCATTTAGGCAGTGCAGAGCCCAATGGATGAGCACATATTGGGGAAGGGGGAAAGCACCGCCCTGGGCAAACCGCCCACAATGGCGCCCCGGGGCCGCCCTGGCTCCACACCACTGGGCTCCCCAGTCCCCCCTACAAAAGAACGGCCACACAGACCTGAGACTGCCAAGCCGGGGAGACGAATCCAGGGGGGGTCGATGCACCACAATTAGTGAAAAAATCACTCATTATAGGAAAGGCCACATATAGATATAAGATCTGTCCACCAAGCCCTGGAGCGACCGCTCCCATGTTAGGGGCTTGGATTAAACATATCCAGGCACACCGCTCCCCCAAGGGCCATCCCCACAGCGCAGCAGCCCCAACCCCGCATGACAGCCCCCAGAGGGCAAGAGGAATAACCCAGGGGGCCTAGGTATGAACACATCATAGGACTAACACAAAATCAAATACATTTCGATCCAAAAGTATATACAAATATGTTATATTTAGATTGTATATCCCATTTAAAATAAGTTTCATTTATAGATGTTATGATCAACCAATATATCAGGTAAACAAAAGCTGTCCCAATGAAACATGGGGCATAGCTGTTTTGCAGAATCACATTGACATAAAAATCAATAGTTCCCGTTAAGGCTGGACCCCGGGGGTCAGAGGGGACCCCCACATAAGGGGATGTGGTGGAACAACAAAGCCAACCCCCCACGGGCCAAAACGGTCCGGGAGGACACGGCGGAGCTCAAGAAGGAAGACAAATAAGTTAAATGTGTAGAGTAATCCCAAAGGGGAGAGAACCCACCATGGCAAGTGGCTCGCTCAATTTCCTATCACAAAAATGGGGCATAGTCAATGCCTTCATTCAAGCCTGGAGGCCGAAAGGCCCTCAGTTTATATATCCAGAAGGCCTCACATTGAAGGAGCCTCCCGTCCCAATCTCCCCCCCTTGGGTCTAAATGTACCCTGTCGAGACCAAAAAATCGTACTTTGGTTGGATTGGCATTCTGACATCCAGCAAAATGTCGTGCAACTGGTGTATCATGGGATTCACTGATCCCATATGTATGTTCATAAATGCGTCTTTTGAATGCTCTACCCGTCTTGCCCACGTAGAAGGCTCCACATGGGCAAAGAAGCAGATAGATGACCCCCTCGGTCTCACAATTGGTATAGTGTCTAGTGGTAAGTATTTTGTCTCGAGCCTTTAGTGTACATTGCTTGCCCACATGGATGTAGCGGCACTGATTACATGCATGACAGGGATATGTACCCAAGGCAGTGCATTTACATAGTCTGCCCGTTCCACTTTGACCTGGATAATGACTGCGTGTCAATTTATCCCCTATAGTGGGGGCCCGTTTAAAAGTCAACATTGGTTTTTCTGGGACAAGGGCGGCAACTTTGGGATCCACCATCAGCAAAGGCCAATGCTTGCACAATAAAGATCTAATCTGTTGGTGTTCACTGCAGAATTTAGTAATGAAGGATAGTCGCCTAGTGGCAGGGTCCTGTGAATCAGTTGGTCTATATAGTAAATCTGACCTACATGTGCTACTAGCTCTATGATAAGCTCTCTTGAGGTATTTCTTAGGGTAACCCCTGGCTCGAAAGCGTTGTTGTAGGTCCTCGGCCGAGGACTGGAAATCAAGGTCATCTGAACAGTTACGCCGCACCCGAAGGTATTGGCCTATCGGGATACTGCGTATCTGGTGGGTAGGATGGAAACTACCAGCATGCAGCAAAGAATTCGCTGCTGTCGGTTTCCTATACAATTTTGTCTGTAGCATACCCTTCTCATCCATGTAAACAGTCACATCCAAGAACGGGATGCTATGTGAATCCTTTGACATGGTAAATTTTAGATTAAATGGGTTATTGTTAAGCAATCCCACCAATTTGGTTAGATCCTGCTCAGTACCAGTCCATATCAGGAAAATATCGTCTATAAAACGATGCCAAGTGATAACATTTTGTAACAACCCACTCAAATCCTCATTAGAGAAGATGTATCTCTCCCACTCCCCCAGGTACAGGCATGCATAGGACGGAGCACACGTTGTGCCCATCGCTGTGCCCTGCACCTGGAGGTAGTGGGCGGAGTCAAATGTGAAAAAGTTGTTGGTCAAAATAAATCGCAACAACTTCAATAAAAAGATGTTGTGCGGAATACTATCAATGGGTAAAGTAGTCAACACCGACCTGATAGTTTCCAAACCCTCTTCATGTGGTATACTGGAATAGAGGGCCTCGACGTCGAGGGTAACCAGCCAAGATCCAGGTGGAACACTCATTCCATCCAAAATGGTCAGGAGATGAGCTGTATCCCTCACATAGGAGGGAAGTGCTTTAACATGTGGTTGAAGATGTGTATCCACATAAATGCTTGCATTGGCCGTTAGGGAGCCACATCCAGATACAATGGGTCTCCCACTGGGATTAGTAATTGATTTATGCGTCTTGGGTAACGCATAAAATGTCGGTAATCTTGGATTGGGGTTCCACAGGAACCGATAGGTCTTGAATGAAGGCATTGACTATGCCCCATTTTTGTGATAGGAAATTGAGCGAGCCACTTGCCATGGTGGGTTCTCTCCCCTTTGGGATTACTCTACACATTTAACTTATTTGTCTTCCTTCTTGAGCTCCGCCGTGTCCTCCCGGACCGTTTTGGCCCGTGGGGGGTTGGCTTTGTTGTTCCACCACATCCCCTTATGTGGGGGTCCCCTCTGACCCCCGGGGTCCAGCCTTAACGGGAACTATTGATTTTTATGTCAATGTGATTCTGCAAAACAGCTGTGCCCCATGTTTCATTGGGACAGCTTTTGTTTACCTGATATATTGGTTGATCATAACATCTATAAATGAAACTTATTTTAAATGGGATATACAATCTAAATATAACATATTTGTATATACTTTTGGATCGAAATGTATTTGATTTTGTGTTAGTCCTATGATGTGTTCATACCTAGGCCCCCTGGGTTATTCCTCTTGCCCTCTGGGGGCTGTCATGCGGGGTTGGGGCTGCTGCGCTGTGGGGATGGCCCTTGGGGGAGCGGTGTGCCTGGATATGTTTAATCCAAGCCCCTAACATGGGAGCGGTCGCTCCAGGGCTTGGTGGACAGATCTTATATCTATATGTGGCCTTTCCTATAATGAGTGATTTTTTCACTAATTGTGGTGCATCGACCCCCCCTGGATTCGTCTCCCCGGCTTGGCAGTCTCAGGTCTGTGTGGCCGTTCTTTTGTAGGGGGGACTGGGGAGCCCAGTGGTGTGGAGCCAGGGCGGCCCCGGGGCGCCATTGTGGGCGGTTTGCCCAGGGCGGTGCTTTCCCCCTTCCCCAATATGTGCTCATCCATTGGGCTCTGCACTGCCTAAATGCGGCCTCCCTTTGGCCATTGGGTGGTGCGCAGCCCATTTGTGACTAATTTCAATCTGGCCACAAGATGGCACTCTTGGTTGGTTGGGTTGATGCGCTGCTCCAATCGGCCGGTGCGCACTCTATGCCATTACCTGCGTGCGCAGGTTTGTGACGCGCTGGTGTGGGGTGGATGCGCGCCTGACGTGGTATCCCCCCGGTCTGCGCGCGCAGCAGTGTGACGCGCTGACGTGGGGCGGGCCCACGTACGGCCGGGCGTCCTGGGGCCGCCGGGCGCCATTATTAGGCCAGGTCTGCACGGATGGGATGACCTAATGAGCCTGCCCTGATGATGCTGGCGACTTTGCCAGGGAAACCGGTCGGCAAACCAGGGCTCATTGCCTACCAGTAGCAACGCTCCACCTGGGGGATTACCAATACCGACCAACCTAGAGTGGATGAGTATTCTTTGCAATCCTTGTTTTACAATACGCTGACATGCATATGGATGGACATTGCCTCATACACTATTTTATGAAAATACTACAACTACATTATATCCTCCATCACGTGACCATAATGGGATTGGAGAGCTGCATAAGGGACTAATCCCTGGCGGACTTTACACTGTTTATAGATCTGTTTGTTGATAAGCAATACAGTGATCTCCGACATCATATCCCATATTATCACTGATCCATGAGGAGAATGGAGAATTGTACAAGGGAATGATCACTGGTGGATCTCAACACTGTTTACTCACTAATTGCTGACTAACAATACAGTGATCTCCTACTACATTCCATACTACAGCTGATCTTGAGACTATTTGTCACGTAAACGATATGTTTGATGGATGCTATGACGTTTTGATGTCCTTATGAGCCTTGCTCTTGCGATTTAATCGAGGAACTAAGAAGGTGTATTTGAGCTGATGGTTGTATTGAGTATACTGAATAACCAAGGAACTTTGTCACTCCAGTGATGAGGAATGACCATTGGGATACATGTATGTCACCATACTAGGAAGAAACTCGGTTTGAACCTTGTTTTGAACTCTGCTTTGATCTTATGATACCACCTTGGATTGCTATGGATCTTACATCTCTATGCATTTGAATACGTCCTTTTTTGTTCAAATTGGAACTGCACTTTGTGTGGTCCACAATTTTTAGGCCTATACATTTTTTTGCTGTGAGCTCCAGCTTATAATTGTTTGACCTATTTATCATGTTAACAACTAATGTTGGTTTTTCAGGCCGGTGATTGAGTTCCCCCAGGTTATTGGAGTTAATACTCTGGTTTTTATAGAATCAAGTTGCTATATAATGTTTTATAATTGGTGATTAAATAAATGTTATTGATTTTATAGTATATTTTTCTTCCTTTTTTTCAAGTGAATAGTTTATGGTTTATGAGTCTCAGACTCTAAAGGAAGCACCTTATTTGCTAATTTTGGGACCCACAGTGTGAAAAACTCCCATGTTTACCGCTATAAAAATAAAAAAGTCAGATACTCACCTAAGGAGAGGGAAGGCTCGGTCCTAATGAGCCTTCCCTCTCCTCTCCCGGTGCCCGGTCCCGCGCAGGATCCCCCGTAGCAGTATTCGACCAGTTCGGTCAAATACTGCCACTTCCGCTGCCGAAGGGATGTTTCGGAAGCCTTCGGTAACACTCGGGCTCCCGAAGACGGGCCGCTCCATACTACGCATGCGCGAGCATCCTCTATGACGCAATCGCGCGTGCGTAGTATGGAGCGGGCCGTCTTTGGAAGCCCGAGTGCTCCCGAAGGCCTCCGAAGTCCCTGCGGCGGCGGACGCGAACGGGGGAGCCAGCGCAGCGCCGAGGGCACTGGGAGAGGAGAGGGAAGGCTCATTAGGACCGAGCCTTCCCTCTCCTTAGGTGAGTATCTGACTTTTTTATTTTTATAGTGGTACCCATTGGCTTTAAGGAAGGGGGGGGGGGGTACTGTTATGATCACTTCTGCAGCATGTACTGCTGGCTGCAGTTTCATTGAAGACAAGCAGTTTTTGATTTCTTTGCGTGCATTTGCTCGCATAGTTTTGCGTGCGCTTACACTGAGCGTTGATTCCATCTGCAGTCGCTCTGAAGTTAATGACAGGTTAATATGCTTTTGTGAAAACAAACATTGTCTGTTGCAATTGAGCTGCACTCCCTTTCTTGCAGGCTGCATATCATTGTCTGCCTTTTCCTGCTGTCAGCCTGTGATTAATTACCATTCACCTGTGTGGGAATCTGCATGTCTGCTCCCATTGGATGACCTCAGTATAAAGGACTGCTTCCTGCAGTGCTCCATGGGCTATCATAGTCTCAGATTCAGTCTGTCACTCTGTCCGAGCCCCCTCCGTTCCTAGATCTCGTGTGGACTGCACTGACTCCTGCGAAGGGGTCAGTTTGTCCTTCCAGTTCAGCTCTTGTTATCAGCAATTGTTACTTTGCTAGTCTTGCATCATATATTGGTTCATCGCCAATATATACGCATACTAGCGCGTTTGTTATTTTTCTTGTATTCGTGTTACGTTAATACATCAGTGTCGTTGATATATACGTACACAAACTGTTTATTTCCTGTGTTCAGTCAGTTAGTTTCCAGCACGTTTTGGTAGGTTGTGCGTATCGTGATCACCTGTGCTTAGCTAGTTTAGTCCTGTTCCTAGCCATGCTCCAGTTCTTATAGTCAGTGTTCCTTGCTTATGTCATATATCGGTTTATCGCCAATATATACATATGTCAGTTAGTCGTTTGTAGTTCATTGATAGCTGTAATCGTAATACGCTAGGAAATCATACCTATTGTATATTTGTGTGTATTACGTCTGTCTTATTTGACTCTATTTTCCGACTATTCTGTCCTGTCCTTGTGAGGCACGCCACCGCTGCAATCGCATTGGCTGCCTCATTCCAGTCTGTCTTGTCTTGGACGTTTGCTGTCACTTAAGCAGTGACTAGTTAAGCAAACTTTCATTCTGTTACCTGTCCTGATCTTCTGAGTTCTGGTTTATGCGCTCAGCGCTACCTTGCACTGAGCCACTACAGAGGTAGGATTGTTTGTGACTGTTCGGATCTACGCCTGCTCTGTGCACCACATCTCCTGTTGGAGTCAGTCCTCTCCTCCACTAAACTGGGGATATCCTGGTTACTTGTGCTAGCCTGTGTACCTCCTTCACGTCAGAATCCGCATTGTGTGCTGACCGTGGAGGATATACCACCAAGCTTAACATTATGATAGCCCCATGTGAGGAGCCGCGTGGCTGCCTGCGCAGGCAGGCAGCCTTTTGACCACTGTTCAGGTCTGCATTCTGCAGGTCTCTGGAAGAGAGACCTTTTGTCAGTATTGCAGCTTGCTGCTGAGGAATTTGCATATGTTTGTCATGCAGATTGCCTAGCCACATCCTTTGTGGGCTTGCTCTATAAAGAGCTATGTTTCCCACAGTAAGTTGCTGGTCATAAGAGTTAGATCCTGTGTAACACTCGCCTGGAGTGTCAGCCTTGCTCTTTGTTGAAGATTAGCCTAGAGTATCCCTGGAACTGCACTAGGCAGGTTTCCCTAGTGCAGTTAGGATTGCATATCTGTTTTGTTTGTCTGTTGCGATTGTCCTGTCCCAGCGGTGGTCGACAGGAAATCGTTCTGTGTGTCTGGGTGCTAACCGGAACAGCGGTTGTTACTGGTAGCCCCTTCTGTTCTGTCTTCCTGGATCGCACTAGCCACTTGCGCTAGTGCTGTGGATCCTTCTGGTCTGCTACTCTCTTGCTGTACTTGGATCGCACTAGCATCTTGCGCTAGCGCTGTGGATCCTTCTGTTCTGTCTTCCTGGATCGCACTAGCCACTTGCGCTAGTGCTGTGGATCCAATCTTTCGTTTATTCCTGCTTTCATGTATCTATCTTGTCTGCTACGAACACTTGCTGGAGGCTCGGTGAGGTAACCGTTAAGCAAGCGCTCGCGTCCTCTGTTTCATGTTTGTCTGTCAGTGGTTAGTTAGGCGTGTTTGTCTCTATTGTGCTTATCACATGGAGACCACGCATAAACGCGTGCACTGTTGCGAATGAGTGCAGTGTTCGCTTTTAGCTAGCGTTTGTTATTTTCCGTATCTCCTCATTGTATGATTTGCTGTGCCTTTGCTACTCTCGTGCTCTGCCTTGCTGTAACCTTGTGTCACGTCTGGCAATCGCACCTCTCGCAATCGCGTTCCTACTTCATATCTGCTGTGGTGTGTGCACCGTCGCGGGTTGGCGTCTAGTTTGGTGCACACACATACAATCTGTCTCTGTGCTCATTCTCAATCGCCTCTCTTGCGATTGCGTTTCTTCCCTTCGTACAATTCCTGTCTGGCGTGTGTGGTAGGGCAGAGGAGCTGTTCCTCTGCACTCCACAGCTCCACCTGCCGACAGGAATTTCCCTCTACAGGTGCATTGCACCTTTTGCTGGGTTTCCCGCAAATTAAACGCTTGTGGAGGATTTCCGCAGTGTCAGCGCACGTCTTGTGCGCTGATCACGGAGAGAACCCCACAATCGTTACACCCCATTACCAATCCCAATTGTGGGGGGGATTTCCAGCAAAAATGACACTGTTTATTATGGCTCCTTGTCTTTTAAAAGATTTGAAAAGCTTGGCCCTGAAATTGCAGACAAATGTATACCAGAACTGGTTAGATTTTTGGCAAATCCAGATTTTCGGAATTTTGCAATTCCTACCTGGGCCGATCAGATCATTTGCACTCTTTTTTAAGGGCAAACTTTTTGATTGGACAGTTGATGTCCTGAATCACACTCGTTTGAGACAAAAGCCTTTGGACTTCATAGCGTTTGATTCACAACTGGTTACGCATCGATCCATTGCCTTACCCTCTTAATGAGCTCCTGGCCGCCTGTCAATCAGCTGCTCCTTTAACTGCTTGCAAAAATAATCAGCAAGCAGATAGTTGCACTGATAGCGTTCCTGCATCCGTGAATAAATCGCCTAAGGCAGCAAAGTCTAAAGTCTCACATAGAAGCAAGCATAAACGTTCCAGGAAACGTTCACAACCAGCAGAGTCGTTGCCCTTAGCGACTGCGCATCAGTTTAGCAGATTATCTGATTAGCAGATAATGAAATTCAGTTACCATTAGGGGGAGTCAAATGGACCTATGAAACTACTAATGAACTTTCGTTGCTAGCCAGGGAGAATAAAAATTCTTGTTTAAATGAATTGTCTGAATATGATTATGAAGACATATTACAGAGTATTGAGCAAATCAACTTATTTGTGCAGCAAGGGAAAATTTGCATATACTACAGTTCAACACTTGTTACAGGTTTTGGAGATTCTGAGGAAGAAGAAATCTGCCAATCGCCTGCTAAATAACCCAATACATGTTCCTGCCGCAACCACACCTGTGAACTGTGGTCATCCTGAATGTTCAGCTGTCGTTAAGTGTGCATGGGATCCTCCATTTGAGAAATGGGAGCTTGAAGCTCTAGTCCGTAAATTGAACAGTGATTCAAGTTCATTCTGCCATTTCTTCAGTGCTAAAAGTGAAGCAGTATTGAATACATGCATTAAGTCTGCATATAACCTAATAAAAACTGGTGTGTGTGGGTATGACTTTGTGGCTCCATTGATCGATGTGTGGGAAATGATTTTGAATGATTTTTATGCGATTCAATCAGCTTTGTCCAGTAAAATGTTCCTGTAAATCCACCCTGTACCATAGATAACTCAGTGTTACTTCCCAGTAAGACAGAAGCTACTGATACTTCCTTAACCTTGCCCTGCACACATTTCTCAGCAGAGGATCCAAAGGTCCTGCTGACTTCTGAGTCCAGTCTAGCCAGTACTCATGAGTCTTTGTTCAGTGAAACAGAAATCAAAGAATTATTGCCTGCCTCAGCAAACACTTCTGTAGAATTTACCTGTGTTGATAAAGTTCAATTCCTATCTGATCCAGCAGATACCAATAGATGCACTACATCAGTTCCTGAGTCTCAGCAATCATGTTTGGTAGCCTTAGAACCCCAGCATCTGAATTTTCCAATCTCACAGTTGAAAAACTATGGTTCAGATTCACAAGCCCTGTGTCCTGATCCTCCTGTTTCTGTACCTTGCTCTAGCTCCACAAATGGTTCTGAGCTTCTATCATGTGAACCTAAAAACACAGAATTATTGCCTTGTTCAGAAAATATTCCTGTGAATTTGCCCTGTACCATGAATTGTTCAATTCTTTCAAATGAAACTCAGCTCACAGAATCATTATGCTGTCCAGCAGGTGCTTCCATGGTTCTGCCATGCAATAGGGATTGTTCAGTGATTCTGTCCAGTGAAGCTGAAATTACAGAGTTTTATGCTTCACTCAGTATTGCAGATGCTTCAAGATCTCGAGCAGAAGACTCAGAGGCTCTGCATACTTCAGTGGGTGTTACAGTAATATTCACTTGTTTAGTAGCTGTTTTGGAATTACAGTCTGCTCTAGTAAAACTTGATGAATCCCTGCTTAGTGAAGCGGAAGCCATTGAAGCATTGTCCTTGACAGCAAGCGTTTTAGATACCTTGCCCTGTACACAGTCTGATTTTGCTAATGATGTTGAATCCCTCTCTGATATCACAGTAGCCAGAAAACTTCAGCCCTGTCCTCTGAATGTTTTAGAAGTATTGCCCTGTAACATGGATTATTCTGGCTCTCTGGAAAAAATAATAAATATTTCAGAATTTCAGTCTTGTTTAGTGAGCATTCCTGAGATCCAGCCCTGTATCCTGGAAAATTCTGGTTCTCTGGCCAGTGTGGCAGAAGTTCCAGAGTCCCCTTCCTGTCCAGTGAGTTCCTCAGTTTTGCCTAGTTCAGTAGGGGTTGCTGCAATACTGACTTGTTTTGCAGCCCTTCATTAAGCTCAAATCCAGTGTATTAGATGAGTCTCTGTCTAGTCCAGAAGAAGCTATGGAAACCCTGTCTAGTTCGGTGCATACATCAGAAGATTTGTCCTGTCTTGTAAATGCCCCTGAACATGATTTGTTAATAACCTTGCTAGACTCAGTGACATTTAAGTCTGATCCTGCATTCTTTAGTGAGAATCCAGTAACTGTGAAGTCTAGTCATGATGACTTTTTTTTGCCCAGTCCTGGTTTCGGTCCTATCTTGACTGACTCTGAGGTTCGCAGTTCCTTGACATGTCCAGAAGTTTCTCTTGTGCCAGTGTGCCCAGATGTGCTTCGTGTGCCAGAATGCCCAAGTGTGTCTAACGTGTTAGCGTGCTCAGATGCTTCCCTAGTGGAGACATGTTCTGATATTGCCAGTTTGCCTGCATGCCCAGAGATGGTTCTGGTCCCTGAAAGCCCTGATCTTTATGTTTGTCCTTGTAACCCTGACTCTGGAATTGCCCTAGGTTCCATAGGGGTTCTTGATAGTTCTCCATGTGAGCCTAGAGGGCGTTCTAACCTTTTGGGATCTCTGTGGAACTTCAAAGTGTTCTGGGAGATCTCTGAGGAGACTTGTCCTGGTACCTTGGACTGGTTCAACAGTGGGTTTTGTGTTGGTAAAGACAGTTCCGGTGGGCATTGCAAAGGCTTTGGCATTTTTGGACAGTCCCTGGAAGGCGGTGGGTATCGCTTAGTGAGTTTCGGGGGGCTTTTTCCTGGAAATCACGGTTCTGATGGGTATTACATTGAGGCTTGTAGTACTGATGGGCATGGTTCTGTAGGTTCTGGTCCTAATGGGTTCAGTCTTGTAGTGACTGATTCTGGAATTTGGTCTTGTCGGGCTGTCCCGGCCATCATGAGTTATCAGTCAGATTGTTTTACTGGATATGTCAGTTTTGAAAGGCGTCTGGAAGCCGCCTTTAAAGTGAATGTTTATAATAATAATAATAATAATAATAATAATAATCTGAACATTTGTATAGCGCTTTTCTCCTGTTGGACTCAAAGCGCTCAAGAGCTGCAGCCACTGGGACGCGCTCAAGAGGCCACCCTGCAGTGTTAGGGAGTCTTGCCTTGAACTCCTTACTGAATAGGTACTTGACCTAGCCAGGATTCGAACCCTGGTCTCCCATGTTTACCGCTATAAAAATAAAAAAGTCAGATACTCACCTAAGGAGAGGGAAGGCTCGGTCCTAATGAGCCTTCCCTCTCCTCTCCCGGTGCCCGGTCCCGCGCAGGATCCCCCGTAGCAGTATTCGACCAGTTCGGTCAAATACTGCCACTTCCGCTGCCGAAGGGATGTTTCGGAAGCCTTCGGTAACACTCGGGCTCCCGAAGACGGGCCGCTCCATACTACGCATGCGCGAGCATCCTCTATGACGCAATCGCGCGTGCGTAGTATGGAGCGGGCCGTCTTTGGAAGCCCGAGTGCTCCCGAAGGCCTCCGAAGTCCCTGCGGCGGCGGACGCGAACGGGGGAGCCAGCGCAGCGCCGAGGGCACTGGGAGAGGAGAGGGAAGGCTCATTAGGACCGAGCCTTCCCTCTCCTTAGGTGAGTATCTGACTTTTTTATTTTTATAGTGGTACCCATTGGCTTTAAGGAAGGGGGGGGGGGGGGGGTACTGTTATGATCACTTCTGCAGCATGTACTGCTGGCTGCAGTTTCATTGAAGACAAGCAGTTTTTGATTTCTTTGCGTGCATTTGCTCGCATAGTTTTGCGTGCGCTTACACTGAGCGTTGATTCCATCTGCAGTCGCTCTGAAGTTAATGACAGGTTAATATGCTTTTGTGAAAACAAACATTGTCTGTTGCAATTGAGCTGCACTCCCTTTCTTGCAGGCTGCATATCATTGTCTGCCTTTTCCTGCTGTCAGCCTGTGATTAATTACCATTCACCTGTGTGGGAATCTGCATGTCTGCTCCCATTGGATGACCTCAGTATAAAGGACTGCTTCCTGCAGTGCTCCATGGGCTATCATAGTCTCAGATTCATTCTGTCACTCTGTCCGAGCCCCCTCCGTTCCTAGATCTCGTGTGGACTGCACTGACTCCTACGAAGGGGTCAGTGAGTCTTTCCAGTTGGGCTCTTGTTATCAGCAATTGTTACTTTGCTAGTCTTGCATCATATATTGGTTAATCGCCAATATATATGCATACTAGCGCGTTTGTTATTTTTCTTGTATTCGTGTTACGTTAATACATCAGTGTTGCTGATATATACGTACACGAACTGTTTATTTCCTGTGTTCAGTCAGTTAGTTTCCAGCACGTTTTGGTAGGTTGCGCGTATCGTGATCACCCGTGCTTAGCTAGTTCAGTCCTGTTCCTAGTCCTGCTCCAGGTCTTAGTCAGTGTTCCTTGCTTATGTCATATACCGGTTTATCGCCGATATATACACATATGTCAGTTAGTCGTTTGTAGTTCATTGATAGCTGTAATCGTAATACGCTAGGAAATCATACCTATTGTATATTTGTGTGTATTACGTCTGTCTTCTTTGACTTTATTTTCCAACTATTCTGTCCTGTCCTTGTGAGACATGCAATCGCATTGGCTGCCTCATTCCAGTCTGTCTTGTCTTGGACGTTTGCTGTCACTTAAGCAGTGACTAGTTAAGCAAACTTTCATTCTGTTACCTGTCCTGATCTTCTGAGTTCTGGTTTATGCGCTCAGCGCTACCTTGCGCTGAGTCACTACAGTGGAAGGATTGTTTGTGGCTGTTCGGATCTACGCCTGCTCTGTGCACCACATCTCCTGTTGGAGTCAGTCCTCTCCTCCACTAAACTGGGATATCCTGGTTCCTTGTGCTAGCGTGTGTGCCTCCTTCACGTCAGAATCCGCATTGTGTGCTGACCGTGGAGAATATACCACCAAGCTTAACAGGTACTGCTGCTGGGCATTGTATTCAGTTGCTTAACTTGTTATCAACCAGTATTCCAAAGTCATTTTCTAAATGTGATGTTGCCAACTGTATGTCATTTATCTAAGGATGTGCTCTACTCTTGGCAAGTCCAAGGTGCATGATGTTAAATCAATCAAAATTAAATTCCATCTGCCATATGCCTGCCCATATAACCATGTTGTCAAGATACTGTTGTAATATATCACTATCCCGCTTAGTGTTAATAATCGTGGATACTTTTGCATCATTTGCAAAGACAGCAATATTACTCTTTATTCCAACTACTAGATCTTTAATAAATATATACATCAAAAAGGGATTTGACATAGGGCTGACCCTTGCAGGACCCCAATGCTAAAAGTTTCTTATTTTGAGGGTGATCCATTTACCACCAATCTTTGCCTTCTGCCCTTTAGCCAGTCCATGTACACACACTTTCTCCTAGTTCCTGTATCCTGCGCTTCTGTTCCAGGCTTTGGTGAGGAAAAGTGTCAAAAGCCTTTGCAAAGTCCTAGTTTACTACATCTATTGCTTTCCCAAGTTCCAAATTTGCATTGTCCACTTCATAAATGCTGAGCATTTGGTGAGACATGACCTGTAGGAAGCACATACTGTTGAAACTGAAATTAAATTTATTCTCTGCAATATCATTTTGTATAACATGCCTTAAGATACCTTTAAACAGTTTACACAGAACCAATGTTAAGCTTACAGAACAAAGGTACACTACTCGGTGGTGTATGCTACCTAGGCAAGGTGCCTTATCTAGCTTGATTTTATTGAAACGTAGTGCCTGCCTGATCATTTACTGGGGTCCTTTCTTCTTTTTTGTTTGTTGTGCTAATAATTAATAGAACATTAGTAGCAAAGAAAATAGTCTCATTTTAATTTTAAGATATATATAGCTTTTTTTTATAACATTTCATAATTCTGTCATATTTGCAATTACAAGCCACACTCTGTATTTTAGGCTGGTTTCACACTAGGACGGACGTTAAGGTCGCATAACGTGCCCCTAACGCAACGCCTGGTGCTCTCTGATGTGGACGTCAGAGTGAGCCGCGTTGTGCAGCTCACTCTGGCGTCCGTGATGCCGTGATGCGCACTCTTGGACGCATGCGGCATCACGTGGTCCCGCCCGGCCAATCGCCGCACAGAGCGGCCGCTCAAGGAAGTAAACACTGCACGTCACTGAGTGCAGTGAATAATAATTAGCCATGTGCCCGGCCGCTCTCCGCTCCTCCCCAACTTCACTGAGCATGTGCAGACAGTCATGTACTGCATGCAGTACGTTGTGTTATGGCGCAGCGTTACACTGTAACACAACGTGGGCACTGTGAACAGCCGTTGATTTTTCATTGCTGTGCGGTGGGGTGCGTTACAGGCTGCTCTAACGTGCGCCTGTAACGTCCCACTGTGAAACCAGCCTTAAACTATAACACAAGCAGAGCTAATGACCCTTTCAACTTCCCTGCAGTCAAAATTTTATCTAAATTTGTCTCTGACTGTGATGTTTAAGTGCTCCAGAAAACAGTGACCCAAGTTGGGTCTGAGAGCTCAGAGAGGCACTTTTGCATAGATAACAACAACTGAAACTCTTCCTGTAGTGAAAACAATATTAGACTAATAGCTGTGCTACTAATGTTCTTTTTCTTAGCTGTACTACATATACAAATCATTATCTCATAAGTTTATTTTCACTTCAGATTTAACCACCCTGGCGTTCTATTAAGATCGCCAGGGAGGCTGCGGGAGGTTTTTTTTTTAATAAAAAAAAAACTATTTCATGCAGCCAACTGAAAGTTGGCTGCATGAAAGCCCACTAGAGGGCGCTCCGGAGGCGATCTTCCGATCGCCTCCGGCGCCCAGAATAAACAAGGAAGGCCGCAATGAGCAGCCTTCCTTGTTTCGCTTACCTCGTCGCCATGGCGACGAGCGGAGTGACGTCATGGACGTCAGCCGACGTCCTGACATCAGCTGCCTCCGATCCAGCCCTTAGCGCTGGCCAGAACTTTTTGTTCCGGCTACGCTGGGCTCAGGCGGCTGGGGGGACCCTCTTTCGCCGCTGCATGCGGCGGATCGCCGCACTGCAGCGGCGATCAGGCAGCACAGGCGGCTGGCAAAGTGCCGGCTGCGTGTGCTGCTTTTTATTTGAGCCAAATCGGCCCAGCAGGGCCTGAGCGGCAGGCTCCGGCGGTACCGGACGAGCTGAGCTCGTCCAGACCGCTCAGCTGGTTAAAGGTTTGATCCATTACTGGCATTTGTCATGGGCTTTGGTTTGTAAACAGGGTTAAAGGGGTCTGAAACTCTGACATAACATTCAATAAAAATGTGTTTTCCTACTTTTTATTACTCATACAGTTATCATATTTGCTTTTGTGCATAATTAATATTGTCTGTTTACAAATTACAAGTTTCCAAAGTGTAGTTTATCTTGCCCTGAAACCTGCCATTGCATTTATTTAAACTGCTTTTTATTGTATATTAACATCGTCTAATTATCTGTTCTGAGCTGTTTGTGTGCTTGAAGCACAGAGAGCTTCACAGAGAGCTCCTTTTCACTTGTTACACTGTGTTTACACACATGTATCAACATTGAAATGCAAACAAAGATACTGTTATCTCCAGTTTGGATGAAGATTTGAAGCTGAATAGCAGGACAAAATGTTTTGTTTAACCATTTCAGTGATGTCCTGCTTAAAAACATTCTGGGATAGTAGCTTTAAAGCTGTGAGAAATCTGTTAGAGCAAAGAAGAAATGCTGACTTTCAGACCACTTTAAGTATTTTACAAGGGTCTGCTCTGTCACTAGAGACATGCTGTCTAATTAAATTATTTGAGGGTTGTGGGGCCTAATTGGTATTTGGGCAAATATGACTACAAAATTATGTTGTTTGAGTAACATGTATGTGCTCGGGATGTTAGATTTCTAGAAATGTTTTTTCTTTATGTAAAACAGTACACACACTGCTTAGTTTGTTACTATAGCACGGTTTCTACAGAAATAAGAAACTTATTTTTTCCGCTGGGGACTAAGTTTACTTGATATAAGGCCCAAAAATATCTGATGGTGGTCTTGACTGCCAGTCACTGACTTACAATGTTGACAGATCTGTTATGTGCAGCAAGCAGGCATACAAGAAGAGAAGTGTGTAGAGAAGGCACCATAGTACCAGCATAGCAAAGTAGGTGGCCTGGAGCAGGTAGATACATAATCAAGCGACCATGAGCTGACAATTCTGTGGTGAGGGGTTGACAATAATGAAATGACATTGGGAAGAGGGAAGGGAGGCAAGACATTATTGAACACACTTGGGGTAATAAGGAAATGTCAGCAGTAGTGGGAGACATGAACTGTGGAGGGGATACTGTGGAATATGGGAAGTGTTGGGGTGGAGGAAATAGTGTGCAAAATATGTCAGTAGCAGGAGAGCAAGGAGACATAAGGAAATGCAGAGGGTGTGTGGGCATGGGGAAATATTAATGGCAAGGGGAAAGATTTCCTTCCCCTGCACCAAATATTTTCAAAGAAAGGCATTTAGTTATGCAGTCTTGCTGTTAACCGTTCCACTTTGTTATTACATTATAGCCTAGGAAGAAATGATCCATGTGAGGAACCTCTAGAGATTTCCAGTGTTTAGAAACAGGGCTACAAGCAGCTGTTAAAATATGTCCAATTAATTTTAGTTTTTATTTCTCAGCTTTTGAAGGACGGTCACAAAATAAATGTAGTTAGGGCCCATTCACACTAGAGCATTTTGACGGCGATTTCTGCAAAACGCTCAAGCGCTAGCGCTTTTTAAAGCGGTAGTGCTATAATACCCTATGGGCCCGTTCTTACTTGGGCGATTTGCGTTAAAGAGAACCCGAGGTGGGGATCTTAGAATTAAATCTATACACAGAGGCTGGGTCTGGCCATAGTGCCCAGCCTCTGTTGCTAGGTGAATCCCCCCTAAGTCCCCCATGCGCTCCGCTCTCCCCCATAAATTACAGCCACGCTGGCGACACGCATCGTGTCGCAGGGGGCTGTATTTACCTCCCTAGTGTAACTCACGCCGCTCCCCCGCCTCCTGCAGAGCGCCGGTCCCCGCCCACGACCCTTCCCTCACCGCTGATTGGAGGGAAGGGATGCGGGCGGGGACCGGCGCTCTGCAGGAGGCGGGGGGAGCGGCGTGAGTGACATTAGCTAGGTAAACATTGCCCGACAGTGTGGCTGTAATTTATGGGCTAGAACGGAGCGCAGGGGGGACTAAGGGGGGATTCAAATAGCAACAGAGGCTGGGCACTATAGCCAGACCCTGCCTCTGTGTATAGATTTCGTTCTAAGATCACCACCTCGGGTTCTCTTTAATCGCCAGTGATTAACACAAATCGCCAAATGCAAACGTGTAGCCTGCATCATTCTCAGACGATTTCCTGGCGATCGCGTTTCAGTGCTATAGAAGCGATAAACGCGATCGCGGAAAAATCGCTGCAGTGTCCAGTGATTTTTCCGCGTTAAATCATGGAAAAATCACTCCCGAAAAAACCGCGGCGTTTTGCGCTTTTAAGTGTTAATGGGCCCTTAAAGCTGACTGACTATGAATGGAGTTAAATCTGTCTTGTACATATGTATATACATATCAAAGGCTAAAAATTGGACTTGAACATTCTCATGGCTCTTACTGTAAAGCAGAATGTCACAGACCGCAAGGCCGGTCCGCGGATGGGGTCAATCGATCAGCATTTAGACAAATGGGTCCTAAAAATTCCTATCACAAATAATCCTCCACAAGTCTGAGACTTCTCAATATGATCAATGTAAGACTAAGGAAGCAGGAGGAAATAAATTATATATAAAAGTACAAATTTTATTAATGACCAAAATACAAACACATATATATGTAAATCTATTTAAAATTGACCAGAACACACAGGTGGGCCACCATGTCTAGGCCAGATGGAAAAATGTAGGGGATCCCCTAAAAAAATATTGATAGTGCGCAATCCATCAAATATCTTAATGCAAAAAAGGGGGAAGCGACTCCTAGCAGGTAACATTGAAACAAAAGACCTTGGAGAGAAATATATCATTGGTTTTAAAGGACAAGTGTCCAGGACCTAAATGGAAAAAGACATCCTAGTAGAAAAGCACAGGTGTATCAGATCCATTTAGGTCCTGGACACTTGGCCCTTAAAACCAATGAAACATTGCAGCAACACAACCAGTATCTGATACACCTGTGCTTTTCTACTAGGATGTCTTTTTCCATTTAGGTCCTGGACACTTGGCCTTTAAAACCAATGATATATTTCTCTCCAAGGTCTTTTGTTTCAATGTTACCTGCTAGGAGTCGCTTCCCCCTTTTTTGCATTAAGATATTTGATGGATTGCGCACTATCAATATTTTTTTAGGGGATCCCCTACATTTTTCCATCTGGCCTAGACATGGTGGCCCACCTGTGTGTTCTGGTCAATTTTAAATAGATTTACATATATATGTGTTTGTATTTTGGTCATTAATAAAATTTGTACTTTTATATATAATTTATTTCCTCTTGCTTCCTTAGTCCGTCAATTGATCAGCGTCAGAAATCCTCTCACACGGTCATTTGCTCATCACGAAGGGTAACCCGACTTCGCAATTTGATGAACCGACTCGCGGAGGGAGCGTTCAGACACCAATGGACTCACCTCACACATACAATTCAAAGATCTGCCACCAAGCGGGTTACACAGCCCTCTACTGTAATTAAACTAGGACTTTGAGAACGCTCTATTAACCCTTAGCAGTATGCAGGAACCAGGGTCAGATCGTTATATCTGGGCCGGGTTCTCGCATACGGGTTATAAAGGCACACTGCTGTTAAACACAGGGTAGCGATTTCAGGAGAATAGGTACGATTGTGTATGTTCAGCAACAGGTCATAACCGCTAAACGATTTTTAAAATGTTTAATAACAACAATGCATTACATACAGTTATATACACCAATTTACATATACACACAGAGCTTAAAAATAAAAAGGAATAAAATCAGAAAGTTCTTACTTAGTTAGCTGAGCAATCCATTTGAAGAATGAAGAAAAAGAGTCCAGTTTAAAAGTAGGCATTAAGGTTAAAAGTCCTTGAACACAGCATGCGTTGATTCTCCTTGAACGCATGCCTGGACTTGCCTGGTCGATGGAATTTGGAGAACTGGGTGGATTTGGTCCCGCCTCACTTTTATAGGACCTGAGTTTTGGGCTGTCACTACCTGGAAAGTAGGTGTGTTTAAGGCGGGGTTACCTCCTAATCAGCAGGTTGCCGCCCCCCAGACTCAGAGCAAAAAATTTACCAATTATTAATAATCTGTGTGACTCCGCCCCAGATTGGCGCATCGCAAATCCGAGACTATATTCATAAGCAGTCTGCGACCCGGTATCAAATGAGGCTAGACATGCCTATTCTATCGCATTTGCTCTACGCAGGCCGGATAAAGCCGTTTCTCTACTGATTCCTGATAGCTAGACAATTGTAATTCAGGTGAATGATAGAACTGATTTCTAGGTATCAGAAAATGTAATTTTTGTCTTGCTGGGCCAAACCTATTTTGAATTATTAATAAATTAAAGTTTCCTTTGTTTGAGTCTATGAGTTTGGAGGGAATCTCTTATCTTACTGGTTCGAGCTGGCTTTCTTTTGGGAGAGGGCTGAAGCAGGAAATGGTCCTCGGCAGGAGGTCAGCCAGGCGTGAAATTCCTTTCCATGTTATCAGGACACTGGATATGGGGTGAGGGGACTTTTGGCTTTCAGTGGAAGAGAGCAAAAGGGAAAGGTATTTGTGTTATTCTACACAGGACTGACAGTAATTGTGCAGGACCATACAAAAATCATTGGCGATTGCGCACGACTTTCTTTCCGTAATGTTCGCCACATCTCTCCCCTACCAGTCGGTGCACAGAGTGGGTCTGCCAGACCTGCTCTACGTGCCGCTTAGCTACTGAACGGGTTCTCGACTTCTTATCTGACTGCGCTTTAGGCAACTCACCAGAGGCATAAGGCCTCATGGTCCGGTGTGTCCCAGTATCCGCTTTGCAGACGGTGCGATGCACACCAACAGGCTTACCTCTAAAGGCCTGGCTGGGTTTGCATAGCGCTTCCTGTAAGGGAGAGAGTCGTTGGCTGACATCCGGGTCACGTCCTGACTCTCGGGTGTCAGCCTGCGAATCTGGAAGCAGCATGGCATACCCCTGCTCTAACTGACTACACCATGGCAAAACATTTTGGTCAGCACCACCTAGGTGGACATTAGAGCACCTTTTAAAAAATGAATTAGCCTTCACCTGGGTGGCGAGGCTTGCGCCTCCTCCAGGAGGGATAGAGGGTGGACCTCTGGGCAGTTTTGCACTGGGTTGCTCCTGCAAGGGGAAGACAGGGAAGGAGCTGCCTGTCCCCACCAGCTGTTTGGTAACAGGCAATGGTGGGGCACTCTGGCTGTCATAGCAGGAGGGGAGGTCTAGGCCTCCAGCTGCCTGCTCTGACACCTGGTATTCTTCCGCTGTCCGGCGAGGATATGACCCAGGCAAAACAAGACTGTTACCTCTTAGATTAGAGACTGTCACATTTAAACATACATCATTTTTAGAAATGTGAGATTCAGCTTGAAAGCTATTAGCAACATCTGGTACAACATCAACATCACAGTTACGTTCATTTTTCACATCATGTACACAGGTATCTGGAACAACAGTGACAGGTTCAGAATAAGACAAACAGTGATTAGACAGCTGTCCGTTAGAAACAGGTACCTCTTCCTTGCCTCCTTCCCTAGGAGAGCTAGGTACCATTACCCTGGCTGCCTCCCTCTGTCCCACCCCAAGCTTGTACAGTACCTGAGTGGGTCCAGACTGGCAATCCGGGGTGTTGATCACAGGTTCATAAAAGGATCGTAGGGTGCCAAGATCGGTGCCCAACAGCACAGGCACTGGGATGTCATCTGTCACCCCCACAACTTTTGTCTGGCGTCCCCTTCCCCAATTGAGAACAACACGAGCTTTGGCGTTGCGTGCGTGTGTGCCACCAACTCCCACAAGGGTAACACGCTCATTAGGCAGGAAATTCTCCCTGGCTACAAGATGAGAGTGAACCAAGGTAAGCTCTGCACCTGTGTCGCGGAAACCAACAGCGATCTGGTCGTTAACTTCCACGACTTGATGATTTCCGGAAAGTCGAAGATTTGCTGCTCCCATGACGAGTTAGGTGTGTGCAGTAGAGGATGCGCTAGCCAATTCTGCGCTAGGCTCTGGAGACGGCGTCCTCACCTCGGGGCAGGCAGACTTGAGGTGTCCTCGCTGTCCACAGTGGTAACACTTCGGAACATATGTGCCATCAGGCGAATGAGCAGCAGGTGCAGCATCCGGCCTCTGTGGCTGTGGGACCCGATTCCCACGGTTCGCAGGCGGAGGAGAGCTAGGTTGCGCAGGTCTCCCCCCTTTCCAGCTCTGGGCTGGAGGTTTGCGGCTGTCCGGTACACGGGTGGCCACAAAAGTGTCTGCAAGTTCTGCGGCAGTTTTGGCGGAGTCAGGCTTCCGCTCCAAGACAAACTGCCGGACATCTGGAGTGCAGCAGTTCAGCAACTGCTCCTGCACGATGAGGTCCTCCAGACCTTGGTGAGAGTCTTTTTTGAGGCCCCGCGACCACTACCTGAACACTGTCAGCAGGCGTCTCTCCAGGTCGGTGTAAGAGTCGGTGTGGCCTTTCTGCAGGAAGCAAAACTTTTAGCGATAGACCTCTGGGGTCAACTGGTATTTGGTGATAATTGCACCTTTTATCACAGCATAGTCATTGTCCTTGTCAGCGGGTAAGTCCACAAACGCCTCATGCGCTTTGTCCCGCAAGTTGGGTGTCAGATATCTTGCCCACTGCTCCTGGGGCAGATGATGCTGACGACAAGTCTTTTCAAATGAGTGTAAATAAGTGTCCAGATCGGTTCCCTTCTCCATTTCTGGGAACTTAAACTTTGGAGTCCCAAACGGGCTTGCTGTGGGTTGGGGTTCCGGAGCACTTGGCGAGGGATTTTGGCCTCGCCCTCGCAGTTTGGCCATTTCAAGGTCGTGTCGGGGTGTGGATTCTCTCTCTGCTGCCTCTTTCTCAGCAAGCCACTGACGCTCTGCCGCTTCCCTTTCTGCCTGCTCCCGGCATACTGAGGCTTTTTTTTTCTGTAAGTCACAATGCCTTTTTCTTCACACAAGTTCACTAGGTCTGGCACTGACATTTTCTTGTATCTTGCTGCATCAGCCATGGTTGCCAAATAAAAGATAGGATAGAAGAAGAGATTTGGGAGGAAACTCTGTGCTATACGTTTAGTCTATATAAATGGTAATGCACTGGTTATCGACCACAGATTTTTATCTGTTCTGGCAGGTTAATCAAATAACATTGCCGTTGATGTTCTGAACATACACAAATCCCAATAAGCTGCCAACCAATGTCACAGACTGCAAGGCCGGTCCGTGGATGGGGTCAATCGATCAACGTCAGAAATCCTCTCACACGGTCATTTGCTCATCATGAAGGGTAACCTGACTTCGCAATTTGATGAACCGACTCGCGGAGGGAGCGTTCAGACACCAACGGACTCACCTCACACATACAATTCAAAGATCTGCCACCAAGCGGGTTGCACAGCCCGCTACTGTAATTATACTAGGACTTTGAGAACGCTCTATTAACCCTTAGCAGTATGCAGGAACCGGGGTCAGATCGTTATATCTGGGTCGGGTTCTCGCACACGGGTTACGGGTTATAAAGGCACACTGCTGTTAAACACAGGGTAGCGATTTCAGGAGAATAGGTACGATTATGTATGTTCAGCAACAGGTCATAACCGCTAAACGATTTTTAAAACGTTTAATAACAACAATGCATTACATACAGTTATATACACCAATTAACATATACACACAGAGCTTAAAAATAAAAAGGAATAAAATCAGAAAGTTCTTACTTAGTTAGCTGAGCAGTCCATTTGAAGAATGAAGAAAAAGAGTCCAGTTTAAAAGTAGGCATTAAGGTTAAAAGTCCTTGAACACAGCATGCGTCGATTCTCCTTGAACGCATGCCTGGACTTGCCTGGTCGATGGAATTTGGAGAACTGGGTGGGTTTGGTCCCGCCCCACTTTTATAGGACCTGAGTTTTGGGCTGTCACTACCTGGAAAGTAGGTGTGCTTAAGGCGGGGTTACCTCCTAATCAGCAGGTTGCTGCCCCCCAGACTCAGAGCAAAAAATGTACTAATTATTAATAATCTGTGTGACTCCGCCCCAGATTGGCGCATCGCAAATCCGAGACTATATTCATAAGCGGTCTGCGACCCGGTATAAAATGAGGCTAGACATGCCTATTCTATCGCATTTGCTCTACGCAGGCCGGATAAAGCCGTTTCTCTACTGATTCCTAACAGCTAGAAAATTGTAATTCAGGTGAATGATAGAACTGATTTCTAGGTATCAGAAAATGTAATTTTTGTCTTGCTGGGCCAAACCTATTTTGAATTATTAATAAATTAAAGTTTCCTTTGTTTGAGTCTATGAGTTTGGAGGGAATCTCTTATCTTACTGGTTCGAGCTGGCTTTCTTTTGGGAGAGGGCTGAAGCAGGAAATGGTCCTCGGCAGGAGGTCAGCCAGGCGTGAAATTCCTTTCCATGTTATCAGGACACTGGATATGGGGTGAGGGGACTTTGGGCTTTCAGTGGAAGAGAGCATTTATTTATTTAAATTATGTGTTCTGGCAGTGCCAAAAGTGTGGTGTAGCACTCCATTGACAAGATCAAGGTCAGAGCTCTGTAAAGGTGAACAAATGTTAAAGGATATCTGAGGTAAAAATAAACTGATGAGAAATACAATTGTATCTATCCTCCTTGTCCTAAAAATGACTTTTTTAGATATCCCACAGTTTTATTTTATATTTAAATCTAGTTTTTACTGTTTCATTGTCTCTGCTCAATGACACCTTCATTGAAGTATACCAGAGCTCAAATCTATGAATGAATGACCCTTTTTATATCTTTCCTGCTCTCAGAAGCCATTTACTGACAGGAAAGTGTTTTATGGATGTAATTACTTATCAGAGAGGGTTATGCTATAGTCTGACCTAGTCCGACCCGGTCCCGACCCAGACAGAAACTGTCACTTGCATACCTGATGTTTAACTCTTTCAGGCAGAAAAAGAAAGAAGCGAGAGAAAAAAAAACACAGCTTAGTTATTTGTGTGCTTGGCACTGTACATACACATGTCTATCTCATCACGTCACATGTCACCTCGGTTGTCCTTTAACCACTTATCCCACCAATACAGTATATCTACATCCTCTGTGACATCATCAAAGCCACAAGGACGTAGATATACGATTTCCCCTGCAGCCCAGCTGTGCCCCCTGCACTTTCAGCCGGTGCATTAATTGGTGAAAGTGAACATGTTCACTTTTAGCCAATTATACGCCCCCGCGGATGAATGATCGCTGTTGCCAACTGCAGCGATCCTTCATCTCTCCCTTTCGGTGGCCATATTGCTTAACCACTTGAGGACCATGGGCTTTACCCCCCTTAAGGACCAGGCACTTTTTTTCCATTCAGACCACTGCAGCTTTCACGGTTTATTGCTCACTCATACAACCTACCACCTAAATGAATTTTGGCTCCTTTTCTTGTCACTAATAAAGCTTACTTTTGGTGCTATTTGATTGCTGCTGCGATTTTTACTTTTTATTATATTCATCAAAAAAGACATGAATTTTGTCAAAAAAATGATTTTTTTAACTTTCTGTGCTGACATTTTTCAAATAAAGTAAAATTTCTGTATACATGCAGCGCAAAAAATGTGGACAAACATGTTTTTGATTTTAAAAAAAACCATTCAGCCTATATTTATTGGTTTGGGTAAAAGTTATAGCGTTTACAAACTATGGTGCAAAAAGTGAATTTTCCCATTTTCCAGCATCTCTGACTTTTCTGAGCACCTGACATGTTTCATGAGGGGCTAGAATTCCAGGATAGTATAAATACCCCCCAAATGACCCCATTTTGGAAAGAAGACATCCCAAAGTATTCACTGAGAGGCAGGGCCGGGCCGAGGCATAGGCTGGAGAGGCTCCAGCCTCAGGGCGCAGTGTAGGAGGGGGCGCAGAATTCATTCAGCTGTCATTCCTAATTGTGTTTGAAGCAGAAAGAAATAAGAAAAGGGGATACATGGCAGTGACTGCAAGCCAGATAACTAGATATTAAGGTGTTGGGGAGGTTGTGGGCCCATGGGGGCCTCTTAGTCTAATAGCAATCAGTGTGTGACGGCTGGGGTGGCAGGGATGGAGGGGCGCACTTTGGTGTCTCAGCCTTGGGTGCTGGAGGACCTTGTCCCGGCTCTGCTGAGAGGCATAGTGAGCTCATAGAAGATATTATTTTTTGTCACAAGTAAGCGGAAAATGACACTTTGTGACAAAAAAAAAGAAAAAAAAAAGTTTCCATTTCTTCTAACTTGCGACAAAAAAAAAAATGAAATCTGCCACGGAATCACTATGCTCCTCTCTGAATACCTTGAAGTGTCTACTTTCCAAAATGGGGTCATTTGTGGGGTGTGTTTACTGTCCTGACATTTTGGGGGTGCTAAATTGTAAACACCCCTGTAAAGCCTAAAGGTGCTCATTGGACTTTGGGCCCCTTAGCGCAGTTAGGCTGCAAAAAAGTGCCACACATGTGGTATTGCCGTACTCAGGAGAAGTAGTATAATGTGTTTTGGGGTGTATTTTTATACATACCCATGCTGGGTGGGAGAAATATCTCTGTAAATGACAATTGTTTGATTTTTTTTTTTACACACAATTGTCCATTTACAGAGATATTTCTCCCACTCAGCATGGGTATGTGTAAAAATACACCCCAAAACACATTATACTACTTCTCCTGAGTACAGCGATACCACATGTGTGGCACTTTTTTGCACCCTAACTGCGCTAAGGGGCCCAAAGTCCAATGAGTACCTTTAGGATTTCACAGGTCATTTTTGTTTCAAGACTACTCCTCACGGTTTAGGGCCCCTAAAATGCCAGGGCAGTATAGGAACCCCACTAATGACCCCATTTTAGAAAGAAGACACCCCAAGGTATTCCGTTAGGAGTATGGCGAGTTCATAGAAGATTTTATTCTTTGTCGCAAGTTAGCGGAAATTGATTTTAATTGTTTTTTTTTCACAAAGTGTCATTTTCCGCTAACTTGTGACAAAAAATAAAATCTTCTATGAACTCACCATACTCCTAACGGAATACCTTGGGGTGTCTTCTTTCTAAAATGGATAAGGGGGGTCTGAGGGCAATCTAAGCGTGTAGGCGGGTGATTGGGTGCCCGCAAGGGGCAGATTAGGGTCTGATCTGATGGGTAACAGTGACAGGTGGTGATAGGGGGTGATTGATGGGTAATTAGTGGGTGTTTAGGGTAGAGAACAGATGTAAACACTGCACTTGGGAGGTGATCTGACGTCGGATCTGCGGGCGATCTATTGGTGTGGGTGGGTGATCAGATTGCCCGCAAGGGGCAGGTTAGGGGCTGATTGATGGGTGGCAGTGACAGGGGGTGATTGATGGGTGATTGACAGGTGATCAGCGGGATAGATGCATACAGTACACAGGGGGGGGGGGGGCTGGGGGGGGGGGTCTGGGGAGAATCTGAGGGGTGGGGGGGTGATCAGGAGGGAGCAGGGGGCAGTTTAGGGAATAAAAAAAAAATAGCGTTGACAGATAGTGACAGGGAGTGATTGATGGGTGATTAGGGGGGTGATTGGGTGCTGACAGTGGTCTGGGGGTTGGGCAGGGGGGGGTCTGAGGGGTGCTGTGGGCGATCAGGGGGCAGGGGGGGGGGAAATCAGTGTGCTTGGGTGCAGACTAGGGTGGCTGCAGCCTGCCCTGGTGGTCCCTCGGACACTGGGACCACCAGGGCAGGAGGCAGCCTGTATAATACACTTTGTATACATTACAAAGTGTATCATACACTTTGTATGCGGCGATCGGGGTGCTAGTAACCCGCCGGCGCTTCCGAACGGCCGGCGGGTTACAGCGCGAGGGGGGCGGAGCCAGTCGCCGGCGGCCGATCATGCCCCTACAAGGACCGACGCCTCTGTGCATGCGGCGGTCCTTGCGGGATCCACTTTCCGGCCGCCCCTGTGCAGTGGGCGGTCGGTAAGTGGTTAAAAAAGTACCTGCAAGCAGCCTCTCTCACCTCACCTCATTCCAGCGATCAGTCTGCAGCCCGAGCCTCCATTCCCGTAATGCTGAATATCCGGGTTCCGGATTGATGACGTCATCAAGCCGGGACCCAGATGTTCGGCATCACAGGGCTGCATGCAGAGCGGGGATTGGTGGCTCTGGCTGCAGGCTGATCGCTGGAATGAGATAAGGTGAGTGAGGCTGTTTGCTGATCATGTTTTATAACGATGTGGCCACGGAGGGGGCTGCTGGGGGGCACATCTGGCTATCCATCCTGGGGGTGCGTGGATCCCTAGTGGGGGGTGGGTGAAATGCGAAGCTGGGGGGGTAAAATAAATGGGGCCACAGCCATACATTTTCATTGGAAAATGTTATATTGGGGGCACATCTGGCTATAAGGGGGGGGGGGAGGGCTAATCCTGTGTGCACACGCTAATCCTAGGGGCAGATCTGGCTATAATGGGGAACCACTATCCCATTTGGCTATAATGAGGGATAGTAATTCTAGGGGCGCATCTGTCTATCTATACTAGGGGGGTGCCAAATGCAAAGACACATCTAGCTGTACTGGGGGTGACCGATATTGGGGACACATCTGGCTATACGGGGGGGGGGGGGCTGATGCTGGGGACACATCTGGCTATCTGTACTGAGGGACATAATACTGGTGGCATGGTTTTGTCTACTGTGGAACTTTTTTTTTAAACTGAATAGGTGAAAACTGAGAAATAATGCATTTTGTTTTATTTTTTCCCATTAAAATGCATAGAAAACAATTTTAATATTGCGAGAAAACACCCCCAAATGAAAGTCCAGTTTGTCTTGTAAAAAACGATATAGGTATGTATTATTTAGGTGTCATGAGTAGGGATAAAGTTATTGCTGATTAAATAGGGACATAGCTAAAACGTCAAAACTGCTCTGGTCCATTAGGGGAAATCAAGGTCTGGATGCGAAGTGGCTAAGGCTGTTGTTTGCGAAAAGGATGATTGTTAACAACCAGAAATCTGGTGGAAGATTAGATTTGTGTGTGAAGAGGCAAACAGACAAGACAGAACTGACAGGGTAGTAACGCTAAAAGAGGCCATACATCAGGCAACTTGGTCGATGATCCGATTTGATTAGTATAATCGAATTGGATGAAAATCGGTGCCACCAAGTGCAACCCCGATTGACATTGCAACCAATTTTGGACCGAAATTGGTCGCATTAATCGACTGGACATGCTGCAAGATGTAGGACCAACTTGCTTGATCTGGTGCGCAGTGGTAAGGGGACGAGCAATGAACACGATGAAACCCTTCTAATGTTCAATGTGCCCCCCCCCAGTGCCCAGTGCACTATACATTACCTGTCCTTGTCAGCTGCCTGTCCGCGGCTGGTTCTGGAGGCCATCCTCTGTCCATATATACGCCCCACATGGTTGCTGGAGCAACGTGGGCACGTGTGTGACATCACATGCGCGCCCACGGGTACACTGGAAACCACGTGAGGAGTGCGTATGGATGAAGGACGGCACCCGGAGCCTCCGGCAGACAAACGGCTAACACAAGGGGGGGCACAGTGAACATTAGGGGGACAGCATTGGGCCGGTGAAGCGGCGGATAAGGCATCACAAGGCCAATTCTGGATTGATTTCACGTAGAATTGATCAGGAATCAGCCTGCAGTGTATGGGCAGCCGACATATCTCTCTCTAATCAGATTCAATTAGAGAGAGATTTGTCTGTTGGTCGAATCTGCCCATCATCATGGCTACCTTAACCACTTTACCACCGCGCGTACGGATTTCTCCGCCCCTTTTTCCATCCTTTCACCCCCAGGGACGGAGAAATCCGTACTTTGCGCATTCCCGCCGCTGTCCGCGCTCCCGCTCGTAAACACGCCGCCCGCCGCTAGTAAACACGCCGCCGCCCGCTCGCCCAGAGATCAACGAACGGGAAAATCCATTCCCGTTCGTTGATCTAAGCCCCGCAATGACCTGCTGCCGCTCGGCTGAGCAGCGCGATCATTGTGAAAAAATAACAAAGTCCCAGCCTCTTTCTACTTCCTGCAAGCGTCCGGAAGGACGCTTGCAGGTCGCATGAAACAAATTGGTAATGTTGCCATCTTGTGGCCAAATAGTAAAACTACACCCTAACCATTTTTTACACACAAATAAACTTGTTTTACACAAAAAATTAACTCCTTACCTCCCACACTCCCCAATTTTTATTTTTTTGTAATTAAAAAAAAAATAAAAAATTTACAATAAAAAAAAAAACATAAATAGTTACCTTAGGGACTGAACTTTTTAAATATTTATGTCAAGAGGGTATAACACTGTTACTTTATAAACTATGGGCTTGTAATTAGGGATGGACGCAAAACTGAAAAAAATGCACCTTTATTTCCAACTAAAATATTGGCGGCAAACATTGTGATAGGGACATAATTTAAACGGTTTTATAACCGGGATAAATAGGCATATACATTTAATGGGTTTTAATTACAGTAGCATGCATTATTTAAAAACTATAAAGGCCGAAAACTGAAAAATAATACATTTTTTCCCACATTTTTTCCTATTTTCCCATTAAAACACATTTAGAATAAAATTATTCTTGGCATAATGTCCCACCTAAAGAAAGCCTAATTGGTGGCAAAAAAAACAAGATATAGTTTATTTCATTGCGATAAGTAATGATAAAATTATAGACGAATGAATGGAAGGAGCGCTGAAAGGTGAAAATTGCTCTGGTGGTCAGGGGGTAAAACCCCTCAGTTGGGAAGTGGTTAAAGAGAATCTGTATTGTTAAAATCACACAAAAGTAAACATACCAGTGCGTTAGGGGACATCTCCTATTCCCCTTTGTCACAATTTCGCCGCTCCTCGCCGCATTAAAAGTGGTTAAAAACAGTTTTAAAAAGTTTGTTTATAAACAAACAAAATGGCCACCAAAACAGGAAGTAGGTTGATGTACAGTATGTTCACACATAGAAAATACATCCATACACAAGCAGGCTGTATACACCCTTCCTTTTGAATCTCAAGAGATCATTGTGTGTTTCTTTCCCCCTTCTGCTCTCATGCGCTGAAGTTTCAGGCTGCTCTTTTCTTCCTGCAAACAGCTTTGCCTTTGTCTGTAATTCCTCAGTATGTGAAAGCCCAGCCAGCTCAGAGGATGATTTATCCAGCTTGTAAAAGATAAGAGAGAAGAGAGAAGCTGCACTAATCTAAATAATACACAGGCAGTGTGCATAGAGGGGCTTGGAAGAGGAGTTCATAGCAGAACCACAACACTGAAGAACTTAGCAGCCTTCCAGACACAGGCCGACAAGTCTGACAGGGGAAAGATACATTGATTTATTACAGAGACTGTGATAGTAGAAAGAGCTGCAGTAAGCCAGAACACATTAGAATAGCTTTAGGAACTTGTAGGATGATAAAAAACAGGATGCAATTTTTGTTACGGAGTCTCTTTAATGAGAAACTGTGACCAAGAATTGAACTTCATCCCAATCAGTAGCTGATATCACCTTTTACATGAGAAATCTATTCCTTTTCACAAACGGATCATCAGGGGGCTCTGTATGGCTGATATTGTGTTAAAACCCCTCCCACAAGAAACTCTGAGGACCATGGTCCTGGCAGTTTCCTGTCTGTGAACTTTGTTGCATTGTGGGAAATAGCTGTTTACATCTGTTTCCAACTGCCAAAAAAGCAAGTAGCAAAAAAGCCAGCAGTAAAAATGTCACCATGTGATAAATGTCAGAATTTAACTCAGGGATTTAAAAGGTTTTACAATGGGCAAACACTGACTAAATCATTTATACATAATTATTGTAAAAATGAAGCACTTTTTTATTACATTATTTTCACTGGAGTTCCTCTTTAAGTACACATGCTAGATGACACAGCATCAAGTGACCGAACCCAAATGCATAGTTCCCCAACTCATCCTGCGTGCCGGAAGCTGCTCTGTGGTGCCTTGTGCCATTGGCACAAATTATTTAATTAAAGGGGCACTATGGCGAAAAATTGTAGAATTTAAAATATGTGCAAACATATACAAATAAGAAGTACGTTTTTTCCAGAGTAAAATGAGCCATAAATTACTTTTCTCCTATGTTGCTGTCACTTATATGTGGTAATAGAAATCTGACCGAAGCGACAGGTTTTGGACTAGTCCATCTCTTTATAGGGGATTCTCAGGGATATATTTATTTTTAAAAGCACTTAGTGAATGGCAGTTGCTCTGTCCAAATGCCAAAAAATTGTGCAGTGAGCAGGGAAGCTGGCCAGCAACATTGTTTAAATCCTTTTTAGGGAATATCTTTAACAAGAATAAAAGTCTTGCTGAGAATCCCCTATAAAAAAAATGGACTAGTCCAAAACCTGTCACTTCTGTCAGATTTCTACTGCCTACTGTAAGTGACAGCAACATAGGAGAAAAGTCATTTATGGCTCATTTTGCTCTCAAAAAAATTACTTCTTATTTCTTTATGTTTGCACATATTTTACATTTTACAATTTTTCGCTATTGTGCCCCTTTAAGAAAAAAAGGAATCAGAAGCGCTATGATTCCAGTTTCTGATGTCCGTTTTATAAGCTTGCTGTTTTCTTAATTGAATATTGAGAAATTTGTTTCACAGAATGGAAAATATTGCTACAATCAGAATACGCCAGTAAGTACAGAATTTTAAGCAGACAGACAGGGAAATGTGCCAATATGACTTCTATCATTTGGAAACAATTTTGCAATAATAGTTTTGATAATAGCATACCTTTAGCAGATATGGTATTGTGACTTCTGTCATTTTGATTAGGGATTGTCAATGAGACGCAAATAATTCTGAGTTGGTGTATGGCAATAATCATTGTGTATGCAAATGTTTGCAGTTTGAAAAAATTGACCAATCAAATGCCACCTCAGTAGGATTTGATTTGTCCGCTTTAAAACAGCATGCATTTGCATAATTCTGCATAGGAATTATTTGCATCTACATTGAGCATCCCTTGTTTTGTTGCTAGCATACCTATTAATTACGTTAATTTTTCTGACTTACTTTTCTTAGCTTCAGTAAACATCAACGCTATTAGGATAAAATCTCTGCTTGATATTCCAAGCAAACTGGAAGAATACTTCTTAAGAGGATATGTGGCTGCAGCAGTTCATCCAATTATTATATCTAGTGGTCATAGAAGACATTTACCTATTAGTTACTTGTATCGAGTAGTACTATATCGACTTAAATTAAGGTAAGCTATATGTTCATTATCTACCAGATTTCGTTGCCTTTTTCTTGTAAAGGATATTTATTGCAATTCATTTGACAACAGTTTACATCATATGTGAAAGTACCTAGACCAGGTCAGACAACTGGGGTAATTGGTTTCCATAATAATAGCATCTTCCATGGAGTGATAATATCAGAACATATTGGATACTGGTTCTACAGGGTGGGCCATTTATATGGATACACCTTAATAAAATAGGAATGGTTGGTGATAAAGTAGTCAGAAACTTGTAAATAACGAATGAAAGAATAAAGTTACGTTAAAACCAAGCACACCATTATTTTTCTTGGGAAATTCCCAATAAGTTTGATGTGTCACATGACCCCTTTGAATCCAACAAAAGTTGGATTCAAAATGGCCGACTTCAAAATGGCCACCATGGTCACCACCCATCTTGAAAAGTTTCCCCCCCTCACATATACTAATGTGCCAAACCAGGAAGTTAATATCACCAACCATTCCCATTTTATTAAGGTGTACCCATATAAATGGCCCACCCTGTATTTATGACTCTAAAATGTGAGTGAAACTAACAGATATAAGTACAATTTCTTAATCAACATAAAAGGAGAAGACATCTTGGCCCTTATTTAATTGGCTGTTTCTCCTGAGTTTTCCTCTTCTCTTTAAAATAACATCTCAGTACTTTGCAATTGAAAAAGTACTAAAATTATTTGAAAAAGTACTGATAAAATTATGTTCTTGCTTGCTGGTGGCTTTAAGGGCATTTCATTGATATGGTATGAAAATATTACATACATTGCTGCTTATTTATCCTCCAGAGAAATAACGACAGACTGAAAAACAAAGCAGATCGAGAGCCCCAATACTGCAGTATGTCAAACCAATTGGTCATAAGAGTAAATATATGAGAATATACTCACAAAGGTGGGTTACCTCTGGTAACCACTCAGTAGGCAGGTGGGGAGTAGAGATGTGAGCGAACAGTTCGCCCGCGAATCTCTATGTGACCGTGCTACTTCCGGGTCACTATGACCCGTAGTAGTACGGCTGCACTGGGCCAGCGGTGCGCGTCTTTGATCACGCGCCCGTTGCCGGACATCACTCATGATGTCACGCATATGCGCAGAAAGTGCCCAGCAACAGGCACGCGATCAAGGACACGCACCGCTGGCCCAGTGCAGTTGTACTACTCCGGGTTATAGCGACCCCAAAGTAGTAAAGGGTGAGGGATTCTCCGACATCTCTAGTGGGGAGATTAGATCCGACTTCACTCGGGTTAAAAATGTCATTCTCCATAGATGTAGAAAAAAGGGGGTAACACCCCTCCACCAAGGGCAGACACTCAGAATAGATAGTTGTTCAAAATTGTTGTAACTATTTTATCCTTATCTGGCACCTCCGTTTTGAACAATTGTTTATGATGACAGACTGATGTTTTAACAGGAGTAAAGAAAACTTTCCATTTGCTTCAAATTTTGAACAGGTCACAAGATTTCTGAGGGCCCATTCACACTTGAGCGATTAGCGGGCGATTCCCACTAATCGCTAAAGCGCTAGTGCTATTTTATCCTATGGCAGTGTTCTCACTGCCGCGATTGGCGCTAATCGCAGGCATTTTGCGATTAGCGGCAATTGCAAAATGAATCGCGGAAGTGTCCAGTGATTTTATCGTACTAATCTAATTAATTTATCGCACTAATTAAGTAAAATCACTTGCACAAAATGCTAGCGCTAAGCGCTAGTGTTTTGCGCTATTAGATGTGAATGGGGCCTGAATGTCATTGCTGATAAAATCTGCTAGAGCAGATAATTTGCTATTGGTTTAGTGTTCTTCTGGATTATATGTAACTAGCTGACCCGCGGCGTAGCATACACCGAGCTGGAGGGGATAGCAGACAGGAAGGGGGTATTGAGCACAGCGGCGGGGAGGGGTCCACCTGGGTCCCTCATCTGCACTCCCACTCTAGCTTAAGTTCAGCAGCAGCCGCCGCAATAAGTAAGAGGCAGTGGGCGGGGATGACTCACCTCTTCCACGTTCCAGCGTGCGTTCCACTGTCGTCACTCCCTGCAATGCCGCCCACTGTATTGTAAGTGGATGGCATTGCAGGAAATGATGACAGCGGAACGCACGCTGTAACGCGGAAGAGGTGAGTCATCCCCGCCCACTGCCTCTTACTAATTGCGACGGCTGCTGCTGTGCCCAATACCCCCTTCCTGCCCGCTACCCCCTCCAGCTCGGTGGCAAGTGTAGGATCGCCCCTGGGGGCAGGGAGCTATTTCTTCTTCTTGCTTGGACTAGCCCCTTCTTCTTGCTTGGACCGGCCCTGGGGGCAGGGCGCTACTTCTTCTTGCTTGAAGGTTGAGGCACTTACTCTATTATATATATAGATCTTTGCTTTCAAGTAGATCTGAAGTCTTAACACACAATCTTTATACAGTATATTCATTCAACACTGCACATTATTACATGCAGTGGCAAAATGATTTTAACCTTGGACTCGGGTTCTTCCATCAAATGTTTCTTCTGTCCGCTTAAACCTTTTTTCCTGTATTGATTAGGGTGAACCTAATCAAATTACAAGACCACTCTTAACCACTTGAGGATTGCAGTGTTAAACCCCCCTAAAGACCAGGCCATGTTTCTGTAAATGGGCGACTGCAGCTTTAAGGCCTCGCTGCAGGGCCGCACAACTCAGCACACAAGTGATTCCCCCCCCCCTTTTCTCCCCACCAACAGAGCTTTCTGTTGGTGGGGTCTGATCGCTCCCCCAGTGTTTATTTTTAATAAATATTTATGTTCTTTATTTTTGAATAAATGTGTGTATTTTTTTCTACTCCCACCTCCCTTCCTCCCCCCACCAGCCAATCAGTGCGATCGGCTGTCATAGGATTCAGCCACTGACAGCGGATCGCTGTGGTGCCTCACAGGGGGATAGCCGTGTCACACAGCTGTCCCCAGTACAGCGCTACCTTAGATCGCATTGCTGTACAACAAAAAAGGACAACGGTTTCGCCATCTAACAGTCTCCCAGTGGCGATCGCCGCTGGGAGACTGAAGGCAGAGCAGAGCTCCGTCATCAAAGTGGGGATGCACGCACTCCCCCAAACCACGCCCCAAGGACCTTCTGCCAATCGACAAGTAGTGAAAGAGGAACTTTAACAAAGGTTTGAACTTCATTCCAATCATTTGGTTGGTGATACCCCCTTTCCTATGAGAAAACTTTACCTTTTCTCGAATAGATCATCAAAGGGGTCTGTATGGCTGATATTGGGGTGATGTCCTGACCATGGTCCTGACAGTTTACTGTCTGTGAACCTCGTTGCAGTGTGGGAAATACCAGCCCTTTCCAACTGCCAAGCAAGCAATATCTGCCTCTGCGCATAGTTACATAGTTATTTGGGTTGAAAAAAGACATACATCCATCAAGTTCAACCAGAGAACAAAGTACAACACCAGCCTGCTCCCTCACATATCCCTGTTTAGCCAGAGGAAGGTGAAAAACCCTTACAAGGCATGGTCCAATTAGCCCCAAAAGGGAAAAAATTCCTTCCCGACTCCAGATGGCAATTAGATAAAATCCCCGGATCAACATCACTGGGCATTACCTAGTAATTGTAGCCATGGATGCCTTTCAACGCAAGGAAAGCATCTAAGCCTCCTTTAAATGCAGGTATAGAATTTGCCATAACAATAAGATAACAGAGGCGCCAAAAGGATAAAAGGGACTAAATGAGCTTAAAAACCAATTTGGTAATAGAGGAGGCAGTGGTGGACTTACCCCCTCCAAGCAGAACACACAGAGGCGCTCAGCTTTGATGTTACTAGCAGATGCTTTTTTACTCCTATCTGTATTGCCTGACGAAGCGGGTTTAATCTACAAAACGCATTGCACTTTATTTTGGAGTAACCAATAAAAGTTTTTTGACTGAAAATCTACAGTCGTGTGTTCTGCTTGGAGGGGGTAAGTCCACCACTTCCTCCTCTATTACCAAAATGATTTTTAAGCTTATTTAGTCCCTTTCATCCTTTTGGCGCCTCTGTTATCTTATTGCTACATTGAGTCCACCCTAGGTGGAGGGTTGTACCCACTTCCTTCTTCTACTACAGAGAGTGAATTCTTAACCCTGATTGGGGTCAGGACAATCTCCCCACCTGCCTTGACAGTGGTTGCCTAATGATAACCCTGGTTTGTGAGTATTACATTTTGAATGACTCTATAAATCTTCCATTACCAGTACATACTACACTATATTGGGCTCTTGGTGTTCTCTTCTTCTCAGAATTTGCCATAACTACTTCCTGTGGCAATACATTCTACATCTTAATCACTCTTACTGTAAAGAACCCTTTCCTAAATAAATGGCTAAAACGTTTTTCCTCCATGCGCAGATCATGTCCTCTAGTCCTTTGAGAAGGCCTAGGGATAAAAACCTCATCCACCAAGCTTTTATATTACCCTCTGATGTATTTATACATGTTAATTAAATCCCCTCTAAGGTGTCTTTTTCTCTAGACTAAATAAACCCAGTTTATCTAACCTTTCTTGGTAAGTGAGACCTTCCATCCCATGTATCAATTATGTTGCTCGTCTCTGCACCTGCTCTAAAACTGCAATATCTTTCCTGTAATGTGGTGCCCAAAACTGAATTCCATATTCCAGATGTGGCCTTACTAGAGAGTTAAACAGGGGCAATATTATGCTAACATCTCGAGTTTTTATTTACCTTTAAATGCATCCCAAAATTTTATTAGCTTTAGCTGCAGCGGCTTGGCATTGAATACGATTATTTCACTTGTTGTCGATGAGTACTCCTAAGTCCTTCTCCAAGTTTGATGTCCCCAACTGTATCCCATTTATTTTGTATGGTGCTAGACCATTGGTACGACCAAAATGCATGACTTTACATTTTTAAACATTGAATTTCATCTGCCATTTATGTGCCCATATAGCCATCTTATCCAGATCCTGTTGCAATATGTCACTATCTTCCTGAGAGTTGATGATTCTGCACAAATAGCAACATTGCTTTTTACTGCATCTACTAGGTCATTAATAAATAAATTGAAGAGCACTGGACCCAGTACAAAGCCCTGTGGGACCCCACTGCTAACAGTCACCCATTTTGAGTATGATCCATTGACCACAACACTTTGTTTTCTGTCCATTAGCCAGTTTCCTATCCATGCACACAAACTCTTCCCCAGTCCTTGCATCCTCCACTTTTGCACCAGACTTTTGTGGGGAACAGTGTCGAAGGCCTTTGCAAAGTCCAAGTATATCACATCTACAGCATTCCCAATATCCACATTAGCATTCACTACCTCATAAAAGCTGAGCATGTTAGTCAAACAGGACCTGTCTTTAGTAAACCCATGCTAATGCTGAGAAATACGATTATTTTCTACTATGACGTCATGTATAGTATCTCTTAGTAACCCTTCAAATAATTTGCATACAACTGATGTTAAGCTTACAGGTCTATAATTTACTGGATCTGATTTTTTTGCTCTTCTTAAATAATGGGAAAACGTGGGCTGTACGCCAATCCACTGGGACCCTGCCAGTTGAAAGAGAGTCACAAAAGATAAGATAAAGGGGTTTATCTATAACTGAACTTAATTCCCTTAGGACCCGAGGATGAATGCCATCCGGGCCAGGTGCCTTGTCTATTTTTAATTTATTTAGTCTTGCCTTCACTTCTTCCTGCGTTAAGTATTTAATATTACAATTGGAAGATTGAGACTCTTCTGCATCTGTAATTTGCAAAAGTGATGTTTCCCTTTTGAAGACAGAAGCAAAGAAAGCATTTAATAACTCTGCCTTACCTTGGTCATCTACTGTTGAGTTCCCACCCTCATCCTTTAGGAGTACTGGTAAAACTTATTCAGTTAGATTTGATATCCCTAGCAATTTGATTTTCAGCTTCAATCTTTGCCTGCCTAATTTCTTTTTTACAACTTTTATTGCACTCTTTATAATTGCTTAATGCAGCCTCGGTCCCCTCCTGTTTTAGGACCTTATAGGCATTCTTTTTCCCCTTCATTTTATCTCTAACCTTTCTATTCATCTATAGAGGCCTTTTTTTTAGTGCTAGACGTTTTGTTTCCATATGGGATATATCTACTACAATATTGATTGAGAATTAGTTTAAAAGCTTGCCATTTCCATTCAGTGTTCTCCCCTTGTAGTACATTATCCCAGTTCACCAAACTTAGTTCCTGCCTGAGTTGTTTGACGTCTGCTTTTCTAAAATTCATAGTTTTAGTGGTCCCGCTGCCTATCAGTCACCAGATCAAATGTTATTATGTTGTGATGACTATTTCCCAAATGTTCTTGAACCTGCACATTTGATACATTATCTGGTCTATTTGAAATGATCAAATCCAGTAACGCATTCCCCCTAGTTGGTTCTGTTACCATTTGAGTCAAGTAATTGTCCTGCAGTGATGGGTAGCCTCAATACCCCAGTCAATGTCTGGATAGTTGAAGTCACCCATAACTATGACCTCATTTTTACTTGCAGCTTTTTCAATCTGCTGTAGTAATTGCAGTTCTGCAGCTTCATGAATATGTGGTAGCCTGTAGCATACCCCAATAAGCAATTGGCAACCTTTATTTCCACCATGAATATTTACCCAAACAGACTCCACATCTTCGCAATCTTCATCCATCTCATCGTTCAGGACAGCTGTAAAAGAGTTCTTAACAAAGAAACCAACCCCTACACCTTTTTCCCCTGTTCTATCCTTCAACACATATTCCTCTAAATTTGCTATCCAGTCATGGCTTTCATCCATCCAGTGTCTCGGTTATTCCCACAATGTCATAGCCTTAGCCATAACTCTCAGCAATTAATATTCCGTACAGATCATCTGGCAGAACTAAAGATGTCACCACCAGTGATAAATTTCAGAATGTGAATCAGGGAGAGAAAAGATTTTACAATAGGCGAACACTGCTGAAATAATTTATAAGTGAATATCGTAAAAAATAAGCAATTTTATTCATTATGTTATTTTCACTGCAGTTCCTCTTTAAGGTTATAGTTTCCAAAACATTATTAGAATGAAATACTTAGAAATTACTGTGCCCAAAAAAACGAAATACTTGTAAACTCAATTAAAAACCACCATCATATTCTAACATATTTCTGAGTGCTCAAAAGGGAGGAGAGAGGGAATCTGGCCATCTAGTTAATATTCACCTCCCATTAGCAAAACACTATGTTAAGGAGTCTGATATAGGCCTCAATTCACTAAGATTATCTCCTGTCTTTAATAACTCTTCTAGAGTTGTTACCATGGTGATAAGGCATGTAGTATTCAGGAAACATTTTACCTCAGGCAAACCTAAAGTTAACTCTTCTGTCTTTAAGTTAACTCTTCAATCCTTAAAATAACTCCAGAGTTAAAGACAGGCTGTTCATTAACTGCATGTGAAAATAACTACAGAGGAGGTAAATTAACTACAGAGGAGGTAAATTAACTACAGAGGAGGTAACTTAACTACAAAGGGGGTAAATTAACTACAGAGGAGGTAACTTAAAGAGAACCCAAGGTGGGTTTGAAGAATGTTATCTGCATACAGAGAATGGATCTGCCTATACAGTCCAGCCTCTGTTGCTATCCCAAACCCCGCTAAGGTCCCCCTGCACTCTGCAATCCCTCATAAATCACAGCCACGCTGCTGACAAACAGCTTGTCAGAGCTGGCTGTGTTTATCTCTATAGTGTCAGTCTGCTGCTCTCCTCGCCTCCTGCAGAACTCCGGTCTCCGCCTGCATCCCTTCCCTCCCTGCTGATTGGAGGGAAGAGACGGGGGCAGGGACCGGAGCTATTCAGGAGGCGGGGGAGCAGCCGAGACTGACACTACAGATGTAAACACAGCCTCACAGCAAGGCTGTGATTTATGGGGGGTTGCAGAGTGCAGGGGGACCTTAGGGGGGTTTGGGATAGCAACAGAGGCTGGGCTGTATAGGCAGATCCAGCCTCTGTATGCAGATAACATTCTTTAAACACACCTCGGGTGAAGAGATAAGATAACTCTCTTACTTGCCTTATTATCTCCAGCATGATCTTGGTGAATTGAGGCCAGTGTCAATATCCCTGTATATAAATACTATCCTATATACTATTTATATATATAATATCCTATATAAATAGTATCCTAAGTATTATCTAATCCGTAATCTGTACAGAAAATAAAAAGGGGTGACAATATTATTTTTAACAGGAACTTACTAAATCCAGCAACGGTCATATTTTGCTAAAATCAATGTGTCAGAATCCTATCTATAGTGAAAATAGTGGCTTGCAAAAGTATTCAGCCCCCTTGAAGTTTTCCACATTTTGTCACATTACTGCCACAAACATGAATAAATTTTATTGGAATTCCACGTGAAAGACCATTACACAGTGGTGTACACGTGAGAAGTGGAACGAAAATCATACATGATTCCGAACATTTTTTACAAATAAATAACTGCAAAGTGGAGTGTGCGTAATTATTCAGCCCCCTGAGTCAATACTTTGTAGAACCACCTTTTGCTGCAATTACAGATGCCAGTCTTTTAGGGTATGTCGCGACCAGCTTTGCACATCTAGAGACTAAAATCCTTGCCCATTCTTCTTTGCAAAACAGCTCCAGCTCAGTCAGATTAGATGGACAGCGTTTGTGAACAGCAGTTTTCAGATCTTGCCATAGATTCTCGATTGGATTTAGATCTGGACTTTGACTGGGCCATTCTAACACATTAATATGTTTTGTTTTAAACCATTTCATTGTTGCCCAGGCTTTATGTTTAGGGTCGTTGTCCTGCTGGAAGGTGAACCTCCGCCCCAGTCTCAAGTCTTTTGCAGTCTCCAAGAGGTTTTCTTCCAAGACTGCCCTGTATTTGGCTCCATCCATCTTCCCTTCAACTCTGACCAGTTTCCCTGTCCCTGCTGAAGAGAAGCACACCCAGAGCATGATGCTGCCACCACCATATTTGACAGTGGGTATGGTGTGTATAGAGTGATGTGCAGTGTTAGTTTTCCACCACACATAGCGTTTTGCATTTTGGCCAAAAAGTTCCATTCTGGTCTCATCTGACCAGAGCACCTTCTTCCACATGTTTGCTGTGTCCCCCACATGGCTTGTGGCAAACTGCAAACGGGACTTCTTATGCTTTTCTGTTAACAATGGCTTTCCTCTTGCCACTCTGCCATAAAGGCCAACTCTGTACTGTGCACGACTAATAGTTGTCCTATGGACAGATTCCCCCACCTGAGCTGTAGATCTCTGCAGCTCGTCCGGAGTCACCATGGGCCTCTTGACTGCATTTCTGATCAGCGCTCTCCTTGTTCGGCCTGTGAGTTTAGGTGGACGGCCTTGTATTGGTTGGTTTACAGTTGTGCCATACTCCTTCCATTTCTGAATGATCGCTTGAACAGTGCTCCGTGGGATGTTCAAGGCTTTGGAAATCTTTTTGTAGCCTAAGCCTGCTTTACATTTCTTAATAACTTTATCCCTCACCTGTCTGGTGTGTTCTTTGGACTTCATGGTGTTGTTGCTCCCAATATTCTCTTAGACAACCTCTGAGGCCGTCACAGAGCAGCTGTATTTGTACTGACATTAGATTACACACAGGTGCACTCTATTTAGTTATTAGCACTCATCATTCAATGTCTATGGGCAACTGATTGCACTCAGACCAAAGGGGGCTGAATAATTATGCACACCCCACTTTGCAGTTATTTATTTGTAAAAAATGTTTGGAATCATCTATGACTTTTGTTCACATTTCATGTGTACACCACTTTGTATTGGTCTTTCACGTGGAATTCAAATAAAATGGATTCATGTTTTTGGCAGTAATGTGACAAAATGTGGAAAACTTCAAGGGGGCCGAATACTTTTGCAAGCCACTGTATATATATATATATATATATATATATATATATATATATATATATATATATATATATATATATATATATATATATATATATATAATATGTGTGTATTCAGCCATAACCAGGAAATAGTGGTTGGTATGTTAATTTACCATCTGAAATTAGTTTAGGAGGCGATAAATGTGACCATGGATCCATGTTTAGATAACTCTACAGTCCTGTCTTCTATTTCCTTCAGGACAATGACCAGAGCTAAAATATATTAAAAAAAAATGTATCCACTTCAATCAATAGCTAATTGGTGGATGCTAATCCATTCACAAAGGATTACTCTTTTCATCTTGCTACCCACAAAACCTATAGTTGTATTGTTGGTGTGTCCCAGAGCACAGACTTAATAGACCCCAGATCCTCACCACTGCATCCCACAAAGGATGATGGGCTGCTGCTCCTAGTGAGCATTGCACAACTTTGCAATATATACGCTAGTTTATAAGGGCAACAACTCCCAAGATCGACCATCTACCAGTGACATACAAGAGAGGAAAGCTAACTGTGGAACTAACTGCAGACCTCATAGAGTACTTGTTCCATTAGAAGGATACTTAAAATTTGATAGAAACCACAAAACAAATTGTTGCTGTCCAAAAATTGTAATAAACTTTATTGCACAAAATACATACATTGTTTTCTTTTTGTTTTCGATCTTCATGAGAATCACATGTATCACTCGTCAAAGGCTAACACATCGGTTATTAAGCCCATCAATTCTTCATGAAAGTCAAATGACTATAGGAGTGGCTTGGAGTGGTTTGTATATTAACCAGGAGGAACGTTATACAAACCACTCCTAGCCACTCCTTATTTTTGGACTGCAACAAAAAAATTGTGGTTTCTGTCAACTTTTGTGTATCCTTCTAATGCAACACGTGTTCATACTAGGCCTAGTGGATCACCCTATTAAGAATGACCCTATTTTTTGAGGAGGGGTGGGGTGTGTTTGAAAAAAAAAATTCTCCTGTATATTATATACAGTATATCATTGGAAGAGCTCATAGAGTAGACAGGCTTGGGATGAGCTGAAAACTGATCTTGTGGGAGAAGAGCAGGCATGCAGCAGGAATCATGAACTGTGAGTCAAAACAAACTATCTTTGTGACTAAAGTAACTAAAACAAGCAGCAGACAAGTCATAGTTAAGTACCAGGCCAAGGTGAGGTCAGACAGCAAGCATCAAAAGCCAGCCTCAGAGCATGAATAGTCAGAATAGTAACAGAACAAGTGGTAGAGGGGTACAGGATACAAAGCACAAGCACACAACATTGGCAAAAAAGCTGATGAGAACTGTTATCAATATCATGCTGCTCAGAGAAAGTTCTTTAATAGGCTGGTGTTGATCCAGGAATTTTATCTACCTGCCATCTGGAGTCAGATAGGCATCCTCCCTTTAGGCTAATTGGTCCAAGTCTTCTAAGATTTTTCACCTTCCTCTGGATGAACAGGGATATGTGAGGGTGCAGGCTATTAGTATACACTGTATTTTCTGGTTGAACTTGATGGATAGATGTCTTTTTTCAACCAAATTAACTATGTAACAGAAAAATTCCAAAAAAACTGGTGCCCCGGACTCCGGTATAAACTGAGCCTGATTTACTAAAGCATCTTCGGACACCTCTTGCCATCTCTACTGGGGATGCCATAAGTGGTCCACAAATCTGGACTGGCTTGATTAAAAAGTGTCTGCTATTAACCTCCTTGGCGGTAACCCCGTGTGTGACACGGGGTAAGCCGCCGGAGGGTGCCGCTCAGGCCCTGCTGGGCCGATTTACATAATTTTTTTTTGCTACACGCAGCTAGCACTTCACTAGCTGCGTCTGCATAACGATCGCCGCCGCTACCCGCCGATTCGCCGCTATCTGCCATGCCGCCCCCCCCCCCCCCGACCCCTTGCGCTGCCTGGCTAATCAGTGCCAGGCAGCGCTGAGGGGTGGATCGGAACACCCGCTGACGTCACGACGTCGATGACGTCATCGCGATCGTCGCCATGGCGACGGGGAAGCCCATACAGGGAATCCCGTTCGGAACGGGATTCCCTGCAGGGTAAAAGTGCCGGCGGCGATCGGAGGGGTGGGAGGGATAGCGAAGGGAGGGGGGAAGCATGTAGCTAGCGTTAGGCTAGTTACATGCTTTAAAAAAAAAAATTTAAAAAGTGCTGCGCTGCCCCCCTGGCGGATTTATTGTACCGCCAGGGGGGTTAAGTGATTAGGATTTGACACTCAGAACAAAGTAAGGGTTGGTGATTTGAGTTGTATAAATTAGCAGCCATGTGGTTGTAGTTGCTTGCAGCAACTATGGTATCCCTACTGGAGATGGCTAGAGGTGTCTGAAAATGCTTTTAGTACATTAGGCTCAGGGTTCAGATGTTTTGTTTTGCTTCTTCTTTCTTTTAGTTGTTAGCTGAAATGCCTTTGCAATCCAGCATAATGTTACAATAGATTTTCCATATTTTAATATTTTAAATGCATTACATTTTTTAATAGCAAAAAAATCAGTTGCACTTTAGAGTTTAAAACAGGGCACCCATCTGTTCCTTCGATCCGATCTCGATGCCTTAACCTGCTGAGCGGTCTGGACGAGCTCAGCTCGTCCAACACCGCCAGAGGCTGCCGCTCAGGCCCTGCTGGGCCGATTTTGATGAAATAAAAAGCAGCACACGCAGCCGGCACTTTGCCAGCCGCGTGTGCTGCCTGATCGCCGCCGCGAGCAGCGGCGAAAGAGGGTCCCCCCAGCCGCCTGAGCCCAGCGTAGCCGGAACAAAAAGTTCCGGCCAGCGCTAAGGGCTGGATCGGAGGCGGCTGACGTCAGGACGTCGGCTGACGTCGATGACGTCACTCCGCTCGTCGCTATGGCGACGATGTAAGCAAAACAAGGAAGGCCGCTCATTGCGGCCTTCCTTGTTTATTCTGGGCGCCGGAGGCGATCGGAAGATCGCCTCCGGAGCGCCCTCTAGTGGGCTTTCATGCAGCCAACTTTCAGTTGGCTGCATGAAATTGTTTTTTTTTATTTAAAAAAAACCCTCCCGCAGCCACCCTGGCGATTTAATCAGAACGCCAGGGTGGTTAATGTACTCCCAAATGTCTAAATGCCATGTATCTGCACTTTGTGTATCCTTGCATTGCATCTTTTAGTCTTCGTATCTTAAGATTGTTTTGGGCAGGAAGAGACTGGTTTACCGGCATCAGACTGGTTTTCCTGGGAGTGCATTTGGAAAGAATAAAGATAACACTAAAAAAAAACCTATGAGGAGATGGGCTAGTCCAAAATTTGACAGATCTGTCAGATTTTTACTAGCTGCTATATGTGACAGCTACATAGGAAAAAAAAGTTATAGTACAGTTTAATTTGGGACAAATGTAAAACTAATATACCTGTATTTTAAATTTTACTAAATTTTGCAATAGTTGTTAATTGTTCTTTAAAGTGTCATTAAAGAGACACTTAAGCCAGAAAAAAAATGAGTTTTACTCACCTGGGGCTTCTACCAGCCCCCTGCAGCAGTCCTGTGCCCTCGCAGCTACTCACTAATCCTCTGGTCCCCCACAGTTGGGAATGCGGAGAAAGCTACGCGTGGCCAGTCTTGACGGGCCTGTCGGCAAAAAACGAAACTAGCTGGCAGCGGGGGACCAGAGGATTAGTGAGTGGCTGCGAGGGCACAGGACTGCTGCAGGGGGCTGGTAGAAGCCCCAGGTGAGTAAAATTCATTTTTTTCTGACTTAAGGTTCACTTTAAGGAACAGAGGTTAATTGGAAATTGATGACCCAGTGGAGAGTGGGGATCATGCATAAAAATTGCAATTGGTTAATTGGTTACTTTTGTCAAACTGAGGATGCTAAAAGGTGAGGTTATTTTGAAGTAATAATGGAAAGTTTTTTGGCAAACAGCCAGTTCACTATTTTTTATTAATAGATCTCGAGGAAATGTCTTGGTTGATACAAATTATTAATGGCATTATGTTTAAAGCATTCTCATTTTGCAGCATTTATTTTAATGCTAGTGTTTAAGACACTTGCCCAGTAAAGAACATGTGTTTGGTTTCGAAACAACCCATTCTTTATCCTTTGTGTTTATTTTCATGAGTGGCAATGCTTTCTTCTTTATGAGACTCTGTGATCAGTGTCAGAAATGTGCAAAAATATGAAAATCTACAATATAAATGATGAGATTTTCCCTTGACAGTCAAAAGCCCAATACTGCACTCTCAGTACCCAAGCGAGCCAAACTTGTTATTGAGGAATGGATGTCACTGTATGAAGCCCTCACAAATGAAGGTGTGAAAATCTTGCTGGAAAAGGTAATGACCTCTTACAATGTTGTATCCAAAAACCTCTCTCTTCAGGCTTTAGGGAATTAGTCTCCCGTAGAGAATTAGGTTCTGTAAGTGAGTCTCCTTCAGCTCTCATATAAATTGTATGGATAATTGTTTAGCGAATAGGGTTTACAGTCTAAACCCATCTGAAGTCTAAACCCATCTGAAATACCACTTCTTTTAAACTAAGAAAAGTGAGTAAATGTTGTGAGCTACTGTGGATTACTGCTTATCACATCCACTTCTAAGCACAAAGCTTTTTTCCCCCCTTTTTTCCACTCATTAGGATTATTTTTTTAGGTTATGAAAAGCTCAGTTAAACAGTTAAAAAAATATCTGAAGGAACACTGTACAGTTCAGCCTTATGATCCCAAATCTGAGGGCATTGACAAGCCATCACTACAGTCATGAACAAAATTAAAGGATTTATTCTTCATATTCTGATAGGTACAGTATAATAATAATGTATTTATAACCAAAAAGCCAACTTTTGGCATATAGCATAAATTCCACTTCATATTACTGAGCCATTAATTTAACAATATGTACAGCTGTTTCAAATGTTTCAGCAACAGCATATGCAGATTAAGGAGACTGTGGATTGTCTGATCTGGTGTTTAGGGAATAAAAATGTCAGTAGGCAGAACCATGGGAATTATGCCTTCAGACTCCCCGTGCCACATTTTTTTGTTAATAATGGTAGTAATAATAATAATAATTATAATACTTATAGCACCATGATACATTTAGTATAAAAGGTAATTGCATATAATGTACAGCACACCTTGTTATATGTACAGAGAGAAGAAGTAGCCTGGACATACAAACATACTATTAAGCAAAAGGAAAAGGACCGCTACTTATATGAACTGACGGTGTAAAATTATTATTATCCTTGATTTAAAAAGCTGCAGCATATTATGTAGCACTGTACAATACATGGGGATGTAGTCGATAAACCATCATTCATACGTAACAAGTTCATACAATGACACAGGAGGAGAAGAGGTCCGTGCCCAAGTATGCAGTCTCGGAGGTGAGGAAATATAGTACATAATAAGTGGGTGAAATTAATTTGTGGCTTATTAGAAATGGTTAGGAGAGAGAGGAAGATGTGCTAATGAGTACTAAGAAGTGAATGTTGAGGGCTTGTTTAAATATGTTAACAGCATGGGTAATCCTAATAAAAAGAGAGCTGGAATACCAGATAGTGGAGAGAAGTCTTGGAGCTGTGTTTGGGACAGCAGTCATGAGTGAGGAAGTCATTAAAGAGTAACTGTCAGGCTGCAGAAGCTAATTTAAACCTCTATTCTCCTGTGTTAAACAGTTTAGAAGGAAGCCCAAAAGCCATTAGTGAAGATAAAAATCTCAGTTACCTTTGATGTGTGCTTATCAGCAAACTGTTAGACCTAAGCAGGACGCAAGCCGCGTACTATACTGCAAAGCATTCTGGGGCCCTCCCCTCGGCTGCTAATGAGACGTTACAGCAGCTTGTGTAATCAGTCCAGCGCATAGCACTGATAAATCTCGGGCAGAGTACACTGCAGGAGTCAGCTATTGTTCCTAGCCACATGGCTCATTAATATTCACTGCACACTGTGTTATTTAGTACCAGCTTTTCTGTGATCAGGAAGCAGGCAGGACATGACGACACATTTGACAGAAAAACATGGAGCCTGCCATGAGCTGTCAGGAGCATCTATCTCTGCATATACTATATACAAATTCTGTGAAATCCAAACGTGGACAGTGAAATGCATATGCAGACCCGTTTCTAGGGGCCTTGCAGCCGTGCGGCAGCCCTGAGCGCAGACAGCCAAAGGGCGCTGTGAACTCTCCCTCCCTCTCCCCAGGGGACTGCAAAGTAATTAGTTCAGGGAAGCACTGTATACAGCTACACTGACTGGCCAGGGGGGAAGGGGGGCAATCTCCCCCCAGGCCACCTTTCATTCAGTGATTTAGGGCAGGTCTGGTGTATTTGGGTTTGTTGTAAGGCAATGTGAAACTTGAGGCTAGCTGATAAAAGTGCAATCAGAGGACAGGCAAGCTGGCAAATATACACAGCATGAATGATGCAGAGCTTGCCTGAAGGGTCTGTGGGCAAACATCTGTCTGGTCTCTCCCCATTGTTATTATGACTGCATGTGTGGGTAAGGTGTTATACAAGTTGAAAAGTTTTTGACAGTCCCTAGACTCCAGGAGGGCTGCTTTCTGACTTGTGTGAGGGACTGTCAGGGACAGGAGTCCTATGATAGGCAAGTAGCCTCTGTGTGATGTGCAATACAGATAAGCTCTCTGCTCCATCTCAGGCTATTCTCAATTTCTCTCCACTCCTCTGGGCTAGTGCACGCCAAAATCGCAATAGCAATCGCTAGCAATTTGTGAGTGTGATTTTGTGAAGCGATTTTCAGAGCTATTTTTTAATGAATTGCTCCAAAAAATGCTACACACTGCATGTAGCATTTTTTGGAGCAATTCATTAAAAAAAAACGCTCTGAAAATTGTTTCACAAAATTACACTCACAAATTGCTAGCGATTGCTATTGCGATTTTGGCGTGCACTAGCCCAGAGAGAGGAGGAGTGGAGAGAAATTGAGAATAGCCTGAGATGGAGCAGAGAGCTTATCTGTATTGCACATCACACAGAGGCCACTTGCCTGTAATCTCACACAAGTCAGAAAGTAGCCCTCCTGGATTCTAGGGACTGTCAAAAACTTCAACTTGTATAACACCTTATCCACACATGCAGTCATAATAACAATGGGGAGAGACCAGACAGATGTTTGCACACGGACCCTCCAGGCAAGCTCTGCATCATGCTGTGTATATTTACCAGCTTGCCTGTCGTCTGATTGCACTTTTATCAGCTAGCCTCAAGTTTCACATGGCCTTACAACAAACCCCAATACACCAGACACCAAACCTACCCTAAATCACTGCATGAAAGGTGGCCTGGGGGGAGATTGCCCCCCTGGCAAGTCCGCCCCTGAACTATACCGGATACCTATACTGGAGGCACCTACCTGGCTAATCTATACTGGGGGCAATTATACTGGGGCACCTATGCCTGGCTACCTATATTGGGGGGACCTATAGCCCACTACCTATACTGAGTGCAACTAGACCTAGCTAACCTATACTGCAGGCACCTATACCTGACTCCTGCTTGGGGGGGGCGCAATTTTTACACTCTCGCACTGGGTGCATTTTAGCCTAGAAACTGCCCTGTGCATATGTAATGTAAGTACAGCCAATCTTTAGCTACTGATATATGTGTTTATTTTCTCTGAGACCTTATACCTAACAGCTCCTCTTTAATAGGTCCTTGGAGGACCGCAGAGGCTGGTTAGGGTGTATTTATGTATAGAGTTAGAAATATAAAATGGGGCAGCAGCAGGTTCAAAGGCAAAGCACAGGAGCTTTAATTTGTTCCCAAGATAAAATGGCTGCAAGTTCACAGATTTGCAGAAAGAATCAGCAGTAATAAGCAGGACAGACAAATCAAGCTGCAGCTGCAGAAGTAGCTTGTAAAGGAATACCAGATCAGATGACATAGGACTTGAGGTAAAAGCTATACATTTACTTAACATATTCATACAATGTTTCTGTAGGCTCACTCTAGACATGATGTTGCCAAGGGAGAAGGTATAAAAAATTAAGAACATACATCCAAGGACTGAGCCTTGCGAAACACAGACATGGTAGAGGAAGAGTTATCATTAAAGAGATTTGGAAGACATAGTTAGAAAAAGAAAACTTAATTTCTGCAAAGTAAAATGGTGACACTGTGTAAAATGTAAATAACAATTATGCACTAGTTAACATCATTTAAACCCTACATTTTATTAAAAATAGTACTAAGACAAGAAATCCAAAATGTTTGATCTGGTGGATCATTTTACAATTAGCTTTATAATGGTAACAGGTTAGGACATGGTATTGCACAACCCCATACTATGATAAGCACTTACCAGAACTCATAACATATAATAACTTAACAGCACATAACAAATCACATACAAATAACTTTGGCAAAAAGGCCACGGCCATTTGTTGGAGTAGCACAAGGATCTGAATTACCACATTCAGAAATTGAAAATACAGATGATCATCAAGTTTATTATAACCCAAACATACAGAAATGTTGTAATAAATTATACCATTGTATACAAACAAATGTCCGCCCGCAGGGTGACATTACCCAAAGCCAGGCCAGCTTAACTGGACTGGCCCCCCCAAACCGCGGCCCTTTCAATGCCAGAATGCAAATTGGCATTGAAGATATCCAATCCTATTGCTGACAGGTGAACCCCGTCCCTTCTGTACAGGCCAAACACGGCACCTTCCAGTTGAAAGTGGCGGATAGAGAAGCCGCCCACTCTTTGTAATACTTTTACCATGAATCTATTTATTCGCTTACGAATCTTTTCCACGAATGTGAAACCACTAGAAAACCATATAAGTCTTGGCACCATCTCTGAAAATATAATTTTTGCCCAAGACAGCTGGGCAGCTATCTGTACAATGTCATGCTGCATCCTTTTCATTAGTTGAATGGTATTGAATTTTCCTAAATCGTTGCCACCTAGATGGAGGACGAGGATATCCAGGGCCGGCCAGACCTGGAGTTGCTTACAGATTAAAGGGACAAGGCCATCCCATCCTAGTCCTCTATTACCTTTCCAATATACCTGAAAATCGTGGGGATTAAGAAATACATTTTCAGTGTATGGCCTATTATGGGCTCTCTTTTGCGCCCTGTAGACAAACAAGTGTCCCAGTACCTAAATAACAGTTTTCGAACCTGAAACAAAAAATTATAAAGATAAATTAGGTCTAATGTATAAATGAAACCTTTGAGACTCCCAGCAGCCAATCCGTTGGATTGCCGCTTCTGGGAGACCCAACTTAGCGTCCTCTGTAGCAGCTCCGTTTCGAAAAGAATGAGGGGTAAACCTGAGGTGCTGAAGCCCTAGATGTGTCAAACATTTTCTAAAAACTGCTCTAAATTGAAAAGCTGATAAAGGGGAACTGTCCCTATGCACTAAAAAGGAAAGGGAAAACGGCTTCACCTGAAGGAAATCTCAGACTGCGTTAACTGGACAGCCAGCAGACCCAGACAATGGGGCCAGCTGAACCCAGGAACCCTTACCTCCTTGATCCGTTTTGGATCTGGCAATATAACTATTCACAGATCCGTCTGACATCGACACATGCTCAGATTTAAGGAAGTATTCAGTTACTTTATTAACCGCCACCAATTCATAAATCCAAAGAGCTCCGAAGAACGCTAAGGAAAAAGCAGTTTTAAATAACATACACTCATAGGGGTCTAAACAGACAGCAGGTAAAATTCGGAATAACTCAAATAGCATTGGGAAAGACACCGGCCTCCTACTATCTGGAGTGCGGCTGTCCCTACACAAGCCTTTCAGGAATTACTTAGCAACCGGATATTTACTGTGGCCTGGAATGTCTGCCAGGCGCCTATAAAGGGAGATTCCGGCTAAAAGCTGCAACATTTTGGACCGAGAGGATCCGCCCTCAATCTCCTCCAAATAAAAGACAGGAAAACATCAGGAGAGTTAACAAAAGGGGAAACAGAATAGGCATCAGAAAATAAACACCACCTGATCCAGGATGCTTCATAGCCCGACCATGTTCGAGAAGACACCGACTTCTTAATCAACTCTCTAATCAAGCCCAGATCAGATTCCACAAGTGCTCCGGGCAGCCAATTCCTGTCATATCTGCTCCCGGGACTAGCGTTCTGAAAGAAGACAGCTGTTGCCGAGGCAACAAATCAGCTATAACATAATCCTTGCCAGGCAAATAGACAGCTTTTATCCAAATGTTGTATTTAAGACACAACAGAACTATGTGCCTAAGCAGCTTGACCACCAGCTCCGATTTTGCAGATAAACAGTTTATAGCATATAGCACACCCTTATTATCAGTTTGAAGCTGAATCCTTTTGTTGTCAAATTCCTTCCCCCAAATAGTTAACGACACTACCACCGGAAACAGCTCAAGCAGTAGTATGTTTCTCGTAACTCCTGCACTAATCCAAGAAGGGGTTAATGCTCGGCTGACCAATGTCCCTTACAAAAGGCCCCATAGCCTATGGAGCCTGCTGCATCGGTACAAAACTCCATTTCAGAGTCCAAAACAAAATCTTGTTGCCACATCGACCTACCGTTATAACTTGAAAGAAAATCTGACCAAACTGATAAATCATCTTTCACTTCTCTTACTAGGCGAACATGTGCCTTGGGGGATTTTTTTACCTGCAATAAGCCCTACTGTTCTTCTAGAGAATACTCGCCCTATGGGCATAACCCTGGATGCGAAAGCTAAATGGCCCAGCAGGGATTGTATTTCCCTCACCGAGGCCTTTTTTTTAGCCATTAGAACATGCAATAATGATTTCAGCGAATTAACCTTTGGCAATCTAAACTCCATTCTAGATGCGTCAATCGTAATGTCCAAAAACTCTAATGATGTTGTTGGGTACACTGTCTTTTCTTCTGCTATTGGCACACCAAAGTCTGTCATAGTATCAGCAAAAACCTCTAGTAATGTTTCACATATCCCAGTGCTTGCTGGGCCCATCAGTAAGAAGTCGTCTAAGTCATAGGTTCTCAACATGTGGTACGTGTACCCCAGGGGGTACTTCTGATGGTTCCAGGGGGTACTCAGGCTTGATATACTTAACCAATAATAACAAATTTAGAGTTTTAGATAATGCTAAATCTTATTTAAATAACATCTAATTAGTATTTTAGCTAATTAAAAGCAATAGTAAATGCTTTAAAATTGTTTCGAACCTATTATCATGTACTAGGATTACATATATATTTGTCAAGGGGTACTTGTGGTAGTATTTACTATGCTAGGGGGTACTTGGTGAGTACAGGGTTTTAAAAGGGGTACATACCAATAAAATGTTGAGAAACACTGGTCTAAGTAATGGACGACCTTTCTTGACACCACCCAGTCCAAAAAGGTAGAGAAGGCTTCAAAATAAAAACACAAAAGAGAACAGCCCATAGGGAGGCACCTATCGAAATAAAACTTATCATCAAAACAAAAACCTAAGGAATTAAAGGCTTCCGGGCATATAGGTAATAATCTGAAAGCAGATTTTATATCTGTCTTAGCCATTAAAGCATTCCGACCAAAACTGCGACTAACGGTCAGGGTGTAATCAAACGAGACGTATGAAACCGAAATGAAATCCTTATCGATAGCGTCGTTAAGGGAATTCTCTTTTGGAAATGAGAGGTGATGGATCATACAGAATTCATTAGGGGTCTTTTTTGGAACCACTCCCAGTTGGGAGATACGAAAATTTTTAAATGGAGGGGAGTCGAAAGGGCCAGCGACCGTTCCCGCTTTCATTTCCTTGCATATCTTTTGAAAGGCTATGCCAGGAAATATGGAACAAAAGGAAGAGATGTGAAATCTTGCACTGCTGCAGGCTAAAGGTCGCTATGAACCAGCAGGGATCACACAATAGCAGCTCCTTTTACGCTCGGCTGTGAGCGGACTACTAAGAGATAAAAAGAACAAAACAGGAGGAGCACTCTGTAGTGTGATACCTTTTAATCATTAAAAACTGCGCAATTATAAAATTGCTCTTACTAGATATATAAAAGTGACAAGCATTCAATGAGGCTCATAGCCTGAAAAAGGATCGTCCCCTCATAAGAGCAGAGCCTGGGGCTGCAGTGGCCAGCAGCAGGCAGCATAGGTCCAGATGGTGGATGGACGTCAGGTCGCTCTCTGGGATGATTCTGTGCAGGTATCGTCAAGACGCGTTTCGGCGTATCCACGCCTTCGTCAGTTAACGAACCTGCATGCACATTGAACTCATATTTATACCAGGAAGGTGGGAACAACTTCCTGAGGTTAACGAAGTTGAAAGGGCGGGAGGCGGGATTAACCCCACACAGATATAAGTTTTGGCTTTTAGTCTCCCACTGGGCATAATGCCCTTCAAAAAATGATAATAAACACCCTGGTTTAATTGCTAGAACTAGAATCAAACAACCTGCCTCCTTAGTCTGTTTGCAACAAGCAGAAATAGAGGCTGTCTGTGTCCACATAGCCTCACACCGAGATCTATTCTGTCATGAATGGAGGGGCAGGGATTGGTCTGCCATGACAAGGGAAGGGGCGGGAACCCTCATTCTCATAACATAGGGGCGTGGCTAAATCCTACTCGTGTTTATGAACCTCAGTTTCAACCTCTCGGTCGTCAAGGCAACCCGACCGAGAGGGAACCGAGGAAATGGAGGAAAGGCAGAGCAATGTCTTAACTATTGCCTTCCTCCACTGCGTGCACCGTATGCTTATAAGCCGCCCCCATAGGAGTGACCATAATGGGGCATCAGCCCGAAAACAAACCTGTGGTAGCAGAAGGCAGGGTCTAGCTTGCCGTGTCAAGAATCGGGGGTGTGGCCAGCCGCGCCCACGACAGGAGGGCGCAGCTAAGCCGCACTCGTTGAATGGAAGGGGCGTGGCCAGCCACGCTCGTGAGATGGAAGGGGTGCGGCCAGCCGCGCCCACAGCCCAAGGGCGCGGCTAAGCAAAACTCGTGTCTTGAAGCCAAAGTCTCGGCTTCTCGGTCGCTAGGGTGACCTGATCGAGAGGGAGGGGGGCGGGACCGGGCGGGCGGACGTCGTGCCCAAGCGATTGGAATTCTCCATCACCATGGCAACCGTCGTGATGACACTGTGCTCTTACGTTGTTTGTAGAGCCGTCCAAGGGAGACTATAGCGAGACACCAGCCACTGCGCCCCATACCTCGCTGGCATTCACAATAGTACCTCAATTGCAGCAACATTGTAAAAACTATATGTTAAAAAGACATAAAAGGTGCATAATAAAATTAGTGTTAAAACACATGTTAAAACACCACTATGTATAATCCAAATGGTTGCACATACATAGAAACTATGTGGGTAGATGAAAGTGGATCATTATATGCTTGAAAAATGTATATAATCGTGCAACAGCACTAAAAACATCATATATAAATATATACAGGAAAATTAGATACTTACCTACAGGAAATTTTCCTTTCCTGGTGCAATTCCATGGCAGCATACTATGGGTTCCGGGTCCCGCCCCCTAACCCCATTGGACACCATAACTATAAGTTTTTTGAGTGCACTGAGCCCCACCATTCTAATAACTATCGTCCTCCCCGACATTGGGTGGGACCGTATGCTGCCATGGAATTGCACCAGGAAAGGAAAATTTCCTGTAGGTAAGTATCTAATTTTCCTGTTTCCCTGGTGCTTCCATGGCAGCATACTATGGGATTTAACTAGACATAAAAGAAATTAACAGGGAGGGAATGCATAACACTATTTATTTAAACAGCAGAAGCAGTACTAATAATTGAATGACCAACATTCGTAGATGTTAACAAGGATGGATCAATCCTATAATGTTCTATAAATGTATTAGCAGATGACCACCCTGCAGCTTTACATATAGCTGCCAAAGACACACCGGCCAATGAAGCCCAGGAGGATGCAATGCCCCTGGTTGAATGGGCTGAAGACTGTGTAGGTGGCACAAGTCCCTTAAATCTGTAAGCTTTACATATAATTTTCCTAATCCAGGAAGCGATAGTTCTTGTTGAGGCCTCCTTACCTTTCCTACAGCCAGTAGGGATCAACAAAAGATGTTCAGATTTTCTGAAGGATTCAGAGGCTTTTAAATATTTTTGAAGCAAAAATAGTAAGTTTAGAGGATGTTCTTTAGTAGAGTCTTTGCTATCTGTGAAAGCTGAAAGTGACCACTCATTGTCCAGATGAAACACAGTAACTACCTTTGGAAGAAAGCCTTGCATTGGTCTAAGCGTGACCCTATCTTGAAAGAACACAAGGTATGGCTCTTTATAACCCAGAGCATGAAGCTCCGAAACCCTTCTTGCTGATGTTATAGCCAGTAGGAAGGCAACTTTATATGTTAAGTTTGAGATAGAGCAATTTTCCACTGGAAAGAAGGTCGAAGAGCTTAGATAATCTAAAACCACCGGCAAATCCCATTTTGGATAGATGTCTTTCCTTGGTGGTTTCATCTTCAAGGCAGCCTTCATGAATTGCTGTATTAAAGGATGAAGTGACCACTTATTCCCTGATAATGAGGATAAAGCTGTGACATGAACTTTGAGGGTATTGTAGGCAAGACCTAACTCCAACCCCTTCTGTAAAAAGTCCAAGACATTATTCACTGAAGGTAATAATGGATCAAACGATGAGGCTTTAGCAAAGTCTATGAATTTTTTCCATATCTTGTTATAGATTGAATTTGTTGATGGCTTCCTTGCCTTCAACAAAGTTTGCACAACAGCCGCTGAACAGCCCAGATTTAGAAGCCTCTCCCCTTCAAAATCCATGCCGCCAGATGGAGCTTGTGAGGAGCTGGATGGTAAAATGTTCCCTGGGACAAGAGTGTTGGAGAATTGTGGAGAAAGATTGGTTCCGACTGGGCCAGTTGTAACAGAAGCGGAAACCAAACTCTGTTCGGCCAATAAGGTATGACTGCAAGCACCTTCGAGCGTTCCACATTCACTTTGCGTAAGAAGCGAAAGATCAATGGCACCGGAGGAAATGCATATAGGAGTTGAGGTGGCCATTTCTGGGCTAGGGCGTCCACTGCTAGAGCTGTGCGGCAAGGAATCCGTGAGAAGAAACGAGGAAGCTTGTGGTTCTGGTGTGAGGCAAAGAGATCCAAGATTGGGATCCCCAGGGCTTGAGTCAATTGAATAAATACCTTCCTGTCCAACGACCACTCGTTGTTGTCCAGAGTGTTTCTTGAGAGAAAGTCCGCTCTCATATTGAGACGTCCTGGAATATACATCGCTTTGAGGCTCTCCAGATTTTCTTCTGCCCATGAAAAGAGACCGGCCGCCTCCTGTGCCAGAATTGTACTGTGGGTCCCTCCTTGATTTTCTATGTATGCCACTGTTGTGGTATTGTCTGACCTGAGACAAACCGATTTCCCCTTCAGCATCGGTGCAAAGGCTTTCAAGGCTAGGCGAGCTGCTCGTAATTCTAAGAGATTCGAATTTTTGTAGACATTCTGGTAATGCCAACGTGATTGCACTATGTGGTTGTGACACCACGCTCCCCAACCGAACAGACTGGCATCGGTCGTCAGGTAAATCCATTGAGACGGTTGAAGAGAGAAGCCGTTCAACAGATTGTCTTCCACCAACCACCATAGGAGAGAGTCTTTCATTTGGGAAGATATCCAAATTCTTTGTTGCAATTGCCGTCTGTTCCACTGTAGTAGGAAAGGTAACTGGAAACCTCTCATATGCCAGTGTGCCCACTTTATCATTGGGATGGTCGCTGCCAATGTCCCTAGGAGTTGAAGGCACTCTTTCGCGGACATCTGATTGGCAACCCGAGCTTTCGAGATCCAATAAGTGATGGACGGGATCTTTGAAGGAGGAAGAGAAACCGTGTTCAGGAGAGTATTGAAGCTGGCGCCCAAGTACACCATCTGTCTGCAAGGAATCAGTTGACTTTTCTGAAAGTTGATAATCCAACCTAGGTCTCTTAGCAACTTCAAGGATATTTGAGTGTGTTGGAGAAGAAGATGACGGGAACTGGACAATATCAGGATATCGTCCAAATAATGGAAAATCCGTATTTCTCTCTCTCTCAGTAGCGCTATGACAGCCTGTAACACTTTGGAGAAGGTTCTGGGCGAGGTGGAGAGACCGAAAGGGAGAGCTCTGAATTGCAGATGTATGTCTTGAATTACAAACCGAAGGAACTGTTGGTATTGAGGGTGTATTGGAATATGGAAGTATGCGTCTTTCAAATCTATTGACACCATAAAGTCGTTTGGCTGTACTGAGAGGATAATAGACTGTAGGGACTCCATCTTGAACCTTGGTAAAACAATATGTTTGTTCAATCTTTTTAGATCGATCACAGGACGCCAGTCTCCAGTTTTCTTGGCTACTAAGAACAGAGGTGAGTAAACACCTTTGCCTCTCTGTAAGACAGGAACTTGTTGAACCGCATCCTGGCATATCAACAGCTTGACGTAATCTAGCAGGCATTTTCTCTTCAGTTTTGAAGAGGGAAGTCTGGTTGGTAGATATATGTTTCCTGGACGAGACTCGAATTTCCACCGGTGGCCTTTGCTCACAGTCGCCAGAACCCAAGGATTTGAAACCCTGTCCGCCCACACTCGAGCGTAGGCTAACAGCCTCGCCCCAACCTGAGTGTGGGCGGACAGGGGCTCAAAAGGGCTTACCCTGAGCCTGGCGAGTGACCGACTTATTTGTTTTAGTTACAGATGATTGACTGGTCTGCCATTTCCTTTGGAATTCTTTCCCAGGTTTGTAGGAGCGAAGACTCTTGAACCTTTGAAACTGAGGCTGAGACTTTTGTACATACTTCTGTTTTCTAAACTGCCTGTCTTGAGGAATTTGACCTGATCTTCCACCCGTTTTCTTTGAAATAGCACTGTCTAGCTTCTCCCCGAAGAGATATTTTCCATTAAATGGTATCTTTACCCAATTCTGTTTGGAAGAAGAGTCGGCCTTCCAGGGCTTTAGCCAAAGGGCTCTCCTGGCTGTAATGGAAGACATCATGGCTCTTGACGATGCTCTGACTCCATCTATAGCTGCTTCACTAACAAAGTCGGACGCTATTTTGAGGTCTTCCAGTGCCGAGACTATCTGATCAACCTCTGCTTCTGATTTCACTGCTTCTTCGATATTATTTGTCCAAATTCTCATAGCTTTCGAAAGGGAAGTCAAAGCAATTGAAGTTTTGCAGGCAGCACCAGCAGACAAGTACGTCTTTTTTAATTCACTTTCCATTTTACGGTCAAGAACATCTTGAAAGGCGACCGAATTTTCCATCGGCAGTGTTACATGTTTTGCGAGACTAGCAATGGAGGCGTCGACCAATGGAGCAGTCTGTAAGGCTTCTGCGTCTGTTTCTTTGAACGGATAAAGCTTCGACCATCTGTTCGTGAAGGGAGTCTTGTTCTCCGCCTTATTCCACTCGTCTGTCATGACACCTTTAATTTCTTTCATGAACGGAAAAGATGGGCCTGACTTTGTTAAATGAGGGTAATATTTTCCTATATCTTCAGACGCATCTTCTGGATCATTCCACTGTAAAGCTTCTTTAATCGCACTCACTAATGGTTCCACCAAAGAAAATTGGAAGTTCATGTGATCTTCCGAGTCAGAGGTAGATTCTAAGACAGTTTCCGGGTGACCAGACCTATCCTCCAAGGCTGAAGGACCAGGAAGAACCGTATCCTCTTGAGCAGAAGTCGAAGCAAAGGCTGGGATCTTTGACGCCAGTTCTTCTCTAACTGCTTGTTTAATGAGATCCAAAACTCTGGATGAATCTTCCGACTTGTCTGCGGACTTCTCTTCAAAGCATTTTTCACACACAATTTTATCTGGCAGAGATTTCCTTCCACACATCCAGCAATCACCCTGCGGTGGCCTGATTGGCGATGGATTACGCTATCGATATGATGCATTATTTCTTGATCTTGAACCAGATCTATAGTAGGAGTCGTATGAAGGCGATCTTTCGTTGCGTCTTCTCGATCTACTTCTACTTCTTGATCTCACTCTTTGTGTAGAGGAATAATAGTAGTTTCCTGCTTTATCCGAAGCATGATGATCTTCTTTATTTTTAGGTCTAGAAGGGCTAAAGAGGAATACTAATTAGTACCCATAAAGCCACAGACCCTCCTTTTTTTTTTTTTTTTTTTTTTTTTTCAGGAATTACCTGTGAGGCTCCTTTCGGTGCTTGTTACCACCCATTCAGGAGTATATTGCTGAAGATATAGTCAAGCTGCCATGAGGGAGGAAAAAGAAAAGTTTAGAATAAATATTATATCTAAAAACAATATATACCTAGAAAGAAGACGCATCTAACCATATCCAAGCATATGTACGCACAAATACATAAATAAAAAGAAATGCCAGCTATCCTCCCCATATATGAACATATACCTGTCCATACATATGTGTATTTAAACACATATATAACTCCATATATGTAGCAAAGTAATTTTATCTACATTTTGATTCCCCTTTCTCTTTTTTTTTTTTTTTTTTTTTTACTTACTTCTTAAAAGAAGTATTAGGCAGGGCTTCTCCGGTGCTGATAGCGGTAGGGGCTGAAGAGCTACAGAAAAGCAGCCTCCAGCCCCAAAAACGCCGCTTAAATAGGCAGCCCCGGCTCTGAGCATGCTCACAACGAGCTGCCCATAACCAAGATGGCCGCCGCTGTAGTAAGAGGGCGGAAGAGAGGCGGATCCCCGCCTGGAGGACAAAACCAGAGCAAGTCTCGCGCGCCCGCGCTAGAACTCGGCTGCCCGACACTTCCCTCCACGCTACAGCCTCGGCGTTCTCGAGCGAGACGCCCAGGTTGCCGGAAGGACTCCTCCGCCGTCTACCCTCCGCAGCATGCCGGAAAACCGCTCGTCCATCCTGAAAACATGAGACAAACAAGGTATGGAGACCCTAATACTGCAAAACAGCGTTCTAGCTGTTCAATGACCACCCTGCAGCCCATACGTAGATAGGATGAATTGACAGATAGGGAATGAAAAAAGTTACAGAAGGCAGCATAAAACAACCTGTATTTAACAAGTTAATACAACACCGGGACTATAACCGGGATCTCATGAGAAGCATTTAGCCCCTATAAGAGACTTCCCCAGGGAAAGGGATAAACCCTGGGGGAATTACAGAAAGAAAGAAACAGGGATAGCAATAAATAGTGTCCAAGAGGAGGGGAGGACAAAGGAAAAAGAATGGTGGGGCTCAGTGCACTCAAAAAACTTATAGTTATGGTGTCCAATGGGGTTAGGGGGCGGGACCCGGAACCCATAGTATGCTGCCATGGAAGCACCAGGGAAATATATATATATATACATATATATATACATATATATATATATATATATATATATATATATATATATATACATGTACATATATATATATATATACACATGCAGACATACGTGCGCACACACATAGATATGTATATACACACAAACAATGCAACTACGCTAAAAAGGAAGGAACACCATTGTATACTTGTGCGAAAAAGGGCCCAAGGATACATATTGAGGAACCCTGGGCACTGACATATGCCTACCAATGGTGTGACTTACAACAATATAAATATAATCAATGATACAAGAAAAAGGGGGGGGGGGAGGAGGGAAAAGAATAGGGGCCCTGTTGTTGCTGTGGGGGACCAGCAGGGCTATGAATTTCTGATGGAGTTTGTATTTTCAGAACCCGTGTTGTTCATCCGATGTAATATTTTGGACAGTCACAGGATAGTAGATATACTACATAAGGGGTAGCGCAATTGATGAACTGTTTCACCTGAGTGGTGTGTTGGTCGCTTGTTATGTTCTTCTCCCGATGTTGTATATAGGGGCAACACTTGCATCTGGATTTTCCACACCTATAGTATAGTTGCCAGTCAGACCGAACATATTCTGACAGGCATTCCTTGATTTAGAGCCAATATTACTTTTTGCGATCTTGTTTTTTAGAGATTTGGCCTTCCGGAAGATAGTATTAGGTTTCGTGGGTAAATGCTGACTCAGAATGGGGTCCCGTAAAAGTAGGGGCCAGTTTGTATGAATAATATGGTTGATGCTGCCTGCTCTGTTGTTATATGTGGTTACAAACTGTGGGCCTTTGGCAAGATGTCTTTCCCGTTCTGTCTTTTTTCTTGAGGGAATTTGTCTGTCCAGAAAATAGATCCACGAATTTCAGGTTGAGCACAACCACACAACCCTGACCGTTAAAAGATGGTATTCTAAAACCAGTAGTAAAGCCTTCGATAAGCAGGTTACTGATCTCCTGTTTTGGGTACTTGTTTAACCACTGCAACATGTTTTGAATTTTCACTGGGGTCGGAGCCCTTAAGAAAAAGATCTTTTTGCTGACCCTGCGCCTGCAGACCCAGCTTTTTAAAGCACCTAGCCCCTGCATGTGAGCCACCATAGAAATTGCACTCATGTTTGTAACGGCAATTACTCAAAAATTTACACGGGCCTTAGTTGAAGGCGAAACATAGCCCCTTTTTAAAGGAACCGCTTACCGTGGTGGAAGCCTGCTTTGGTGCTGCAGAGCGCTGCGGAAGCATATAACCCAGCCACAGGCCAACCTCTTTTGTACCCCAAGTCAGAGATGAGTGTACTGACATTCTTTTAATGAAAGCCTTATCATAGCTAAACCAGGCGGAACCTCCGAACTGCTTATACGCGTCATTAATTATATCTAGATGCTGAAACAAACCCGTACATAACTCTGGCTTTCTTTCCCCTAACACACTGGCATAAATGCATAAATGCAAAAAGCTTGGAGCCAATTGCTGAAAGTGCGCACAATTGGGCGCCTTCTGTCCTCCTCACCCTCCTTCTTGTCCTTCAAGTCCTTGTAAGAAGGAAGAAGGGTAAGAATGTCAACAAATTCATTGTTCCAATACTGAAGCAGGGGACACAGGCTCACTGATAACAGGTTGCCCCGACCCTTGACTCAATTGCTGCGCCCCTTTAACAGGCTCAGCTAAGCAGCTAAACATGTCAAATAATGCATTTAAACAAGCATTGATGGTATAGACAGAAACTGAATCTTGTAACTCACCGGGCAGAACTGAGCTCCTGTTCTCCCTGTCTGAAGGCTGTGCAGTTTCCTGACTGGGACCTGCAGTGACATCCTCTCCAGCTCCAGCTGCCGCTTGAGTAGATGAAGGGGCTGTCCGAGGCATGGTATCCTGGCCTCTGCTTCCCTTAGAAATCCTCTTTTCCATGGTTTTGCGAGGAGGGGGCGGCGAGAACACTCTCCTTGCTTTCCGTGGACGTTTACCTAGCCCAGCATGCCGAAGAGCTCCTCCTGCATCCCCCTCCTTCTCTTCCGTCTTCTCCTCTCTCCTCTTGTTTGTCCATCCACGTCTGCCCGCCCCTTCCTCCTCCTCTCGGCTTGAACTCCTTCCTCTCACAGAGCCCCGAGGAGAGGTTGGGGGACAGACACATGAGGCTTCCTCTACAGGTGGTGCCGACGGGCCGGACACCACCTCTGGTTCGTCGCATGTCTCCATAAGATTGCGCAGCCACTGCTCTCCGTCCTCCGCCCTGGCCCTGCGCAGAACCGCCGCCACAATTACGTCCATGCTGGGAAAAGGTATGATTCTTTTCTTCTTTCAGCCAGCCGCTAGCGTCTTGCCGGCTCTTTTATATCTGGTCCTCCTTTCCTATAGGCTGCTCCAGCAAGCCCGCGAAGCTGCAGCCAATTAGCGGAGCTCCTCTCCTTCTTCCCCAGTCTCCGGGGCCCGCACCTGCAGTAATCAAGAAGGGAGAGCCAGTACCGGGTGTATTAACCCTCTAGGGGCTGGCTCTACCATGATTATGTAAGAAAACAGTGGAGTCTTTCAGAAGAAAAGTTGGGGAGAGATACACCCTTCTTTGAAACAATGAGCTTGCAAATAGTACTAAGAATTAAGAATAACATCCCTCAATATGTGATTGCATTAATTTGGAGTTCATTTGTACCATAGTTCATCAGAAAAAAAATTAAGAGGAACTGGATAAATATTTGTTTGCAAGGATAAGGCCTCAGGAACACTTCTGAAAAATTCACACAGTGCAACCACTAATACAGATAAGATCTGTACACTGAGTGGTTCGGATTTAATGTTTAACCTCCCTGCCGTTATAAAAATTTGCTGCGCACGGCAGGGAGGGTGGTTTTTTGCAAATTTTTTTTTTTTTTAGCATATAGCTAGCCTAGTGCTAGCTACATGCTTCCCCCCTCCCTGCGGCGTCCCCCTGTTTGCGCCGATCGCCGCCGGCGCATATGCCCATCCGAAATCCCGTTCTGAACGGGATTTCCATGAGGGCTTCCCCCGTCGCCATGGCAACGGGCGCGATGTCGTCACCGACGTCATCGACGTCGTGACGTCAGAGGGAGTCCCGAACCACCCCTCGACGCTGCCTGGCATTGATTGGCCAGGCAGCGCACGGGTCTCGGGGGGGGGCACCCTCTGATGCGGCGGGTTGCGGCGATTCGGCGCGGAGCGGCGGCGATCGTAAGTTACACGCAGCTAGCTAAGTGCTAGCTGCGTGTAACAAAAAAAAATTATGCAAATTGGCCCAGCAGGGCCTGAGGAATCCTCCGCGGCAGGTTACCCCGAGCTGAGCTCGGGATAACCGGCAGGGAGGTTAAGTGCAGTGCATCATAAAACATAATATAGATGTAGTGAGAAGATACCTATAGCAATGAATGTAGAAGCTGCATCATTTATTAATCCAATAATAGCACACAATATACTCAAAGGTAAATATTGAGGGACAACAAACCACTAAAAGAAACAATATAAAACATGTTGCTGACAGAGGAAGCTTAGAACAATATAAAGTTGGTCAACCTTCACCCCTCTCCTGGTTTCTCTTTGATTGGTATTTATTTAAACCTGGGCTGGCAGAGGGTGGAAGAGATCAATATATAAAGAGGTTAAAGGAAGGGGTGTAACAGTAGTCCCTGCAAGAGATGCAGCCACAGGGGGGCCCTGAAGCCACAGGGGGCCCCGTGGGGGGAGTATTTCTTTTCCCTGTCCCGAGAGGCTGATCACTAAGGGAGAAAAAAAATATTCTGCTCTCTGCACAATTGTTCTAATGGCTGCATTTGGTCAGCCACTGGTAAGGAATCATACAGAGTTTTTCAGACACAGATTTGTAGACAGTCCCTATTTTGTGTTCAACAGGGTTTTGTGTACAGTGCTGCTCTACCCCCAGCCTTTCTACCCTTCCCCAAGTGCTGTGTACTCTAGTGATGCTTGAGGAGTCTGGGCATTGAGAGAAAAAAGCTTTCTGCTCTCTGCACAATTGTTCTAATTACTGAATCTGCTCAGCTACTGATAATGAATCATACAAAGTTCTGAAAGTCTCTATTAAGTGTGTACAGCGCCCTGCCCTCAGCCTCTGCAACCTCTCCCCAAGTTCTGTCTACTGTAGTGATGCTAGAGAAGTTTGCTGAGCCAGTTCTACTCCATCAGAGATGGACAGAGTGAGTGTAATAAGCTGAGGCTAGGAACACACTCGTCTGTCAGCTTTCTGTATGTATTTTCTTCCAACTATGTGTCTGTATGTGTGAAAACATGCACACTTTATCACAGAAGCTAATGTAATTGATAGAGAAAATGTGTGCAGTGCTTGAGTGCTGTCAGTTTTTATCTGCATGGGGAAAACGCATTCAAGTGCGCACTAGCCAATTGAAGAGCATTGGTTCTCAGTTTACCTGTGCAGAAAGCAAGTGGGGAAGGGGCCCCATCCAAAGTTTTGCAGGGGGGGGGGGGCAGTGATTTCTAGTTATGCCCCTGGTTAAAGGCAATACGAATTTGGTCAGAGAGCATAAATGCTTAGTTGTTCATGTGGCTACAAAATCAAGTGTCTTTCCAGCAAGCTGTATGGGGCTGTATTTTTTCTGTTTTAGACCAAAGAGGCTAGTGATACACAGCAACTTGGCTGAGAGGGGGATACTATGGCCACCTACAGCAAAACTGGAGTCACTTAGAAAAACTGCAAAAAGTCAAGCGGCAAAGCTGTCCATAAATTCTGGAATAGGGCCAAAATCCACATAAGCTGCAGCTCACTCTAACCTGAATTATCGCAAATTCTTTCTGTTTTAGGAAAGCAAACTTTTGTTTTTCTTAACATCTTAGTAAGGGGGCTTTTAGGACCATTGTAGTCCCTTACACACCCCAATGAGTTCTGGGTCACCATGAGCTTGCTGGTTAGTCTGTGCCTCTCGGATTTACAAGCCCTACTCCATAGAGCCAAATTAATCCATGCCATGCACTGATGAGGATCAAACAATCCGAAACAGCCTGTATGCATGTTGGATTATTATGGCTCTGTACACATTAACAAGCTGACACATCATTGCATTCCAGCGGTTCTGGAGGTGTGTTTAGCTTCTAAGGGTACAATGGTTAATTTGCATATATTCAGCAGTGGTGCCTGGGAGACATCTCGAGCTCACTCTAACCTGAATTATCGCAAATTCTTTCTGTTTTAGGAAAGCAAACTTTTGTTTTTCTTAACATCTTAGTAAGGGGGCTTTTAGGACCATTGTAGTCCCTTACACACCCCAATGAGTTCTGGGTCACCATGAGCTTGCTGGTTAGTCTGTGCCTCTCGGATTTACAAGCCCTACTCCATAGAGCCAAATTAATCCATGCCATGCACTGATGAGGATCAAACAATCCGAAACAGCCTGTATGCATGTTGGATTATTATGGCTCTGTACACATTAACAAGCTGACACTTCATTGCATTCCAGCGGTTCTGGAGGTGTGTTTAGCTTCTAAGGGTACAATGGTTAATTTGCATATATTCAGCAGTGGTGCCTGGGAGACATCTCGAGCTCACTCTAACCTGAATTATCGCAAATTCTTTCTGTTTTAGGAAAGCAAACTTTTGTTTTTCTTAACATCTTAGTAAGGGGGCTTTTAGGACCATTGTAGTCCCTTACACACCCCAATGAGTTCTGGGTCACCATGAGCTTGCTGGTTAGTCTGTGCCTCTCGGATTTACAAGCCCTACTCCATAGAGCCAAATTAATCCATGCCATGCACTGATGAGGATCAAACAATCCGAAACAGCCTGTATGCATGTTGGATTATTATGGCTCTGTACACATTAACAAGCTGACACATCATTGCATTCCAGCGGTTCTGGAGGTTAGAGATGGGAAGTTCGGATCTTTTCAATGATCCGGATGATTCGAATCGGATCATTGAAAAGATCCGGATCTTTGATCCGAATCTCGGATCATTTTACTACCGAAGCATTCGGGGTGAAATGACTAGCAGGACAGGTCTGTGGACAGGAGAAGGAGAGGGAGTGGACACACAGAGAAGGGGAGATGGTGGACAGAGGGCAGGGAGTGGACAGAGATGGGAGGAGGGACGAGCAGAGAGCAGAAATGTTTGCACACAATACCCACATGCAGCAATCATATGCTTTACATGTATTTCACCTATATGCTCATCTGTATACTTTGACTGCAAACGTCGCACAGTGAAGGAAAGCATTCCTAGAAGATAAGTGCAGCTGTTTAGTGCCGAGTGCAGTGCAATCACAGTGCCTGCAAAGTTACTGAGCTGTGCTGAGCCAAAAGCTTCCAATGTGATCACTGGGCACAACTACGGAACAGACAGCCTGTAATGGGCAGCACATTATAGCCAGTATGTGTGCTCTACACATATCTGGCAGTGGCACCGATGTCCCCTCTCTCTCATCTACCTGCTGTCCCTGCAAGGCTGCCTCGCATCCAACAGAGCGATCCATCTCAGCTCTGCTTCCAGGACCCCGCTGCCCGCTGAGATGGGGCGTGTCGCTTCTGGCCCCGCCCCTTTTGCGATCCGAATCGTTCATTTTGATGATTCGGATGATCGACTCATAAAATAGATTCGGATCAAAGATCCGAATCGTTCATGATCCGGACAACACTACTGGAGGTGTGTTTAGCTTCTAAGGGTACAATGGTTAATTTGCATATATTCAGCAGTGGTGCCTGGGAGACATCTCAAGCTCACTCTAACCTGAATTATCGCAAATTCTTTCTGTTTTAGGAAAGCAAACTTTTGTTTTTGTTTTGCAAGGTAGCCACATAGACTTAAAGCATGTACCTCATATGAAGACAAGATTAGAGATGGAGGAGTAGGGAGAACATAGTAAGTACAATAAGAGGAATGCAATTGACCCACATCACCAAATGTCCTGTTATCAGGTCTGGAGGCATCTGTGAAGTTCAGGACTTCATAGGAAAGTGCAGCAGCAGAAGTATACTGAGAAGTGTAGCAGCAACAAAACTTTTAAAGTCAAGTTTCACACAGCACCAGGATTTTAAGAGATTTTCCTCGGAAAAGGTTGTGGGTGGAAGTTAGTTTGTTGCTCACAGCATTTTAAAGAACACATAAGAATGGGGGTGAATATTCCTAAGTAAACTGAAACCCTGATGAAACATCCTGCTGGATGTGAAACACATGGGTCGTGTGGCTGGCCTAAGCTCAGCTGGTGCTGCTGCGATCTATCTTCACACACGGGACGCTTGGTTGCTTCCACCCGCTGAAGGAGTAAGAGTCCTTTACCGGGCGGTAGTGTATATACCACAGATGAGTCCAATGTGAATGGCTGGCCATCTATGGATATAGGGAGTCAGCTTTCCCTATCTCTTAAGAGGAGCTGTCAGCCATACTTTCTCAGAAAAAAAAGCACATATATAAGTAGATAAATACTTGCTCTACTTACATAGCATATGTATTGCACTGTCCACATTTTGATTTTAGTGATTTTTCTACAGTAAAAAAAAGAGAAAATCCTTCTTAGCATTACCCATTTGAAGTGTGGCTATTTTGAAGCCAATCCTGATGTCATTTCCTGCCCTACTCTCCTCTGCCTGATTTGCCCGCCCTTCACTATAGAAAGTGTATTGTCTCAGCATGAGAAATATTTGCTAATCAGAGAGGAACAGAGGTGTGGGAGGGGAAAACAGGAGGGAAAGAGGCTTCAGCCAATCGGGCTGCGTTAGTTAAGTCTAAGGGGAGATAGAGAAACAAAAAAGGACAACCCAGCATGCCCTGCAACTTCAGGTAAACTGGGGAATGATCATTTATCAACAAGAAAAGTAATAGTGATTTTAACTTCAGGATTGCCTGGTTAGCATCCTTATTACTTGTTTACCAGATAAAAATAAAGAAGTGATTTTTGATTTTATGCCCGACAGTTACACTTTAGGAGGGGATGACATACCTATGCTACCTGAAGCTTTCCTGCTTATCTGCTTGGCTGCTTTGCAAATTGCGCTGCTTCTGTGAGTAGGCTGACTCATCTCGATTGACTTTATGCGCTATCTGAGTCATGTTTAAAGGAACTGGCTGACAATTGTTTGTGGACAAGGGGGCCTCCCTTGATTAGTGGACTTCCTCCTTTTGCCAGCTGGTATGCACGTGTGAGCGTGTAAGATGCAGGATGGCTTGATGTGATTACAGTGGCCATTGTATTCTGATGCAGCAGCAACCATTTCATTACCACTTTACTTACGGGCCTAGGTTGCTTGCTTCTTCTTTTTAGTTGTGTTTTTGTACCGTTCGCTGTTATCACTACTGGGTATAGCATTGTTGCGATAACCCACCAACTTTACAGTTACTTAATGTGATAGCGCTTTATACCACAGTTGGCTCCTTTGTTTTCTATGTAAGTGGAGTGAATGGGTGTGAGGCTAAATGTTGATGGTATCTAATAGGGAGAAAGACATTGTGAATAAGGTCTGGGCTGGATGAGATGTCAACAGATGTCAACAGAAAGAAGAAAAAGAATGTCTAGCAGGGGCATAAGTATATTGTGCGGGCCCCACAGCAGAGATCTGTTGGCCACCCACTCCCCCCAAGTCACATTATTTAGGTTCCCTCCACCTAGGTTATAGGGGTGCCCACTCCTGTTCTTAAGATGCAGAGAAGCATCTGCATATTAAGTGCAAAAGCGCCCGGGAAAGCAAGGGCTATTATTACACCCATAATGTTCAGTAAATATACAGGGAGTGCAGAATTATTAGGCAAGTGGTATTTTTGAGGAATAATTTTATTATTGAACAACCATGTTCTCAATGAACCCAAAAAACTCATTAATATCAAAGCTGAATGTTTTTGAAAGTAGTTTTTAGTTTGTTTTTAGTTTTAGCTATTTTAGGGGGATATCTGTGTGTGCAGGTGACTATTACTGTGCATAATTATTAGGCAACTTAACAAAAAACAAATATATACCCATTTCAATTATTTATATTTACCGGTGAAACCAATATAACATCTCAACATTCACAAATATACATTTCTGACATTCAAAAACAAAACAAAAACAAATCAGTGACCAATATAGCCACCTTTCTTTGCAAAGACACTCAAAAGCCTGCCATCCATGGATTCCGTCAGTGTTTTGATCTGTTCACCATCAACATTGCGTGCAGCAGCAACCACAGCCTCCCAGACACTGTTCAGAGAGGTGTACTGGTTTCCCTCCTTGTAAATCTCACATTTTATGATGGACCACAGGTTCTCAATGGGGTTCAGATCAGGTGAACAAGGAGGCCATGTCATTAGTTTTTCTTCTTTTATACCCTTTCTTGCCAGCCACGCTGTGGAGTACTTGGACGCGTGTGATGGAGAATTGTCCTGCATGAAAATCGTGTTTTTCTTGAAGGATGCAGACTTCTTCCTGTACCACTGCTTGAAGAAGGTGTCTTCCAGAAACTGGCAGTAGGACTGGGAGTTGAGCTTGACTCCATCCTCAACCGGAAAAGGCCCCACAAGCTCATCTTTGATGATACCAGCCCAAACCAGTACTCCACCTCCACCTTGCTGGTGTCTGAGTTGGACTGGAGCTCTCTGCCCTTTACCAATCCAGCCACGGGCCCATCAAGACTCACTCTCATTTCATCAGTCCATAAAACCTTAGAAAAATCAGTCTTGAGATATTTCTTGGCCCAGTCTTGACGTTCAGCTTGTGTGTCTTGTTCAGTGGTGGTCGTCTTTCAGCCTTTCTTACCTGGGCCATGTCTCTGAGCATTGCACACCTTTTGGGCACTCCAGTGATGTTGCAGCTCTGAAATATGGCCAAACTGGTGGCAAGTGGCATCTTGGCAGCTGCACGCTTGACTTTTCTCAGTTCATGGGCAGTTATTTTGCGCCTTGGTTTTTCCACACGCTTCTTGTGACCCTGTTGACTATTTTGAATGAAACGCTTGATTGTTCGATGATCACGCTTCAGAAGCTTTGCAATTTTAAGAGCGCTGCATCCCTTTGCAAGATATTTCACTATTTTTGACTTTTCTGAGCCTGTCAAGTCCTTCTTTTGACCCATTTTGCCAAAGGAAAGGAAGTTGCCTAATAATTATGCACACCTGATATAGGGTGTTGATGTCATTAGACCACACTACTTCTCATTACAGAGATATATGTAGAAGCTTTCCAGAGGCGCCAATAGAATAAAAGTCACTTAAACGAGCTTAAAACCGATGGGGCAGTGGTGGGCCTATCCCATCCATGCAGACAAAGCAAACAAAGGAAGGACTGTAGCATCAACAGTCAAACAACAATTTTATTTATACTCCACAGTAAAAATAGGCAACGCGTTTCACCGGCTCAATCCCGCTTCATCAGGCCAATCAAAAAGGAGCATACAGCTGAAAACAAAGTGTCAGAGGACATAGTGTAAGGCAGGTTTTGTGAGTATCACTCATGTTCACAAACAATTCAATGTCAAAACATAACTATATGAACATCAAAACATATTCAGAGGTACTTATTATGCAACACTCTTAAATCATGCAATTCTATGCAAAGTGATTTTATGCAGAACATTTTCATGTAGAAAACTCCGGATTTAGCCTATTAGCTCTACTGGCCACTGTATTGTATGAATACAGTGGCCAATAATAGGCTAAATCCGGAGTTTTCTACATGAAAATGTTCTGCATAAAATCACTTTGCATAGAATTGCATGATTTAAGAGTGTTGCATAATAAGTACCTCTGAATATGTTTTGATGTTCATATAGTTATGTTTTGACATTGAATTGTTTGTGAACATGAGTGATACTCACAAAATCTGCCTTACACTATGTCCTCTGACACTTTGTTTTCAGCTGTATGCTCCTTTTTGATTGACCTGATGAAGCGGGATTGAGCCCGTGAAACGCGTTGCCTATTTTTACTGTGGAGTATAAATAAAATTGTTGTTTGACTGTTGATGCTACAGTCCTTCCTTTGTTTGCTTTGTCTGCATGGATGGGATAGGCCCACCACTGCCCCATCGGTTTTAAGCTCGTTTAAGTGACTTTTATTCTATTGGCGCCTCTGGAAAGCTTCTACATATTGCTAAGTCCACCCTTGGTGGAGGGTTGTACCCATCTTCTTCCCATCTACAGAGAGCGACTTTTAATCCTGAGTGGGGTCAGGTTAATCTCCCCACCTGCCTTCACATTGGTTGCCTAATGGTAACCCTGGTTTGTGAGTATTAAATTGTTATATTACTCATTATTAATTATCATCTATACAATATCACACTATTGGGCTCTTGGTGCCCCCCCCCTCCCTTTATCTCATTACAGAGATGCACATAACCTAATATGCTTAATTTGTAGTAGGCTTTCGAGCCTATACAGCTTGGAGTAAGACAACATGCATAAAGAGGATGATGTGGTCAAAATACTCATTTGCCTAATAATTCTGCACTCCCTGTACAGATACCAGGTGGATGTAGAAGGTGGCAGGGAATTAGTCAGCTGCAGCAGAACACCATACCTTACCAGCTTCTAGCAGAGGGCAGAGCCGTGACAAGGTCCTCCAGTACCCAAGGCTGAGACACAAAAGTGCGCCCCTCCATCCCTCCCACCCCAGCCGTCACACACTGATTGCTATTAGACTAAGAGGCGGCCCAGGGCCCCCAACCCCCCTACACCTTAATCTCTATTCTCTAGTTATCTTGCTTGCAGTCACTGCCATGTATCCCCTTTTCTTATTTCCCTCTGCTTCAAACTCAATAGGGGAATGATAGCTGAGTGAGTTGTGCGCCCCCCTTCTACACAGCGCCTTGAGGCTGGAGCCTCTCTCGCCCCTGCCTCGACCCAGCCCTGGCAGAGGGACAGATCCTCTTCACTCCTCTTAGCGTAAAAGCACCATACAGCCTATTACCATGCGACTCCTGATGGGTTGCGAGGAGGACCTGTCCTACCACCAGCAGGTAATGTATAGCGCCACCACTGTGGTTCTGTATTTTAAGTACAGAAGCGTGTCCCCCCCTCCCCCGGCGATTGTTATGCCCATGATGCCCAGTAAAGATAAGAGACACTTTGCACTCCATCAGTTCCTCATGTGTGTCTGGCTTTTAGGGATCTAAAGTACTGATTTGTATATTCTACAGTGATGCATCATGGGAGATCTTTCTTGGTCACATAAAGCTGAATAATTGCAAATACCTTCTATTTTAACCACTTAAGTACCAGCAGTCTCTGCCCCCTTAAGGACCAGAGACTGCTGGTACCAGAAACAGCAGAATACAGAGAAATAATGACGAACCACCGCACATACCCACCGAAATCACCGTCACCACTGCATGTCGGGAACCTGGGCCACCCACTCTGCTGTCTCTATAACGGCAGAGTTTCTGTGAGCCGGTCAGGATCCACTTTCATTGGCTCCTGATCCTGACTCGCTCCCAGGGGTCAGTGGATTGAAATCTATGCCCTGGCAGCCAGATAGCCATCAAAACAGGGCGTAGATTTTATCACTAAGGACCTAAAGTAGTTAAAGGAAACCTGATATGAAGAAAAGTATATACTTACCTTTAATAGTTTTATAGGCTCTTCAGACCCCTCCAGGCCACGTCTCCACCTTGCCCCTATATACTCATTTGGACACCTGCTTAGATCTCCAGGGTGCATCCACAGTCCATATGCACCCTCTTTGTACTCGCTCCGCACGGCTGCTTGTAGCAGCCATCGCCAGGAGCATCCTGGGCATGCACAGTTCCTATTCCTTCTGAACTGTGCATGTCCAGGACACTCTCAGCCAAGGCTGCTGTGCACTAACATGTGCAAGCACGATACATGGGTATAGTGTACTGCACATGCATCTGGCTCTGACTGGTCCCAGTCACGGCCAGGAACAGGGCATACAGTGACAAGACAGACAGGAGGCTGGACAAAAAAAGTAGCCTGGCGGGGTATGAAGAGCCTCTAGTACAGGGATGTCAAACCGGTCCTTCGAAGGCCAAGGTCCTCACACATTTTTTACACAGCTCAACCTAATTGATGGGACTGAATCCGGAAAGGTGTGGTCCATCAGGTAGAACACATTCCTCTCTTTCTCAGTCCATCCTAAACACTGGCATGGTTGTGGCCCTACAGGCCTACACATGTGCTTTAGAACATTAAGGTAAGTATAGTTTAAATCTTTTTTTTACTTAAAGGGACCTTAAGCAGTAGCACTGGGTATGCATTTAAGCATGACGCGCGGCAGAGGGGAGGGAAACAGAGGAGGAAGAAGCCAGGAAGCCTCGCATGTGCAGAGAGGACCCGCAGACTTCCAGTTCCAGGGGTCACAGCGTGACTTTGGGCAGAGTCGCCGCTGTAATGTAATTTGGAATGCATAAACCAACAGGCAGAGAGGTTAATGCGGTGCAGGGTGAGTGAGGGGCATAACCAATTATACACGGGTATGTTTAAATGCATACCAAGTGCTACTGCTCAGGGTCCCTTTAAGGTACACTTTAACCACTCTGTGACCGCCTAAGGCAGGATGGCGGCCGCAGAGTGGCTTCCTTATTCCTCCACCAGGCATGGGCGTGTGATCTCGTAAAGCGCAAGATTTGCAAGGAGCTCGCTCTAGCGCGAGCGCCCGTAAATAAGCAGTGTGGGGATCCATGATCGGCCTGCCAGCCCGCGATTGCAGCTGGCAGGCTGTTAGAAACAAAAAACAGCCCATTTGCATTTGTACAGCACTGCGATCTAGCGCAGCGCTGTACTGGGGACAGCCCTGTCCAGGGGCTGTCCATTGGAATGGCTCACAACACGATCCCTCTCATAGGCTAATGCCTATGAGAGGTGATCCTATTGCTGGATCTCGGAAGGAGGGAGGGAAATGTTAAAAAAATAACATCATTTAATAAAAAAAAATTAAATTAATAAAAAGAAAATGACATGACAGCAGCAATCAGATGCCACCAACAAAAAAGCTCTGCTGGTGGCAAGAAAAGGAGGCAAGATTAATTTGTGTGCTAAGTTGTATGGCCATGCAGCGAACTGTTAAATCTGCAGAGCGCTGATGTAAAAAAAAAGGGCCTGGTCATTAGGGGCATGTAAGTCTGTGGTCCTCAAGAGGATAAGAAGGCTAATTGGTATTTAGGTATTATATTGTCTACCAGATTTGACTGCCCCCTGTTTAATATATATTTACTCCCCTTTTGAAATCTACTGTTGAAAATCCGAGAATCTTGGCATTCATATGCATTATGCCCAGTAGTTCTGCATCAGTTCTGCATCAGTTTTTCTGCATCCAGATTTCTGGATGTGGCTATTAGCGCCAGTTTCCACTACATGCGGATTCTGAATGCAGGAAAACTGACTTCAATGAATGAAGGAAAAGGTGAAGCGCTCAACATCACACACACATAAACTGCACTGAAGTGCAAACAAATAGTTAAATAGATAAATAGATAGGCCCTCCTATAACTAGAGCTTAATCTCTACGCTAAAAGATACAAATAACAGCCCCTATACAGTACTAATGCACAGCATTAACATCAACAGTCCTCCTGTGGAAGGAACAAATTGTATGGAAGCACATACAGATCAAAGGCTATAGCTATCAATAGCCATACATAGTCCACCTATGTAGTATCCTATTTATATAAACAAAAAAGGGTCCATATAACCCCATATGATCCAGAGCAGTCCACTTATTCTTTACAGTCACAAAATCTTCCCATTCACTATTAGGCTTAGCTGCTCTTACCAGCAGGGGTAGCTGATTAATCCACAGATCAGCAAATAAAGCATATGTATGATTGTAGCTCCTCGTATTGTAGTCCCCTTCTTCCTAAGTGGTACTCAGAAACATAGGAGTAACATAGCGTAATCAAGTTTAAACTTCACAGCCCATCCACCACTCGTGCTCCGCATGTGAATTCCACAAGTGTCCACACCACAGTGATAAATGATACAAAATGCTCGCTCACCAGCTCTACTGGCTGATCCTATGTTGACCAGCTGTAATCGCTTTTCCATATACTTTGATGGTCAGAAATAGCAGACCTTAAAACTCAAGAGACATAGCTGACATAGCGTAACTCCGTTTTAATAGATTAAAAATCACATAGTAGTGCACTCACAATATATAAGATTCAATGCGCATATAAAACAGGACGTCCTCACCGCCACCTTCCTCCTTTAGCGTCTCCGCACACCGCGCCTGAGGCCCCGCCCTACCGGTTTCGTCAGAAGACTCATCAGGGGCATTCATCAAAGCTGAACTGAAAATTGAAAGTCAAAATAAACATACACATATCATACTTACTTCTCGCATAGTCTGCTCATCCATCACTTTCTCCTCTCCTGCCTGCGTCCTGTTTGTCCATTGTGATTGATGGAATTCTCCGTCCTCCTTTTTAAAAATGGCCACTACCCCATAACAGATTCCTGGTCAGCGCTCTGTTAAACTGTAATACTGCCCACGTGAGCCATAGGGAAACATGGACATTACCTTGCTCATCAGTTGTCCTATCAGTTATAACTGACAGAAACTGATATATTTCAGCTCTGACAAAATCTTGCCAGAACTGGAAGGAATCATAGTAAGAAGAAAATGGTGTGCTTCTAAGAGGAACTGACGGCGAGGTAAATAAGTTTGTTTTCCTTTTTTTTCTTTTTTTTTTGGGGGGGGGGTGGTAGTATAGGCAAACTCTATTAGTTTTACTCACTAGCCTTTTACACCTGTATCCTAAAACAAAGGTAAAATAAACTTTGCAAAATATTATTGATAAAGGCCTATTTCTGAGTTATTGAAGTACGGTGTATCACATTAACGCAGACGTAACTGATGTTGATATGTATAAAAATGTAAGCATGTCAAATGTTTTCTGTACTTTCCACTTTGTTATCTATTTTTGTTCTGTAAAGGTATATCCTCAATGATCTCCTTATGCTGTCATCCTTCCTTGTATATTATAATGCAGGTTAATGAAGCATCCAGAAAAGGCATGAGGTTTATTGGATTTCTAACTAAGCACTTTCATCGGACCACAAATACTTTGGCAGAGGTAAAAAGCTCTGAGCAGAACAGCAACAGAAATGGTACTGATGATGTGTACAGGAATCAACAAGAAGGAACTCTGAGTGGACATTCCTCTGAAAGTGGAATAGATGAAGAAATTCATTCTGGAAATGAAAGTTTACATGACTCATTCCTTTCTGACGAGGGCACACTACAAAAACGGAGAAAAAATCAAGGTGAAGTTTTGTATTAACATATTCATAGCAATATTTGTGCCTATTTTGCAATGAAATATCTGTATTGTATTTTATTCTTATATAAGAGTACCACTAAGGGTTTAATTGTCTCTGATCATATAACTTCAGCCTTTTATTTAGTGCAGCCAGTGGTGTAGCTAAGGAGCTGTGGGCCCCAGTATAAGTTTTACATTGAGCCCCCGCCAAGCACTTTATACATAACAATTGATACGATGCACCAAAACCTGCCAAAGACAACTACAGTGTCAGAGGTGCAAGAAGGGAATGTGGAACAGTTTGTTAATGACTATTACTATTCAAAGCATCTATAGAAGTGATTAATACCAACACAGGACTAATAAAGAGCTAATACTGCAGTAGAGGGAGGGCCCCTCGGGGCCCCTTTTGCTATACCATTGAGTGCAGCAGTATCTTCATAGTAGCTCTCCAAGAGGTACAGTAAATTCGCAAAAGCTCAACAGACTTCTAAACATGTGCAAACTCCCATAAAAAAGAGGCCTTTTCGACTTCAAGTTCCAGGGTTTCTACCCCTTAAGGTTCCTGGCAATTTTGGCATTTCCACCGTGTCGCTATTGATACAGCAATAACTTTTACACATACCTTTGCCTTTATAGTGATATATACACACATATATATATATATATATATATATATATATATATATATATATATATATATATATATATATATAGTCATTCTACATGTAAAAAATAGGCGTACACACAGAAAATACACCTTTTTTCATTTTTCACTCTTTTGCCAAAGTTATAAAACACTTCAAAATATATTCTTTGGCTTGTCCTGATGAAAATGATATCATACATATTATATTTTGATACTAGTTGTGCATACAACAGAACATTACCTGTGCATCTGTAGCAATTGGATGTGATCGCTAATACGCACAGTTTGGAGGCCCCAGTGCTGTACTGTTGCATCACTAGGCAACTGTATAGTGATGCATCTATGCAGTGTTGGATCTCTGAACTGTCACCCTAGTGGGAACCCGATCACTAGGCGTGGCAGTCTTTTCAGGTGTCAATAGGTTCTAAAGACAAGTATAGGTGACACAAGGGGTTAATTAGCTTGGTAGGGGTTAAAACTGCAATACAGGTAAAAAAGATGTACTTTTTATTGTGACACTGTCACTTTAATAAACTTTAAAAAAAAAAATTAAACTTTTTTTCCTCAACTTGATTGGTCCTGTTGTAAAATGTGCACAGGCACGTGAATACATAACGGGGACGCACTTGCACGTCCTCTGTTGGGGACACCTTGACAGCTGGCTGAGTGTTGCACAGGAGGTCAAAACCATAATGATAGTTAAGTAAGACTTGAATTAGCATAAAATGTGATCATGGCAAGGAGGTAAGCAGTGTGTCTTATGGCCCATACTCACGGGCTACAATTGTCGCCGCAACCACGTGGCACGCGCGTGTTGCGGCCACAAGTCGCCCGTGAGTATGAGGCGCGCACCCCGAACCGTCGCTCGTCGCTGCTGTCGCCAGGCTTTTGGCGGCAGTCAATCGCATGGCAAAAGTTTTCGCCGCAACTGTCGCTAGTCCGCGTGAGTATGCGGACTAGCGACAGCCACCAATAAAGAATTCACGGCGCTTCCGGCGGGGGGGAGGAATGTCAGCGACAGCTTCCGGCGCTTCAGTAATCCCTCTTCCGCGTGGGTACGCGGAGGGACATGGCGACGAGCTGTCGCGCACACGCTCCCTTGTGCTGGCGACAGGGCACAAAAGTAGCCCGTGAGTATGGGCCATTAGTATTGAATCCCAAGGTCTACCTCACAAGAGCATTGGAGGAAAGTGATATAATATGTGACATGCTCTTTCAAATTACACAGAAGTGATAGGGTCACTATACTGTATGATGCCATCTGTATTAACTTTTTAAAAAGCTATCTGCCTGGTTGTCACGCTGCTCTTTTAAAATTTACTTAGGTAGACTTTAGTGACACATGCGGTCAGTGAAGACAATTTTCTGATCTTCACATGTGTTCTGGTTTAAAGTTACGTGAAGACACTAGATTAAACTCGGGCAAGAATCCAGCACATGTATAGGAGCCCCCAATACAACATGCCAGAAGGAGCTCTGTCATGCACTGTGCTTTGCTCCTCCTCCCCATTCCATATAAACAGATGCACCGCTAATCTCTACTGCACAAGTCGGCAGTGAACGGTCACTCAAGGGATTGAGTATTAAATCCTGCATTCGACAGTATTTTAAAGTGTATATACAGTCAGTATGCATCTTTAGAATATGGATGGAGTCATGGCTGACATACTTTTGGACCTATTCACAGTATGTCCATTTCTCTCTGGTTTTCTTGTGATGTACAAACAAAGTAGCATTGACATGTTATTAGTCTCTATTAGTCTGTATTTTTTACATTTGCATTCAAAAACTGACAGAATGCTGATTTTGTTTCCAGAGCTGTGCACATTTTTTGTATTTAGTGTACTTTGTGCTACCTCTGCCATGCCCATTTTAATGCTTGTTAAAGAAAATGTTGTGTGGTGAAAATGTAACAAATTTAAATGAACGCGTCAAAGACTGAATATAGCCTAAAGGTCCGTACACACGCCGGACTTTAGGCAACGACGGGTCCGTCGTTGCCTCCCGCTGGGTGGGCGTGCCAGCGACAGTCCGGCGTGTGTACGCTCTGTCGTCAGACTGATACGGCTGTTTCTGAGCGATCCGCCGGGCGGATCGCTCAGAAACAGCCGTATCAGTCTGACGACAGAGCGTACACACGCCGGACTGTCGCTGGCACGCCCACCCAGCGGGAGGCAACGACGGACCCGTCGTTGCCTAAAGTCCGGCGTGTGTACGGACCTTTACCCTACTGCCTTTCTTCTTTTTCTGCCTGAAAGTTAATTATCCAGGTATGCAAGTGACAGTTTCTCACTAGTGGGGACATTAGCATAATCCTTTCTGATAAGAAATTACAACCATAAAGATTAAAACTTTTGCCTGAAGAGAACAGCTTCTGAGTAAAGATAAGGTCAATAGTTCATAGATTTTAGTTCTGGAGAACTTGAAAGACTGTGTCATTGAGCAGAGAAGAAAATAAAACATTAAATCCACATTTTAAGTGTTTAATCTAAATCTAAATAAGTCAACTTTAGAAGTAGGAGTAAAGATACAATTATTTATCTCATCAGTTTATGTTTTACCGCAAGTTCACTTTGAAGAGATCGGGTAAAAATTAGAATAAAATATAGTTATGAAAATGAAAATAATGATTTGTATTTCTCATTTTTTTTATTAGGCAAAACATTATATGCTGTATTTAATGTGCTGGGTGATGAACAGGCCTGCTACAAATACATTGAAGGCAACCTCTCAATGAAAGTCTGTAGAAAAGGGTCAACCATCAGTGCTCTAGAAGCTGATTGGCTGGAAATGACAGCATTTTACTATAAACAAGGCTTTTCTTTAATTGATTCTTTTATTCACTGGGAAATGTGTCAAGGTAAGTTTTCCATTGTTTCTTAAAATAAATGGTAGCAAAAGTGGTATTAATAAAATATAAATGGTTCAGTGGTGGTTAAAAATACTTTTCTAGTGTCAGGATCTCTCCTGTAGCATGTTCTGTCAGTTGAAGTGGGACTGCAACCGGGCAGTTCTGACTTATCTGTTTGCATTCGGTTGCGCATTCGCAATAAGTATCATTGTCATTTACAGTCACTCTGCAGTTCAGAGCAGCTCAGGATGCTGTCATTACTCCTCCTTTTGCTTGCTGCAGTTGATCTGCAGCCAGATAGCCCTGGATTTCCTACATGCATGTTGTTGCATAGTATTGCATGTATTTGTTATGAGAGTCTTTCAGCTGGCAGCCTGTGATTAAGCTGGCTCAGAATTGCGTAATTACCATTCAGCTGTGTGGGAATTTGCATGCCTGCTTCCATTGGCTGATGCCGACATAAAAGTCTGCCTCCCAATTCAGACCCCACCCGACATAGCGTTCAGAGTTGTTGCTGGGTCATTCATGTGAATTGTACATTACATTGTTCAATCTTGCTTCTTGTTTGGACGTTTGCTGTATCCGCGGGGATACAGCAAAGTCCTTCTGATCCTGGTAGCTTTGATTCTCCCAGCACCACGTTGGTGACTGGTAGTATTCCTTCTTTCCTTGTTCTTGAGGACGTAACTAAAGCAGCGGTTGCCATTAGTTATTCTCCTACCTGTTAGTCTTGTCTATGTCAGTGTGAATGTTGCCGTCACTGGGGCAACGACTAGATTGGCAAAGCATTTCGTCTGTCTGTCTGTTGTTTGTCTTGTTAATTATTATTACTTGTGCTTTAGTTAGTTTTCAGAGCTATATATATATATATTATTATTATTATTATTATTATTTAGTATTTATATAGCGCCGACATATTACGCAGCGCTGTACAGTGTATATATATATATATATATATATATATATATATATATATATATATATATATATCTTGTCACTAACTGTCCCTCAAAGGAGCTCACAATCTAATTCCTACCATTGCCATATGTCTATATTATGTAGTGTACGTACTGTAGTACACTAATATATATATGCAGACACTGCCGACATATATGTACTCTAGTTAGATCAGTATTGTATATTGTATATTCTCTGGTTTTCTGCCTTGCTCTCCTGCTATCTATCCTGTGTATGACCCGGCTTGTCCCTCACTTTGATTCTGTCTCGTCCTTCCTGTACTGCAGTCATCTGATATTAGTTTATGATTCCTAGCCTGTTACCAACTACGTAGCATCTAGCGTGATAGGCGGCCCAGAGCTGCAGTTGTTCTGGGCAATCTTGCTCCCTTGTTCTTTACTCCTGTGTCCATCTGTGTAGCCTCTACCATTACCCAGCTACATCGTCTGGAGGACACACGCACACAAGTATGCCCCCCAGCATTACATCTAGCAACATTTTTAAAGAGGAACTGTAACCAGTGGTGCTCAGCAGAGCTCGAATATTCGAGTAGCTCGAATATTCGAGCTCTTTTTCAGCTATTCGAGCTCGGTATTCGAGCTCCGAATAGCTGCGGCTATTCGAATGGGCTATTCGAGTAAACGCGAATAGCCCATTCACTATTCGAGCTATTCGAGCAAACGGCGCTATTCGAGCTCGAATACCGAGCTCGAATAGCGTCATAGCCCAGATTGATGTCCTTAGAGCCAATCAGAGGGCTCCCAGGCCCTCTGACGGCAGCCAATCACAGAGGGGGACCCTGGCCAGCCCCTACCCTATAAATAGCGGCCGCCATGTTCCGTTTCTCCGTCCTTGCCTGAGACTTGCATAGAGAGAGAGTTGCTCCTTTGTGCTTTGGCTTAGCAAGAGCTTTATTGTGGTCATTTACCTAGCGTTTTTGCTCACATACACCTCCTATACACACCTATATTGTTGTTAGTTAGATAGACATTGTATTTTAGTTAGTAGTTTTTGTGTTACATAGAGACAGGCCAGCTGCTGCAGGCTTACAGCTTTAGGCCTCAGGGCCTGCCTGTGTGGGCAGCTGTCCTCCTGTCCTCTGTTAGTTTATTTCTCATTAGTATTAGACAGTATTAGACAGTATTAGTATTAGATAGTATTAGACAGTATTTCTGCTGTCCCTTTACTACTTAGTGTCTGTTATATACTACTGTAACTGTACTAGGACACTCACTGTCACTGTTCATACTAGGCTACTAGCTCGGACTCCTGCGTGTGTGTGTGCATTTACTGTCTGTGTACTGTACACACACTCTATTTCCTTCTGATTACTGATTGATTATTGTAAATTCTACTTCCTGACAGTTACTACTTACTTACTGTAGTAGGGACACTCACTCAGTCACTGTTCATAGGCCAGCTCCTGCGCGTGTTTGCGCGTGCGTGCACTCACTGTCTGTAGTGTACACACACTCTATTTCCTTGTGATTACTACTGATAGTGATTATTGTAACTGCTGCTAGTTGTACTTCCTGACTGTTACTACTTACTTACTGTACTAGGGACACTCACTCACTCTCTGTTCATAGGCCAGCTCCTGCGCGTGTTTGCGCGTGCGTGCACTCACTGTCTGTAGTGTACACACACTCTATTTCCTTGTGATTACTACTGATTATTGTAACTGCTGCTAGTTGTACTTCCTGACTGTTACTACTTACTTAGACAAACAAAGGATGAGCAAGCATGTTAATGCATATTATATGCAAATACATACACAAGTGTGTTAATAGGGAGGGAAGGCAAGGTCCTCGACCTATTTAATAACTACATTGTGGATAAAAAAGAGAGAAAAGGGCACCTCCCTAAATGAAACGAGATAATAAAGTCTGAACAAGGAGGCTGAAGCATAAAGCCAAGAGTAAATGCAAAATTTCCCTTTATTAATGCCGATATCAAAACAATAAAAACAATTAAAAACAAGGCAACACCGTACCCAGTCCAAAAAGCCCCTAATATATTAAATGGATTATAAACGTAAGCCCACCTGGGTGACTATCTAAACTGCACCATATTGGGTTGATACAAGGTTTGTCAAAACTTGCGTGTAAATGATGTGGGTCAACAGCAGCAATATAAGAATGAATTGGATTGAATTGGAAATACATAAAGCTGTGACACCACACAGATAGACGCTGTAATGATTGTCAATGCAGTGTTGAAAATGAAACTCCTGTCTATGCATACATAATAGTGCAGATAACAATATCGCTGGTGGGAACAGTATGAACAATAGTGTTTGATACAAACAATGTATTGGAAAAACAAGTGTTGTGAAAATTCAAATTTGACATGAGTGATAGGTGAAAGGGTGAGGCATAGTGAGAAAGGCAGGTGGCAGGAGAAAAGCGGCAAGGCTTACCAAGTCATGAAGTATGAATGGGCTGGGGACGGCTGCTTGGGCGCTCCTATGTAAATTTGAATTTTCACAACACTTGTTTTTCCAATACATTGTTTGTATCAAACACTATTGTTCATACTGTTCCCACCAGCGATATTGTTATCTGCACTATTATGTATGCATAGACAGGAGTTTCATTTTCAACACTGCATTGACAATCATTACAGCGTCTATCTGTGTGGTGTCACAGCTTTATGTATTTCCAATTCAATCCAATTCATTCTTATATTGCTGCTGTTGACCCACATCATTTACACGCAAGTTTTGACAAACCTTGTATCAACCCAATATGGTGCAGTTTAGATAGTCACCCAGGTGGGCTTACGTTTATAATCCATTTAATATATTAGGGGCTTTTTGGACTGGGTACGGTGTTGCCTTGTTTTTAATTGTTTTTATTGTTTTGTTACTACTTACTTACTGTACTAGCGAGTCGGGACACTCACTCAGTCACCTCACCCGCCAACCCACTCCATTAAAGTACCCCACTTTTCTCCCGCCCTTTTCAAAAACTTTTGTCTTTACGCCCAAAACATCGAAGATGTCTGGAAGTGGCAGCCAGCGCGGTTTGGGCAAGGGGAAGGGCAGCAAGGGAATCAGGAGGAGAGGGAGCAGCATTGTGGCAGGCCGCGGCCGCGCCACCATGCACAGTTCCGCAGCAGCAGCAGCAGCGTCAGTGGCTAACATTCCTCCCATAGCCACTGGCCGTGGACGCCTTGGGCGCCGCCCAGCAGGAGCATCTGCAACTCACGCTGCAGAGACACAGCAGCAGCAGTGTGTAGCACCTGCTCCTATTTTCCTCCAGCCGGGTCGGAAACGTCCCATTGAGGAAAAGGATGCATCCACTGTGGTGCAACTGATGACGGAGGATGAGCAGCACGCCATCAGCTCTGCATCCGAGGCCTCCACCCTCACCACCACCACCACCCCTGTTCGCAGCAGCCGCCCAGCAGGGTCTGGGGAGGAGGCCAGTTCACCGTCACAAGTTGGCGACCTGTCACTCAGCAGTATTTTTACCCCAGGCACCATCAGGGTATTGTCTGCTGTTGTTGGCGATTTGGAGGAGGAGATGCTGATGGGCACTTTGGGGGATGAGGGATTGGACAGCAAGACTGTGGCGACAGTCAAGCAGCCCATCCATGCATCAGGAGAGGAGTTTGGGGGGTCATCATCCCAGCAGGACATGTTTCAGGAGGGGGAGGATGATGATGACCCGGTGACAGACAGAGACTGGGTGCCACCACCTCCAGGGGATGTCGTCCTCAGCAGCTCTGAGGAGGAGGAGGAGGATGCGCTTGTGGGCCTTGCAAGGAGGCGCATCATTGCAAGCATTGGCAGCAGTAGGCAGGTCCCACAGCCTGCTGGTGTCTCAGGCTCAGCAGCAGCAGCAGCATCTGCCAGTACCACCACCAGCCGCACCCAAGCCCCCCCCCCCCCCAACCACCACAGGGAGACAGGCAGCAGCGCTTCCATGCCGTAGGGGGATGTTTCTGTCACCAATCTGGCGATATTTCACCATGCCCACTGTGTACAGCAAGTACGCCACTTGCAACCACTGTCAGCGGAAGTTGAGCAGAGGTGCAGACCCCTTAAAGTTCAGCACCAGCTCGCTCATCAACCACCTTGCTGCGAAACATTTCCACCAGCATGAGGAGTTCCAGAGGCTGAAGGCATCTGGTGCTGGCAGTGGCACCACACCCATCACTGCACAGCCTTCAGCAGCAGCAGCAACAGCAGCCACCCGCCCTCCTGCTCCTCCAGCAGCACCAGCAGGAGTGCGGAAACGCACTGCTCCTCCCCCCTCTGCAACTCCTGCCGCCGACACTGAGGCCTGTTCTGGCAGCCAGTCCTCAGTGGCCTCCTCCGCTGTGTCTGCTGATTCCCGTGCCAGCAAAAGGCCACGCCAGAGCCTTTTGAGCGAGTCCTTCCAGGGGGTGGTTAGGGCTCTGCCTCCCAGCAGCCGTCGCGTGCGGCAGCTGAACGGCTTGCTGGCACGGGCCATGTGCTCCCAACTCCTGCCGTACACGCTCGTGCAGGAGGGGAGCGACATTCGTGCGCTGCTTGCTTGCGCAGCCCCAGACTGGCAGCTCCCCAGCAGACACTTCTTTGCCCGCAAGGCCATTCCTGCACTGCACCGCTTTGTGATGGCCAATGTGGAGCGAGGGCTGGAGCACGCGGTTGGTGAAAGGGTCGACGTCACCATGGACTCCTGGAGCAGCCGCTTCGGGACAGGCCGCTACCTGTCCTTCACTGTCCACTGGGTCAGCTTGGTGGAAGGGGGTGAGGATGGGAGAGCAGCAGCGGGCACAGCAGCAGCAGCAACACAGTGGGTGGTGCCACCCCGCAGGGTCAGGGGAACTGCAGCAGGTTCCTCCGATCCTCTGCCATCCTCCGGCACACCTGGCCAAACCCCCCGCCTCAGCAGCAGCGTGAAGGCCCGCCACTGCCAAGCGCTGCTGCACTTGGTCAGCCTTGGGAAGACCAAGCTGACGGCAACCCATGTGTTGGCCAAACTCCAGGAGCAGGAGAGGATTTGGCTGACCCCCAGAGGCCTCAGAGTCGGAGAGGTGGTGGCCGACAATGGGGCCAATCTGGTTGCCGCAATAGACAGGGGAAACCTGACCCACATCCCCTGTCTTGCCCACGTGCTGAACCTGGTGGTGCAGAAGTTCTTGCGCACCTACCAGGGGATGGGCGAACTGCTGGAAACGGCAAGGAACGTTGTGCGTCACTTCCGGCGCTCGGCTGCAGCCTGTGCGAGCCTGGAAGACGTGCAAAAGGAGCTGGATCTGCCACGCCATCGGCTGATCCTTGACGTTCCGACTCGCTGGAATTCCACCCTGGCGATGTTGGAGCGTCTGGTTGATCAGGTGTGCTTAGTGCTGGCTCCCTTTCTGCAGGCCACTAACATGGTGAGCAGGGACCATGCTATGGTCTGCGAGTGGGTGCCCCTGGTTTGTCTGCTGAACAGGGCCCTCGATGCTTTGCTGGAACAGGGAGCGGCAGCCTTGGACCAGCAGGAGCGGCAAGCAGCTGCACAGTCCACCTCTGAGGGGGAGGAGGAGGAGGACTTGGTGGAGGTCCCTGACCTTGCTGCTGATGAGGGGGAGCAGCACAGTGCAGCTGAGTTGGTGCGGGGGTGGAGAGAGGATGAGGCTGACGAGGCAGAGGAGGAGGATGAGGACAGCAGCACTGCCGTCGATGTGCCAGCAGACGTGGCCCGCCTCTTCCCAATGGCAGCGCACATGCTGACGTGCCTGCGCAGGGACCCCAGGGTGATCCAGATGAAGCAGAGGAAGGACATCTGGATCAGCATGATGTTGGACCCACGCCTCAAGGGGAAGTTGAGCCAGTTCCTGCCGCCTGCAGGAGGAGACCCAGCGCAACAAATAAGGAGCTTGCAGCAGGCCCTTGTTGAGCGCTTGGAGGAAGCCTTCCCCCAGCCTTCCACCCCCACTGTCCAGCAGCCAGCACAGAGGCAGCAGCAGGTGCCTGCATCCAGCAGCAAGCGCCCCACAGACCTGCTGTCTCTCAGCCACGAGCTCTACAGGACTGTAGAGGCTCCGGCAGCAGTGACTAGAGAGGAGGTGCATGCAGCAGCATCCTCCACCGGTCACAGCCAGCGCCTGACCCGCATGGTGGCTGACTACATGGGGTCCTACAGCGGGCTTGACAGCGATGCCCCTGTTGATCCCATGGAGTATTGGGTCAAGCGCCTGGAGATCTGGAGCGAGCTGGCGCAGTACGCCCTGGAAGTGCTGTCCTGCCCCCCTTCCAGCGTGCTGTCCGAGCGCTGCTTCAGTGCAGCTGGTGGTGTGGTCACCGAGAAATGCTCACGTCTGTCTCACAAGTCTGTGGACAGACTGACGTTTCTCAAGATGAACCAGGCGTGGGTGGAAGGCGAGTTCCTGGCCCCTGTTGTCGGCGAGAGGGGGACATGAACTGGCTAAGAACCATCGTTAATGTGCCTTACCACCCTTTACCACCTCCTGGCTCCTGCTCACTAAGCCAGCCTGGTTCACTTTGACTATTACGTCGCCTGCAGCCACACATTTTACACCTACAGTGGGCTGCTGTGTACTGCCCTTCTGCTGTCTGTCTGTGTTTCCCACTGCCAGGGTACACAGATTTACCTTCTGCTGCCACTCTGCCACCAGCTATTACGTCAAACAATAGCTATATATCTGTGTAATTTGTTTTACAAACAAAACCAAAAAACCATTAAAAAAAAAAGGTTTAATTTTTCTGAGGTGCCCGGGTTGAAAACTGTTGTCCCAGTTGTGTATTGGACACGATGTGGGCTGCACGACCGCTGTCTGGGACCTCCTGTTGTGTTCATTTACGGCCTGGTATCACCGCTAGGTACCAGGGCTATTATGTCACGCTGCCTGCCTGCTGCCACACTCACACTACTCCTCCATTCCTCCTGCTGCTGCTGTCTGTCTGTGTTTCCCACTGCCAGGGTACACAGAATTACCTTCTGCTGCCACACTGCCACCAGCTATTACGTCGAAAATAAGCTGCTCACATTACTCCTCCATTCCTCCTGCTGCTGCTGCTGTCGGTCTGTGTTTCCCACTGCCAGGGTACACAGAATTACATTCTGCTGCCACTCTGCCACCAGCTATTACGTCAAACAATAGCTATATATCTGTGTAATTTGTTTTACAAACAAAACCAAAAAACCATTAAAAAAAAAGGTTTAATTTTTCTGAGGTGCCCGGGTTGAAAACTGTGTTGTCCCAGTTGTGTATTGGACACGATGTGGGCTGCACGACCGCTGTCTGGGACCTCCTGTTGTGTTCATTTACGGCCTGGTATCACCGCTAGGTACCAGGGCTATTATGTCACGCTGCCTGCCTGCTGCCACACTCACACTACTCCTCCATTCCTCCTGCTGCTGCTGTCTGTCTGTGTTTCCCACTGCCAGGGTACACAGAATTACCTTCTGCTGCCAGTCTGCCACCAGCTATTACGTCAAACAATAGCTGCACATATAATTACTCCTCCATTCCTCCTGCTGCTGCTGCTGCTGTCTGTCTGTGTTTCCCACTGCCAGGGTACACAGATTTACCTTCTGCTGCCACTCTGCCACCAGCTATTACGTCAAAAAATAGCTATATCTGTGTAATTTGTTGTAAAAACAAAACAAAAAAAACCAAAAAAAAAAAAGGTTTAATTTTTCTGAGGTGCCCGGGTTGAAAACTGTGTTGTCCCAGTTGTGTATTGGACACAATGTGGGCTGCACGACCGCTGTCTGGGACCTCCTGCCTGCTGTGTTTATTTACAGCCCTGGTATCACCGCTAGGTACCAGGGCTATTATGTCACGCTGCCTGCCTCATTGACTGCCTGCTGCCACACACTCATCCTCCTCCTCCTGCTGCTGAATTTACCTCCTGCTGTCTGTGTGTTTCCACTGCCAGGGAGCACATACAATGGCGCTTCCAACATGCGTGCGCCACCAGCTATTTGTTACGCTCAAAAATAGCTGCATTTCTTTAAAAAAAAAATTGAAAAGAGAAATAAGTGAAGAAGAAGACGATATAGAAGAAGATGAAGAAGATGAAGATGAAGATGAAGAAGATGAAGAAGAAGATGAAGAAGAAGATGAAGAAGATGAAGAAGATGAAGAAGAAGAAGATGAAGAAGAAGAAGAAGATGAAGAAGAAGAAGAAGATGAAGATGAAGAAGAAGAAGAAGAAGAAGAAGATGAAGAAGATGAAGAAGATGAAGAAGATGAAGATGAAGAAGAAGAAGATGAAGAAGAAGAAGATGAAGAAGAAGAAGATGAAGATGAAGAAGATGAAGAAGATGAAGAAGAAGATGAAGAAGATGAAGAAGAAGATGAAGAAGATGAAGAAGATGAAGAAGAAGATGAAGAAGATGAAGAAGAAGAAGATGATGAAGAAGAAGAAGATGAAGAAGATGAAGAAGAAGATGAAGAAGAAGAAGATGAAGAAGATGAATAAGATGAAGAAGAAGATGAAGAAGATGAAGAAGAAGATGAAGAAGATGAAGAAGATGAAGAAAAAGAAGATGAAGAAGAAGAAGATGATGATGAAGAAGATGAAGAAGATGAAGAAGAAGAAGAAGACAATATAAAGGAAGAAGAAGATATAGAAGAAGATATAGAAGAAGAAGATATAGAAGAAGAAGATATAGAAGATAAAGAAGAAGAAGAAGAAGAAGAAGAAGAAGAAGAAGAAGTATATACAGTACTGAACAAAATTCTGGACACAACTTCTCTTTTCACCTTTTTTTTTTTAAAGGAACATCCCCACATAATCACTTGCTGTTGTTACTTGGAAAAAAAAAAGAGGTTTCTTGCATCATTCACCCTCAAAACAAGTGTTGGAAGCTATTTAAGGCCATTTCGAATAGTCAGCTCGAATAATGAGCTCGAATACCGACTCGAATAGTGAGCTCGAATTCCGAGGTCGAATCGAATAGTAAAAATTATTCGACTCGAATATTCGACTGACCTCGAATAATTTACTATTCGAATTCGACCAAACTCGAATTTTAAAAAGGGGTATTTGAGCACCACTAACTGTAACCAAGGATTTTGCTTCATCCCATTCAGTAGCTGATACCCCTTTTCCCATGAGAAATCTTTACCTTTTCTCAAATAGATCATCAGGGGGGTCTGTATGGCTGATATTGTGGTGAAAACCCTCCCACTGTGTGATGTCAGGACCTGGGTCCAGACAGTTTGCTGTCTGTGAGCTTTGTTGCATTGTAGGAAATACCAGCTGTTTCCAACTGCCTGCCAAGCAACCAGTATTTCTCTTTGTGCATATGTATATCTATAAAAAACAGCCTTTTAGCTTATCACATTGCTATGGGGTATCGTCATAGATAATGACAGCTGGTGCTGTCTGGCTTTTTTTTTTTTTTTGCCATGATTACGCAATGGCTGATTGTGAGTCATTTAACGTCTCACTTTGCATTGTATTGATTTATTTTTTTCCCCCTTTTTGCTAAAGTACCTCTTTAAGTGAATCTCCACTTTCTTTAAAACTGCTATAAATGCACTTCAGAGCCCCTCAAGACTTTTTGTATTGTAATATTAATAAAAAAATATATATTTCCATTTAGTTTTCAGTCCACTGTAAATTTCCAAAACTGAAATTGTGCAGAATAGACACCCTAGAAACTTCCCATCTCATTTTGAGAGTCACTCAGGGCCGGGCCGAGGCATAGGCTGGAGAGGCTCCAGCCTCAGGGCGCAGTGTAGGAGGGGGTGCACAATTCATTCAGCTGTCTTTCCTAATTGTGTATGAAGCAGAAATAAGAAAAGGGGATACATAGCAGTGACTGCAAGCCAGATAACTAGATATTAAGGTGTTGGGGAAGTTGTGGGCCCTGTGGCCCTCTTAGTCTAATAGCAATCAGTGTGTGACGGCTGGGGTGGGAGGGATGGAGGGGCGCACTTTGGTGTCTCAGCCTTGGGTGCTGGAGGACCTTGTCCCGGCTCTGGAGTCACTAGCTGCAAAGAGTAGGAGCCCATTTTCTACACCTGGACTAATCAATTGACTGAAAGCAAATTTGAAAACTCCCAATTCACTGTCTCTGTAAAAGAGTGGTGTAACTGTGTTTTACGTGCTTGCATGTAAGCAAACTGAAATAAGGCATTTATATAGAGATTTGAACTAAAGGAAATACAGTTTCACTTTAACATTTAATGATATGAACAAAGCTGGAGGAAGGGAAATTACCATGAAGATTTCACTGTAAAGCTGCATACCCACTAAAGATGGATCGGGGAACCCACGGCGACGTGATCAGATGAGTGTTCCCTGGATCCATCACCTACTGCGATCCATCACCTACAATGGCAAACGGTGATCAGATGAGTGTTCCCGGATCTATCACCTACAATGGCAAACGATGGGCGCAAGTTCACGCAACTGTGGTACTTTGTGCAGGAGTCGCTGTGACAGTTGTAATCAATGCACATCGCAAAAGACCATTTGCTTAATCTGCATTGGTGGTAAAATTTTGAGAAAAGTCATGTCCTGGGTACATGCCTTTAGGGCTTGATTTATTATTGCTGCACTGTACATCATTCTGGAAAAAAATCCCGTTTGCATGTTTAAGAAAGAAAAGGTGCTCAGAATGTGTGTCAGCTATCTCACAACAGAGTAACCAAGCAGCTCAGGGTGGCCCAAACCACTAGGAATGTATAGGCGTATAAAAGAGACCTAAAAGCCCTCCTACTAAAAAGCAATGCGTGGTGTGATTTTCCTTCTTAAAACAGAAGGAAATTTGCAATAATTCAGCTATAAGTGAACATTTGTGGTTACCCATAATGCACCACTACTGAATATGCAAATTATCTCTTTTCGCCCCTGTAAGCAAAGCTAGCATGCAGAACCACTGATGTATAGCAAGCTTATAGCTTTAAATTTTACACAGCCACATCAAACCCACATGTAGACAGCCTGTTTCGGACTGTTGGTCCTCATCAGTACATGGTAGGTATTGATATGGCTGTATGGGGATAGGGTTTGGACCAGAAGGCAAATCACACCAAACCAGGGCCGGGTCAAGGTTCCCCAGCACCAGAGGCAGAGATCCAAAACTGAGCCCCCCCCCCTTTCCCCTCCCCCGTGTTCTGAATCCTCCACACATACTCGCACCCATACACGGTACACACTACACACACATAGTACACACATACAGTACACACACAGTACAGAGTACACACACATACACACAGTGCACACATACAGTACACACACAGTGCAGAGTTCACGCACATACACAAAGTACACACACAGTACACACACTACACACATACACACACAGTGCAGAGTACACACACATACACACAGTACACACACATACACACAGTACACACACACCCTACCCACACATACACACAGTACACACACTACCCACACACACAGTACACGCAGTGCAGAGTACACACACATACACACAGTACACTCACACAGTACACACAGTGCAGAGTACACAACATACACACAGTATACACACTACCCACACACACACACACACACACACACAGTACACGCAGTGCAGAGTATACACACGCACAGTACACACAGTGCAGAGCACACACATATACACACAGTACACTCACACAGTACACACAGTGCAGAGTACACAACATACACACAGTACACACACAGTACACACAGTGCAGAGTACACACACATACACACAGTACACACACATACACACAGTACACACACACACACTACCCACACATACACACAGTACACACACACACACAGTACACGGAGTGCAGAGTATACACACAGTACACACGCACAGTACACACAGTGCAGAGTACACACACATACACACAGTACACTCACATAGTACACACAGTGCAGAGTACACAACATACACACAGTACACACACTACCCAAACACACACACACACACACACACACACACACACACACACACAGTACACGCAGTGCAGAGTATACACACGCACAGTACACACAGTGCAGAGTACACACATGTACACACAATACACTCACACAGTACACACAGTGCAGAGTACACAACATACACACAGTACACACACAGTACACACAGTGCAGAGTACACACACATACACACAGTACACACACTACACACACAGTACACACTACACACTGTGCAGAGTACACACACATACACACAGTACACACACACACAGTACACACAGTGCAGAGTACACACACATACACACAGTACACACAGTACACACAGTACACACACTACACACAGTGCAGAGTACACACACATATACACACACACACACAGTGCAGAGTACACACACATACACACACACACAGTTCAGAATCAGAATCAGATCAGAATCAGAATCAGATTTATTTCGCCAAATACAGCGCACGCTATATTCGGAATTTTTTGTGGTACACATGGCATAGACATAGTACAGGAGGACAAGAAGCGCAAACACAGACAATTTATAACTGCAGTAATGATATACATGACAAACTAGGTCGTCGGTAGGGGTTCGTTCCTGCCGTGCAGGAGCAGTCCAACAATAATACTAATAATAGTAATAATAAAGATGATGGTGATGGTGGCCCCAGTACAGTCTCTGGGCAGTGAGAACAAGGGCGTGCAGGGGCGTGAGCTGATGGAGAGACCCCGCTAGGGCATGCCGGTAGGCGGGCCCGGTGGGGGAAGGTTGGAGTTGAGCAGCCGAACCGCTTGGGGGAAGAAGGTGTTCATCCGTCTGGTGGTTTTGCATGGAATGGACCTGTAGCGGCGGCCCAGTGGGAGCAGCTTGAAGTAGCGACTGCCTGGGTGGGAGGGGTCACGGGAGATCACAGTGGCCCTCTTCCTCATCCTAGTGGAGTGGAGGAGGTCAAGAGGTGGAAGAGGGGACCCGATGATTCTCTCTGCATCAGCTATGACCCTCTGCAGTTTGTGTTTGTCGCTGGCCGTTGCGCCCGCATACCAGACAATGACTGAGGAGCAGAGAATGGATTCTATAGTGGCAGTATAGAAGCTGGTCAACAGTTCCCTGGGCATGTCGAATCTCTTCAGCTGGCGCAGGAAGAACAACCTCTGCTGTGATTTCTTCTGTATTATGGAGGTGTTCTGCCCCCACTTCAGGTTGTTAGTGAGAGTCGTGCCGAGGAACCGCACCAATGTCACCCTAGAGACTTCGGTACCCCCAATGAGGATAGGTAGGAGGGGGGGAGGGTTCCTCCGGAAGTCTACGACTAGTTCAACAGTCTTTGCGGCGTTGAGAACTAGGTTATTTGCTCTGCACCAGTTGCAGATTCGCTCAACTTCGCTGTGGTACTCCTGCTCGCCGTTGCTGCCAATTAGGCCAATGATGGTGGTGTCGTCTGCAAATTTGATGACTTTCACAGAGTCAGCAGATGATATGCAATTGTTGGTATAGAGGGAGAACAGTAGTGGTGACAATACACAGCCTTGTGGAGCTCCAGTATTGGTGGTTCTAACGCTGGAGTAGCAGCTGCCGAGCTTCACTTGTTGCGTTATGTTGGTCAGGAAGTCCTTGATCCATGCTCGGAGCGTGGGATCTACTCCGCGCTGCGCCAGATTGGTGAACAGGATATCTGAGCAGATCGTATTGAACGCCGAGCTAAAATCCAGAAACAAGATCCTAGCATAGGAGACAGGGTTGTCTAGGTGCTCCATGATGTATGCCAGGCTGGCATTGATGGCGTCCTCCACGGATCTGTTTGCCCTATAAGCAAATTGGAGCTGGTCGAGATGAGCGTCCGTGTGTCTCTTCAAGTGGGCAAGGACCAGCCGCTCAAGGAGCTTCATAATGTTGGAGGTTAGGGCCACTGGTCGGAAGTTGTTGTGCTCAGTGCTGCCAGGTTTTTTGGGGACTGGTACAATTGCGGACCGCTTGAAGCAGAAGGGGACTGTACCGTCCGATAGTGACCGCTCGAATAAGGTGGTGAGCACAGGAGCTAACTGATCAGCACAGGTTCTCAGGCAGATCGATGACACTCCATCCTGGGATTCAGCTTACGGAGGTGCCGAAGTACTTCTAATTCATGGACAGCAACAGGAGCAAGGGTGCCGAGTTCATCCGAGGGGGGGTTCACCTTGGCCGTGGCTGTTTGGTCCCCTTGCTGGTTAGGTAGTTGCTTTGAAGGGTGAAAACCCCTTACAAAGCATGGTCCAGTTAGACCCAAATGGGAAAGAAATTATTTCCCAACTCCAAATGGCAATCAGATAAAATCCCTGGATCAACACCACTAGGCATTACCTAGTAATTATATCCCTGGATGTGTTTCTTCGTAAGGAAAGAATGTACCATAACTACTTCCTGTAGCAATACATTCCACATTTTAATCACTTGAGGACCGCAGTGTTAAACCCCCCTAAAGACCAGGCCATTTTTCATTAAATTGGCCACTGCAGTTTTAAGGCCAAGCCGCAGGGCCACTCGACACAGGACACAAGTGATTCCCCCCCCCCTTTTCTTCCCACCAACAGAGCTCTCTATTGTTGGGGTCTGATCACCCCCCCCCCCCCCCCCCCCCACCCCCCATATTTGTATGTTTGTATGTATTTTTTTTTTTTTAAACTACTGCAAACCCCCCTCCCTCCCCCCGCCAGCCAATCTCCGTGATCAGCTGTCATAGGCTTCAGCCTATGACAGCCGATCACCTCTGTGCCTCAGCAGGGGCCAGCCGTGTCACATGGCTGTCCCCAGTACAGCGCTGCTGCAGATCGCAGCGCTGTACGTGTAATTAGACGGCTATTACGCCGTCTAACAGTCTCCCGAGCAGCAATCGCCGCTCGGAGACTGAAGGCGGAGCTCCGCTCTGCCCACCAAGCAGGAGATGCGCGCACACACTGCGCACAATCTCCCACAAAACAGAGCCCCAGGACTTTACGCTGATCGGCGTTAGGCGGTCCCGGGGCTGCCGCCGCGGCCACGCCCATCGGCTTGACGTGGTCGGCTAGTAGTTAGCTACTTTTACTGTAAAGAACCTATTCCAAAATAAATGACTAAAACTTTTTTTCTTCATGCGCAGATCATGTCCCCTAGTCCTTTGCAAAAGCCTAGGGACAAAAAGCTCATCTGCCAATCTTTTATATTGCCCTCTGATGTATTTATACATGTTAATTAGATCTCCTCTAAGGCGTCTCTTCTCCAGACTAAAAACCCAGTTTATCTAAACTTTCCTGGTTGCTTTGCAATAGCAATTTTTTTAAACTGCCACACCCTTTGCAAGGTACCCTTTCAGTGTTAAAATCATGTGTATTGGCACTGGCCAGGGGCGGAGCTTCATTTTTCCTGGATTTTCTTTCCTGTTCACCCAGCCTGCACAGTTACTTAAGGGATTAATAAACTTTGCATTCCTTCAGTTTAGCAAACCAGTGCTCTAATTTCACTACCAATAGTCTCTTCACTGCTATAACATGTTTTCACTTTCAGGGACTTCTGATACACAAGATTCCCATTGTCAGTTACAGAATCACAACATAATCAATGTGGTGTGAAATTATATTCTGGTGCTATTTTTATACTGTGGCTAAATTAAAAACTGCCAACTTCCTCATTCTTATTTTCCTAGGAGACTTGCCCCCAAAATCATTGGATGGATTATTTATCTATGAAGATGACACATTTCAATTTACAGGATCTAAGAACAAAGGAAATGATGCAATTATAGTGGAACAATGGACTGTATTTGAGGTGACAGCTTCATTGTATTATTATTTCAATGTACTTATCATTTTTAAACCATTAGCAGGGGACAAGAATGAGCAAAGATTAAGAGAAAATGTTCAAGGCAAACACCACAGAACCTAAAGCTGTTTTATGAGCCAGTTTATTTTTCTTAAAAACTGAACAAAACAAATTAAAAAAAATGTGTGTGTGTGTATATATATATATATATATATATATATATATATATATATATATATATATATATATAATGCCAAAGCTGACCTAGGACAGAATCAACAGTTTTGGGGATGACAAATAAATACTGTCAAGAAGTTTTAAATCAGGATGATGCCATTTATTGGCTTACTTAAAAGAATCAGAGTAAGCATGCTTTCGGCTATTCCACCTTTATCAGACTTCAAACCTGTATGCTTACAAGAAAGAAGTTGAAACAGACAGCATAAATATATGTCATTAAGATGCCTTAAATGAAACAGAGCATCTAAATGAGGTCCTGAGAGGATGTTAGCTGATTTATGACTAATGATAAGACTCCTTGTTTAGTCAATCCCTCACACAATTGGGGCTCAGACTGTCACAGAGGCATTGGAAATTCCGAGTTCACAAGTTTTAGCTACAAGCAGAGTGGATGCAATATTTGTCTAGGCTGAGAGAGTTATGGCATTTAAAATCCTCAACCTCACACCAATATAAAAAATATCCTTATTAAAGCCTTTGTCCATAGCTTTGAACCAATTTATAAATGTCGTCTCTGCTATTAATCTTTCTTTTGGCTATATGAACCCACCCTTCAGAGCAGTAACCCGAAGATAATTTAAGCTGTGTCCTTTGGAATGAAAGTGTGTAGCAACTGGGAGAGTTTTTCCAGTTTCTCCCACTTAAATACCTTTGGGGCATTTAGCACACATGATCAGATATACCAAATTAGAATCACATGAAAAGGTGCCTTTTACCCTGTATTCCTGTTGTGTACCTGGTATTGATATACTGTCAGTGGGGTAGATGTAAACTGAATTGTAATGTTGTCTCACACACACTAAAGGATCAAACCCATGGATGGAGTGCTCTAGCTAGTAAAGAGGGATGAGGCCCTCTTGTAATGTTCAAAACAGGTAAAGAGCTGGCACATCCAAAGAAATATCTTTATTGGTTTGTTTGTAAAAGCATAGGGTCAACGTTTCAGAGCCGCGTAGGGCCCCCTTTATCAAGGCAAGATTTGCTCTCAGGCAAAATGTGTCTGCTGCCATGTAAAGCTCATATTTCAAGAGAAGAAGGGAGTTAGGCTCCTCAGGACACTCATGCAGAATGATGTGTATCAAGCAAGTGGCAACATACACATTGTCCTGCACGAGTATCATGAGGAGCTCCCTTCTTCTCCTGAAATAGAAGCTTTACATAGCAGCAGACAGATTTTGCCTGTGAGCAAATGTTGCCTTGACAAAGGATCCCTATGTGGCTTCGAAACAGTGGAGTAGATGTGTCTGCAGATCCTACACCTTCTTGTTAGCAGTTCTATTGCATTCTGTTCCGTTCTGTTGTGGCCTATTCAAAGAACTCCTGACACTCATCTGTTTTAGATTGGGTGGCTGTCGATATGCCGGTTCAGGGAATATTTTTCTCAGTCTGTAATCATTAGTCATAAATCAGCTAACATTCTCTCTAGACCCCATTTAGATGTTTTGTTTCATTTAAGGCATCTTAATGACATGTATTTATGTTTGCACAAAAATCTATGTATCCTCTTCTGATGTGCATGTATATAGGGGTCTGTTTTAACTTCTTGTAAGCATACAGGATTGAAGTCTGATGATGGCAGAATAGCCGAAAGCTTGCTTAGGCCCCATTCACATCTGAGCGTTTTGCCGGCGATTTCGGCAAAACGCTCAAGCACTAGCGCTTTTTAAAGCGCTAGTACCATAATACGCTATGGGCCTGTTCTCACTTGGGCGATTAGCGTTAATCGCTAAACGCAAATTTGTATCCTGCACCATTTTCAGGCGATTTCCTGGCGATCCGGCGGCGTTTAGCAAGTGTGAATGGGCCCTTACTCTGATTCATTTATGTTAGCCAGTAGAAGTATCATCCTGTTTCAAAACTTCTTGCTTTTACTTCTGCCTAACACGGTACAATACTCTACTGCTAAATAAATAATGTCTAAGTTAATCAGAGAGACTACTGAAGGCATGGATATGCCAGATCTTTAAGCTTTCTCAAGAGACACCTGTATACACATTAAATTCTCAAATAAGAGAGTGCCAGACAGCCGCTTTGGAGTTAAATCTAGCATGTGTACGTAGCTTTAAGCATGTCTGATTATGACTTCCTTGAGATTTCTAAAATAAATAAATAAATAATAATACTGCTTTTCATATATTTTGAATTAGGGCTCTGAGATCAAAACTGACTATGGTCCCTTGCTACATACATTAGCAGAATTTGGATGGTGTCTTACGTGTGTCATACCTACTCCTATAATAAGACAAAACAGGTGAGTTGTGGCATTTTATTGTAACCAAATGTTTATGGAAAATGTGACTGATACTGATAGCTTTGAGACAATACTGGTAAAGGTTTTGTATGTCATCTCCATTGTATCGTGTCATGTACTTAGGTTGGATCTGGAGACACACAGTCAGCGTTTTAATTGTCCCCAACAATGGCCACAATTTACTAAGCTTATTTTCTGTCTTTAATAATGATTCTGTGCTGTTTACTGTTATCACCATGGTGATAATTAATTTAATATTCACTAAGCAATTTACATCATGCAATCCTTAAAATAAGGATTCTGTCCTTAAGTTAAGGAGTGATACCTAAAGTTAACGAGTGAATCTTTAAATGAACAACTGAATCCTAAACTTAAAGGGAACCTGAAATGGCCCCAATGCATTTATTTATACTTACCTGGGGCTTCTTCCATGAGGTTCATGGCCTCCCTCGCCGTCTTCTCCAGCCGCTCCGCTCACTAGATATCCTCGTCAGTAATCCGGCCAGCCGCGCTCTTCTGCATATGCATCCCTTAGCCGCGCGCGCACCCCCCCTCACGCTCCCGTGTCTGGGAACATTCTGCTCCTGCACAGTAGTACAGTGCAGGCGTAGAGAGCTCCCTTGCATGGGAGCTCGACTGGTGCGCATGCACCGCCGAGCCACACATGCCCAGAGGCCCACGACTGACGGCGACTAACCAGATTACCGGCAAGGATATCTAGTGAGCGGACGGGCCGGTGAGGACGGCCTCGGACTTCATGGGGCTGAAGGAAGTCCCAGATAAGTATAAAAAAGGCACATTGTACCAACTTAGGTACACTTTAACCACTTTTTCGACCAGTACAGTATAGGTATACGGTGGCACATCTGTGCACAATTGGGCGTGCTCCTGTGCGGCCACAGCACTTTAAGCTGCATCACTAATTGGTCTAAGGGAAAACATGTGCCCTTAATCAATTAGCAACCCCCAGCGGATGACTGATCACCACTGTAGTAAACAGTGGTGATAATTCTTGTCACCCCCTCCGTGCAGAGATCTGTAAAAAAAAAAGCATGTGCAGCAAGCCTAGCTCACATTTCCTTTTTCCTGTGATGATCCTGCTGCGGCAGCCTCTGTATTCAGCTTTACTGCCACCTTTGTACTGCCTATACTCGAGTCCCGGCTTAATGACGTCATCAAGTGTACAGAGCACACATAATACCGATCGATGTGTGGTCGTATGTTTTCACTTGTTTTATTATCACTACCTTAGTGAACTGTGACCAATGTCCCCATGATTGTATTACCATAGTTTACATAGATTTGCAGACACAGATTGCTAGTACTGAGTATTCCATACAATTGTAAATGTATGCAGTTGAGACCTCTATTTACGTATCAATCTACAAATTAGGTCATCAGTCAAATAGAAGAGAGGCAGGGCACTAGTCCACTAAATCAGCAGTTTAATTCACTAGTGACAGCACAACAGCCATGAAATTAGGGGTTAACAGGCTCCGGCCTGACAGCTGTTTCGTTGTCTGAACGCTGCTTCAGAGTAATCTTTTTGTGGCCCCTGAAGCAGTCGTTGAGACTGCAAAACAGCTGTCAGGCCAGAGACAGTTACCCCCTCACTGCATGGATACTGTGTTGTCGCTAGTGAATTAGACCAATGATTTGGTGGACTGGTGCCTTACCTCTCTTCTATTTGACTGTGTGTTCTTGGCAGTGCATCTGGTGCCAACCTCATTCTTTGCCTGTACTTAATACTAAAAATCAGGTCCATCTCCTCATTGGCAAAACTGATTCTGGAGATTGTATGCTGTCCTTCTATACAGTTATAGAGATATAAATGTTTCAACAAGTAAGTGCATAATAAACTAATCATGTTAAATGTCTAAACACTGAGCATTTTGCTTATTGTTTCAGTGAAGGCAATCTGACGACAAAACAAATTATATTTCTACAAAGATCTGTTATGCCGCATACACTTCCATCTGTCCAGTCTCCGGAGGTAAGTAATTTCACATCTGCAGATATTATTTGGCTAGAGATCTCAGAAATCTTGCCCGAACACACCATCATCTGGCTTTTCTAACCTGGGGCTTGATGTACTATATCAACACTGGAGCAATTCCAAGTTAAAGCAAACTTGTAACATAAAAAAAAAAAAAGTTAAATACTTACCTAGAGGGAAGCCTCTTGATGGTCCATGTCCTTCTTGCCCTCACCATCCCTGGCTGTGACCCTCTTGTTTATCGCGGCTCTCTGTCTTACCTCCACTGATGCAAGTACCTATTCGAGCCCCACCCCCGCCACACACACACCCCAATACAGGTTGTCTTGAAAGTAATTTTGCTCGAGGTCACTTTTTAATTTTTTGGGGAGTATCATGGAAAAATGTTAGGCCCTATTAAGTATGGTAAAATTAACTAGTATCACCGAAATATCTATTTAGAATCCCCCCCCCAAAAAAAACCTTTACCGTCTATAAAATACTGCAGAAGTGAGTTTCCCATGATGAAAGTGACTTCCTAAAAGGTGTGGAGTGGACTCAGGTGATAACTGGTATAACTGAGATCACCTGAACAAGTATAAATGTGGCAGACTGAAACAGAACTGAGACATATAAGAGAACTAGAAGGCAATACTGTGTATCTTGTAGTCCATGGCACTAATTTTTCTGTGCCTTTACAAAATCAGGACAAGGACATGTCATAATAACTTGACATAATTACTTGTCATAATAACATTCCTATTGTCTAGAAACTTTTACATAACTTCTAGAAAATTTTTACATAAATTGGAAGGTCAGTGTCTTGCAATGACTTCTAAACTCAGTGTAACTAAAATGTCATCCACACAGAAAGTGGATTTCAGGCAGAAGAGACATGTGCATACAGTATAATATTATTTAGTATTTAGTTAGCGCTGACAGCTTTCACTAACTTTTCCTCAGAGCAGCTCAAAACCTAATCCCTACCATAGTCAGATGTGCATTGTAATTACATAGGTATTTGGGTTGAAAAAAAGACATACGTCCATCGAGTGCAACCAGAAAACAAAGTACAACACCAGCCTGCTCCCTCACATATCCCTGTTGATCCAGAGGAAGACGAAAAACCCTTACAAGGCATGGTCCAATCAAATAAAATCCCTGGATCAACACCACTGGGCATTACCTAGTAATTATAGCCATGGGTGTGTTCGCAAGGAAAGCATCTAAGCCTCCTTTAAATGCAGATATAGAATTTGCCATAACTACTTCCTACTTCCTGTGGCAATGCATTTCACATCTTAATCACTCCAACTGTAAAGAACTCTTTCCTAAATAAATGGCTAAAACGTTTTTCCTCCATGCGCAGATCATGTCCTCTAGTCCTTTGTGAAGGCCTAGGGACAAAAAGCTCATCCGCCAAGCCTTTATATTGCCCTCTGATGTATTTATACATGTTAATTAAATCCCCTCTAAGGCGTCTTTTCTCTAGACTAAATAAACCCAGTTTATCTAACCTTTCTTGGTAAGTGAGACCTTCCATCCCACGTATCAATTTTGTTGCCCGTCTCTACATCTATTCTAAAACTGCAATATCTTTCTTGTAATGTGGTGCCCAAAACTGAATTTCATATTCCAGTTGTGGCCTTACTAGAGAGTTAAACAGGGGCAATATTATGCTAGCATTTTAAGTTTTTATTTCCCTTTTAATGCATCCCAAAATGTTATTAGCTTTAGCTGCAGCGGCTTGGCATTGAATACGATTATCTAATTTGTTGTCGATGAGTACTTCTAAGTCCTTCTCCAAGTTTGATGTCACTATCTGTATCCCGTTTTATTTTGTATGGTGCTAGACCATTGGTACAACCAAAATGCATGACTTCACTTTTTTCAACATTGAATTTCATCTGCCATTTATGTACCACACTATCCAGATCCTGTTGCAATATGTCACTATCTTCCTGAGAGTTGATGATTCTGCACAATTTTGTATCATCTGCAAAAATAGCAACACTTTCTACTGCATCTACTAGATCACTAATAAATAAATTGAAGAGCACTGGACCCAGTACTGACCCCTGTGGGACCCCACTGCTAACAGTCACCCATTTTTATATGATGACCACAACTCTTTGTTTTCATTCCATTAGCCAGTTCCCTATCCATGCACACAGACTCTTCCCCAGAGTCTAGGGCCAGTTTAGGAGGAAGCCAAGTAAACTTATCTGTATGTTGTTGGGATGTGGGAGGAAACAGAAGTGCCTGGAGTAAAACCCATGCAGACACGAGGAATACAAAAACTATGCAGATAGTGCCCTGGCTGGGATCTAACTGGGGGCCTGGCGCTGAAAGGCAAGAGAAATAATTTGTGTAAGTTTGCTGGATTGACAGCAACCAGAGGCTTTTGTAGAAAATTGGCTGAGGTTTACTGTATGTTGCAGAAATTACCTACAGAATTCCTGCCAGCCAGTCACAGCAAGGGGTATCGCCCAGGCTCCAGAGCATGAAGGACAGATACAGACTGCCTTGTATAGCAAAACAGAAGGAGTAAACAAAGTGTAACAAGATGCTGATCTCATTTTTTTTTCTTCCACATTAGCTATAATGTCTTCACAGAGAAAAGAGACTTCTATAAAAGGTGAAGTCGCACAAGCACACAAAAATTATTTAGTTTTAGTAAAACCATATGTGATGTTCCCTTCTGTAAAAAGCCTTCAAATGTACAAAATGTTTTGTTTTGTTTTTCCATTGAACTCAGTAATCCATTAAACCAGAGATTAAAAAACAATCTCTTAAATTGGTATTTTATTCTCTCCACAAATAACAATGGAAATTAAATTAGTTGACAATCTTATAAATTCCAGTAGATGGCGGAACAATCCAAATTGGGATTTAACCTGGAGAGCACTAACTTATGCAGGAGAACAGAGGCGCCAAAAGGATAAAAGGAAGCTAAATGAGCTTAAAAACCAAATTAGGGTAAATAGAGGAGGTAGTGGTGGACTTACCTCCTCCAAGTAGACACACAACGACTGTAGTAAAGACAGTCAATATATCTTATTTATGAACTCCAAATATGCAACGCGTTTTGCAGGTTTGATCCCGCTTCATCAGGCAATAACAACGGAGCAATAGCATATGTGGTCAGTAGAAGAGGTGCCTGGCTCTTCTACTGACCACATATACTATTGCTCCGTTGTTATTGCCTGATGAAGCAGGATCAAACCTGCAAAACGTGTTGCATATTTGGAGTTCATAAATAAAATATATTGACTGTCTTTACTAAAGTTGTGTGTCTACTTGGAGGAGGTAAATCCACCACTACCTCCTCTATTTACCAAGAATTTGGTTTTTAAGCTCATTTAGCTTCCTTTTATCCTTTTGGCGCCTCTGTTCTCCTGCATAATATTGAGTCCACCCTGGGTGGAGGGTTGAACCCCCTTTTTCTCATCTACAGAGAGCGACTTCCTATTCCTGAGTGGGGTCAGGAAAATCTCCCCACTTGCTTTTACAGTGGTTGCCTAATGGTAACCCTGGTTTGTGAGTATTAATATTTACTCTATTTAATAACCATTTACCAGTACATATTACACTATTGGGGCTCTTGGTGTTCCTTGTTTTTATGGAGAGCACTAACGCTCAAGTATAAAAACCCACTCCAGGCACAGATATAATGTAGTTTTCAGAAAATAAGACACACCTAGGTTTAGAGGGCAGAAATCATGTAAAAAAAAACACGAAACCTGGTGCATTTATAGTGCAGGGCCATCTTATGGACCTTTCCTCAAAAACTTTTTAAGTTACACTGCCCAGCTACAAAACACTAACACCAGGCACACTGCACTAACCCCTGTTGCCTACATGCTATGCAAATCTCAAGGTCTACCTGAGACAAATGGAGGCAAAACATTTATACTTACCTGAGGCTTCCTCCAGCCCCCTTTAGGTCATGGGCTCCCCTGCTGTCTCTACGGGCCACCCAGGTTTTCAGCTAGCCATCCCGGTACTTCTTTAAGTTGTGCTCCCTTCGTGCATGCACGGCCCGGGAGCACGATGGGCCGCCCGTCGTCTCAGGTTTCTTTTAAGAGACCTTACTTTCCCAAAAATCATGCATGGTTCCCTCGCCAGAATCTCTTTAAATAAAGTATCATCCACTGTCTTACTCAAAAACCTCCTAAATCACGCAAGGCAATTGGTTTAACGTCCTGCAGTAAGGTAACTTCGCATAGACATTTGCAACTTTATTGCGATGTCGGGGAAAAAAAACTTGCATCATGCAAGTCTTTTATCTCATGGATTTGTAGCAAGCCCCTCATCTGCAATGCCCCATGTTCAACAAAAGTTTGTTTCTTTTATGTATTATCTTCAGGACTAAAATTAAATGAATACAAAAATTATGTAAAGCTGCAAATTCTTTTTAGCAGATTTACAATACTCTTATCAGTTTCCTCACAAAACAGCAGATACAATTACTGTAACAAATATATGATGAGGCTATTAAACTCCTTAGCGGTAACCACAAGCTAGACTCGGGGTCAGGGGCGAACTGACCATTCGGGCACTTGGACATGGACCGACCTGTGGTCAGTAGAGGGCCTGCCCCTGGCGCCCCTCTGATCTGGAGGTTTGGGTGCCATGCTGCTTGGTTTGGCCACTGGCTGTGGTGCCTGCAGAGTTGCGAGTGGAGCTAGTTGGCACAGATACTTATGTGCTCCAGCACTGCCCCTCTCACTGCTATCTCTGCCTCTGGTGTCCAGTCCCCATGGTTTTGGCGGTGCCTCCTATGACGTCATAGGAGGCGGCGCCAGCCGGAAGGTAGGACGCTATCGGCGAACAGAAAGCAGTCAGTGCCGCTGCTTGCTGGAGCCTGCCCTGGAGCACGTAGTTATCTGTGACAGGCCAACTAGTCCGCTCGCAGTTCTGCAGGGTGGGAGGGGGGCTCCCCGGCACCACAGCCAGCACCCAAACCAAGAAGCACCCAAACCTCCCACCCAAAGCCAGCAGCACCCAAAATTCCCATCCAAACTAGGCAGCACCAAAACCACCCTCCTAGCACCCAAACCACCCTTCCATCTTCCAAACCACCCTCCCAGCACCCAAACCACCCTCCCTCCCACCCAAACGATTTCATGTAGGAGATAACGGTTCTTGCATTTCATGTGTCGGGGGAAATGATTGCAGCATTTCATGTGTTTAACTAAGTGAATCTTGCATTTCATGTTTCGGGAGATAACGGTTCTTGCATTTCATGTGTGGGAGCTAACGGTTCGTGCATTTCATGTGTGGGAGCTAACAGTTCTTTAATTTCATGTTAAGGTAATGGTTCTTGCATTTCATGTGTCAGAGTTAATGCATGGGCGTAACCATGCCATCGCAGGGGGGCCCAGAGACTTTGCAGGGCCCCACCTCCTCGCCCCCCCTAAATGCAGGCAATCAGCAAAAAAACCTACCTGTTTGATCACAAGAACCATTCCTGCCACCTCCTCTCACTATGAAAAGTAGCGAGTAGCGGAAGCGTCTAATTTTTTCATGCTTCTGCTGTCATTCGCCGGCTCTCAGTCATGTGACCCTCAGGGGGTTTGGAGACTAAGGGGACTCATGCTATCAATTTTTCTAGTTACGCCACTTAGTTAATGGTTCTTGCATTTCATGTGTTGGAGGTAACGGTTCCTGCATTTATTTATTTGATGTTTATAGTGGCTACATTTTAATTAGTTAACATTTATTTTGAACATAGTGAAGATAAATTTTATACTCGTGCAGGTTATGTGTGTGGGGCTGTGCGTGGGGCCCCATAGTCTCCTATTGCCCGGGGGCCCCATAAGTTGTCAGTCCGGCCCTGCTCGGGGTGGAAAACCGCAGCTCAGAGCGGTAACTCTGAGCTACACTCATGGTAGCCGCTGCGCTCAGCAGGCGATATCACTCACCTCCCGGGTCATCCAGATGCTGGTGGACATTCATCTTCCTCTCCTCCGAGGCTCTGCATCTCCCTGGTGAGATCGCTGACTGTCATCATGACGACAGCCAGCAATCCCATTATAGGATTAACCCGGAGGACGGAGGGAGATCTGCAGCTCTAGATCCCAGGAAGGAGCATAAGTGCAGGGGCTGCTCCAGGCTCTCTTGTGTTATGATTTTTTTCTTGCTTTTAGGTTCTTAACCCATTCGCGTTCCGTCGTTTTCACTTGAGAAATGTTCACCTCCCATTCATTAGCCTATAACTTTATCACTACTTATCACAATGAACTGATCTATATCTTGTTTTTTCCGCCACCAATTAGGCTTTCTTTGGGGGGTACATTTTGCTAAGAGCCACTTTACTGTAAATGCATTTTAACAGGAAGAATAAGAAAAAACAGAAAAAATCATTTTCTCATTTTTCAGCCATTATAGTTTTAAAATAATACATGCCTCCATAATTAAAACTCACGTATTGTATTTGCCCATATGTCCCGGTTATTACACCATTAAAATTATGTCCCTATCACAATGTATGGCGACAATATTTTATTTGGAAATAAAGGTGCATTTTTTCCGTTTTGCATCTATCACTATTTACAAGTTTAAAATTAAAAAAATATAGAAATATATCATCTTTACATTGATATTTAAAAAGTTTAGACCCTTAGGTAAATATTTACGTTTTTTTTTTTTTTTATTGTAATTTTTTTTTTTTTATATTAAACATTTTATTTGGGTAGTTTTGGGAGGGTGGGATGTAAACTATAGGTTTATAATGTAAATGTGTGTTGATTTTTATTTTTTTTTACTTTCAGTTGTAGTTTTACTTTTTGGCCACAAGATGGCGGCCATGAGTTTGTTTACATGACGTCACTCTAAGCGTAACATACGCTTAGAGCGACGCATGGGGGAGGTAACAGCCAGAAAAGGCGCAGCTTCCGAGAGAAGCTGTCGCTTTTTCAGGAGAGGAATCAGTGATCGGGCACCATAGCCCAAGTCACTGATTGCCTGGCTAACGAACCGTGGGCCGGGAGCACGCGTGCGATCGGCCGCGGGAGCGCGCATGGTTCCTGGACGTAGTTTCTACGTCCAGGAACCAAAATGGGTTAAAGCACATGAAAAAATGGTACCATTTTTAGACCCTAAAATCAGGAAGAAATTATACCACCAGGTAGGTTAAGGGCCTATTTCCACTCATGCGTTTGGCATCTGAATTTGCATATGTCAATTGAATGCAATTTGAAAAATGCAGGATTTTTAATCTCCACAGCAAAATGGCATCACTGTGATTTCACAGGAAACAGGAAGAAGCATGTTAGACGGGAACACAGATGCAAAATTGCTTTGAAAACTTGAAAATTTGAATTGCTGGACCATTGACTTTCATAAATTACAATTTGCGTCCGGAATAGTTTGTGGAGTGTAAATCTGCAGCATGCAGTCCATACTTTTTCAGCATCAAACGCATTCAATGGAAACAACTCCATTGAACTGCATACGTTTCAGTGGAGATGGGCCCCAACAGTTTTAAGGTATAATTCCATGAAACTTTGCTTCTCACATTCCTTTATAACCACTAGGAAAGGTCATATAAAAAGCTATTCTTTATTTCATCCTAATAAAAACATACATTTGCATGTTTGTCAGAAATTAGATGCCGTGTAATATTCTGACAATTGACAGTAATACAGTTATGTAACAATGAACCTTCTGGACAACAGTAACCAATATCTTTGTATATTTCTTCTTGGTGGTTACTTTAATAAGCAGTGTATCTTGAAATCTGAATGTTTTGCAGAGAAAGTCATTGAGAAACACTCTAAATGAAGAGAGAAACAATAAATCCAGCAGAAGTATTGGACTTCACACAACTCCTGGACAGAGCCTGGAAATTGAGCAGCAAACAGAAGCACTGCATCTGTCACCCTCCAAGCAGTATTGGTCTGCTAGAGACAACTATCAACAGTTTGGCAGTTTTTCTGGTTTCAGCAATAATGACAGTATGCTGCGAGACCTGGATGATGTACAGTATGAACAAGAAGAGGGAGTAACCCAAGTTACTTGTATGTAATTGCCTGTAAGACCTGGATTATGTACAGTATGAACAAGGAGATGGAATAACCCAAGTTACTTGTATGTAATTACAAGTGCATCTACAAGACTATTATATTGTTCTTTCACAGAATTTGTTAATAGAATTCACTTGACTGGTGGTCTGCCTGATCCATCACATACGTTCCTCTCATGCCTTTGACATTGTTCACTTTTGAACCTGTCTTGTACCACTATCTGCCTTTTCAGAAAAGCCTACATTCATTCAAAAATGAGGTCTCGCTCCTGTAAATCTGCGACATCTGGTCACCAATGGAGAGGATGCCAGTTCCCAATAGGACAGGAAATTCACCCGGTACTTAATGATATATTTGCATGGTGTAATAAAAATAACAGGAAACAGTGCTGGTTTCCCATCATATGGAAAGAGTAGAGCATACAGCAAATGAACTGGTGAGAGGCTCACCACTAACCAATATTATATATATTTTTTTTTAGAGCAATATGTGAAAAAAACAAAACATAATACACCCTTCATTTTCAACCCCTAGATTAGTCCACTGACAAGCAATCCTTACCTTTTTCTCAGCTACAATGGTGTTTTACTTATAAGGCAGATCAAATTTGAAGTTATATGCAATGCACACAAACCATTTTTTACATTGTTCATTTTTTATTACCTGGCTAGATTTACAAAGCTGTCTTACTGTGCCAATATCAGCTATTGCTTATCTGCAAGACCAGCAAGTACGTGAGTTATCCCCTAACCATTCCTAACCCACAATAGCTAGTTAGGCACGGGGGGGAGGGTGGGGAAGAGTAGTCTTTCCCTCTGAGCTGTGTCTGCCTTTGGGACCTTTGCCAGCACTTCCACCCTTCCCTCTAGTCACCTCACACACAGACCTAACCGGTCGATAGACATCTTGACTGGAAGTTATCCTCGCCATATACTGGAATGCGGTCCTTTTTGTCTTTGATTAATCCTTAAACGGCTGTCGCAGGTCATATTAGTGCCCACCACCCACCTCCACTCCCATAACTATAGCACACTGATTTCGGTTTGTTCCACACCCGATTTCTATTGCACATCTGTCTGGATATAATTGCTGGATTGTGCTGCATAGTGGAAAGGCAACACACATTTATGAAAAATTGTGCTTGGCCATGCATATCTCTCTGGCAAATACTTCCTAATTCCTGACGTTCTTTCACACACTGCCCTTATTTGTTTTCTTTTAACAATCATGGTATATTGGCTGGATGGTGTAATGGTTAAGGGCTCTGCCTCTGACACAGGAGACCAGGGTTCGAATCTCGGCTCTGCATGTTCAGTAAGCTAGCACCTATTCAGTAGGAGACCTTGGGCAAGTCTCCCTAACACTGCTACTGCCTATAGAGCGCACCCTAGTGGCTGCAGCTCTGGCGCTTTGAGTCCGCCACGAGAAAAGCGCGATATAAATGTTATTTTTCTTGTCTTGTATATTGCAGCCTACTGCTGCAATAGTAAACCAGGCCCATAGAGTGCTTATTGAGAAAGCCACGATTTAAAAGCCAACACGTTTGGACACCACAGCAAAACATAGCTTTTCTATTTAGATAACAGCTAGAAATGTGCCTGTGCATAGAATCAAATAGAAAAGTCATAACTGAAATGCTTGAGTTTTAGTTGATTCAGTTAAATTGTCTAGAAAATTTAAGCTCAATTATCCACATTTGGGAAATGTGATTTACTTGAAGGAAATATTGCAGTACTTTTAAACCAAGATTATCTCATTGACTCAGATTTCAGATTATTTAAGTTTGACTTGATGCAGCTGGAAAACCTTTGTACATTACTTAATAGGAAATGGAATACTAAGACTTACTAATTGTGGGAGTGATCAGCTGGAAAGGTGTGATTTGAAAGTATTGTATTGCCTCAGACACATAATGGTATGGATTATTTTTATTTTATTCAGCTGCCATACAGACAAGTCTTTTACTATTGAACTTGTTATCTGTTCCCTGCACTCAGATGTGCTTTTCTCAGGCACATGGGAGTTTGACAAAACTTTCTAATTTTCAAATTTTCACTGGCCTGAAATTGAACTATGTAAAACACAAAAGAAAAGAGAAACCGGGAGCCCCAATAGTGCGTTATTGTGATTCAGTCTGATAATTTTCAAGCTTGAGTGGAAGAATAATACTCACAAAAATGGGTTGCCGGAATATAGGCAACCACTTGTAGCGCTTGTGGGGAAATTAGGCCTGTCCCCTCTCAGGCTAAGAAGTCGCTCTCCGTAGACAGAATTGGGCGATCACATCCATCCAACCAGTGGATACAACGTTGTGCAAGATTACAGAGGCGCCAATCAGAATAAAATACATTAAAATTGGATGATTCACCACCACAATGAAAGACACTAATATTATTAGTAATAATTTGATAATTTATTAATTTTACTCCAACAATCTTTTGCAACGCGTTTCACGGGTCTATCGCCCGCTTCCTCAGGCAGTATAAAACAGGAGTAACTGTAAAAAGACATATAAAATATAAAAAATAATAATAATAATAAAAAATAAATATATATGTATATACGCACATATATACACATATACATACATATATACACACATACACATAATGCACCCGTCACCCATATAGTGCACCAATTAGATGTCAATATCATTAGGTTCAGAAAATAATCTATACACATGTACCTGTATACAACATTAGCCCCTCCAAAAAGAAAAGGCTATAAATGTCTATATCCAATGTACACATATGATCCTACAAGTACACATACCTCCATTCTATATGAAGTGAAAAATATATTGCACATCCCCTATATTTCATATCCAACAATTCTTCCAACAGTATTAACATATTTCATATTATATATTATACCAGTAGTATCTTATGATCCTCATCATGAGAGGATGGTGAAGTATAGACTCCTACATAGGTTCAAATACACATACACATATCTAAACACATCCATATATCCCTGTATGCAATATACAAAGCCCACTATAATTTAGCCCAAAACAAAAACTTTTCTTATACACCTATCAGCAGGTGATCTCCGCGTTCCTTCTCCGCCTGTACCATCAATAACACGGAGAGCCTCCGCCCTGACAGTTACTCCTTAAAGGAAAAATTGTTGCGGGGGTCGCTTACCTGAAGTGTCACTAGAGCAAGTGTAGCACCTCTGTATCTTGCCGCCACAGCGTCCTATCTTTTTGTACGCTTGTATGTTATCAGAGTCGGAAGGGGCTTCCTGCGGAAATGACGTTAAGCGGAAGTCGTAGATGCGCTCCACAAACTGGCCGCATGCGTTCCAGGGCGTTATGCGGAAGTTGTAGATGCGCTCCACACTCGGCCGCATGGAACGCGGAGATCACCTGCTGATAGGTGTATAAGAAAAGTTTTTGTTTTGGGCTAAATTATAGTGGGATTTGTATATTGCATACAGGGATATATGGATGTGTTTAGATATGTGTATATGTATTTGAACCTATGTAGGAGTCTATACTTCACCATCCTCTCATGATGAGGATCATGAGATACTACTGGTATAATATATAATATGAAATATGTTAATACTGTTGTCAGAATTGTTGGATATGAAATATAGGGGATGTGCAATATATTTTTCACTTCATATAGAATGGAGGTAATTGTACTTGTAGGATCATATGTGTACATTGGATATAGGCATTTATAGCCTTTTCTTTTTGGAGGGGCTAATGTTGTATACAGGTACATGTGTATAGATTATTTTCTGAACCTAATGATATTGACATCTAATTGGTGCACTATATGGGTGACGGGTGCATTATGTGTATGTGTGTATATATGTATGTATATGTGTATATATGTGTGTATATACATATATATTTATTATTTATTTTTTATTATTATTATTATTTTTTATATTTTATATGTCTTTTTACAGTTACTCCTGTTTTATACTGCCTGAGGAAGCGGGCGATAGACCCGTGAAACGCGTTGCAAAAGATTGTTGGAGTAAAATTAATAAATTATTACTATTAATATAAGTGTCTTTCATTGTGGTGGTGAATCATCCAAGGCCCCCCCCCCCCCCCGTTTTTATGGAATTTTAATGTATTTTATTCTGATTGGCGCCTCTGTAATCTTGCACTGAAATTGAACTAATTCATCCCAGGGCTGATTCTTCCCAGGGTTTGAATCTCAGCTCTTCCTGTTCAGTAAGCCAGCACCTATGTGGTAGGGATCCTTGGGCTCTCCTACTGGCTATAGAGCATGTTCTAGTGGCTGCAGCTCTGGCGCTTTGAGTCTGCCAGGAGAAAAGTGCAAAATAAATGTTCTGTGTCTGTAAACAGCATAAGGAGGAGGCGGATGGGGCAGTAAGAGCAGCCTCCTATCTGGGGAATGGCCACTATCCTTGCATTTGCACATGCAACTAACTAACTGACTAACTTTACATGCAACCATTCCAGAGAAATTCACACCATTTCAGAGAAATGTAGCAGTTGTGTGCATAATGACTAGGGGTGGTCAATGAGATGCAAATAATATCAAGTTGATGCAGCAGTATGCAAATTTTGTATGCAAAATTATGCAGCTTGAAAATAAACCAATCAAATCCTGCTGAGGTAAACTTTGATTGGTTCATTTTCAAACTGCATACATTAGTATACAAAATTTGCAAAATTTTGCACCAACTCAAATAATTTGCATCTCATTAACCATCCTTAGTAATGGTATAATACTCTGTTCACCCTTACAGTCACGGTTTCTGTTCAGTGCAGTGTATCAGGGAGGATGGCTCACAAATGTATAGGTTCTCCTCAAAGTGCAGCAGCAGATAGGCTGCATCTATATGAATACAGGCTGGTATGTAAATATTATGAATTCTACTTTCTGTGCTATGTTCTAAGTACTCTGAGGCTAATTTGTTGGGAGGTCCAATAACCTGTATAAGTATATTTAACGGAATTTAGCGTGCTTTTATTTATAACACTTCTTAGAAGAAAGTAAAAAATAACTTATACAACCAAATGTATATTCTGTTTTCCAAAATGTTGTTCAAAGTGCTGCACTGTATAAAAAAAACCTGCACTTCATGTATCTGATACTTGTGGTCATATAAAGAGGCTTGCATAAATATTCACCCCCTCCTCTTTAGTATTGTTACAGCCTGAAATTAAAACTGATTTAATTGGGGTTTGTAAACAACACATGTAACATGTTAAAGGATTTTTTTTATTGTGCCATAGAAATTAATAAATAAAAACCAGTGATTTGTTGTTTGCCTGGGAATTCACCCTCCTCCATGCGAGAACCACCTTTGGTGAAAATCACAGAGGCAAGACCAGGGTCTTTATTACATTAACTTTTCTGCTGGCTTTTCTCACACATTACTAATTAAATACCTTTTAAGCCCCAGCAAGGAAATACTCAAAATCAGTTTGATATTTCTTGTTCGCCTACTTTTTAATCATTCTTCAATTGCTGAGTGTTGAAAAATTATTTCCCGGGGGAAAAAGCTTAGGAGAAGAGTTATTTGATTTATGGTTCGGGTCTATAAAAGCTTTTCTACATCGGGATCCTACATTTTTAGCACATTTTTGCCCTCGTCAAATTTTTTTTTTTTTAATTTAATAATTCAAGGTTGTGCATACTTATTCAATGTATTGTAACGAAGATGAGGCCAAGCAAATCAAATAAAGGATGACACCAGATACAAGTTCACCATTATTTGTATCTCCACTATGTGATACTGAAAGAAAAGATTTATTAAAGGACACCTAAAGTGATAGGGATATGGAGGGCTACCAGATTTATTTCCTTTTAAATGATACCAGTTGCCTGACTGTCCTGCTGATCCTCTGCCTCTAATACATAGCCATAGACCCTGAACAAGCCCTGCAGATTAGATTTTCCTAACAAATCTATCTGGATTAGCTGCATGCTTGTTTCAGGGTTGTGATTTAGACACTTCTGCAGCCAAATAGACCAGCAGGGCTGCCAGGCAACTGGTATTGTTTAAAAAGAATATTTTACATATGGCATCCTCCTTATACCTCTTGCTTCAGGTTCACTGTAAAAGGAGCCTAAACAGGAAAGGAGCCCATCTGTAGCTGTATTCATTTGCTCCAGACATACAGAAGATAACCGTGAAGCAACATTACAGAAGTTATTACAAACTTCCTGGAAGTTGCCTACATTTTGTACATCTTAGCAGCCGCACTGCAAATGCACCAACTGGTCACACATACGGGACCCCCTTACGGAGGATCCAGAAGGCTGAAGACGGCAGCGAGGGAGCAATCAGGCCAAAGGGGGCTGGAGGAAGCCCCAGGTATGTATGCATTTTTCTATCCCCCCCCCCCCCCCGTCTCAGGCACACTTTAAATTAGAACGGCAGGCAGCAATACAAGCACATATACAAATAGTTGAAGCTAATTGTTTTGCCACTTGACCTCACCTCTGCCATACAGAACTAAATTTTGCCTCTACATAACTAAATAACCTTGTTTTACTAACGCATATACCCATCTAGCCTTGCAAGTCAGAGCTGCAGGTTTTGTTTCAAGGTGGCTGCCATCTTGTTTTCTGCAATAACTGAAAATGACATTGCTTGCATTAAATGTCTGCTTCTATGTCATCTCAGTTTAAAAGGTGTCTATTAGAAGGGGACAGGAGAGGGGCATGTTTACTGTGTCTAAAACTTTGACTGACCGACTGAATTTACAAGAATTGGAAATATCTGGGGAAAGAGACAAAGTACAGGTTTTTAGTTAAACATGCTTTATAGCTCTAGAAAATGGAGATAGGAAACCGAGAGCCCAATATAGTGTAGTATTTACATCAATTAAGCAGATCGTTGTAAAAGCAAAAGGATTATACTCACAAACATGGGTTATCACACAGGCAACCACTATCAAGGCGGGTGGGGAGAATTAGAACCTGACCCCACTCAAGTTTAAGAAGTCGCTCTCTGTAGATAGGAAGAATATGGGGATACACCCCTCCACCAAGGGTGGACTAGACTAAATGTTAAAAATTGAACAGAGGCGCCAACAAGAATAAAAACGTTTAAAAACAGTTTAAAAAGGGGGACGTTTTGGTGGACTTACCTCCCTCGCAGATTAAGGGCTTGTTCACACACTACAAGAGCTTTTCTAAGTGCTTTGTGATTTTCAAAGCTCTAGCTAATTTTATCCTATGTGTGTGTTCTCAATGGAGCGATGTGATTTTGTAAAAATCCCCCATAGCGTTGCATTAGCAAGAGCTTTTAAAATCTATAGCGCTTAAAAAGCTCTTGTAGTGTGAATCAGCCCTAAGGCCTAGTGCACACCGGAGCGTTTCCGCTGCGGTTTGCGATCTGCTTGCGGGTGCGGATCTGCTAGGGTAATGCATTTCAATGGGGTGGTGCACACCAGAGCGGGTGGCGTTTTGCAGAAACGCATACTCCCGGGCTGCAGCAGATTTTGGATTGCGGATGCGTTTCTGCCTCAATGTTAAGTATAGGAAAAACGCAAACCGCTCTGAAAAACGGCACTTCAGAGCGGTTTGCCAGGCGTTTTTTGTTACAGTAGCTGTTCAGTAACAGCTTTACTGTAACAATACATGAAATCTACTACACCAAAAACGCTACACAAAACCGCAAAACGCTAGCTGAAACGCTGCAGAAAAATAAGAAAAAGCGTTTCAAAATCTGCTAGCATTTTGCGGATCTGCTAGCGGTTTTTGGTGTGCACCAGGCCTTTCAGACTGAAACTGTTCAAGATTACATTTATTAGGTGCTCCAAAGTGCTAAAGGTGCAAAGTGCACCTAATAAATGTTATCTTGAATTAAAGTAACAGTTTTCAGTTTGTTAATCTGCGAGGGAGGCAAGGCCACCAAAACTTCCTCCTTTTAAATCATTTTTTAAACATTTTTATTCTTGTTGGCGCCTCTGTTCAATTTTTTTCATGCGTTATAGCGGAATATACAAATACTTTTTGGTTAAAAACACATCTGGAGTTCAGATACAATTTAAATGTAGTGAGATGAATAGTTTAGACATTAAAATGTGTATTTATTTCAGCTATGATGTTCCTCATTTACCCAAGCTTTGGCATAATTACTTATTACTATGTAAGGAAATATTTATCTTAGGAAATAATTTGAACATCTGTTTAAAATTTGACTTGATTCATATGAGCCTGCGGCTTGCTAAAAAGTAAGCTTCAATTGAATGGGTGAGCACACCAGCATACAGCGTTTCGGACAAAATCCTGGCGAGGCATCTCCAGAAATCTCATTATATAGCCAGCTGGGAATCCAGAACAGTTTAAAAAAACAAACAAAAAAACACACTTTTCAATATGGGTGCTGCATGAGACTTAATTTACATGACTGCAAGTTATCTGACCTTTCAGCAGAACCCACCATATTCTAATGAAGTCTCAGCAACAAACTTAACACTCAGTACTAGATAACTGTACAAAATCCTGGATGCATGCCGAGCCTAAAATATTGACTTGTATGCTTTTTGACCAATGTCAGAAGTGACATCATGCAGTTGCTTTTTTAATCAAATTATATAGCATTACTTGCAAATTTGCTGATGGCAATGAGTCAAGCTTTGCAAATGTGGAACTTTTCTTATCCTTGAAACACTGATCAGCAATTTAACAGGAATTTTCAACTTGTTAAATGTGTTAAATATATTTTTTAATGCAGAAAATAAATGGGGCTAGATGCAAATATATAGGTGTAAAGAAACAAAACAACAAAAGTTTAAATATTTATAAACCCCAATCACTTGATGGAGCCTGTTACTCTAAATTGTACAGTATGTTTAAATGGATCTCTAGTGGTTTCCAACAGGTATCAATATAGCAGTGGTTATATATTATATATTATTATTTGCCACAGAGCAATACAATAACACCTATGCCAGGTTTGCACAGTCAATATAAATATGACTCAATATCTTGACTCATTTCACAAACTGTATTCCACTTTTCCAGGATAAATATTAGGGTCTTTGCCATTTTACATATACTGTACAAAGATAAAAAAAAATCACCCAATAACAATTATGCCATGGCTTTATGCCATGGTATTAGATTAACTTGAAGACATACATAGTCTAATCGAACACTTCCAATCCAGTGCAGGAGACTTGGGCGCAGACGGCGCCTCCATAGACCGTAATAGGAATTACGGCTATAGCGACGCACAGTGAGTAACTTCGCCACCGTCAGAAGACGGAGCTGAAGTTACTTATAAAACACTATAATTTGGCCTCTGGCAATTGCTGGAAGCCGAATTATTTAATTCCCCACTATCCACGTCGACCTAGAGGGGGAATAGTATTTAACGTCGCCGAGAACTTGTGCAGAAGCAGGATCAGCCATACCGGCTGCATCCTCCGCCCAAGTCTCCCGGCGGCGATTCCTTTCATATTCAATTTCAATTCAATTCACTTTATTGTCATTGTGTAACACAACGAAATTACTTTTCATGACAACCCCACGGTGCATATAGGGAACATAGTGATAGTAACAAGGAAGAGAAGAAATTATACACATATGCCAGGTATTACAGATATTTAAACAATTTGTACAGTGTTAATTATTTCAGAGAGGATTCAGAGTTCATCAAGTTTATGGCAGATGGGAAAAAGCTGTCTTTCAGTCTGTTTGTGTGTGTGCGGATTGATCTGATGGAAGGAGCTCAAACAAGGCATTTCCAGGGTGAGTGTTGTCCTTGATAATGTTTTTGGCCCTTCTCACGCGGCGAGTATTATACAAAAGTTCCAGTGATGGTAGTTTAGTGCCAATAATGGCTTCTGCTGTTTTAACAACTCGCAGCAGGGCTTCTCTAGTAGCCTTCGTGCAGCTGTTGTACCAGGCCGTCATGCAATTGGTCAGAACGCTTTCTATAGTGCATTTGTAGAAATTAACCAGCAGCCTCTGTGGGAGGTTAGCGCTCCTTAGTTTTCTCAGAAAGTAGAGGCGTTGTTGTGCTCTGCCAGTTAGAGCTAAAGCATTGTCAGCCCAGGACAGGTTCTCTGCGATGGTGACTCCCAAAAATTTGAAGCTGGAAACGCTCTCCACAGCCTCTGCATTGATCATTAGCGGTAGGTGAGTGGTCTTTTTGGTGGTCCTAAAGTCCAAAATAATTTATTTGGTCTTCTTTGTATTTAATAACAGGTTGTTAATGTCGCACCATGCAGTCAGGTTCCTAACTTCTTCTCTGTATGCAGCTTCCTCATTGTCTGATATAAGCCCAATGACAGTTGCATCATCTGCAGACTTAACAATTATGTTTGAGGTATGGATAGGCTGGCAGTCATGGGTGAAAAGTGCATAGAGGAGAGGGCTTAATACAAAGCCCTGTGGCACGCCAGTGCTCAGGGTAAGGGTGGAGGATGTCTGTTTTCCTAGTCTGACAGTTTGAGGGCGATTAGTAAGGAAGTCCAATAACCAAGTATATATGGAGGGAGCAAGACCTAGTGCATGGGGTTTGTTGGTCAGCTGGCTAGGTACAATGGTGTTAGGATGCTCTTTGTTGACTACAGCTCAGCATTTAACATAGGAGTTGGGCTTTTCCAGGTGTGAGAGGGCAGCATGGAGAGCTACACAGATGGCATCCTCAGTCGATCTATTTGTTCGGTAAGCAAACTGGTGTTGATCTAGATTTGCTGGGATGGAGGCCTTGATGTGTGTGGCTACCAATCGTTCAAAGCACTTGGCGATGACAGGGGTTAGAGCAACAGGTCGATAATCATTAAGACAGGTTATCCTAGGATGTTTTGGGACTGGCACAATGGTTGTAGATTTAACCACTTGAGGACCCACCCTTTACCCCCCCTTAAGGACCAGCATTGAATTATGTGATCTGTGCTGGGTGGGCTCTACAGCCCCCAGCACAGATCAGGGTGCAGGCAGAGAGATCAGATCACCCCCCTTTTTCCCCACTAGGGGGATGATGTGCTGGGGGGGTCCGATCTCTCCTGCCTGTGTGTGGCTGGCGGGGGGGGGCACCTCAAAGCCCCCCTCCGCGGCGACATTCACCCCCTACCTCTCCTACCTGTCCCCCCGGTGATCGGGGCTGCACAGGACGCTATCCGTCCTGTGCAGCCTGTGACAGGACGTCCCCTGTCACATGGCGGCGATCCCCGGCCGCTGATTGGCCGGGGATCGCCGATCTGCCTTACGGCGCTGCTGCGCAGCAGCGCCGTACAATGTAAACAAAGCGGATTATTTCCACTTGTGTTTACATTTAGGCTGCGAGCCGCCATCCGGGCCCGTAGGCTATTCACGGAGCCCCCCGCCGTGATTTGACAGGAAGCAGCCGCTCGCGCGAGCGGCTGCTTCCTGATTAATCAGCCTGCAGCTGGCGACGCAATACTGCGTCGCTAGTCCTGCAGCTGCCACTTTGCCGACACACGGTATAAGCGTGCGGTCGGCAAGTGGTTAAGGCATGATGGGTCTACACCCAAGAACAGAGAGAGGTTGAATATTTGTGTAAAAACTTTCGCTAGTTGACCAGCACATGCAGTCTTATACAATACCTATTTCTCAGGGAGCAGTACATTCAATCCAACCCCGAGCTGGATGTACAATGAAATAACTGCTTCATTAATAAAGTCTGGTTCTGGTGTGGTAAGTAGTATTTCCCAAAAATATAAAGGTTAAATTGGTCCAAATCAATATACTGTAGATAGACATCCAATAGCTTAGCTGGGGGATCATCTGCACAAGAATAAATACCAAATGTACTTTGGAATAAACAAGTAATGATAATCATTAAGACTTGTGTCAGGTTAAATATTTATTCATTTACCCTTAGGTTTCCATTTACCTTACTGTGACTGGAATGTACTTTACATTGATGTTTTTAAATAATTTATTTGAATTAGTTTTACAAGAGCGTACATTTAAAAGGGCAGCATGCCAATTTGGACATGGCATAAGCCGAAAAAAAAAATATGGTTCAACCACTTGATGACCCAGCCTTTACCCCCCCTTAAGGACCAGCGCTGTATTTGCTGATCTGTGCTGGGTGGGCTCTACAGCACAGATCAAACACCAGGCAGAGCGGCCAGATCGCCCTTTTTTCCCCACTAGGGGGATGATGTGCTGGGGGGGTCTGATCGCTCCTGCCTGGGTGTTGCAGGGGGGGGGGGCACCTCAAAGCCCCCTTCACCGCAGGATTCCTCCCTCTCCCTCTCCTCCCTCCCTTCCCCGGAGATCCGAGGCTGCACAGGAACGGATCTGTCCTGTGCAGCCTCTAACAGGCTCCTGCCTGTCATGTGACAGCGATCCCCGGCCGCTGATTGGCCGGGGATCGCTGATCCAGTACAACGCTGCTACTGTTAGCAGCGTTGTACAAATGTAAACAAAGCGGATTATTTCCGCTTGTGTTTACATTTAGCCTGCGAGCCACGATCGGCGGCTCGCAGGCTATTCACGGAGCCCCCCGCCGTGAATTGACAGGAAGCGAGAGGCTGCTTCCTGATTAATTAGCCTGCAGCTGGCGACGCAGATCTGCGTCGCTGGTCCTGCAGCTGCCACTTTGCCGACGCGCGGTATGAGTGCGCGGTCGGCAAGTGGTTAATAGGTCATAGGTAGTAGAATACCAGTAAATGTACTGTTATTCTACAATTCTATTCATATAGTAAAAATTTGCAGATATTTTACTATGCCCTTACCTCACCCTACTCTCACTCAGTAACACTCCCCAGTGGTGCCTAACCTTAACCAGGAAGGGGGAGCATGGGGGGCAATTAACCTTAAGCCCCTCAGGGCAACTAATCTGACCCCCACCCCGACGCCTAACCTTTAGGCCCGGTTCACACTGGCAAAAAAGAAAAAAAAAACACGGTCCATTTGCGGATCCTAATTGAATGGAACCAAACAGATGTGACAGATCCCCTATAACCTATGGATCCATTCACAGTGGGTCGGTTAAACGGATCTGTTCCGCACGATCCGATGAACAAACTGCAAATTTGGTTCTGCAGCAATTTTTCCAGGCCGCTGAGCCCAGTGGAACGGAAACTGAAGCTGAAGCATTGAATTGGGGGCAATGAGAAAATTCAACATTTCTCCACACTAGTGCAGAAACAAAACAAAAAAAATCCACTTTGGTGATGGGGGTCTGAAGGAGATGTGGGGAAACAGAACGGTTGCAGCTGAGTGGCAACGGAGTGAAACGGATCCGATTGACTGGTAATTCCCCAGTAGGCAACTAACCCCAGTAGGCAACTAACCTTAACATCCCCCCCCCCCCCCCAACCCATGAGGCAAGTTTTGGACGACCACTAAATAGTGGGAAACTGGGGCTGCCCGCTATGCTAACTGCGGCTACTAATACGGGATGCTATTAGTAGCCACAGTTCTCATTGCGGGCAACCCCGGCCCTTGCTCTTTAGTGAGTAAACATGGGTGACTGAACAACTCCCATACTCACAGAAATAGCTTTCAGCAGATGCAATCTTCCATTGGCCAGAGGGGTTAACCCTTTACAGGCCCAAATGTCTCAAGAAGGTCAGCGCTTTCAACTGAGGCATTTTATTGTTATCCTGTAATGGTAAGTAAGCTGTATAACCACTAATCTCCTGCATGCTTCGCAGTCTATCCCATACCTTTTGCATTGGAATTAACGTGACTTATAGGCCACAGCCTCCAGGGCAGCATAGATAGAGATAAACCCCAGAAACTTAGTAAGCAACTCTCTGGAGGAGAACACTGAATGCCACCCTGTGAGGTGTTGGACTTATGAGGCCAGAAAATAAACCCAGGGGTTGGGAACCGCTAGGCTACCCTCGTCCTTAGGGTACTACAGATACTGTAATTTGATTTTAACCACTTGAGGACCCACCCTTTACCCCCCCTTAAGGACCAGCGCTGTTTGTTTGGATCTGTGCTGGGTGGGCTCTGCAGCCCCCAGCACAGATCCGCGGCCACACAGAGCGATCAGATCGCCCCCCTTTTTTCCCCCCTATGGGGATGATGTGCAGGGGGGGTCTGATCGCTCCTACCTGCAGGCATTTTGCGGGGGGGGGCACCTCAAAGCCCCCCTCCGCGGCGACATTCTCCCCCCTCCCTCTCCTACCTGCTCCCCCGGGAGATCTGGGCTGCACAGGACGCTATCCGTCCTGTGCAGCCAGTGACAGGACGTCCCCTGTCACATGGCGGCGATCCCCGGCCGCTGATTGGCCGGGGATCGCCGATCTGCCTTACGGCGCTGCTGCGCAGCAGCGCCGTACAATGTAAACAAAGCGGATTATTTCCGCTTCTGTTTACATTTAGCCTGCGAGCCGCCATCGGCGGCCCGCAGGCTATTCACGGAGCCCCCCGCCGTGATTTGACAGGAAGCAGCCGCTCGCACGAGCGGCTGCTTCCTGATTAATCAGCCTGCAGCTGGCGACGCAGTACTGCGTCGCTGGTCCTGCAGCTGCCACTTTGCCGACGCACGGTATAAGCGTGCGGTCGGCAAGTGGTTAACCTGACCCTGACCCCAGATGAAGACCCTAAAACAGTTTTGAACAACTTAAGATTCAGCCACACCGGAGCATTATGGAGACGGTATGAGAGCTGAGGCATAGGACCAATTAAGAAGATGGACTCTTGCAACAGGGAAGAGTGGCAGTTTAGCCCATGTTATAAGCTTCTGCTGAATTTTAACTAGTAAAGGGGTAATATTTAAGGCCTCAAATGAATCCAACTTAGGGGAAAAGACCAACCCAAGATTTTCAAACAAGGATACTTTTTAGATGTCCTCACAACAGTCAGGGAGAACTCTTCCAATGATAATAGGAAGAATTTATGCCAATTAAATCACCAAACCCAAGTATTTCCCAAATACAGACAAGGTACCCATGGCATTCACCAGTGAAACAACAGTTTTCTAAGAACACTAGAGTATCATCTGTGTAAAAAGTGCCACTTTTCCTCCACATTACCATATCGAAAGTCACGGATGTCCCATCTGCTCCTAATCAGTGCAGCCATTAGCTCTATCGCAATAGCGAAGAGGAGAGGCGACAGGGACAACCCTGCTAGTCCCTCTTTGAGGCTAAAACCCGGGAATAAAGTGTGGTTTGATCTTAAATGAGTACTTGGGGTGTTATATAAGATTTGAGCCAAAGTTCATATCCACTAGAACAGTGTTAAGATATTGCCACTCCACACTGTCGAAGGCCTTGGCAATATCCAACGATAATATGACTCTGTCACCAGAATTATCTGCCAGGAGCTGCATATTGAGGTACGCTCTAGGAATATTGATTGCGGTTTAAGGAATTGATTAAGGAATAAACCCCGTCTGATACAGTTCAACAATACTTTTAATTACTTTTGCCAACTAATTCGCTAAGAACTTCGACAATATCTTCAAATTCGTCATCAACAGAGATATGAGGATCTCAGCAGAACAAATGGAGCTTTCCAGTGACTTACAGGCCTGGATCTTCTTTGCCCTTTTTCTGTAGCATGGTAGCCTTGAAAGCTACCAGACTGCTCCTAACACTCTCCGCTCTGCCATGGAGAATCTTTGGCTAGACCTAGAGGACCAATTAGCCCTGATGATCAACAGTAGCAGGATCGCAGTGGGAGCTGTGTGAGGCATGTTCGCTGACATCACTGGCTGGTCATGCCCCCAAACAATGATTTAACCACTTCAGGACCACAGTGCTAGCCCCCCCTAAAGACCAGGCTATTCGTTTAAAAATAGGCCACTGCCTATTAAATATAATAAGAAATGCTTGGGTGACTGTTTTAGAGGATGTAAAATGGTAGGATCTTTTGCCCACATATGGTGGAAATGTAAGAAAGTACGTAAGCTGTGGATCAGGGTTTGCACTTGGGCATCATCCTTGGTTAATGCTCCGGTTCCGCGAAACCCGCTTCATGTCTTACAAGGCTGCCCTTACCCGCATTTAACTTCTGCACAAAACGCCCTCCTCAATTATATTTTTACTGTAACTAAAATTAAAATAGCAGCAGCATGGAACACCCGATCCCTCTGTTTTGAAGCTATCAAAAATAGGCATGGCAATATTCTGTTCTTCGAGAAGCTGAGAGCTCATATGAATGACAGTATGAAAAAGTTCCACAAAATCTGGGATCCATTAATGAATTATTTGTTAAGTCCTGAACAAATTGCAATGGCACGTAATCAATGATCTCTTCCAGAAAGCGCACCGTGAGCGCAGATATACTGCGTACAGAGGCTTAACCGGCACATCCCTCATCTCTGGATTCTCTTGACCTTCCTTTCAAATCCCTCCTTCTGTGTCTTCATTTCCCTACTTTCTACTTCTGACCTCTTTTCTTCTCTTAGATCTACTTACATTTAATGTAGATGTAACGATGGCTTATGAACACAGCAAAAGTACCAATCAGAATTTGTTGAAGCTCTTTGAATGGTAACTTGCCAGGCACTCCCCCTTCCCTAAGGGACTCTTTATTGCACTTAGCACCCTACTAGAAACAAACCCAGTTTCTCATAATTAATAAGCAGTCCAGACCTCACTGGAGGACAGGTCCTTTGTCTGAGAGTGCTAAACACAGATAAAGGTGGTCCCCATACGGCCTTTTAAGGTTAATGAAGGATGGCAGACTTCCTTTCTGTTATTTCCCTGGAGATCATTTTGTTTAATCTTCAACGTTAAACGCTCATGATATGGATTAATAATACTTCAATGGGAGCTATATTTTATTAAGGAGACCTTTAGCTATTGTTACTGTTTGGAACATTTTAGATGGTACGATATTCCACTTTATAGTATGTTTTATTATTGGATTTGTTTGTTCTGCAATAAGTCTAATACTTTTTATTGCCGCTGTGTTTGTACTGAATTGTAAGCAATGTTATATATACAACGGTTTCCCCTTTTATTATAAAACTTTCAATAAAAATATTTGAAACAAAATAGGTCACTGCAGCTTTAAGGACAAGCTGCAGGGCCGCACAACACAGTACACTAGTGATTTCCCCCCCTCCCCTTTTTCTCCCCAACAACAGAGCTCTGTTGGTGGGGTCTAATCGCCCCCCTCGTTTTTTTTTTTTAAATAAATATTTGTGTCATTCTTTCCGGTTTGTTTATTTATTTATTTTCAAACCCCTCCCCTCAGCCAGCAAATCCTGGCGATCAGATGTCATAGGCTTCTGCCTATGAGAGCCGATCACTCTCGTGTCTAGCAGCTGTACACAGTTATTAGATGGCAGTTTCACAGTCTAACAGTCTCCAGGTGGCGATCGCTGCTGGGAGACTGCTCCGCCTTCCAAGCAGGAGATGCACGTGCAGCCTGCGCGCAATCTCCTGCAGTAGCCGGCCCCAGCACTTGACGCCAATTAGTGTTAGGCGGTCCTGGGGCCGCCGCCGCGGTCACTCCCATTGCTGTGAAGCAGTCTTGAGGTAATTAAACCATCACCCTCCTTTTAAAGCATCCAGTCTACTATTTTAACTCAATCAGCATGACAGAATAATCTCCAGCGCTCTTCAATACTCTAACCCCTGTTAACGAGAAGATTACTGAAATTATCTCAGCAGGTCCTTTTGTGGCAGGGCTGACATGCAGTGGAATTTTTTTTTTTTGGTATTAAAGAGAAACTTCGACCAAGAATTGAACTTTATCCCACTCAGTAGCTGATACTCCCTTTTACATGAGTAATCTATTCCTTTTCACAAACAGACCATCAGGGGGCGCTGTATGGCTGATATCGCGGTGAAACCCCTCCCACAAAGAAATTCTGAGTACGTACTCTTGGCAGTTTCCGGTCTGTGAACCTTGATGCATTGTGGGAAATGGCTGTTTCCAACTGCCAAAAAAGCAAGCAGCAGCTACATCATCTGCCCACAGTTAAAATGTCACATGTAATAAATGTCAGAATGTAAATCAGGGATTTAAAAGATTTTACAATAGGCAAACACTGACTAAATCATTTATACATAATTATTGTAAAAATTAAGCAATTTTTGTATTACATTATTTTCACTGGAGTTCCAGTTTAAGTTCATTTTCATGGCAAAGTAGGACTTTGGAATTAATCTGTTAACTCATAACATTTTGGTGTATACAGAATAATCTCGTTATAGTAAACTCCAAGCGATCAGGAAAAGTGGTTTACTATATCAGAAGTTTACAATATATTAGAAATTGTCCTGTAAATGGCCCAGCATGCCCCGGTACATTCTCTGCTGCAAAGGACAAACCCATTCCCAATGAAGGTAAAGTACAAGCACTTGCACATTTGGTGGACTACAAGGTTAAAGTATACCTTAGGGCTGCATAGCCAGGCTGGACATACAGTATTGCTGGTACAGTATCCAGGGCTCTTTAAAAATTACAGCCGTCACTGAATAGAGGCAGCCACTCGCTTCCTGTGAGTGGCTCCAATACCTCAGCGGGCAGAACTTGCAACACGTGTCCTGTAAAACTTTCTGCTCACACTTGAGCCAATCATGAAGCCTCTCTATAAAATGCAGCCAATCATGAAAAGCCACTGGCATCTGTAATGCGAGTGGCTCTGATACCTCCGCTGGCGGAATGTAGCACTCTCCTCTCCACCCTCCTTAATTTTGCAGCATGTAGGCCCACTCTGATCTGCGCTACAATTGAAAGTAGCCTGTACTGCACTCCACAGGCGCATCCTTGCTAACCAGGGAAGAGATGCCTGGTGCTTGCATACAATCCAGTGGGAGGACTGTGATGATATATTTATCTGTGTTTGCAAAGTGGAAGTGGTTGCACTGCATCCTCTTGTTTATGTTCACATTATTTCTCATTTTACCCAGGCTGCTTATTTCTACAGTACTGTACTGTACTGTATATCCAGCGCTGGTGCCATTCTTCTTGTCTTACAAATGTTATTAGGCATCAACTCACCCCCTGCAACCAGCCTGAAGAGGGCAGCTGACCATGGGTTTCACACTGAGACATGATGCATGCACCGCCCACTGTTTACTATATCCAGGGTCAGCACGACGTAGGGGCCAAAAAGGCATGTTTGCTAAAACAGAAGTTTTATTATATCAGAGTTTACTATACCAGGCGTTGCTCCCATTGACTTATAATGGAGATTGGCTGGGACCTGGAAAGGTAGTTAACTATACCCTAATGTTTACTATATCAGAGTTTGATATAACAAGATTATACTGCATATAAATTGCCATTGTAAACAATGAAGCCTCAAAGTTGGTGCAAATCAGTGTTTGTGCCATTTTTAAAACTTTTGGCCAAGACTGTACTATACCAATGCCAAGGTGTCTGTACTTGACATTTAAAGTAGAGGAAGTGCTATGCAAATATACACACAGCAGTGTTATTAGCCAAGATGGCATTCACATGGCCGTATTAGTCAATATTGAGTTCCCCTTTGGCCTTATTAGCTGTGATGAAGTCCATTGACCTTCCATGTACCATCACACCTACCCCTGTTAAAGGGAGTCTGAAGTGTTAAAATAAAAAAAAACAGAAACTTAAAGGGCAATTGAAGCGAGAGGGATATGGAGGCTGCCATATTTATTTCCTTTTAATCAATGCACATTGCCTGAGTGTTCTGCTGATCCTCTACCTCTAATACTTTTAGCCATAAACCCTGAACAAGCATGCAGCATATCAGGAGTTTCTGACATTATTGTCAGATCTGACAAGATTAGCTGCATGCTTGTTTCTAGTGTGATTCATACACTGCTGCAACTAAGTAGATCAGCAGGGCTGCCAGGCAACCGGTATTGTTTAACAGGAAATAAATATGGCAGCCTCCATATTCCTCTCACTTCAATTGTCCTTTAAGGAGGGAAGGCTCTGGTTCCTATAGAGCCTTCCTGTTCCTCCAATGGTCCCCGCATTCCAGTGCTGGATCCCCCATCGGTCGGAGACTGCTCAGTTCCGCCACTGCTGGAGGCTTCGGCAATCTTCGGGAGCATTCGCGCACTAGCAGTACAGAGCGGCCAGTCTTCGGGAGCACTCAGGCTTGAGAAGATTGGCGAAGCCGCTCACAGCGTTGTAAGTGAGCAGTTCCCGACCCATTGGTCAGAGACTGCTAATGTGGGATCCAGCACTAGAATGCGGGGACCGCAGGATGAACAGGAAGGCTCTATAGGACCCTGAGACTTCCCTCTCCTTAGGCAAGTATCCGTTTTTATTTTAAGAACACTTCAGGCTCCCTTTAAAATGAGACATGGCAGATGATCCAAATGGATCATCCTGCTAATGTCTACACTGATGGCCCCAACTGGTGGAACAACCTCTTATTTCCATGATGGTTACCCTTATGTTGGTGTAAAAATTCTACTGCTGGAGAACTGGACCTCCTCGCAGCTATTTGCTATTCTCCCCAGAAACTCAATGTAACCACCTAAGGGGCTTTATCCCTGGGTAGCAGTTTACAACATCAATGTGAAGCAAATATGAAAGATTCTTTGTATTTGACTCCAAATTGTCACCAGATTAGTTGTCAAACAAATGTTTATTGTGCAGGTGTTTAATTATACATGGCATTTTAGCTGCTGCCTCAAAGTATATGGTTAAAACGGCTAAAACAAATAAAATTGTGGGAAATAAAATCACAAGATGCTAGTATACTTCTCCCTCTGTATACACAGCATGCCACTTGTGAGGCCTCATCTGGAATATGGGATACAGTTTTGGGCACCACAATATAGGAAGGACATTGACATACTAGAAAAGGTACAAATATGGGCAATTAATTTGATCAAAGGGTTGAAAGGTCTCACTTACCAAGAAAGATTGGACAAACTTTAGCCTGGAAAAAGACGACTGAGAAGTGACCTGATTAACATGTAAAGAATTTATCAGAGGGCAACACTGAAGCTAGGCTGATGAGTTTCTGCCCCTAGGATTGTACAACAGGCAAGAGGACATAATCGGTGTATGGAGGAAAAAAAAAAAAGTTTTGCTATCTACTGTATTAACCACTTCCCGACCGCCGTATTGACAATTGGCGGCCGGGAAGTGGACCCTGCAAGGACCGCCGTATTGCCAAATGGCGGCCGTCCTTGTAGGGGCATGGGCGGAGCGATCGCGTCATCCGTGACGCGATCCTCCGCCGGCGCCTGTCTCCGCTCACCCGCCGCAAAATCCCGCCGGCCATACGGAAGCGCCGGCGGGATGTTAACCCGACGATCGCCGCATACAAAGTGTATAATACACTTTGTAATGTTTACAAAGTGTATTATACAGGCTGCCTCCTGCCCTGGTGGTCCCAGAGTCCGAGGGACCACCAGGGCAGGTTGCAGCCACCCTAGTCTGCACCAAGCACACTGATTTCCCCCCCCCCCCCTGCCCCCTGATCGCCCACAGCACCCCTCAGAGCCCACCCCCCAGACCCATGTTTACACCCAATCACCCCCCTAATCACCCATCAATCACTCCCTGTCAACGCTATTTTTTTTTATCCCCCTCCTGATCACCCCCCCACCCCTCAGATTCTCCCCAGACCCCCCCCCCCCCCCCCCATGTACTGTATGCATCTATCCCCCCTGATCACCTGTCAATCAACCATCAATCACCCCCTGTCACTGCCACCCATTAATCAGCCCCTAACCTGCCCCTTGCGGGCAATCTGATCACCCACCCACACCAATAGATCGCCCGCAGATCCGACATCAGATCACCACCCAAGCGCAGTGTTTCCATCTATTCTCTCCTCTAAACACCCACTAATTATCCATCAATCACCCCCTATCACCACCTGTCACTGTTACCCATCAGATCAGACCCTAATCTGCCCCTTGCGGGCACCCAATCACCCGCCTACATGCTCAGATTGCCCTCAGACCCCCCCCTTATCAATTCGCCAGGGCATTATTTACATCTGTCCTTCCCTGTAATAACCCACTGATCACCCATCAATCACCCCCTGTCATTGCCACCCATCAATCACCCCCTGTCACTGTCACCCATCAATCAGCCCCTACCCTGCCCCTTGCGGGCAATCTGATCACCCACCCACACCAATAGATCGCCCGCAGATCCGACATCAGATCGCCTCCCAAGTGCAGTGTTTACATCTATTGTCTCCTCTAAACACCCACTAATTACCCATCAATCACCCCGTCACTGCTACCCATCAGATTAGACCCCTATCTGCCCCCTAGGGCACTCAATCACTCGCCTATACCCTCAGAACGCCCTCAGACCCCAGCCCTGATCACCTCGCCAGTGCATTGCTTGCATCTATTCCCCCCTCTAATCACACCTTGAGACACCCATCAATCACCTCCTGTCACCCCCTAGCACACCTACCCATCAGATCAGGCCCTAATTTGCCCCGTGTGGGCTCCTGATCACTCGGCCAAACCCTCAGACCCCCTTCCGATCACCTCCCCAGTGCATTGATTGCATCTATTTCCCCCTCTAACCACCCCCTGAGACACCCATCAATCACCTCCTGTTACCCCCTAGCACTCCTATCCATCAGATCAGGCCCAATACAACCTGTCATCTAAAAGGCCACCCTGCTTATTACTGGTTCCACAAAATTCGCCCCCTCATAGACCACCTGACATCAAAATTTTCAGATGCTTATACCCCTGAACAGTCATTTTGAGACATTTGGTTTCCAGACTACTCACGGTTTTGGGCCCGTAAAATGCCAGGGCGGTATAGGAACCACACAAGTGACCCCATTTTAGAAAAAAAAAGACACCCCAAGGTATTCTGTTAGGTTTTTGACGAGTTCATAGAAGATTTTATATTTTGTCAAAAGTTAGCGGAAATTGATTTTTATTGTTTTTTTTTTTCACAAAGTGTCATTTTTCACTAACTTGTGACTAAAAATAAAATCTTCTATGAACTCACCATACTCCTAACGAAATACCTTGGGGTGTCTTCTTTCTAAAATGGAGTCATTTGCAGGGTTCCTATACTGCCCTGGCATTTTAGGGGCCCTAAACCGTGAGGAGTAGTCTACAAAACAAATGCCTCAAAATGACCTGTGAATAGGACGTTGGGCCCCTTAGCGCACCTAGGCTGCAAAAAAGTGTCACACATGTGGTATCGCCGTACTCAGGAGAAGGAGTATAATGTGGTTTGGAGTGTAGTTTTACACATACCCATGCTGGGTGGGAGAAATCTCTCTGTAAATGGACAATTGTGTGTAAAAAAAAATCAAAAGATTGTCATTTACAGAGATATTTCTCCCACCCAGCATGGGTATGTGTAAAAATACACCCCAAAACACATACTACTTCTCCCGAGTACGGCGATACCACATGTGTGGCACTTTTTTGCACCCTAACTGCGCTAAGGGGCCCAAAGTCCAATGAGTACCTTTAGGATTTCACACATCACTTTGCGGCATTTGATTTCCAGACTACTCCTCATGGTTTAGGGCCCCTAAAATGCCAGGGCAGTATAGGAACCCCACAAATGACCCCATTTTAGAAAGAAGACACCCCAAGGTATTCTGTTAGGACTATGGTGAGTTCATAGAAGATTTTATTTTTTGTCACAAGTTAGCGGAAAGTGACACTTTGTGAAAAAAAACAATACAAATCAATTTCCGCTAACTTGTGACAAAAAATAAAATCTTCTATGAACTCACCATACTCCTAACGAAATACCTTGGGGTGTCTTCTTTCTAAAATGGAGTCATTTGCAGGGTTCCTATACTGCCCTGGCATTTTAGGGGCCCTAAACCGTGAGGTGTAGTCTACAAAACAAATGCCTCAAAATGACCTGTGAAATCCTAAAGGTACTCATTGGACTTTGGGCCCCTTAGCACAGTTAGGGTGCAAAAAAGTGCCACACATGTGGTATCGCCGTACTCGGGAGAAGTAGTACAATGTGTTTTGGGGTGTATTTTTACACATACCCATGCTGGGTGGGAGAAATCTCTCTGTAAATGGACAATTGTGTGTAAAAAAAATTAAAAATTTGTCATTCACAGAGATATTTCTCCCACCCAGCATGGGTATGTGTAAAAATACACCTCAAAAAACATTGTACTACTTCTCCTGAGTACTGCAATACCACATGTGTGGCACTTTTTTGCAGCCTAACTGCGCTAAGGGTCCAAAGTCCAATGAGCACCTTTAGGCTTTACAGGGGTGCTTACAATTAGGCACCCCCCAAAATGCCAGGACAGTAAACACACCCCACAAATTACCCCATTTTGGAAAGTAGACACTTCAAGGTATTCAGAGAGGGGCATAGTGAGTCCGTGGCAGGTTTCATTTTTTTTGTCGCAAGTTAGAAGAAATGGAAACTTTTTTTTTTTGTCACAAAGTGTCATTTTCCGCTTACTTGTGACAAAAAATAATATCTTCTATGAACTCACTATGCCTCTCAGTGAATACTTTGGGATGTCTTCTTTCCAAAATGGGGTCATTTGGGGGTTATTTATACTATCCTGGAATTCTAGCCCCTCATGAAACATGACAGGGGGTCAGAAAAGTCATAGATGCTTGAAAATGGGAAAATTCACTTTTTGCACCATAGTTTGTAAACGCTATAACTTTTACCCAAACCAATAAATATATACTGAATGTTTTTTTTTTTTAATCAAAAACATGTTTGTCCACATTTTTTCGCGCTGCATGTATACAGAAATTTTACTTTTTTTGAAAAATGTCAGCACAGAAAGTTAAAAAAATCATTTTTTTGCCAAAATTCATGTCTTTTTTTATGAATATAATAAAAAGTAAAAATCGCAGCAGCAATCAAATAGCACCAAAAGAAAGCTTTATTAGTGACAAGAAAAGGAGCCAAAATTCATTTAGGTGGTAGGTTGTATAAGCGAGCAATAAACCGTGAAAGCTGCAGTGGTCTGAATGGAAAAAAAGTGGCTGGTCCTTAAGGGGTGTAGAGCCCACGGTCCTCAAGTGGTTAAGGTAGTGGTTAAATTCCGAAATATTTTACCACAGAAGTAGTTATGGCAAATTTCCAGTGGTGTTAATCCAGGGATTTTATTTGATTGCCACCTTGATTGCCATCAAGAAGAACTATTTTCCCTTTAAACCCCACTGGCGGTAATCCTGAATGGAGCTCGGGCTCAGTATCAGGAGCTGGAAGCAGTAAGCCCAAGCTGCTCCTATTGGCTGCCTGGGTCCCATGCGCAATCAGCGCTGTGCAGCGAGACCCAGGCTCCCCCCGGCTATCAGCACTATCAGAGCGCAATGGCGGCACCATTTTTTTTTTTTTTTTAAATGGCCCTGAACTTATTGCGCAGGGCAGAAAAAAAAACAGATATAAATGGTGTGTGTGTGTGTGTGTGTGTGTGTGTGTGTGTGTGTGTGTGTGTGTGTGTGTGTGTGTGTGTGTGTGTGTGTGTGTGTGTGTGTGTGTGTGTGTGTGTGTGTGTGTGTGTGTGTGTGTGTGTGTGTGTGTGTGTGTGTGTGTGTGTGTATATATATATAGTTTAGCCTGTCTGATCTCCCCATCTGGGCACCGATGTGCTGCACACAACAGAAGGTGAACATAGAGAAATGCTGCCTGCATGTACAGTGGGATACGAAAGTTTGGGCAACCTTGTTAATCGTTATGATTTTCCTGTATAAATCGTTGGTTGTTACGATAAAAAATGTCAGTTAAATATATCATATAGGAGACACACACAGTGATATTTGAGAAGTGAAATGAAGTTTATTGGATTTACAGAAAGTGTGCAATAATTGTTTAAATTAGGCAGGTGCATAAATTTGGGCACCACAAAAAAACAAAAAACCTGAAATCAATATTTAGTAAAACCTCCTTTTGCAGAAATTACAGCCTCTAAACGCTTCCTATAGGTTCCAATTAGAGTCTGGATTCTGGTTGAAGGTATTTTGGACCATTCCTCTTTACAAAACATCTCTAGATGTTTGATGGCTTCAGAGCATGAACAGCTCTCTAACTCACACCTCAGATTTTCAAATATATTCAGATCTGGGGACTGAAGTAGCCATTCCAGAACATTGTATTTGTTCCTCTGCATGAATGCTTTAGTGGATTTTGAGCAGGGTTTAGGGTCGTTGTCTTGTTAAAACATCCAGCCCCGACACAGCTTCAGCTTTGTCACCAATTCCTGGACATTTGTCTCCAGAATCTGCTGATACTGAGTGGAATCCATGCGTCCCTCAACTTTGACAAGATTCCCAGTCCCTGCACTGGTTGAACAATGCACAGTGACTCCATCTGCAGCAAGATGATATTGTAGGTCTTTGGTGATGGTCTCTGAGTTGACTGACTGTTCTCACCATTCGTCGCTTCTGTTTTTGCCACTTCGAGCCTTAACTGGAACCGAGTCTGTGGTCTTCCATTTCCTTAATATGTTAACTGTGGAAACAGACAGCTGAACTCTCTGAGACAGCTTTCTGTATCCTTTCCGTAAACCATCATTGTGAACAATGTTTGTCTTCAGGTCATTTGAGAGTTGTTTTGAGGCCCCCATGTTGCTACTCTTCAGAAAAAATTAAAAGAGGAGGGAAAGTTAAAATTGACCCCGTTAAATTTATTAATACTTGGATTCACCTGTGTATGTAGGTCAGGGTTCACTGAGATTATCAAGCCAATTTGAGTTCCAATAATTAGTTCTAAAGGTTTGGAATCAATAAAATGACAAATGCCCAAATTTAAGCACACGCCTAATTTTATTTAAAAGGGAATGTCCAAGCAAAATAAAAAAATGAGTTTCACTTACCTGGGGCTTCTACCAGCCCCATGCAGCCATCCTGTGCCCTCGTAGTCACTCACTGCTGCTCCAGTCCCCCGTTGGCAGCTTGCCGACCTCGGAGGTCGGCGGGACGCATTGCGTACATTTTTACGCATTCCCGCTAGTGCAGGAACATTAACACATAAATTTTTACGCATTACTGGTTCAATGCGTAAAAATTTACGCATTGAACCAGTAACGCGTAAAATGTATGTGTTAATGTTCCTGCACTAGCGGGAATGCGTAAAAACGTACGCAATGCGGCCCGCCGACCTCCCAGGTCGGCAAGCTGCCAACGGGGGACTGGAGCAGCAGTGAGTGACTACGAGGGCACAGGATGGCTGCATGGGGCTGGTAGAAGCCCCAGGTAAGTGAAACTCATTTTTTTATTTTGCTTGGACATTCCCTTTAAACAATTATTGCGCACTTTCTGTAAATCTAACAAACTTTATTTCACTTCTCAAATATCACTGTGTGTGTCTCATATATGATATATTTAACTGACATTTTTTTATCGTAACAACCAACGATTTATACAGGAAAATCAAGTTGATTAACGTTGCCCAAACTTTAGTATCCCACTGTATATAAAATGTACCGGGACTTCAGAGATGGAGGAGGAAGTGCTGCTGCCGTCGCTGGAGAAAGCCCTCGGTGAGTAAATCTATTTACTCAATGGACTTAGAGAGGGGGGGGGGGGGGGGGGGAGGAGATCGGGAGGGGGGACATCGGGAGGGAGGGGGAGGAGGGGGGATAGGCCGCCCGCAACAGCCACAATAGAAGGGGGATCCCCCCACCCGCACAGAGGGGGATCCCCCCGCCCGCAACAGCCACAATAGAAGGGGGATCCCACCACCCGCACAGAGGGGGATCCCCTGCCCGCAACAGCCACCATATAAAGGGGTTCCCCCCGCCCACACAGAGGGGGATCCCCCGCCAGCACAGCCTCCACATACAAGGGGGATCCCCCGCACATTCTCTGCCCCGCTGGCTGCCCAGGGATTCCCTAGGGTGGCTGGATGCTTGTTCTGCACGTTGTGGGTAGCACAGATCGCTACCCACAGCGTGCTGGGGGGGGGGGGGGGAGGATCGGGAGGGGGACATCTGGCTACCTATAAATCTGGCTAAACACCTGGCTCACTATATACCTGGCTAAACATCTGGCTCGCTATATACCTGGCTAAACATCTGGCTCGCTATATACCTGGCTAAACATCTGGCTCGCTATATACCTGGCTAAACATCTGGCTCGCTATATACCTGGCTAAACATCTGGCTCGCTATATACCTGGCTAAACATCTGGCTCGCTATATACCTGGCTAAACATCTGGTTCGCTATATACCTGGCTAAACATCTGGCTCGCTATATACCTGGCTAAACATCTGGCTCGCTATATACCTGGCTAACTATACTTGGCTAACTATACTTGGCTAACTATACCTGGCTGCACATCTGGCTAACTATACCTGGCTGCACATCTTCTACCTATACATCTGGGTCTTATACTCACCATTGGCATGCTGATCCCTCGTCGCGTACCTCTGATAGCTTCCCCAGTGTCTTCTTCCATGTCCCTTGGCGGATTTTGCTTCTTCCTCAGCGATCACATGTCCCCCGTTGATCGGTGTTGATGACACCAGGGTCACACAGCGTCATCAACATCTTGCAGAAAACACTTTTTTTTTTAAATTGAATTCAATACAATAATCTGTATTAAATTTAATATTAAAAAAAAAATTGGTTGCAAAAAAAAAATGGTTGGAAATTAATTGAAACACTTTTTGCACGGAAATCCTGGGGAAACTTAACGCCAGGGTGGTTAAGTTTATTCATAAATTTAATTCAACAAATTTGTGTTCTAGTCTTATTTATATGCAGAATGTCTACTAGGATTTTATTCTGAAATATGAGTTATTACTTAAAGGAATACTATCGATGTATGCATTTATTTTTAAATGCTGTATGTTGTAGAACACATTAGGACAAGTACTAGGAGCAATTTGATTCCTCACACAGCTGTTCCTCTCAGCTGTAAAATCCTCCGTCAGTTTTGGCGTCAGTGTTGGATACAAAATGTATCTAATACTGAGCTCCCAGAGGGCTTGACCATGTCTCTGCAAAGGGGAGATGCTATCAACTCCTCAGTTTATAGTTTAATTATCACCTTGCTGAAAGAATCTTGTTGATATGGTGGTAAGGGGTTAAAGATTCTAGCAATGTGTGTTTATTATCTTTGCTTCTCTTTACTGATAAAGATACTAATAATGCTAATTGTAGACAGTGGTCTGCCCCTCTCAGCAGCTTGTAAAGTGGATGCAGCCTGGAGTGAATCGCCTCAAGCAGGCAGCCAGTCTGAGTGTAAACACAGACTCCTGGTATAGCTAGTTATATTCCAGCAATACTCCAGCTCATTTAGTTACCTGTTACCACCTCAGATCAGCCTATTTCTCCTCATGTCTGCTGCATGCTGTGAGTGACACAGTGACATATATTTGTGAGCTGTGTGACAGAGTAACCAAGCAGCTCAGGGTGACCCAAACTACTATGAGCTGTGTGAGAAATTAATTTTTAAGCAGGGATAGTGAGAGAGAGACCTGGGTGAATAAATAAAGTGCCCCTAGCACTAGTGGTAATGTGTACACTAATATAGAGTATTAAAAAAAAAAAGTCGTTTCAATCGATATTACTCCTTTAAGAATTTGAGGCTTAAAATTCTTGAAAAAAAAATGTACCGCTTTTGACTCAATTCCAGACAGAAATGCACCGCCAGGGAGGTTTAAGGACATCCAAGGTGACATTGTATGCATTTATACAGCTTTACTCACCTGCGCACGCACTCGTATGTGCAGAAGCCGCCGACGTGTGTGTGTGTGTGTGTGTGTGTGTGTGTGTGTGTGTGTGTGTGTGTGTGTGTGTGTGTGTGTGTGTGTGTGTGTGTGTGTGTGTGTGTGTGTGTGTGTGTGTGTGTGTGTGTGTGTGTGTAGGTCAGTGATCCAGTACACGGCTGACAGCGGGACCCTGGAGGACTGCAGACCTGTGGCGAGTGACACACAAACTTCTAGGGGTTGGAAGAAACCTCAGGTAAGTAAAGCTGTATACAATGTCATCACCTCAGATGTCCTTTGAGGCTAATTGGCTCAAGCAATGTAAGGGTATTTTGCCTTTTTCTGCATCAACTAGGATACGATAGGATGCAGTAAAGGGTGTACATTTATAAAAGCTGCTACAATAATTTTGGCACCAGGGATAGCTGCTAGTAAAATATTGGTAACTTTACTGATTTTCTACTATTGGGCTATGGGTAACAGTAGAATATCTGTCATTTTTACGAATATCTTACTATCGCTAAATCTAACCCTTGTATCAGTTGAACCCTCCCTCTATCAAAGCCGAACCTTAGCTTTGTCTAGTTAGTGCATGGCTACCAGTCGTGAGCTAATGCAAGAATAATAAAACCAGTACGTGGTTTGGGGAAGGGGGGGGGGGGGGGGTAAGTAGCCCAACATTAGAATTCCTTTTGTAGATTTGCTGGTATTGGATCTGTAGCCAATGGGTATGGCTACCCTCGCCTCATTATTATTATTTAGTATTGAAATAGCGCCGACATCTTCCGCAGCGCTGTACATAGTATATATTATCTCGTCACTAACTGTCCCTCAGAGGAGCTCACAATCTAGTCCCTACTATAGTCATATGTCCTATGTGTATGTATCGTGTAGTGTATGTGTTGCAGTCTAGGGCCAATTTAGGGGAAGCCAATAAACTTATCTGTATGTTTTTGGGATGTGGGAGGAAAAAGGAGTTCCCAGAGGAAACCCACACAAACACAGGTAGAACATACAAACTCCTTGCAGATGTTGATCTGGCTGGGATTCAAACCAGGGACCCAGCACTGCAAGGCGAAAGCGCTAACCACTACGCCACCGTGCTGTCCCATGCTCATGCAACACCTCCATCTGCGCATTGCTTAATGTTAAGACACTCAACAACAATTAAAGCCTACATAAACAAATACTTCCCTCCTCCCCAAAAAAAGAAAAATCAAACAAGCCTTTGGTTTTATGCTGACACTCCGAAACAGCATGTCTATGTTACAACCAGGAGTGCAACTATTTCCAGGTGGTTTTTTTTCATGGCACTGCTTGCCATACACCAACATTAGGCAACATAAATGAAAAATCTAACAGTAGAATGTGGTAATTGGGACCATTGGAGGAGGCACCATAAATAGAAGGGTGTCATGGTTCTGATTGCAGTAGGATGACAAACTGTAATAACGATGAAAGAAAAGTCTCGCCATGACCTACCCATTTGTAGATCAGAAACACGTGGCCCAACTAAAGAGGAAAATGAACTCCTAAATGCAAATGCAATGAAGGAATCCTGGCAGAGGCCTGTCTGCAGTACAGAAAAGGAAGGATTACAATAAGTAATCTTGGTACAGTGATATTTCAAGAGCCAAATAAAAGGACATGAAAAAAGGTATGTGCTGGAAGAAAAAACAAGTTACGGTGGTGTTTTATTGACAAGTTCACCTTTACTAGACCCTGAAGGTTTGATGGTTAAAGATAATATACAGATAATACAATCACTTTCATTTTTTTTATTTTTAGTGAAGCGCTTAATGTTACATTTCAAATAAAACCTATCATGCAACTTTAACAATCACTTTGCTCAACATTCAAAACTGGTCAAGGGTCAGACTATTCCATCCATATACGTATTTATTAACTGTTCTGTTTACAGGCAATATAAAATAAACAGTCCAACCTCTAACCATATAATGACTCCAATACTTTGGCCGTACACATGCAATTATAGTAAAACTGATTTATGGTAGCAGCACATTATATGTAAATAGAAATGTGAAATTTAATACTAAAATGAAAGTGGAATTCGCATATAAATATGTCACAATAAAATGTGATGTCGAAATGACTACAGTGCATGAGATGAAATGAATACTGTAAAGATTTCACAAAATTTATGCTGGCATCTATCCAACCCCGAAAACTCAGTTTCAAGGGAAATTAAAAAAGTAAAAAAAAAAATTCCCTGAATAAGTCTGGTCTTTTGATGTGAAACCCGGCTATAGGGGGACAATGGCCTTGATTTACTTAACTTTTCTCTGAAAGTATCCCACACAGATGTTTTCACAGCACATCAATAAACTACATTGTCATCCTTCAGTAAGAAAAAAATAAGTTGTCCCAAATTCATTTATGACTGATATGTTCTTACCAACTATTTAGCACTTTGTGATGTGCTAAAAAGGTATTTTGCAGATAAGATAACATCTCCTATAAAAAAAAAGACGTTTATTGAATCAGACTTTTAAGGATTTAGCTCAACTGGGTAACACATTAAAAACCTTTATCTATGCTTAGAGTCCTGCGTGTCACATGCTCAATTTTCCCTGAAACATATTCTGTTAAGCTAATGTGGTAGTTAGCCAGCATCTTCAGCAGCAAACGCAACTTCAGCCACCACTGCTCCTTTGGCATTCTGTGTCTGAAAGAAAAGCAAAAATCCAAATTAAAATTAATTTACCTTTCTGGACTGTATCCGTGCAGCAAAATGCCTTTTAGCCAAGGCTGTCCTTAAGGAGTAAAACTGTGAAGGGTGTGTTGAGACCAGTGACAGGCGTGTGCTGTCAGAACCTGGCTCTTTCTGGTTTACACCAGGAGTACATCATAGGAAACCAAAGTTGCTCACTTAAACCGGAATTATTGCTAATACCTTTTAAGAAGGTAAAATTACATTTAACTTTGCTTTTTTAATAGAGGGCTTTTTGGTCTTTTTAGCCCTTTTTACATTCCTAGTGGTTCTGAGTCACCATGAGCTGCCTGGGTATTTCTTAGTACTGGTCTAAACCCTATCCCATAGAGCCATATCAGTCCATGCCTCAGGCCCAATGCACACCAAAACCGCTAGCAGATCCTCAAAACGCTAGCGTTTTTTGGAGCAGATTTCAGAGCGATTCTAGGCATGTTTAGAGACGTTTTCTAAACATGCCTAGCGGTTTTGGGAGCGTTTTTGTGTAGCAGATTACACATAGTTACAGTAAAAGCTGTTACTGAACAGCTTCTGTAACAAAAACGCCGCCTGGAAAACCACTCTGATCTAGCGTTTTCACGAGCGGTTTGAGCTTTTCCTATACTTTACATTGAGGCAGAAACGCTTCTGCAAACCACAAACGTGCAGCAGGAGGCACGTTTGCGGTTTGCTAAAAAACGCAAACCACTGGCGTGCGCCACCCCATTGAAATACATTAGCCAAGCGTTTTCATAGGCTGATGCAGTTGGCGGATCGCTGCTAAAACCGGTTGGTGTGCACTGGGCCATACACTGACAAGGTCCAACAAGTCTGAAGCAGCCTGTATACACTATACTATATGTTGGATCGGTGTGGCTCTGTAAACTGTATTAGCCGTAGGCTAATACGGTTCTGGATTTGCAGCATTGCTTTCAGGGGCAGAAACAGATGAGTAGCATATTCAGGAGTGATGTATCATGGGAAACTAAAGTTGATCACTTTAAACAGAAGGTATATGTGATAATTCAGCTTTAAGAAAAATTACATTTAGCTTTGCTTTTCAATAAAGAGCTTTTAACCCTTTATACATTCCTGGTGGTTCCTGGTCACCATGAGCTCAACAAGGGTGAATAAAACTTTGTTAAAAGCACAATAAAAGTAGAAAATAGGAGTTAACAAAAAAGGAATGTTATTTGCGCAGTCAATGTGCCAACTTCCTCAGGCCAGTAACGATGCCAATTTAAACAAGCCGAATAGCCAAGAGCTGTCTGGGTATTCTTTATATACACCACAGATTACTGAGCACTAAACAAAGAAGGATGCTCAAGTCAAGACATTCAATATGGAAAGGTGCATTTGGAGGAAATAGGCTGTGGTTGAAAAAGGCCAATAAAACAAATTTTTGTTTTAGTTGTAATTTTCCGGCTCGGGTGATAATGCATCCTCATCCTTAGTGGATGCAGATGTTTCTAGGATGACCTTTACTTTCTGATGGCCTCATGACCACATAGCTTTTAATTAATTAGACACTAAGTGCCATGTTTTTCAGGGTGAAAGGTGCAACTTTTACTATGCACTGAAAATCAATGAATGCAGATAGTTTTCCTCTGTTAGTACACTATATACTTACTCAAAGTCTGTGATCTGTTTTAGTTCAGCTACAGATGTACAGCCTACAATTTTCTTCTTCAGGCCAATTACACAAGCAGAATCTGGCGAATTGGCAAATACCCGACCTGAAAATGTGCGAGTTAAAATGTAAAAGATGAGACTTTGCAGACTATGAAACTTGTGTGTTCTTCACAGACATTGAACATGTCCATAATATATTATATCAATAGTCAATGATTTAATACAGTAACAGTGGTTATGCTGTGAAACACCCTATTACCCCATTTAGGGCCCATTCACACTTGCATTTGCAAAACGCCGGCCATTAAAGCCTGCATTTTGCAGGTGATTTTTCCGCGATCGCGTTTACCGCTTCTATAGCACTGGAACGCGATCGCGAAGAAATCGCCTGAATATGGTGCAGGCGACGCGTTTGCGCTTCACGTTTTTGGGCGGTTTGCAGCGATTAGCGCAAATTGCCCAAGTAAGAACAGGCCCATAGACTTTTATAACACTAGCGCTTTGAAAAGTGTTAGCGTTTGAGTGTTTTGCTGAAATCCCCGGCAAAACGCTCAAGTGTGAATGGGCCCTTACACTTAATCAGTTGGTACGCGTTTTTCTTCTTCTCCATAGCAATGCATTATGAAAAATCTGTCAGTTAAAACATGTATAGTGTGAACTGAGCCATTGGGAAACACGGGGATTACTTTGAAAGGAACTTCAGCCTAAACAATTTTACTGTCATTAAGTTACATTAGTTATGTTAATTAGAATAGATAGGTAATATAATATTTTACCCACACTGTTTTAAAAGAACAGGCAAATGTTTGTGATTCATGGGGGCTGCCATCTTTGTCATGGGGGCAGCCATCTTTTTGGTTGAAAGGAGGTGACAGGGAGCATGAGACACAGTTCTAACTGTCCGGTGTCCTGATAACCCCTCCCAGCTGCACGCACTAGGCTTCAAATGTCAAATTCAAAATGTAAAAAAAAAAAATTTGCACCAAAACAGCAGAACGAGAACATCTTCAGAAATCCCATCATGCTTTGCACAGCATAAGGGGAAAACTACCCGGGCAGTTTTCTTCTGTGCAGCTAAAAATGAGGCTTGTATAAGAGAAACAAAGTTCTGATGCTGTGAAACTGTTAAAGAAACGCCAGGCCTTTTCAGTGCTGCTGAGTCGATTTTTAGTCTGGAGGTTCACTTTAAGTTATAACTTAAAGCAACTGATTAAGTGTAAATGGGGCCTTTAACCTCCTTGCTGGTCTAATTCTCGCCGGCAAGGAGGCAGCGCAGCACTTTTTTTTTTTTAAATCATGTAGCGAGCCCAGGGCTCGCTACATGATAGCCGCTGAGCGGCGGCATCCCCCCGCCCACTCCGATCGCCTTCGGCGATCAGAGTAAGCAGGAAATCCCGTTCAGAACGGCGGCTCGGTGCGGCAGGTAGCGGCGAATCGGCGGCGATCGCGTACTACACGCAGCTAGCAAAGTGCTAAAAAATTATGCAAATCTGCCCAACGGGGCCTGAGAAATCCTCCTGCGCAGGTTACCCCGAACTGAGTTAGGGATAACCGGCAAGGAGGTTAACAGCATGTAACAAAAAACAAAAAAAACAACCTGACTGACAGACTCCCTGCTTTACCCTACACAGACCATTTCAAGTTCAAAGCACCAGCAGGTAGAGAGAAGCTTTCACTGAGACAAGACAAGACAAATAACATTTATATTGCGCTTTTCTCCTTGCGGACTCAAAGCGCCAGAGCAGAGCAGCAGCCACTAGGGCGCGCTCTATTGGCAGTAGCAGTGTAAGGGAGACTTGCCAAAGGTCTCCTACTGAATTAGTGCTGGCTTACTGAACAGGCAGAGCCGAGATTCGAACCCTGGTCTCCTGTGTCAGAGGCAGAGCCCTTAACCATTACACCATCAGCCAACTGAGGTGCGTCAACTAAGATGTTAACCCTTAAAGAGAACAACTAAGATGTTAACCCTTAAAGAGAACCTGAACTGAAAATAAAAAGTCAAAATAACCATACACAGGTCATGCTTACATCCTGTGTAGTCTACTCCTCAATGTCTTTCTCCTCTCCTGCGTCCCATTTGTCCACTATGATCAATGGGATTTTCCGTCCTCCATTTTAAAAATGGCCATTACCCCATAACAGCTTCCTGGTCAGCACACTGTTAAACTGTAACATCGCCCACTTGAGCCATAGGGAAACATGGGCATTACCTTGCACATTCAGTTGTAACTGACAGCTGCTCATTTATAACTGACAGCAACTGGTATATTTCATTTCTGACAAAATATTGTCAGAACTGAAAGGGATCACTGTAAGAACAAAATGATGAGCTTCTGCGAGGAACTGATGGTAAGGTTAGTATGTAATATTAAAGGGGAACTACAGCAAAAAACTGTAAAATTTAAAATATGTGCAAACATATACAAATAAATACATTTTTTTCTCAGAGTAAAATGAGCCATAAATTACTTTTCTCCTACGTTGCTGTCACTTACAGTAGGTTGTAGAAATCTGACAGAAGTGACAGGTTTTGGACTAGTCCATCTCTTTATAGGGGATTCTTAGGGATATATTTATTTTCAAAAGCACTTAGTGAATGGCAGTTGCTCTGTCCAACTGTCAAAAACTGTGTAGGGAGCAGGGAAGCTGGCCAGGATCTTTGTATAAATCCCTTTTAGGGAATATCTTTATAAAGAATAAAAGCCTTGCTGAGAATCCCCTATTAAGAGATGGACTAGTCCAAAACCTGTCACTTATGTCAGATTTCTACTGCCTACTGTGAGTGACAGCAACATGGGAGAAAAGTAATTTATGGCTCATTTTACTCTGGAAAAAACGTACTTCTTAATTGTATATGGTTGCACATATTTTAAATGTTAAAGTTTTTCGCAGTTGTGCCCCTTTAATTTTCAGCTACGTCATGTTTTTATTTTAAATTTTACTCGCTTCAGGTTCCCTTTAACTTCCTTGGCAGTATGATCATTTCCAGATTTTTTTTTCCCCAAAAGCTGTGCAATTTTTTCATAAGCTTTCAGATCCTAAAAATAATACTGTTTGAGAGATCTGCGGCACATTCCACACCTCCAATGGATCCAACTCGTGAATACTGCTCAGAACTGCAGCTTTCTGTCCCGAGCCAGACTTGGGGTTACCGCTAAGGAGTTAAACAAAATACATTCACTGTGTACGGCAACTGCTGCTGCATGTCTGACCATTATAAATGTGTGTACTATTTGTTGCCATTCCCAATCTGGACTGTAACAAAGTTTAATTTAAAGTAGCCTTCTTAAAGTTCCTTCAGAGCATCCCAAATTCAGCTCGACTTAAATATTGTTTATTGATAAAGGAAAAAATATTACAAGACATTTACAGAAAGAAAATCATAAAAGCCCATTAAACAGTACAAATAAAAAGGATAAAAACATTAAAAGGGATATTCTGCAACAAGGATGGTCCATTGTGTCTGTTTTTAGAATTGCCTTTCTAGCCTACCAATATCTCTGTACACCCTAGTATGAGTTCCCCAACAATAACATCCTAAAGATTTAAGCCCCCGTCCTCCTTGCACATAACCTTAAGGCATGGGACCCAGATTCTTGTCAGGCTTGCATTCCCTGTGCCTCCCTATGGCTTCTAGAATTAATGACCCACTATTCCCTCATGGCTGGGATGCTACTTCAGTGTTCTGATGGTGGCTATAGGACCATGGCCTCTCTACAGTTACAGACTCTAACGTCAAAGGTTTATACAGAAGGCTGGAACTCACAAGAAAAATTAATTTAACAAACCACCTAATGAGTATTTTTGATTCTGATAAATATGCCATTGAATAAGGAATCTGGTAAAAGGCAAGGACTTCCCTTTAGATCTTTCCCAATTTGATAAAAAAAAGTACCTTCAGGCCACAGTTCAATTTCTTTTTTTGAATTGGGTGAAGTGCTTGAACAGAACAGCTCCACCAATTTACATACACTTGAATCTGCATATAAAGTGAGGACACAGATTCTAATGCTACATACACACTTGAGATAAAAGTCTTTGGAAAAGGTAAGATCACAGACCAATTTTACCCCCTTCCTTGTAGTATGAGAGCCATACTCTACACAGTCTATTTTATTGAGCTGAACTCTCCATCAGATAAAATATTTGCAAGATGCTGCACACACAGATGCTGTACACATTCAAAATATCAGTATCTGCAAAACATCTGTTTCTGCAAAAGATCAGTTCCTGCCAAATGCATTCATAGTCTATGATATCTGCAGATCTCAATACACACCTTGTTTAACAGACATTCATCTGCAGATCTGACAATCATCTGCAGATCTGAAGATCCATCCTGGTGGATCTGATCTGCAGATGAATGTCTGTTAAAAGGTGTGTATGAGGATCTGCTCCTATCCGTTCCTATGAATGCATTTTGTAGGAACGGATCTTTTGCAGGAACAGATCTTTTGCAGATACTGATCTTTTGAATGTGTACAGCATCTTTGTGTGCAGCATCTTGCAAAGATTTTATCTGATGGGGAGTTAAGCTCAATAGAATAGACTGTGTAGAGTATGGCTATCATACTACATGGAAGGGGGTAAAATTGGTCTGTGATCTTACCTTTTCCAAAGACTTTTATCTCAAGTGTGTATGTAGCATTAGACCCAACAAGATTAGCCCATCTCTACCCCATGGTAAACCCAAATTGCTTCAGAGATTGTGATACACACTTGGTGGACTATACTCAAACTAATTTGCCTTTACAGCAGTGTCTATGGTCTACTGCATTCCTTATTTCACATAGTAATCCACAAGGAGCCAAGGACTGCCCTTCTATATTGGAAAATAGACACCCACACTGCCTCCCAAAATAGACTAGCAACATTACTGTTCCAAGCAGCAACAATAACTGTAGCTAAAAATTAGAAAAAAAAGTCTACTACAGTAGAACATCGTTATTGCCCATTATCTGTAACTTGCGTGTGCATGGCTGCAATGCTGCAGTATCATCCAGGCTGCTCAGAAATGTGGACAGAGAAGCACACTATCAGTAGTGTGCCTGCATTAACTGGTGAGGCCTATGCTTCCTGTGCAAGCTGCTGCATGATTATTGCATGCAAATTCCTGCACATTGAGCACTGTGCAGTGTGATCTAGCTTAGACAGTCTGTGGTCGCTTGCTGAAATATTGAATAGAAAAAATGACTCCCAATTATTGACAGAATTAAGATACAATACTATAGTATAGTATACTTTTTGTGTTTGAGTATGACAATTTCTGACATTGTAAACGTCTGATATAGTAAATTATTTTTTCCCGGTCACTTGGAGTTTACTATAACGGGATTCTACTGCATCAACCCTCAGGTGGAACAATATCATGGTTAATGAAAAGCTGACTAGCATCTTACAAGGTACTATATTTTTTAAACTTTGGGTGCACATGGATTCAATAAAAATGTCCTGAAATAATTGCAGAAACTCCAGAAACCAAAGGGAATCCCATCTCCCCCTCTCTGCACTCTCTTGTGATGAATTTCTACTGCCTTTTCATTCTCTGTTCTTTTACAATATTATTTAGCATTTATACAGTGCCAACATCTTCAGCAGCGCTGTACAAAGTACGGTATATTGTCTTGTCACTTAATTATTCCTCATGTCTAATGTATGTATCGTGTAGAGTATGTATCGTAGTCTAGGGCCAATTTTCAGGAGATGCCAATTAACTTATCTGTATATTTTTGAGATGTGGAAGGAAATCGTAGTGCACGGAGGAAACCCACGCAGACACGAGGATAACATCCAAACTCTGTGCAGATACTGGCTGGAATCCAAACAGACCTATCGCTGCATGGCGGGAGTGCTAACCACTACACCACCGTGCTGCCTTATCCTCCCCTCTTGTTCATTCATTCTCTTTTTTCATTCCCACAGCAAATTCCCTGGGAAATGGGTAGGGAGTATCCAGGAGAACTTCCAACTCACTCAATATTATTTTCTGGGTTATATTGCAGTTAGACCCTAATCTCATGTTTTCTGTTAAGAACCCTTCGTTGCCTCCAGGGGTTCTTGAACAGAGTTTCCCCAAGACTATGACTGCATAGAAGGTCTAGCAAAATGCTCAGTCATTACTATACAAATGCTTCTAGGACATGATAGAAAGTTGTTACCCATCCTCAAAAATCCAATAAATAGCCTCCCTCAAGACCTTAATAAATATGATTCTCTCACTCTCGTGCAGCCTTTCATGACCCAATTACAGAGAGATGTAGCTAAAGTAGAACAAGACACTATTGAGGCAAAAAAAGAAAAAGCTGCAACGAGATCGAGAAGATTACAATCAAAACAAAGCCTATTTGTGGAGGCACAGAGGCAATCGCAGAGGAAGAAGATACAGGAAAAATCCAAAAAGACTTCCTAATGCTAAACCAAAAGAGGGTGCAGTAGGTGGGCATCAGCCAGTCAGACCATATAACAACCAATCTTCCGATACGTCTGATTTTTTAGATACTGGAAGCGAAAGCGAAGGGGTGGCAGGAGATATCAGAAAAAGATTAACCAGTTATGCACAGGCCCTGAAAGACACCCCGAACAAAAAGAAAAGACCACTGGGGAGTCCAGAGGAGCTGTAGCAGCAGAAGAAATTATCAATCTGTCAGACCAACCCCTTACCCAGATCGAGGTCCAAGTCTTGAGAAAAGGTTTATCCTTTTCTCCTATTAAGGAATTTGACTTGTTTGAACTAGTGAAAGATCTCCATCTCTTCTGTCTTAAACTGACCCTCAAATTTGTGTATCACACAAAAAAAAAAGACTACTCCACAACTACACGATGCACTATTTCTTCCAGAAGCTATAGAGCGTCAAGTCTTACAAGATTTGCTCGATCTGGTAAGTGAAAACGACCCCCCACAAGAAGACCGGCCAAAGACTGGGTTTAGGCCCCCTTCATACTTTATGCCTTCTCTTGCATTATGTGCACAGGTCAAAGTCTTTTTTGAAATGATGCTCCAAGATCTAAAGAAGATCCAGAGAACTCCTGGTACACAGAACAATCTGACAAAGGAAGAACAGAGAGCATTACAGGTACTAAGTTCTCGAACTGATATAGTCATCAAAGAGGCTGATAAACGGGGTAATGTAGTGGTCTGGCCTACCGCTGCCAAACAATTAAACAACAAAAAATTCTACTGTAGATTATACACCAATCCTACAGCTCTTTTTAAAGACAAACTTGATTTGATATTGGGAGACGCAAAGCATACTGGACTTGATATTGAGAGAGGCAAAGCATACTGGACTCATCTCACTCAGAGAATGGAAGTTTCTGACAGTAAAACATCCAGTCACACCTACTCTCTATTTGCTATCTAAAGTGCATAAAAATAGAGAAGCTCCACCAGGTAGACCAATAGTGGCAGGTATTAGTCTTTTGGAATGTTGCTGTTCTTTTATTGATTGTTTTCTTCCGGACCATGTGACCAGTCTGGACTCTTATGTAAGAGAATCATCAGCTCTTCTCACTGAACAGGATGATATGGTCTTGCCCCCAGGCTCATTACTCATTACCTGTGATGTAGGATCACTCTACAGGAATATCGACCACAGAGATGCCTTATCAACCGTCAAATACTTCCTCAGGTCAACTTCAACCTCAAGGGACGATTTCAATACCTTCCTTCTCCAACTGCTTGACTACGTCCTCAAACATAACTTCTTTACCTTCAACGGTAAATATTATTTGCAAACCCATGGCGTTTCAATGGGAGCTAAGTGCGCCCCCTCAATCGCCAACCTTTTCTTAGGTTGGTGGGAAAGGGAAATTATTTGTTCGTCAAAAATGGGAGTGTACCATAAAGTATTCTTGGTTACTTTAGGTATGTGAACGACATACTTATACTATGGAATGGCACCATAGAGAAAGCCCAGGAATTTGTTTCTCTCCTAAATACCAATGACCACAATATCTTTCTTACAGCTAATTACTCTCAGACTGAAGAAAGTTTCTTGGACTTAAAAATAAAATTGAGTAAGCAAGGCGCTATTTATACCACACTGTACCATAAAGAAACTGCTGTCAACAGTCTTACATTTTGATTCTTTTCATACAGGCACAAACGTAATATTCGGACGATTCCACCAGCTGAGACGAAACTGTACAAATCTATCTGACTTTGAGAGAGAAGCAGACAAGTTGGCACAACGATTCCTGAATAGAGGCTATCCAAAGAAGTCTGTCAAAAGAGCTCTACATATAGCAAGATCAAGCAATAGAGTGGATTTGTTACAACCAAAGGTAAAAGAAAAAGAAGTTCTAGTCAGATTTTGCACAATGTACAACAGCCAATGGACCCAGATACGCAATAGTCTTAAAAGGGAACCAGAGACGACATACTTCTAAAAAGAAAAACGTTTTTATACATACCTGGGGCTTCTTCCAGCCCCATAAGCCTGCATCGCTCCCACACCGCCATCCTCCGCTTCCTGGATCCGCCGGTACCGGGCCCCGTCACTTCCGGCGGACGCGGCCAATTGTCCGCATGAGCAGGGGCTCCCTCCATACCCTTACGCGTGCGGCTGCGCAGTATGCAGCAGCACGCGTAAGGGTATGCCGGGAGCCCCTGTGATGCGGACAATTGGCTGCATGCTGCCGCCGACTGGCCGAAACTACGGGACTCGGTACCACCGGATACAGGAAGCGGAGGACGGCGGCGTGGGAGCGATCCGTGCGTATGGGGCTGGAGGAAGCCCCAGGTATGTATAAAATCTTTTTTCTGGGGCCTCTGGTTCCCTTTAACAGACATTGGTATGTCATTCGTAGTGATCCAGTGATGTGTAACAGAGCATGCCTCATTAACAGCGAAGAGAGCCCCCACCATAAGAGATATAATCTGTAGAAGCCACTACAGTACGCAACAAAAGCATTCCACAAAACCGAAAGGCAGCTATCCCTGTAGCAGCTGTAACATCTGCCCAGAAATGACACCTACCAAACAGGTATGGAATGCTACACATACAAGGTATTTCAATTTCAAACAATTTATTAATTGTCAAACCACCAGTGTGATCTATCGCTTGGAATGCCCTTGTGGCCTTAAATATATTGGTCAGACGAAAAATATGCTAAAAGTACGCATACAGAAACACTTTTCCACGATCAGATCAGCAGCTAAGGATCACTTAGAAGGAAAAAAAGATTACCCCTGTGGCTCACCATGCTCCTATGTACCATAATAGCAGCACAGTTGGTTGGAAAGTTACTGGCCTTCAAAAAAAATCCCTGCACCCACACGAGGAGGAGATATCACCCAATCCTTACTCAGAGCAGAAACTAAGTGGATCTTTGAAATGGGCACCCAAACACCTAGTGGTCTAAACGCGGTTTTCTCGTTTAGTAGTCTTTTACACTGAGCCCTATTTCTTCGCCATTTGGCCTTATTTTTGGCCCATGTGCTGGTACTGGGTACATATATTCGGTTGTTTGCTCTCTGGTGTTAATTTGACAAATTACATCTCACATTTGAGAGCACATCCACTCTTGTGCACAATAAATGAGATGTACATGTATGTATATATATATATTTTGTTTTGTTTCTCTTTCCCTTCACTCCCCAATTATCATTCCTCCACTTAAACTGCAGTATGAAGATACTCAATACATCATGCGCAGCAAAGAAAGCCAGATAGAGAATATATTCAAGAACTAAGACTCAAATATGTTATGCAGTGTTATTTTCTTTCTCCAGTAGAGGTCACTCTCTGCACAAGTTTTGACAAGCCAGTGAAGTTTGTTTTATCATTATTTATATACGTATTATTATTGCTTCCATTATGATGTTCTTCAATACAATGTATGTTTTTTACATAAGAGTACCCCTTTTCCTTTCATCTTTATTTCCTCATCTCCTTTTCCTCTTTTTTCTACACTATGTTCAACTAGCGCTTCCGCCCCTCCTTACCCTTTTACAATTGGCTCTCACAGACGGCGCAGCCATGTCTAGGTTGCTATGGCAACCGGATGAGGCTGGCGTAATGACGCGGCCGCATCACGTTCGGGCATAGCGTATATGTCACTTCCCTTTCGATAGTTCAAAGGGCAGCATTTTATCCCCAGCATTCAGCCTTCTCAGAAGCGGGCAGTCTCCCGCGAGCTGCACTAAGGTTTGACCTGGGGTCCACTTCTCCCTCTCCTGCCACCTTTCCAGTAAGTTCAGCTTTTGTACTTTCGGCACTTTTCTCTTGCCTTTGTGCATTCCTTGCACATTGTTTGTGGTTATTTTTATATGCATTTCCTCATGCATTTGAACTGTGATTTTGCACTCATTGTATGCACTTTATTGATCATTGTTTGTATATGTTACGGCCAGAACCCGAAGTGTGGCCACTTCGCGTTCTGGCCAGCCACTTCGGGTTCTGGCCGGCCAATGTGCGAAGTGGCCGCAGCGGAGCGGCCAATGTCAGAAATGTAATTACTACACTAAGCTACAATGTATTTTACAGCCGTCTCGCTGCGGCCAAATGTATAACAACTTGCTTAATTTCATTAAATATAGCCGGCGGCAATGTAATAGATGAAGCCGCCAGCTTTCGCACTGCCTTCTCCTCCTCCTCCCCCCCCCCCCCCCGCCTCTCCCTGTCTCCTATACGATACGAAGAAGCCGGCGGGGACACGCGTGTCCCCGAGAGTCGTTCGTCGCGGCAGGGGAAGCAGAGCACCCGCTCTGCAAGAACGGCAGGATACCCCTGCCGCGACGAACGACTCTCGGGACACGCGTGTCCCCGCCGGCTGCTCCGTATCGTATAGGAGGCAGGGAGAGGCGGGGGGTTGGATGGAGAGGAGAAGGAGGCAGTGCGAAAGCCGGCGGCTTCATCTATTACATTGCCGCCAGCTATATTTAATGAAATTAAGCAAGTTGTTATACATTTGGCCGCAGCGAGACAGCTGTAAAATACATTGTAGCTTAGTGTAGTAATTACTTTTCTGACATTGGCCGCTCCGCTGCGGCCACTTCGCACATTGGCCGGCCAGAACGCGAAGTGGCCACACTTCGGGTTCTGGCCGTAACATATATAGGTACCATTTTTTCTAGTATTATTCTATAATTCTTTTGTATCATTTTTCTCACCATTTTTTGGTACCAGTACAATACAATAACATACCATTTTTGCAGGCTGCTCAAGGTCTTTTCGCACATTTTATCACGTTGTGTTCATACATTATATATTTATCTTTTTGAAACGCTGTGACTTTCAGATTATATGATTCATTGTGGCATTTGAGAGGTTATCCAATTAATTATTCATTGTCTAAAACTTGGGTTTCTTCATTTTTGGATTACTAATATATGTACATTATTACTGGGACCCCAGATTCATGTTGTTGTTTTTATACATTTTATCTTTATTGATGTTCTAATAAAGATGACTTTATATACATTTTGATATATTGTCTAGTGTGGTGCATATTGGGCTACTCTTTCCTCCTTGTCTATTGCATTATCAGTTTTTGTATGCCCCCTGCACACCTAGCAAGTCTTGATTATTTTGAATCATTTAGTGGTGCTGGTTCCAACCTCTTTTGATCAAGACTATGACTGCGGTCAGCATTATGCTACTATTGTTGGATCTATGTTAGTATGGCTCATTTGGCATCTTAACCACTTAAGCCCTGAGTGTATTTTTACCTTATGGACCAGAGCAATTTTCACATTTCAGCGCTCCTCCCAATCATTTGCCAATAACATTACCACTACTTATCACAACAAAATGATCTGTATCTTGTTTTTTTCTGCCACTAATTAGGCTTTCTTTGGGTGGTACCTTTTGCTAAGAATTATTTTTTTCTAATGCATTTTAATGGGAATATTAAGAAAAATAATTAAAAAAATCATTATTTCTCAGTTTTCAGCCATTACAGTTTTAAAATAATACATGCTTCCATAATTAAAACCCACGTATTTTATTTGCCCATTTGTCCTGGTTATTACACCATTTAAATTATCTTGCTATCACAATGTATGGCGCCAATATTTTATTTTGAAATAAAGGTGCAGGTTTTCATTTTTGCATCTGTCACTATTTACAAGCCCATAATTTTAAAAAATAATAGTAATATACCCTCCTGACATACATGTAAAAAAAGTTCAGTCCCTAAGGTAAGTATTTATGTCGTTTTGTTTTTTTTACTTTATTTTATAATTTTTTCTAAATGTAAAAGTTTTATTTGGGCATTTATGGGAGAGAGTGGGAGGTAAGGGGTTAATTTTAAATTATGTGCAGGTCTCTTTATTAAAGTAAATGATTGTAGGTGTAATTTTACTTTTTGGCCACAAGATGTCCTCAGTTATTAGCTTCCTGCGCATGCTTTTAGTACACAAACAGGAACCAATGCGTGTAAGTGTAAGTGTAAGTTACAGTGTTTACAAATGACCGCAGGCATCTACTTGATGTGCGATCATGGACACGGGGAACTAGAAAAATGAATGGGAACTGCATTCCCATTCATTGATCTCCGGTCTAACATGTAGCAGTAAGAACTAGTGCGTGAGCACGTGAGAGCACGCACAGCGGCGATTGTAGCAGAGTTACGAATATCTACTCCCCTGAGGCTTAGATGAAGTTTTTTAGGGGAGTAGATATACTGTACTGTAAACAATAAGTGGTTAAGGTATAATATTTTAATGATATAATAAATTACGATATTGGGATGTAATATGCAGATACTGGCTTTTTAATTCCTCAGGTTTATGTATAAATACTTATACATGTATTACCTATGATGAATGTTTTGAATTAACTTTTGAAACAAAAATGAAAAGTGCATACCATGCACAACAATATCCCTATTTGACAGGTATGCTGACAGTTGTTGCTGTAACCAGTATTACAATATCTTTATTTTCAGAAAACCTAATAAACAAATTGTGTTTTTTTTTTTGAGGAGTGACACAAATGGACATTTTACAACACATGCAACAACATTTTCGGAAGACAAAAAGCTAAAATAATGGTTTTGATCGTAAATTTCTCTTACCTCTGCGATACGATTCTCTCAGTTTGTCAGAAATCCATAGTACAGCCTTGGCACCCAGTTTTGTTCCATAATTGCGATCAAAGGGAGTCGGAGAACCACCCTAGCAATAAAAAAGAAAATCTTTATTCTACACCTTTTCATTGTTCTGAAGTACATTTCCCATAACACCTTTCTTATTCATATGTACACTATACGGCTGAAAGTATTCGGACACCTGCCTTAACACACATATAAAACTTCTATTTCTTGACTCATAGGCTTCCCCCTCAGCTATAACAGCCTCTACTCTCCTAGGAAGGCTTTCCAGAAGCTTTAGGGAATTTTAGACAATTCTTCCAGAAGAGCATTTGTGACGTCAGGCAATGATATTGGATGACACGGCCTGGTTTTCCATCTACACTCAAATTCATTACAAAAGGTGTCCTATTGGGTTGAGGTCAAGGCTCTGTGTAAGCCAGTGAAGTTTCTCTGCACCAAACTTGCTCATCCAAGTATTTATGAAGTTTGCTTTGTGCACTGGTTCACAGCCATGTTGAAACAGGAAAAGGTCATCCCCAAAGTATTCCCACAAAGTTGGAGGCATAAAACGGTGCAAAATGTCTTGGGAGTCCTGAAGGCCGACCCCCCTAAAACAACCCCACATCATTATCTGCCCGCCACCAAACTTTACTCTTGCGACAGTGCAGTCCAGTGGCAGGGTACTTTACATCACTGTACCAAAAGCTTTGAACTGCACTTGGTGATGTAAGGGTAGCATGCAGCTGCTCAGCTATGGAAACCCATTCTATGAAGTTTCATATTCATTATTCTTGAGCTGTAGCTACTGACTGCAAAAAGTTTGCAACTTCTGTGCAATGTGCAGTGACCCCCTACACCTGCGACCATGGAACTGATTGGAACAACTGCACTCATTTATTTGGACGGAAGTCGCAACACTTTTGGCATTATAGTGTTTTTTCTACCTCTATCATTACCAATCAGGAAATTGTGCCTCAGTGTACAAGTACAAGAATTTCTAGCAATCTACAGCAGAGAGATGAGGGAAATATTATATAAAAGAATCACTGAAAATATACCAGATATATATATACTGATACCAGAGCAAAAAGTAAAAAGTAAAAAGTAAAAGGGGGGGGGGGGGGGTTAGCAGGCATGTATATGAAGTAGCCCTCTTGCCCACTGCTCTCCCTAATCTCCTCTATCCCCCTCCTTTCCCGCGCAAATGCCACCTGCAGCCACTCCCTGGTTAGCCAGGTCGGGTATTAGTACGTAGGCACTGGCCCGACTGATCGCGCGCACTCACGGCCAGGTGAGCTCTGTGTATACCCACAATCCAAAGCGCTCTCAGCTACGGGTGTGCGATCAAGGATGTGCACAGCCAGGCCAGCATCTGTGCACTAATGCATGAGTCAGGCACTATAATTTAATGTGCAGCAAATGAACACGTAGATAGCAAAGTGAAGTGAACATTGCAAGTATGGCAAACATCAAACCGTGTGTCATAGCCAATAAAGTGTCCACAAAGGCTGTACCTGGGTGTATGTGGGTGTCGGTAGGTGCACGGCCTAACGACCGTTTCGCATGGCGTGCGCCAAGCTTCTTCTGAGGTGAAGTGCAACAAGTGTAGAACAGGCGGCGGGGTTTAAATGCGCTAAACAAGCACACTTCCGGTCCGCCGTATAGAACCACCCACATAGGAACTGACGTCACTACCCGGCTTGGTTCCCGGAAAGGGCCGGTGGAACGCACAGTCATTCACAGAAGGTCGCATGCACGAGTCATCTATGACGCCGCTGCACGCTGGCCAATGACTGTGCGAGGGAGGTCCTGCTATGTACTGGATAGAGCGCTTCGCGCTTGCAACGTACATGTCAGTGTTGTTTGTTTTAGCAACCCCAGAAGCCCTGCGCCCGACTCACATCGGGCGTTAGGCGAACCGGGGATCTACATACAAAACCCCCTAAGAAGAGGGGGGAAAGCACATTAATCAATTGTGTATCCCCTGGCAGGATATGGAGGCATTCTCACATATAAATAGCTATATTAGCTGAATAGGCACCGGCTCCGTACGGGAAAAAGGGTGGATGAGGACCTATGTTGAGGTGGAAAGTGAGAAGTATCTAGGTGTACCAAAGGATATAGGGTCAGTGAGAGTGAGGGGAAAGAAGTGGTGAGTGAAAGGTGAGGGATATAAGCCCCATGGAAAGAGGGAGAAAAAAGGGGGGATCCAGGGGAGAAAAAAAGAAAGGTGTGGAGAAAAGAGGAGCAAGATTCATTCTGAAAGGAGGTACCAATAGTGCAGAGGCACATAAAAAGTCCCAGCATGGCATGCCTAGTCAATATTAGTAATTACAAAGGATAATTGTTTTTTAATAAATTTAATCAATTTCATTATTGCCTTAAATTACCAAAACAAAAAACTACCCAAAAAGACGGGAGAGAAAAGACAATAGAGATTCTCCTCACAGGGTATATATTAAAGATTTAAAAAAAAAACCCTTCCATTAAAAATAAGTGAGCAGGGGATATTATGACTAGGTTAGGAGAAAAAAAGGCCATGGTGGGAGCTAATGGGCAACAAGAGGCAGTATAGGGGTGGTGCCCCTATACTTACCCCTATACCGCCTCTTGTTGCCCATTAGCTCCCACCATGGCCTTTTTTCTCCTTAGTCATAATAGCCCCTGCTCACTTATTTTTAATGGCAGAGAGGTTTTTAATCTTTAATATATACCCTGTGAGGAGAATCTCTAGCATTTGTTTCCTTGCACAGGTGCCCCTGGACTTGGGAGTGAAGAGAGAGGTAGGAGCAGCTGGGAAGAGAAGAGACCGGAACCGTGATTTGGATAGATGAAAGTATATTTTTCGCCTGTCTCAAAATGGAATGCTGCTAATGACGAGCTCCTAACCTGCAGCCAATAGACTGAAAACAGTTGCGAATGACCGATTTCGGAAAATCATTTGCTGCATCGATTTCTAGTAGATTCTAACGAAGAATTGAAATGGCTGGATATCAATGCAAAAAATGAAAAGCGTATGGCCATCTTAACCTTTAGAAAGCTTCTAGCGCCAACGCAAGCATTAACAAAGCTACCACATTCTTAGTTTTACAGGTAACTTACTTGCTGCAGGTGTCCAAGAACATTGGTTCGACAGTCAAAAATCCCCTTTCCTTCAGCTGAATACAGATTATACAAAAATTCTGTGGTGTAGTAGTCATGGCATTTTTCATTCCTAAGAACAAAACAAGATCTTACTTTTCAGAATACAATAAAATAAATAAGTTGTGTACTGAAATACAGCCACTATAGAAAAATCACTAACAAGAAAGTTATTTGCAATGAAGGGGAAATGAAAATTACAAAAGTATTAATTTATTTGAAACTGGGGCAGGAGTGGAGGTTTACAAAATTAAAAATGACCAGAATAATAACAGAAATGGTGACAAAGTAATGGAATACTAATGGAAATATGAAATGTTAGTAAAAGCGATTTTGATAAACTAAATAAATATGTGAATATATGTAACACCATAATAAAGAATGACTACTAGAAATGAGCTATTGAGAATCTTGCAGAAATTTCACTTTTTGGTAAGGGTGTGTGTGTGCGTGTGCTCGTGCGTGCATGTGTTTATATACAATGCAGATAAAATGAGCCATAAATCACTTTTCCCGTACGTTGCTGTCACTTACAGTAAGTAGTAGAAATCTGACATTACCGACAGATTTTGGACTAGCCCGTCTTCTCAGGGTTTTCTTTATTTTTAAAAGCACTTAGTGAATGGCAGTTGCTCTGTCCAACTGCCAAAATAGTGAGCAGCGAGCAGGGAGGCTGGCCAGCAACTTTGTATTAATTATTTTCAGGGAATGTCTTTATAAATAATGCTGAGAATCCCCCATGACAAGATGGACTAGCCCAAAACCTGTCAGTAATGTCAGATTTCTACTACCTACTGTAAGTGACAGCAACATAGGAGAAAAGTGATTTATGGCTTATTTTACTCTGGGAGAAATTTACTTATTTGTATGTGTTTTAAATTTTAAAATTTTCACGACAGTTCCACTTTAAACCAACCAATTTTTTCTGAGCTTTCAATTGTTTATCCCAAAATTGTGGCAATTTCAAATATACGTGTGTGGTACATTGAATATTCTGATCAAAACCTATCAGGAAATTGGATCGGAATACTCGAATTAAAAAAAAAAAAAAAATGTGTATGGTGTGTGGCCACTTTAAAGCCAGGTTCACATTAGCTTTTGCCAACGGAACCGGCCGTACGGTTTCACCACTGTACGTTCCGCTGAACGGACAAAAAAAAAATTGCTGCAGAACTTAATTTCCTGGACTGTTTCGCTCAGTGGAATGGAAACATAAGGTTTTGCAGCGCTATAGGAACCAATGGAAAACGGATGTTTTACATTACAACACACTGGCTGTAAAACGGATCGTTTTCACTGGATCCAAATGGCCGGATTCGTATCGCCGGTTCCGTTAAAAATTGCAGATGTGAACCGGGCCTAAATGTAACCAAGGATTGGACTTCATCTCAATCAGTAGCTGTTACCCCCTTTCCTATGAGAAATCTTTTTTTCAAATAAACCATGTATGTCTGTATGGCCTATATTGTGGTAAAACCCCTTCCACAGTGTGATGTCAGCACCTAGGTCCTGACAGTTTACTGTCTGTGAGCTTTTTTGCATTGTGAGAAACAGCTGTTTCCAACTGCTAAGCAACCAGTATCTCCCTCTGTGCATATGTTTATCTATAAAAAAAAAAAAAAAAAAAAACCAACAACCTTTTAGCCTATCGTAGATTGAGAGGAAAGGAGGCGCCCAATAAGAAAATTTGTATAAATTATATTAAAGCATGTACCAAAAGACACATGCTCTCAATGATTAGAAAAATTTGAGAATTTTACTCATAATAAAATTGAATACCAACCAATAGTATATCACATAGGTATGTGAAAAACAGACAGATTTGCACATAATTATGTATTTTATCTAATGTTGTTTGTTTTTAATCTAAATGGTGCTGAGTGGTCTGAGCGCTACTTCTTGTTTTATTTCAAGGCACTCACTTGACCTGAGGAAGCGGCTTCACGCCGAGAAACGCGTTGTCACAGTGCTGTTCTCATTTAATAAATGAAAACATATTCAATTTTATTATGAGTAAAATTCTCAAATTTTTCTAATCATTGAGAGCATGTGTCTTTTGGTACATGCTTTAATATAATTTATACAAATTTTCTTATTGGGCGCCTCCTTTCCTCTCAATCTACATACAGTACCCTATTAGTAAGGTCTTCGTTCTCGCTTTTATAGCGAGCCGAATATTTTTTCATTTGGAGTTGTGACCGATACTTAGCAAGAAAAGGCCGAGTGGGGACGGCACTTCCCTATCTGCGATAACGAGTGGTTGCCTCCTTGGAGCAACCCAGATTTGTGAGTATATTTTCACCAGAATTACTTCACCTCTAACCCAGCAAGACGATATTACACTAGATCGGGCTCCCGGTGGTCGGGTGCATTTTTGTTTGCGTTTCTCCAGTTTTAGCCTATCGCATTGTTAGGGGGTGTGGTTATAGATAATAGCAGTTGGTGCTTTTTTTTCATATCTGCCAGTAGTAAAGATGATTACATGCAGGCAGATTGTGGATCAAACAATATGAACAAATCACACGGCGATCAATCATCTCTCCTCTATTTTTTAACTTCTCACTTTACAATTAATTGATTTATTTTCTTCCCCACTTTGCACTGCAATTCCTCTTTAAAGGACATCCGAGGTGAAAATAAACTGACGAGAAAAAGAATTGTATCTGCTGTCCTCCTCCAAAAAATGACTTTTTGAGATGTCCCACAGTTTTATTTTATATTTAAATCTAGTTTTTAAGTATTTAATGTTTCATTGTCTTTGCTCAATGACACCTTCATTGAAGTATTCCAGAGCTAAAATCTATGAATTATTCACCCTTTTTTATCTCTTACCTGCTTTCAGAAGCCACTTACTAACAGGAAATTGTGTTTTGGCTGTAATCACTTATCAGTGAGGGTTATGCTATAGTCTGGCCCAGTCCGATCCGGTCCTGACCCGGTCAAAAACTGTAATTTGCATACCTGATTTTTAACGCTTTCAGGCGGAGGGGAAAAAAAAGGAACACAGCCTAGTTATTTGTGTGCTTGGCACTGTACATACACATGTCTATTTCATCATGTCACATCGGTTGTCCTTTAAGTATAAAGCTCAGTGCATAAGGATTTCAGAGTACTTCTGCCGTCTAGGCAGTTACACACAGAAAAAAAGTTACAATGTTTTAATCCCTTCAGAGTCAGCAAGTGTATACAATGTTTCAATCCCTTCAACATCAGTGTCTAAAGCTGGCCACTAACGGTCCAATTTCTAGCGAAAAATTGTTCAAGCGATCAGAAATTCTGATCGGACGAAAAATCGTTCACTACACCATCAACTAACCAATCATTGCTTCCTATCTATCACGACCACCACAAAAATCCAAATTTTCGTTCGACGAAAATTCATTCGGGCGACATTTTCACTCGTTCATAATCGATTGTGTCCACCAATGGAGATTATTTACAACCAATCCGAATTTTTGATTGCTCGAACGATTTTTCGCTAGAAATTGGACCGTTAGTGGCCAGCTTAAGATTAAAGCCTGGAACCTCTTACAATATAGGTGCTGTGGCTATTAAGTGCAGAATGAACACATTTACTTACATAATGAATTACAGTATATAACGAAAACACAGGAAAAAAATAGTAACATTATTAAACCTTAACCCACCCTTCTTAACCCCTAAATTTAACCCTAACCCTTCATCTCCACCATCTTTAACCTCCTTGCCGGTCTAATTAATCCGGCAAGGAGGCAGCGCAGCACTTTTTTTTAAAATCATGTAGCAAGCCCAGGGCTCGCTACATGATAGCTGCTGAGCGGCGGCATCCCCCAACCCACTCCGATCTCCTTCGGCGATCAGAGTAAGCAAGAAATCCCGTTCAGAACGGGATTTCCTGCAGGGCTTCCCCGGTCGCCATGGCGACGGGGCGGGATGACGTCACAGGGAATCCCGATCCGCCCCTCTGCGCTGCCTGGCACTGATTGGCCAGGCTGCGCAGGAGTCTGGGGCAGGGGGGGCGGCTCGGCGGGTAGCGGCGAAACGGCGGCGATCGCGTACTACACGCAGCTAGCAAAGTGCTAGCTGCGTGTAGGAAAAAAAATGTATGCAAATCGGCCCTGAGAAATCCTCCTGCGCAGGTTACCCCGAGCTAAGCTCGGGATAACCGGCAAGGAGGTTAACCACTTGAGGACCTAGGGCTTTCTACCCCTTAAGGACCGGCCACTTTTTTTCCATTCAGACCACTGCAGCTTTCACGGTTTATTGCTCGCTCATACAACCTACCACCTAAATGAATTTTGGCTCCTTTTCTTGTCACTAATAAAGCTTTCTTTTGCTGCTATTTGATTGCTCCTGCGATTTTTACTTTTTATTATATTCAGCAAAAAAGACATGAATTTTGGCAAAAAAATGATTTTTTTAACTTTCTGTGCTGACAGTTATCAAATAAAGTAAAATTTCTGTATACATGCAGCGCGAAAAATGTGGACAAACATGTTTTGGATAAAAAAAAACCCATTCAGCGTATATTTATTGGTTTGGGTAAAAGTTATAGCGTTTACAAACTATGGTGCAAAAAGTGAATTTTCCCATTTTCAAGCATCTATGACTTTTCTGACCCCCTGTCATGTTTCATGAGGAGCTAGAATTCCAGGATAGTATAAATACCCCCCAAATGACCCCATTTTGGAAAGAAGACATCCCAAAGTATTCACTGAGAGGCATAGTGAGTTCATAGAAGATATTATTTTTTGTCACAAGTAAGCGGAAAATGACACTTTGTGAGAAAAAAAAAAAAAAAAAAGTTTCCATTTCTTCTAACTTGCGACAAAAAAAAATGAAATCTGCCACGGACTCACCATGCCCCTCTCTGAATACCTTGAAGGGTCTACTTTCCAAAATGGGGTCATTTGTGGGGTGTTTACTGTCCTGACATTTTGGGGGGTGCTAAATTGTAAGCACCCCTGTAAAGCCTAAAGGTGCTCATTGGACTTTGGACCCCTTAGCGCAGTTAGGCTGCAAAAAAGTGCCACACATGTGGTATTGCCGTACTCAGGAGAAGTAGTATAATGTGTTTTAGGGTGTATTTTTACACATACCCATGCTGGGTGGGAGAAATAGCTCTGTAAATGACAATTTTTTAATTTTTTTTACACACAATTGTCCATTTACAGAGTTATTTCTCCCACCCAGGATGGGTATGTGTAAAAATACACCCCAAAACACATTGTACTACTTCTCCCGAGTACGGCGATACCACATGTGTGGCACTTTTTTGCACCCTAACTGCGCTAAAGGGCCCAAAGTCCAATGAGCACCTTTAGGCTTTCACAGGTCATTTTGCGGAATTTGATTTCCAGACTACTCCTCACGGTTTAGGGCCCCTAAAATGCCAGGGCAGTATAGGAACCCCACAAATGACCCCATTTTAGAAAGAAGACACCCCAAGGTATTCCGTTAGTAGCATAGCGAGTTCATAGAAGATTTTATTTTTTGTCAAAAGTTAGCGGAAAATTGATTTTTATTGTTTTTTTTCACAAAGTGTCATTTTCCACTAACTTTTGACAAAAAATAAAATCTTCTATGAACTCGCTATGCTACTAACAGAATACCTTGGGGTGTCTTCTTTCTAAAATGGGGTCATTTGTGGGGTTCCTATACTGCCCTGGCATTTTAGGGGCCCTAAACCGTGAGGAGTAGTCTGGAAATCAAATTCCGCAAAATGACCTGTGAAAGCCTAAAGGTGCTCATTGGACTTTGGGCCCTTTAGCGCAGTTAGGGTGCAAAAAAGTGCCACACATGTGGTATCGCCGTACTCGGGAGAAGTAGTACAATGTGTTTTGGGGTGTATTTTTACACATACCTATGCTGGGTGGGAGAAATACCTCTGTAAATGACAATCTTTTGATTTTTTTACACACAATTGTCCATTTACAGAGATATTTCTCCCACCCAGCATGGGTATGTGTAAAAATTCACCCCAAAACACATTGTACTACTTCTCCCGAGTACGGTGATACCACATGTGTGGCACTTTTTTGCACCCTAACTGCTCTAAGGGGCCCAGAGTCCAATGAGTACCTTTAGGCTTTACAGGGGTGCTCACAATTTAGCACCCCGCCCACTTGCCAGGACAGTTAACAAACCCCACAAATGACCCCATTTTGGAAAGAATACACAACAAGGTATTCCATGAGGGTAATGGTGAGGTCATTGAAAATTTTATTTTTTGTCACAAGTAAACGGAAAATGACACTTTGTTAAAAAAAAAAAATTAAAAAAAAATTCTGCTAACTTGTGACAAAAACTAAAATCTTTTATGAACTCACCGTGCACCTCACATAATACTTTAGGGTGTCCTCTTTCCAAAATGGGGTCATTTGTGGAGTCTGTCCTGGCATTTTAGGGTCTCTGCAATCATTACATGTATGGCCAGTATTAGGAGTTTCTGCTATACTCCTTATATTGGGTATACAAGTAATGCACTCTGGGCTGAAAGGAAAAATGAACGGCAAACATACCTTGCTCCACATCAATGGCAGTGATAACCTCAGGAGAGAGACACCCCGTGCCACCCTGCACTCAGGGTGAGCCACCAACTTATGTGACTGGGCCTCAGAACTTTAGTGTACAGCATTATGCCTGTAGGATACAGCAATATGCCTGCCAATAGAGATGACTCTGTGTGGCATTAAAGCATCATCATAGGCCCAAATCACATATAAACCGGGGGTGTCCACACTCAAGGGAAATTCAAACATGCCGTCTTATATCGCCAACCCAGGACAGATCAGCAATATCAAGCATGGAAACCGATCCTTCTTGCCACTTTTATGCTTACCCGTTTGGTTTTCAAGCTTATCTCTCCTCTCCCTGCGACAATGTGCGAAAGACCACTGAGTGTGTGCCTACTCCTGTGTCTGGAGTTCCCTAGGTTCTAATAGTGTACCTGCTCGTGGTACCTCTCAAAACACGGCCCTACGCATAGGCCAGGCTGGTCAGGACAGCGGGGACAATAAAAACTGGTGTCATTCCTTCTTCCAGTCCTGCTGCAGACACGACAACGTTTTCTTCGGATGCGTTGACCTGGGGCACACGGAATCTGATAGGCGTAATGCCTACCATGCAGTCGGCTAGTTGCATCTGGGGGGGGGGGCCTGGCACCTCCTGGATACAGGATGTCCAGAATGATCTGTTCCTGAAATTGGAGGAAAGATCCAGTTCTCCCAGCCTTACTGTAGAGAACAAAGCTGTTGTAAACTGCCAATTGAATCAGATAAAAAGACACTTTCTTATACCAGCGTCTTGTTTTCCGGGTAACTAAATAGGGCGCTAACCTCTGGTCATTGAAGTCCACCCCTCCCATGTTGACATTATATTCGTGGACGACAAGGGGCTTTTCAATGACCTTAGTTGCCCGTTGAATTTGGACTGTCGTGTCTGTGTGAATGGTGGACAGAAAGTAAACGTCCCTCTTGTCCTTCCATTTCACCGCGAGCAGGTCTTCAGTACGCAAGGCGGCCCTCTGCCCCCGTTGAAGTCTGGTGGTAACGAGCCGTTGGGGGAAGCCCTGGCGACTAGGCCGCGCAGTGCCACAGCATTGGATTCCTTCTAACTTTAAGTGCTGAAAGAGGGCCACACTTGTGTAATAATTGTCCACAAAAAGATGGTACCCCTTCCGGAACAAGGGTGACACCAAGTCCCACACAACCTTTCCACTGCTCCCCAGGTAGTCAGGGCACCCGACCGGCTCCAATTTTGAGTCTTTTCCCTCATAGACCCTAAAACGACATGTATAGCCTGTGGCCCTTTCACAGAGCTTATACAGTTTCACCCCATACCGGGCGCGCTTGCTTGGGATGTACTGTTTGATGCCAAGGCGCCCGGTAAAGCGTAAGAGGGACTCGTCTACGCAGATGTTCTGTTCAGGGATATAAGCATCTGCAAATGTTGAGGACAGGTGGTCTATGAGGGGCCGAATTTTGTGGAGCCGGTCATAAGCAGGGTCTCCCCTTTCAAGACAGGTTTCGTCGTCGTTGAAGTGCAGGAAGCGCAGGATGGACTCAAATCGTGTCCTGGACATGGCAGCAGGGTACAAGGGAACATGATGTACTGGGTTCGTAGACCAATACGACCGCAATACATTTTGTTTCATTAGTCCCAAGTGAAGGATAAGGGCCAAAAAGATTTTAATGTCGGAAACTTGGACTGGTTTCCACCCGAAAGGCTGGGCATACATGCTCTCCGGGTGCTCGGTGATGAATTGTGTGGCTTTACGATTGGTCTCAACCACAATTAAGTCCAGGAGAACCTGGGTGATGAACAGCTGCAAAAAGTCTAGGACCGTTCCTAGATGAGCTGTCGCCACCTGGACTCCAGACTGGGCGGTGAAAGGGGGCACTACGGGTGCGGCGGAATCAGGGGATTGCCAATCTGGTTGTGCCAGCACCTCTGGGAGTCTATGGGTACTACGGGCCCGTCTTCTTCTTGGTGGCTGCGACGGGGGTACTACTGCACTTGCCACCGTACCAGTTTCCACTTCCATGCTGACGCTCACCACTTCGCCAGGGTCTACGGAAGCACTGGCACTAAGTCCAGGAGATGCTGCGCTGCTGGTGCCTGCCTCACCAAGAAAACTATCAACAGCGCTAGCACCACCCTGCTGCCCTTGAGGCGGATCCTGCGCCACCTGCGGTCTAACGACTTGGGGTCTGGTACGCCTGGCTCTAGCCGGGACCATAGCCTCGTCATCACTATCGGTCAGGGAACCACTGCTTTCTACAGGTTCAAATTCGGACCCGGAAGATTCGACGGATGATTCTTCCCAAAAGAACTCATCCGACTGGTCCATGTACCTGTATACCTCGTCATCGGAAAGCCCCCTTCTTGCCATTTTGGATTGCTAAATTTATGGGGTTTTCCTCCGAGACTACCCAGAAAAAAAGAGCACCTACCTAGCAAAAAGGGAGTATTTGAGAGGTATTGGGGTTGGTGGGAAGTGGGGTCTCAGAGGACAATCAAATACAATTACAGCACAATCGACTCCAATCACAGCACAATCAAATCTGATGCACTCGGAAGGTGATGGGGGGAGGGTGGGATTGGGTGTGGCGGGAAGTGGGGTCTCAGGCAATCAAACAATCACGGGGCAATCGAAGCCGATCACGGGACAATCAAATACAATTACAGCACAATCGACTCCAATCACAGCCCAATCAAATCTGATGCACTCGGAAGGTGATGGGGGGAGGGTGGGATTGGGTGTGGCGGGAAGTGGGGTCTCAGGCAATCAAACAATCACGGGGCAATCGAAGCCGATCACGGGACAATCAAATACAATTACAGCACAATCGACTCCAATCACAGCACAAGCAAATCTGATGCACTCGGAAGGTGGTGGTTGGAGGTGGTGGGGGGAGGGTGGGGTTGGGTGTGGTGGGGGGTGGGGGGGGGGGGGGGTTGGGTGTGGTGGGAAGTGGGGTCTCAGGCAATCAAACAATCACGGGACAATCGAAGCAGATCACGGGACAATCAAATACAATCGCAGCCCAATCAAATACAAGCGCAGCACAATCGAATACAAGCGCAGCACAGTCAAAAACAATGCACTTGGACGGTGATTAGGGGGGGGTCTGAGGGCGATTTGAGGGGGTGGGGGGTTGATCAGGAGCCTGCACGGGGCAGACTGAGTCCTGATCTGATGAGAGGCAGACACAGGGGGTTACTGATCGCAGATCAGTTAGTGATTGCTGGGGAGGACAGATGTAAACAAAGAGCAGGGGATGTAATCAGAAGGGGGGTATGAGGGCAATCGAGGGCCTGGGCAGGTGATCGGTTACCCCCGCGGGGCAGTTAGGGTCTGCTCTGATGGGTGGGGGTGCCAAGGGGTGATGGACAGGTGATAGACAGGTGATCAGAGGGGGATCAGAGGGGGATCAGAGGGTAAGGTAGCTGTATACAGATGTATACAGTATACAGGGGGGTAGTCTGGGATGGGGTCTGGGGGTGATCTAAAGGTAGGGGGGGGGGAATCAGGGGTGACTAGGAGGCAGTTAGGGACCTAACGCAGGGGATAGCGTTTAAAGTTAGTGATAGGTGGGGGGGTTGGGGTTTTTAAAGGGGTGCAAGGGTGCTGGCAGGGGTCTGCTGGGGTAATCAGGGGGGGTATGAGGCCTGGGGTGGGAGATCAGGGGGGCTGTAGGCAAAAAAAAACATGTGTGCTGTGATACTCACAAAGTGCTTCCTCCTCGCTAGTGGTCTCTGCAACAATGAGACCACGAGGCGAGGAGGAAGCACGTATAAGGCACTTTGTTTACTTAACAAAGTGCCTTATACCTTCTGATTGGCGGATCCCCGAGATCCCTCCGCACGCCGGCGCTGCTAAGTGGCCGGCGAGCAGAGGCAAAATGCCAGGCTTCCGACTCCCGGCGGAGGATCGCGTCACGGATGACGCGATCGCTCCGCCCACGCCCATACAAGGACCGCCGCATTTTGTCTATACGGCGGTCCTTGCGGCGTCAGCTTCCCGGCCGCCATTTGTCTATACGGCGGTCGGGAAGTAGTTAAAGAGACTCTGAAGTCTCCCTAAAATGAGGTTTTTATATTAAAAACCTCATTACCATTATTGTCCGACCTAAAACGCTGCATCCCCGCGGCTGAAAACCCCCTCGATCACCCCAAACTCACGGGGGTACAGGGCAAAATCCACGACTTTCTTGGTCGTGGATTTTGCTGCCGCCTCTATGCGCGTCAATCAGCGCACATCTCTGCCTCTCCTCCGCCCCTCTTAGTGCAGGAAGACTGAGAGGAGCGGGGGAGTGGTGGCGATCCGGCGCTGATTGACGCGCATAGAGGCAGAGCCACGCTGCCTCTATGTGGAAGTTGCCTGCGTGTACCCTCGTGAGTTTGGGGTGATCGAGGGGGATTTCAGTCGGGGTTCTGCGGTGTTTTAGGTCAGACTATAATGTTAATGAGGTTTTTAAACTAAAAACCTAATTTTAGGGAGACTTCAGAGTTTCATTAACTCCTAACCTTAACCCTAACCTTTAATCCCCCCTCCTAAACCCCCAACCTTAACCACCCCCCATCCCCTCCTAACCATAACCTCCCTCCACCTTAACCTGACCCTTAACCCCCTCCTTAACTCCTAACCTTAGCCCTAAACCTTAACTGCCCCCTAAACTCCTTACCTTAACCTCTCCCCCAGCTTAACTGCTAACCTTAACCCCCTCCTCAACTCCTAACCTTAACACTATCCGTCCCTCTTCTTAACCCCTAATCTTAACCCTTAAACAACTCTCCCTCTTTAACCCCTAACCTTAACCTCCCTCCTTAACCCCTAACCTCCTCCTCCTTTACCCTTAACCGTTGCCCCCCTCCATAACTCCTAACCTTGGATGTCCAGGTCCGGAGTTAAGGAGGTGAGATTAATGGTTAAGCGTTAAGGAGGGGTCAGAGAAAATAAGGCTAGGGTTTAAGGGTTAGGCATTAAGGAGGGGGGCAAGCAGGTTAAGGGTTAGGGTTAACAAGGGGGAGGTTAAGAGTTAAGGAAGGGGGAGGTTAAGGTTAGGATTAAGGAAGAGGGAGGTTAAGGTTAGGGGTTAACTAGGGGGAGGTTAAGAGTTAAGGTTAGGAATTGAGGGGGAAGGTGAAGGGTTAACGCTTAAGGAGGAGGAGCTTAAGATTAGGCGTTAAGGAGGAGGGAGGTCAAGGTTAGGAGTTGAAAGGGGAGGTTACAGAGCTAGGGGTTACAGAGGGGAAGATTAAGGTTAGGGATTAAGGGTTAGGAGTTAAGGGGGGAGGCTAAGAATTAGGTTAAGGAGGAGGGAGGTCAAGGTTAGGAGTTAAGGAGGGGGAAGGTGAATTGTTAGGGTTAAGGTTAGGAGTTAAGGAGGGGGAAGGTGAATGGTTAGGGTTAAGGTTAGGAGTTAAGAGGGGGGTTAAGGGTTACTAATTTTACTAAACTATTTTTTCCTGATACTTTAGTTGTGTACTGTTATTTATTATGTTAATAGATGTGTTCATTCTGCACAGCTCCTCAAAAGATTCCAGGCTGTTATCTGTAAAAACATGAAGGGATTAAAACATTGTATACACTTGCTGATGCTGAAGGAATTGAAACATTGTATACACTTTTCCTGAGTGTGTAACTGCCTGGACGACATAATACAGAAGTACAGATTTCACTAAGAAATGTTCACATAATTTTAATCTGAATTATAATGTATTACAAAAAAAATCTTTTGATTTTATCTGAGCTGTAAAATTTTCACTTTAGTGTAAATATTTGTAACTATTGTGGACTCCAGGACAAATTCCACATGAGCTGATACAATGGTAGCAGACACTCCAGAGGCTTATGAAAGGGAATTGACTAACACAAACCACCCTACACACTAAGCTTTCAATATTTGCCCCGACTTGTAAATGTTCTGCTTTTGAATGGACTAAAGATATCTCTTTGCTAGAAAACTCTTGAATCACAAGAGGCAAAAGACACGCACACAAAAAAAGCTCAGAATGAGAAAGAAGCTCAAAATAATTTACCAAGAGAGAAGACAGAGGGTATACCTACTGTGGCTCCACCCAGTAAAATCAAGATTTCTGCCCCTCATTATTAGTTTTCACACATTTATACATTTGTCAACACGGTTGCAAGAAAATGAATAAGACTTTTTTTTTTTTTTTTTTTTTTTAATATGGCATATTGTTGATTGTCACTTAAATTCCTAGGGCACATTTGTTTATCCATTTGCTTATCAATTACCACAATATTCCCACCTTTGTCAGCTGGTTTAATAATCAATTGTTCATTATTCTTATGTTCATCAAGAGCCTGCCCTTCTTCTCATATACATGATAATCTCATAAGAGAAGAAGGGCAGGCTCTTGATGAATATAAGAATAATGACCAATTGATTAGTAAACCAGGTGACAAAGGTGGTAATATTGTGGTAATTGATAAGCAAATTGATAAACAAATGTGCCCTAGGATTTTAAGTGACAATCAACAATATGCCATATTATAAAAAAAAAATCCTTTGCCTAAACATCAGGAGGTCCCAGAAGTGCACTGTGCACCAGACTAAAAAAAAGGGAAGGGGCATATACTTATGTGACACCAGGCTACCTATACTGGGAGCGGGGTTGCCTGGTAGTGGCTGGATAGTGTACTGGTTAAGGGCTCTGCCTTTGACATGGGAGACCAGGGTTCGAATCCTGGCTAGGGTCAGTACCTATTCAGTAGGGAGTTCAAGGCAAGACTCCTTAACACTGCAGGGTGGCCTCTTGAGCGCATCCCAGTGGCTGCAGCTCTTGAGCGCTTTGAGTCCGACAGGAGAAAAGCGCTATACAAATGTTCGGATTATTAGTATTATTATTATTACATCTGGCTTTATATAGTGCTGTTGATGCCTACTGTCTGAATTACACAGCTAAATTCATTTGGCCCTGCTCATGGCCCGCCATTACCACCCCCACTTTCCAGTGCATGGACATGCCCATTTTGCTGCTTTGCACGCCACAAGTTGACATCTACCCAGCACTGGATCCAGCATCTGCATAGCACATTCAATAAGAAAAATCCTGGAGCTGCCAATGCTGTGGAACATTTTCTCCAGACAAGGGAAGACATTTATATGCTCGCATTCTTTTTTTGGCCCAACTTCTTGAATACACAATGTGTTTCTGTTTGGTGGTACCAACTACCACCAGCTCAGGGGCAGCACAATGGGCAAAGTATGTATGCTATTGTATGCAAAATTGTTCCTGGGCTGGTGGGAAGACACTGTGGTGTTCGGGGACTTTAGCATGTTCTGGGGCAGGTTTATTGATGATGCGCTCATAGGAGTTTTCTACCCATTAAAGAGTTATAATTTTTGTTAAAGAATATGCATTAAAGAGAACCTGAGGTGTGATTTACTTATCCCGCCCGCGTCCCTTCCCTCTCGCTGATTGGAGGGAAGTGACGCGGGTGGGTAGCGCCGATAAGGAGGAGGCGGGGGAGCGGCGCTAACAGACAGGCGAGAGGTAAACATTGTGCTGGCGACTACTGCGGGGCGTATAGCGGCGCGCAGGGGGGTCTTGGAGGCACACCATGGGGCAACAGAGGCTGGTGTTAGTGTGCACAACCAGCCTCTGTGCCCCACTAGCCTAAGTAAATCCCACCTCGGGTTCTCTTTAAAGAGCTATAATTTACTAACCTGGTGCTGTCAGATCTTTGCCTTTCTGCAGAGCACATGTACTACCCCCCCCCCCACTGGAGGTTCATCAACATTGCTTCAACTGAATATAATAGGAGCACACCTGGGGCTTATACACTGGAACGGAGGGGGACAGAGGTGAACGAGGGAAGCAGTGGGCATGAGGACTCCTGCCTAAACATGCCTGGAGCCTCCATTTGTAAAAAGGATTTCACCTCGGGTATCCTTTAACCTGCCTAGCGTTCTGGACGAGCTAGGCTTGTCCAGAGACGCCGGAGGCCACCGCTCAGGCCCTGCTGGGCCAATTTGAATAATTTTTTTTGAAACACGCAGCTAGCACTTTGCCGCGTAATAGGGCCCCCCCCCTTCCAGACCCCGTGCGCAGCCTGGCCAGCAGTGCCAGGCAGCGCTGAGGGGTGGATCGGGACTCCCTATGACGTCACAATGTCGATGAAGTCATTCCGTTCGTCGCCATGGCGACAGGGAAAGCCCTCAAGGAAATGCCGTTCAGAACGTGATTTTTTGACGGGCATAGGCGCCGGCGGCGATTGGAAGGGTGGTTGGGAATTGGCAGGGAGGCTAGCTACATGATTAAAAAAAAAAAAGAGGTATAATCAGAATGCCCAGCAGGTTAACAAATGAAATAAAGAAGCCACAAAGGATAGAATAAGGGTGCCTAGATTTTAGAATACTAGAATTAGGGAGCCTAGTAATGCAACCATAAATAAATCAGGGGAGGATCTTGAGAATGTTATTCAAGGGTTTACACAAATGAGCTGGAGGCGTCTTGAAGCAAAACTTCAATGGATCAGCCAGGGGCGTAACTAGAAATCACTGGGCCCCCCTGCGAATATTTGGATGCCCCCCCCCCCCCCCATAGGTGCCAAATAATCGTAATGGGGCAGCGTTTCACTGTAAATTAATTGTAAAGTGGGCAGCATTTTACCAGACAATCGTAATGTGGGCCAGAAAATCGTAATGTGGGCAGAGTTCACCAGAAAATCGTAATGTGGGCCTTTAGAAAATCATAATGTGGGCAGAGTTCACCAGAAAATCGTAATGTGGGCACCAGTCACCAGAAAATTGTAACGTGGACAGCATTCGCCAGACAATCGTAATGTGGGCAGCGTTCACCAGAAAATCATAATGTGGGCAGAGTTCACCAGAAAATCATAATGTGGGCAGAGTTCACCAGAAAATCGTAATGTGGGCACCAGTCACCAGAAAATCGTAACGTGAGCAGCAGTCACCAGAAAATTGTAACGTGGACAGCATTCACCAGACAATTGTAATGTGGGCAGCGTTCACTAGAATATCGTAATGTGGGACAGAAAATCGTAATGTGGGCAGAGGTAACCAGAAAATCGCAATGTGGGCAGCAGTCACCAGAAAATCGCCATGTGGGCAGCAGTCACCAGAAAATCGCCATGTGGGCAGCAGTCACCAGAAAATCGCCATGTGGGCAGCAGTCACCAGAAAAATCGCCATGTGGGCAGCAGTCACCAGAAAATCGCAATGTGGGCAGCAGTCACCAGAAAATCCTAATGTGGGCAGCAGTCACCAGAATATCGTAATGTGGGCAGCAGTCACCAGAAAATCCTAATGTGGGCAGCATACACCAGAAAATCGTAATGTGGGCAGCAGACACCTGAAAATCGTAATGTGGGCAGCAGACACCTGAAAATCGTAATGTGGGCAGCAGACACCTGAAAATCGTAATGTGGGCAGCAGACACCTGAAAATCGTAATGTGGGCAGCAGGCACCTGAAAATCGTAATGTGGCCAGCAGATACCAGAATATCGCAATGTGGGCAGCAGACACCTGAAAATCGTAATGTGGGCAGCAGACACCTGAAAATCGTAATGTGGGCAGCAGACACCTGAAAATCGTAATGTGGGCAGCAGACACCTGAAAATCGCAATGTGGGCAGCAGACACCTGAAAATCGCAATGTGGGCAGCAGACACCTGAAAATCGTAATGTGGGCAGCAGACACCTGAAAATCGTAATGTGGGCAGCAGACACCTGAAAATCGTAATGTGGGCAGCAGACACCTGAAAATCGTAATGTGGGCAGCAGGCACCTGAAAATCGTAATGTGGGCAGCAGATACCAGAATATCGCAATGTGGGCAGCAGACACCTGAAAATCGTAATGTGGGCAGCAGACACCTGAAAATCGTAATGTGGGCAGCAGACACCTGAAAATCGCAATGTGGGCAGCAGACACCTGAAAATCGTAATGTGGGCAGCAGACACCTGAAAATCGTAATGTGGGCAGCAGACACCAGAAAATCGTAATGTGGGCAGCAGACACCAGAAAATCGCAATGTGGGCAGCAGACACCAGAAAATCGCAATGTGGGCAGCAGACACCTGAAAATCGCAATGTAGGCAGCTGTCACCAGAAAATCCTAATGTGGGCAGCAGACACCAGAAAATCATAAAGTGGGCAGCAGACACCTGAAAATCGTAATGTGGGCAGCAGACACCTGAAAATCGTAATGTGGGCAGCAGACACCAGAAAATCGTAATGTGGGCAGCAGACACCTGAAAATCATAATGTGGGCAGCAGTGACCAGAAAATCGTAATGTGGGCAGCAGTGACCAGAAAATCATAATGTGGGCAGCAGTGACCAGAAAATCGTAATGTGGGCAGCAGTCACCAGAAAATCGTAATGTGGGCAGCAGTGACCAGAAAATCATAATGTGGGCAGCAGTGACCAGAAAATCATAATGTGGGCAGCAGTGACCAGAAAATCGTAATGTGGGCAGCAGTCACCAGAAAATCGTAATGTGGGCAGCAGACACCAGAAAATCGTAATGTGGGCAGCAGTCACCAGAAAATCGCAATGTGGGCAGCAGACACCTGAAAATCGTAATGTGGGCAGCAGACACCTGAAAATCGTAATGTGGGCAGCAGACACCAGACAATCGTAATGTGGGCAGCAGGCACCAGAAAATCGTAATGTGGGAAGCAGACACCTGAAAATCGTAATGTGGGCAGCAGACACCAGACAATCGTAATGTGGGCAGCAGGCACCAGAAAATCGTAATGTGGGCAGCAGGCACCAGAAAATCGTAATGTGGGCAGCAGGCACCAGACAATCGTAATGTGGGCAGCAGGCACCAGAAAATCGTAATGTGGGCCGCAGACACCTGAAAATCGTAATGTGGGCAGCAGACACCAGAAAATCACAATGTGGGCAGCAGACACCTGAAAATCACAATGTGGGCAGCAGTCACCAGAAAATCGTAATGTGGGCAGCAAACACCAGAAAATCCCCCTGCAGTGACGTCAGCGGCGGCGGGATACATACCTTCTTCCTTGCGTTCCATCGCCGCCTTCTCGCTCTAGCGGCTGACGTCACTTCCGCTTCCGGAAGTGACGTCAGCCGCTAGAGCGAGAAGGCGGCGATGGAACGCAAGGAAGAAGGTATGTATCCTGCCGCCGCTGCCCGCTGCCCACACACAGGTTCACTAGCTGGAGGGGAGCGCAGAGGGGAGAACCCCGAGGTGAGGGAGAGGGGGAACTTCCCCTCTCCCCGCCGACTGTGGGCAAGGCTTTCCCCTCATGCTGCCACCCCTCCAGCCCCCAAAAAACGCGCGGGCACAGGCGCTGCAGGGCCTATTGCTACGCCCCTGGGATCAGCAGCTGCTGGACAAGCAAAGCCAACCAGGCAAATTGCCAACAATGAACTGGGAAACATACATAGTTAGCCAGACTTGCTAGGGTTAAACTTGGTGTTTGAGCACGCATACATTTTCTCATGGAAAGCATTATTTTAAAACTATAATGGTTGAAAACTGAGAAATAATAATTGTTTTTCCTTTTTTCTTAATAATACCTTTAAAATGCATATAAAATAAAATAATTTTTTAGCAAAAAGTACCAACCAAAGAAAGCCTAATTTGTGCCAAATAAAACAAGATATAGATAATATTTATGTGATAAGTAATGATAAAGTTATTGGCGAATGATTGGGAGGAGCGTGATGTGAAAATCGCCCTGGTTTTTAAAAGGAAATAAAATGTGATTGGGAAGTGGTGAATATGTTTTGTACTGTACATACAGGTTTATCTCATTCCACATATCGCCTCAGGTACACTTTAAGCCACCAACAAGCAAGAAAATACTCTGAATAATTTTGACAGTACTTTTTCATGTACTTTTTAGTACTTTTTCAATTGTAAAGTGCTGAAAAGTTATTTTAAACAGAATATGGAAAGTATCTCCTAGGAGAAAACTTAAAAGAAAAATGTGAATTGGATCAGGCCCATAGAGCCATAAGGTCCCTCAAAGATTTTGAACCGCTTTCTGTACTTTTCTTAACCTAAATAATAAAAAGGTTTGTGGGATTTGGGCTTTTTACAAAAGAGCAACGTTAAAGTTGAATTTCAGATAAACGTTGGCTTGGACTATTGGATTAATAGAGATGTCAAAAGATAAGGATAGATGAACCACTTTACCTCCAAGGGTTTTTTTCCCTTTAAAAAACCAGAACAATTTTCACCTGTCAGTGCTCCTTCCATTCATTCGCCTATAACCTGCGCCACCCAGCCTCCTCCTCCGGGGTGCCACTGTGGTTCCCAGGCAGTGAGAGAGCCTGGGGCCCCGCGGCCCCCCGGTTGTATGGGGGCATTGGGAAGCCTCCCCGTGGCGCTCCTGGATAGTGCTAATGTAGCATGAACTAATTCCCACAGGGCAACCGCTTTGCGGTATTGTTTTTGACCCTGCATAGTTTGGCATGCGAAAGCAAATGCATATTTGCATGAGCTATGCCTCATGATAAGCCAATTAGGCCAGATTTGTTAGGGTTAAACGTGGATACATAGTTACATAGTTATTTTGGTTGAAAAAAGACATACGTCCATCGAGTTCAACCAGTATAAAGTACAACACCAGCCTGCTCCCTCACATATCCCTGTTGATCCAGAGGAAGGCGAAAAAACCCTTACAAGGCATGGTCAAATTAGCCCCTAAAGGGAAAAATTCCTTCCCGACTCCAGATGGCAATCAGATAAAATCCCTGGATCAACATCATTAGGCATTACCTAGTAATTGTGATGCCCCCTTTAAATGCAGGTATAGAGTTTGCCATAACGACTTCCTGTGGCAATGCATTCCACATCTTAATCACTCTTACTGTAAAGAACCCTTTCCTAAATAAATGGCTAAAACGTTTTTCCTCCATGCGCAGATCATGTCCTCTAGTCCTTAGAGAAGGCCTAGGGACAAAAAGCTCATCCGCCAAGCTATTATATTGCCCTCTGATGTATTTATACATGTTAATTAGATCCCCTCTAAGGCATCTTTTCTCTAGACTAAATAAACCCAGTTTATCTAACCTTTCTTGATAAGTGAGACCCTCCATCCCACGTATCAATTTTGTTGCTCGTCTCTGCACCTGCTCTAAAACTGCAATATCTTTTTTGTAATGTGGTGCCCAGAACTGAATTCCATATTCCAGATGTGGCCTTACTAGAGAGTTAAACAGGGGCAATATTATGCTAGCATCTCGAGTTTTTATTTCCCTTTTAATGCATCCCAAAATTTTGTTAGCTTTAGCTGCAGCTGCTTGGCATTGAGTACGATTATTTAACTTGTTGTCAATGAGTACTCCTAAGTCCTTCTCCAAGTTTGCTGTCCCCAACTGTATCCTATTTATTTTGTATGGTGCTAGACCATTAGTACGTCCAAAATGCATGACTTTACATTTGTCAACATTGAATTTCATCTGCCATGTATGTGCCCATATAGCTATCCTATCCAGATCCTGTTGCAATATGACACTATCTTCCTGAGAATTGATGATTCTGCACAATTTTGTATCATCTGCAAAAACAGCAACATTGCTCACTACTGCATCTACTAGGTCATTAATAAATAAATTGAAGAGCACTGGACCCAGAACAGACCCCTGTGGGACCCCACTGCTAACAGTCTCCCATTTTGAGTACGATCCATTGAACACAACTCTTTGTTTTCTGTCCATTAGCCAGTTCCCTATCCATGAACACAGACTCTTCCCCAGTCCTTGCATCCTCAACTTTTGCACCAGACTTTTGTGAGGAACAGTGTCGAAGGCCTTTGCAAAGTCCAAGTATATCACATCTAGAGCATTCCCAATATCCATATTAGCATTCACTACCTCATAAAAGCGGAGCATGTTAGTCAAACAGGACCTGTCTTTAGTAAACCCATGTTGATGCTGAGAAATAAGATTATTTTCTACTATGAAGTCATGTATAGTATCTCTTAGTAACCCCTCAAATAGTTTGCTTACAACTGATGTTAAGCTTACAGGTCTATAATTTCCTGGATCTGATTTTTTGCCCTTCTTAAATAATGGGAAAACGTGGGCTGTACGCCAATCCACTGGGACTCTGCCAGTTGCAAAAGAGTCACAAAAGATAAGATAAAGGGGTTTATCTATAACTGAACTTAATTCCCTTAGGACCCGAGGATGCATGCCATCCGGGCCAGGTGCCTTGTCTATTTTTGATTTATTTAGTCTTACCTTCACTTCTTCCTGCGTTAAGTATTTATTATTACAGTTAGAAGATTGAGACTCTTCCGCCTCTGTAGTTTGCAACAGTGCTGTTTCTTTTGTGAAGACAGAAGCAAAGAAAGCATTTAATAACTCTGCCTTACCTTGGTCATCCACCATTGAGTTCCCACCCTCATCCTTAGGAGTCCTATACAGTCAACCTTTCTTTTTTTAGAGTTAATGTACTTGTAAAACTTTTTTGGGTTAGATTTGATATCCTTAGCGATTTGTTTTTCAGCTTCAATCTTTGCCTGCCTAATTTCTTTTTTACAATTTTTATTGTACTCCTTATAATTGCTTAGTGGTGTTTGAGCACGCATAAATTTTCTTGTTCCAAATAGTTACATAGTTATTTGGGTTGAAAAAAAGACATACGTCCATCGAGTTCAACCAGAGAACAGAGTACAACACCAGCCTGCTCCCTCACATATCCCAGTTGATCCAGAGGAAGGCGAAAAAACCCTTACAAGGCATGGTCCAATTAGCCCCAAAAGGGAAAAAATTACTTCCCGATTCCAGATGGCAATCAGATAAAATCCCTGGATCAACATCATTGGGCATTACCTAGTAATTGTAGCCATGGATGTCTGTCAACGCAAGGAAAGCTTCTAAGCCCCCTTTAAATGCAGGTATAGAATTTGCCTTAACTACTTCCTGTGGCAATGCATTACACATCTTAATCACTCTTACTGTAAAGAATTCTTTCCTAAATAAATGGCTAAAACGTATTTCCTCCATGTGCAGATCATGTCCTCTAGTCCTTTGAGAAGGCCTAGGGACAAAAAGCTCACAGTATATTTTTACCGAAGACAGTAAAGGACAATCTTCTTGAGCAGAAAAAATCTAGAAAGAGTACATGGCTTTTGGATTAGCACATGTGTATTTTATACTACAAAAATAAAACCGGTCTGTTTAAGGATTTTAGTTCTTGCTCAAAGACAGACTATAAGGGCAAATCAAGATAATGCATATATAAATATATAACACATATAAAGTGTTTCATTATGAAATATTGTTAAATAAAATATATTAAACATTTCAACTAATAGGATACCTAAGCAGCAAACAGTGTACTACCTTAGCACAAGTCCTCTTTGAATATCTGTCTTCATTTTGTCAGTCAAGTGTTCCACATTTGACTAAAAAAAAACAAACAAACAAAAAACAAAGATAAAAACCTGATTTTAAAATTTATAATAGAGCATGATTATCGTAAACAAGGAGGACAAACTGATGAAATTGGCCTTGGACTATGATGGACACATGAGTCTGTAAAGCAGTGTAAAATGTCAGCACTATATAAATACAAAATAAACAGAATGTACAAGTTACAGTGCAAGCATACAATTGCTACAGAATCAATTTAGCAATTTAATGTTATTAAAAATTAATAATGGGATGTTTCAAAAAATGTCCATTCTGTTCCAATCTGCTATAGCATTTTTAAATGTGTTCAAAAGATCAAATATTGCCTCTTTGCAATAGAGACAAATGTACATTGTGTGTTGTCATATATGAAGTAGTGCCACTGTAGTTAAGTGTCTAGCACTTTTCCATTACATAGCTGCTGTTGCATACACTACAGCACAAGCAATGTACAGTTGTTTTCGTTTCAACAATAGGACTTGAACTTATTTTTTGAAGAATCCTAATGAAACAACAGAGGGCATAACACTAAAGACATCCTCAAAGAATAAGATGTTACAACAATCCCTCCTGCTTCTGGAAGCAACTGGAACATCTGAAGAATTCTAGCGCACTTGGTCCAAAACAAACTCTGACAGGGCACTGTCTGCATAGAACTTGAATTCTCCCGCCATGCTTGTAAGAGTTTCCTGACACATCCACCATACTTATGCCCTAGGGGATCTTTGGAACGTCTCCATTGCCCAAGGAGTCGTACTGGAAGAATGAGCGCCACAGAACTGCCCAAATTCCTGTGGGCTGGGGAGGACAATGCGATTGTGCGGTGCATTCTATAGATCCGGCATGCCGGAATTTTAGCAGACTTGGTGTGGCCGCTGTACAGATGCAGGTCTGACTTTCTTGTTCTCGACCATGGTAAGAATTTTCGTCCGCCACGGTCGAGTTTAGGCCAGCATGGGAACGTAGCTTAACTCTTTGTTACTTTTCAACTTTGTCACCTGCGCTCTTCTCTTCCCTATCTAGGTTGGAAACAGAAAAAAAGGGAGAGCAAGGGCATCCATTAAGCTGAATCTCGAGTCTCATTGCACACTTAAGCCAGCTGAAGAAAAAATTAAGGCATCGTCTTCTAACTAGTAACAATCAGGTATAAATGAATGGAGATAATCCAAGCAAAAGAGAGAGAATTGACCTACATTTCTCTGAGTGCACACTGTCAGTAGCACTGGTCCAGATGTATTCACTCTCCCTGCAGCATCTAGTGCCAAATCTCTTCCTCTATCACAATTCACCCTCCCTGCAGCATCTATTGTCAAATCTCTTCCTCTATCACAATTAGTAGCATCCACACCTCTTAAAAAATGCATGTACAAAAAAGAAAATAGAAATCTTCACAAAAATATTTTGTATTGTTGAAAGAATATTTTCATAATCAGTCTTAAGCCGAATATTTTATCTCATGCTGTGGATTGGACTTTAGATCATACTCTGCTCGGCATTTTCTTACGTGTTTGAAGAATCGAAGTTGATCCTGTGGACGATTCTCAGCACTTTCTGTGACCAAATGTATGTGCTGTAATTTGACAATGCGGCTCAATAAAGGAATTATCTTCAGTCATGAGGCAAACTTGTCACTAGGATTATAGGATTAACCTAGTGACAGGCTTAATACCATGAGTGAGAGTTCCTGTGATAGCTACCTCTTCCACTGCAATAAGTGATAAAGATCTGTGCACTGGTCTGACAGGGCATCAGTTCCATGTCTCAGCAAGACATGCTGCACTGACTTCATATGAAGAGTCATAATGGAGTCAGCAGAGGCAATAGATATCTCATGTTCTTCAGTCTAAGTAACCACTGCAGTGACAGAAGTGTGTACCACAGCCTTTCCTATAACTGTATTTAACCCAAATACTAGTTTCACTGACGGGGTATTTAACATAGCTAAAATAATGCAATGACAAAAGCTATATGAGGCACTCAAGTGATAAAAAGGCTTAACATTTTTTTTAAAAAAATTGGTGGAAGTCACTAGGTAGTTACCTCTACAATGAAAAGACTACCCTGATTGGTAAAACCCCTGGCTACTTCCCTCACAAAAAAGGTTTCTAGGAGAGTGACAGATTAGGCCTGGTGAGAACTCACATCCAAATGGAGACGAATGAAAACGGTATCTACAAGCAGTGGAGCAGTTGCCATGGACAGTTGGACATGTGACCTTATTTTAGGAGTACAACTCCACCTAAATGTAACACTATGGCTTTTGGTTTTTATCACTGTGGCCTCAATTCACGGAGCATTATCAAACGTTTATCAAACACTTTATCAAACGTTTGATAATTTACCCCATGGGTAAAATCTCATTTTAAATTCACTAAGGTGTTATATATTTGTTGAACGTTTTATCGGTAAAACATTCGATAAATTTATAACACCTTAGTGAATTTAAAATGAGATTTTACCCATGAGGTAAATTATCAAACGTTTGATAAAGTGTTTGATAAACGTTTGATAATGCTCCGTGAATTGAGGCCACAGTCTTATACTCTGAGGTCTTTGAGAAAACTGGAGATTTTACATTAAAATAAAAATGCTTTACTGTTCACTCAACTATAGCTTTAAAACTTATTTAGTCCCACCCTATCTGTTCTCACCTTAAGATCATGGATGTTAAATTTGTCCTCATAAATATATGCAGCATCAGCACCAACTGCTATTCCTGTTGTTGTAGCTAGGTAGCCACAATATCCACCCATGGTTTCTACAATGAACACACGTCGCTTTGTTCCAGAAGCAGACTGTTTGATTCGGTCACAGCTCTATTAAAATGAAAAAGAAATGCAAATGTTATTATGTTTATATATTTCTTAAAAATTAGAAACACTGCAACAGGAACAATCTGTGAAATATAAGTTTTAATTTACCATGTTTAAAATTAAATAGGCATATAAAAATAACAGACGACAAAGCATAGCAGAATAGAAACATGTGGGGGGGACACAGTCAGGAGCTGCAAGGCCGATTCCTGGAAAATGTTGTGCTGAACTCAAACAGGAACTGGCCTGCAGTGTATGGGCAGCCAACAGATCTCTCTCCGATCAGAGAGAGAGCTGTCTCTTGGTAGAATCTGGAACCTTAAAGAGAACCCGAGGTGGGTTCGAAGAATCCTAATAGCAATATAATCAGCGGGGAGGGAAGAGACGCGGGCGAGGACCGGAGCTATGGAGGAGGAGGGGGAGCGGCGGAGATTGATAGGCAATCGTAAACAGTCGGCTGGTGACACGCTGCGTGTCGACAGCGCGGCTGTGATTTATGGGGGGCAGAGCAGAGTGCAGGGGGGCCCTGGAGAGAAGATATATAGCAACAGAGGCTGGTGATTATATGCACAGCCAGTCTCTGTCTGCTATTAGGATTCTTAGAACCCACCTCGGGTTCGCTTTAAAGGAATCATTAAGTCATTGATTCATGCAAAGGAAACCATCTGAAGAATACAAAGGCTTCCATGTCTATTTCCTCCTAAAATATAAACTGTCTGGTTGTAGTGCTGATCTTTTGGATTTGGTGGTGTCCGAGTTACACACCTACAACAATGTGCATACTCATTTTGGTCATCAATGGTTTGGGAAGTGTCATTTATTGAGGATCAGCTCTGCAGACCGTTTAAAACTATTTTTACAAGCAAGTCAGCAAAGTGTCCGTATTTCTTAAAGAGAATCTAAAGTAAGAGAGATATGGAGGCTGACATTTCTTTCCTTTTATACAATGCAAATTGCCTGGCTGTCCTGCTGATCCTCTGACTATTTCTTATAGCTATAGACCCTGAACAAGCATGCAGATCAGATTTTCTGACCCAATAAGCTGCATGCTTGTTTCAGGTGAGCGATTCAGATGCTACTGCAGCCAAATGAAATCAGCAGGACTTTCAGGCAATTGGTATTAGTTAAAATGTAATAAATAATGAAGCCTCCATATGCTTCTCATTTCAGGTTCCCTTTAAAGGGATTTTAGCAGCAAATATCAAACAAAGTTTAAAATCAGTGGCAGACACAATGCTCACCCAAAGAATCTTAATGACAATATGCAGCAGTGCCCTGGATTATTTCATCTTCATTTTCCTGCATCTTCTCCTGGTTTAAAATAGATGTAGGAGCTGTCATGTTCTAGGAGGTAGCGGAAAATTAACCCCCTCTCCCCTTCTCAATGCCCTTACGGCCTGAGCCCACTGTCGCAGTTATGTCCGCTTTTCAGTTACACATCAATGTTAGAAATGCTGAAAAGCGGATACAACTGCGTTAGTGGGCTCAGGCCCTTAAGTCAGCATCAGGGTGTGAAGTTAAAGCGCACCTGAAGCAGGTACAGAAAAAAAGTTTCACTTACCTGGGGCTACTGCCAGCCCCCTGCAGCCGCCCTGTGCCAGCACCAGTCTTTATCCGCCACCACGGCGCAGCTTCCATCTGTAGAGTCGCTGTCCACTGCGTGACCAGGGCTGCTCGCGCTCCCATTACCAGGAGCGTCCTGCACAGACGCAGTAGAGATTGTCTCGTACCAGGAGCGTGAACGAGGATGTGTGCAGGCAGGGCCGCAGTGGTTGTTGACTTGTAACTGAAACAACTGCGCCGTGGCGGGGGTTCGGAGGATCGTTGAGGACTGGCATGGGCGCAGGGCGCGTGCAGGGGGCTGGCAGAAACCCCAGGTAAGTGAAACTTTTTTTTTTAACCATCTTCAGGTCCGCCTTAAGGTGGCCACACACGATACAATAAAATGATCCGATTTTACAGTAATTCGATAAAAACGATCGTATTTCCCGAAAAAATCGGAAGCTTTTTTTTCATTCGACTGAAAAATCCGATCGGATTTCCCGTTTTCTTCGATTTTTATCGATCCGGACTGCCAGATATTTTTCTTCAATCTTTCTAAAGATTGTATGGTGTGTGTTGGATTGTCAATTTATTAATATACACACCCTAGCAATTTTGTTAGAGTTTCCGTAGGTGTGTGGTACATTGGTCATATTTTTTAAATGTTACAATCAGTCAGAAAAATGTATTGCAATTCTTAAATTGAACAGATATTTAAAAAATTGTATGGTGTGTGGCCACCTTTACCCATGTGTGATTTCTCTGTTTGAAGAAGAGTGTCTTGTGCCCCTATATATAGACAGAATCTAGATAATATCCAATACAGTATGCCTCCTCTCTGAGGTATTGATAATATCTGATGTACTCTGACATTACAGAAGGGCAGACTGGGATTCGCTTAGCAGCTAATGTTAGATTATTCTTTTATAATTGATACAGTGCTTTTTATTTGTAGAATGAATGTTTCGCCCCTTAGGATTTCCATTGGCCATGATTTTCAAGTTTTCCACAAAGAGAGAGCATTGAAAATTATTTTTGTTAGTATATCTAGAGTTTAAGATATCAAACATAAAGGCTGTCGGTATTTACCTCCATGGCAGCATTGACAGCTGTGTCTGATCCAATACTAAAGTCAGTCCCAGGTACATTGTTGCTGATGGTTGCAGGAATAACACACATGACGATACAAAGTTCCTCATATTGTTCTCGGGCCTCAACAAGCTGCAACACTCCTTCAAAAGCCTGCCAAACAAATGAGATATTAAAGCGGAATATAACCCTGCATTTCAACTTTGCTCTAAAACATTATTTACAGTATATTATATGCAACCAGCATTTTTTTTTTTACTAGACCAGCATTGGAAGGGTTACACAGGGCTCTAAAGTCCCTAGAGATTTCTGCAGAGGAATCCGAACTTGAGTTAGATACTTTTTGTTTACAAATATGTGTTTATTATGACTCATCTCTCTCACTGAGAAGGAGCTTGGAGGACAGCCAAAGAGATGTATCTATTGATAAACAGTTACACACTAACTAAATAGAATGTAACTATCTGAATGTCTGTAGGGAACTTAAAACCTCTGTGTTTAACCCTTCCAATGCTGGTCTAGTAAAAAAAAATGCCTTTTGCATATAATATGCTGTAAATAATGTTTTAGAGCAAAGTTGAAATGCAGGGTTATATTCCGCTTTAAGGAGGTATTACTTCATAAAATATATTAGGATTATGCAGTAAATCATAAGTCTCTGGCAAAGGCTGTGTACAGAGCTTTCTGTTTTATTGTTTTGGCATAATTTGGCCTTGAGATGACCCAGCTTTGCTTTTAAGTTTATATTTGCATAAAACTGAATTTAAATTGCTATAAATAAAGCTAAAAATTTAGAATTTTGTCAAAACATTACAAAAAATTAATTCAGTGCATGCAGTTATAGTTGTTTTTATAGACTTTCACTGAACAGTCAAACTGTGGGTAAGGCATCGATTATAGCTAGCTGAGGTTGTAAACCGAGGTTGCACCATACTATTGAAATACATTAGCCAAGTGCTTTTCAAAGCGCAAGTGTTTTTAAAAACGCTCAGAACTGCATCAACCCTAAGAGACAAATCTGAATAGAGGGAACGGTAGCAAGTCTTAAAGTTTAAGATTTGTCTGTATGGGAGCAAAACATGAAAAAAACCTGCCATGCTGCATCTGAGACAGTCAAAGCTTTAAACACAGATATTAAACCTCCTGAGCGGTATGGACGAGCTCAGCTCGTCCATTACCGCCGCAGGTGATCGCATGGCCCAGGGAGATTTAAAAAAACAAAACAAAAAAACTTTGTACATCATGTAGCACTTAGCTAGCTACATGTGGTGTCTGACCAGACCAGAGAGGAGAAGAAGACAGCAGAGACCGGCGGAGCAGGTAATGTATTGCAGCTGTATTGCGTCGGTCGTCGGGCACTCGAACGCCGCTAGCGACGTGCTCCCTACCCGCGGGCGACTGACGTTGCTTTCCCACACGGAGCGATAGACGGGACCGATCTATTTCGGGACGAAATAGATCGAAATTTAGTGTTAACGATATGACAGCAGATTCGATCCCAGTGATCGAATCTGCTGTCGATCGGCAGCGAATCGGCCTAGTGTATGGCCAGCTTAAGTCTTCACTTCCTCTTTCGGTTCATTTTACAGCTGAATTGTCAGCTTTGCTGTATCAGAAGAGAATGGTAATGTATAGTAAGAGTAGTATCAATATTTATTTTAGATCTGTTCTAGTAATCAGCTGCAGAGCTCCTCAGATTTTATCCTATGTGATTTTTGAACTGCAGGAGAGTCTCCTATTTACCCCACCATTACAGTACCCATGATGGGTATACCTGTCTTGTCCATGTGCAGCAACCACAGTCTATGATTGTTTAAAGGAGTCATCACGGAAATTGTAATAAAATAAGTGCTACTTACCGGGGGCTTCCTCCAGCCCCAAGCTCTCAGCACGTGGCGGTGAATGACAGGGCCGCTCGTGCAGGCGCAGTACAGGCTGACCTGGAGGTCGCCCTGACATCACTGGGGACCGGGACGGAGCTGCAGCGAACTGCTGCGGGGAGGGACATGCTGGGAGCTTGGGGCTGGAGGAAGCCCCCGGTAAGTAGCCCTTATTTTATTACAATTTCCCTGATGACTCCTTTAAAGGTGTGCACAGGTATGCATGCACATACATGTATTCAGTTCTGTGCATGCGCTGCCATATATCCCCATACATAAGGATGTGTAAGTGTAAGCGAATGTATATAAGCCTCTTATTTCAAGGTGGCCAGTGATGTACTTTCTTAAGAGAAACCTTGTTTGACCCTAGCTTTAAATCAGTTACCTATGTCTGTTACCAAACAACAGACCATGCCTAGTCTCCCATCCTTGCTATTGTGCTCTACCTGTACCTGATCATTCTAATGTTACATTATCTATATATATAAAATCGTATGTATGTATGTATGTGCCGCGATCACACGAAAATGCCTTGACCAATTTGAATGAAAACTTGGTATACAGATCCCTTACTACCTGGGATGATATGTTCTGGGGGTCTCGCTCCCCCCTGCTTACCTGGGCGGAGCTACTAACAGCTAATCAGATTTCACCCATGCATGTCAATGGGAAAAATGTAAAAGGCTGCCATTCTCACAGTGATCAAGCCAAAAGTCCCCACACTTGGCACAGTTGGTCACTTGGTGACCGAAGTTACAAATCCAGGAAAAGTGGGCAGAGCATAAAACAGCCAATCAAATTCCAGCCATTCATTTTTAATGGGAAAATCTAAACTGTAGCCATTCTTACACTGTTAAACGCAGGGTTTTCAAACTTACCACTGTTGGCCACTGTGTGACTGGGATTAATATTTAGGAAAGTGGGTGGAGCCTACAACAGCCAATCAAAATTCATCTATTAATTTTCAAGAGGAATATTTAAACTGCTGCCATTCTTACACTGTTAATGGCAGAGACTTCAAACTTGCTACAGTCGGTCATTGGGTGACTGGGGTTCAAATTCACTAAAGGGGGCCACAAACAGCCAATCAGATTTCTTTTGGTGGATAAACTTCCATTCACACATTTTTGATGCCAGCAACCCAAAAGCTCACAAACAGTCTTTGAGTGACTGTGTGTCCAGGTTGCAAAAAGTGGGCGGAGCCAAAAACAAATTTCTGTGAAAATATAAACTGCAGCCATTCTTACACGGTTAACACGGTTAATGGCAGGGTTCTCAAACTTTGCACAGTTAGTCACTGGGTGACTAAGATTCAGGGAAGTGGGTGGAGCCAATCAAAATTCACCTATTGATTTTCAAGGGGAATATTTAATTTGCTGCCATTTTTACATGGTTAATAGCAAATCCTCAAACCTAATACAGTCGGTCACTGGGTGACTGGGGTTTAAATTCTGGAGCCACAAACAGCCAATTAGATTTGTTTTATTTCTATGGGAATATACAAATGATTGATACCAAGGACCCCAAAGCTCATAAACTTGGTCATTGAGTGACTGTATGTCAAGGTAAAAAAAAAAAAGTGGGCGGAGCCAAAAATAATTTTGTTACATGGAAAAAAATAAACTGCAGCCATTCTTACACTGTTAAGGTCCGGGTTCTCAAACTTGACTCAGTTGGCCACTGAGTGACGGGGATTAACCTCTTGACGACCAGCTAACGCCGATTGGCGTAAACTGGTCGTCTGCGGGTTACCATGGAAACGGCCGCTCGATCGAGCGGCCTTTCCATGTCAGGCAAAGGCCTCAAACCTGGTACAGTCTGTCATTGGGTAACTAGGGTTCACATTTTGAAAAGGGGGCGGGGCCACAAACAGCTAATAAGATTTGTTTAATTTCAGTGAAAGCTCACAAACTTGGTCAGTGAGTGATTGTATGTCAAGGTTCAAAAAAGTGGGCGGAGCCAACTACATACAGCTGGTCACTGGGTGAATGGGATTAATATTCAGGAAAGTGGGTGGAGTTTACCACAGCCACTCAAAGTTCACTTATTGATTTTCAAGGGTAATATTTATATTGCTGCCATTCTTACACTGACAGAGGCCTCAAATCTGGGACAATCGGTCATTGGGTGATTGGGATTCAAATTCTGAAAAGGGGACGGGGTCACAGATTTTTTTAAATTTCAGTGGTAAAATGCAAATTATTTATGCCAAGGACCCCAAAGCTCAAACTTGGTTATTGAGTGACTGTATATCAAGGTTAGAAACAGAGGGTGGAGCCAAAAACAACTAACTTTTTACATGAGAAAATATAAACTGCAGCCAATGCTACACTGTTAATGGCAGGGTTTTTAAACTTGACACAGATGGCCACTGTGTGACTGGGATTAATATTTAGAAAAGTGGGGGGAGCCTACAACAGCCAATTAAAATTCACCTATTGATTTCCAAGGGGAATATTTAAACTGCTGCCATTCTTACGCGGTTATTGGCAGAGGCCTCAAACCTGCTACAGTCGGTCATTAAGTGACTGGGGTTCAAATTCACTCAAGTGGGCTGAGCCACAAACAGCCAATCAGATTTCTTTATTTGATAAACTGCTTCCATTCACACAATTTTGATGCCAGGAACCTGAAAGTTTATAAACTTGGTCATTGAGTGACTGCGTGTCAAGGTTACAAAAAGTGGGCATAGACAAATACAAATTTCACTAGAAAAATGTAAACTACAGCCATTCTTACACTGTTAATGGCAGGGTTCTCAAACTATGCAGTTAGTCACTGGGTGAATGGGATTAATATTCAGAAAAAAGTGGGTGAGGCCTACAACAGATAAACAAAATGTACCTATTCATTTTCAAGGGGAATATTTAAACTGCTGCCATTCTTACACGGTTAACGGCACAGGCTTCCAACTTGCTACAGTCGGTCATTGGGTGACCGGGATTCAAATTCAGAAATGGAGGTGGAGCTGCAAACAGTCAGTCAGATTTGGTTCATTTCAATGAGAAAATACAAATTATTGATGCCAAAGACCCAATAGCTAAAAAACTTGGTAAATGAGTATTTGTGTGTTAGGGTTAGAAAGAGGGGGCAGAGCCAACACCAGCCAAATACATACCCGGGCAATACCGGGTCATCAGCTAGTAGGTATATAAATAGAAGCATGCTTTAAATTTACAGAGCAGATTCACAATATAAGGTTTTTTACATAAAAGACAGCTTGCCAAGTTGTGTGAACTCCCTTTCAATTTAAAGGGAATACATTTACTCATGTTAACCAAATATGCTTTGGACTCTTGAACTTACCTCAAATCCACCAATAACCAAAAGAGCATGAAGGCTGTATTTTCTAATGTTTTCCACAATTGCAGGTAAACAAGTCTTTGGAATTGTCCTTAAAAGTCAAACAGAAAAACATATCATCACCAGCACTTCTTTAAAGAGGCAACACATCAAGTTGCACCTGTACTGTGGAAAACAATTCACATAAGGTAGACTTTGTGCTCAATATTGAAATGTCCCAAACATACAATGAAATTTACCGGACTTGCGTCACTAACTTCTCTCTCTCTCTCTCTCCTCAATGTTAAGCTCAAATGCCTACTCAACACTCCCCAATCAGTCAAGCTATGGAATAGCTACCCACGCCTAAACAGTCACACACAAATTCCTTTCTGCCCTCTTCTTGCTCCATGGAATGATTGTCTTTTGTCAGAGTCAATGCCATTATAAACATGCATAAACCGATAGGAGAGGTTATGATGTGCATTTTACACTTGGCTATTTATGTCATGTTTTGGGTGCATTTTGTGTGATGGGTCCTGGTTTGTGGGACCCTTCATATAAGTGGCCTATTATTTTTAGTTCAAAATCTCTCACTTTTGAAACCAACAAATATAACAAAATCATTGTATTAATCAAATGTCACGTTAGTAAGATTGAGTCTATTGGTTGTGGGAGAGAAGCACACTGTTACAGAAGAAGGGTTATCACTGTAGCGTGAAGTGTGCACTGATACATGATACACCATAGCAGGAGCATACAACATAAAGCTAGGCAATAGATGCTGCTGCATGAAATAAACATGTGGATGAACTTTTGAGTGTTAACAAGTAAGCAGCTGGTGTAGAATATAAGCATATTACATTCACAGATTAAAGAGAACCCGAGGTGGGTTTGAAGAATATTATCTGCATACAGAGGCTGGATCTGCCTATACAGCCCAGCCTCTGTTGCTATCCCAAACCCCCCTAAGGTCCCCCTGCACTCTGCAATCCCTCATAAATCACAGCCACGCTGCTGACAAACAGCTTGTCAGAGCTGGCTGTGTTTATCTCTATAGTGTCAGTCTGCTGCTCTCCCCGCCTCCTGCAGAACTACAGTCCCCGCCTGCATCCCTTCCCTCCCTGCTGATTGGAGGGAAGGGACGGGGGCAGGGACCGGAGCTATGCAGGAGGCGGGGGAGCAGCTGAGACTGACACTACAGATGTAAACACAGCCTCACAGCATGGCTGTGATTTATGAGGGATTGCAGAGTGCAGGAGGACCTTAGTGGAGTTTGGGATAGCAACAGAGGCTGGGCTGTATAGGCAGATCCAGCCTCTGTATGCAGATAAAATTCTTTAAACACACCTCGGGTTCTCTTTAAGGGCCAGTGCATACCAAAAACCTCTAGCAGGTCTGCAAAACGCTAGAGGTTTTTGAAGGAGTTTTTTAGAACGAGTCTAGAGAGATTTTCTAAACATGCCTAGCGTTTTTTTGGAGCGTTTTTGTGTAGCAGATGTCATTTTGTTACAGTAAAGCTGTTACTGAACAGTACGCTTGGAAAACCGCTAGGATCTAGCGTTTCAAGAGTGGTTTTCCACTTTCCTATACTTAACATTGAGGCAGAAACGCCTCAGAAATCTAAAAAATGCTGCAGGACAGGAGTTTGTGTTTAGGGGAAAAACAAACTGCTCTGGTGTGCACCATTCCATATCATTAGCCAAGCGTTTTTCCCCCTGCAAGCGTTTTAAAAAAAATGCTTTAGAACCGCTCTGGTGTGCACCAGTCCGAACAGCTGGTGTCAAAAACTACAATATTTTTTCAGTATGGTTTCCTTCAAGCAGATAATAACAGAGGTTGTAGGTGACTTTACATTACATAGTTTGAAAAACCACAACAACAAAAAAAGCACATTTGCTTTTTATAATTCAGTTATTGTGCTTCAGCGGAATCTCAATTAATATAACTCCAATGTAAAGAATCTCAGAGAAAGCGATTTTGGTTCTTGAATTATTACCATACTGTAATATCAATGCAGTGATTTTGTTAATACTATTATAATGTACAGCATTTCTCAAAACAATTATCCCCGTTCTAACAGTGCTACCCTAAAGTACATCGATATCAACACAGCGATTCTTGTTCTGGCAGTAGCACAAAAGTTTCTGCACCCTTTTAGCCAAACAAATTATGTAGGTAGAAAAGAACAAAGGTTTGCAAAAGTAATACCTTTTAAAAGCAAACTGATAGAGTTAAATCATGCAAGCTTTCAGTGATCTGGTTCTAGCAGAGCTAACCTAAGATACAGCTTCACCAACACAGCGATTCTGGCAGTGCTACCCTAAGGTACAGCTTCATCAACACAGTGATTCTGGTTCTGGCAGTGCTACCCTCCGGCAGAACATCATCAATATCATATAGACAGAATAAAAAAGCGTAGTGTGGTTCACCCCTGATAAATCAAGACACAGCACTTGCACACCAAACAATACAATGGGGCTTTTTTTGAACCAATGTTCTTAAAATGTATTCTTTCTTTACAGTCTCTTCAAATCGCGGACAAAATTCATGGGTACACAGACCGAAATTCCACTTTACATACAAAGACTGCTTGACACGTGTTTCGCGGCTATCAGCCACTTCCTCAGAGGCACGTCGTATACAAACATCTGTTAAAAAACATAAGCCAAAGTACATACCATTAGAGACCCATGCGCAGGTCAGGATAAAAAGCCACTCCAGAAAAAACTAAAGGGATGGGGTCAATTGTACATACTTATCTTATCCGTAAGTTTGTGATAGGTGTCACAGCGATCTGAAACAATGCAGACCAACAAAAACAATAAGCTAAAATCAAGGCAGCCCCGTATAGAAAAGCTAAAAAAAAAGGCTCCTTTATAAGAAATAACACATTGAGAACCAACACCATGAAAAAACATCTATGCCCCAAGCCCCTATAGGTGACAGACACTCACTGGTGTCATAATTAATTCAATGCATACCACCATTTGTATAGACAGTGACAATGTGCACTTTGGTGTATGTACACTTTATACCCATCTATACAAATGGTGGTATGCCTTGCATTAATTTTGACACCAGTGAGTGTCTGTCACCTATAGGGGCTTGGGGCATAGATGTTTTTTCATGGTGTTGGTTCTCAATGTGGTATTTCTTATAAAGGAGCCTTTTTTAGCTTTTCTATACGGGGCTGCCTTGATTTTAGCTTATAGTTTTTGTTGGTCTGCATTGTTTCAGATCGCAGTGACATCTATCGCAAACTTAGGGGTAAGATAAGTATGTATCACAGTACAAACAAGGCAGCCCCGTGCACAGCTTCTCAATTCACATTTATTTCCTCAGCGAGCATAAATATATATTGTCCGGGTTAACAGCAAGGCATATGTAATGTGGATGGATCTGACCTGTTCCAAGATCTTGTCCAGGATGGATGCGGGGGTGTGACCAGGGGGTGAAGGCTGCCTTGTTTGTACTGTGATTTAAACTGTGTTCCTATTGGCCCGACTGCACGCTCCCTCCACCCACGCAGAGCAAAGCCAAGTGGATTAGGACGGGTTATTAAAAGGTGCAGCAGACCCAATCGCCCCCCACCTACTGAGTGCCAGGCACAAAAAGCTCCTTTAGTGTACTAAGATCAGTACAGTGGCTTGCAAAAATATTCGGCCCCCCTGAAGTTTTCCACATTTTGTCACATTACTGCCACAAACATGAATCAATGTTATTGGAATTCCATGTGAAAGACCAATACAAAGTGGTGTACACATGAGAAGTGGAAAGAAAATCATACATCATTCCAAACATTTTCTACAAATAAATAGCTGCAAAGTGGGGTGTGCGTAATTATTCGGCCCCCTGAGTCAATACTTTGTAGAACCACCTTTTGCTGTAATTACAGCTGCCAGTCTTTTAGGGTAGGTCTCTACCAGCTTTGCACATCTAGAGACTGAAATCCTTGCCCATTCTTCTTTGCAAAATAGCTCCAGCTCAGTCAGATTAGATGGACAGCGTTTGTGAACAGAAGTTTTCAGATCTTGCCACAGATTCTCGATTGTATTTAGATCTGGACTTTGACTGGGCCATTCGAACACATGAATATGTTTTGTTTTAAACCATTCCATTGTTGCCCTGGATTTATGTTTAGGGTCGTTGTCTTGCTGGAAGGTGAACCTCTGCCCCAGTCTAAAGTCTTTTGCAGACTCCAAGAGGTTTTCTTACAAGATTGCCCTGTATATGGCTCCATCCATCTTCCTATCAACTCTGACCAGCTTCCCTGTCCCTGCTGAAGAGAAGCACCCCCAGGGCATGATGCTGCCACCACCATATTTGACAGTGGGGATGGTGTGTTCAGAGAGATGTGCAGTGTTCATTTTCCGTCACACAGTGTTTTGCATTTTGGTCAAAACGTTCCATTTTGGTCTCATCTGACCAGAGCACCTTCTTCAACATGTCTGCTGTGTCCCCCACATGGCTTGTGGCAAACTGCAAACGGGACTTCTTATGCTTTTCTGTTAACAATGGCTTTCTTCTTGCCACTCTTCCATAAAGGCCAACTTTGTGCAGTGCACGACTAATAGTTGTCCTATGGACAGATTCCCCCACCTGAGCTGTAGATCTCTGTAGCTCGTCCTGAGTCACCATGGGCCTCTTGACTGCATTTCTGATCAGCGCTCTTTGTTCGGCCTGTAAATTTAAGTGGACGGCCTTGTCTTGGTAGGTTTACAGTTGTGCCATACCCCTTCCATTTCTGAATGATCGCTTAACAGTGCTCCGTGGGATGTTCAAGGCTTTGGAAACCTTTTTGTAGCCTAAGCCTGCTTTAAATTTCTCAATAACTTTATCCCTGACCTGTCTGGTGTGTTCTTTGGACTTCATGGTGTTCTTGCTCCCAATATTCTCTTAGACAACCTCTGAGGCCGTCACAGAGCAGCTGTATTTGTACTGATTACACACAGGTGCACTCTATTTAGTCATTAGCACTCATCAGGCAATGTCTATGGGCAACTGACTGCACTCAGACCAAAAGGGGCCGAATAATTAAGCACACCCCACTTTGCAGTTATTTATTTCTAAAAAATGTTTGGAATCATGTATGATTTTCATTCCACTTCTCACCTACACATCACTTTGTATTAATCTTTCATGTGGAATTCCAATAAAATTGATTCAGGTTTGTGGCAGTTGTGACAAAATGTGGAAAATGTCAAGGGGGCCGAAAACTTTTTATAAGCCACTGTATGTATAATTGACCCCATCCCTTTAGTTTTTTTCTGGAGTGGCTTTTTATCCTGACCTGCGCATGGGTCTCTAATGGTATGTACTTCGGCTTATATGTTTTTTAACAGATGTTTGTATACGATGTGCCTCTGAGGAAGCGGCTGATAGCCGCGAAACACGTGTCAGGCAGTCTTTGTATGTGAAGTGAAATTTCGGTCTGTGTACCCGTGAATTTTGTCCGCTATTTGAAGAGACTAAAGAAAGAATTATTATTATAAGAACATCATCAATACAGTGATTCTGGTCCTGGCTATACTATACTAAAGTACAGCATTCACCAATACAACAATTCTGATAATACTACCTTGGTCCAGGCTTTGTTAGACTAACAGAATTTGTATATGTGCATTAATCAGATTATTTGTCTGCAATTCCCGGGTTTTGAGATTTTTCATATAATAAAACGTAAATATCATAGGAACAAAGAATCTTCTCAACTCACCTTTTTGTCCCCAGCATTGAACCACCACGTCCTAACCATCCAGCAACATCATGCCAGCTAACCTCCTTAATCTAAAATTTAAAAAAAAAAAATGGTAGTAACTGTTCCTATAACCATAGTGCTATAACATCATAAATCTGCCTGGACTGTGATGTCTATTAGTAGATACACTATTAAATGATAAATACATTTTTCACCCTACATGCACAATTCTCCAAACATAATTCATTCTATTTATAAAGGGGGAATGGTGGCAGTTGACTTGAAGGATCGCTCCAGCGGAAAAAAAAGCAGTTCAAATCTGACAGAACCGACAGGTTTTGGACTAGCCTATCCTCTAATGGGGGATTCTCAGGGTTTTCTTTGTTTTCAAAAACCTTTCCTGAATGGCAGTCTAACTGCCAAAATAGTAAGATGCCAGCCTCCCTACTCACGTGCACACTATTTTGGCAGTTAGACTTAGCAACTGCCATTCAGAAAATGCTGAGAAGATTCAGAAAATCCCCCATGAGGAGATGGACCAGTCCAAAACCTGTCGGTTCTGTCAGATTTAAACTGATCATTTTTTTTTTTTGCGATAGTGGCCCTTTAAAGAGAACCTGAACTGAAAATTAAAAGTCAAAATAAAACATACACACGTCATACTTACCTCCTGTGTAGTCTACTCATCAACCCCTTTCTCTTCTCCTGCATCCTGTTTGTTCCCTGTGATCAATGGAATTCTCCGTCCTCCATTTTGAAAATGGCCATTACCCCCATAGCAGCTTCCTGGTCAGCAATTCTCCAAACATAATTCATTCTATTTATAAAGGGGGAATGGTGGCAGTTGACTTGAAGGATCGCTCCAGCGGAAAAAAAAGCAGTTCAAATCTGACAGAACCGACAGGTTTTGGACTAGCCTATCCTCTAATGGGGGATTCTCAGGGTTTTCTTTGTTTTCAAAAACCTTTCCTGAATGGCAGTCTAACTGCCAAAATAGTAAGATGCCAGCCTCCCTACTCACGTGCACACTATTTTGGCAGTTAGACTTTGCAACTGCCATTCAGAAAATGCTAAGAAGATTCAGAAAAACCCCCATGAGGAGATGGACCAGTCCAAAACCTGTCGGTTCTGTCAGATTTAAACTGATCATTTTTTTTTTTTTTTTGCGATAGTGGCCCTTTAAAGAGAACCTGAACTGAAAATTAAAAGTCAAAATAAAACATACACACGTCATACTTACCTCCTGTGTAGTCTACTCATCAACCCCTTTCTCTTCTCCTGCATCCTGTTTGTTCCCTGTGATCAATGGAATTCTCCGTCCTCCATTTTGAAAATGGCCATTACCCCCATAGCAGCTTCCTGGTCAGCAATTCTCCAAACATAATTCATTCTATTTATAAAGGGGGAATGGTGGCAGTTGACTTGAAGGATCGCTCCAGCGGAAAAAAAAGCAGTTCAAATCTGACAGAACCGACAGGTTTTGGACTAGCCTATCCTCTCATGGGGGATTCTCAGGGTTTTCTTTGTTTTCAAAAACCTTTCCTGAATGGCAGTCTAACTGCCAAAATAGTAAGATGCCAGCTTCCCTACTCACGTGCACACTATTTTGGCAGTTAGACTTAGCAACTGCCATTCAGAAAATGCTGAGAAGATTCAGAAAATCCCCCATGAGGAGATGGACCAGTCCAAAACCTGTCGGTTCTGTCAGATTTAAACTGATCATTTTTTTTTTTTTGCGATAGTGGCCCTTTAAAGAGAACCTGAACTGAAAATTAAAAGTCAAAATAAAACATACACACGTCATACTTACCTCCTGTGTAGTCTACTCATCAACCCCTTTCTCTTCTCCTGCATCCTGTTTGTTCCCTGTGATCAATGGAATTCTCCGTCCTCCATTTTGAAAATGGCCATTACCCCCATAACAGCTTCCTGGTCAGCACACTGTTAAACTGTAATATCGCCCACTTGAACCATAGGGAAACATGGACATTATCTTGCACATTCAGTTGTAACTGACAGCAGTTGATATATAGCTGACAGCAACTGGTATATTTCAGTTCTGACAAAATCTTGTCAGAACTGGAAGGGATCACTGTAAGAAGAAAATGGTGAGCTTCTGAGTGGAATTGCTGGTGAGGTTAGTATGTAATATTAATTTGCAGCTACATCATGTGTTTATTTTAAATAATTTTACTCAGTTCATGTTCCCTTTAACCACTTGAGGACCCACCCTTTACCCCCCCTTAAGGACCAGCGCTGTGTTGAGTGATCTGTGCTGGGTGGGCTCTGCAGCCCCCAGCACAGATCATGTAGCAGGCAGAGAGATCAGATCACCCCCCTTTTTTCCCCATTAGGGGGATGATGTGCTGGGGGGGTCCGATCTCTCCTGCCTGCATGTGGCTGGCGGGGGGGGGGGGGGGCACCTCAAAGCCCCCCTCCGTGGCAAAATTCCCCCCTCCCTCTCCTACCTGCTCCCCCCCGGAGATCAGGGCTGCACAGGACGCTATCCTTCCTGTGCAGCCAGTGACAGGACGTCCCCTGTCACATGGCGGCGATCCCCGGCCGCTGATTGGCCGGGGATCGCCGATCTGCCTTACGGCGCTGCTGCGCAGCAGCGCCGTCCAATGTAAACAAAGCGGATTATTTCCGCTTGTGTTTACATTTAGCCTGCGAGCCGTCATCGGCGGCCCGCAGGCTATTCACGGAGCCCCCCGCCGTGAATTGACAGGAAGCAGCCGCTCGCGCGAGCGGCTGCTTCCTGATTAATCAGCCTGCAGCTGGCGATGCAATACTGCGTCGCTGGTCCTGCAGCTGCCACTTTGCCGACGCGCGGTATGAGTGCGCGGTCGGCAAGTGGTTAAGAGCAGTGCACACAGAAGTTTAACAGCACAATGCTCCACCACAATTACATTCATGGTATCCTAAGGAAACCAACGAGCATCAGTATTGCTACAAGAGGGTGCTTTTCTCACACATGTATTCCCAGAGGAAGGAATATCGCAACTGACCTCATCTTGTGCAGTAAATAATGCAATCAAGTAAGACATAACTATAAAGCAGAGCTGTAGGGAGAGATTTGGTCATAGTAAAATATTGGTAAATATTACCGATATTTTACTATATTGATTTAGTAGAATATCAGTAACACTACCAATATATTTTTTTTTTTTGAAAAAACATTTTTATTTAACATATCAAACATAACGTATCAAACATACATACAAAAACCCTGGTCTCCCATGAACAAGGTCAGCCCCCTCCCCCCCCCCAACATAAGATCAGTAGATTGCATTCCAATGATCAATAACATGCTATTGAAGCATTAATTAGGAACACTACCAATATTCAATTACCGCAATACTGCACCCTTCTCAACTTGTGGCTTTTTTTGAATGTATGCCTGTGTGCCCCCACTGGGATTGTGCTTACATCCCCACTAAGCTCTGTGTGCTGGTTGGAAGCCAATTTTATTGGTTCCTGACCCTGTGATCATTGTGACACAATCAGTGATCACAAAGGAAAAATTGAAAAACAAAAAGGTTGTGGTCCTTATGGGTCCAAATCCTGCAGGTCCAAAAGGAGTTAAGAAACTTAAGGTAATGAATGTTCCGTATGAAGGGAAGAAAGACATAAGGACAGAAGTTTTTACCTGTCCGGTCGAAAGGCCCTCAAATCCATCAGACACTACGTAGATTTTATGCCCCTGTGAAATTCCAATTCGTACAGCGGACCGAACTGCTGCATTCATTCCTGCAGCCGGGGCGCCAACATTTAAGATTGCAATATTGAAATTGCTCTTTGAGGGGATAATAAAAAATATATTAGTAAAGAAGATTATTATATTAAGACAAAGATTTTTATTATGCTGCAAATACAGAAATTTTAAGAATGGTGCTCAAAGTGTGTTCATGAGAAAAAAAAAAAAAAAGTCATGCTGAACCTTGCAAACGTTCTAGGCAATTTATTGGTGCTGTGCAATTTACCTCCTGGAAATTGAACCACCAAACAAATGCATTTATAGCTTTATATACAAGGTCAACTGAAATTAAGAACTCCAACCAGTCTTCACAAGAGGTTTCCAGTAGACCATACCACCCATAAGTGTTTCATCTGTACAAGTCAGACATCTAGGTATGAAAGGACCACTAATGGTAGCCACACACTTATCAATTTTTCAGTTTGATTACAGGCATATTCAATCACTCTGATCTGGTGTACTTTTTTATCTTTTACTGTAACCATTTTGATTTTTTTCTTGTTTTTCTTTCAGTTATTTTATTTAAATGATTAGGCACTACATAGAATTCAATACATTACTGTATGATAAATATCTTCTTTACAAGTCGGAAGTTGTCATACACTATTAGGGCCCGTTTCCACTGCTGCGGAAATCGTGCTGAATCCGCAGAGTTTCTCCGCAAGCAAATCGTGCGGGGAAACTCTGCCATAGGGGATAATGCTGCCACCATCCGAATCGCTCTTGCCTTAGCGATTCAGCCAACATTGCAGCATTTTTCCGTGCCGGAGGCAGGGAATCCCATAGCCATGCATGGCTTTCGGGATTCGGCTGTGTACTCTCACAGGAAGGAAGTCCTGCTGTGCGTCTCACAGGATGCACGGTCGCTAGTGGAAACGAGCCCTTAAAGAGAGAGTCTAAAGCCATAAAAATTACATTTTTATTTGCCAGTTATCATAGCTGATCATAGCGGATACGCCACATCCCCGCGGCAGAAGAAGGTATTTATCCACCCAAAATCCCGGGGCACAATTCCACGACTTTCCAGGTCGTAGATTTTGCTGCCCGGGGGAGGCAGAGCTTTGCGCTGTAGCTCTGCCTCCAGTCCAGTCAATCTCCGCCTCTAATCGGTAGGATTGGAGAATTTTGCATTGGATATTTCGGGGGGATAGTTTGTTCTGCCGTGGGAATGTGGCATATTGGCTAGGATCTTAATGCTTAATATAACTGGCCAATAAAAACATTTTTTTATGGCTTCAGACTCTCTTTAAGGTGTGTATATATACACACACACACACACACACACACACACACACACACACACACACACACACACACACTTGTGCAGGGATCAAGACTTGGGATTCCTTGGGCAACAGTTTGGGGCAGAGTGCTCCACAGACACATAGCTAACCTACATGCTAGCAATGCATTTTGTTGCTATGAGGGAAAAAGGAGGAACAACCATGGACCACATGATAGAGACTTTCAGCGGGAGGAGGTAACCTCGGCTTAGACGATCTCTTAGGCATGGGTCACAATTGGATTAATCGAATGCAGTTTTCCTGCATGCAGAAATGCTCCAGATGTGACAGCCATTGATAATCAATGGGCTGGCTCACATTAAAGCGGTTCCTGCATGCGTGGGAAAAAAATACTTTCACTCCAGGCACAATAAAAACATGCCATTTCAATTTTGTGAAGTTACCTGAAAATCTAATGGCTTTTGGTGTGAAAGAAGCTTATACATGTTCCAGTTGTTTTCAAAACTCCTGCAAGAAAAAAGGGTCAGTTAAATAGCTTATTGCATAGTTTTTAGAAATAATAGCTTGAAACAGTTAAATTTCAGATTTGTACACTCATTGAATTGAAATTGATCAAATCTGCTACACTGAGGGTAGGTCCACACTAGGCAGAATCGCATGTGTTTTCCACTATGTGCTATGGAAAATGCACATGCGAGTCTGCCTAGTGTGACTACTAAGTGCAGGAGAAAACAACTGATTTGGATTTTTTTTATTAGAGTTATCAATTGAACCCCAGTACAAAACAGATTACAAGCAGATTCAATCAAAACTCTCGAATCTGCAGAAAATAATTTAATTTACTTTTAAGAGTGTACAGGTAATGGTGCATTAATGCCTGCAAATTATTTTTAACACCTATCTAGAATTTAGTTTGTTTTAAACATCCTACTAAAGAATAAAAAGCAACAGACAGTTACAGGCTAGAAAAAGCAAAAGGAAATAAACCGTAATCCGAGCCTACATTGTGCAGCCTTCAAGTCCAACATGAACTGCAGCTGAATCCACTGCTATTACTGCATTTCCTCTCTCTACATTACTTCGACTGACCCAATGTCCAGGACGGGTTTTATCATTCCATCGTATGAAGTCAGATATAAAATGCACTTACTACTATTGGTCTAGAAAGAACCTTTTTTTCCAGACATTTGCCTCTTACCTTCCTCGCAACTGAATTGCATCTTCAAATTTCTTTTCTTCCATAGCTTTTTGCACATCTTTCGTCTTGGAAAATAAGAAACATTAAGTATTATTATTATTGATTTATAAAGTGCCAACATTTTCCGTGGCGCGGTACAAAGTAAGAAACAAACATAGGAGTAAAAAATAATACAGACAATGGTATACACCAATATACAAGATACATAATTAGTGACAAAATACAAAAATGATACAAAATGCAGAATAAAAAATACAGCATTGGTAATGACAGTGATAAAAGTACCATGATAAATAAAATGTATAATGATTTCCAAGCCACAAAAGGGCCACCCTTTTTTTTAAAATGAAAACAGTAGGTCATAATGAAATCTTACAGTGAGTGTGCAACTGAGTGGTTAATGTAAATTAAAGCTTCTAACTTAAGAGAACCTAATCTGAGAGGGATATGGATGTTTCAATTTAAACAATACCAGTTGCTGGCAGTCCTGCTGATCCCTATGGCTGCAGTAGTGGCTGAATCACACACCTGAAAAAAAGCATGCAGCTAATCCAGTCTGACTTCAGTCAGAGCACCTGATCTGCATGCTTGTTGAGGGGCTGTGGCTAAAAGTATTAGAGACACAGGATCAGCAGGAGAGTCAGGTAACTGGTATTATTTTAAAAGGAAAAATCCGTATCGTTCTCAGTTTAGGTTCCCTTTATCTAATTTCATTTAAAACTGCTCTTCCTCAAGCTAAGTACTCACTTGAAAGATCATTGAAAGATCACAGACCAATTTTACCGCCTTCCATGTAGTATGAGAGCATACTCTACACCAGGGGTGCCCATTAGGTAGTTCATGATCTACCGGTAGATCACAAGGACTTCATGGTAGATCCCAACCGCACTACATTTTCTATTCTGTATATACAATTGTGGTCCTAAAATTGTACATAGGTAGAACATTTTGACTTATTCGTTTTTAAAGTAGCTCACAAGCCCAAAAAGTGTGGGCACCCCTGCTCTACACAGTCTATTCTATTAAGCTTAGTACACCCATCAGATAAAAATCTTTGCAAGATTCTGTAAACAAAGATGCTGTACACATGCAAAAGATCAGTTCTTGCCGAAGGTCAGTTCCTGCAAAATGCATTCATAATCTATGATATCTGCAGCTCTCATATGCACCTTGTTTAACGGACCTTCATCTGCAGAGTAAAATGAGCCATAAATTACTTTTCTCCTATGTTGCTGTCACTTACAGTAAGTAGTAGAAATCTGACATTACGACAGATTTTGGACTAGCCCATCTTCCCATGGGGGGTTCTCAGGGTGTTCTTTATTTTTAAAAAATTCACTTAGTGAATGTCAGTTGCTCTGTCCAACTGCCAAAAAGTGTGCAGTGAGCAGGGAGGCGGGACAGCATCTTTGTATAAATCTTTTTTCAGGGAATGTCTTTATAAAGAATAAAGGCCATGCTTAGAATCCCCCATGAAGAGATGGACTAACCCAAAATCTGTCGGTAATGTTTCTACTACCTACTATAAGTGACAGCAACATAGAAGAAACGTAATGTATGGCTCATTTTACTCTGGAAGAAATGTACTTATTTTTATGTGTTTTAAATTTAAGATTTTGGCGACAGTTTTTTAAAATTAATAGCCTCTCATAGACTATCCCCAACTTGCACCAATAGATTTTAAACCAGATTTCTGCACCTAAACCAATATCAATCATACCGTCTCCTCTGCTAGCTTTGTACAGATTCAGTACCAAGCAAGACAGCCATCAACTGCGCACTGCTCATGATCAGGGTGCTACTGTCACACTCACATTACAATCACAAAGAGGACAGCCTTTCTCAATCATTGTTCAGAAAAACAATCCATGATAAATGGAGAAGGCCTTTTTGAAACTTTTTTCTTAAACTAACATCTACTCTATTCAAAATATTGTATAGTGCATAGGTATCTTTTATATGCTAAAGAAATAATAAAGCCAAACAAATACCTTGTGCCCCTGGAAATCACACATTTACTGTGTTTTTTTGGAATACAAGTTGCACCAGACTATAAAGGGGCCCATACACTGGTCGATTTCAGCCATCGAGCGATCAATTCTATACAATCGATCGATCAGAAATCGATTCTTTCAAATCTATTGTTCAATCGATTTGTGGCCGATTTTGATGTATTTGATCTGACAGGATGGAAGATCTAGGTCGATCTGCTGCTGGCAGACTATAGAGTTGCAGACTATAGAGTTGCATTGCATCTAATGGTCCAATAATGCATTTAGATAGATTTCCAATAGATTTCATTCTGAAATCTATTGGAAATCTGTTCCTAGTGTGTGGCACACATCATAAATTCCTGTCAGATTCGACTTGACAGGCATCTGACAAATCTATCTGATGGTCGAATCTGCTGCAAATCTATAAGTGTATGGCCACCTTAAGACGCACCTAGGTTTAGAGGACAATGATGAAAAAAAAAAAAACTAACCTGGTGCATCCATGGTGCAGGGGCATCTTATGCACCCCCCCCCCCCAATTATTGTTCCCCTTGTTCTTTTCTTGTACCTTAAAGAGGAGCTGTTAGGTATAAGGTCTCAGAGAAAATAAACACATATCAGTAGCTAAATATTGTCTGTACTTACATTACATATGCAGTTCACTGTCCACGTTTGGATTTCACAGAATTTTTATATAGTATATGCAGAGATTGATGCTCCTGACAGCTCATGGCAGGTTCCATGTTTGTCTGTCTCCTATGAAGCCAAATGTGTCCTCATGTCCTGCCTGCTTCCTGATGATTCCACTCACAGAAAAGCTCGTACTGAATAACACTACTGTGCAGTGAATATTAATTAGCCATGTGGCTAGGAACAATAGCGGACTCCTGCAGTGTACTCTGCCCGGAGAGTTATCAGTGCTGTGCGCTGGACTGAGTTACATGCTGTTGTAACTTGGCCCTGTAACTTCTCACTAGCAGCCGAGGGGAGGGCCCCAGAATGCTTTGCTGTATGTTATGCGGCCTCTCGTCCTTTTAAGAGCTTGGGAATACTGAGCCTTGCTGTCAGCACACATCAAAAGTAAGAGATTTTTAACTTCAGTATTGCCTTTTTGGCTTGCTTCTAAACTGTTTAACACAGGAGAATAGAGGTTTAAATTAGCTTTTGCAGCCCGACAGTTACTCTTAAATGTTTCTTAGATAGCAAAAAAGCAGTTGTGTGTGGCACTTCCTATTGGACTTACACGTGAGCTAGGCAGATCACATAGGTATATCGGAATCAATTTTATTTCGCCAAGTAAGTTTGCACCTACAAGGAATTTGTCTTGGCAGTTGCTTAACAAACACAAACAAAAACAATACAAGGACAGACAGTGTGTATATTACAAGTCAAGGACATTTATGCAAGTATAGTGGCAGTAAGCAATGCGTTAATTGTTCATTTACAGCTCTAACGTGGTTCAGCATTAAGTATGGCTACCGCTTGAGGAAAAAAGCTGTTCCTGTGTCTAGAGGTTTTGGTAGCGATTGACCGGAATCTTACTCCTGAAGGCATGCGCTGGAAGACGGAGTGAGCTGGGTGAGAGGGGTCAGAGGCAATTTTGGTTGCTCTCTTTCTGCACCTGCTAGCGTAAAGATCCTGCAGGGAAGGTAAGCTACAGCCAATTATCCTTTCCGCTGTTCGGATGATGCGCTGCAGCCTCACCTTTTCTAATGCTGAGCAGGAGCCGAACCATACAGTCATAGATGTTATGGTGGATTTGATAATTGCAGTGTAGAACTGCACCATTAAATTTTGAGGTAGGCCAAACTTTTTCAGCTGCTGTAGATGGTACATCCTCTGTTGCGCTTTCTTGACAATAGTGGCAGTGTTGTTGTCCCATTTTAGGTTGTGTGAGATAGTGGACCCAAGAAACTTGAATGACTACCTGGGTTATTGTGGATCCATTTATGGTTAATGGGAGGTGCTGGGGGGGGGGGGGAGATCTCCTAAAGTCTATTATCTCCATGGTTTTGAGAGCATTTAGTTCCAAGTTGTTGCTGCTGCACCAGGAGGAAAGCTGTCCCACCACATGCCTGTATGCAGACTCGTCCCCGTTTTCTATGAGACCAACTACTGTTGTGTCATCTGCAAACTTCAGAACCTTAACAGATGGATCTGTGGAGATGCAATCATTGGTGTACAGTGAGTAGAGCAGTGGGGAAAGCACACATCCCTGGGGTGCACCAGTACTGACTGTCAGAGAGCTTGATGTGTGTTTACCAAGTCTAACATGCTGTCTCCTGTCAGTTAGGAAATCGGTTATCCATTTGCAGATGGATTCAGGTATGTGTAGCTGGGAGAGCTTTCTGTGTAGCAGAGATGGCATTATGGTATTAAATGCAGAGCTGTAATCTATAAATAAAATCCTGGTGTAAGTTCCTGGGGTGTCTAGATGCTGTAGTACATAATGCATACACATGTTCACGGCATCATCTGCGGATCTATTAGGCCTGTAGGCAAATTGCAGAGTCCAGCAGGGGATCTGTGATAGATTTCAGATAAGCCATTAACAGTTTTTCGAATGCTTTCATGACCAATGATGTCAGGGCAACAGGTCTGTAATCATTTAAACATGTAGGTTTTGAATTTTTTTGGAATTGGTACAATAGTTGAGCTTTTAAAACAGGCCGGAACAATTGAGAGTTCGAGAGATGCTTTGAATATGTCTGTGAATACAGGAGCTAATCGATCGGCACAGAGTTTCAAGCATTTCGCAGACACGGTGTCTGGCCCCATTGCTTTCTTAGTGTTTTGTCTTTTGAAGAGTCTGTTTACATCTGATTGGCATATTGTTAGAGCATGCACATCTGGGGACAGGTCAATAGATTGAGTCTGGCCTCCTGTGTTGTGTAGATGCTGAGGCACCGCAGGGGGTGGAGAAGTTGGCTGGCAGGAAGAGTGTTCAGTTTGCCTGTTACACAGATGTAAATTATGCAGACTGACTTGGTGTGTTTGGCTTTTGTTGCTAGTGTCAAACCTGCAATAAAATGTATTCAGTTCATTTGCAAGCTGTAGATTGTGTAGTGAGGGCGGAGATTTCTTCCTGTAGCTGGTAATTTCATGCAGAGATTTCCATATTGTGAACGAGTCGGCGTTTGAACATTGTTTCTCAAGTTTTTTAGAATAATCTTTTTTTGCGTCAGTAATGGCTCTCTGCAGTTTGTATTTCGCAGCTTTGTAGAGGACTTTATTGCCTGTACGATATGCCCTTTCTTTATTGAGGCGCAGCTTCCTAAGATGTGATATAAACCAGGGTTTATCGTTTTTGTACCTGGTGCACTTTTTTGTGGGGATGCAGGACTCTTCACAAAAGGTAATATATGATGTCACAGCGTCAGTGTATTCATTTAGGTCACTGGTGGATTCTTTAAATATATTCCAGTTTGTTAAATCAAAGCAGCTCTGTAGTTTTTCTACAGCTTCACTCGTCCATTTCTTAACTGTGGTCACTACAGGTTTGGCAGTTTTTAGTCTTTGTATGTATGTTGGGATAAGCTGTATAACAGCATGATCAGAGTTCCCCCGAGCTGCCCTGCTGACAGAGTGATACGAGTCCTTAGTCGTAGTGTAACAGTGATCAAGTGTCTTACCTTCTCTAATTGCGCTTGTGACGTGTTGCCTGTATTTGGGGAGTTCTTTGGAAAGGTTAGCACTGTTGAAATCCCCTAGTATGATAAAAAAATAAAAAAAAAAAGAATCGGGATACTCCCTTTCCACCTCAGTGATTTGATCTGCGAGTTCCTGGAGCGCAGACTGCATACATGTTTGTGGAGGGATGTACACAGCAACGTATACATTCCGTGACCATGCAACACCATATGCTGCTAGATCCAACAGTGACTTGGACGTGTGCTCTGCAGCTAGTAGGAAATGCAGATAGCACAATCTTGCTCAAGAGAGAAAAAAAAAGGGAGGGCAAGCGTGCACCTTCCGTCCCACAAATTCATTCATGTGATGTGACAGTCAATATTCATGACACTCAAATACAGATCAAGTGCAATAGCGGTGTATATCCAAACATAGCTTACAGTGAACAGTGTAGGAGGTGGGTGGTAGGCACTAAGGTGGTGGAGCGATGACCGTGTCACGTCGGTATGAAGCTTGGTCACGCTGCGTACCACACGTCTTATGGACCTCCCTCCCCCCCCAATTATTGTACCCCCTGTTCTTTTCTTGTACCTCCTGTCCCCTTCCTTCTGTGTCCTCCTCTGTCCTCATGTCGTTCTGTCCCCCCTGTGCCCTCATTCCCTACATACTTTGTGATCTGGTGTGCCTGTCCCCTCCAGTGTCCGCTGTCCCGTCTCCCTGCCCCCTTCACTGTCTTGAGGGCGGGGCCAGAGCTCTGTCATAGGGGCCCATCGCTGCAGTGATTGCCCCCCTATGACAGAGCCACGGTCCCGCCCACAAGACCTTCGGCTGCTATTAGGAAGTGAAAAGGGAGAACGGAGGGCTGTGATTGGTGATCTGGGGCAGCGCCCCCTGCCTGAGTCGTTGATTATTCCTAAAGTTGAGCGGCTACTTCCGTAGCCTGAAGAAACTTTGGGGTAACAGCGGCCTTCACTTTCTGTATGTAACAGGCAGGGCCGGAGCTACCATAGGAAAAAATGGGCAATTGCCTCAGGGCCCCAGAGCCTGTAGGGGCCTCCAAGGTGTCCCTCCCCCATCTTAACTGTTGCTCCCCAGAGACTCTGCAGAGTCTGTTAAGTTGGGAGGTGATTGGGGGAGGGTCAGCAGCCAGCTCAGGGACCCAGTGGACTCTGGAAGGGGGGAGGGGGGGGGGGGAGAAGGACAGTGGACATCGGAGGGGACAGGGGAATCTGAAAATGTAGTACTTAGACTATAAGACGCATGACACCTCCTCCTCCCCCCCCCCCCCCTCCACCACACACTTTTGGGGGAGAAAAGGGTCTTATAAACCAAAATAATACGGTATTTGATTTATAAAGCGCCAACATATTCCATGGAGCTATACAAACTTAGAAACAGACATGGGCTATAACATATATAGATGTTTGAACAGAGGCGCCAAAATAGGGTAAAAACGTCTAAAAACCATTTAAAAGGGGGAAGCTATGGTGGACTTACCTCCCTCAAAGAAGAACAGACAAAAATATAAAAAAAAAACATTTATTAAGCTCCACTTTGCAATATAACATAGTACACACACACACACACCTATCTATCTAGTGTGTATGTACTCTCTGTGTCTGTGTGGGTTTCCTCCGGGAACTCCAGTTTCCTCACACACCCCCAAAACATACAGATTAGTTTATTGGCTTCCCCTAATTTGGACCTAGACTATGATGCATACACTACATGATACATACATACACACATACATACATAGACATGTGACTATGGTAGAGATTAGATTGTGAGCCCCTCTGAGGGACAGTTAATGAGACTCTGAAGTCTCCTAAAATTCAGCTTTTTATTGCAAAAAAACCTCTAACATTATTGCCCTAACTAAAACGCTGCATCCCCGCGGCTGAACTAACTAAATCTCCTCAAACTCCCCCGGGCACACTGCGCTTCCGTGAGAGGCAGAGCTTTCAGCTGCAGCTCTGCCTCTACATTCGTCTATCAGCGCAGATCGCCACCTCCGCCCACCCCTCTCAGTCTTCCTTCACTGAGAGAGGCGGCGATATGCGCGGATTGACGTGCATGGAGGCAGAGCTGCCGCCGAAACCTCTGCCTCCCGGGGCAGCAAAATCCACGACCAAGAAAGTTGTGGATTTTGCGAGGGGAGTTTGGGGGGGATTTAGTTAGTGTTCAGCTGCAGGGATGCAGTGTTTTAGTTAGGGCAATAATGTTAAAGAGGTTTTTGCAACTGGTGCAGAGACAACAACCTAGTACCCAACGCTGCTAAAACCGTTGAACTAGTCGTGGACTTCAGGAAGAATCCTCCCCCCTCCCACCTGTCCTCATTGAGGATACCAAAGTCTCTAGGGTGACATCTGTGCGGTTCCTTGGAATGACTCTTTCCAACAACCTGAAGTGGGGGCAGAACACCACCAACATTCAGAAGAAATCTCAGCAGAGGTGGTTGTTCTTGCGCCAACTAAAGAGATTCGGCATGCCCAGGAAGCTGCTGGCCAGCTTCTATACTGCCACCATAGAATCCATCCTCTGCTCCTCAATCATTGTATGGTTAACGGCCAGTGAAAAATACAAACTACAGAGAGTCATAACTGACGCAGAGAGGATCATCGGGTCTCCTCTTCCACCACTTGATCTACTCCACTCCGGTTGGACGATGAAGAGGGCCACTGTGATCTCCCGTGACCCCTCCCACCCAGGCAGACACTACTTCAAGCTCCTCCCATTGGGCCGCCGCTACAGGACTATACCATGCAAAACCTCCAGACGGAAGAACACCTTCTTCCCCCAAGCGGTTCGGCTGCTGAACTCCAACCTCCCCCCGTCAGGCCCGCCTTCTGGCATGCCCTAGCGGGGCCTTCCAGCCAGTTCTCACCGCTAACCTCCCTGGTTCTCACTGCCCTGGGCAGTATGGGGGCCACCATCATCGTTATTACTACTATTATTGTCCTAACTATTATTAGTATTGGACTGTTCCTGCATGACAAGAAGAACACTAACTGATGACCGGGGTCTGTTACTAACGAGGGTCAGACCTATACCAATACTGTAATTCCAACTGTTTGTGTTGTGTTGTACGTCTTGTCTTCCTATACTATGCCTATGCCATGTGTACCACAAATAATTCCGAGTACAGCTCTGCTGTACTTGGCGAAATAAAACTGATTCTGATTCTGCAATAAAAAGGGTTTTTGCAATAAAATGCTGAATTTTAGGAGACTTCAGTGTCTCTTTAAGAGAAAAAAAAAAAAAAGACTTATGCATACACATATTCTGTACAAGATGTCGGCGCCATGTATCTACTAAATAATAATAATAGTAATAAAATATTATATTTGCAGAATGTGTCCTTAAAGGGAACCTTACCTGAGAGGGATATGGATGTTTCCTTCCATACCATAGGTTTTTCCACTTCAAGACCAGAGCAATTTTCACATAACGCTTCTCCCATTCATTCGCCCATTACTTTATGTCTATTTATCACACTGAAACAATCTATATATTATTTTTGCGAGACAAACTAGGCTTTTTTTGGGCAGTACTTTTTACTAAGAATTATTTTATTATATATGCATTTTACAGGGAAGAAGAAAAAAATTGCCGAAATTCATCATTTCTCAGCTTTCAGCAATTGTAGTTTAAAAATAAAATGTGCTATAGCAGATAAAACAAAAAAAACATTTTATCTGCCCATTTATCCCAATTATTACAATGCTTAAATTGCGTCCCTAGTACAATATATGGCGATAATATTTTATTTGAAAATAAAGGTGTATTTTTTCAGTTTACTTTTTTTTTTTTATACTATAGAAATAATTATAAGCTTTTATTTACAAAAGCAACAGCAATATACCCTCATAACATACATATATAAAAAGTCCCTAAGGTAACCATTTATGTACAGGGTGGACTATTTATATGGATACGCGTTAATAAAATGGGAATGGTTGGTGATATTAACTTCCTGTTTGTGGCACATTAGTATATGTGAGGGGGAAAACTTTTCAAGATGGGTGGTGACCATGGTGGCCATTTTGAAGTCGGCCATTTTGAATCCAACTTTTGTTTTTTTCAATAGGAAGAGGGTAATGGGACACATCAAACTTATTGGGAATTTCACAAGAAAAACAATGGTGTGCTTGGTTTTAACGTAACTTTATTCTTTCATGAGTTATTTACAAGTTTCTCTTTGTTTACAGTCATTAACATGCCGCCGAGGTTAACACATGAGGAGCGGCTAGAAATTGTGTTGATGTCCGGTGAACGCAGTAACCGGGTCATTGCAGCAGATTTCAATACAAGACGCCCTACGAGACCACCCATCTCCCATGATACAGTTAGCAAACTGCTTGCTAAGTTTTGTGAAACTGGTTCAGTGTTGGATTTGCCAAAATGTGGAAGCATGAAATCTGTCACTAAGGAAGAAACATCAGTGGCTGTCCTAGCTTCATTCAGCAAGAGCCCACAGCGTAGCACTCGCCGCATTTCACTAGAGAGTGGCATTAGTCGAACATCCCTTCAGCAGATATTAGCCACTCACAAATGGCACCCTTACAAACTCCAGCTACTGCAGCATCTCAACGAGGATGACCCAGATCGGCGCACTGAATTTGCAGAATGGGAAAAACAAAAATTGGAACTGGACCCTCAGTTTACGCAGAAGATTTTGTTCAGTGATGAGGCAAATTTAAGAAAGGTGAAGTTAAACAAAACCACCGCTATTTTTCTGACACTAACCCACATTGGATAGATCCCTCCAAGACTGTTGGAACAAAAAAATTGATGGTATGGTGTAGTATATGGAGTACAAAGATAGTGGGGCCATTTTTCATCAATGGAAACCTCAAGGCCACTGGATATACGAAATTGCTACATGTGTTTCCCTCTTTATGCACTGAAGCTGGCACATTCCCTGAGTTTTTCCAGCAAGATGGTGCACCACCACATTATGGGTGTCAGGTCCGAGCATTCCTAGATGAACAGTTTCCTGGCAAGTGGATTAGTCGTCGTGGGCCAGTTGAATGGCCCCCAAGGTCTCCCGGTCTGACCCCCTTAGACTTTTATCTTTGGGGTCATCTGAAGGCAGTTGTCTATGCTGTGAAGATACGAGATGTGCAGCACCTGAAACTATGAATACTGGAAGCCTGTGCTAGCATTTCTCCTGCGGTGTTGCTATCAGTGTGTGAAGAGTGGGAGAAGAGGGTTGCATTGACAATCCAACACAATGGGCAGCACATTGAACACATTTTATAAGTGGTCAGAAACTTGTAAATAACGAATGAAAGAATAAAGTTACGTTAAAACCAAGCACACCATTGTTTTTCTTGTGAAATTCCCAATAAGTTTGATGTGTCACATGACCCTCTTCCTATTTGAATAAAAAGTTAGATTCAAAATGGCCGACTTCAAAATCACCACCATGGTCACCACCCATCTTGAAAATGTTTCCCCCTCACATATAGTAATGTGCCACAAACAGGAGGGCCTGGTGCACACCAGAGGAGTTTTTCTGAGCGTTTTGAGTTTTTAAATCTGCTGCTAATGTTATACTATGTGTCTGTGCACACTGGAGCAATGAGGTTTTGTAAAAAAAAAAACCCATAGCATTACATTGGGAAGAGCTTTTAGAGGTTTCAAAAGCTCTTCCCAATGTAATGCTATGGGTTTTTTTTACAAAACCTCATTGCTCCAGTGTGCACAGACACATAGGATACCATTAGCAGCAGATTTAAAAACTCAAAACGCTCAGAAAAACTCCTCTGGTGTGCACCAGGCCGAAGTTAATATCACCAATTCCCCATATAAATGGCCCACCCTGTAGTTTTTTTTTTTTAATGTTGTAATTTTATTTATTTATTTTTACAAGTTTTATTTTGGTAACTATGGGGTAGGGGTGGAAGGGGTTAAAAAATAAATATTTAATAAAAGTTTGAATGTAAAAGTGTCTTATGGTATATTTGGGTGCATTTGGCTGTATTTTCCTTTTTGGCCGCAAGATGGCACTACACTTAGTTTACTGTCTGCTGTTTACAGCAGATAGGAAGGAAAATGTTTGTAACAGTTTCCTTGGGGTTATGAATGAGCGATGCATCTCTCCCATTCATAACGGCACAGTGATCGGGGCTGAGAATAAATCGATTCTCATGCCCTGATCACGGAAGAACGGGGATACGGCGGAAACGACGCAGGAATCGCGATTGGTGGTGGTAAGTAAACAGTGCGTATATATACGCCCCTGCTCTGCTAGTGCTAAACACAGGGGTGTATACATTTGTATCAAAAATCAGGAACTGGTTAAACAATACCAGTTACTTGGCAGTCCTGCTGATCTCTTTGGCTGTAGTAGTGGCTGATTCACACACCTGAAACAAGCATGCAGCTAATCCAGTCTGACTTCAGTCAGAGCACCTGATCTGCATGCTTGTTGAGGGGCTGTGGCTAAAAGTATTAGAGACACAAGATCAGCAGGAAAGGTCAGTTTAGACTTACCTGGTAAAGATGTTTCTAAACATCTCAGTGTACGGCAGGAAAAGGAGAGACTCCAGGCTCCTCCTCCAAGGGAAACACAATTGACAAGAAGTTTAAAAGGCCCCCACCCCCTGCTACCCTCAGTATATAGACAAGAAATCCGGCCAATGAGACACCCAAACGTGACCCAGACTCCTGTCTACTGCTCAATCCACACCAAAACAGTGCAAAAAAAGTCAGGAAGAAAGGATAGAAGGCAGCATAGAGGGAGGGATGTAGTATGCCGTACACTGAGATGTTTAGAAACATCTTTACCAGGTAAGTCTAAACTGACCTTTCTCTAACCATCTCAGTGTACGGCAGGAAAAGGAGAGATAGGCAAGTAACCCCATACTCACATGAGGGAGGGACTGCTGCCTGAAGCACCTTTCGACCAAAATGTTGGCCCTGACTGAAGAAGAGTCCCATCTAAAATGCATATCTGGACCAATCAGTCTTTGGTTCTCCCAAAAAGCTTATCGCTTCAATTCTCTGTAGATTGAAAATAATGCAAGGCTAACGAGCCTATGCGAATGAGCGCAAGGCTAACGAGCCTATGCGAATGAGCGCAAGGCTAACGAGCCTATGCGAATGAGCGCAAGGTCAACGAGCCTATGCGAATGAGCGCAAGGCTAACGAGCCTATGCGAATGAGCGCAAGGCTAACGAGCCTATGCGAATGAGCGCAAGGCTAACGAGCCTATGCGAATGAGCGCAAGGCTAACGAGCCTATGCGAATGAGCGCAAGGCTAACGAGCCTATGCGAATGAGCGCAAGGCTAACGAGCCTATGCGAATGAGCGCAAGGCTAACGAGCCTATGCGAATGAGCGCAAGGCTAACGAGCCTATGCGAATGAGCGCAAGGCTAACGAGCCTATGCGAATGAGCGCAAGGCTAACGAGCCTATGCGAATGAGCGCAAGGCTAACGAGCCTATGCGAATGAGCGCAAGGCTAACGAGCCTATGCGAATGAGCGCAAGGCTAACGAGCCTATGCGAATGAGCGCAAGGCTAACGAGCCTATGCGAATGAGCGCAAGGCTAACGAGCCTATGCGAATGAGCGCAAGGCTAACGAGCCTATGCGAATGAGCGCAAGGCTAACAGGCCTATGCGAATGAACGCAAGGCTAACGAGCCTATGCGAATGAACGCAAGGCAAACAGGCCTATGCGAATGAACGCAAGGCTAACGAGCCTATGCGAATGAACGCAAGGCAAACAGGCCTATGCGAATGAACGCAAGGCAAACAGGCCTATGCGAATGAACGCAAGGCAAACAGGCCTATGCGAATGAACGCAAGGCAAACAGGCCTATGCGAATGAACGCAAGGCAAACAGGCCTATGCGAATGAACGCAAGGCAAACAGGCCTATGCGAATGAACGCAAGGCAAACAGGCCTATGCGAATGAACGCAAGGCAAACAGGCCTATGCGAATGAACGCAAGGCAAACAGGCCTATGCGAATGAACGCAAGGCAAACAGGCCTATGCGAATGAACGCAAGGCAAACAGGCCTATGCGAATGAACGCAAGGCAAACAGGCCTATGCGAATGAACGCAAGGCAAACAGGCCTATGCGAATGAACGCAAGGCAAACAGGCCTATGCGAATGAACGCAAGGCAAACAGGCCTATGCGAATGAACGCAAGGCTAACAGGCCTATGCGAATGAACGCAAGGCTAACAGGCCTATGCGAATGAACGCAAGGCTAACAGGCCTATGCGAATGAACGCAAGGCTAACAGGCCTATGCGAATGAACGCAAGGCTAACAGGCCTATGCGAATGAACGCAAGGCTAACAGGCCTATGCGAATGAACGCAAGGCTAACAGGCCTATGCGAATGAACGCAAGGCTAACAGGCCTATGCGAATGAACGCAAGGCTAACAGGCCTATGCGAATGAACGCAAGGCTAACAGGCCTATGCGAATGAACGCAAGGCTAACAGGCCTATGCGAATGAACGCAAGGCTAACAGGCCTATGCGAATGAACGCAAGGCTAACAGGCCTATGCGAATGAACGCAAGGCTAACAGGCCTATGCGAATGAACGCAAGGCTAACAGGCCTATGCGAATGAACGCAAGGCTAACAGGCCTATGCGAATGAACGCAAGGCTAACAGGCCTATGCGAATGAACGCAAGGCTAACAGGCCTATGCGAATGAACGCAAGGCTAACAGGCCTATGCGAATGAACGCAAGGCTAACAGGCCTATGCGAATGAACGCAAGGCTAACAGGCCTATGCGAATGAACGCAAGGCTAACAGGCCTATGCGAATGAACGCAAGGCTAACAGGCCTATGCGAATGAACGCAAGGCTAACAGGCCTATGCGAATGAACGCAAGGCTAACAGGCCTATGCGAATGAACGCAAGGCTAACAGGCCTATGCGAATGAACGCAAGGCTAACAGGCCTATGCGAATGAACGCAAAGCTATCAAGCGTCTGCAAAATGAAAGCAAAGCTATCAAGCGTCTGCAAAATGAAAGCAAAGCTATCAAGCGTCTGCAAAATGAAAGCAAAGCTATCAAGCGTCTGCAAAATGAAAGCAAAGCTATCAAGCGTCTGCAAAATGAAAGCAAAGCTATCAAGCGTCTGCAAATGAAAGCAAAGCTATCAAGCGTCTGCAAATGAAAGCAAAGCTATCAAGCGTCTGCAAATGAAAGCAAAGCTATCCAGCGTCTGCAAATGAAAGCAAAGCTATCAAGCGTCTGCAAATGAACGCAAAGCTATCAAGCGTCTGCAAATGAACGCAAAGCTATCAAGCGTCTGCAAATGAACGCAAAGCTATCAAGCGTCTGCAAATGAAAGCAAAGCTATCAAGCGTCTGCAAATGAAAGCAAAGCTATCAAGCGTCTGCAAATGAAAGCAAAGCTATCAAGCGTCTGCAAATGAAAGCAAAGCTATCAAGCGTATGCAAATAAATGCAAGGCTTAACAAGCTTCTGCAAAAGAAGTCAAGTCTTGCGAGCCTATGCACATGAAAGCAAGGTTAACAAGCATATGCAAATAAATGCTAATGCATGCAAATGCAAGGCTGACAATCTTCTGTAAATTGAAGCAAAGCTATCATGCATATGTAAATAAAAGCAAAGCTGACAAGTATATGCAGATAAATGCAAGGCTTAACAAGCCTCTGCAAAAGAAATTAAGTCTTGCAAGCCTATGCAAAATGAAAGCAAGGCTAACAAGCATATGCAAAGAAAATCAAGGTTAACAAGTCTCAGCAAATAAATGCAGGGCTAACCAGCCTAAGCAAATTATAATCTGCACACAAGTGCAAATCAGGGGACCACCTGAAATTATTCAGAGATTTGTTGGGTGGAAGTTTCTATACCCCTAATTCTGCCAATCAACTTTATTCCTGTGCAGCCTTGACCAGCTAATTTGTTATAATCCCAGGGAAGCCTATTGTTGCAATGGCAACATTCCACCTTCATCCAGTCCTGCATCTATTGCTTGCTTGTTTGGACACAGGAGAAGAAATAGCACAAAACATACAAGGGAAACCACTCTAATCTCAGCCATGTGAATGCATTTCCCCAGCAAATAATTATCAGTCCCCACAGCTAGTATGTAACAATCCTATGCAAATGCTAGACCTGAAAATTACTTCTGTAAACTCACAGGAATAGGATCAGGGGTAAGGGCTTTTAGCAATCGCTGAGCCCCATCTGGAGAAAAGAGAAACTTAGGGATTCTAATCTTTGTACTGTCCCCTCAGATTCTCCCCCCAAGCAAATACATGGTAAACGCTACATCACCGTGGCGTACATTTGAATACGGCGCTGGTAGACTTGGGCGCAGGATCCAGCTGTTAAATGGCTGGTCCTGCTTCTGCACAAGTCCGGGGCGTTTTAATTACTATTCCCCCTCCAGGCCGACATGGATAGTGGGGGAATGAAATAATTCGGCTTCCAGCGATTGCTGGAGGCCGAATTATTGTGTTTTTTAAACAACTTCGGCTCCGTCTGCTGACGGAGCCGACCTTCCTCACTGAGCGCCGCTATAGACTGATTCCTATTACAGTCTATGGCGGCGCTGGCTGCGCCCAAAGCTAGCAGCGCTGAAAAGCACTGCTCCGCTATCCGTGTTGTCTGCCGACAGAGGATCCGCCATGACTTGCAACAGCAACCGCTCAGCCGGCGTCTCTGTCTCCTCCATTATACTGGAGTGATCCGGAAGTACCACATCCTTAAGCTTCTGCTGTGATCACTTCCTACGGCTGCTGGAGGACGGCGTTGTCCATATACAAAAATATTGGTGCCGTCTCATCCTAGCCATCTCCCCCTTGTCAGATGCCACTGTGCACCCGCGTGCACTCACCGCTCAAACTGCCCACCTGGCCGAGCTAAGTGAGATCATCTGCGACCCTTCAGGCTACCGAAGGGGGGAGATTCCCAGCGTCATAACACACACAGACATGATGACCACCTGGGAACAGAAGCACTATGTCTAACTATTGCAGGCAGGATAAACTTCCCAACGCCTGATCACAGGCCAGGATGGGATCTTATCCCAAACAAACTGCTCTGCATAGCTACACAAAGTCGCCAAATAGATAAATAAACTAAAGCTGTCAACTGTGTCCTCGGCAGGCCGGAAACACAAGATACTGAGGGTAGCAGGGGGTGGGGGCCTTTTAAACTTCTTGTCAATTGTGTTTCCCTTGGAGGAGGAGCCTGGAGTCTCTCCTTTTCCTGCCGTACACTGAGATGGTTAGAGAAAGTCAGGCAACTGGTATTATTTTAAACGGAAAAATCCATATCCTTCTCAGTTTAGGTTCCCATGATTCCCAGTCAGTAGCCAATACCCCCTTTACGATGAGAAATCTACCTTTTCTCAAATAGATTATCAATGATATCTGTGTGACTGATGTTGTAGTGAAACCCATCCCACAGTGTGATGTCATGACCATGGTCCTAACAGTTTGCTGTCCGTGAACCTCATTGCATTGTGGGAAATAATGGCTTTTTCCAACTACCAGGCAAGCTGCATCTCCCTCAGTGTATAGAACTCTCAGCCATCGAACATTCTGTACAGATCACCTTGCAGAACTAAAGATGCCACCACCAGTGATAAATCTCAGAATGTAAATCAGGAAGAGGAAGGATTTTACAATGGGCAAACACTGACTAAATATTCTATAAATGAATATTGTAAAAAAGCAGCAATTCCATTATTTTCACTACAGTTCCTGTTTCAGGGCCCTTTTACACAATGGTGTTACAGTTAGCGTTTTTTACTGCAAGAGGCCACTAAGGCAATGGGTGCAATGAAAGTATTCAAATCGAAGCAATCCCGTTGCAGTCAACAGTGTGCTACAGCATGATCTGTACCTACTGCACAGAATATGCAATAATGCAAGTCAACAGAGATGCAGTAAGTGGAAACGACGGAAATCCCAGTGACGTACTTCCTGTCCAGCAGTGAGTGCGTCACTGAGCAGGGGTTTGGCCTATGCATATGACCCTGTCAGCGCACTCTGCTGCAGGGTCATATGAAGAATGGATTTGTGTGGTGATCAAATGGCAGGCTTCCCTGCCACAGGATCACCACACAAGTGTAAAAGCAGCCTAAGGAAGAACACCATGATTTGTCATTGGACACTGAATAGTAAAATTATTTTTTTTAATTTATATAATTTAAAAATACTTGCTCTTTCAAAATTATTAGCTGCAGATGTTTATTTTGGCTGGTTCACGCGGCCTTCTGGCGGCTTGTCGGTCAACTGCTTTTTCTGCAAGTGTACAGAGAAGCACTTGATGGCTTCCAGCAGCTTTCACTCCTGCACGGTAAAACTGACATGCGGCAGTAAGCAACCCTGGAAGTAGCAGGTTGCTTTCAGGGTCAGCTGAAATGACAGGAAAAACAAATCGGGATCGCAATGCGGCGTTCGCACAAACTATGCCAGCCAGCCACTGCCCATGTGAACTAGCCCAAAACTTCATGTCTAGAGAAGTAATAACTAGAAAAACAGAACAGTAGGCTTACAACTACAATAGTGTTATATTTATGAACTAAAGGAGCAGATGGAGTGTGATGTTCTGCTCTTTAAACACTCCTCCTGATATTTATTAATCACACAGGCCCTTCAAAGAGTGGCTCGGGAGGACAGGGAAGAAGCCCTATGGCCCACAGGGAGCTGGAGGAAGCCCCAGCTACGTATAAATGCGTATTTCTATAATCTCAAGTACAGTTGGAATAGTAAAGCTGTAAAAACACAGTACTTTATGACATTCCAGCTGTCCTGGTTTCACGGAAGTTTAACAGAAATAGCATTAGGAAAACTATACATTTTTCAAAATTGTATTTTCCAATTTACAAACATAAATTACAATTAAATCATTGTGAGATCTCCCCGCCTCCTGCAGAACTCCGGTCCCCGCCTGCGTCCCTTTCCTCCCCGCTGATTGGAGGGAAGGGATGGGGGCAGGGACCGGAGCTATGCAGGAGGTGGGGGAGCTGCCGAGACTGACACTACAGATGTAAACACAGCCTCACAGCAGGGCTGTGATTTATGAGGGATTGCAGAGTGCAGGGGGGCCTTAGGAGGGTTTGGGATAGCAACAGAGGCTAGGCTGTATAGGCAGATCCAGCCTCTGTATGCAGATAACATTCTTTAAACACACCTCGGGTTCTCTTTAAAGTAAACACTTAGAAGAGGCAAAAACAGCAGCACTGCTGTCCACTTTGAAAGTACTGCAACAAGGCTAATGGCATCCATTTTATGTGGAAAAAAAACAAAACTAAACTAATAAAAGATAATATTCTCTATCTTGGTTATAAAGCTAGAGCACAGAATATATTACATACCACTTGGACACACTCCATCAATGGCAGCCGCACAGACTGGTTACCAGACAAGCTGACGACACAGGCTGGAGTTTCAGGAGTTGCCTCCATCAGTGCAATTACTGCCTCCATACCCATTTTACTGCTCTGCAAATAAAGAAAACGCATAACAAAAGCTTAATGAAATACTGGTATTTTGAACCATTCAATAATAAAACATGTTTCAAAATGTCAGGAGCTAGTTTTTAAAAAAAGGGAAGAATTAAAATTCTGTTAAAAAAAAAAAAATCTTCCTGACATCATGGCTAATGGATGTCACTGAAAATAGCACACAGCACCACTCTGCAACATTTAGCTTATCTGTTTACACTGCCACCACTGAGATTGTTTACAGTATAGTTTACGGTGAAGCCAGGGTCCTTACCATCCATTGTTTACCAGGTGATCCACCCAGCTGTCACAATGCAGCTCCCATTCAGTCTGATGGTCTTCGACTTGGTCTATGACTATTGAGCACTACAAAGCTAGGGACACACCATGGGGCCCAACAAAACTGGATCACACCGAGGAGTGGGGGCTAGATCAAGCAACATACCTCCTTTTTAGGTGGCTGGCCTGTGATCATCATCAACTGGATTTATATAGCATCAACATATTACGCAGCGCTGGACAATAAATATGATCATTGATCACCAATTTCATACCATAAGGCTCTTAAAGGGAACCTAAAGCCACCTCGGGTTTGGGTTTTACTTTAGTTTTCCCTCACTTGACATCTTAGGGATCTCTGTGGCTGTAGCGAGAGGGATATAGAGGCTGCCATTTTTATTTCCTTTTAAACAATGCATATTGCCTGACTGTCCTGCTGATTCTCTGCCTTTTAGCCATAGACCCTGAACAAGCATGCAGATCAGGTGCTCTGACTGAGGTCTGACTGGATAAGCTGTATGCTTGTTTCAGATGTGATTCAGACACTACTGCTGCCAAAGAGGGAGAGAGCAGAGAGAGCAGGACAGCCAGGCAACTGGTATTGTTTAAAAAGAAATAGACATGGAAGCCTCACTTTAGGTTCCCTTTAATGATGAGAAGGTTAGGGATTATCTATAGGCAGTGGTATATTTCCATTCGGCACATACCTATATGTATCTCTATTGGAGTTACTTGCCAAGCACCACTGTTGTAGAAGATACAGTTCCCAGGGGCTACTCTCACACCACCACTAGCTTTTTCCACATTGCTATCATTGCACTCTGACACCCTTTCGGTATCTGCACTACCTATTTAGAGGACCTGCATAAAGTAAGGAAGAGTCAATCCTATTCCAACTTCATGGTGTTTACATCAACATTGGGGAGAATTTCAGTTGTTTCCAGTTAAGCTTCTTAGTGCTTGTTTTCACTGTGCTCGGCATGCGACTTGCGAGACGCAATGCCGGCACAGCTGTCCTGCGTCTTGCAGCCGAATCCCACTAGCCGCCCTATGCACGGCTATGGGATTCGGATGGGTGACGTGAGAATATGCTGCAGGCCGTCAGATTTTTCCCCGCCCACGAATTTGGATGCTTCCTATTGACTTCAATAGGCTGTCAAATCCTATCCGAATTCGTGGGCGGGGAATCGGCCCGGAATCGCAGCAATGGAAAAACTTAGCCTTACAGACACGCAAGCACCATTTCAATGATGATTTGTGATTGTCTGCATGAACATAGAGGCCACAACATCCTTTAGCAATCTGTCATGTTGAATCACTAAATGACAAATTGTGCATTAATTCTCACAATAATGTACCGGTAAGTGCATTATTCTCAATTCCAGTCTCTACTTGCTTGTTGTCCCCCTCCTCCATTGTTCATAGAACAGAACAGGCTGCCTGTCCATAGCCAAATAATGTGTCTGTACAGCAATTTTTCCTAAACCCATAATTCTGAATGATCAACAATGATTGTTTGGTAAAACAAATCTTGCCCGTCTGAATGTATCTTCACTCTAATGGCTGTCACAAAGAACAGAAGGTGATCAGTAATAGTCACAACTGCGGTACAGCAATACAGAAGCTTTTCAGAGGTGCTGTGGCACTTCATATTAGCGATATGTAGACATTTCTATGTGACTGCTCTACTCATAGCACAAATATTTTTAATCAATATAATCAGGTACTTTTAACCTGCAAACATAATCCAGCATCTGTATTCTTTTCAAATTACCTTAGAAAGCATGTTTTATGACTTTGGTGATGGTACAGTAAATGGGTTTGCGACTTTGGGTTAGTGACATGGGTTAGTGCAGTTCTTGGGTCAGTGACTAACCTGAAAGTTCTACTAGTCAGCAAATAAGATTGTACAAAATTAATACATATGCCCAATTTCCTTACAAACCACCGCAATATTTGAGCACCATAAATGGCACCATCCAAGGGTCAGTTTTTTAAATCACAGTCGATCAATCTACCTGAAATAACTTTATCAGCAAATGTTTACATAGTATGACTGACAACAGCAGTTAATCCCTGGTGACCAGATGGAAGATCACACCTTCAAAAGCTTCCAGCAATACAAAACTAACAGAATGATGCAATTGATTGTTACTGCATTGATCGCTATTCTCAGTGCAAGTATCATCTGCTTTCCCATACTGACCCATGTGCTAACTTTATTGTGTGCTGGCCACACAAATACATCCAAATAAGTGTAAAACAAAATGCAAAGAGGAAAATAAAATAAAAAAAGATGTGCACATGCAAAGCATCAGTGGTTTCAATGTTTAGAACGAAAACTCTGATTAATATTCCAAAATACTTGCATTATTGATTTTAACTGTTTTAAAACAGCACCAAACTGTTCCAAACTCAATTTTTGCTGAAGTACAGATAAGAGCTGCAGAGAGAAGATAAGAAGTGGAGACAAAGAAGAGTGAACAGAATTAAAAACTAGAAGCAGTTGTGGGTAGAACTAGACCCTATTGATTCAATTTACTGACTGATATTAACCAAAATTTTTATCTGGTTTCCATCGATTGCTCAAAGTTGGACTATAAAGCACTCTTTAACTGATATGCTATTATTGTTCTCCATTAGACATCGTTATTTTATGTTATTATTGCATTCTCTATGTTTAAAGCGGTATTGTCACCATAACAATCACATTTTGACAGCAACTGGTCTGAGTGTATTAAGTGATAAAGATGCTAAGCCTGCATTCAAAACTTTCAGAACTTTTTCTGCTGTTATGATTTGGAGTTATCACATACTTAAGGAGCATTGGCTCTTTATTAGTCCGTGCCAAAGAATTGCATGCTGGGGGTTCTTTTTATCTATAATATATTCCTCCTCTTCCCTTTATTTCCCTGCCAGCTGCTCATCTGAAACCTAATCCCCTATTCACTTGTGTTTACAAGCAAGGCTGAGATGACTCAGCGATTGGAGGAGACAAGCAAAAAAGTAAAGGGCAGAAATGACATCACGAGTTAGCCTTAACTATGGGCAAAAGACATGGCCCTCACCAGGAACAGAATTCTCTTCATTTACTATATTTTATGTTCACTGAAATCAAAACGTGGACAGTACAATACATGTGTTATGTAAGTAGATCAAGTATTTATCTACACACATACATATATACGTGTGTGTGTGTGTGTGTGTGTGTGTGTGTGTGTGTGTGTGTGTGTGTGTGTGTGTGTGTGTGTGTGTGTGTGTGTGTGTGTTTTCCCACTCATTTGTGTCTAATTACAAGTTGTAATTTGATCTCTCTCGTGTCACATGACTGCCACGGCAGAGATGGCAGATACGTCCATTTGATTATTTTTTTATACTAAGAAAAGGAACCCAGACAGCAATCTTTGGGTGGCTTCTCAACAATTTAGGGAATAAAAGCCAAAATGAAAAGTCTTGAAAGTGGTTGATGCACACAGAAACTAGTTAACTCCCCTGGTCAACCCACTGTTTCTGCCTCAGACTCCCTCCTGGAACACCTGGGAGTCTTCTCTGATGGTCAGTTACAATCCCGTGTGAAAAGTTGTCTAAAAGAGAACACTTCTTTTTTGCACTTCATTGAGGACTTGTGTATATGTACTTAAATAGTTGGTTAGCCTTAATGTTCCCAGCTTGCATACCAACATTCCGCAAGCTGATGCAGTATCAGTTGCCAGCTATGCTTTAGATTCTAGTACTGTGGCGAACTCAAGGCTATCAATGTTCACCATTTCTTTGTTGTAATTGTGTTTGAAATCTAATTGCTTTTGGTTTGGCCCCCGATGGGGCCCCTATGCTCCTACCCTTGCCCATGATGAAGGATGAGAGGGCTAAAGGAGGGATAAGTGGTTGATTCAACGGAACCAGTGGGAAATATAGATATAATGACCCTCAGGAAACAACAATGCAAAGAGAATGTTGAGTGTGAGAGAGACATTTTGTTCATATCCACTTTCAACCGTCGTGCAAACTATGTGAAACAAACATTACTTAAAGGGATACTGTAGGGGGTCGGGGGAAAATGAGTTGAAGTTACCCGGGGCTTCGAATGGTCCCCCGCAGACATCCTGTGCCCACGCAGCCACTCACCGATGCTCCGGCCCTGTCTCCGGTTCACTTCTGGAATTTCAGACTTTAACCACTTGAGGACTACAGTCTTTCTAACCCTTAAGGACCAGGCACTTTTTTTCCACTCAGACCACTGCAGCTTTCACGGTTTATTGCTCGCTCATACAACCTACCACCTAAATGAATTTTGGCTCCTTTCCTTGTCACTAATAAAGCTTTCTTTTGGTGCTATTTGATTGCTCCTGCGATTTTTACTTTTTATTATATTCATCAAAAAAGACATGAATTTTGGCAAAAAAATGATTTTTTTAACTTTCTGTGCTGACAATTTTCAAATAAAGTAAAATTTCTGTATACATGCAGCGCGAAAAATGTGGACAAACAGGTTTTTGATTAAAAAAAACCCATTAAGTGTATATTTATTGGTTTGGGTAAAAGTTATAGCGTTTACAAACTATGGTGCAAAAAGTGAATTTTCCCATTTTCAAGCATCTCTGACTTTTCTGACCCTCTGTCATGTTTCATGAGGGGCTAGAATTCCAGGATAGTATAAATACCCCCCAAATGACCCCATTTTGGAAAGAAGACATCCCAAAGTATTCACTGAGAGGCATAGTGAGCTCATAGAAGATATTATTTTTTGTCACAAGTAAGCGGAAAATGACACTTTGTGACAAAAAAAAGAAAAAAAAAAGAATCCATTTCTTCTAACTTGCGACAAAAAAAAATGAAATCTGCCACGGACTCACCATTCCCCTCTCTGAATACCTTGAAGTGTCTACTTTCCAAAATGGGGTCATTTGTGGGGTGTGTTTACTGTCCTCGCATTTTGGGGGGTGCTAATTTGTAAGCACCCCTGTAAAGCCTAAAAGTTCTCATTGGACTTTGGGCCCCTTAGCGCAGTTAGGCTGCAAAAAAGTGCCACACGTGGTATTGCCGTACTCAAGAGAAGTAGTAGAATGTGTTTTGGGGTGTATTTTTACACATACCCATGCTGGGTGGGAGAAATATCTCTGTAAATGACAATTTTTTCATTTTTTTTACACACAATTGTCCATTTACAGAGTTATTTCTCCCACCCAGCATGGGTATGTGTAAAAATACACCCCAAAACACATTGTACTACTTCTCCCGAGTACGGCGATACCACATGTGTGGCACTTTTTTGCACCCTAACTGCGCTAAAGGGCCCAAAGTCCAATGAGTACCTTTAGGATTTCACAAGTCATTTTGCGGAATTTGATTTCCAGACTACTCTTTACGGTTTAGGGCCCCTAAAATGCCAGGGCAGTATAGGAACCCCACAAATGACCCCATTTTAGAAAGAAGACACCCCAAGGTATTCCGTTAGGAGTATGGTGAGTTCATAGAAGATTTTATTTTTTGTCACAAGTTAGTGGAAAATGACACTTTGTGAAAAAAACAATAAAAATCAATTTTCCGCTAACTTTTGACAAAAAATAAAATCTTCTATGAACTCACCATACTCCTAACGGAATACCTTTGGGTGTCTTCTTTCTAGAATGGGGTCATTTGTGGGGTTACTATACTGCCCTGGCATTTTAGGGGCCCTAAACCGTGAGGAGTAGTCTTGAAACCAAATGTCGCAAAATGACCTGTGAAATCCTAAAGGTACTCATTGGACTTTGGGCCCCTTAGCGTACTTAGGGTGTAAAAAAGTGCCACACATGTGGTACCGCCGTACTCAGGAGAAGTAGTATAATGTGTTTTGGGGTGTATTTTTACACATACCCATGCTAAGTGGGAGAAATATCTCTGTAAATGACAATTGTTTGATTTGTTTTACACACAATTGACCATTTACATAGAAATTTCTCCCACCCAGCATGGGTATGTGTAAAAATACACCCCAAAACACATTATACTACTTTTCCTGAGTACGGCGGTACCACATGTGTGACACTTTTTTGCAGCCTAGGTGCGCTAAGGGGCCCAACGTCCTATTCACGGGTCATTTTGAGGCATTTGTTTTCTAGACTACTCCTCGCGGTTTAGGGCCCCTAAAATGCCAGGGCAGTATAGGAACCCCACAAGTGACCCCATTTTAGAAAGAAGACACCCCAAGGTATTCCGTTAGGTGTATGGCGAGTTCATAGAAGATTTTATTTTTTGTCACAAGTTAGTGAAAAAATGACACTTTGTGAAAAAAAACCAATAAAATTCAATTTCCGCTAACTTTTGACAAAAAATAAAATCTTCTATGAACTCGTCATACACCTAACAGAATACCTTGGGGTGTCTTTTTTTCTAAAATGGGGTCACTTGTGGGGTTCCTATACCGCCCTGGCATTTTACGGGCCCAAAACCGTGAGTAGTCTGGAAACCAAATGTCTCAAAATGACTGTTCAGGGGTATAAGCATCTGCAAATTTTGATGACAGGTGGTCTATGATGGGGCGAATTTTGTGGAACCGGTCATAAGCAGGGTGGCCTTTTAGATGACAGGTTGTATTGGGCCTGATCTGATGGATAGGAGTGCTAGGGGGGTGACAGGAGGTGATTGATGGGTGTCTCAGGGGGTGGTTAGAGGGGAAAATAGATGCAATCAATGCACTGGGGAGGTGATCGGAAGGGGGTCTGAGGGGGATCTGAGGGTTTGCCTGAGTGATCAGGAGCCCACACGGGGCAAATTAGGGCCTGATCTGATGGGTAGGTGTGCTAGGGGGTGACAGGAGGTGATTGATGGGTGTCTCAAGGTGTGATTAGAGGGGGGAATAGATGCAAGCAATGCACTGGCGAGGTGATCAGGGCTGGGGTCTGAGGGCATTCTGAGGGTGTGGGCGGGTGATTGAGTGCCCTAGGGGCAGATAGGGGTCTAATCTGATAGGTAGCAGTGACAGGGGGTGATTGATGGGTAATTAGTGGGTGTTTAGGGTAGAGAATAGATGTGAACACTGCACTTGGGAGGTGATCGGACGTCGGATCTGCGGGCGATCTATTGGTGTGGGTGGGTGATCAGATTGCCCGCAAGGGGCAGGTTAGGGGCTGATTGATGGGTGGCAGTGACAGCGGGTGATTGATGGGTGGCAGTGACAGGGGGTGATTGATGGGTGGCAGTGACAGGGGGTGATTGATGGGTGATTGATAGGTGATTGACAGGTGATTGACAGGTAATCAGTGGGTTATTACAGGGGAGAACAGATGTAAATATTGCACTGGCGAATTGATAAGGGGGGGTCTGAGGGCAATCTGAGCGTGTAGGCGGGTGATTGGGTGCCCGCAAGGGGCAGATTAGGGTCTGATCTGATGGGTAACAGTGACAGGTGGTGATAGGGGGTGATTGATGGGTAATTAGTGGGTGTTTAGAGGAGAGAATAGATGGAAACACTGCGCTTGGGTGGTGATCTGATGTCGGATCTGCGGGCGATCTATTGGTGTGGGTGGGTGATCAGTTTGCCCGCAAGGGGCAGGTTAGGGGCTGATTGTTGGGTGGCAGTGACAGGGGGTGATTGATGGGTGATAGGTGATTGGCAGGTGATTGACAGGTGATCAGTGGGTTATTACATGGAAGGACAGATGTAATTAATGCACTGGTGAATTGAAAAGGGGGGGGGGTCTGAGGGCAATCTGAGCGTGTGGGCGGGTGATTGGGTGCCCGCAAGGGGCAGCTTAGGGTCTGATCTGATAGGTAACAGTGACAGGTGGTGATAGGGGGTGATTGATGGGTAATTAGTGGGTGTTTAGAGAAGATAACAGATGTAAACAATACATTTGGGAGGTAATCTGACGGCGGGTTTGCGGGCGATCTAATGGTGTGGGTGGGTGATCAGATTGCCCGCAAGGGGCAGGTTAGGGGCTGATTGATGGGTGGCAGTGACAGGGGGTGACAGGGGGTGATTGATGGGTGATAGGTGATTGAAAGGTGATTAGTGGGTGATTACAGGGAAGAACAGATGTAATTAATGCACTGGCGAATTGATAAGGGGGGGTCAGAGGGCAATCTGAGCGTGTTGGCGGGTGATTGGGTGCCCGCAAGGGGCAGATTAGGGTCTGATCTGATAGGTAAAAGTGACAGGTGGTGATAGGGGGTGATTGATGGGTGATTGATGGGTAATTAGTGGGTGTTTAGAGGAGAGAATAGATGTAAACAATGGATTTGGGAGGTGATCTGATGTCGGATCTGCGGGCGATCTATTGGTGTGGGTGGGTGATCAGATTGCCCGCAAGGGGCAGGTTAGGGGCTGATTGTTGGGTGGCAGTGACAGGGGGTGATTGATGGGTGATTGACGGGTGATTGACAGGTTATCAGAGAAGATAGATGCATACAGTACACAGGGGGGGGGGGGGGGTCTGGGGGGGGGGTCTGGGGAGAATCTGAGGGGTGGGGTGGGGGGTGATCAGGAGGGGGCAGGGGGCCGGGGGGGGGATAAAAAAAAAAATAGCGTTGACAGATAGTGACAGGGAGTGATTGATGGGTTATTAGGGGGGTGATTGGGTGCAAACAGGGGTCTGGGGGGTGGGCAGGGGGGGGTCTGAGGGGTGCTGTGGGCGATCAGTGGGCGGGGGGGGGGGGGCAGATCAGTGTGTTTGAGTGCAGACTAGGGTGGCTGCAGCCTGCCCTGGTCGTCCCTCGGACACTGGGACCACCAGGGCAGGAGGCAGCCTGTATAATACACTTTGTATACATTACAAAGTGTATTATACACTTTGTAGCGGCGATCGCGGGGTTAACATCCCGCCGGCGCTTCCGTATGGCCGGCGGGATGTTACGGCGGGTGGGCGGAGCCAGTTGCCGGGGGAAGCGCGCGTCATCAATGACGCGATCGCTCCCCCGGCATGCCTAAAGGACGCGCCGCCTGAAGGCGTATTGCGGTCCTTTAGGCGTCCACTTTGCCGCCGCCCATGGGCTGTGGGCGGTCGGCAAGTGGTTAACCACTTCAGGACCACAGTCTTTTCGCCCCTTAAGAACCAGAGCCTTTTTCTCCATTCAGACCACTGCAGCTTTCACGGTTTATTGCTCGCTCATACAACCTACCACCTAAATGAATTTTACCTCCTTTTCTTGTCACTAATACAGCTTTCTTTTGGTGCTATTTGATTGCTCCTGCGATTTTTACTTTTTATTATATTCAGCAAAAAAGACATGAATTTTGGCAAAAAAATAATTTTTTTTAACTTTCTGTGCTGACATTTTTCAAATAAAGTAAAATTTCCTATACATTTGAGCGAGAAAGTTATTCTGCTACATGTCTTCGATAAAAAAAAAAACCATTCAGTGTATATTTATTGGATTGGGTAAAAGTTATAGCGTTTACAAACTATGGTGCCAAAAGTGAATTTTCCCATTTTCAAGCATCTCTGACTTTTCTGCGCACCTGTCAGGTTTCATGAGGGGCTAAAATTCCAGGAAAGTACAAATACCCCCCAAATGACCCCATTTTGGAAAGAAGACATCCCAAAGTATTCAGTGAGAGGCATGGTGCGTTCATAGAAGATTTTATTTTTTGTCACAAGTTAGCGGAAAATGACACTTTCTGACAAAAAAGAAAAAAAAAAAAAAGTTTCCATTTCTTCTAACTTGCGACAAAAAAAAATGAAATCTGCCACGGACTCACTATGCTCCTCTCTGAATACCTTGAAGTGTCTACTTTCCAAAATGGGGTCATTTGTGGGGTGTGTTCACTGTCCTGGCATTTTGGGGGGTGCCTAATTGTAAGCACACCTGTAAAGCCTAAAGATGCTCATTGGACTTTGGGCCCCTTAGCGCAGTTAGGCTTCAAAAAAGTGCCACACATGTGGTATTGCCGTACTCAGGAGAAGTAGTATAATGTGTTTTGGGGTGTATTTTTACACATACCCATGCTGGGTGGGAGAAATATCTCCGTAAATGACAATTTTTTTTTTTTTTTTTTTACACACAATTGTCTATTTATAGAGATATTTCTCCCACTCAGCATGCGTATGTGGAAAAATACACCCCAAAACACATTATACTACTTCTCCTGAGTACGGCGATACCACATGTGTGGCACTTTTTTGCACCCTAACTGCGCTAAGGGGCCCAAAGTCCAATGAGTACCTTTAGGATTTCACAGGTCATTTTGAGAAATTTGGTTTCAAGACTACTCCTCACGGTTTAGGGCCCCTAAAATGCCAGGACAGTATAGGAACCCCACAAATTACCCCATTTTAGAAAGAAGACACCCCAAGGTATTCCGTTAGGAGTATGGTGAGTTCATAGAAGATTTTTTTTTTTGTCACAAGTTAGCAGAAATTGATTTTAATTTTTTTTTCACAAAGTGTCATTTTCCGCTAACTTGTGACAAAAAATAAAATCTTCTATGAACTCACCGTACTCCTAACGGAATACCTTGGGGTGTCTTCTTTCTAAAATGGGGTCATTTGTGGGATTCCTATACTGCCCTGGCATTTTAGGGGCCCTAAACCGTGAGGAGTAGTCTTGAAACCAAATGTCGCAAAATGACCTGTGAAATCCTAAAGGTACTCATTGGACTTTGGGCCCCTTAGCGCAGTTAGGGTGCAAAAAAGTGCCACACATGTGGTATCGCCGTACTCGGGAGAAGTATTATAATGTGTTTTGGGGTGTATTTTTACACATACCCATGCTGGGTGGGAGAAATATCTCTGTAAATGACAATTATTTGATTTTTTTTACACACAATTGTCCATTTACAGAGAGATTTCTCCCACCCAGCATGGGTATGTATAAAAATACACCCCAAAACACATTATACTACTTCTTCTGAGTACGGCGATACCACGTGTGACACTTTTTTGCAGCCTAGGTGCGCTAAGGGGCCCAACGTCCTATTCACAGGTCATTTTGAGGCATTTGTTTTCTAGACTACTTCTCACGGTTTAGGGCCCCTAAAATGCCAGGGCAGTATAGGAACCCCACAAGTGACCCCATTTTAGAAAGAAGACACCCCAAGGTATTCCGTTAGGGGTATGGTGAGTTCGTAGAAGATTTTATTTTTTGTCACAAGTTAGTGAAAAATGACACTTTGTGAAAAAAAAACAATAAAAATCCAATTTCCGCTAACTTTTGACAAAAAATAAAATCTTCTATGAACTCATCATACACCTAACAGAATACCTTGGGGTGTCTTCTTTCTAAAATGGGGTCACTTGTGGGGTTCCTATACTGCCCTGGCATTTTAGGGGCCCTAAACCGCGAGGAGTAGTCTAGAAAACAAATGCCTCAAAATGACTGCTCAGGGGTATAAGCATCTGCAAATTTTGATGACAGGTGGTCTATGAGGGGGCAAATTTTGTGGAACCGGTCATAAGCAGGGTGGCCTCTTAGATGACAGGATGTATTGGGCCTGTTCTGATGGATAGGAGTGCTAGGGGGGTGACAGGAGGTGATTGATGGGTGTCTCAGGGGGCGGTTAGAGGGGAAAATAGATGCAATCAATGCACTGGGGAGGTGATCGGAAGGGGGTCTGAGGGGGATCTGAGGGTTTGGCCGAGTGATCAGGAGCCCACACGGGGCAAATTAGGGCCTGATCTGATGGGTAGGTGTGCTAGGGGGTGACAGGAGGTGATTGATGGGTGTCTCAAGGTGTGATTAGAGGGGGGAAATAGATGCAAGCAATGCACTGGCGAGGTGATCAGGGCTGGGGTCTGAGGGCGTTCTGAGGTGTGGGCGGGTGATTGGGTGCCCTAGAGGCAGATTAGGGTCTAATCTGATGGGTAACAGTGACAGGTGGTGATAGGGGGTGATTGATGGGTGATTAGTGGGCGTTTAGAGGAGAGAAGAGATGTAAACACTGCACTTGGGAGGTGATCTGATGTCGGACCTGCGGGCGATCTATTGGTGTGGGTGGGTGATCAGATTGCCCGCAAGGGGCAGGTTAGGGGCTGATTGATGGGTGGCAGTGCCAGGGGGTGATTGATGGGTGGCAGTGACAGGGGGTGATTGATGGGTGATTGACAGGTGATCAGTGGGTTATTACAGGGAATAACAGATGTAAATATTGCACTGGCGAATTGATAAGGGGGGGTCTGAGGGCAATCTGAGCGTGTGGGCGGGTGATTGGGTGCCGGCAAGGGGCAGATTAGGGTCTAATCTGATGGGTAACAGTGACAGGTGGTGATAGGGGGTGATTGATGGGTAATTAGTGGGTGTTTAGAGGAGAGAAGAGATGTAAACACTGCATTTGGGAGGTGATCTGATGTCGGATCTGCGGGCGATCTATTGGTGTGGGTGGGTGATCAGATTGCCCGCAAGGGGCAGGTTAGGGGCTGATTGATGGGTGGCAGTGACAGGGGGTGATTGACGGGTGATTGACGGGTGATTGACAGGTGATCAGGGGGGATAGATGCATACAGTACACGGGGTGGGGGGGGTCTGGGGGGGGGGGGGTCTGGGGAGAATCTGAGGGGTGGGGGGGTGATCAGGAGGGAGTAGGGGGCAGATTAGGGACTAAAAAAAAAAATAGCGTTGACAGATAGTGACAGGGAGTGATTGATGGGTGATTAGGGGGGTGATTGGGTGCAAACAGTGGTCTGGGGGGTGGGCAGGGGGGGGGGTCTGAGGGGTGCTGTGGGCGATCAGGGGGCAGGGGGGGGGAATCAGTGTGCTTGGGTGCAGACTAGGGTGGCTGCAGCCTGCCCTGGTGGTCCCTCGGACACTGGGACCACCAGGGCAGGAGGCAGCCAGTATAATAGGCTTTGTATACATTACAAAGCCTATTATACACTTTCCGTGCGGCGATCGGGCAGCTAGTAACCCGCCGGCGCTTCCGAACGGCCGGCGGGTTACAGCGAGCGGTGGACGGAGCCAGTCCCCGGCGGCTGATCGCGTCACAAATGACGCGATCGCCGCATAGCCACTCCCGCAGCCGCCCCCGCCGATGGGCGTATTGCGGTCGTTTGGGCCCGGACTTTGCCGCCGCCCATCGGCTGGGGGCGGTCGTTAAGTGGTTAAAGTTGCCATGTCCTCGCTTCCCCTGATGTCACCAGGAGTGCACGGTGCAGGCACAGACCATATTGGGCCTGCGCAGTACACTCCTGGTGCCATCAGCGGGAGTGAGGACACGGCAACGCTGGCACAGTGGTTTTCAGACTTTATAGTCTGAAATTCCAGAAGTGAACCAGAGGCGGGGCCAGAGCATTGGGGAGTGGCTGCACGGGCACAGGATGTCTGTGGGGGACCAGTAGAAGCCCCGGGTAACTTCAACTCATTTTCCCCTGACCCCCCTACAGTGTTCCTTTAAAGTTTGGGATTTGATTACATCAGATTCTTTATTATCCAAAGTGTTTACATCTCATCCCTGGTTTGTCTACAGAGGTAGATAAGGTATAAGTGTGAGTGACATATTAATGAGGGCACACATCTCACAGTAAAAAGTCCAGGCATCCACTTGGTTACCTAGAAGGAATGAGACATTCCCATGTTTGGAGTGCAGCATTGCATGTGCATTCTTGGGGCGATTATGTCAGCAATCCTACTAGGGGCCCAATCTGGAGTAATTTTCCCTGTGCATCAGATCCCTGTCTGTGAAATTGTTCCTGTGCATTGTTTAATGTGATCTATTATTTAAAATATGCCCATGTGGCATGGGCAATGTAGGTCAAACCACCGGACCAATAACATAAAAAGAGCCTTATCAGAAAACACACACACATAACTTACAAAGTTACATTTGAATTTCCCATTGGCAGGCATTTTTTCAGAACATCAACATAATGGCAGTGACTTTTGATGGTGCATATTGGAAAAGGTACATTACTCTGCTTGATTGTAGGACTATGTTGCTGAGAAGGACGAGCAGGATACTGATACTGAACACACTTTCTTCTCATGGCCTCAATGAGAATTGAGATTTTTTTTGGGGGGTAGACTTTCTGCTCATGCATGCGAGTTTATGCAGTTGTTCCATGCAAATGTTTCCCCTTTAAAGGACAATTGAAGTGAGAGGGATATGGAGGCTGCAATATTTATTTCCTGTTAAGCAAAACCAGTTGCCTGGCTGTCCTGCTGATCCTAGGGATGCTCAAATCCGAATTTGGGTGAATCCGGATAGTTGCTATCCGGATTTCACCCAGTAAACCTGTGCAGGGTGGGCAGGGGGAGGGTTGGGGGTGGGGGGGCGGAGTCAAACTTACATGTCTGACGTCTTCTTCGGTCCGTCCCTCGGCGCCTCCCACGATGCGTTCAACGCGGTGGTCACGGGATTACAAACACTTCCTCCTTCCGGGTTGAAGGAGGAAGTGTTTGTAGTCACGCGATGCACGTGGACCGCATTGTGGGAGGCGCCGATGGGACGGACCGAAGAAGATGTCAGACAGGTAAGCTTAACCCCCCCCCCCCCCCCCCCCCCCCAGGTTTACTGGGTGAAATCCGGATAGCAACTATCCGGGTTTCACCTGAATTCGGATTTGAGCATCCCTGGCTGATCCTCTGCCTCTAATACTTTTAGCCATAGACGCAAAACAAGCATGCAGCAGATCAGATGTTTCTGACATTGTCAGATCTGACAGGATTAGCTGCATGCTTGTTTCTGGTGCGATTCAGACACTGCTGCAGCCAAACAGATCAGCAGGGCAGCCAGGCAACTGTTATTATTTAAGAGAAAATAAATATGGCAGCCTCCATATGCTGCTCACTTGAGTTGTCCTTTAAGACTGTGTATAGCAAGGTGATTCATGTACCTTTAAGTTTGTGCCCACCCATTTGGGGTGTGTTTTATAGACTTCAATGATTAAAGAGATTCCCAAGCTGAAGCTTGGGTTCAGAAACACATACTTGCCTAAAGAGAGGTAAGCTTCTGGATCCACCAGAAGCTCACCATGCTGTCCTTCTGGTCCTCCACTGCTGCCCGAGATGCTCCTTCTGATGATTAGGGTTTGCAAGCAGCAATGGGGGACCGGAGGAAGCTGTGGGAAACCTCTATTGGTCCCAGGGGCAACCTTCTTCTTAGGCAAGTATGTGATTTTGTACCCAAGCTTCGGCTCGGTTACACTTTAAAGGGACACTTAAGCCAGGAATAAAAAAATCTGTTTTACTTGCCTGGGGCTTCTACAGACATCCAGTGCCCTCGTAGTCACTCACGGATCCTCCTGTCCCCTGCTGCCAGCTAGTTTCGTTTTTGCTGAAAGGCCCGACAGGACTGACCACACATTTTTCTTCGCGTTCCTGTCCGCAATAGCGTCCTGTGCAGGACGCTATTGAGAACAGGAACATAAAGGATACGCGTGGCCAGGCTTGCGCAGGCGCAGAAAGGCCACCGACTCCCTGTTAGAGCTTGACAGCGAAAACTAAACTAGTCAGGGGACCGGAGGATCAGTGAGTGACTGCGAGGGCACAGGACGGCTGGAGGGGGCTGGTAGAAGCCCCAGGTGAGTAAATCTGTTTTTTGTATTCCTGGCTTATATAGTGTCTATTTAACCACTTGAGGACCCAGCCTTTACCCCCCTTAAGGACCAGTGCTGATTACTGAGATCTGTGCTGGGTGGGCTCTACAGCCCCCAGCACAGATCAAACATTAGGCAGAGCGACCAGATCGCCCCCCTTTTTTCCCCACTAGGGGGATGATGTGCTTGGGGGGTCTGATCGCTCCTGCCTGTGTGTAACTGGCGGGGGGGGGGGGGGGGGGGGCATCTCAAAGCCCCCTCCACTGCAGGATTCCCCCCTCTCCCTCTCCTCCCTGCCCCGGAGATCGGAGGATGCACAGGAATGGATCTGTCCTGTGCAGCCTCTAACAGGCTCCTGCCTGTCATGTGACAGCGATCCCCGGCCGCTGATTGGCCGGGGATCGCTGATCTGGTACAACGCTGCTACTGTTAGCAGCGTTGTACAAATGTAAACAAAGCGTATTATTTCCGCTTGTGTTTACATTTAGCCTACGAGCCACGATCGGCGGCCCACAGGCTATCAACGGAGCCCCCCGCCGTGAATTGACAGGAAGCAGCTGCTCGCGCGAGCGGCTGTTTCCTGATTAATTAGCCTGCAGCCGGCGACGCAAATGTGCGTCGCTGGTCCTGCAGCTACCACTTTGCCGACGCGCGTTATGAGTGCGCGGTCGGCAAGTGGTTAAAAAATGTAGAGCAGTAATAAAGTTCAATAGAACTTGATGAAATAGTGCATGCTGTTGCCGTTATATGTCATTAAAGTGAACCTTAGAGTAAAAAAAAAAAAAAAAATTCACTTACACCAGACCCCTGCAGATGTCCTGTGCCGTCACTCACTGTTCATCCGGTCCCCCGCCGCAGCTCAGTTTCGTTTTCGGCAACTAGCCAGTGCGCCTTCGCGGCCTTGGCCCACGCATCCTCGATCCCGTCCCTGTGGCCGTCTACGCATGCAGGTAAGTGAATTTTTTTGGGGGGGCTATGTTAAGGTTCCTTTAAGTAAAATCAACTTGCAACTTATCCAGGTAGAGTCCAGGTTATCTGTACATGTGGCTTGCTACTTCTGGTATATAGTATAAGTGAAAGTTTTAGAAGTTCACGTTTCCAATAAATGACTATTACATCTGAACATGTTCTTATGCCTATGTGTTTACAATTAGTATAAGCGCATGGCATTACTGATCAAGGTCACAATTTAAGCAAACTTAACATATCCCAAGAAAATTATTCCCAACTGGATTGTAACTTTTGTAGGATGTTAAAGGAGGCTGTGATAGCTTTTGCACCAACAACTACAATGACAGAACAGGAGACAGTATGACTCTTGCCATTTATTTAAAAAACAAAAAAACTTTCAATTTACCAAGACACGATCAAATGCTGATGGTGTTCCTCCCCTCTGTACATGGCCAAGAACTGTGACTCTTGTGTCAAATCCCAAGCGCTGAACCGCAAGCTGTGTAAAACAGAATATTTAGACATGATATATTAAGTCGAACACTGTATATCTAAAATAATGCCATATTTTTCATGTTTGCATTTAACAACATGTAATACCCCCATTCAGACATTGTTCTGCTCATTGTACCTGAAGGGAAAAATAGAATGAAAATGAAAACGCTTACCTCAGTAGTAGGAAGCTTCTGGATAGCCCCAGAGGCTTCCCGTATCTACCTGGTGCCCACCAATCCAGTGCAGGGACCCTCTGAACACATTTAACAGGGGCTTGTCGAGTATGTTCTCGCAGCTGTGCTCCCATCAATGTATGAGAGTGGCCACACTCCCCAGGAGCAAGTACAGCCCCCACCTGAGCAGTAACACTGAGTCCATTATGCAGGTTTTTTTACTCCATGCACGAGCGGCTCCATGCTACTGTGCAGGCACAGGCTGTACTTGAGCAAAATAATCATGATTAATACAGAACCGCTGTGGGATCAGATTAGATAAGAATCCCATTCATAGGGTTCCTCATTAATTTCCAGATATCATCTCACTTGCACCATTCGCTCCTCACACAAAAACTTCCTATCCTCCATTTTTGTCACCTTCCCTAAGGGTCACATCCAGCAGTTCTCTTGAGTTTTACCCCTGCTTTGGGACCATCATTCATCTAATCTAATTTTCCCATAAAACTTTTTGAAAATGTAGGGGGAAACTAATGAGGTATGGAGGTCTTTTCTCTCATACTACAAGTTGGCAACTGTCTGTAAGAAAAACAAACAAACAAAAAAACAACTTAAAATTGGGCTGACTATAGTGTCAATTTTTTTTGAAGAAGATGCCCGTCACAAAGTCTATACATTGCGATCAGAATGTGATCTGTGACGTACACCAGGCTGGGCAGCATCACTTACATTTTTTTTTTTTTTTATCAGCACCACCCAGTTGCCAAGTGGTGATTGGAAGGGTGCTGCATAGCTATAGGGGATATGTTGCATATATGTTAACTAAGTTATACGGGTATATGGGAGATATATTATCTGACTTTTGGGGGGGGTCTGAGGGGCATACTGTAGAATTGGGTTACGTGGTGGGGGGGGCTCAGAATTGCTGCATTTGTCACACTGGGGATGAGAAGTATTTAGGATTGCTGCATATGACACACTGGGGGTGAAGAGCCCTCGGGAATTATGCATTTGTCACATCGGGAGTGAGGGGCCCATAAGAATGATGCATTTTTCACATTGGGGGTGAAGGGCCCTCAGGATTGCTGCAGTTGTCACAAAATTAGATGTCCTGCTTTTTAGGGCCTTTTGTCTGTGAAAGAAATTTAGGTTGGCAACCCTGCTGGCTGCACATTATAGGGCTTTACAATACAATCAGAACTGCAATTTGACCTGTGTTGCATAAACAACTGAATTAGAATAAGACGTTCATATGCAGGTAGTTGATGACTATTATTATCTAACTTTCATTGACTCTAAATAAGAAATTGTTTAAATGATGAAAATGTTGAGGTGTGTGCATACATTTTAATCACCGTCCCGGTAAATAAAAAAATCCCAATAGTTAATGCTTAAAAAAACAAACCTAAAACCTAAAACAATCAACTCACCTCTTTTACATATTTAGATGTAATAGGTGCCCCATTCCGATCAATTGCTCCTTCTGCAATAATAACAATATTCAGCCTTGAACCTCGGCTTCGAGTCTGCAAATGATCAAAATGATTGAAAAATAAAAAATTATAGATAAAGAGTTATACAGTGGTGTGAATGACACAAAGAACTCCATAGTTTCACTAGATTGTGCACTAAACAGGAATAAGGTTTGTATTACAACTTTTTAAAAAAAGTTTTAACTAGAAAAACAGATTACATGATGATCGGTTCTAAGGATAAGTTATTTATGAGTAACTATCAAGTTTTGAAAAAGGTGTACATTTGCCCCAGAGCAAAAGTGTATTATAAATTACATTTTTTCAGTATAGCTGTCACTTACAGTATGCAGTAAAATGTGTGGTTCTGAAGTAGTCTATGTCCTCATGTGGTACTCTTAGGGTTTTAATATTTTCAAAATCACTTACTGAATGGCTGTTGCTCAGTTCAACTGCCAATACAGTGTGCAAGTGAGTAGGGAGGCCAGTTAGCATCTTTGTACAGGGACTCTCCGGGAATAATTTTGTAAAGAAGAAAGAATACTGAGAATCCCCCATGAAGAGATGAACTAGTCCAAAATCTGCCAGATTGTGGGGTCCCTCAGGGCTCAGAGCTAGGCCCAATGTAAATACGTAAAGTTGCCATCTTTGTAGAGCAGCCTTTCTCAACCTCTCTACTCTGGAGGAGCCCTGCAAATAATTTTTGGATCTCAGGGAACCCCTGCAAATAATCTTTGGATCCCGAGGAACCCCTGAATTTTCTATAAGGCATGGTCTTTAAAAGTAGCTGTGGCTATTTATTTCACTACCCCCTATTACACTGCCACACATTGTCTCCTTATCCAAGTGCTTTTTATTAATGTGCTCATTATTATTCTGACCTCCAATTTAGTGCTGGTTTTTACCGTACCCCCTATTATAATATGAGCATATTATACTTCCCTCCATGATGGGGGAAAATGCCAGGGAACCCCTGCAGAGTACTCAAGGAACCCTGGGGTTCCAGGGAACCCTGGTTGAGAAAGCCTGTTGTAGAGCGTAAAAAATGATGTAGAATTAACAACACTAAGAAAGGTTAATCAAAACGGGATTATTTAGTATTGAAAAGAGACAACGGAGAGGCTATCTAATTAATGTGTAAATATTTACAAGGACAATATCAAAGTTTGGAAATGCAGCCTCCAGAGGCTTCCCATGTCCTCCTCCTCCAGACCAGCGTGGTGGTCCAAAATCCTCCTCAAGATGGTGACCACGCTGCTCTTCATGCACGAGGGTGGCCATGCTTGCATAGTAGTAGAGAGCCGTTTGTGCATGAGTTGCTCCAGCTTACTGTGCAGGCGTGGCCATACTAGCACAGGGGCAGTATGGCCGTGTTTGTGAGTGAAGAGTAATGCGGTCGCAGAGATTCAACAAGCTTTTGTCAGATCTCTTTTGGGAGACCACTTGCGGCAACGATGGGAGGACGTGGGAAGCCTCTGCAGAGGCTCTTAAAGTGAACCTCCGGACTAAAAATCTACTCAGCAGAACTGAAAAGGCTTGGTGTTTCTTTAACAGTTTCACAGCATCAGAACTTTGTTTTTCTTACCAAAGCATAATTTTTAGCTGCATTTTTAGCTAAGCTCCACCCATCAAAGAAAAAAAGCCCGGTCTTTTTTTCCCTGATGCTGTGCAGAGCATGATGGGATTTCCTATGTTGTTCACGTTGCCTAGCAACTGGGAGAGGGGATCAGGACACAGGACAGTTGGAACTGTGTCTCATGCTCCCTGTCATCTCCTTTCAACCAAAAAGATGGCTGCCATCATGAAATCAAACATTTGCCTGTTCTTTTAAAACAGTGTGAGTAAGAGATTATATTACCTATCTATTTTAATTAACATAACTAATGTAACTTAATGACAGTATGTTTGTTTAGGCTGGAGTTCCTTTAAAGAGACACTGAAGCGAAAAAAAAAAATATGATATAATGAATTGGTTGTGTACTATGAATAATTTCTAGAAGATTAGCAGCAAAGAAAATATTCTCATACTTTTCTATTTTCAGGTATATAGTGTTTTTTCTAACATTGCATTATTCTATAATATGTGCAGATTACACAACACTCTGCATTCAAAATGATTCTTTCAGAGCAGTCTGTGAAGTAATGACCTCTCCTCTGGCAGAGAAAAAGTAAACAGTTCACTTACAGTTGAGATAATAAAAGTCAGATAACAGCCCTCTCCACAACTAACTTAGTCAGAGAGCTTAATGGCTTGTTTGCATAGAGATAACAACTGGAGTTTCTCAACTCTTCCTGTACTGGAAACAATTAGACTGATGTATCTGATCTTAATGTTTTATTTCTTAGCTGTACTACACATACAAATCATAATATCATAATTTTTTTTCGCTTCAGTGTCTCTTTAAGTATCATAGGCCTAACTTCCTCATGGAGCAAAATTTGTCAGGTCAGGATGTTTGGCATCAAAAACTGCAGTCTTAACAGTTGGCCAATGTATAGTTGTGTTTGCCCTGCAATCAGAATATTTATTGAATGTCCAATATAAATATATTACCAAATATAGAATATACTTGCCTCTCCAAGTCTAGAACACATGACATCTTCCCAGCCTTCCTCAGGAGGGCACTCTGGAATAAAAAGCCAATCGGCACCAGATGCTAGAGCAGAGACTAAGGCAAGATATCTATAACGAAAAACAGAAGTTAATAAAGGGAATAATGCCACAAATATGAAAAATATTGAAGGCTAGAGAACATTGTAACCTCTGGAGAATTAAGGTTGTACAACATAAAAAAAAACTAGCTGAATAAATCAAAGGATTTAAAGAGAAACCGTAACCAAGATTTCAACTTCATCTCAATCAGTAGCTGATACCCCTTTTTACATGAGAAATCTATTCCTTTTCATAAACAGATCATCAGGAGGCTCTGTATGGCTGATATTGTGGTGAAACTCCTCCCACAGGAAACTGTGAGGACCATGGCCCTGGCAGTTTCCTGTCTGTAAACCTCGTTGCATTGTGGGAAATCGCTGTTTACAGCCGTTTCCAACTGCCAAAAATATTAAGCAGCAGCTACTTGCACTGACATCACCTGCCAGCAGTAAAAATGTCACCATGTGATAAATGTCATAATGTAAATCAGGGAGAAGAAAGCTTTTACAATGGGCAAAACACTGACTAAATTATTTATACATAATTAGTGTAAAAATGAAGCACTTTTTTTTTTTATACATTTAATCCTCCTTAAAGGGAAGGTCCAAGCAAAAAAAAAAAAAAAAAAAAAAAAAAAAGTTTCACTTACCTGGGGCTTCTACCAGCCCCATGCAGCCATCCTGTGCCCTCGTAGTCACTCACTGCTGCTCCAGTCTCCCGCTGGCAGCTTTCTGACCTCGGAGGTCAGGGCCGAATTGCGTACATTTTTACACATTCCCGCTAGTGCAGGAACATTAACACATACATTTTTACGCGTTAGTGGTGCAACGCATACATTTTTGTTCCTGCACTAGCTGGAATGCGTAAAAATGTATGCAATGTGGCCCTGACCTCCGAGGTCAGAAAGCTGCCAGCGGGGGACTGGAGCAGCAGTGAGTGACTACGAGGGCACAGGATGGCTGTATGGGGCTGGTAGAAGCCCCAGGTAAGTGAAACTCTTATTTTTTGCTTGGACCTTCCCTTTAAGGAAGTGAAAAAGACAAGGTATAGCAGTTAGCTACTGAATTGTCAGGAGCCTAAAAGTACAACTGTACTAGCTATACTACAGAGAGGATCGAACTGTACATTAAAACACAGACTCTGCTGATCACACTATTGTAAGAAATATTATGCGAATCACTGCAGTACTAGCATTCATAATGCATCACATGTTTATAATTTCCTTTACAAAACAAAATTGCTTCTACACCAAGAGCCATAGGCCCCTTTTACACTTAATCAGTTGGTGTGCGTTAGTACGCGTTTTTTTTCCATAGCAGTGCATTGGGAAGAAGATTTCAGTTAAAACGCGTTTTTTCCATAGCAGTGCATTGGGAAGAATATTTCAGTTAAAACGCGTTAAGTGTAAAAGGTGCCATAGGGAAACATGGGCATTACTTTGAAAATCAGTTTTCTTTCCGTTTTAACTGAGAGCAACTGATTAAGTGTAAAAGGGCCCATAGTAGAACATACTGTAAAAGGAAGCACGAAAGAACAAAAATTTTGTTCCATTACACATGGCAGATAGCCGTATAAGATAAGTAAAACTTTTTCCCTTACCCACAATGTCGCCCCATGACTTCCAATACAAAGGTCCGTTGATGGCTATAGAGAAGACACAACATACGGTACTTGTATTAAATAAAAAAAAACTAGTGTTACAGGGTACATTGCTGACATACAGCGCATGCACGCACTTTAAGTAATGAAAGTCACTGGTAGGGATGGTCAATGAGATACAAGTAGTTTTGAGTTCATACAGGTTTATGCAAACTTTGTATGCAAATCTATGCAGCTTGAAAAGAGACCTATGGAATCCCTGCAATATGGCATTCAATTGATCAGATTTCAAGCTGCATAAATTTAAATACACGATTTGCATAATCACGTATACAGAAAAAAATTGCATCTCACTGAACATCCCTGGTCAATAGTAATACAAATATTCTTAAAGTGCACCTGTCACAAACATGAACAAAGATAATTTTTTAAGCGGGCTACCTGCTAGCTTTTTGAAAAACTTTAAAATTACCCTACATGAGCAATACCTCATTGATGTTCCATACACTTAAGGGTTAGAGCTGCCTCTGGGCCTGTTTGTGAGTTTGTTTTCACTGCAGTGTCAGATCAAAGAAAAGCATAGCCATCAAAGTGAAAAATAATAATTAATTCCTGCAGGGAACTTCAGAGGTACGCACAAAATGGACATGCAAGATTGTCTTCCTGAGGAAAGCTCACTCTCAGATCTTTACAGCACACTTTGAATAATTAATGTCAAAAACTGCCCCCCACCCCCAACAGGTCAATGATTGGGGGAAAACCAATTAACTGGGAACAAAGGAAACCATGTAAACATGGGAAGATTATGTAAGCTCCACTGATAGTTTAGTGACCAAGATTAACCACTTGAGGACCGTAGACTTACACCCCCCTAGTGACCAGACTATTTTTTACAATTTAGGCCACTGCAGCTTTATGGCCTCACTTCAGGGCCGTACAAATCAGCACACAAGTGATTCCCTTCCTCCTCTTCTACCCACCAACAGAGATTTCTGATCGCTCCCACAATGTTTATTTGTTTTTGTTTGTTTTTTAATAAAATGTGCTATTTTTTATTTTATTTTCACTACACCCTTCTCTCCCTCCCCCAGCCAATCACAGTGATTGGCTCTAACAGACATCAGCCTATGAGAGCCGATCGCTCTCTGAGTCTCCCAGGGGGAGAAACGAGCGTCACAGCTGTCCCCAGTACAGCGCTGCCGTAGATCGCAGCGCTGTACAATGTAAAATGACTGCGGTTTCGCTGTCTAACAGTCTCCTAGTGGTGATCGCTGCTGGGAGACTGGAGGAGATGCTCCTGCAAAACCCCGCCCAAGGACTTCACGCCAATTGGCGTTGAGCGGTCCAGGGGCTGCCTCAGTGTACATGCCAACTGGCATGGAGCAGTCTGCAAGCATTTAAAACCCTACACCTGGTGCTATGAAGTGAGACAACCAACCACTTGTTGAGAGACCGGAGCACAAAACCACGGCCAGTGGCAGAGATATGATTTACAGTCGATGTTATTAACCCTTTCACTGCCAAGCATGTATTAGGTACGTTGTAACAGGTAAGTGCTTTAAGTGCCAGCAGCATACCTAGTAAATTATTTGGCAGTTTTGCCCACAGGAACCAGCGGGGAGGGGGGTCGACATCATTCCTTCCTCCCTCCCTCCACTTGGGCCCCTCTCCTCTGCTTCCCTGAATAGCTGGAGCAGCAGTCAGTGCGTAATTACCCAATTGCTCACTCCATGCCAGTGTCCCACGCCGGCAGCCATCTCCTCTCTACTTCCTGTATGAAGTGTGATTACTACGCGTAATACAGAGAACAGAAGAGCAGCCAGCTGCCGGAGACCGCATGGAGCCAGCGATCAGGTGAGTAATTACAAACAAGTATCCCTCCTTCCAGCTATTCAGGGGGACCACAGGAGGGGGGCCCATGTGGAGGGAAGGAAGAGGATGTCAACCCCTCTCTCCGCAGTGGCAGCTATACCTGCTACCTATACTGAGGGCTCCTACAGGCTCAGGCTGGCTCACCAGGAACACTGGAGAATCCCCGGTAAGCCTAGCCTCTTATACTTTAAATAGGCCTTCCCAGGTCCTGCACCGAGCGGCAGGAGGGGGTAGCAGCACAGGAAGGGGGCCGCACTACCCCTTCCAGAATTTAGTGCAATGGCAGCGGCCGAGCATGGAACTACTCACTGCTTCTGCATTTCAGGAGCTGGAGATCTGCGTCATGTGTCTCCAATGTCTCTCACTGTACTTCCTGATTAGCGGAAGTACAGTCAGCAGCATTGGAGACAAGACAGGTTACATGCAGAGGCTTTGTGGCAAAGCTCCGGCGTCTGGAACCAGGACGAAGTGAGTCGTTCCCCGCCTGCTGCACTAAAACCTGGAGAAGGGAGCGCAGAAGGGGGGCCCAGGTGAGGGAGGGGGTGGTTGAGCCCCCTCTCCACCGTTGTGTGCCAGCAGGCTCCCCCTTCCAGGCTACCTATACTGGGGACACCTATAGCTACCTATACTGGGGACACCTATAGCTAACTACCTACACCGGGGACACCTATAGCTTGCTACCTATACTGGGAACACCTATAACTAACTACCTATACTGGGGACACCTATAACTTGCAACCTATACTGGGGGTGCCTATAGCTAACTACCTATACTGGGGAGACCTATAACTTGCTGCTTATACTGCGGACACCTATAACTTGCTACCTATACTGGTGACACCTATAGCAAACTACCTATTCTGGGGACCCCTATTTTTTTATTTATTTGATTTATAAAGCGCCAAAATATTATGCAGCGCTGTACATTAGTTAAGGTTACAGACAATATTTAGGGGTGACATACAGCAAGACAATACATGAATGCATACTAATCAGATTACCCAGCACAGTAGGAGTATAAGGTAATGCTTAGTCACTGGATGGGAGCATGGAGATTAGGCAAGTCGAGTTCACTCAGATCTGTAGGATGGGTGTACGGTAATGGAGGTACGTGATAAGGTAGGAGACAGAAGGATGAAGGCCCTGCCCGAAGGCTTACAATCTAGAGGGATAGGTGAGGACATGAAAGGTAGGGGACCAGAGTTAAGCTGTAGGTTTAGAGCACTAGTGCTACTTATACTGGGGACACCTATAGCTAACTACCTAAAATGGGGACACCTTTAACTTGCTACCTATACTGGGGGTGCCTATAGCTAACTACCTATAATGGGGGCACCTTTAACTTGCTACCTATACTAGGAGCACCTATAGCTAACTACCCAGAATGGGGAAACCTGTATCTGGCTACCTATTCTTGGGGCAACTATACCCAGGCATTTTTTTTTTTTGCACGCACCGCATGTAGCCTTCTCCCTGTAATGGACTGTCCTCAGAAGAGCTCACAATCTATTCCCATACGATAGTCATAGTCTAATGACCTACCAAATGATGTATTTATATAGCACTGACATCTGCGCAAAATTTCTAGAGTACATGTGTATGTGAGCCCAAAATGGGCTCCTATTCCAGGCTACCTATACTAGGGAAACCTATGTCTGGCTACCTGTACTAGCGGCACCTATTCCAGGACAGAAAAGTGGGATACCAATACCCATCTGGTATCACTGGATTCAGCAGAATCAGGGCTTAACACAGTCTTAAAGAGTAACATTTTGTCAGTAAATGTAATTCTTCTTTGGGAAAAAAACAAAACAAAACGAAAAAAAAACAAAAAAAAAAAAAAACCAGAAATATTTTATTTTTATTTCACTTTAACATATTTCACTCAAAAATTGTGTTATAGCTCCAGAAAATGTACAAAATTTTGTTTAAGTGTTCAAGCCCAATTCATTATGGAAAAAATAATATATAATATGTCCTATTTCATGTAGGTTTTCTTGTAAAAAAAAATCTTAAGTAAACTTAATGAGTGCTCCCCTAAAAACTGCTTGGCAGCAGATGTTCGTGTTTTGGACAAATCGGCTGGCAGGGAAAGGTTAATCCTTAGAAAAGATTGTTGAATCGAATATCATATTCAACCTCTGTATGACCACCTTATGAAAACACATCAGCTGCATTGGCTGAACCACCTCTTTTTCAGTTATTTTTGTTAATTGGATTTGCTGCAGACAATACATTGATGAATGCTGACATAATGCAATATAAAACAGCACTTTTAGCGAGTGCTCATTACTTTTAACTGATAACTGTAATTGGGCCTGATGTACCAGGCAACATTACAGATGCCACGCGCAGGTAGCACATGGCAATTATACCATTACTAACACTAGGGGAACACCATCCATTCCACAGAGAAAAAAAAAAAAAAAAGAGAACACCATCCATTACCCATTAGCTCAGTGTTCTCCCCAGGCTCTTTCACCCGGGTGCTCCACCCGGCTAGTTTTGGTTAGCACCCAGCTGTCATCGGCTCACCTCCTTCTCTGCTGTAAGTCTGTGAGTTGTACAGAGAAGCACCAGTCCTGCCTTCTCTCATCTTGCCCCACCCGGCTACTTCTTTATGCCACCCGACTACTTTTTCAAGCCACCCAGCTGGAAAAAAATTCTGAGGAGAACACTGTAGCGCCATGAGTGATACCGGGTTAATGCGCTAGTTGCACTAACAGGTTATCATGCAGTGCTCCCCTGGCGTTAGTAACAATAAAATTGCCGTTCACTCCTGCGAAAGGCAACTTTAGCGTTACATAGTGCATCAAGGCCCATTGTTACCAGGCATCCCATGTGCACATTGCTATTGTTGCAATGCTAAACAGCAACGCTATCTTTTAAATGGTGGTACCTATTTACATAAGTTCAAGAGTTTGCATTCAGCCCATCACTTTAACCTCCCTGGCGGTAACCCCGACTTGAGCTCCGGGTAGGAAAAAAAGCAAGCCCAAGCTCAGGTCAGGAATTACTTTTTTTTTGTTTTGGAGTCCTGCGCGCAATCGGCGCTGCGCAGCTGGACTCACGCCTCCCTCCCTGCCTGTCTACGGTTTCTCTCTGGCCACCGGGATCCCCATATCCCCCCTCTTGTTCCGGGTACCCGGCAGCCAATCAGTGTGGCGGAACTAAGGTGGCGGCGTGACGTCGGCGGGGGCGGGACTTATTTTTAAAGCGGACCTGGACTGTTAGGAAAAAACATAAGTAAACATTTACATGTATATATGTATTATATGCATATACCCATATACAAGTACAGTACGTGCATGCATATACATTATATATATGTGTGTGTGTATATATATATATATATATATATGTGTGTATATGTATATGTATGTGTATATGTATATGTATATGTATGTGTATATGTATGTGTATGTGTATGTGTATGTGTATGTGTATGTGTATGTGTATGTGTATGTGTATGTGTATGTGTATGTGTATATGTATATATATATATATATATATATATATATATATATATATATATATATATATATATATATATATATGTATATATGTATATATGTATATGTATATGTATATGTATATGTATATGTATATGTATATGTATATGTATATGTATATGTATATGTATATGTATATATATATATATATATATATATATATATATATATATATATATATATATATATATATATATATATATATATATATATATATATATATATTTCAAATATCGTGTCCAAAAACGTCCAAACTGCCTGGTCTGGTTTTAGCTGACAAACTTGGGCTGGCCTTGTGCCAACGCAGTGGTAAATTAAGTTTTTCTAAACGGTTTGGTGAGTTGCTATGTAAACACTACTCCATCTTGAACAGAGCCGCCCAAGGGGACAAGCAGATCAGGCTTTTAGTCAATGATTGGGACAGAAAGGGTCTTCTGTTTGGTAGAAATGGATGAAAAACTGTTTTCAACTGACCACAGTATCATACCTAGGAGTACATTTAGTAACAGAATTGCATGAATATAGCCTCCAATGTACAAAGAAAGGATAAAATCTGATAAAATCACATATTTCCCGTAATCATTGCCAGGCGTTTATTTGCTTATTGCTTCAGTAGTCATATTGTCTACCTACAATACAGTAGCAATAGAACACAAGTGGCTTTCATTACTGGACAATTACATATGGTATACATCATTATCCACTGCTCCCATCGCTCCACCACGGCGGATCCCCTCCTTGAATCCCTCCACTGGCTTCCTATCCAGTCCAGAATCAGATTCAAGATACTGTGTCTGACCTACAAATCTGTCCACAAAACCTGTCCAACCTACATTTCCGATCTTACTCAGAGGTACATCCCTAGCCGCTCACTCCGCTCTTCCAATGAACTTCGCCTAACCGCCCCCCGCATCACCCAGTCCCATGCACGCCTCCAGGGCTTCTCAAGAGCTGCTCCAACACTATGGAACTCCCTACCTACACCCATTAGGGCAGCACCCTCCTTCAACAGCTTCAAGAAAGCCCTGAAAACTCACCTTTTCATTCTGGCCTACTACCCCTCACAAGTGCTCTAAACCCACAGCGGAACTCTGGTCCCCTACATTCCGTGTCGTTACCTCTCCCTCTAGATTGTAAGCCTTTGGGCAGGGTCCTCCTCCTTTTGTGTCCTACCTGATCATGCACCTCCATTACTGCGATCCCATGCTATGCATCTGAGTGAACCTAACTTGCCTAATCTCCATGCTCCCCTCCAGTGACTAACCATTACCTTGTACTCATACTGTGCTGCATGATCTGGTCTTTCTTGTATTCAGGTATTGTCATTTTGCTGTATGTCACCCCTAAATATTGTATGTATCCCTATTTATGGTCCAGCGCTGCGTAATATGTTGGCGCTTTATAAATACAATAAATAATAATAATAATAATAATAATAATAATCCAACCAGCACACAAAGTTTCTTTTGAAAATTTGGAAAGGGGGAAAAAAAAAAAAAAGAAAAAAGTTAGCGACTCTCTTGGCTGTGATCCTTAAAGTGCATGAATAGTCTCATTCTTTTTATGTCTTTTTTTTCCCTTCAAATACATGTAAATTTAGTTAATGCATATGTGGAGGTAAAACTCCACACAGTTTGAGTCATCTCCAATCCCGTATTTACATATATACCAAGACCAATTCACAACTTAATTACGGTATATTGAAGATGTTCAGGACCCTTCCACTGTGTGGCTGCACACCCCTCTGTATACTAGCACAACCGCACAGAAAGCCAGTAGTGCAGATCACTTCTGTAGCGAACAAAAATGTGCATTATTGGTTCCGTGCTACTGCGCAGGTTGTCCACACACCTAAGCAGTGCAAGCTTACTTGTAGTGTGCGGGGAGCGTGGCCGCGAACAATATTCAATAGTAATGTCAAATATGGAAAAAAAGGTTTCAGCACACCAATGGTCCCTAACTTTCTATAGCGATTTCAGGTACCCTTTAAAAACTAAGGCTTTCTTCATCAATTTTTGGTCAAAATATTGACTCGGGCTTAATTAGGAAATGCTATTCTTTTATGGATTTAGGGCAGTGGGATTGCGGTGGAGTCGGGATAGTGTGCGAGCAATGTCCACATAGCTTTGTACAGCAACAAGCAATTCCAAGCTAGTTGTGGGGATGGTCCTATCAATGCTTGTTCAGATTTCTACTTACACCTAATTTATGACACGTAATACAAAATTTTAATTCGGAAAAAAACAGTCAATTTTAAAATCAGCCATACATTTAATAGAATATGCTAGCCTTTAGTTCTAACAAAAAGGACTAAAAAAAAAACCAAAAAAAAACAAAAAAACACAACACTTATTTACCTCTGAGCAGTAGTAGTAATTGCATCAATTACTTCCATAATTCTGTGTAATGCTGAATCTGTTCCAATGGTCATGTCTGTACCACAGAAGTCATTATCAATGGAGCCAACAAGACCAACAATATTCAAATGAGAATACTTTGCAGCCACATCTTCAGTTATCTTTCCTGAAAAATGTTAACTGACATCAGATTTACATCTCAAAATTCCAAACACATTAAACATGTTGCCAAATTTACAGCACATATCAGAAATGTTTTATAGAGAAATCATGTTAACAAGTGTAAATTACAAGTATTCTCTTTGGAACTTAATTTGTGAAGTTGAAGACCCTACTTTACAGCTATGCTTGCCTGCAGCTGCACACCTGTCCAAACATGTTTCATTAACAAACAGAGGTCTTGAAGTGGCCATACATCAGGTGACTTGGCGGCCAATCAACCATCTGATTAAATAATTATAATCCAATGAAAATCTGTGCCACCAAGTGCATGCCCGATCAACGATGCGACCAATTTTGGGCCAAAATCTGTTGCATAAATCAGTCGGACATGCAGCAAGATGAAGTGCCGACTTTGATTTGGTGCGCAGCAGTATGGTGAGTGATATTGGGGGGAACGAACACAATGAAACCCCCCTAATGTGCCCTCCCCAACCCCCTGGTGCCCAGTGCACTATACATTACCTGTCCGTGTCCACCACAGTCCTTGGTCCTAACATGCCCCTCGCGTGGTTGCTGGAATGTTGTGGGCGCGTGACGTCACATGTGCTCACATGTGTATGTGCCAAGAAATGTGCCCGGAGCAAGCGGCGGACAAGCGCAGCCATGGACAGGTAATGTATAATGCACAGGGCACTGCACATTAGGGGGACAGCGTTGGGCAGGTGATATGGCATTCCAAGGCCGATTCCGGATCGATTTCAGCATGAAATGGATCGGGAATCAGCCTGCGGTGTATTCGATTAGAGAGAAATTTGTCTCTTGGTTGAATCTGCCCATCATCACTACACATATGCCTTCTTTTACAATTGCCCTGCATCAGATTCCTGTAAATGCAAGTCCCACTTCCTCATGTAGATATGGGGATGATTCACAAACAAAACTGTTAGTACAGCTACTGTACATAAATGTTAGCAAGAGACGCTGCACAGAGTTTTACGCGTGACGCACACAAAGCATTTGTACACTACTGTGCACTAAAGCAATATTTTATGAATTCTCTAAGTACTAGCATAAATGTATGCATTATATCTGCTACAAGCAAATGATCAATTCGCATTACCGGTAGTTCATGAAAAATATATGCCCAGTAATTTTTTTATGGTTTCCCTCTTTTAGTTACTCCAGCAAACTGTTACTTAGCCACAATGCAAAAAATAGTACCCCTTGCATTAAAGCCACAGGAATTGGGTGTTAACCACTTGCCGACCGCACGCTTACACCGTGCATCGGCAAAGTGGCAGCTGCAGGACCAGCGACGCAGTACTGCGTCGCCAGCTGCAGGCTGATTAATTAGGAAGCTCGCGCGAGCGGCTGCTTCCTGTCAAATCACGGCGGGGGGCTCCGTGAATAGCCTGCGGGCCGCCGATGACGGCTCGCAGGCTAAATGTAAACACAAGCGGAAATAATCCGCTTTGTTTACATTGTACGGCGCTGCTGCGCAGCAGCGCCGTAAGGCAGATCGGCGATCCCCGGCCAATCAGCGGCCGGGGATCGCCGCCATGTGACAGGGGACGTCCCGTCACTGGCTGCACGGGACGGATAGCGTCCTGTGCAGCCTCGATCGCCGGGGGGGGCCAGGTAGGAGAGGGAGGGGGAGGATTTCGCCGCGGAGGGGGGCTTTAAGGTGCCCCCCCCCCCCGCCAGCCACACGCAGGCAGGAGAGATCAGACCCCCCCTGCACATCATCCCCATAGGGGGGAAAAAAGGGGGGCAATCTGATCTCTCTGCCTGCAACCTGATCTGTGCTGGGGGCTGCACAGCCCACCCAGCACAGATCACTCAAAACAGCGCTGGTCCTTAAGGGGGGGGGTAAAGGGTGGGTCATCAAGTGGTTAAAATGTGTGCATGAACCTGCGCGTAATACCAGACATTGCAGCATAATACAGCTTTGTGCAACAACTCTATTGTAATGCAAGGATCCTAGGAGATTTAGCATAGCATCTACTACTTCCTACTCTTGGGATCACATGGTCAAACCTTAGTGATCCACCATCAGCTGATTCCAGAGAGGAGACAAAGCAATCAAATGCACATCTGGCCCAATGAATCCATGAAACAGCACCACACCCCTTCAGGTTACATAGTTACATAGTTCTTTTGGTTGAAAAAAGACATACGTCCATCGAGTTCAACCAGTATAAAGTACAACACCAGCCACCACTACTACTTGCAAACATTTTCCCTATCTGACAAATTTCTCTGTACTGTATAATTACGAGAGGGTTCACCAACAATTGTCTGCAAAGTCCAGCAACCGGCACCAAAGATGCATTTGTTTTTATTGTCTTTTTTCCATTGTTTTTCTTTGTGTTTTGTTTGCATTAGAGCCCATGTTAACCTTGAAATTAATTCAGTACAACTATGACAACAGTGTCACATATTCATAGTGGCTAAGTGGCCAGGCAGGACATTACATTTAGCCAATCAAAGCCTTTAGCTGCCAGTTAATTAGCAAGCCCCAACTAATTAATTAACAGTTGCTGGATTTAAGTGTCTAATTTTGGGAGGAAATTAGAATGTTTATATTTCCTGCTCATCACTAGTTTGGATCATAAAAGGATTCCGGGGTCAAGAAGGGAAATATTAAAAAACAAACATGAAATCATTAGCAATTCGACAAAAAAAAATATAGTATACATCGAGATTTGTTTACTAAACACTTTCCTGAGCTAGAGATCCTGGGTGAGTATACATAATCCAGCTATTGGATAGCAAACATTTGCAACTCTTCACCCGTCACACCGCAAAATGGTCTGATATGACCCTAAAGTGTTATTTTTCTTATGTTAACGTAGGGCTGATTTGCTGGATCACTTATGTTCCTTGATGATCTCCAGCCAATCTTACTGAAGAAGACACATGGGCCCATATGCAATTCACTTTTTCACCTGAGTTTTCACCTAGGAGATAATTTTTCACCTTCTATTTAAAATAACTTTCCAGCACTTTTCAATTAACCCCCTTGGCGGTATGAAAAATACCGCCAGGGGGCAGCGCAGCAGTTTTTTTTTTTATTTTTTTTTTTTTAAATCATGTAGCGAGCCCAGGGCTCGCTACATGATAGCCGCTGCTCAGCGGCATCCCCCCAGCCCCGCCGATCGCCTCCGGCGATAGGCGATCAGGAAATCCCGTTCAAAGAACGGGATTTCCTGGAGGGCTTCCCCCCGTCGCCATGGCGACATGACGTCACCGACGTCAGCGGCGTCGGGACGTCATTGGGAGACCCGATCCACCCCTTGTCGCTGCCTGGCACTGATTGGCCAGGCAGCGCAGGGGTCTGGGGGAGGGGTGGGGGGGGCCGCGCGCCGCACCGGATAGCGGCGATCGGGCGCGCGGCGGCGATCGGGGTGCTGGCGCAGCTGGCAAAGTGCTAGCTGCGTCCAGCAAAAAAAAAAATTCTGAAAATCGGCCCAGCAGGGCCTGAGCGGCACCCTCCGGCGGCTTACCCCGTGTCACACACGGGGTTACCGCTAAGGAGGTTAAAAAAGTACAAAAATGTAAATGAAAAAGTGATATCAAAATTATTTTGAGTATTTTCTTGCTTTCTGGTGGCTTAAAAAGCATTTTATCGACCAATTTAAAAATATCACCTTGGAGATAACTCAGGTGAAAAAGTGAATTGCATATGGGCCATGGGCCCTTATTCCTAGGAGATAATTTTTCATCTGCTGTTTAAAATAACTTTTCGGCACTCTGCAACTAAAAAAGTTCCAAAAAATAGAAAAAAAAAGTACTGTCAAAATTATTCAGAGTAATTTCTTGCTTGCTGTTGGCTTAAAGGGCATTTTATTGATAAGATGTGAAAGTATCACCTTGGAGAAAAAGAGAATTGAATAAGGGCCATATAATGATATGTAGCATACAGTTATTGTACCTTCTTTAAATAGTTCCTGAAGCAGAGTACTCCATTCCTTTCGAAAGATATTTGCTCCAGTCAAGCTTCCATCGCCACCAATGACACACAAGTTAGTAATACCATGTTGTACAAGGTTATGAGCTGCAGCCAATCGTCCTTCGTGAGTCATAAACGCTTTACATCTGGCACTGCCAATAATGGTGCCACCCTGAAACAGGCAAACAATGTCATTTCGGTAATTTATATTATGATCAATACACAATGTACAACAAATAAAAAAAAATAGTTAAAATTTCTACCACAACTTTCTATTTAAATTAGCTGACTTGCTGCCAGAGGCGTATCTAGGGATGACGGCGCCCATGGCAAGCAATTAAATTGCGCCCCTTTTGGGAATGGGGGGGGCGGGGGTTTGATGCAATTTTTCCTGGACAAAAGGTTAAAAAACGTAGACAATTATTTTACAGACGGGTGGAGTCATTAACTCGGTAGGTATTTGTCATTGGGGGGAGGGGTTGTGGGAGTGGGCAGGGTGTGCATGGCCTGACTGAGGCCCTCAAGTGATAAATGCAGCTTCCCCAAGTGACAATTGCAGGTAGTGTGAGGCCTCCCTCCCCCCCCCCCCCCAAGTGACAAATGAAAACCACACACAGCACTTCAGATCCCAAACACAGCACTTCAGATCCCAGACACACCACACACGCAGCACTACAAGTCCCAGCCACACCGCACACGCAGCACTACAAGTCCCAGCCACACCGCACACACAGCACTACAAGTCCCAGCCACACCGCACACACAGCACTACAAGTCCCAGCCACACCGCACACGCAGCACTACAAGTCCCAGCCACACCGCACACACAGCACTACAAGTCCCAGCCACACCACACACACAGCACTACAAGTCCCAGCCACACCGCACACGCAGCACTACAAGTCCCAGCCACACCGCACACACAGCACTACAAGTCCCAGCCACACCGCACACGCAGCACTACAAGTCCCAGCCACACCACACACGCAGCACTACAAGTCCCAGCCACACCACACACGCAGCACTACAAGTCCCAGCCACACCACACACACAGCACTACAAGTCCCAGCCACACTGCACACGCAGCACTACAAGTCCCAGCCACACCGCACACGCAGCACTACAAGTCCCAGCCACACCACACACACAGCACTACAAGTCCCAGCCACACCACACACAGCACTACAAGTCCCAGCCACACCGCACACACAGCACTACAAGTCCCAGCCACACCGCACACGCAGCACTACAAGTCCCAGCCACACCGCACACACAGCACTACAAGTCCCAGCCACACCGCACACACAGCACTAAGAGTCCCAGCCACACCGCACACGCAGCACTACAAGTCCCAGCCACACCGCACACGCAGCACTACAAGTCCCAGCCACACCACACACACAGCACTACAAGTCCCAGCCACACCGCACACACAGCACTACAAGTCCCAGCCACACCGCACACACAGCACTAAGAGTCCCAGCCCAGCTACACCACACACAAACACAGCACTACAAGTCCCAGACACACCACACACACAGCACTACAAGTCCCAGCCACACCGCACACGCAGCACTAAGAGTCCCAGACACACCGCACACGCAGCACTACAAGTCCCAGCCACACCGCACACGCAGCACTACAAGTCCCAGCCACACCGCACACACAGCACTAAGAGTCCCAGCCCAGCTACACCACACACAAAAACAGCACTACAAGTCCCAGACACACCACACACACAGCACTACAAGTCCCAGCCACACCACACACACAGCACTACAAGTCCCAGCCACACCGCACACGCAGCACTACAAGTCCCAGTCACACCACACACACAGCACTACAAGTCCCAGCCACACCGCACACACAGCACTAAGAGTCCCAGCCCAGCTACACCACACACAAACACAGCACTACAAGTCCCAGACACACCACACACACAGCACTACAAGTCCCAGCCACACCGCACACACAGCACTAAGAGTCCCAGCCCAGCTACACCACACACAAACACAGCACTACAAGTCCCAGACACACCACACACACAGCACTACAAGTCCCAGCCACACCGCACACGCAGCACTAAGAGTCCCAGCCACACCGCACACGCAGCACTACAAGTCCCAGCCACACCGCACACGCAGCACTACAAGTCCCAGCCACACCGCACACACAGCACTACAAGTCCCAGCCACACCACACACACAGCACTACAAGTCCCAGCCACACCACACACACAGCACTACAAGACACAACCCCCCCTATCCTATCCTATTTACATACACCTAGTAACTTACGAGTACAGGATGTTTCCTTTTGTGGTGTGCAGTGGGCGGGCTCAAGGAGGAGGCTGCGGCTGTGGGCAGAGACTGAGTGCCATGCTGTGCACATCTGATCTCACTCACACAGCAGACTGGAGAAGGCGGAGAATTCTGGGCGGGGCTTCTGCAGGAAATACAAGGAGGCTGTTTCTAGCGTGGCTGTACACAACTGATGTGATAGAGGAAATCAGGTGCCGATCACTTGCTACTGACGGCGCATGTGATAACTTTGAATGATATAGTCAGTCTGCGCCCCTAGTTGTCTGGAGAAGCGGGCGCCCAGGGCAAATGACATATGTGCATGCTGGTAGATACGCGTCTGCTTGCTGCTGACTCTCTTAGGGCTTGTTCACAGTGAGGGTGTTTTTGCCCTTTTTTCAAACACGGGCGATTTTTCAAAATCGCCCCAAGAACATTTGTGCAATGATTCTCTATGACAGAGTTAACATCTGAGCGGTTCGTTTCTGATCCGCTCAGAGAAGCGATGCATGGGCCATTTTTGAGGCGATTCCACCTCAATGTAAGGTAGAGGAAAACGCAAAACGCTCACAAAGTCGCTTTGTGTAGCGATTGCATTCCCGGTTTTTAAGAATAAATACATTGTATTTATTCTTTACCGGGTAAAAGCGTTAATTTCCTGACTTGCGTCAGGGAGTGAATTACAAAACTGCTTGGAAAAAACGCTTAGAAAACCGCTTAGCACAAAAATGAACCGCTCACCCAAACGCCGGGAATAGAAAAAGAGAAGCGTAAAAAACCTGAGGTGTTTCTTACTATAGGGGAAGAATGTAGATCTAGATGGCAGGCTCTGGAGAAAATGTCCAAGGCCCCTTCTAGTCATTCAGAAAAAGGATGTGGCAGCTATGGTCGCACAGCTGCACTTAAAAAACAAAACAAAACAAAAAAAAGACAAAAAACCCCCAAAAAACCTTTGTTACATCATACATGTGTTGGGAGAGAGCAGCAGATCTGTAATCAAAACTGACTTGACAAGTGCTTCAACATTCTGTGTTGACTGAGGGACCAGGCTCCACTACCTCTCACTGGAGCCCCATAGAGAGACTGTTAACCCAAATATCTTGACTTTTATAATGTGATCACACAAACTGTACATCTGCAATTGCCATCCTCAGTCAGTATACGTATGAATGACTGTTCACTGAAAAGTTTGCCTTGCTTTGAGATGTCATTTTTAATGTTTGTTTAAAAATGAAAGAATGAAGTTTTGGTTGCTAGAGGCAAGAAAAAAAAAATGCTCCACTCATCAGGCCATTATGTAATTTTGGGTCTTTCCAAAAAAAGGGGTTGATCCAGGTTACTTGCAAGGTTTCAGTGGTCAATTACTTTATTCTCTATATGAAGAATTTAAGCTCAAATAGTATACTGTACATTGCATTGACTGTGGGATTCTGTATATGTTACTGCTGAATAAAAATTAGACAAAAGAAAGAAGAAAATGGCCGAGAACCATGGTTTGTGTGAGTAAATACAAAAATCAGGCAGGGGTCACACTTGACGGCTTTCGAGCGCATTTTCTGCAAAGAAAAACGGATTTCAACCAAGAGCTCATGTTAATCAATGGGCTAGGTCAGATTTGTATGCAGATTTCGCGCTCAGAAAAAAACCCTGAGATCTTGTGCAATTTGTCTGTGTCTATATAAATTACAATAGCTGCTGTAAGGCAGGGGTCACACTTGTCTTTCAGTTTTCTGAAAAGTGTAGAAAACAGAGACAAGTGTGACCCCTGCGAACATGAATTCCAAAGCTAACAAAAGACAGACAACAAGTATGTTTTTGTTTATTAAGGCCAGTTGCACACATGTGTGGTGCAATTTGCATACTGCAGAAAAGCTCTACCTCAGCGCATCACACCACTGCAAGCAAATTGGTCCCCATGGCAGATTGCCCCAACAAGAAAATCTGCATGACCCCGCCCCCGCTCAGTGATTTTCTTACTGCCTGACAGGAAGTATGTCACAGCAACTCCCCCGATGCGCACTTGTGCGCAGCACCAATCTTTAAAGGTTGTTTGTGGTGCCATCACCTCCCATGGAGTACTGCGCTGCGCACTACCGCTCTTACCAACCGGCAACAAGTTGCAGCTTCTGCGTTGCCTGGACTATTTCCATTGCATTGCGCATTTGCGCTGCGGGCATTGTGGTCTGTCTCATTAAGCTCAATGGCCACTGTGATGAGTTAGAGGAGTTATATGTAACGCTATATGTGCAAGAAGCCTTAATCTGTATATGCCATTTACATATACACACAAAATCCCTTACCTTATCAGTCAGTCATAAGAAGAATATCTGCATTCTGCACCAGTTCTAATGACCTAAAGCTGGTATACTATGTCACATGGCGGAAGCCATGCTGTGGGCACCAGTACCAAAGCAACCTTCCTTTCCTACAGTTGCAGCCTCTGCTAACACCAGTTCACCAGTGTTTATTCCTTGTTATAACTGACAACATTTACTTTGTTTATAGCTTACCAGACCTCCCTAATACTTCTCTAAATGGTTAAGGGCTTGTTTGGGCCAGTGCTTTCACAGTATCAAATAGGGCAGTTACCCCAGCCTCCAAACTCCTTAAAGGACCACTATCGCGAAAAAAGTAGGCAGTTACTTATGAATAACGATGCAAAACTTTTCTCCAAGATCCTAGCCAACCGTCTATCAGTAGTAATCACCGATTTAATTTCCCCCTCTCAAGCTGGGTTTATCCCACAAAGACAAACTATAGACAACACTAGATTGGCTTGCAATATACTTCAGGATGCTAAAATTAATAATGAAAGATTTTTGATGCTAAGCTTAGACCTACATAAGGCCTTTGACTCAGTCTTATGGCCTTATCTACATAGAGTCATCGCTAAAATGGGGATAATGGGGTCATTTGTGAATGGCATTTTAGCCCTGTATAACTCTCCACAGACTAAATTAAGAATTCCTGGTGTCCTTTCTAAACCAATTCAAATTAGTAGGGGAACTAGGCAAGGGTGCCCCTTATCACCCTTATTATTTTCAATGGCCATAGAACCTTTATCCCTAGCCTTCCAGCATAACCCAGATATCAAAGGGTATGTTCAAAATGGGAACGAAATTAAAATAAGTCTATATGCTGATGATGCCCTACTCTTTATCGCAGCCCATAACATCTATGCCAATAGTTTTTCAGCTTTTGAATCATTTTGGGGATCTATCTGGCTTAACAGTAAATGTCGCAAAATCACAGGCCATGCCCATAAATTTTCCTCCCTCAGTGGTCAAGTTATACAGGGCTAACTTTGACTGGGTAGAAGTCTGGTTAATAAATTTCAGAAACTACTAAATACATTTATTTGGAACAACAAGCCTGCTAGATTTAAAAATGTCAATTTATATAGACCTATCTCACATGGAGGAGCTGGGATGCCCAACTTATGGTACTATCTGCTTGCAACACGTTTTGCACAAATATTATCATGGTATGACCCGCAACCTACTACCCCATGGGTGCAATTTGAAAGAGATTCTGTTCTACCCTTTAATTTAGCTTCAGTCCCGACTTTAGAACGACACTCTGCCAGACCTTTAAGTTCTTTAAATCTTATTGTATGGAATAATTATTCTCTATGGCATTCACATAAAGTTGCTATGAAACTTTGCTCAGATAAGCCTCCTAAACTCTCCTTTCTCGGACATCCAGACTTTTCTCCAGCATTTCGAGATTCCTCCCAATTTTATTGGTGGATCACTAATGCGCTCACCACATCTAATCGCTTTTGGATGGCGGATAAATTCATTCCATTCTCTCTGCTGAGATTTAATTATAACATCCCTTATTCTGAGTATTTTAGATACATTCAAATTAAAAGTTTTTTCCAAAAACACACCGGCCCTTACGGCAGATTTCATTGTACATTCCATGAAAACATATCTATCTCCAACCACCCAAAAAGGGATTATTTCCCTAATTTACCAGCAATGTAATAATCTTACACAAACACAAAAAACTAAAGCGATGTTGGATTGGGAGGGAGAGTTGCACCTTACTTTAGATAATGCAGACTGGCTTAAGATTAACCTTAATATGATCACTGTGACTAAAACACCCATGATTAGAGATACTGCGTTGAAGCTTTTCACGAGATGGTATAATACTCCCTTAAAAATACACAAAATATTCCCTACTGCCTCTTCTGGATGTTTTAGGGGATGCCAAGAAGAGGGCTCATTTTCTCACATTTTCTGGAATTGCCCTGTGGTTCAAAATATTTGGAAGGCTTTTTGAGACGATCTGAGCAATCTGATATCTTTAAATATACATTTAGAAGCTAAACATGTAATTTTGCTAATGCCAAACGAGAGTATTCCCAGGAAATGGAAGAGAATATACTTTGTATTTTTGTGTTCTATTTTGTGGGCTATTGTGCGTAACTGGAAGAATTCTGTGATTCCTCTGGAACAAATTCGGCACAGAGTGGAATGCGTCAGAACAATGGACTTTCTGCATCATACCTTACAAGACACTATCTATAAATTTCATATTGACTGGGACTGTTGGTCTAATGCTACTATTCTTGGTATCTCTTATCCTGGATAACCGGGGTCTTATACGTTTTGAACATTTTACTTATTCCGCAGGATATAGGTCTGTTTAATGTGCCTTTTACACAGGGAAACTATTCTTTACTTGAAAAGTTATGTTGTTTATAGGGTTCTGTTTTTATTAATCCTGTTATTATCAATGCAGAGCTATGATAGATTAAGCAATACGATATATGCCTCTAGATATACTGAATTCATGTTTATTACTAAATGTGTGTTATTCTGATTTCTCTCTGCAATAAAACAAAAGTGAAAGAAAAAAGTAGGCAGTTAAAAAATGTGACAGATGACAGGTTTTGGGCCAGTTCATCTTTTTAAGGCTCAACACACACCATACAATCTTGGTTGTTCAATCTTACCACTTTCATGTAGTATAAGAGCTTCCCCATTCAATCATTCAAGGTATTTTCAATCTGTTGGCCCTTATACTACATAGATTTGGTAAATCTGTACAACCAAGATTGTATGGTGTGTTGAGCTTAAAGAAAACCTGAACTGAAAATTAAAAGTTAAAATAACATACATAAGTTATACTTACCTCCTTTGTAGTCTACTCCTCAATCTCTTTTTCCTCTCTTGCGTCCTGTTGGCCCACTGTGATCAATGGAATTCTCCGTCCTCCATTTTGAAAATAGCCATTACCCCATAACAGCTTCCTGGTCAGCACACAGTTAAACTGTAACATTGCCCACTTGAGCCATAGGCAAACATGGACACATCAGTTCTCCTCTCAGCTGTAACTGACAGCAACTGATATATAACTGACAGCAACTGATATATTTTAGTTCTGACAAAATGTTGTCAGAACTGGAAGGGATCATTGTCAGAAGAAAATGGTGAGCTTCTGAGAGCAACTGATGGCAAGGTGACTATGTAATGTTCATTTGAAGTTACCTCATGTGTTTATTTTAAATAATTTTACTCAGTACAGGTTCTCTTTAAGGGGGATTCTCAGGGCTTTCTTTGTTTTCAACAGCATTTCCTGAACAGCAGTTTAACTGCCAAAATAGCAAGATACCAGCCGGCCTCCCTAATCACTTGCACACTATTATGTCAGTTCAATTTTGCAACTGTTGTTCAGGAAATGCTGTTGAAAACAAAGAAAGCCCTGAGAATCCCCCTTAAAAAGATGGACTGGCCCAAAACCTGTCATCTGTCACATTTTTTAACTGCATACTTTTTTCGCGATAGTGGTCCTTTAAGGGCTCCACAAGTCAGACATTGTAGAGGTCACAAGTTTACGGTCAGTACAGTATGAAAATGTAAGGGGCCCCACATTAATTTTTGCCCAGCACCTCATGTTACGTACAACCATCCCTTGGGCTTGTTCACATGGTCTGCTGCTGAACAATTTGCCCTTCTCAGCAAACCACCAAAAATACAACAAACTATTATACATTTTTTTCTAACAGCATGTGCTCACAGTAAACAAGGTGTAGTCAGCACCAATGTAGTAAAAGAGCTCTTTATGGAGGCTCCAATCTCCATGTAACAAAGTATAACAGTTGCAGCAGACAGCCTGCAGTTTCAGAAAAGTCCTTTTACAAAGCTGTATAGCTACCATTTACCGCAAGTGGCAGCTATAAGGCTTTGAAACATGACTTCTAAAACAGCATGCTGTCATCTGCAGCTGCTGAACTTTGTTACATGGAGATTTGCGCTTCAATTAAGAGCTTTTTTAATACAGTGCTGCCAACTACACCTTGTTTGGATTGCAGAGTCTCAGGGCACAGAGACCATTTGTCATGACACACTTTTCTCTTTAGTGGGTGCTGCATTTTGTGTAGTACAACACACGGCCATGTCGAAGTAACACGGAGCTGACACTGCATAACAATGTGCTGCCATGCAATATGCTTCGAATTCCAATGACAGGAAACAAAGATTAATGAACTGGTTCTTGGAAAATGTACAGTTTTTGATTTAAACTTACCAGTTGGATTATATTCGATACACTTAACCAGTCTGCTTGTTTGATACAATCTCCACCTTCAACTAATCCTTCATACCCCTTTAAAAAAAAGAGAAGAGACGTTTACAAAATAAACATTTACAAACAGCTCAATACGTACAGAACTCAAAACATGCATTAGCGCTTTGATTTGCAACAGGTCTATAAAAGCAAGCCCCATTAGCAGCTACACATAACTAATCTCAAAGCACATATACATGCATCATTGGGTCCCTTCAGTGATTTTGGCCTTTAATTGTTGATCATAACAATGAGCAGGGCAGATACAGTGAAGGTTCAGTGATAGCGCAAATCATATACACCTACATAAACAACTGGGCCTTCACTAATGAATGATTTAAAGCATCCGCTTTTCAAATGCACACACACAACACAATGCTCACAATATAGTTTCTCATTAGTTCTAATTAGTGCAGACATGCCTGTAACAGCTCTGGTTATTGTATGGCTGTGTTAGCCATTAGAGGAGTGTGACTCCTTACTATGTGTACACATACCCAGCATTCCTCTGGATGTAAAGGATCCCTCCTCCATGTGGAATAAATGTGTCATTGTAGCAAATTAAGTAAAGCAAGTGGGGCGCAAGGGGATGCAAAATGGTTTATTTCATGTACAGGCGAACCATTGAGAGAAACAGACAGCAGAACTCTGGGCATCTTCAGTACCAATTTGTATAATGTCATGATTTAACCACTTCCGGATCTTTGCTACACATATATGCGTATTGTTTACTTACCACCACCGTTCGCAATCTTTAGCTTTAATCAGAATCCCATCATTCCGTGATCGGTGAATGGGAAACAGTTGTCCCCAAACATGATCACCGTGCCTGTGATGAATGCGAGCCTGCGTCAGAGAGACACTGGTATTTCATTCACCACCTGTAACCAAAAACGTTACACTTAATAGTTCCTGTGTACTATTTACAGTACTCTGCAATTAAGTGTAGCAAAATCTTGTGGCCAAAAAGTAAAAATGCACACACACACACATTTCTCTATATAGAATTACATGCATTATTATGCATTTTGAACCCCTTACACAAAATAAAAAAAAAAATGACACCATTGAAAAAAATACATAGTTAACTTATGGACTTTTTAATATGTCATGAGGGTTTATTACTGTTATTTTTATAAACGCTTGTAATAATTGTTATAGTATAAAAAAAAAAAGAAAAAGCACTAAATGGAAAAAAGTACACCTTTATTTCTAAATAAAATCTCAACATACATGTACTATTTAACCATTGTAATAACCGGGACCAATGGGCAAATGCATTTTTTATCTATACTAGCACATATTTTTCAACTATAATTGCTGAATCCCTGTAAAATGCATATACAATAAAATAATAAAATAATTCTTAGCAAAAAATGCTGCCCAAAGAAAGCCTAGTTTGCCCCGCAAAAAATACATTGATCATTTCAGTGTGATAAGTAGCGATATTGGCGAATGAATGGGAGGAATGTGATGTCAAAATTTTTCTGGTTTTGAAGGGAAAAAGACCTGTGGTTTGAAAGTGGTTAAAGCAAGTTTTCTGGAAAAAAAAGTTGTAACAGCCACAAACTAAGCTGCCAGATACCTTTGTAGTGTTCTGTTAGAAAATGATATATCATTATACAAGCCATTTTGTACTAGAACAGGGTAACATTTTAAAGCAGTAAAGTTGGAAAAAATAATCATCTACATGTCAAATTTATCAAAATAAAGTTTTGCATTACTACAGACTTGCTGCTTATTGTAAATAGCATCAGCCAGTGTCACATGTGTGTAATTATCCATTATGTAACCCCCCACCCCATTTAAAAAAAAAGTTGCACTTCAAATTAAAACACTTAAAAAAATATTGAACTATAAAGCGCAAACATATTCTGTGGCGCTGTACAAGGTAAAAAACAAACATTGGGTACAGAATAATACAGACAATGATAAACACCAGTATAAAAAAATACAGAATCTGTACAAAGTACAGAATTGGTAATAACAGTGACATAATTAACACGAATAAACGTGTAACAAAATCAAAAACACTAAGGCCTCGTTCACATTATTACAAGCAGATGGCCGTGCGAATCAAATGTAATGCGTACGATTGCACGCCATCTGCGTTTTTATGAGTTGCGTGGCTGATCCCATTCACTGTAGTGAATGGGCCAGCAACGCATTTTTCTAAAAAATGCATGCAGCACAGCATGCGTTCACGCACCGCACTGGTATGGAACCCATGTAGTGTGAACATCAGACAGTGCAGTTTACGCACTTCTGATGTTCATGCGTGTCTGCCTCCTGCACGTGTTGCCGAAATACAGACGGCAACCCATGTAATGTGAACGAGGCCTAAAAAGGGTGAGAGCATGATGGGGCTGTGGTCGGTATACAAGCATTTCTTCCATGCTGGGACCCGAATGGATAGCAGCAGCAGTGGTGGAGGACCTGAATGGATGGAGATAGGCGAATGTGTGCGGCAAGAAGCCTAGTGAGAAAGGACAATCTCCATTCTCATAGGCTAGCACTGATTCCCTCGACCTCATCACCATCCACGTCATGTGCCCAATCTGGAAAAATTGTTCAGGTCCCAAACAGGGCTCCACTTGTCAGAATGGAACAAACAGCATTCCTTCTGTTCTGATACACAGAACATTTTTATGCAAAAGAGTGCACTAAAAAGAAGTCCACGTTAGAATTTTATAATCACATCTCCGAAAGTAGTAGGTTCTGGAAATGCAATATAACATACTAACATGGCGCTGCCTAGCCCACGCTCCCGATGAGTCGTGAGAGCGACGCAACTAGTAAAGTGGAGGGTGTGGACATGGCGGTTCGTAGTGGTAAAGGGTGGAACTTGGTTCTGGGCCGAGTAGACGTGCAGCACTGTTCCTAACCAGCCAGGAGGCCATCACTCAGGGTAGAACCTGTTTAAACTGTGGGTGCTATGTTACTCCAGTTACATAGGAGTGTGCAATCTTACCTTATGTTATATCATTTTAGGCTATGGTGACTCGACTGTTTTTTCTGAGGTGATTTGGTTCATGAGGCATATTCAAGCAGGAGAACCAACCGTGATATCTGGATAAAATATGGGCGACCTAGATGACTCCAAAGCAATGTTGACCCTATCTAATAGAGGGGCTAGAAAAAGGGTTAGTGCCCCTTCTTACTGGGTGATATCAAGTTGTGGTATCATGCTAAGGCCTAAAGGAGTGTACCTGCTACAGAGATAAGTTTAAGTGTGCCATGCAGGCTCTTTTACACCATGGCTGTGACATAGTAATCTCATTGTCTAGTGCAGGGCTTTTCTACCTTTCCACTAATTGTACCACTTTTATTGCCTGAAAACTTTCAAGTACCACCAGTGTGCCTGCACAGTAGATTGGATGCAGTCGGGCTTGGTTGTTTCTGCTGGCGCCTTAACGGAGAGCAGCTACTGTGCATGCGCACACCGATGAGGAGAACTTTGGGGCTCCCAGCACTGGATCCCATCTACTGTGGAGGAAGGGGGAAACCTCTTTAGGATGCAAAGGCCTCCCCTTCCCTGAGGTAAGTACCCTGAGGCACTTTTTTCTTACAAGGTACACTTTAAGAAAAAAGGCATTTGGGAGGGGAAAAGTAGGAGGCATTGGTGGGGAAAAAAACTACAATTAGATTGCAAGCCTACATATTGTCAGTATTGGCAATCTAGAGGTAGACTGCCAATACAGGTAGCCATACAAGTCCCCCCCCCCCCCCCACGCGCTTAATTATAGGTAGCCAGGCCCCACCACCTGACAGCTAGGCATTGACTCACCACAAAGTTCGGCTCCCCCCTTGCTCACTCCTTGCTGTTCTGCCCTGTGGAATTGTTCACACCTCAGATCATTGGTAAGCCAGCCGCAGAGAAGAGACAGCCAGGCAAGCGGTACACAGTGACGGCGTGTATACTTCAAATAAGCAGTGATGTTACTTTCTGTATCTGCGCCATCACTGTGCACCGTTGGCCTGGCTGTCTCCTCCACACTAATCTGAGGTCTGAAGTATGCTGCAGAGAAGCACAGCAAGGAGCGAGGGAGGGGAAGCCAAACTTTGTGGAGGCAGGACAGGACCAGGACAAGTGGCAGGTGGACAAAAAAAGTGGCAGGCAAATCTGGTGTGTACCACCTGGCCAACAGCAAAGTACCACCGGTGGCAAGCGTACCACAGGTGCAAAGCCCTGGTCTAGAGAGATTAGCCTGTCTAATTAGGCCTTACCAACAAGTAAAAGGCAAGTGTAAGTTAGGGTTGGCAGCTGTGCCACTCTATGCCATAGTTTGGGCTAATATGTAAACACAGGAGGTTAACCCTTTTGTGTTCCTAGGACACCAGAAAGTAAACACTGCAGGGTTTTTGTAAGATTCCTGCAAGTTGTAACAAAGAAATGTTTTTCTTTAAAGTTATGATGCTGTTGCTTATCTCCTTAGAGCAGAGAAGAAGCTCTCAGTTTAGGTCCGCTTCAAAAGCTGACAGAACCAACAGGTTTTGGACTAGTCCATCGCCTCATGATGGAGTCTCAGGGTTTCCCTTTGTTTTCAAAAGCATTTGCTGAACGGCCATTGTTAAGTCTGACTGCCTAAATAGTGTGCGAGTACGGACGCTGGCTGGTCCTATTTTGGCAGTTAGACTTAGCAACTGCCATTTAGGAAATTATTTTAAAAAACAAAGAAAACCCTTTGTATCCCCAATGAGGAACTCGACTAGTCAAAAACATGTTGGTTCTGAAAGATTTTAACTGCTTACTTTTTCACTATAGTGGTCCTTTAAAATGGTAATTTGATAACAACCGTGAAGGTCAGGATGTACTGCTGCATTGCTGAGCTTATTTCAGTAATGTGTAAAGCCTCATCTACACGCGTAGATGTGGCGGCAATGTTCCTTATCAATCGAGCCGCTGATGCGGCTCGATTGATAAGATCTGACAGGACGGATCTCCCCACCGCCGATTCCCTGCTCGCTCCCCGCGAGGGGACAATGGCAGGGAATCGAGGGGAAGATAAGCGGCGCTGGCGGGGACGAGCGGAAATCAAGCAGGTATTGATTCCGGCGCACGCGGAAGAGGCGATCCGGCGGCTAATCGAGCCGCCGGATCGCCGCCTCATCTACACGTGTAGATGAGGCTTTACAGACTCATGTGCTGTGCTGTGTTGTGTTCTGACAAACTGCTGCATGCATCTCTGTGCCAACACAGTGCTTCCTCATTTCAATTAATACTGCCATGCAGAGCAAAACACGTGCCATATATTTTTGTAAAGAGAAGTAAATGGTTGGCACTCCAAAAAATTGGTACAGAAAGATCTGTAATTAAGATAATCCAAAATTCCAAAGCAACAAAGTACCTCTTTATCAAGAATAAAACAGTGCAAGTTAATCTGAAAAACAACTCCGCAACAATAAATCACCATAATACACAATAAATAAATACATTTGAAGTAGCCCAAGAAAGAGACGGTCACCATCGTGGAGGAACACCAGTACCAACACTAAGGTAGAGAATGTGTGGACAAGTTTCAAAGGTGGCTATAAGTGCTAGCCTGGAAAGAGAACCACTATGACAGTTGAAGACAATAAATGGGTCATTAGACTGGGAGCAAGATAAGAAGATAAAAAGCCAACATAGACTTTTTTCCCCACTCCCTCTCTACAGTTATCCAGGGCCGTTTCTTGGGCAGTGCGGGCAGGGCGACCGCACTGGGCACAGACCGGCAAGTAGAAGAAGGGGGGCACAGGCAGAAGGACATAACCGCTAGGGAGCTGGTGACGCGCAGTGCAGCCAAATGGAAGAAGAAAGAAAATTACCGGAGCGATCACCTTCCTTGACTCCTCCTGGGCTGCCTGCGTCTGACATCAAGTCATTATTTACGTCACCACCGCATGATGACACCTGATGTCCTGTAGCGGTACTGCAGGCTGTCACCACTGCGTGATGACACCTGGTGTCCTGTAGCGGTACTGCAGGCTGTCAGTGTGCAGCGCCCATAGAAGAGTCTCTTCGCCTGTGTGTTCTTCTGGTCCCTGCTTTCTCCTGGATGAGCGGCTGGTCACTAGTAAGTAGGCAGATCTACTTGTGACCTGTGGCTGTGTGGCTGTCACTAAAGAGTAAGGGTTCGCAAGTCCATGTGGGGAGTGGGGGCACAATTTTTACACACTCACCCTGGGTGCAATTTAGCCTAGAAACTGCCCTGCAGTTATCCATATAATAATTCCTTTTTTTGTATAGCGCTTTTCTCCTGTCTCAAAGTGCTTGCGAGGCAGCCACTAGAGCACACTCAGTAGGCAGTAGCAGTGTTAGGGAGTCTTGCCCAAAGAACTCCTTATGGAATAGGTGCTAGCTTACTGAATAGCAAGAGCCAAGATTTGAACCCAGGTCTCCTACATCAGAGGCAGAGCTCTTAACCATTACACTATCCAGCCACCATATCTGACACCTGTCACTGTTAGAGATAGCCAGTTTTAAATTGTGCAAATCGTGATGCAAATCTAGCCTTCAAAACACAAAATGAGGTGGCAAATCAACATTCAACATTGAGGATCTCAAGGCATGTGTTCGCGAAATAAATAAAATAGGAAAGGAAGAAGGAAACAATTGGAAAAGGCTAGTCGAAAAATGGAAGTTAAAAAAATGACAGTTGGAAGATAATGGCAGTCGAAAAACAGTTGAAATTTGGCTGTTGGAAAATGACAGTTGGAAAATGGCAGTTAAAATTTGACAGTTGGAAAATGGCAGTTGGACTTTTAACTGCCATTTTTTCAACTGCCATTTTCCAACTGTCAAATTTTAACTGCCATTTTCCAACTGCCATTTTCCAACTGTCATTTTCCAACTGCCATTTTCCAACTGTCAAATTGTAACTGCCATTTTCCAACTGCCATTTTCCAACTGTCAAATTTTAACTGCCATTTTCCAACTGTCAAATTTTAACTGCCATTTTCCAACTGCCATTTTCCAACTGTCAAATTTTAACTGCCATTTTCCAACTGCCATTTTCCAACTGTCAAATTTTAACTGCCATTTGCAAACTGTCATTTTCCAACTGCTATTTTTCAACTGCCAAATTGCAACTGCCCTTTTCTACCTGTCTTATTTAAGCTGTCATTTTCCAACTGTCAAATTTCAACTGTTTAAAGGACCACTACAGTGAAAAAAGTGAGTAGTTGAAGGAGAAATTAAGTAAGAGGCATATTGAGGCTGCCATATTTATTTCCTTTTACGCAATGCCAGTTACCTGGCTATCATGCTGATCCTCTGCCTCTAATACTTTTAGCCACAGCTCCTGAACAAGCACATGCAGATCAGGTGTTTCTGACATTATTGTCAGATCTGACAAGGTTAGCTGCATGCTTGTTTCTGGTGTGATTCAGACACTTCTGCAGAGACATAGATCAGCAGGGCTGCCAGTCAACGTATATAGTTTAAAATGAAATTAATATAGCAGCCACCGTATTCTTCTCACTTAAAAGGAGTTATTTTGCAGCCTAAGAATCAAACAAGCTGACACTTACCTGGGGCTTCTATCGCCCCCCCTGCAGCGGTAATGTCCCACGCCGTCCTCTTCCGATGCTCCGTTCCCCGCTGCCGGTCCCAGTGTAATCACACAAGTTATTACACTGCTGCTGTGCAGTAAGCTCCAGATGACGCGAGCAGGAGCTAACATTATTCGTCTGCTTAGACGAATATTAAACCAGGACCGGCGGCGGGAAACGGAGCATCGTAGGAGGACGGCGCGTGACATTACAGCTGCAGGGGGCCGATAGAAGCCCCAGATAAGTGTCAGCTTGTTTCATTGATTTTTAGAATCCCACAGAACCTCTTTAAAGAAGACCTAAACTCAAGCACTGCAGTCAAGGAAAACAAATACTGCGCATGCGCACACACCGACAAGGAGAACTTTGGGGCTCCCAGAACTGGATCCCTTCTACTGTGGAGGAAGGGGGAAACCTCTTTAGGATACAAAGGCCTCCCCTTCCCTGAGGTTTACCCCTCGGGGCACTTTTTTTCTTACAGGTACACTTTAATAAAAGAAGAGGGCATATGGGAGGGGAAAAGTAGGAGGCATTGGTGGGGAAAACGACTACAATTAGATTGCAAGCCTACATATTGTCAGTATTGGCAATCTGTAGGTAAATTGCCAATATAGTTAGTCTTGCAAGTTCCTCTCTTTCCCCTCCCCCGCATACATATGAACTGCCCGCCGGGAGACTGGGGTGCAGGATACAGCTGGTATACGGCAATTGCTGGAAGCCGAATTGCAGTGTTTTAAAAGCAACTTCAGCTCTGTCTTCTGATGGCGCCGAAGTTACTGACTGTGCGTCGCTATAGCCGTAATTCCTATTTCGGCCTATGATGGCGCCAGCTGCGCCCAAATCTCCTGCACTGTTATTACAGTGCTCGCTCCCCCCCCCCCCCCCCTGCATAATTATAGGTAGCCTAGTCCCACCATCAGAGAGCTGAGAGCTAGGCAGTGACTCACCACAAAGTTCGGCTCCCCCTTGCTCACTCCTTGCTGTGCTGCTCTGCGGAATAGTTCACACCTCAGATCATTGGTAAGCCAGCCACAGAGAAGTGACAGTCAGGCAAGCGGTGCACAGTGACGGCACGTATACTTCAAGTACAGAAAGTGAGCAGTGATGTCCCTTTCTGTATCTGCACCATTACTGTGCACCATTTGCCTGTCTGTCTCTTCCCCACTGATCTGAGGTCTGAAGTATGCTGCAGAGCAGAAAAGCAAGGAGCGAGGGAGGAGGAGCCAAACTTTGTGGAGGCAGGGCAGGACAAGTGGCATGCGGGCAATAAAGTGGCAGGCAAACCTTGTGTGTACCACCTGGCCAACAGCAAAGTACCACCGGTGGTACGCGTACCACAGGTTGAAAAGCCTTGGTCTAGTGCACTGCATATTGTTTGCATATTGTTTTAATTTATATAGAAGCGCACCACCATTGTTTATTTGAACACCGCATGTATGACTTAAGTCAGCGCAATAGTAAGAGCATTTTTATGTGCAGTGTGTACCCAGCCTAAGAGGATCAGGTTAATAAGAAGTCCATTTGCCGTAATTACACTGATTTGATTCATTTATTCATTTTATGGTTTTACAAATTCATGACTGACATTTTATACACACTCGCACAAAAAGTGGTTGCTAGATACATTGCTATTTAATTAAAATAAAGCCTTTTTCCTTTAACCATTATTGTAATGAATGTATATAACACTTTACCAGTGATCCTGGTCAAGTGCATTACAAAATGGTTCACTGTTGAAAAGAATTGTAAAATGTAAAATATGTGTAAGTATGTATACTTGTTTAATACCTATGTAGCGCCAACATCTTCCACAGCACTGTACAAAGTATATACAGTGCTACCCATAATTATTCATACCCCTGGCAAATTTTGACTTAGTTACTTTTATTCAACCAGCAAGTAATTTGTTGATGGGAAATGACATAGGTGACTCCCAAAAGATAATAAGACGATGTACAAAAGGCATTATTGTGGGGGGAAAACTCTGTTTTTATTTAAATTTGAGCAAAAAGTGTCCAGTCCAAAATTATTCATACCCTTCACAAACTGTCACAGTCTGTGGGAAAATCCAAAGTTCTATACCATTCCAAATAGTCCAATCTGTTTAAAGCATCCTAATTACCCTGATTAATTGGGAACAGCTGTTTTAATCAACTCAACAGGTGAAAAAGAAGCTATCTGCAGTTGGTTTGTGGACAGTCATGGCTAAGACAAAGGAGCTCATTTAGGACCTGCGGCTGTGCATTGTGGCTGCTGACAAGTCAGGAAGGGCTACAAGGCCATTTTTAAATGTTTTCCAGTTCCTGTGGATACAGTTCAAAGTATTATTAAAAAATATAAGATGTTCCACACTGTGCCGAGGGGTGGATCGGGACTCCCAATGACGTCGCTGACGTCATCCCGCCCCGTCGCCATGGCGAAGGGGGAAGCCCTCCAGGAAATCCCGTTCTTTGAACGGGATTTCCTGATCGAAGCGGGCGGGGGGATGCCGCTGAGCAGCGGCTATCATGTAGCGAGCCCTGGGCTCGTTACAGGATTTAAAAAAAAATAAAAATAAAAAAAACTGCTGCGCTGCCCCCTGGCAGAATTTTTCATACCGCCAGGGGGGTTAATACACATAATGAGATTTTCTGGCAGATTTCTTGCCAGATCAATTGTTTCCAGCATGTCCAATCTGATTTCCCGATCGATTTTCCATTTACTTCTATGGAAAAATCGATCAGAAATCAGATCAGACATGCTGGAAATAATTGATCTGGCAAGATCCTCCCATTCAATTCCCTATCCCTCCTCCAAATCTTTACTGCAGCCTGATTGGCTGCTTCCTATCGTCCTTCCTGGTTTCCCCTCCCTGTTGTGAGAGCCCCTCAGATCGAGCTCTGCCAGTGACAGCAGCTATGCCCGCACTCCCCCCCCTCCCCCCCCGCGAGAGACAGCAGCTATGCCCGCACCATAACCCCCCCCCCCCCAAGTGAAAGCAGCTATGCCTCCATCCTCCCCAGCGAGTGACAGCAGCTATGCCCGCCCGCCCGCACTCCCCCCCCCCACGAGTGACAGCAGCTCTGCCCGCACCATGCCAAAGCGAGTGACAGCAGCTCTGCCCGCACCATATACCCCCCCTGCCCCACGAGTGACAGCAGCTATGCCTGCACAACCCCCGCGCCCCCCCCCCCCCGCGAGCGACAGCAGCTCTGCCCACACATACCGCTATCCCACCTCTCCCCCGCGAGTGACAGCCGCTACGCCCGCATGCCCCCCCCCGCGAGTGACAGCAAGCAAGCGCGCGTGCGTGTGACAGCAGCTCTGCCCGCACCATACCCCCCACCGCGAGCGACAGCAGCTCTGCCCGCACCATAACCCCCCCCCCCGCGAGTGACAGCAGCTATGCACACTCCCCCCCATGAATGACAGCAGCTATGCACGCCCCCCCCCCCACGAATGACAGCAGCTATGCCCGCACATCCCCCCGTTCTCCTCCCCCCTCCCGCGTGTGACAGCAAAAAGACTATCACAATCGGCCGCAAAACGACTAACATCGCAATCGGCCGCAATACGACTGACATCGCAATCGCAGTGTCAGCAGCTATGCCTGCACCCCCCAGCCCCCCCTCCCCCCCGCGAGTGACAGCAGTTCTGCCCGCACCTCCACCCCCCTGCTAGTGTCAGCAGCTCTGCCCGCAATCGGCGCAAAACGACTGACATCGCAATCGCCCGCAAAACGACTGACATCGCAATCGGCCCGAAAAACGACTGACATCGCAATCGGCCGTAAAACGACTGACATCGCAATCGCACGCACGGCTCCCCCCACCCCAACTGACAGCGAGATCGCACACAATCCTCCCCCGCGAGTGACAGCAGCTATGCACACTCCCCCCCATGAATGACAGCAGCTATGCACGCCCCCCCCCCCACGAATGACAGCAGCTATGCCCGCACATCCCCCCGTTCTCCTCCCCCCTCCCGCGTGTGACAGCAAAAAGACTATCACAATCGGCCGCAAAACGACTAACATCGCAATCGGCCGCAATACGACTGACATCGCAATCGCAGTGTCAGCAGCTATGCCCGCACCCCCCAGCCCCCCCTCCCCCCCGCGAGTGACAGCAGTTCTGCCCGCACCTCCACCCCCCTGCTAGTGTCAGCAGCTCTGCCCGCAATCGGCGCAAAACGACTGACATCGCAATCGCCCGCAAAACGACTAACATCACAATCGGCCGCAAAACAACTGACATCGCAATCGCCCGCAAAACGACTGACATCGCAATCGCCCGCAAAACGACTGATATCGCAATCGGCCCGAAAAACGACTGACATCGCAATCGGCCGTAAAACGACTGACATCGCAATCGGCCGTAAAACGACTGACATCGCAATCGGCCGTAAAACGACTGACATCGCAATCGCGCGCACGGCTCCCCCCACCCCAACTGACAGCGAGATCGCACACAATCCCTCCCCCCCCCCACCCCGCTGAGTGACAGACAATATGACCTAGTTAGACCAGAGACTGGTGGGAGTGTCTGAGGGTTGGGAGTGTCTGAGGGCTGGGACTTGGGAGGGCTAAAGGATAATCAATCAGGAAGCAGGGTATAAGGGCGGATATTACATCACAATTGGCTTCAGACAAGACACTCAAACATGGAACCTGCCATGAGCTGTCAGGAACATCAATCTCTGAAAATACTATATAAAAATTCTGTGAAATCCAAATGTGGACAGTGTAATGCATATGTAATGTAAGTACAGCCAGTATTTATCTACTGATATATGTGTTTGTTGTCTCTGAGACCCTATACCTAACAGCTCCTCTAATATATTTTTGGGTTCTTAAAGAGACTCTGAAGCGAGAATAAATCTCGCTTCAGAGCTCATAGTTAGCAGGGGCATGTGTGCCCCTGCTAAAACGCCGCCATCCCGCGGCTAAACGGGGGTCCCTTCACCCCCAACCACATCCCCCCCCCCACAAAACTTGGTCGTGAATTTTTTTCTTCCTGGAGGCAGGGCTAACGGCTGCAGCCCTGCCTCTAATCGCGTCTATCAGACGCGCATCGCCGCCTCTCCCCCGCCCCTCTCAGTGAAGGAAGACTGATAGGGGCGGGGGAGAGGCGGAGGTACGCGTCTGATAGACGCGCATGAGGCAGGGCTGCGGCGGTTAGCCCTGCCCCAATGCGGAAGCGCTTCCCGGCTGTACGGAGGGGATTTGGGGGTGAAGGGACCCCCGTTAAGCTGCGTGATAGCGGCGTTTTAGCAAGGGCACACATGCCCCTGCTAACTATGAGGTCTGAAGCGAGATTTATTCTCACTTCAGACTCCCTTTAAAACAGAAGGTATTTAAAATATTTCAGCTTTAAAAGCAAACCTGAAGTGGAAATAAACTAATGAGATAATGAATTGTATGTGTAGTACAGCTAAGAAATAGAAAGAAATAGAAATTAGTAGCAAAAAAAAATCATCTCATATTGTTTTCCAGTACAGTAAGAGTAAAATAAACTTAGGTTATCTATGCAAAGGAACTTCTGTGAGCTCTTCAACTCTTGGGTTGAAGACAATCCTGCACTTATAGATCAAAGAAACCGAAGACGGGTTGAGACAAGGTTTTACTGCAGGAAAGTTCAAAGGGACATTAGTTCTGCTGTTTTATAGTTTAAAATACAGAGGTCAGGAGGTCGGCACAGCGATGGGGAGCCCAGTGGCCCCCACCTATGCTGGCCTCTTCATGGGCCACTGGGAGGCCAATACCATCTATTCGTCGAGGAATGGGTTCCTGGAGCGGATAAAACTCTGGATCCGCTATATAGACGACATCTTGGTAATTTGGCAAGGGACCAGAGAGGAATTTGTAGCGTTTATGGAGTATGTGAACTCTAATGATGTGAATATGCTGTTTACTCATCATTGGGGAGATCAACAACTACAATTTCTGGATTTAGACATTGTCGTGAGGGGTGGAGGCTTGTTGACTAAAACCTTTAGAAAGAAAACGTCGGCCAATTCTGTACTACAGGCCACGAGCTATCACCCCTCGACGACAACCAGAAGTCTGCCATATAGCCAGTTTCTCCGGTTGCGAAGAAATGCAAGTACTTGGGAGGATTTTCTGCTACAATCAGATGAACTTAAACAGAGGTTAAGCTCTAGAGGTTATGGAGATCATTTAATTAATTTGGCGTTTAGTAAGGCAGCAGGGAAAGATAGAGCATCATTATTGACCTCCAAGGTTAGACATAGAGAACAAAATAGTTTTCATATGCATTTCTCCTATTCACCAATGTATGAAACCATCAAAAAAGCAATTGAGGAAAACTGGTGGATTATACAGCTAGACAAACTCTTTGGTTGTAAAAGTTCTGTGCCCCCCTGTGTTTCCTACAGAAGAGTTCCTAACTTAAAGGATAGATTAACACATAGCGAATTTACAAGTCCCCAAACCAGGTCTTGGCTTGGTGCCTCTCGTCCATTGGGAAATTTTAGATGCCAGCGGTGTTTGTGCTGTAATTTTATTGTTGGGGGCGGTAGTTTTGTCCACTGTGGTCGGGCCTGCAAAATTAAGCAATTTATCAATTGCAGAACCAGGGGACTTGTGTATGCCCTGGTGTGTTCTTGTCAGCGTATCTACGTAGGCGAGATCACAAATATGCTGAAGGACCGTTACCAGGCCCATTGCAGGTCCATCCATAGTGGAGAAGGCTGCCCTCGAGTAATCGAACACATGCGGTGTGCCCATGGGGGAGATGTCACAGGCCTCAGGTTCCTTGGATTAGAAGTAGTTAAAAAAGATACTAGAGGGGGAGACTGGCATAAAAAATTATTGCAAGGGGAGAGGTACTGGATTTCCTTCTTTGAGGCCACTGGCCCATTGGGTCTAAATGAAAGAAATAACTTTTCAGTATTCCTGTAATAGATCTTTTTCTGGTACAGAGTTAAGAATTCCCACAGTACTAATTAGTTTTTATGACATTCTTTATACTTACCCTTAATCTAGATTTTAATATCATGTACTTTTTGTGCATTCTTTTTGAACAGATTTGGACTGTATCCCGGGATGTACTGGGTCCTGTTCTATGTTGGGGGGTGGTGAGTAATGTATAATCTATTATTCAATGATCATTGTGTCCACCCATTACACCTGCGGGATAGTATTCTTCTATGTTACCCAAAGTGGGCGGTGATGTTAATTTCCCCTCATTTTAAAGTCTAATGTGCAGTTAGCCATATGGCCACAAGATGGCATAGGTTCCCATAGGAACTAATGGACACGTATATTGTGTCGCATCTATGATGGCAAACATGCGATGTCTGCGTTCCACGACGCGACGTCAGCTCTCAGACTCTGGCCTTAACCCGGAAATGACGTTTTGTCGTAATCCGGAAGTAACTAATGGGGAAACTTGGCTGATATTTCCAATGCGGCGTGCATTTCAAACAGCGGAAGCTGGATAGCCGTGACCATCACCCACCCACCATAACAGGTAAGATAGAGGATATATAAAGGGGTATTTTTATGGGGCAAATTGTCCTGATGCGCCACGCTATATAGGCGCGAAACGGCTGTTGACCTTCTCTCTGCCTGTACCTCTCTCCATTTTTGTATTGCTTGGAAACTGTTTTTAACAAGTTTGGAATAAATGTTAAGTTTTAGCCGGATGTGCACTACCGCTCTTTTTCTTCAAGCAATGTACAGTGAGTATCCTTAGGAAGTTGCACTCAGGCTGTAATAGCTGCAGTCCTGTGCACAAGTTTCTTTGCTATAGATTAAAATACAGAGTGTGGTTTTCAAACTGCAAATATGACAGAATGATGCAATGTTACAAAAAAAAAAAAAGGTTTTAGTTAAAAAGTTATAGAACTGAAACTAAAATAGGAGACTTTATTTGCTGCTAATGTTCTATTAATTATCCGTACTACACATACCATTCATGGTCTTAAAAGTTTTTTTTTGCCTCTTTTACACTAAGCAATAAAGTGTGCCATGATGCATTACTTCTAAATATGCAAATCATCTCTTTATATCCTTGAAAGACAGGTACACATACAAAATTGCTGGTGTATAGTGAGCCTATAGTTTTTACATTTTGCAGAGCCACACCCAGGCAGAAGTAGATAAAATGGGAGCCAAACTCCCTCGTAAATATGGTGCTGCCACAACGGCAATGCTAATAGCTGCAATTAGCAGTAATTTGGGCACTGGAGCCCTATAAAATAGCGGGCCCCAGGGCCACCCACTATGCAAACTACAGGTACAAATAGCAAGTGCAAAATGAAGCCTATGGTAGAGTGGGAAATTTTGGCAGATAGGGTTAGTGGGAAATGGGGGGGTCCTTAGTGTTAAGCATGGGGGTGTTAAGGTTAGGCTCCACCAGAGGAGTATTAGGGCCAGGTTCCTTAGTGTTAGGCACCACCAGGGGTATCGGTTAGTGTTAGGCATTAAGAAAGATGGCTAGTATGACGTTAACAGGACAAGGTTAAGTTATAGTACAGTAAGTTATAGAAAAATATTGGTATTTTACTATCGGAATTAACTAGTAGAATTTCTGTAACTTTACCAAAATGCTAATAGTGGCTATCTCCAGCGCCCTTTTTACATGTACGCCACTAGGGGCCCTAACCTTATACTTGTTCTTGCTGGAAAGAGTTTGTTAGTACAGGAAGCAAAGTCTACAGGATCTTCTCAAAAAATTAGCATATTGTGAAAAAGTTCATTATTTTCTGTAATGTACTGATAAACATTAGACTTTCATATATTTTAGATTCAAATACACACAACTGAAGTAGTTCAAACCTTTTATTGTTTTAATATTGATGATTTTGGCATACAGCTCATGAAAACCCAAATTTCCTATCTCAAAAAATTAGCATATTTCATCCGACCAATAAAAGAAAAAAGTGTTTTTAAAACAAAAAAAAGTCAACCTTAAAATAATTATGTTCAGTTATGCACTCAATACTTGGTCGGGAATCCTTTTGCAGAAATGACTGCTTCAATGCGGCGTGGCATGGAGGCAATCTGCCTGTGGCACTGCTCAGGTGTTATGGAGGCCCAGGATGCTTCGATAGCGGCCTTAAGCTCATCCAGAGTGTTGGGTCTTGTGTCTCTCCACTTACTCTTCACAATATACCACAGATTCTCTATGGGGTTCAGGTCAGGAGAGTTGGCAGGCCAATTGAGCACAGTAATACCATGGTCAGTAAACCATTTACCAGTGGTTTTGGCACTGTGAGCAGGTGCCAGGTCGTGCTGAAAAATGAAATCTTCATCTCCATAAAGCTTTTCAGTAGATGGAAGCATGAAGTGCTCCAAAATCTCCTGATAGCTAGCTGCATTGACCCTGCCCTTGATAAAACACAGTGGACCAACACCAGCAGCTGACATGGCACCCCAGACCATCACTGACTGTGGGTACTTGACACTGGACTTCAGGCATTTTGGCATTTCCCTCTCCCCAGTCTACCACCAGACTCTGGCACCTTGATTTCCGAATGACATGTAAAAGTTGCTTTCATCCGAAAAAAGTACTTTGGACCACTGAGCAACAGTCCAGTGCTGCTTCTCTGTAGCCCAGGTCAGGCGCTTCTGCCGCTGTTTCTGGTTCAAAAGTGGGTTCATGCCTCCATCTGCTGAAAAGCTTTATGGAGATGAAGATTTCATTTTTCAGCACGACCTGGCACCTGCTCACAGTGCCAAAACCACTGGTAAATTGTTTACTGACCATGGTATTACTGTGCTCAATTGGCCTGCCAACTCTCCTGACCTGAACCCCATTGAGAAACTGTGGGATATTGTGAAGAGAAAGTTGAGAGACGCAAGACCCAACACTCTGGATGAGCTTAAGGCCACTATCAAAGCATCCTGGGCCTCCATGACACCTAAGCAGTGCCACAGGCTGATTGCCTCCATGCCACGTCGCATTGAAGCAGTCATTTCTGCAAAAGGATCCCTGACAAAGTATTGAGTGCATAACTGAACATAATTATTAGAAGGTTGACTTTTTTTGTTTTAAAAACACTTTTCTTTTATTGGTCGGATGAAATATGCTCATTTTTTGAGATAGGAAATTTGGGTTTTCATGAGCTGTATGCCAAAATCATCAATATTAAAACAATAAAAGGCTTGAACTACTTCAGTTGTGTGTATTTGAGTCTAAAATATATGAAAGTCTAATGTTTATCAGTACATTACAGAAAATAATGAACTTTTTCACAATATGCTAATTTTTTGAGAAGATCCTGTATATGGATACACAAACAGCTATAAAAAACAAAACAAAAGGTGGTTCTTGGCCTTTTTCTCAATAACATTTTCTGAAGTTGGACTTCAAAAAAGTTAAGCCTGCTCTAAACCATGAAGTGCAGAGGTACAGTTACATTTTTTTGTGACAACGGTGGCTGTTCGTAACACAAGAGTCTCAATAAAATGTTGGCTAACTGCACTGATGCCTTATCCAGACTAAAACAACATATTGGAAATTCCACGTGCAGTAAACTACTGTGGAGGAATGCATTTGTGAGAATATTTTTAGATTGTAGAGGGCCAGAAGGCTTAATACCAAAACTCCACTGACCAGTTACAGTCAATTACCTTTTTAATTACTTTGTTAGACAGAAAAAGAAAACCTTTAAATTATCGAGTGACTTTACCAAGACCATTACTCAGACAAACCTAGGACATTAAAAACGTTGAATGTCTTTGGTCTAAAAACGTGTATTTGCCAAGTTCAGTATGTTTTGAGTGTTTTACTTTTCAAAAGAAATTCATTTTCTTTTAATTAAAGATACAACAAAACACAGGGATATGTGCATTAGGGTTGCAACGGTATGAATATTCACGGTATGATGGTATCACGGTATACAGTATTACACAATTATTTGTACCCAGGCCTCTCCCTTACATTAATGTGCCCCCACCCCAGTATGGTAACCAGATGTGCCCCACTCCCTCAACATACATATGATTAAGCTGCAGGGAGATTTGGGCGCAGGGTAAAGCTGTAAACCGGCTCACCCTGCTCCTGCAAAAGTCCTGGCCGCGTTAAATACTATTCCCTCTCCAGGTCACTGTGGATAGTGGGGAAAGATGTAATTCAGATTCCAGCTATTGCTGGCGGACGAATAGCAGTGTTTTTAAAGTAATTTGTGCTCTCTCTCTTGACAGCGCCCAAATTACTCACTGAGCAGCCAGGAATAGGTGCCCACAGTATAGGTAGCCAGGAAAAGGTGCCTGCAGTATAGGTAGCCAGGAAAAGGTGCCTGCAGTATAGGTAGCCAGGAATAGGTACAGCCAGGCCCATAGCAGTCAGCTGACACAGGGCAGACCGATAGATCAAATTACAACTTGTGATTAAACACAGATGTGGGGTATTTAGAGAGGCTAAACTCTCTAAATACATGCAGGGTGCATTTCTCTATGCTTTCCTTCTGTCCTCAGTCAGGTCACAGGTGACACAGGAGAGATCAAATTACAACATGTCACTCAGTCACAGATGAATGGCATTAAACAGGCTAAGTGCATACAGGGTGCATTTCTCTAGGTTTTCCTTCTGTGTTCAGGTCCACTTTACCACTAGCCGTCCCCAGGCTTCTTAGCACTATGAAGAGAACACTGCGATGACACCGGAACGTTTCACAAAAGTCACATTGCACAATTACCAGCTCAGAGCAACCATACAGTGAGGCATGCAGTACCATAAACTTATACCTCACAGCTAAAGTAAACATGCACGTCACTCAGTAATTGCACTGCATCCACTGCATTATCCTGACAGAAAACGTTGCATCGCACTGTGATCAATGTGATGGCCCCTAGGAGTATTACTGAATTGCATCACACCCCCTTCCTGTCAGAGTTCCTCCAAGTTTCTCCAGTGATGTTGAAGGAGACTGTACTCACCGACAGCTCTGCCCGTATGCATATAGCTGAATTTTTTCCTTATCTGTTCATACCTATAAAGCAGAATGAAACCCAGCATTTCTTATTTGCTCTAAAATATTATTTACAGCATATTATATACTACCACCAATTTTTTTTTAACTAGAACATCATTCAAAGGGTTAAACATAGGACTTACAAGATCACTACCGGGAAAGCTGGACGCATGCCGAGGACGGGGCTGTCTGTTGCACATAGGGTTGCTTTGTCGCGTGTGCATAGACAGGACCTTTATGCGAGGAGGAAGTGCGTCAGCTGACCGACCGGTCGGCTGATGTCAGAGGAGGACGGCATGCCTGATGGGTCTCCTCTGCTTCAAAAGCCTAGCTGATTCACTCGCAACTTGTCTGCTGTTGCGAATACTTCGTGTTAGAGCTCAGACCCTTAGATAGTTCCGGTGTGCTTTGATCAGGGAGGAAACCGGGGATTTCACACAAGATAGGAATTGTTTGATAGCTCTAATCATACTACTGTGTATTATTTGTGCATGACTCTGGCTTGTTCTGACTATTCTTCTGCTCAGCAATTCTGTACCTTTGCCCATCTGATCTTGCTGCTGACTCTGCTGGTTTATACCTTTCAGTCTCTGCCTTCCGATTTTGTACTGCATCTGTCTGTTGCCAAACCCGATCTGTCTCTACTCTCACCAGAGGGCCCTTGACTCTGGTGAGGGGCACTGTACTGTTAGTACCCACCAGCTCCTCTGGTGAGGTATTGTTAAACCTATCAGTACTACTTTTGCACCAAATCACTATATATTGTTGTCACTACAGCTTCTGATATACCAGCATTATAGGCGATTCTGCAGATCACCATATAAATCAGGTATACATCTGCATTATAGGCGATACTGCAGATCACCTATAATCAGAATTCTGTTATTTGCTGACACAAATTGTTACAATAATACTTATGCACAAAAGCAAATATGATAAGTGTATGGCATACAAAAAGTAGGAAAACATGTTTATTGATTATGTCAAGTTTTTATACAGCTTTAAAATGCCTTTAAAATCCCCAGCAAGCAAGATAATACTCAAAATAAAAGTCATTTTAAAGGGGAGTGTAACATCCCCCCTAAAAATTGCCAAATAAAGTGCCCTTAAAAAAACATGTAGACCCTTTTTCTTCAAAAATGGGTCCCTTGCTGTGGGAGGACAAGTAAGCCATGGCAGTAGGGAGGGAAAACACTGAGGTGCGTTGGGAAGAAGAAAAAAAATAAGGGAATCAGAGAAACAAAAGATGGAAACCAGCAGAAATATTACTTTTCTATATGTCTATAGATAGGATGCTGGCATGATGATTGATCAGATTGTTGTGGTCTTTCTTTTTGAAGTTTTCTTTAGTATATACTGTAATTTGTGAAGCTTTTGTCTACAAAGTCTGTAATTATTGAAAACTGTAAGATCGCTAAATACACAGGTGAAGCACACATTTTTGACCCATATCTTGCATATGTAAAAGTAGGCACTCCTGTGATTGGCAGCAAAGCAAGCTTCCTGACCTACCTCTTGCAGCTAAAACAAGCTAATTTTGGACCCTTTCTGACAAGTGACTGGCCATGTGCTAAAAACTGATTGGCTTCAATTCACTAAGGGCCCTTTTCCACAAGCAGTTGATAGGCAGCAAAACGCCTCTCAAACTCTCACAACTGCTTGCTGTTGTCTGGCAACTGCTCACAGCTGCCTGATAAATGCTTGCTAAGCACACAGTTCAACTGCCCGTGGAAATGGACCCCAAGGCCTCGTTCACATCATACGCGCTTCCGTGCGCATTTGGAAGCGCGTATGATAAGCTGAAATGCAGGAACGGCAGAAGGGCATAGACAGCCCTTCTACTGTTCACATCTACTACCCTGCGCAGCAGTACGATGCGCTATGAAGCGCTTGCGTACTGCTACCTGCATTTTGCCCGCAAGTCAATGGATGGGATCAGCAGCGCAGCGGGTAGCAGTGCAGAGGACGTGCGATCGTACGCTTTGCGATCGCATGGCTACCTGCGCTGAAGAGATGTGATCGAGGCCTCAGGCCCTGTTTATACTTAATCAGTTGGTACGCATTTTTTTTTCTTTTCCATAGCAGTGCATTGTGAAAAAGATTTCAGTTAAAACACGTTAAGTGTGAACTGTGCCATAGGAAAACATGGACATTACTTTGAAAATCAGTTGTCCTTTAAGTTATAACTGAGAGCAACTGATTAAGTGTAAACGGGGCCTAAAGCTGTTGTATAGAAGTACAGATTCCTCAGGTAAGGAGTCCTGGTACCTATGAGGTGAAGGGAAAACAAGGAGCCAAATGGTGTAGTACCGTTAGGTTATAAATAGACAAACATCATGGGTATTGGATATATTCTCTATAAAAAGTGTAGGGGGCATTGGGAAGCCTCCCCATGGCACTCCTGGATAGTGCTAATGTAGCATGAACTAATTCCAGCAGGGCAACCGCTTTGCGGTATTGGTTTTAACCCTGCAAAAACTTTGGCATGCGAAAGCAAATGCATATTTGCATGAGCTAGGTCTCGTGAGTAGCCAATTAGGCCAAATTTGCAAAGCCAGATTTGTCAGATGTTACTTGGTTTGATGCACACATAAAGTCTCTATAAAGTATCATGGGTATTGGATATTCACAAAGGTAGGTTGCAGCCTGCAACCACCATGCTCACATACGGGGGGGGGGGGGGGTTGGAAACAAAAAAACAAAACACATCCCTGCTCGGTAATCCAGATCCTCCAGAACCTGGGTCAGTCGCTCTCTCAGAGATTTTTCCTCATTGTAGGATACTACAATTTAGGAAAAAGAAAAAAGAACTATCACCTCCTGAGGAGGTGCCTAGAAACTAGACAGAAAGGTGGTATTTAGGAGGCGCCCACTATGTATTAATAAAAGTATGGTCTTCAAACGTGCATCTGTCTTCAGACCATAAAAGCCACAGTATTGGAAAGGAAAGTTTATTAAAACGTAAAGCTGTTGACAACACGTGCCACAGGTCTTTGCACGCTTCCTCAGGTCAAAAACAGGGTAAACTTGATCTGCGAGAGATGTGGAGCGTGGGCATCTGTGTAGTCTATATCTAGACTATAAAGGCCCCCACAACCCACAACTCTTGCAGATCAGGTTTACCCTGTGTTATTGACCTGAGGCAGCGGGCGAGGACCCACGAAACGCATTGTCAACAGCTTTAAGTTTTACTAATACAATTTCCTTTTCAATACTGTCACTTTTATCGTCTGAAGAGGTAAAATACCTCTTTTTAATTTAATCTAGCGATTAGAAAACATACAGTACTTACTGATACATACTGGGCGCCTCCAAGAAAATACCTCCTTTTAATTCTCTAAAAGCTGTTTGGTAAAAATAAAAAAATAAAAAAAATAGGTCTAGGTCTCTGTAGCAAGCCAGGTTCTGCTATGGTGAGGTTCTCCCACTTCTGTGCTGTGACAGCATTACAGTAGTAAGAGGCATGCCCAATATGCTTTTAGATCTGCATTGTCCCTTTTAGTTTCTTAAACTCTGTGCATCAGTCTTCCTCAACATTTTTATTAATAGCCTGAAGGAGAGAAACTTGTCCCGGTCGACAGTATATCGGCACCAATGGTGGGAGTAGTAGGACCGGGTGGCTCCTCCTATTGGCCTTCTGCTTTGCCTGTAAGATTGTTATCGAACGCTGATTGTTGGTTACCAACAGCTTAAAACTGGAGATAAATACTGAACATCTCACCTTGGTTTTACTACATGCTCTAATCATTAGGAATTGAGATTTACTGGCATGCATTGAGGTATTTGCCATGAAACTCGGTAATTTACCTCACTAAGACAGTAATTTCAGCTTGCCATGTGGTAACAGCCTTAATGAATTGACATTTGACAAGGTGTTTGGCAAAAGTCAGCTCTTTTATGAATTACCACATGCTTTAAAGAGGAACTCCGGTGAAAATAATGTAATAAAAAAAGTGCTTCATTTTTACAATAATTATGTATAAATGATTTAGCCAGTGTTTGCCCATTGTAAAATCTTTTAAATCCAAATTACATTCTGACATTTATCACATGGTGATATTTTTACTGTTGGTAGGTGATTTAGCTGCTGCATGCTTTTTTGGCAGTTGGAAACAGCTGTAAACAGCTATTTCTCACAATGAAACAAGGTTCAGACAGGAAACTGCCAGGAGTACCATGGTCCTCAGAGTTTCTTGTGGGAGGGGTTTCACCACAATATCAGCAATACAAAGCCCCCTGATGATCAGTTTGTGAAAAGTAATAGATTCCTCATGTAAAAGGGGGTAACAGCTACTGATTGGGATTAAGTTCAAATCTTGGTCACGGTTTCTCTTTAATGCTTAGTAAATTTAAGCCATTAATTTGCTTGTATCTGGTGCCAGTGTTCAGCAATTTAGGCACTATAGCTCTCTAAAGGTGCGTACACACGTCAGATAAAAGTCTTTGGAAAATGAAAGATCAGACCAATTTTACCCCCTTTCATGTAGTATGAGAGCCATACTCTACACCAGGGGTGCCCAATAGGTCGATCTACCGGTAGATCGCGACCGCCTGAGGAGAGAGCCTGGCCAATCAGGGGAGGGGAGGAGAGAGCCTGGCCAATCAGGGGAGGGGAGGCGTGCAGCCAATCAGGAGAGGAGAGGCGCGCAGCCAATCAGGAGAGGAGCACAGCCATTCAGGAGAGGAGAGGCGCGCAGTCATCCAGGAGAGGAGAGGAGAGGCGCGCAGCCAATCGGGTGGAGAGGCGGACAACTTCCGAGTTCCGACTCCACTCACGCTGCCCACCGGAGCCAGGCCTGAAGACCTGGACGCCAGCGTCATGCCAAGGGGCATTTGAAACATCGGTAGATCTCCTGGCCTCGGCGAATTTTAAAGTAGCTCGCGGGCCGAAAAAGTGTGGGCACCCCTGCTCTACACAGTCTATTCTATGGAGCTGAACTCCCCATCAGATAAAAATCTTTGCAAGATGCTGCACACAAAGATGCTGTACACACGCAACAGATCAGTATCTGCAAAAGATCTGTTCCTGCAAAATGCATTCATAGTCTATGATATTTGCAGATCCCATACACACCTTGTTTAATGGACATTCATCTGCAGATCAGACAATTATCTGCCGATCTGAAGATCCAACCTGGTGGATCTGATCCACAGATAATTGTCCGTTAAACAAGGTGTGTATGAGATCTGCAGATATTATAGACTATGAATGCGTTTTGCAGAAATGGATATTTTGCAGGAACAGATCTTTTGCAGATACTGATCTGTTGCGTGTGTACAGCGGTCTTTGTGTGCAGCATCTTGCAAAGATTTTTATCTGATGGGGAGTTCAGCTCCATAGAATAGACTGTGTAGAGTATGGCTCTCATACTACATGGAAGGGGGTAAAATTGGTCTGTGATCTTTCATTTTCCAAAGACTTATCTGACGTGTGTACCCACCTTTACTCTAGGACCTAGAGTCTAGGTGTACTTCAGGCAAATAAGCTAGGAATAGGACTGACTGCTCGTTGGAAAGAGATTTTTTCAAAAGACAGGTGAAGTGATCGACAGTTTCCTCCTGCAAGGAACTTGCCATTACCACACTCACAGTCTGTGCACAGCAGCAGAACCTACCAGTAATAATTTTTAATGAAATACATAACATTTTACACTGCCTAAAAATTTATGTTGTGCAGTCAATTACTTAAACACAAATGCTTATCAATTACTACAGTACATAGGACTTAAAATGCTCCAGCACACTGCCATGCTTGAACTGGCGATTCATATTGCATCTACCAACATGCTACATGCAAATTAAATGCTGCAAGGCAAAAGAACATCTTGAATACTCTGGATAAGTCCATACCTGTACAGATTAATTTTTGTTACACACATTGTGTTCTTGAAATTTTCCAATACCTTTTGTGGATGACATCGGTGACTGAAGATTCATTATTTATGATGAACTGAACGGCTCCTAAGTAAACTGTGATTGTTTCAGTGATTAGTATCTCTCATCAGATATATACATATTTCCCCATGCATACAAAAAAAAAAAAAAAAAAAAAAAAAAAATATATTGAAAACAAACTGATCCCAGCAATAAACAATTGTCCAGGCCATATTTTCACTAGATTTAAACACTGTAGCAACTTCGAATTCAGCCATTGAAAATAAGGTCTGAGTTCATAGCCGTACATGATATTACAAAATTAGCCATATCTATGTTACACATCTACAACAAATGGAAGCATACTTATGTCATTTAGGGCCCTTTTCCACTAGCAATCGCTAGCGTTCACGCTGAACGCTAGCGATTGCTGAATCGCAATTACCGGCGATTCCCCGACGTTCGCGGCCGCGATTTTGCTATGCTATGCACTGCATAGCAAAATCGCGGCAATAATCGCTCCGCCGCGCGATCGCGATCCGGTCAAAAACGAATCGCGGTAGTGGAAATGACCTACCGCGATTCCTATGCTAAAAGCAAACTGTAGCGATTTGACAAATCACTAGCGGTTTGCGGTTTTGCGATTAAGCAATCGCAAACGCTGTAGTGGAAAAGGGCCCTCAATGTATATGCAATGTCAATATTCATTTACTGAGCACACTTGGAATGAGAAGTGCTGGTGGAACACATTATAATGTTTAAATTGTTTTTATTTGCACTACATGCCCCTCGTCCCAATGGGTGACCTCAGATTGACTAGTGATGTGATGTGTAAAGAACACAAGTGGTGCAACAAATCAGTACTGGATTTTTTGTTTCTAAATCTGATGTTGGGTAGAATAAGTTCACAACTATCTCCTGATAATTTGTGCAATCTGTCACATTATGGACTCACACCAAGAGATTACTGGTAATTGGGCCCGCATCGCATGAACTTATTGTAAAAAGTTCTCAATGCAGGCGAGTGCATGACTGCAGTCGCATAACTGCTGTTTTACTGATTGTACAGCAACCCCCCCCCCCCCCCCCCCCCTCCCCAATGTAATTGATATTACAACATCCTGTGCTGCAGGTCCATTATGGTTTTTTTTTTGTTTTCCAATCTTTATAAAACAACCCAAATTATTTTATTAACTGGAAGTTCACTATTCTTTCCAATAGTTTCATGCCTTTGTGGCATGTGCCGCTTTCTATGTGAATCTCCATTCAAAGCGCTCTCTTCATTGAGGTATTACCCACAATAAGGGGTACTTAGCTAATGCATTAATTACTCAAGCAAGCTATATATGCTATAATATAGTGTTGGAAAACACTGGGATAGTAGATGCACTACTGTTTTCCACTACAAACTTTGCATTTCAGTACTATTTATTTTTCTTTAACATACTTTATTTTGTACAGGGTTTTGTGCATATGTCAGCATGGTAATCACAGAATGCTTAGCACAGACCCCTAGTGCATATTCATTTAATATACTGTATATTTTTTGAATATTGTAGGTGCATTTATCATTGTTATATTGTGATGAACTGTATTTTATTTTCTACTTGACAAACTTGTTATTTGCAGGTGTGAAAGAATATCAAGGCCTGTTTTACATTGGAGGCTGAACTATGCTCTTGTTGGCATGAATGTTGCAATGTAATGCAGCCAAATGTTGCTGTTCATAACACCATGTGCCATTGTTTGACACGCGGTGCGGTTACCTGGCAACCAGAAACCCCGCCACATCTGAGTGCAGTAGCGCTCAGCTGTGACTCAATGCAGTGCATGCATAGCCACCAGGGCTGTGGAGTCGGAGTCGGGCAATTTTGGGTGCCTGGAGTCGGAGTCGGGAAAAAATGCACCGACTCCGACTCCTAATGAATTTGTAACTGTAATTAAAATAGAAAATATGATAAAATGTTCTATTTCTCAGATAATAGTCATTAAAAATAATGTATATATACAGTATATACACAGTAATAGCTGTGCTTAGTCCACAAAAATGAAATAAACCAATCAAAATGAGTTACTAGTGCTGCTTCAATAAAGCAGTCCCCGTATTTTTAAGGTCAGATATACATATCTGATTGTGACTGTATACATGATGTGTACACAGGAATCTCTTATATATGTTACGGCCAGAACCCGAAGTTTGGCCACTTCTAGTTCTGGCCGGCCACTTCGGGTTCTGGCCGGCCAATTTGCGAAGTGGCCGCTGCGCTGCGGCCAATGTTAGAAATGGATTGTTTACTCTAATATTAATGTATCTTCTGGCCGCAGCGCAGCGGCCAAACGTATAACCACTTAGTTAATTTGTTGCAATTAAGCCGGCGGCAATGTAACAATTCCAGCCGCTGGCTTTTTATCTGCCTCTCTCTCCTTCTCCCCCCGCCTCCCTCGCTCTCCTATGGGCAGCCGGCGGGGACACGAGTGTCCCCCCCCCCCCGGAGTCGTTCGTCGCGGCAGGGAAGCCTGCCGTTCTTGCAGAGCGGATGCTGGCAGAAGCAATGTCTGCAGCCTCCCCGCTCTGCTGCCCCTGCTGCGACGAACGACTCTCGGGGACACGCGTGTCCCCCCGCCGGCTGGCCATAAGAGGAGAGAGAGAGAGAGAGGCAGATAAAAAGCCGGCGGCTTGAATTGTTACATTGCCGCCGGCTTAATTGCAACAAATTAACTAAGTGGTTATACGTTTGGCCGCTGCGCTGCGGCCAGAAGATACATTAATATCAGAGTAAACAATCCATTTCTAACATTGGCCGCAGCGCAGCAGCCACTTCGCAAATTGGCCGGTCAGAACCCGAAGTGGCCGGCCAGAACTAGAAGTGGCCAAACTTCGGGTTCTGGCCGTAACATATATACTAAATAACATCTATGCTGTAAGAATAAAGCCTGATGTGTAGCTGTGTCACTAATAGAGATGGTCAATGAGATGGAAATAATTCTGCATTGATGCTGATTTATGCAAATGTATGCACTCCCTTTGCTGATGAAATCAAATAATTTGATATGTTGTTAAAATTTGGTTTGGTGACTACAAATTAAAGGGTAACTGAGACGGATGAAAAGTAAAGTTTTATACATACCTGGGGCTTCCTCCAGCCCCCTTCAGGCTAATCAGTCCCTCGCTGTCCTCCACTACCCGGATCTTCTGCTATGAGTCCTGGTAATTCAGCCAGTCAGCGCTGTCCGGCCGCATGCCGCTCCCACAGCCAGGAACATTCTGCACCTGCGCAATAGTGCTGCACAGGTGTAGTATTGCTCCTGGCGGCGGAGTGTGTACATGCGCACTACGCCCGACTGCCTCAAGTACCTGGACTCATAGCAGAAGATCCAGGTGGTGGAGGAGGACAACGAGGGACTGATTATCCTGAAGGCGGCTGGAGGAAGCCCCAGGTATGTATAAAACTTTAATTTCATCTGTTTACTTTGTTACACAGTAGTACTATACTCTACATATGCACTCCCCACAGAGCTGCAGGGAATCCACTGAGAATGCTGTGCACATTGAACACAGAGGTGTTGTCTGTTTACAATCTCCTCATTCCCCTGCAGAGTACCTGCACATCATTCTTACATGTACCCACACTTACATTGCCTAGGGCCTGATAGATGTTCTTTGTTCCGGTTTGTACCTTTTACAAGTTACTAGTTTTAGTCTAAAGGGAATAAATATAGTAGTCTCCATATCCTTCTCACTTCAGTTGTCTTGTAAAATTCCTAAGCGTTGGCAGTTAAGAGACGAATTTCATGTTACATGCTTTTAATCAACAAAATTGTAATATGCAAATTAGAGGAGTCGGAGTCGGTGGAATCCTAAACTGAGGAGTCGGAGTCGGTGGATTTTTGGACCGACTCCACAGCCCTGATAGCCACAGCGATAAGGTTCACAGCAGAGCAATTTAACTACTTTCCTGAAATCCAGAAGCTTTTACCGCTTTATACCTGAAGAAAGGTTTGGGAAATACAGCTGCTGAAAATAAACAAAGAACTATTGACGCTTTAAGGGCAACTTAAGTGAAAGGGATATGGAAGCTGAAATTCATTTCCTTTTAAACAATACTAGTTGCCTGGCAGCCCTGCTGATCTATTTGGCTGCAGCAGTGTCTGAATCACACCAGAAACAAGCAAGCAGATAATCTTATCAGATCTGACAATGTCAGAAACCCCTGATCTGCAAAATGCTTGTTCAGGGTCTATGGCTGAAAGTATTTAGAGGCAGAGGATCAGCAGGGCTGCTAGGCAACTGGTGTTGCTTAAAGCACGATTGTCACCATAAAAATCAAATTTCAACCGCAATTGGTCGGAGTGTATTAACCACTTAAGGACTGCAGTCATAAAACCCCTTAAGGACCAGAGCCTTTTTTTCCATTCAGACCACTGCAGCTTTAACGGTTTATTGCTCGGTCATACAACCTACCACCTAAATGAATTTTACCTCCTTTTCTTGTCACTAATACAGCTTTCTTTTGGTGCTATTTGATTGCTGCTGCGAGTTTTACTTTTTATTATATTCATCAAAAAAGACATGAATTTTGTCAAAAAAATGACTAACTTTCTGTGCTGACATTTTTCAAATAAAGTAAAATTTCCTATACATTTGAGCGCGAAAGTTATTCTGCTACATGTCTTTGATAAAAAAAACCATTCAGTGTATATTTATTGGTTTGGGTAAAAGTTATAGCGTTTACAAACTATGGTGCAAAAAGTGAATTTTCCCATTTTGAAGCATCTCCAAATTTTTTGAGCACCTGTCATGTTTCATGAGGTGCTAAAATTCCAGGATAGTATAAATACCCCCCAAATGACCCCATTTTGGAAAGAAGACATCCCAAAGTATTCACTGAGAGGCATGGTGAGTTCATAGAAGATTTTATTTTTTGTCACAAGTTAGCGGAAAATGACACTTTGTGACAAAAAAAAAAAGGAAAAAAAAAAAGGAGTTTCCATTTCTTCTAACTTGCGACAAAAAAAAAATGAAATCTGCCACGGACTCACTATGCTCCTCTCTGAATACCTTGAAGGGTCTACTTTCCAAAATGGGGTCATTTGTGGGGTGTGTTTACTGTCCTGGCATTTTGGGGGGTGCTAAATTGTAAGCACCCCTGTAAAGCCTAAAGGTGCTCATTGGACGTTGGGCCCCTTAGCGCAGTTAGGCTGCAAAAAAGTGCCACACGTGGTATTGCCGTACTCAGGAGAATCTTTGTCTTTGTAAATGGACAATTGTGTGTAAAATAAATCAAAAAATTGTCATTTACAGAGATATTTCTCCCACCCAGCATGGGTATGTGTAAAAATACACCCCAAAACACATTATACTACTTCTCCTGAGTACGGCAATACCACATGTGTGGCACTTTTTTGCAACCTAGGTGCGCTAAGGGACCTAGTCACAGGTCATTTTGAGGCATTTGGATTCTAGACTACTCCTCACGGTTTAGGGCCCCTAAAATGCCAGGGCAGTATAGGAACCCCACAAGTGACCCCATTTTAGAAAGAAGACACCCCAAGGTATTCTGTTAGAAGTATGGTGAGTTCATAGAAGATTTTATTTTGTCACAAGTTGGTGGAAATTGACACTTTGTGAAATAAAAACCAATACAAATCAATTTCCGCTAACTTGTGACAAAAAATAAAATCTTCTATGAACTCGTCATACACCTAACAGAATACCTTGGGGTGTCTTCTTTCTAAAATGGGGTCACTTGTGGGGTTCCTATACTGCCCTGGCATTTTAGGGGCCCTAAACCGTGAGGAGTAGTCTTGAACCCAAATGTCGCAAAATGACCTGTGAAATCCTAAAGGTACTCATTGGACTTTGGGCCCTTTAGCGCAGTTCGGCTGCAAAAAAGTGCCCCACATGTGGTACTGTCGTGCTCAGAAGAAGTAGTATAATGTGTTTTGTGGTGTATTTTTACATATACCCATGCTGGGTGGGAGAAATATCTCTGAAAATGACATATATTAGATTTTTTTTTTACACACAATTGTCCATTTACAGAGATATTTCTCCCACCCAGCATGGGTATGTGTAAAAATACACCCCAAAACACATTATACTACTTCTCCTGAGTACGGCGATATGACATGTGTGACACTTTTTTGCAGCCTAGGTGCGCTAAGGGGCCCTACGTCCTATTCACAGGTCATTTTGAGGCATTTGTTTTCTAGACTACTCCTCACGGTTTAGGGACCCTAAAATGCCAGGGCAGTATAGGAACGCCACAAGTGACCCCATTTTAGAAAGAAGACACCCCAAGGTATTCCGTTAGGTGTATGGTGAGTTCATAGAAGATCTTATTTTTTGTCATAAGTTAGTGAAAAATTAAAATTGTGAAAAAACAATAAAAATCAATTTCCGCTAACTTTTGACAAAAAATAAAATCTTCTATGAACGCTTCATACACCTAACAGAATACCTTGTGGTGTCTTTTTTCTAAAAAGGGGTCACTTGTGGAGTTCCTATACTGCCCTGGCATTTTACGGGCCCAAAACCGTGAGTAGTCTGGAAATCAAATGTCTCAAAATGACTGTTCAGGGGTATAAGCATCTGCAAATTTTGATGGCAGGTGGTGTATGAGGGGGCGAATTTTGTGGAACCGGTCATAAGCAGGGTGGCCTCTTACATGACAGGTTGTATTGGGCCTGATCTGATGGATAGGAGTGCTAGGGGGGGGTGACAGGAGGTGATTAATGGGTGTCTCAGGGGGTGGTTAGAGGGGAAAATAGATGCAATCAATGCACTGGGGAGGTGATCGGAAGGGGGTCTGAGGGGGATCTGAGGGTTTGGCCGAGTGATCAGGAGCCCACACGGGGCAAATTAGGGCCTGATTTGATGGGTAGGTGTGTTAGGGGGTGACAGGAGGTGATTGATGGGTGTCTCAAGGTGTGATTAGTGGGGGGAATAGATGCAAGCAATGCACTGGCGAGGTGATCAGGGCTGGGGTCTGAGGGCAGTCTGAGGGTGTGGGCGGGTGATTGGGTGCCCTAGGGGCATATAAGGGTCTAATCTGATGGGTAGCAGTGACAGGGGCTGATTGATGGGTGATCAGTGGGTGATTAGATGGCAGAACAGATGTAAACAATGCACTTTGGAGGTGATCTGAGGGTAGGTCTGGGGCAATCTGATGGTGTGGGTGGGTGATCAGATTGCCCGCAAGGGGCAGGTTAGGGGCTGATTGATGGGTGGCAGTGACAGGTAGTGATTGATGGGTGGCAGTGACAGGGGGTGATTGATGGGTGATTGACAGGTGATCAGTGGGTTATTACAGGGAAGAACAGATGTAAATATTGCTCTGGCGAATTGATAAGGGGGGGTCTGAGGGCAATCTGAGCGTGTGGGGCGGGTGATTGGGTGCCCGCAAGGGGCAGATTAGGGTCTAATCTGATGGGTAACAGTGACAGGTGGTGATAGGGGGTGATTGATGGGTAATTAGTGGGTGTTTACAGGAGAGAACAGATGTAAACACTGCACTTGGGAGGTGATCTGACGTCGGATCTGCGGGCGATCTATTGGTGTGGGTGGGTGATCAGATTGCCCGCAAGGGGCAGGTTAGGAGCTGATTGATGGGTGGCAGTGACAGGGGGTGATTGACAGGTGATTGACAGGTGATCAGGGGGGATAGATGCATACAGTACACAGGGGGGGGGGGCGGGGTCTGGGGAGAATCTGAGGGGTGGGGGGGTGATCAGGAGTACCCAGGGGGCAGTTTAGGGACTAAAAAAAAAATAGCGTTGACAGATAGTGACAGGAAGTGATTGATGGGTGATTAGGGGGGTGATTGTGTGCAAACAGTGGTCTGGGGGGTGGGCAGGGGGGGCAGATCAGTGTGTTTGGGTGCAGACTAGGGTGGCTGCAGCCTGCCCTGGTGGTCCCTCGGACACTGGGACCACCAGGGCAGGAGGCAGCCTGTATAATACACTTTGTAAACATTACAAAGCGTATTATACGCTTCCTATCCGGCGATCGTCGGGTTAACAACCCGCCGACGCTTCCGATTGGCCGGCGGGTTGACGTCGCGGGTGGGCGGAGCCTATTGCCGGGGGATGCGCGCGCGATCCCCGGCAAAACAGTGCCCCAGGACCTGACGCCATTCTGTGTTACGTGGTCCTGGGGCTGCCACTTTGCCGCCGCCAATATGAAGTTGGCGGTCGGCAAGTGGTTAAAGTAATAAAAATGCTGATGCTGCATTCAATTTTTTTTTCTGCTCTTAAGGTACATGATAACTGCAAACCATAGGAGCACTGGCCCTTTAATAGCCATTGTCATTCAGTTGAATGCTGGTGGTTCTTTTTATCTATACTATATTACTCCTCTTCCCTTTATTTCCCTGCCTAGCTGAAACATGATCCTCTGCTCACTTGTGTTTACAAGCAAGGCTGAGGTGACTCAGGATTGGAGGGAAAAAAAAAGTTAAGGGAAGAAATGACATCAGTATTTAGCCTCAAACTGTGAGAAAAAGACATGGTCCCCACCAGGAACAGAATTCTCTTCATTTACTATATACAATTCACTGAAATCAAAAGGTGGACAGTACAATACATGTGTTATGTAAGTAGATCAAGTATTTATCTACTTATATATGCTTTTTTTTCCCTGGGATAGTATGGCTAATCCTCCTGCTTTAAAAAGGAAATACATATGGCATAATCCACATACCTCTCATTACAGTTGTCCTTTAAGTAAAAGAAAAATTAATACAATACTGAGACACTGGGAGTGAATCAGGAAAAAGGAGTGCAGAAGCCCTTATGGAAAAAAGCGCGCCGCCATAGACTAATATTATAAAAGCTGCAATTTGTGGCAAAAAAAGGGAAATTTAGGTGGATGGCGGTGCCTGCTATCGGGCACCCCCAGGATACAGAATTGACCTCCTTTGCTGCAAATCGTGGCATTGTGGCGAGGGTGGGTTAAGGTTGTGTGGTCAAGTATGGGGGGGGGGGGGGGGGGGAGGAGGAAGGGCTTTAAATGTTAGGCATAGGCAGAGAGAGGTCTAAAGGTTAGACATTGGTAAAGGAAGGTCTTAGGGTTAGGCATCGGTAGAGGGAGGGTTCTGTGTGAGAGCAGGGTTAGGTTGAGACGCGAAAAATATCGGTAAAGATTACTGATATTTTACTATTGGAATTAAGTAGAAGAATGTTGGTAATTCTACTAACGGCAATCCCCTGCACCCTTTTTTCATGTAAGCACTGAGAAAGCCAGGGCAGTGACTGACTATATAAAATTCCATAACCAGCAGGAGATGTCACTCCTAAAAGTTTCATTATCAGGAAGTACCTGGAGCAATCTGCAGGCAAGAACTGCTCACTTGTACCAGTCTATCTATTCTCCAATGAAAATATCAGGGAAGTTAAACTACAGCTTAAGCTAAGTACCCACAAGAAGATTACATTGTGGAGCTCCGGCAAGAAACTATCATTTCCCGATATATCTTTCAAGATCGCAATTGGCAGAAAGCGGATGGGATGTGAACGGTTGTGGGAGTGATGGTTCAAACCAAATTATTCTTCCGCTATAGTACATTGACTATCGAAAGATTGAACGATCATTGCCGATATGACGGTCTTTCAAAATGAACAATTATCGCAGTCTATTGGCAATTTTTAACCATCGTTTAACAAATTTTTGTAACACAATATCATGCGAAACGATTGTTGGTGAAGAACAAAGCACCTCTGCCGTGGATATGGACCTTTAGCCTTCACAAGAGCAGTAACATTACAAAAAAACAGTGTATGTTTGTCTTTGACAAATGTTGAGGATACCTGTAATGGGGTATATTCCAGAAGACCAACAGTATTCTTGCACAAAGCAAATTACAGCTTGCTTTTGAACAATATCAGTGTAAAACCAAAACACTCAAATTACCTGTAAATTGAGCCGCTTGAAATGACTTTCAGATTAGAGCCAATCTACAAGCACAGATCTAAAAATGTCCTTTAAGCTTAGATTGCTACGTTTTAGATTACAACTGCAGCAAGAGGGCTATGCAGGCTGCCATATTTATTTCCTTTGTAGCAATACCAGTTGCCTGGCTATCCTGCTGATACTGTGCCTCTAATACTTTTAGCCATAGACCCTGAACAAGCATATGCAGATAAGGTGTTATGCTGGGAATACACGGTGCGTTTTTGGGGTTCGATTCTGCCGGCCGATCGATTCCCCGCTCGATTCTCTTATCTTCCGTTTTTCTTATCTTTTCCTATTGTTCCCTATGCGAAATCGATAGGGCGGGAGATCGGCCATGTCGTAAATTATCAAGATATCAATCGAGCCATCTAAATGTCTCAAAAAGCGTACTGTGTATTCCCAGCATTAGACATTATTGTCATATCTGACAAGATTACCTGCATGCTTGTTTCTGGCGTTATTCAGACACTACTGCAGCCAAACAGATCAGCAGAGCTGCCAGGCAACTGATATTGTCTAAGGGCTTGTTTCCACTGTTGCGACGCGATTTCGCCGGCATTCCGACGCTTGTAAAAACGCATGCGGATGCGTTTCCGCATGCGTTTTTACCCGCGATTTCGCGTGCGATTTCGCATGGCAGGGTGCCATGCGAAATTAACCATGACACTGCCAGGGCAAAATAACATTGAAAAAGGTGCGAAATCGCACGCGAAATCGCGGGTAAAAACGCATGTAAAAACGGCATGCGTTTTTACTATTAAAAACATTAGCGGCGATTCGCACGGATTCCCGACGCAGGCGAATTCGGTGGGTCCCGTCGTGCAGATTTGGCCCGCTGCCAAATCGCTCCCGCACGCCGCACATGTGGAAACAGCCCCGGCCACTTCAGTGTAACAAGCGAATCCGCATCTCGTCGCCGCATGCGGATTCGCTATGGTGGAAACGAGGCCTAAAAGGAAATTAATATGGCAGACTCAATATACAGGGGTTGGACAAAATAATGGAAACACCTTGAAAATCAACAAAATATATTTTAATATGGTGTAGGTCCACCTTTTGTGGCAATCACAGCCTCAATTCTCCAAGGTATTGATTCATACAAACTGTGAATTGTTTCTAAAGGAGTTCAGTTAAAACACCCTCCAGTTATTTTAGAGACGATGGCGGCAGAAATAGACTTCTTACTTTAATCTCTAATAACGACCATAAATGCTCAATAATGTTGAGGTCTAGGGATTGTGGTGGCCAGATGAGATGCTCAACTTCATTAGAATGTTCTTTGTGCCATTCTTTAACAATTTTAGCTGTATGGATTGGGACATTATCATCTTGAAAGATGGCATTCCCCTCCGGAAACAGTTCTTGAACCATAGGATGAACTTTTTCGCCCCGAATTCCTAAATAGTCTCGGCTGTTAATTCTTCCATGAAGGGAAATCATTGGCCCGGCAGCTTTACAACAAATAGCAGCCCAGATCATCACAGAACCCCCGCCATGTTTTACGGTTGGGAGAAGGCAGTCTGGATGAAATGCTTCTTTCGGTTCTCTCCAAACGCACACTCATCCGGAGGTCGGAAATAAGGTAAACGAAGATTCTTAAGAGAAAAATCACATATTTCCACTGCTCGAGGGACCAATTCTGGGTTCTGCAGGTGTTCATTCAGCTCTGCAGTGATTTTAGGAGTCGTGGTCTTGCGAGCTTTTCTAACAATTCGATTTAGAGTCCGACGGTCTCTCTCAGACAACTTTGACTTTTGCCACAACTGTGCTTTGCTGAGGACAATTTTCCTTCTCTTTCAAAGGCAGTCATTATTTTGAGACAATACCTCTTGCAATGCCAAGCATTGGGGCAGTTTCTGTTACAGTAGCGCCTGCCATAAAAGCACCAACAATTTGGCCTCTTAGAAAGTCTGAGAGATCTGCCATTTTTATAAATTATAACCAACTTTGGTTTAAATATCTGTAAAAAAAAACATTTTAATTAAACATATCAAATGAAAATAAACAAAAAAAATTAACATATGTCAAGTTTTGATTTCTTAACCAGTTCACCCCCAAGGGTTTTTACTCTAAAGGACCAGAGCAATTTTCACTTGTCAGTGCTCCTCCCTTTTATTCCCTAATAACTTTATTACTACTTATCACAAGAAAATGATCTATATCTCGTTTTTTTCGCCACCAATTAGGCTTTCTGCGGGTAGTACATTTTGCTAAGAATTTTTTTATTCTAAATGCGTTTTAATGGGAAAAAAAACAAAAAAATGAAAAAAAAAAATGATTTCTCAGTTTTCAGCCATTAGTTTTAAAATTAAACATTCTCCTGTGGATAAAATAAACACATTTTATTTGCCCAGTTGTCCCGTTCATTAAACCGTTTAAATTATGTCCTTATCACAATGTATCGCGATAATATATTATTTTGAAATATAGGTGTTATTTTTCTGTTTATTTATTTTTTTGCCCGTATATAATAAATTAAAATAATTTTCCCCCATAAAATATAGATTAAAAAGCTGAGTCCCTAAGGCAACTATTTATTTATTTATTTTAAGCTGATTTTTTTTTTTTACAAGTGTTTTTTTTTTTTGGGGGGGGGGGGGGGGGAGGGGTTGTAAGTGTAATTTTATTAATAGTGTGTATGTACTTGCGTATGTATGTGCTTTGTATGTGTAATATACTTTTTGGCCACAAGATGGCGCTAGTGAACACTCCCATATAGGAAGTGATCACTTTTTTTTTTTTACACTCTTTATTAAACAGTTTCCTGTTTTATGAATGGACGCGGCCGCTGTTCGCGGTCGCGTTCATTCACTCCAGGCAGTGCGATTGGGTAGAGGACCTCTCGGTCCTCTTCCCCAATCACCCAGCACGGGAACCCGACGGAAACGGCGGCGGTAGCGGCGCGCACACGTGCGGTGCGGCGGCGGGAACGTGCAACATATTAAAACGTCATGTTGCCATTAACAGGCAAAAGCATGACGTTTTAATACGCTAGGTTGCCGGTAAATGGTTAAAACATGTTCAAAGATTCTGATGCCAAAATGTTAGGTGTTTCCATTATTTTGTCCAACCCCTGTACGTCTCACTTCAGTTGGCATTTAAAGGGGTTCTGTGGAGGGTTTAAAAAACAAAAAACTGACATTTACCTGGGGCTTCTATCGGTCCCCTGCAGCTGTCATGTCCCGCGCTGTCCTACGATCCTCTGTTCCCTGCCGCCGGTCCTGGTCTAATTATTTTTCTAATACAACTGCGTGTATGTAATTTATAGAATTAAATCCTGCTTTAAGAGAATGTATGTCTTTGCTATCTTTGTGCGCGTTTCAAAAGCAGGTATTGAGGAGAACATATTATAAAATAAGAAGGCAAATAAACAAGCAAATTAAGAGTTGTGACAATATTTGTCATATAGCTAATTTGTCAAAAAGCAATTGCTCTGAGGAACAGGTAAACAATACCTGTTATGGAATTATTTACCTGTTCTACTATCTTGTACCATCAGATATTACACAATATTTTAGCAATCTTGTCGTAGATCAATTGATCTTGAAATAGTATAAAGCAAGGTATCTGTTGCTCACATGCTGCTGTGGCTATGGTCTATCTCACACTCCTGCTGGCTTGATCATACAAAAAATAGGTATACCTGATTACTGTTGTTCAATATCTTGACCAAAAATTACTCAGGAATGCTCAAGTTCAATCCTGGCGTGTAACGCAAATAGAGGAGAAACGGATTGTGAGCATGTAGACACCTAAAGGGCTCATTTCCACTATCGCGAATCAGCATGCGTTTTCTGCACGTAGATTCGCATAACCAATACAAGTTAATTGGCCTGTTTCCACTTGTCAGGAAAACAGAGCGTTTTTCTGTGCAGGAAATTAATAGAAAATTCGCGTGCGTTTTCACTATGCAAATTCACGTACATTTTCGCACAAGATCAATGTAAGAGCACACATGCACTGACATGGTTAAATTCACATTCTTACTAACATACGCAAAAACGTATGCGGATATGCGGTAAAATTCGCATACGAATTCGCACTACACAAGTGGGAACGGGCCCTAAGTCCAAACTTGCCCCTGCAGGCGTATCAATCAGGCCGTGTTCCCACTTGACCTGAGAATGGACATTTTTTTGTCCATTCACCGCTCACTCTGCACCAGATCTGTGGGATCTGTTGTGGTAAGCGGATCACACTACTGTGCAGTCTGGGATAAACCCGTGCAGGCGGATGCATTCACGATACAGACAATAGTAGTAACGCATTTGCCCCTTGGCTCCAGCCAAACCACAGCGGACCATCAGAGCAAATACTACACTGTCTGATCCCCCTGGGTGCACGTGGTCCAGCATAATTGGGAACCGAGCCTCATTAAGCTGTGTGATCTTTCTTTTATCTATGAATGCAGAAGAGAAGAGCTTCTTCTTGAAAGTAAAAATGCTAGAGAGCAGTGTAGCTATGCAGCCGACTGACATCACTAGAAGAAGTGCCCGGATCTTATATAGCACCAAAATTATCCATAGCGTTGTACATAGTACATGACAGACAATAATGTGGAGCATATATACATGACCAGTTGAACACGCTGTAAAATCAGAACACCAGTACAAATATATACAACTGTAGTGTAGTTTGAAAACATGACCAATGCTGGTACATGTTCATTTCATAAAATAGAAAAACATGAGATGCAGTGGGGAAGTTCCTGCCCTTGTAAGCTTACAATTAGATCCTACATATACATTATATCTTTGAGATAAAACTTTATACAGTAGGATGGGGGGCATTTTAGAGACCCAGCTACTGCTGCTGCCGACGGAGAACAAAAAAAATCACCATGGCAGGACCGTGAGACAGGTTAAAAGAAATGAGACATCACCAAGACAAACCAAAGGGTATGTAAGAAATCATTACTAAGAGAAGGCTCAAATAACTTATGTTAAAGAAAAAAAAAAAAGTTGTAAGGGCTATGGCCCACCAGAATGATTTTAGCTGCATGTTTGAATTGCCACGGATTCTAAAACACTAGGCTAATGAAAATTAAGGTGAGCCCACAGGAGCAATTGTAATTTGTCGAAATCGCCCTGCATCTCCCTGCTTGCAGCATTTTCAGAGCGATTAATTAGGTGAAAGCAGAGCCCAAAATCGCTTTCCTATAAATAGCTCCTCTTTTAAGTTGCAAAATCAAAAATTGAGAGCAATCGCATGTAAGCACCCACCCTTATGGTACACATTAAAGGAAATGTCAGGCAAATTACGGTAATCAAGCTCTACTTACCTGGGACTTCCTCCAGCCCCTTGCAGCCAACATGTCCCTCATCGCAGCTCCACTCCCAACCGCCTGCGCAGAACACTCCAGCCCACGTGCAAGCGATTGACAGTGGTGCTCACGCAAGGGCAGTATAGGATGACCTCGCGGAGTCGGCCTCTGCACTGGCGGGGACCCTGGGCCTGCGGCTGGGAGCGAAGCTGCGACAAGGGGCATGTCGGCTGCAAGAAGTCCCAGGTAAGTAGAGCTTGATTACCTTAATTTGCCTGACATTTCCTTTAAAGGACAACTAAAGCAAGAGGGATATGCAGGCTGACATATTTATTTATTTTTAAGCAATACCAGTTGCCTGGCTATCCTATTGACCCTCTGCCTCTAATATGTTTAGCCATAGACAAGCATGCAGCAGATCAGGCATTTCTGACATTATTGTCAGATCTGACAAGATTAGCTGCATGCTTGTTTCTGGAATGATTCAGACACTACTGCAGCCAAATAGATCAGCAAGGCTGCCATGCAACTGGTATTGTTTACAAGGAAATACATATGGCAGCCTCCATATTCTTCTCACTTCAGTTGTCCTTTAAGTAAACCTGTAGTGAGAGAGATGGAAACTGCCAAACTGATTACCCTTCAAACAATGCTACTTGTCTGTTTTTCTCATCTTTTGGATTCAGCAGTGTCTGAATCACACACCTGAAACAAGCATGGCGCTTATGTAGCCATACTTACGTAGTCAGAGCACCTGATCTGCAAACTTTCTTCGGGTCAGTGGCTTTGAAGCATATCTGAAGCGACATGTGACATGATGAAATAGACATGAATACATAAAGTACCAATCCTAATAAGATGTCATTGTTTAACAGTAAACAAAAATGAGTTTTTGGGGTTTTTTTATTGTTAAAAAAATAAATATGACAGCCTACATATGCCTCTCAATATAGAGTCACTTTAATATAAAAAAAATGCCTTATAGTGTAATTTAACTTTGCAATTAAACAACAAGCGAAGATATTGTTACTACAATAAATAAAAAAATACCTCATAGACATGATAAACTTTAGCTCCAACATAAATACCCATGCGAGTAACAGCACGAACAGCAGCATTCATTCCTAAAATGGAAAAGAACACAGTTAAAATATATCAGTTATATAGATAGTTTAAGACTCCGTAACAAAAATTGCATCCTGTTTTTTTATCATCCTACAAGTTCCAAAAGCTATTCTAATGTGTTCTGGCTTACTGCAGCACGTTCTACTATCACCATCTCTGTAATAAATCAACTTATCTCTCTCTTGTCAGACTTGTCAGCCTGTGTCTGGAAGGCTGCCAAGTTCTTCAGTGTTGTGGTTCTGTGATGCATCTCCCCCTTCCAGGCCCCTCTCTGCACACTGCCTGTGTATTATTTAGATAAGGGCAGCTTCTCTCTTCTCTCTTATCTTTTACAAGCTGGATAAATCCTCCTCTGAGCTGGCTGGGCTTTCACATACTGAGGAATTACATACAGGCAGAGCTGTCTGCACACTGCAGGAAGAAACAGCCTGACACTTCAGTGGAGGATAGCTGCAGGGGGAAAGAAACACACAAATGATCTCTTGAGATTAAAAAGGAAGGCTGTATACAGCCTGCTTGTGTATGGATGTATTTTCTATGTGTGGACATACTGTACATCAACCTACTTCCTGTTTTGATGGCCATTTTGTTTGTTTATAAACAAACTTTTTAAAACTGTTTTTAACCACTTTTAACCACCCTGGCGTTCTGATAAGATCGCCAGGGAGGCTGCGGGAGGGTTTTTTTTTAATAAAAAAAAAACTATTTCATGCAGCCAACTGAAAGTTGGCTGCATGAAAGCCCACTAGAGGGCGCTCCGGAGGCGTTCTTCCGATCGCCTCCGGCGCCCAGAATAAACAAGGAAGGCCGCAATGAGCAGCCTTCCTTGTTTTGCTTACATCGTCGCCATAGCGACGAGCGGAGTGACGTCATGGACGTCAGCCGACGTCCTGACGTCAGCCGCCTCCGATCCAGCCCTTAGCGCTGGCCGGAACTTCTTGTTCCGGCTACGCTGGGCTCAGGCGGCTGGGGGGACCCTCTTTCGCCGCTGCTCGCGGCGGATCGCCGCAGAGCGGCGGCGATCAGGCAGCACACGCGGCTGGCAAAGTGCCGGCTGCGTGTGCTGCTTTTTATTTGAGCCAAATCGGCCCAGCAGGGCCTGAGCGGCAGGCTCCGGCGGTACTGGACGAGCTGAGCTCGTCCAGACCGCTCAGCAGGTTAATGGTTCGAGGAGCGGCGAAATTGTGACAGAGGGTAATAGGAGATGTCCCCTAACGCACTGGTATGTTTACTTTTGTGCGATTTTAACAATACAGATTCTTTAAAAAGTGGAACTTCAGTGAAAATATTGTAATAAAAAAGTGCTTCATTTTTTACAATAATTATGTATGAATGATGTACTCAGTGTTTACCCATTGTAAAATCTTTTAAATCCCTGATTTACATTCTGACATTTAGTACATGGTGACATTTTTACTGTTGGTAGGTGATGTAGCTGCTGCATGCTTTTTTAGCAGTTGGAAACAGCTGTAAACAGCTATTTCCCACAATGCAACAAGGTTCACAGACAAGAAACTGCCAGGAGTACCACGGTCCTCAGTGTTTCTTGTGGGAGGGGTTTCACCACAATATCAGTCATACAGCGCCCCCTGATGGTCTGTTTGTGAAAATGATAACATTTCTCATGTAAAAGCGGATATCAGCTACTGATTGGGATAAAGTTCAATTCTTGGTCGGAGTTTCTCTTTAAAACATGTCCCTGAACTACAAACTGTTACACACCAAAAGTAATGGCCAGAGGGAGCCCATTTTCATTGTTGTGGCCAACAGGTTTTCTAAAAATTCATATTTAAATGGTGTACATAGATAAAGGAAGTCTGTGCCGCGAGCCATTTGGCTTCCTCAAAATGATTGTTTTGAGAAGGAAACATTTGTCCTGCTTCCAACTGTTATGGTTCCACTGCTGTTTTTAAAATGAAGCAATAACTAGGAGTGGTTGTTCCAGGCAACAAACATTTCCACCTACGAAGCCCTGAAATACAGCCTTACCTCTCTAAGGCCTCCTTTCCACGAACTGTTGATAGGCAGTGAAATGCCTCTCAAACTCTGACAACTGCTCACTGCTGCCTGGTAACTGTTTGTTGCTGCCTGGTAACTGCTCACTGCTGCCTGGTAACTAATTGCCGAGCACACAGCTCAACAGTTCGTGGAAAGGAGGCCTTAAAAGGGAAGGTCCGAGCAGCAAAAAAAAAAAAAAAAAAATCCCCCCAAAAAACAGACATTTACTTACCCGGGGCTTCCTCCAGTCCTCAGTAGCCACCATGTCCCTCGCTGTCAATCACTTGCACGTGGTCGGCGTATACTGCGCAGGCGCAGAACTAGGTGCTGGTGGAAGCCCCGGGTAAGTAAATGTCTTTTTTTTATGCTGCTGGGACCTTCCCTTTAAGAAGAACTATACTAGGTCAATTAAAAATCTGTACCCACAATTTTCACCAAAATCACACAACAGAGAAAGCAACCAGCTCAGAAAGGCAGAAAGTGGCAGGGACAATCTACAATTAAGGCTGAAAAACAAAACCACGTTGAAGTATTTCAACAGTCCTGTGTACACAGTTAGATTTAAATCTCAGCTTTAAAAATATGGTGACTTATTGCAGCAGCACAAGAAACTGTTTTGATTTTTTTTTTTTGGTTCATTTTTGTGGACTAAGCACTGCTATTACTGTATATAAAATTTATGATAGAAGTAAAAGTGGTCACTGTGGGAACACCAAGGTCATCTGTATGACAAAGAGAGACTAGGAGCAAAATGGTGCAGTATCATAGGGTGTTAAATGTTAATTTTGAAGCACAAGAGTGTTTATACACACAAAGGTGGATTGCACCTGTATTCCAGGTCCTACTGGCACTGGATGGTTGCACTCCTGGTTGTTCCTTCTTGGTTGTAGATAACCACACCTGAAAGAAAAACACCTCCAAAGGAGATGTGTTGTGCAGTACTGGGGTGGTGGAGGCGCCCAAAAATTAGGAATTTCAATGAAGCAAAAAACAAAGCAGGGAGGGAGGTATCTTTGCCACTCCAGGTGTAAAAAACCCAAAACACAGGGTAGGTATAGAAAAATTATAAGATGTATTTGGGTCTCAGCCCACTTCTTCAGGTCAATACAAGTGCCATCACTAGCATGGGCACCAGAAATGAAAAGTAAAGTACTGTTGGGTACTTTTATCAATTGTAAAATGCTTGAAGGTTATTTTAAAGAGAAAATGAACATTTTCTTCCAGGAGATAACTAGGGAGGAAAAAGTGAATTGCGTATGGGCCCAGGTACCCAAAAATTGCTCTGAAGGTGACTCAACTCCACGGCCCGGTAAATTTGTATACAATCAATATAAAATTATTTGCATCTCAATGTCCATTTCTAATGCCTGTAAAGCCCTTAAAGGAACCCTGTCTCTAAAACCTGTAAAGCAAACCAATGAAAACACTGTACATATTGCTATCTAGTGACGGTTTAGTGTCTGATATCAATAAAATTTTTCTTTCATCTGAAGTTGCGTTTCTTTGCCGGTCTGAAGTGAGACTCAGCCCTAAAAGCTCTTACCCACTATATGTGTATTTTTGTGCACGAATGCAGTTTTAACAATGCAGTTCAAACAGTTTTCCATAGGAAAACCATATTAGCCTTCAGTATTTTCACACTGCACTGTGTTTTTATAAGTGGAGCATGCTACATTTTCATAGTAAAACACACATTTTAATGATAGCAAGTTAAAATGCAAGTAAGTAAAAGACACATCCACAACTAGTGAAATGATGGGCACTGACACTTAGGCCACATACACACATCAGACTATAGTCTTTTGAAAATGAAATATCACAGACCAATTTTACCCCCTTCCATGTAGTATGAGAGCCATACCTACACAGTCTTTTCTATGGAGCTGAACTCCCCCATCAGATAGAAATCTTTGCAAGATGCTGCACACACAGATGCTGTACACATGCAACAGATCAGTATCTGCAAAAGATCTGTTCCTGCCAAAGATCCGTTCCTGCAAAATGCATTCATAGTCTATGAGATCTGCAGATCATCATACACACCTTGTTTAACTGACATTCATCTGCAGATCAGACAATCATCTGCAGATCTGAAAATCCATCCTAGTGGATCTGATCTGCAGATGAATGTCTGTTAAACAAGGTGTGTATGATGATCTGCAGATCTCATAGACTATGAATGCATTTTGCAGGAACAGATCTTTTGCAGATACTGATCTTTTGAATGTGTACAGCATCTTTGTGTGCAGCATCTTATCTGTGTACAGCATCTTTGTGTGCAGATTTCTATCTGATGGGGAGTTCAGCTCCATAGAATATACTGTGTAGAGTATGGCTCTCATACTACATGGAATGGGGTAAAATTAGTCTGTGATCTTTCATTTTCCAAAGACTATTGCCTGATGTGTATATGAGCCTTTAGCGAAAAATGCATGCGTGAACGCGAATGCACATTGTATTGAGAGCCTCGAGGAAAAAATTGTGTAACTCACTACGCTGCTCCTATTGGTCAACTAACATTCCAGTAATGTGATGTTGAGGACATGCATTAGTGAGCACTGCTCTTCATTTAACCTTGAACAACTTTTCTTGTTTGACACATAATACTTTGATCCCAGGCTTTATGCATGTTGATTTGCTTGTTGCCCATGGCAACCAGTCATTTTCCTTTCGGTTACAAATCTGCACTGTAAAATGACAGAAGTAGGACAAATGTTTCAGGGGAACCAAAAGTCCTCAAATACTAAGGAAAATGGAGGGCACAGAGCCCTCCATGAGAGACTGAAAACATGAGTTTAAAAAAAAAAAAAAAAAAAAAAAAAATCTACACCTTACTATCACAGGTCATAGTTAACCTCCTTAAAGAGAACTCGAGGTGGCATTGTATTACGTTAGTGGGGCACAGAGGCTGGTTGAGCACACTAACACCAGCCTCTGTTGCCCCATCGTGTGTCTCAAATACCCCCCTGCTCGCCACTATACTCCCCGCAGTGCTGGCGACACGCAGCGCGTCGCCAGCACAATGTTTACTCTAGCGCTGTCTGTCAGCGCCGCTCCCCCGCATCGCCGCTACCCACCCTCGTCCCTTCCCTCCAATCAGCGGGAGGGAAGGGACGAGGGCGGGTAGCGGCAATGCGGAGGAGGCGGCGGAGCGGCGCTGACAGACAGCGCTAGAGTAAACATTGTGCTGGCGACACGCTGCGTGTCGCCAGCACTGCGGGGGTATAGCGGCGAGCAGGGGGGTCTTTGAGACACACGATGGGGCAACAGAGGCTGGTGTTAGTGTGCCCAACCAGCCTCTGTGCCCCACTAACGTAATACAATGCCACCTCATGTTCTCTTTAAGGTGGCCATACACTGGTCGATTTGCCATAAGATTCCACCAACAAATAGATCCCTCTGATCCAATCTGATCAGAGAGGGATCGTATGGCTGCCTTACTGCAAACAGATTGTAACCGATTTCAGCCTGAAACCGTTCACAATCTGTGGTGGTGGTGCTGCCGTCGCTAAGCCCCCGCCCATACATTCCCTGCTCCGCCGGCGCGACTCCCCAGGTCTCTGCTGTCTTCTCCGCTCTGGTCTGATCTCCGGCATGCTTCACTTCTTCCTGCCCGGCAGGAAGTTTAAACAGTAGAGCCGGAGACCAGACCAGAGCGGAGAAGACAGCAGACACCAGGGGACTCGCGCAGGCCGGAAAAGGTAATGTAGACCCGCTGTATTGCGTCGGTCGTCGGGCATTCGAACGCCGCTAGCGACGCACTCCCGACCCGCCAGCGATCGAGAAAAATCTTCCGCACGGACGGATCGACGGGAACGATCGATTTCGGACGGAAATCGATCGTTCTGTCAGCGGTGTGCGTGGCGATTTCACAGCCGAGTCGATCACTGTGATTGAATCGGCCGTATATCGGTGGGAAAATCGTTAGGTGTATGGGCCCCTTTACAGGTAATCCACTATAATAAGGCAATTGCCTTTGGCAACATGGTGGGCTTCCCCCCCCCCTTCTTTTCCCCTCCCTCTACTAGCCCCTTCTTTCTTTCCCTTCATTTCTTCCTTTTCCTCTCTTAATGTTTGTCTCTGACTGTGTTCTGTTCCTCCTTAAAGAGACACTGAAGCGAGACTAAATCTCGCTTCAGCTCTCATATATAGCAGGGGCACATGTGCCCCTGCTAAAACGCCGCTACCCCGCGGCTTAACAGGGGTCCCTTCACCCCCAACCCACCCCCCGCAAACCTTGGTCGCAGACTTGGTCGCTTTTTTTTTTCTTCCTGGAGGCAGGGCTAACGGCTGCAGCCCTGCCTCCCAGCGCGTCTATCAGACGCGCATCGCCGCCTCTCCCCCGCCCCTCTCAGTGAAGGAAGACTGAGAGGGGCGGGGGAGAGGCGGAGATACGCATCTGACAGACACGCGTGGGGCAGGGCTGCGGCGGTTAGCCCTGCCCCAATGCGGAAGCGCTCCCCCGCATTACGGAGGGGATTTGGGGGGACAGGGACCCCCGTTAAGCCGCGGGATAGCAGCGTTTTAGTAGGCTATGAGGTCTGAAGCGAGATCTATTCTCGCTTCAGACTCTCTTTAAGAGGAACCAAGGTTAGGTTCATAGAAGGTAGGGATCATTGTCCCTGTTGAGGGCACGCCAACCACCCTGGGCTGGCGAGTCCAGCTGGTAGCGACGGGGGGCTGACCTCTCCCAAGTCTTTTTCAGCAGACAGCCTATTTTGATTCCAGTGACTTGTGCGGAGTTGTGATATATGCATAAAATATTGTTGTACAAGAAGCATTATATGCTGCTAATTGGGATATGTTACTCCCTATTTTATCATTGTATTGTCATTTTGAAAACCTCAATAAAACTGAAAGAAAAAAAAAATCTACATAATGCAAATAAGAAAATTGATTATAGGCAAGTTCTTATATTTTTTGAGGTTCTTTAACCCTCCTGGCGGTAACCCCGACCTACCCTCGGGGTAACTGCCGCAGAGGATTGCATGGCCCCGGGAGGGATTTTTGTAATAAAATTTGTAATAGTTGTAGCTAGCACTAGGCTAGCTACCAGTGTTCCCAAAGTCCCTCCAATCCCCTCCGATTGCCGCCGGTATACGTACCCCCCAGGGATACCACGATGGCGCAGCCTCCCAATCAGCTCCAGGCTTCGCATGCGGACCTAATTGCGGAAGTTCCGTTGGCGTCTGTGTGATCTGCATGATCCAAACGCATGGGAGAGGGTGTATGGCCTGGCTGCTGGAGTGCTAGTTATGCACCGGCATACACGGAACACATGCGGAATTCCGTTCGGAACACCCAAACCCCAGTGGCAAGTCGTTAACAGAGTGGGTACCCACTGAAGGAACCATACGACGGAGGTGGTGAGATTATCAGCACTATTGCATGTGCATGGCTATTAGCTGCTGCTGTACCAATTATGGGACTATCTCTGTGAGAAGTACAGGATTGCAATATACCTGCTGTCTTTCGCTGTCATACAGTCGGATCCCTCTGCTCCCTATGGGTTGCCTATAATCTGGCTAAGCAACTGCCACTGAATTCCAGTATTTTCAAGTGCGTTTGTGGGCGCCATGGCTGCAAGTGTGTGTGGAGGAATGTATGAACTGCCGGCTTAGATTAGATGGTTATCGGTCAGAGTCGTGTTCATTATTAGTGTGATGCACAGATGCTCCAGCAAGGTTTTAAAGTGTTTTAGATAGCTGATTTTTGCATGTAGTCAAGCCTTTTTGTACAGTGTCATAAATAAATGGTTTACCTGGCAACACATTGAGAACCCTAGCCTATATGTATTTTTTTGAGTTTAACAAATTGGGGTAATGTGTCGCAAAGTCGGCGAGTACTGGGAGACCGAAATTCAGTGCATCATATGATCATAAATGATATGGTGTAGCCCTTCTTTCTTTGTTGAGGATCGGGACTGCGCATGACGCCATGTCCAATCGTCAGCATAGCGACGACTGAAGCGGATTGCGGAGGCTGCAGCTCTCGCGGGATTGCGGCTGGGTAAATATAAGCGGCGGCGATCGGGGAATATCAGAGAGGTGCAGGGGACTTTGGGGACACTGGTAGAAAGCCTAGTGCTAGCTACAACTATTACAAAAATCCCTCCCGCGGATGCAGCCACCGAAACTGCGTACTGCCAGGGAGGTTAAGGTAGCCATACATCTAGCGATGATGAGCAGATTCAACCATGAGACAAATCTCTCTCTGATCGAATCTGATTACAGACAGAACTGTACACCACAGACCGATTCCATGTGAGACCGCATCCACCGCCTCTCAGGCCCTATGCTGCCCCCCCCCCACCCCTGGTGCACTATACTTTACCTGTCCTAATTGGACTTCCCCAATCCTCCTAGACCCACCTGTTGTCGGTCAGGACACTTCACCTTCTCGTGAGCACTCCCCTCTGCACAGGCGCCAGTGGGTTCACATCTGCGCAGTAGCACGGAGCCGCTCGTACGCAGAGGAAAAAAGCCCTGCAGGAGCACCCCTGTACCACTGCGCAGGCCGTAATTTACATCTGCCCAATGTGGCCACGCTTTTCATGGAGGGGAGTGCGACTGTGAGCAATATTCACCATTAATGTTGCATATTGCTCAGATAGAGAGAAATGGGGGTAGTGAGCCCCTCAAGGCGCGATCTGGCCACCCAAGTAGTTTGCTCGGCAGCTCCCACAAACACTATACATGTAGAGAAAAAAAAGAGAGGAGGGGAGCGCTCTGAGAAGTCAATTCAACAAGAAGCAGAAGGAAGGTGGAATGGTCTCACCTAATCGTATTGTGGCCGGCACAGCGTACTCAGCCGCGGTAGGCAGTTGTCCCTCTAAGCCAGCCGGGGACCAGGCTTTCCGTATCGGCAGGGCGGAAGTACGTGACGTCGCCTTCCCAGTAATCCAAGCGGCAGTTGCTATGGGGACCTGGACGCTTCCTCTAACACACGCGGAGAAGCGTGGTGAGCGGCGTCCGGTCCTCCACAGAGGCAGGAAAGCGGAGTGGGGAGGATGAAGGTGCAAGAAGCACATAGGCAGGGATATGTAAAATATAATTTAATGCACAAGCATAGACAACGCGTTTCGCGGGGAAAACAACCCCCGCTTTTTCAAGTCAAAGCTTACAATAAAATAGGGGAACAGCCCCTTATATATCATCCAATCAGCCCTTTCTGCAAGGTGACTACGGAGTCCCAGTGGATCAAGAAGACCTCAACCACCGTATAGTATAGAATAGAGGGAAAATAAGTGGAGATGTAAGTTTCAATGTGCTCTGGCAAAAGAGCACACAGACACCCAATGTGTATCAAAGAAAGTACCCATACCCGAACAGTAAGTCTGATAGTTACAGTAGTCGTCCCTGGCAGTAGCCCTCAATCATTATTAGCAACAGACAGCACGCTACACTACATATACAAAATTACCAATAATTAATACATATAAAAGCAATTGTCACATTTTTTCTCATACCCACACATATATCATATTAGCATCAAAGCTCAGTCCCATGGACACTCCGAGTGCTACACTCGTGTGTACATAAGGGTGTGGAGACGGCGCACACGCAGGGCACAGCACACACATGCCCAAGCACCCGTATGCGCACGTCTCCACACCCGCCCACCCAGCAAGGAACCCCCCCACCCCTTCCCCAGAGAGAGCAACATGGTCAAACTGGCACTACATCATGTGTTGCAGGTGACTCATCTCCTCCAGGCATTTATTAAGCCCTTCCGGCTCCAAGGTCCCCAATTTTAAAATCCAAAAGGATTCCCGTCTACAAAGGATACGGTATTTCTCATGTTTGTTTGAATGGTGCACCTGCTCTATAATGGTGGCCCTCAGTACATTGAAGTCCCTGTTGTGTACTAAATTACAATGGTTGGACACCCCATGTTTGGGTTCCCCCTTAGTAACATTCGATCTATGTTTGTTCAGGCGGGTTTGAAATTTCTGGGTAGTTTAACCCACATAGCCCAGATTGCATGGGCAAACCAACAGATAGACCACATATATACTCTGACAATTTACATGGCTCTTTATCGGAAATTGTATGGAACCATTGATCTGAAAGGTAACTGCACCATCGTTAAGGGTATTACAACAGAGGCATCGTTTGGACTTACATGAATAGCACCCCAGTTTAGCCTGGTTGTCATCATTGGTATCAATTCCACTCGATGACAATCTGCTGGGTGCTATATGGCCCCTGATGGTTTTGCCTCTTCGGAACACCAGTTGGGGTTTGGGGGGGGGAAGGGTATGTCTAAGCACAGGATCGCTCAACAGAACTGGCCAATACTTTTCGAAAATCTGCCTGCATTCCCCAGCCTGTCCAGAGAAATCAACAACAATGGGCAGCCGATTAGTGGTCGAGTTGGACGCCCCCAATTTTCTTCCCGTGTGGATTTTGGGTAGTAAGCACTCCTGTTGGGAGAGGGCGGAAGCTCTCTCCAAAGCAGAGTCCACCAAGGTAATAGGATAATGTTTTTCTAAAAATCGTGTCTTCAAAATTGTCGACTGGCGATCAAAATCGTCATCATTCGTACAATTTCGGCGTAATCGTTTAAATTGGCCATACGGTACATTTTTAAGCCAGGGCCTATAGTGGGCACTATAATAATCAAGATATCCGTTCCTGTCAGTAGGTTTAAAATAGTTCAAAGTACTAATATTGGCACTAACAGGATCCACTCTGATTTCCAAGTCTAAGAAGTGTATTTTGAGGGGGTCAGTTTCCATGGTAAACGACAGCCCAAATGGGCTGTCATTTAGGCATATTGCTCAGAGGAACCCTACTCGGGAACAGAAGGGCCTAGAGAGACCAGGGAAGTCCGGGTACCCCAACTACAGGTACCCTGTAAGTTCCACTTTAAACGGGAACCTTTGGCAAAGGTATTCTTCTTTACCATACCTATCACAGAAAATGTTGTGGTTCTACAAAACAGCATTCTATTATAAACATAAATAAAACTCCAGATAAAGGTCCATGTCGTCAACATGTCCTACCCACAGAGATAGGCTAGGCACATAACTCAAGGATTAATCTTAAGCCTTGTACGCACATCCAATTTTGGATTGGCCAATTTTACCACTTCCATGTAGCATGAGAGCTTGCCTACACAATCTGCTGGCACTCCTATTACATAAAGGTGGTAAAATTGGTAGGTGATTGGTCAATCAAAATTGGATGTGTGTATGCACCATTAGGGCATAGGTTCTGGGTAAATTAGCTTGAGGTAAGGCTACATACACACTTGAGATAAAAGTCTTTGGAAAAGGCAAGATCACAGACCAATTTTACCCCTTTTCATGTAGTATAAGAGCCCTACAGTCTATTCTATTGAGCTGAACTCCCCATCAGATAGAAATCTTTGCAAGATGCTGCACACAAAGATGCGGTACACATGCAACAGATCAGTATCTGCAAAAGATCTGTTCCTGTAAAAGATCCATTCCTGCAAAATGCATTCATAGTCTATGATATCTGCAGATCATCATACACACCTTATTTAACAGACATTCATCTGCAGATCAGATCCACCAGGATGGATTTTCAGATCTGCAGAGGATTGTCAGATATGCAGATGAATGTCAGTTAAACAAGGTGTGTATGATGATCTGCAGATCTCATAGACTATGAATGCATTTTGCAGGAATGGATCTTTTGCAGGAACAGATCTTTTGCAGATACTGATCTTTTGAATGTGTACCGCATCTTTGTGTGCAGCATCTTGCAAAGATTTTATCTTTGCATGGATAGTGTAGTGGTTAAGGGCTCTGCCTCTGACACAGGAGACCAGGGTTCGAATCTCAGCTCTGCCTGTTCAGTAAGCCAGCACCTATTCAGTAGGAGACCTTAGGCAAGTCTCCCTAACACTGCTACTGCCTATAGAGCGCGTCCTAGTGGCTGCAGCTCTGGCGCTTTGAGTCCACCAGGAGAAAAGCGCAATATAAGTGTTTGTCTTTGTCTTATCTGATGGGGAGTTCAGCTCAATACAATAGACTGAGTAGAGTATGCGCCCGTACTACATGGAAGGGGGTAAAATTGGTCTGTGATCTTGCCTTTTCCACAGACTTTTATCTCAAGTGTGTATGTAGCATTATTAAGCCCTGGGCAGCTATATACTATTTAATAGATTAAACATTCAAATCAATTAAAACATTGAGTCACATCAAATTACTTTAACAGCTACAGCCTTTCCCAACAGCTTTTGGGAAAATAAATTAAAAATCAATTCTTAATAGTATCAAATGTGGTGGTGGTAAGCTGCAGGTTACTGAAAACGTAATTGCTTCTGATTAATATTTGCTCAATAATTAATAAAAATGAATGAATATGTCTATCACTTTTCCATCAGCAAAATACTGATGGTTTGCCATATCTGAACATAAATCTATGCATGGCAATCTTTAAAAAGAGCATACCAATTTCTATTGTGGTGACTAGAGGCTCCATGACCAGGTGGTGGGCTGAGTTTATTAACAAGCTTACCATCTTTCATGTCTGACCTGTACCAATATTGAGCAGCGGATTTAAAGTCTGCAGAATCAGAATCGTTTTATTTCGCCAAGTACAACGGGAGTTGTACCCGGAATTATTTTTGGCACATACAGGGTCAGTGATGGTACGGTACAGTATCAGACATGCAGTAGATATACACTTGAGTGGCATAACACATGCAGCGTAGTATTTCAAGAGTAGGCAAATACATAGCAGCAAAAACTAGAGGGGTCCCAGTGCTGTGTGAGCGGAGCTGCCTGCCTCCTTGGCGGCGCTCAACTACTCTGTAGCAGCAACTCGGATCCCCCCATAAATGTCCGACAGTCCATAAAGGAGAGAAAAGAGAGAAGACAGGAATAAAGAGAGAGAGAGAGAATGAGAAGAAGGATTGTTGGCCAGAGAGAGACAGAGTTCAGAGAGTGCTGCTGTCCAGCTGGTTGGTGGTGTGGCTGGTGGATCCCATGGCTGCACTCAGAATTCAGCCCCCAGCTTGCAGCCTAGCGGCAATTTGGGAGAGGGGGGGGGGGAGAAGGGACACCCGGTGGTGGAGCGCCAGCATCTCCTCTTCTGAGGCTGCCCTGGGAGCAGAGTGCTGTGGGGTGGCGGCAACAGGCCTTCTGTGGTCGCAGTGGAGGAGCGGCCATGTTCCCATGGTGGCTGGAGTAGTAGCAGAGATCAGGCCGCCTCTGCTCGTGTAGGGGAAACAGGCACAGGAGACCCTGTGCTGGGGCACCTGAACTCCGGTCCCACGATTTGCCCGCAGCATTTCTGTGCCGCAGTGGTGGAGGCGAGTATTTTTCCTAGGGGCCATGCAGGGCCGCTTTAACCTCCTTGGTGGTAACCCCGAACATAGTAGCGGGTAAGCCGCGCAGGAGGTTTTCGCCGATTTGTTTAATTTTTTTTTAGCTGCGTCAGCACACCGATCGCCGCCGCCCCGCACTCGATCGCCGCTATCCGTCACGCCGCGCCCCCCCCCCACCAGACCCCGTGCGCTGCCTGGCCAATCAGTGCCAGGCAGCGCTGAGGGGTGGTTCGGGACTCCCAATGACGTCCCGACGTCGGTGACATCATCCCGCCCCGTCGCCATGGCAACGGGGGAAGCCCTCCAGGAAAATCCCGTTCTTTTAACGGGATTTCCTGATCAAAGCGGGCGGGGGGATGCCGCTGAGCAGGAGAGCTGCCAGTGTGGTCCCGTCTGCCATACGCCGGAGCGGCTGCAGGGGGAAGCATCCTGTGGGCCAGCGAGTGCACAAGGTTGGAGCAGCGGCTGGGTCCCGTCCGAGAGCCGCTGTGGATGGTGTCGGGACCGGCGTCACCTCCCCACGTGGCAGACCGATGGCTACAGGTCACGGGCCATGCGATGTCGGAGACCAGGGAGAAGCCAGTCTTCAGTGGCGGCTGTCACACAGTTTCCCCCCCCCCCCCCCCCCCCCTGAGCGGCGAAGAGCAGTCTGGGCAGCGGTGGTGGAGCGCGGATCACACGTGGGCCCCGATCAGCTGGCAGGCTGCCGCCGTCCCGTGGCTGATGATTGAGCCCTGTGGACCAGGCTCTCCTGTGCCTCCACATCCTCCCCGGTAGGTAAGGGGGGATTTGGGCGCAACATAGTTAGAGGAGAAGGAGAGAGTTAAAGAATATTCCGGAGCCCTGTGGCCTTGGCTACCAGTGCGGCGCCATCTTGGTTTACTGCAGGAAAGCAGTTTTGCAACATGAGAAACTAAGGACAGATTTTAGAAAATATACAAAATAAATCTCCCCTAGGGGAGGATCATAAATGGAGTGTGCCGTGGGGGGCAGCAGGTATTACTTACTGGTGCTAGTTAGGGGATCCAGCAGGAAATGTCATAGGGAACACTTCTTCAATCACTGCACCCTCTACAGCACAAAGCATTGTGATAGGTTATAGTAAACTACTAATCTGAAATCTAGCAGTTTAAGAGGGTACTGCCCACCCAGTCACATTGGCAGAATTTCCCTATGAGGTTTTCTGCTGCGTCCTCAAAACTAGATTAGCACCTACTTACCTTTGCAGGCTGCACCCTAGCCTGCCATCTTTATGCTGGCATTCATTTTCTCCAAGGAAACCCACAGGTGCTGCAGATTGAAGCTCCCAGCAGTGTTACGCTTCCTCGACTGCCACAATGCATGCTGGGAGATGTAGTCCTGAGGGGCATAAAACTTGCAACAGTGTCTCTCTCTGGAGAAGATGGATGCCAGTATAATGCTGGGGAGCAGCCCCCTGAGGTTAATTAATGCCTGCTACCACCACCACCCTTGGCACACTCCCATTTAAAAAACAATAGGGGAGGTTTCTTTTATATTTTTCATAGATACTTGTTTCCTTTAATGCCTACAGGAAGTGACATCCCTGGTTAAAATACCTTATGACAAAAGGTACTGGTATTTCTAAATATGTATTATTACTTTAGATTTATCTAGCACTTGCATCTTCCGCGTCGCTGTACAACAGAGAATACAGTTACAAAACAATAGGTTACCAAACTTTTTTGGGTGATGGCACCCTTCATGGCTTTGAAATTTTTTCAAGGCACCCCTCGGCAAAAACAATGTAACGATTGATGTCAGCAAGCACCGATTTTCTGATTATTGGTGATCTGCAGTATCACCAACAATACAGATGCTATACCTGATTATATGGTGATCTGCAGAATCACCAATAAAGCAAGTATAGCGAGACACGGAACAATCGGATGCAGGAAGGTGCTTGGTGCAATAGCAAAGTGTAGAGACACTCACTACTTATAGGAGTTTGGTATAATAAAGTATCTCTATAGGGCACAGAAATACAATTCCTCAGAGGTGTGGTTACCTCTGAATGGGAACCCCGTGTGTGAGATCCTCCAAAGGACACAATGGAGGAGTCTCGGCCTCTAGCAGAAATGGTTTGCTAGTGGCGGTCGTCTCAAAGAGATAGAACCCTACAGTGGGAGACGTTCCACTGAAGGGAGAAAGGTCAGACAAAATGAGGTTCGGCAACAGTACAGAAACGTGAGACAAGAGAATAGTCGGAAACCAAGCCAATAGTCGATAACGGTACGGGCTGGTGAAGTACAGAATCAGGAAACAGAAGAATAGTCAAGACAGGCACAGAATCATACACGATAAATCAAGACAGTATAATATGTGTATATATTGGCGATAAACCAATAAATAACACAATATCAAATACAAGGCTGACTAGGTGTGACAAGAGCCGGGGTCCTGCCGGATTATCACACGGGAACTGACTAGGTCTGAGTGCTGACACAGGGTATCGCAAATACAGACGAAGTGCTACTGAAAAGCACTTCCTTAAATACTGCCTGGGAAAGGAGTCTCCACCCCAAGCAGCAACCAATCAGAGCAGGCCAAAAACATCAGCTGACCTCCAGGTCAGCTGACCCGCTTTCTAGGAGCATAAAGGCGTGTCTGGCGTGCACGCGCACCCCCTAGAGGCACGATGACGGAGCCCTGGTGAGCAGCACGCTGGTGAGTTTGGTGCTGTGCGCTCGGAAGGTTTTGCGCAACGGATGCGGACAAATTTCCGCATCCCGCGTTGTAAAGTCCGCCTGCCGGAACGGATGCGACCGTATTTCCGCAATCCATCCGGCGTTGTGGATTTTTCGTTACAAACAACTACAGATATGCCGTTATGACCCTTATCAGGCGACGACTCACTCCAAGTAGCTAGTGATGCTTATTAGGCACTGCGATTCCTCTCATGTTCAAATTCAACCATGGTTGCAGGGACTAAAGGTTAACTATCAGGTAATGCAGCCACATTGTATATCAATGTGCAGTTGCATTACCTGATGGTTTTGCATAAAGGATGGGGATGCATGCCAAGGCACCCCTGAAAGGTGCCCGAGGCGCACCAGGGTGCCACAGCACCCAGTTTGAGAACCCCTGGGTTACTGAGAATAGACCTAATGAATAATTGAAAAGGTTAGCAATGCATTGTACACAAAGGTGGACATATGTAACCATTTGAAATACATTCTGTCAACACAGGTTTCCTGACAGCCCTGCAAAATATGTAGGTTGCTGGGTTTATTCTTGTCAATAGAGAATATTCAAGTGAGGATAGGTTTGCGTAATGCCTTATCAAAATGTTGCCGTAGGGCCCCATAATGTGTAGCTATGCCTCTAGGGTTAAAGTCAACCACCAGGAGGGAGGGGGTTCAAATTAAGTAGTACTTACATATCACAAGATCTGTTTCGGCAGAATGTAGTGACTTGGTCTCAGGAAATGAATGAGAGTTTGGTGAGACGTAAATAAAGTATTTCAATGAACATACATTCCCCTAGTGACACCTAGACGACAGACTTGTGGTTAAGCAGCACATCCACTATGTGCATCTAAGAAGATAATATGATTTCCACTGACCTTGTGCATCACCTCCGCTTGTCAGGACTGCGAGAGCCTTCCCCGCTCCAGACATCCGCAGCTTTTCTAAATCCGAAGACATTTTTTTACTCTAAACCCACCACAACAGCACAGTCAGATGAGCACTCTCCACCAGTGCTGATGCCTGCGTGCTATGCGTGCAATTTCGTGCTGGATCGACCTTCGCCCCTCCTCGCAGCTCAGGGAGTGGGAGTGTACTGCTGATTTGCGCTGTGCTGTCTCTGGATGGAGGAAGGAGCTCCCGACTGCCAATGTTCTATTGTCACATGCTTCCTGCTACACCGCTGCGTGCTGATGGAGCCCGCCTACCTAAATGAATGGCATTCATGCATTTCCACGTTTACCTTCAATGCTCTTCGAATAATGGCGAATGAACGTGTCAAGAAGAATGAAAGATGCAAACACAGAAGGATGATATAAATAAATTAACTCACCCGGCACATCTGTATTTGGTACATTAAGGACATGCAATTAGAAAAGTAATTTCTTGTAAGAAAACACAGTAATGTATAGTACACACCATGCCATTTTCTGTTAGATTTTCTGTAATTAAATTATGTTCTGTAAAGTACTGGTAGAGACTGGTCATTATCTCTGGTGCATTGTCTTCTGGTTATCTCCTGCTGAGTAGAACAATGCCTAATTGTTGGCAGATAGATGGTTAGATAGATAAAATCCAACATGTCGGAAATTATCTGACAGGTAAATCTAAAGCCCCATCTATACGATTCTTTGTGCGATTCGATTACGATTCTATTTACCATCCGATTAAATCCAACATGTCCGATCGGGATTTGATTCGATTCAATTCGATTTGCCATTGCAAAACAATAGTAAATCGAATTTAATTGAATTCTGAACGGACATGTCAGATTTAATCAGATCGTAAATAGAATCGTAATCGAATTGCACAAAGAATCGTATTGTGTAGATGGGGCTTTACAGAAAATCTTACAGAAAATTGTATGGTGTGTACTAGGCATACAGGCTGAACAAGGTAGAAAATAACATTGGCTGAAATCATTTTTACAAGGTGTAGCCTGTGTACAGGCGTCCCACAATATTGTTTTGCATGTAAGATTGCTGAATGACAGCAATGAACTAGCACATCATTTCATAGCTCCCAACTGTCCCTCTTTTGGAGCCCTGTCCCTCTTTCAGGACTTTGTCCCTCTTTCTATGTAATTATATATATATAAATATATATATATATATATATATATATATATATATATATATATATACTAGCTGGTCGCCCGGCGTTGCCCGGGTATGTAATTGGCTAGTGTTAGCTCTGTCCACTTTTTCTAATCCTAACACACAATTACCTAGTTTGTGAGCTTTGCGGTCTTTGGCATCAATAATTGGCTGTGGCTCCACTACTACTACTGAAAATCAATAGGTGAATTTTGGTTAGCTTTTGTAGGCTCCACCTACTTTTCTGAATATTAATCCCAGTCACCCACTGTGCAAAGTTTAAGAACCCTGCCATTGACAGACAGTGTAAGAATGGCTGCAGTTTACATTCTGGCAGTTAAATTTTTATTTTTCTCCACCCACTGATGTCCTGATGTTTCCTGGGTATGTATTTGGCTGCTGTTGGCTGTGGCCACTTTTTCTAACCCTAACACACAATTGTCAATAGTCAATGACCAAGTTTGTGAGATTTGTGGTCTTTGGCATGAATAATTTTCATTGAAATGAAACACATCTGATTCGCTGTTTGTAGCCCCACCCCTTTTCTAAATATTTAACCCCAGTCACCCAATGATCAACTGTACCAGGTTTGAGGCTTGTGCCATTAACAGTGCAAAAATGGCAGCAATTAAATATTTGCCTTGAAAATCAATAGGTGAATTGTGATTGGTTTTTGTAGGCTCCACCCACTTTTCTGAATATTAATCCCAGTCACCCAGTGACCAACTGTGCAAAGTTTTAGAACCCCACAATTAATAGTGTAAGAATGGCTGCAGTTTACATTTTCCCAGTGAAATTTGTGTTTGTCTCCCCCCACTGAAGACTCGGCATTGCCCAGGTATGTATTTGGCTGGTGCTAGCTCCGCCCACTTTTTCTAACCCAAACACAAAATTACTTAATGACCAAGTTTGTGAGCTTTGAGGTCTTTGGCATCAATAATTTGCATTGAAATAAAATAAATCTGATTGGCTGTGGCTCCACCCCTTTTCTGAATTTGAACCCCAATCACACAATGGCCAACTGTACCAGGTACAGGTGATTAACAGTGCCATTAACAGTGCAAGAATGGCATTAATTAAATATTCCCCTTAAAGATTAATAGGTGGATTTTGATTGGCTTTTGTAGGCTCCACCCACTTTTCTGAATATTAATCTCAGTCACCCAGTGACCAACTGTGCAAAGTTTGAGAACCCTACCATTAATAGTGTAAGAATTGCTGCAGTTTACATTTTCTCAGTGAAATTTGTATTTGTCTCCGCCTACTGATGACCCAGCATTGCCCGATTATGTATTTGGCTGGTGTTGGCTGCACCCACTTTTCCTAACCCTAACACACAATTACTCAATTACTTAATGACCAAGTTTGTGAGCTTTGCGGTCTTTGGCATCAATAACCTGCATTAAAATGAAACAAATCAGATTGGCTGTTTGGGGCTCCACCCCCTTATATAAATTTAAACCCCAGTCACGCAATGATCAACTGTACCAGGTTTGAGGCTTGTGCCATTAACAGTGCAAGAATGGCAGCAATGAAATATTCCCCTGAAAAATCAATAGGTAATTTTTGATTGTTTTTTGTAGGCTCCACCCACTTTTCTGAATATTAACCCCAGTCACCCAGGAACCAACTGTGCAAAGTTTGAGAGCCCTACCATTAACAGTGTAAGAATGGCTGCTGTTTACATTTTCCCAGTAAAATTTTAATTTGTCTCCGCCCACTTATGACCCGGCGTTTCCCGCTTATGTATTTGGCTGGTGTTGGCTGTGCCCACTTTCCTAACCCTAACACACAATTAATCAATTACTCAATTACCAAGTTTGTGAGCTTTGCGGTGTTTGGCAACAATAATTTGCATTGGAATGAAACAAATCTGATTGGCTATTTGTGGCTCCACCCCCTTTCTGAAATTGAACCCCAGTCACCCAATGATCAACTATACCAGGTTTGAGGCTTGTGCCATTAACAGTGCAAGAATGGCAGAAATGTAAATATTCCCCTTGAAAATCATTAGGTAAATTTTGATTGGCTTTTATAGGCTCCAACCACTTTTCTGAATAATAACCCTAGTCACCCAACGACCAACTGTGCAAAGTTTAAGAACCCTACCATTAACAGTGTAAGAAAAACAAAAGTTTGCTTTCTTAAAGCAGAAAGAATTTGCGATGATTCAGGTTGGAGTGAGCTTGAGATGTCTCCCAGTGCATCACTGCTGAAAATATGCTAATTAACCATTGTTACCCTTAGAAACTAAACACACCTCCAGAACTGCTGGAATGCAATGATGTGTTAGCTTGTTAATTTGTACAGCGCCATAATAATCCAACATGCATACAGACTGTTTTGGATTGTTTGATCCTTATCAGTGCATGGCATAGATTAATTTGGCTCTATGCAGTAGGGCTTGTAACACCGAGAGGGACATGCTACCCAGCAAGCTCATGGTGACCCAGAACTCATTGGAGTGTGTAAGGGACTACAATGGTCCTAAAAGCCCCCTTACTAAGATGTTAAGAAAAACAAACGTTTGCTTTCTTAAAACAGAAAGAATTTGTGATAATTCAGGTTGGAGTGAGCTTGAGATGTCTCCCAGTGCATCACTGCTGGAGATATGCAAATTAACCATTCTACCCTTAGACGCTAAACACACCTCCAGTGTAACAGTGTATGGCTGCAGTTTACATTTTCCAGTGAAATTTGTATTTGTCTCTTTTTGGTTATGGGAATAAAAAGTATCCTATACTTTATTCCAGGTAATGTACTATGTGTGTGCCAAATTTCATTCAAATCCGTTCAGCCGTTTTTGCGTGATCGAGTAACAAACATCCAAACATCCAAACATCCGAACTTTCCCATTTATGATATTAGTAGGATACTGTATATTTCTCTACTAAAAAATGTGTTTGATTGACTCTAAACTTTATTAGCATCCTTCAGGCCCCATTCACACTAGAGCGCTTTTCAGGCGATTTCAGCATCGCTGGAAATCGCTAGCGTTTTGAAAAGTACTTGTGCAATGTTAGCAGGGCCGGCCCGCTCATGAGGCGGGGTGAAACATTTGCCTCAGGCGGCAAACTTCTAGGGGCGGCACCCGCCCGGGGGGGCTGGCCGCCGAGCCGGAGGGGTAGCGGGCAGGTCGGGGGTATTGGGCCTAGCGGTGGAGAGGGGGGTCTGACCCCCCCTCCCTCGCCTGGGTCCCCCGATCTGCGCTCCCCTCCAGCTGTAATTAGGAAGCAGCCGCTTGCAGATCGTAAGAGGCAACGGGCGGGGAGGACTCACCTTTTCCGCGTTCCAGCGAGCGCTCCACTGACGTCACTTCCTGCATCGCCGCCCACTGTATTGTAAGTGGATGGCGATGCAGGAAGTGACGTCAGTGGAGCGCACGATGGAACGCGGATAAGGTGAGTCCTCCCCACCCGTGCCTCTTACGATCTGCAAGCGGCTGCTTCCTAATTACAGCTGGAGGGGAGCGCAGATCGGGGAACCCAGGCGAGGGAGGGGAGGTCCGACCCACCGCTAGGCCCAATACCCCCGACCTGCCCACTACCCCTCCGGCTCGGCGGCCGGTCCCCCTGTACCCACGGGAGGGGCGGGGGGGGGGAGGGGCGGCAGCAATTTTCTCCTAAATTTGCCTCAGGCGGCAAAAAGTCTAGGGCCGGCCCTGAATGTTAGTCTATGTGGCTGTTCTCATCTTAAGCATTTTGCGATTAGCAGCGATTAGCTGAAATGCAAACGCGTAGCCTGCAGCATTTTTCTGGCGATTCTGGAGCGATCGTATTAGCATATACAGAACCGCTAATCGCAATCGCTCCCAAAACACTGCAGTGTCCAGTGATTTTTCCATGTTAATCGCGGAAAAATCACTCCTGCAAAACGCTAGCGGTAATCGCCGAAGTTTTCCTGTTTTAGGTGTGAATGGGGCCTTAGGCCTTGTCCACATTACAGGTGTTTTTTGCTAAATTTTAAGCGCTGCCAATTTTCAAAATCTCCCTGAAAGCGCTTGTGCAATGGCTCTCTATGAGAGAGTTCATATCAGAGCGGTTCATTTTCAATCCGCTTTGAAAAGCCATTGAGCCTTGAGCCATTTTTGAGGTAATTTGCCTCAATGGAAAGTATAGGAACAACGCAAAACACTCACAAAATCACTTTGGCAAGCGATTGAGTGAGCATTTAAAAAAAAAAATACATTGTATTTATTGTTTCTGGATTTTTTTCCGGATCAAAAGACGGAAGAGCTCTGCAAAAGCGCTTACAAAAACGCCCACAAAAAAACGAGCGAATGCGCAGAAAATCGCCCAAAAATGAGGGAAAAAAAAGTCCACCGTGGATGGACACGCTAGCTGAACGCAATGTGAACAAGGCCTTAAAGAGATTCAGAGATGAGTCTTCCTGCTGTTTTTTACTTACCTGGGGCTTCCTCCAGCCCCATAAGCATGGATGTGTCCCTCGCCGTCCTCCCGCAGTCCTCCGTTCAGCCACAGTCAACTCCCGCTACGCGGCTCAGTCGGACTCAGTCTGACTGAGTGACATCAGCCGTGGCCCTTTGCGCTTGTGCAGAAGGTCTGCGCATGTGCAGAAGGTCCGCTGCTGGCATCACTAAGCCTCTTACCTGGGAAGATTGCGGCTGAACGGAGGCGCTGAGGAGGACGGCGAGGGACACCTCCATGCTTATGGGGCTGGAAGAAGCCCCGTGTATGTAACAAAACAGCAGGAAGACTCAGCTCTGAGTCTCTTTAAATTGATATATTACTAATTTTAAAATGTTAATATGAAGGAAAATGAACCAGGATAGAAAGGACCAGTGTGGTTTGAATTATAAAACAACATTTTTTAAAAATCTTTATGGTATGCGCGACTAGGGGTGTGATGGGGCGTGATCATGGGTGTGGCAGGAGCGTGGCTTAAGTGTCCCTCTTTCTCATCTCAAAAAGTTAGGAGGTATGTCATTTTAGAACACTGCCTTCTAGAAGCTGTTTGGTCAGCACCCATTCCATTGCCCATCTCCCATTCTCACCTATTTATTACATTAAACACTTCTTGGCCAGAGGCAAGAAGTGTGTCTGTACAGCACTCAAACACTGCAGTCCTTTTACACTTGGTGCAGTGTGTATTGGAACAATCGCACTGCAACGCAGTCGAAAAGGCACACTACGCGTTATGGCCACAGTGCGAACCAAGAAATAAAAAATGAAACCGGAAATTCTGGTGCACTTCTGGGAGTAACTCACTGCAGCTTCTGCGTTACCCAAAGCACTTCCGCCGCATTGCAGTGTGTCATATTCAATTGCCCATAATGGACAAGTGTAAAAGGACACACAAGCTTAGCACACACCTTCAATTTTTGTCGCTCAGCAGGGATTGGAGCTCCAGCCTTCAGGCGACGGTTTGTGGCAGAGTTCCATACAAACTGTTTACTAGCCTGCAGGATAGCGACATGTTTGTTTCTGCGGAGGGGCGATAAGCAGTACATAACAGAGTGGCTTCCCATGGGTGAGAAAAATACAGCAGAGGCGTTCCACACTATCCCCCAGACCACTGTAGCTGCCCGGGACCCTCCTGAAACAGTGTGTGTCTGCACAGTAGCATGGTGCTGTTCGTGCGCAAGTGTCTGGGGCGTACTGCACAGGTGCTGCCATACTTGTGCAGGTGCAAAGCCATGGTTGTGCATGAAGAAAGGTGTGGTCGTGATCAAGCTGTTGTCAGATTTGTTTTGGGGGCTTCCAGAGGCTTCCTTCTTCCTAGGCACTTTTCTCGGACGCTGACACGTTTCTTAGGCAACTATGTGCTTTTTGACCTGAGGTTTGCCTGGGTTCACTTAAACAAAGCACATTTGACCATATTGAAAGTAGAAACAAGTACATCCTGACCTGGCCATGTCTCGCTGCATACACAGTTTGATTGGCCAGGTTACCACCTACATATAGTATGAGGGCCAAAAGATTTGTAATACTTTGAACAAATAGTGCTTTAATGCTACATGGAAGTGGTAAAACTGGCCAATAAAAATTGGATGTGTGTATGTACCTGTAGAATATACTCTAGATTATGTTATTCACTTATTAACTTCCCTGGAGGTATGATTATTTCTGGATCTTAGGGTCTTTTTAACCACTTGAGGACCACAGTCTTTCCACCCCTTAAAGGGAACCTTAACTGTAAACAAAAAATGAGTTTTACTTACCTGGGGCATCTATCAGCCCCCTGCAGCCATCCTGTGCCCTCGCAGTCACTCCTGGATCCTCTGGTCCCCTGCTGCCAGCTAGTTTCATTTTTGCCGACTGGGAGTCGGCCGGCTGCCATGCGTACGTTTTTACGCATCCCTGATGGTGCAGGAAGCTATTGCAGATAACAAGTACATTTTTACGCGTTACGTGTGTATTGCGTAAAATTTTAAGCATTACACCCGTAACGCGTAAAATACAGGAAAATTGTATACTTACCTACGGTAATTTTCCTTTCCTGGTGCATACTCCATGGCAGCATAACAGCTGGGTTAGCTCCGCCCCCTAACCCCCATAGGACAAAGATTTCTATAAGTTACCTCCCTATGTGCGGCCCTATATTCTAATTGCTATCTCCTCCCGAAGGACATTGGGAGGGTCTGTTATGCTGCCATGGAGTATGCACCAGGAAAGGAAAATTACCGTAGGTAAGTATACAATTTTCCTGTATTCCTGGTGCCTCCATGGCATCATAACAGCTGGGTCTTAACTATCTACCCAGACAAATGGGCGGGACCACAATAGCAATTTTCACACTTTATTTACATTGCTTGCTACATTCAGTACTGATTTACCAAATTGTGCAGAGGCAAGATTCGACAAGTCAATTTTATAGTGATCTACAAAAGTGTTCTTAGAAGACCAGTTAGCAGATCTACAGATTGCCACTGAAGACACTCCCGCTAAACATGCCCAGGAAGAGGAGACGCCTCTGGTTGAATGGGCTGTGACTTTTTGCGGAGGTTCCAGGTTTGCCATAACATAAGCTCTTTTGATCAGTCTTGTTAACCAGGCAGCGATAGTTCTTTTAGAAGCTCCTTGCCCCCTTCTCTTCCCCGTTGGTATTACAAATAGTTGTTCTGAAACCCTGAAGGATTCTGTCAAATCTAAATATGCCTTTATTGTTGATGGCACACATAACGGATGTGTGGACTGCAGTTGTAAGTCCTGATACATCTTAGAGAGTGTCCATTCTGCGTTAAGATGGAAAGGTGACACTACCTTTGGCAGAAAACGCTCCATTGGGCGTAGGACTACTCTATCCTCATAAAGGGTGAGTGAAGGTTCTTTACATCCAATAGCATGTAATTCAGATACTCTTGCCGCTGAAGTAATTGCAGTCAGGAAAGTCACTTTTTGAGTCAAGTTGAGTATATTACACTTATCATGAGGGAAGAATGGGGGTTTTGATAGGCAATCCAAGATAACTGTTAGATCCCATTTTGGATGGAAATCCCTCCTTGGAGGTCTCATTTTCAACACTGCTTTTAAGAATTGTTGTATCAGAGGATCTTTTGCCCAAGGCTTCCCTGTTATAGCTGCCAAGGCCGAGATTTGTGATTTTAGAGTATTATATCCGAGTTCCAATTCCAGTCCTGCTTGTAAAAAGGCAAGAATGTGATTAGTCGTTATGTCCGAAGTCTCCAGGCTTTGCACTTTCAAGAATTCTTGAAACTTTCCCCATACTCTGGAATAGGTAGCATTAGTTGATGCCTTTCTTGATTTTAAGAGTGTTTGAATTACCGTATCTGTACATCCCAGTTGCTCTAATCTCGACCTTTCAGCCTCCAGGCCGTCAGCAGTAATCGATCTGGATTCGGATGGCAAGTGCTCCCCTGAGTCAATAGTCGTCTGGTCACTTTCAATGTGATCGGTTGTGTAGTGTTGAGTTGAAGTAGAAGTGGATACCATATCCTTCTTGGCCAATTCGGTATTACGGCAATTGCTATTAACTTCTCCTTCTCCAACCTTTTCAAGAAACGTAGAATCAGAGGTACTGGTGGAAAAGCATATACTAACTTCGCTCTCCATGGCTGAATTAGAGCATCTACTCCGTCCGACAGCTCGGAGTTCGTTCTGGAGAAAAATTTGTTCACCTTGTAATTGTTCTCTGAAGCAAACAGATCTATTTCGGGTAGACCCCATATTTTCACTATCCTGTTGTACTCTGTTGTACACAGAGACCAGTCGTTGTTGTTTTTCCATCCCCTGGATAATTGATCGGCTGTTGTATTCTCTTTGCCAGGAATATATGTTGCAGAAATCTCCAAAACATTCTTTTGAGCCCAAGACATTAAAGGTTTTACTTCCTCCAACAGAGTCCGGCTGTGCGTTCCACCCTGTCTTTTTATATAAGAGACAGTTGTTCTGTTGTCCGACTTCACTAATATTGACTGCTTGCTTAATAGTGGGGTTAGTCTCGCCAGCGCCATTCGTACTGCTCTCAGTTCTAATATATTGGACTGGGTATGGTCCTGTCTGGATGACCACGGGGCTTGTATCAGTTGACCCTGACAGTGGGCTCCCCATCCCCATGCACTGGCATCGGTCGTCACGACGATCCAGTTCGGAAGCAGGAACGTCTTCCCCTGAGTGAGATTTTGAACGTCTAGCCACCATCTTAGTTCTTCCTTCGTCTTTTGTGGAATATAAATCTTTTGTGACAAATTCTTCTTGTTCCATGTATCCAGAAAGTGACATTGTAGCGATCTCATTTGCCAATGACTCCACCTCACTGTGGGGATCGTGGAGGCCATCAGTCCCAGTATCTTGAGACATTGTCTGGCTGTGATCCAGGTTGATTGGAATATCTTCTTTATCGTGTTCACCAGGTGGCACGCCTTTTCTTCCGGTAAAGATATTATGTTCCGGGTTGTGTCGAACAATGCTCCTAAGAAGACCATCTTTCTTGTGGGAATTAACTGGCTCTTCTCCCAGTTTATGCGCCACCCCATCTCTTGGAGTAGAGTAAGGGCTGTATCTCTGTGTATCAGTAGTTCTGTTTCTGATTGTGCCAAGATTAGTATATCGTCCAGGTAATGGAATATACGTATCTTCTTTTCTCTGATCAGTGCGATTGTTATTTGCAGTATTTTTGTGAACGTCCTTGGGGATGTTGATAGGCCAAACGGAAGTGCCTTGAACTGTAAGTGGATGTTTGCAAAATGGAATCTCAAAAATTTTCTGAACTGCCGGTGTTTTGGAATATGAAGATAAGCGTCCTTGAGGTCTATTGAAAGCATGAAGTCTCCTTCCTGAACTAATGATGCTATGGATTGTAAGGATTCCATTTTGAATTTCTGAAGTAGTATGTGTTCGTTTAATATTCTGAGGTCTATCACTGGCCTCCAGTCTCCAGTTTTTTTCTGTACCAGGAACACTCTGGAATAAACCCCTTCGAATCTGTGATGAGTCGGTACTTCTTCTATTGCATTCTGTTTCACCAATGACTCCACATACTGAAATAGGCAGTGTCTTTTCTCGTGGTTTTGAGGCATTTTTGTTTGCACGAATATGTCTGGTGGTTTCTTTTTGAACATCCACTTGTGACCGTGTTTGACAGTATTTAGGGTCCAAGAGTCCGTCGTCTTTTCCACCCACACCTGAGTGAATAAGGCAAGTCTTGCTCCTACTTGATCGATGTGGGTGGACGTACCCTCAAAAAGACTTCCCATGGGTTTGTTGACTGGTTGTAGCTGGCTTATTGCTTCTGCTAGAACCGGATTGTCCACTTCTCCAATTACGCCGATATTGTTTACCCGGCCTGTAGGTTTTGGTCTCCTTGTACTTATTTTGTGGTTGGAACTTTTGTTGAAATCTCTGTGCTCTAACTTTTTTATCTTGTGGCAGCATTCCAGATCTTCCACCTGTCTTTTTTGTAATGGCCTCATCCATCTTTTTACCGAACAAAAGTTTCCCGTCGTAAGGTATTTTGACCCAGTTCTGTTTTGAGGCTAGGTCGGCCGACCACGGCTTAAGCCATAGTGCTCTTCTTGCTGTAGTAGCTGAAAGCATAGATCTGGCGGAAGCTCTGACACAGTCTATAGCTGCATCTCCCATAAAGTCAGCTGACACTTTTAGATCTTGTAAGATAGAAATGATTTCTTCTTTACTTCCTCCATTATTTATCGCGTCTTCTATGTTGCAAGCCCAGTTCTTCATTGCTTTTGCTAAAGCGGTCAATACGATTGCTGGTCTACATGCACCGCCCGCTGACATATAGATTTTTCTCAAGTCACTCTCAATTCTCCTTTCTAAAACATCCTTAAATGCAGCTGAATTATCCATGGGGAGCGTGGTATGCCTTCCTAGCTCCGAGACTGATGCATCTACTGCTGGAGTATTCATTAAGGAAAATGCTTCTTGTTGATTTAAAGGATAAAACTTTCCCCATTTATTTTGAAGGGATGGCTTCTTGTCAGGTGTATCCCATTCTTCTTGTATAAGGTTTTTAATTTCCGGCATAAAAGGAAAAGTGGGTCCAGTCTTCTGGAGATGGGGGTAATATTTAGCTGATTTCTCCGGTTCCGGAATCTCCTCCGTCTCTTCCCAATCGATTGCTTCTTTTACCGCCTGTATCAATTTTGGGATTAATGCGAAGTCGAAACTTCCCGTAAGTTCTTCCTCTTCTTGCCCTTGTAGCATAACTTGTTCCTGTGTGGCTGTCGCACTATATTGTTTTTCCTTTTCCAGTTCTTCCCTTACTGCTTTCCTTATCAGTTCTAAGGCTTCAGCGGAATCTCGTTCTTTTTGTCCCGATGCATCCCTAAAGCAATTGGCACAGAGCTTTTTATCTTGTAGTGCTGGTTCGTCACATGCCCAACAACGCTTAATGCGCTCCCTAGGCGATCTCGATCTTTCCTTGGGCGTGCTTTCCCTATAAGTCTGTTTCTCCTGGGAACGTCTCTTCGATCGTGATCTTGACTCTCTCATCGAACGATATTCATCGTCTGAGTGACGATCTTTCGATGAAGGTCTCTGATCTTTATGAGAAGATTTCTTCGCAGACGTGGACGCTGAAGTCTTCTTCGAACTTTTGGAACTGCAAAAAAGAGCAGACCATAATAGGTAATTTAATTTATTACCCTCCTTTTTTTTTTTTTTTTTTTTTTTTTACATATTTATATATACATATCTCTATATATATATACCTATATACGTATATATACTCCTCTTGTCCCATATACACCTACAGCCATATAAGAAATTTTTATGCAGCAGGTATATATACTATTAAAATCTACCTAAAGAGCAGAGGTATCCCGAGTAGGTACAGTCCAACAGCGTCTCCAGCTTCTTACTCGAAGTGAAGCGCTGTAGTGGCTGTTTAAATACTGCCCGGGACCTCCCCCCAGCCTTGAGCATGCTCCGCGCAGCCATCCGCCCACAAGCAAGATGGCCGACGGCATACACATGAGGGCACCACGTCATAAGGACTCGCCGCGCAGACCGGTTGCCCTGCACAGCATAAGAATCCTCCTCCTCGCGCGCGCGCGCGCGCACTAGGTAGCCGGGGAGAGAAGGAGTAGAAAGAATGCGGAAGACGCCGAGCCGCTACCCGCTGTCCAGCTCACGCTATCTGTACAGTTCAGGTAAGCGAAACCACTGACCACCAATAACTTTCCGCATAAAAGGATAGAAAAGAGACCATAGAGGAATTTAAATGGAGGATCATCAAGAGGATCCACAGCTTACACGCGCGTGACCAAACCACCTTGTGAGCTGCGGTCACGTATTCCGGTACAGGCACCCGGATACTTTGATAAGAGGCCTTTAGCACCCAACACAAAGTCTGCCAGCAGGAAAGGGTAAACCTGCTGGGAATATTTAAAATTTTAAAAGGGACACCGCATAGAAACCTATGTCCTGAGGGAGGACAGAAAAAAGAATATAGGGCCGCACATAGGGAGGTAACTTATAGAAATCTTTGTCCTATGGGGGTTAGGGGGCGGAGCTAACCCAGCTGTTATGATGCCATGGAGGCACCAGGAAATGTACTTGTTGATGTCTGCAATAGCTTCCTGCACCAGCAGGGATGCTTAAAAACGTACGCATGGCAGCCAGCCGACTCCCAGTCGGCAAAAACGAAACTAGCTGGCAGCGGGGGACCAGAGGAGCCAGGAGTGACTGCGAGGGCACAGGATGGCTGCAGGGGGCTGGTAGATGCCCCAGGTAAGTAAAACTCATTTTTTGTTTGCAGTTAAGGTTCCCTTTAAGGACCAGAGCCTTTTTTTCCATTCAGACCACTGCAGCTTTCAAGGTTTATTGCTCGGTCATACAACCTACCATCTAAATCAATTTTCCCTCCTTTTCTTGTCACTAATACAGCTTTCTTTTGGTGCTATTTGATTGCTGCTGTGATTTTTAGTTTTTATTATATTCATCAAAAAAAGACATGAATTTTGTCAAAAAAATGATTTTTTTTTTAACTTTCTGTGCTGACATTTTTCAAATAAAGTAAAATTTCTATTTACATTTTTGTCCAAATTTATTCTGCTACATGGCTTTGATAAAAAAAAAAAATCCAATAAGTGTATATTTATTGGTTTGGGTAAAAGTTATAGCGTTCACAAACTATGGTGCCAAAAGTGAATTTTCCCATTTTGAAGCATCTCTGACTTTTCTGAGCACCTGTCAGATTTCATGAGGTGCTAAAATTCCAGGATAGTATAAATACCCCCCAAATGACCCCATTTTGGAAAGAAGACATCCCAAAGTATTCACTGAGAGGCATGGTGAGTTCATAGAAGATTTTATTTTTTGTCACAAGTTAGCGGAAAATGACACTTTGAAACAAAAATAAAACAAACAAAGATAGATTTTTAATGCTTTTTTTTAACAAAGTGTCATTTTCCGCTAACTTGTGACAAAAAATAAAATCTTCTATGAACTCACCATACTCCTAACGGAATGCCTTGGGGTGTCTTCTTTCTAAAATGGGGTCATTTGTGGGGTTCCTATACTGCCCTGGCATTTTAGGGGCCCTAAAGCCTGAGGAGTAGTCTAGAAACCAAATGCTTCAAAATGACTTGTGAAATCCTAAAGGTACTCATTGGACTTTGGGCCCCTTAGCGCACCTAGGCTGCAAAAAAGTGTCAAAAGTGATATTTCTCCCACCCAGCATGGGTATATGTAAAAATACACCCCAAAACACATTATACTACTTCTCCTGAGTATGGCGATACCACATGTGACACTTTTTTGCAGGCTAGGTGCGCTAAGGGGCCCAAAGTCAAATGAGTACCTGTAGGATTTCACAGGTCATTTTGAAGCATTTGGTTTCTAGACTACTCCTCACGCTTTAGGGCCCCTAAAATGCCAGGGCAGTATTGAAACCCCACAAGTGACCCCATTGTAGAAAGAAGACACCCCAAGGTATTCCGTTAGGAGTATGGTGAGTTCATAGAAGATTTTATTTTTTTGTCACAAGTTAGCAGAAATTGATTTTTATTGTTTTTTTTCACAAAGTGTCATTTTTCACTAACTTGTGACAAAAAATAAAATCTTCTATGAACTCACCATACAACTAACGGAATACCTTGGGGTGTCTTCTTTCTAAAATGGGGTTACTTGTGGGGTTCCTATATTGCCCTGGCATTTTAGGGGCCCTAAAGCGTGAGGAGTAGTCTAGAAACCAAATGCCTCAAAATGACCTGTGAATAGGACGTTGGGCCCTTTAGCGCACCTAGGCTACAAAAAAGTGTTACACATGTGGTATCACCGTACTCAGGAGAAGTAGTATAATGTGTTTTGGGGTGTATTTTTACATATACCCATGCTGGGTGGGTGAAATATCTCTGTAAATGGACAATTGTGTGTAAAAAAAAATCAAAAAATTGTCATTTACAGAGATATTTCTCCCACCCAGCATGGGTATGTGTAAAAATACACTCCAAAACACATTATACTACTTCTGAGTACGGCGATACCACATGTGTGACATTTTTTTGCAGCTTAGGTGCGCTAAGGGGCCCAACGTCCTATTCACAGGTCATTTTGAAGCATTTGGTTTCTAGACTACTCCTCACGCTTTAGGGCCCCTAAAATGCCAGGGCAGTATTGAAACCCCACAAGTGACCCCATTGTAGAAAGAAGACACCCCAAGGTATTCCGTTAGGAGTATGGTGAGTTCATAGAAGATTTTATTTTTTTGTCACAAGTTAGCAGAAATTGATTTTTATTGTTTTTTTTCACAAAGTGTCATTTTTCACTAACTTGTGACAAAAAATAAAATCTTCTACGAACTCACCATACAACTAACGAAATACCTTGGGATGTCTTCTTTCTAAAATGGGGTTACTTGTGGGGTTCCTATATTGCTCTGGCATTTTAGGGGCCCTAAAGCGTGAGGAGTAGTCTAGAAACCAAATGCCTCAAAATGACCTGTGAATAGGACGTTGGGCCCTTTAGCGCACCTAGGCTACAAAAAAGTGTTACACATGTGGTATCGCCGTACTCAGGAGAAGTAGTATAATGTGTTTTGGGGTGTATTTTTACACATACCCATGCTGGGTGGGAGAAATATCTCTGTAAATGGACAATTGTGTGTAAAAAAAAATCAAAAAATTGTCATTTACAGAGATATTTCTCCCACCCAGCATGGGTATGTGTAAAAATACACTCCAAAACACATTATACTACTTCTGAGTACGGCGATACCACATGTGTGACATTTTTTTGCAGCTTAGGTGCGCTAAGGGGCCCAACGTCCTATTCACAGGTCATTTTGAGGCATTTGGTTTCTAGACTACTAACGGTTTAGGGCCCTTAAAATGCTAGGGCAGTATAGGAACCCCACAAGTGACCCCATTTTAGAAAGAAGACACCCCAAGGTATTCTGTTAGGAGTATGGTGAGTTCATAGAAGGTTTTATTTTTTGTCACAAGTTAGCGGAAATTGATTTTTATTATTTTTTTTTTTACAAAGTGTCATGTTACACTAACTTGTGACAAAAAATAAAATCTTCTATGAACTCATCATACACCTAACGGAATACCTTGGGGTGTCTTCTTTCTAAAATGGGGCAGATTAGGGCCTGATCTGATGGATAGGAGTGCTAGGGGGGTGACAGGAGGTGATTGATGGGTGTCTCAAGGTGTGATTAGAGGGGGGAATATATGCAAGCAATGCACTGGCGAGTTGATCAGAGGGGGTCTGGGGGGGCTATCTGAGGGTGTGGGCGGGTGATTGGTTGTCCGCAAGGGGCAGATTAGGGTCTGATCTGATGGGTAGCAGTGACGGGGTGATTGATAGGTGATCAGTAGATGATTACATGGGAGAATATATGCAAGCAATGCACTGGCGAGTTGATCAGAGGGGGTCTGGGGGGCTATCTGAGGGTGTGGGCGGGTGATTGGGTGCCTGCAAGGGGCACATTGGGGTCTCATCTGATGGGTAGCAGTGACAGGGGGTGATTGATGGGTGATAAGTGGGTGATTAGAGGGAAGAACAGATGTAAACAATGCACTTTGGTGGTAATATGACGGTGGGTCTGCGGGCGATCTGATGGTGTGGGAGTGATCAGATGCCCGCAAGAGGCAGGTTAGGGTCTGATCAGATGGGTGGCAGTGAAAGGTGGTGACGGGATGATTGATGGGTGATTGGCAGGTGATTGACAGGGGAGAATAGATGTATACAGTACACAGGGGGGGGGGTGTCTGAGGTGGATCTGAGGGTAGGGGGGGTGATCAGGAGCCCCCAGAGGGCAGTTAGGGACCTAATCTATAAAATAGCGCTGACAGATATTGACAGGGAGTGATTTATGGGTAATTAGGGGGTGATTAGAGAGAAGAACAGATGTAAACAATGCACTTTGGTGGTAATATGACGGTGGGTCTGCGGGCGATCTGATGGTGTGGGGGTGATCAGATGCCCGCAAGAGGCAGGTTAGGGTCTGATCAGATGGGTGGCAGTGAAAGGTGGTGACGGGATGATTGATGGGTGATTGACAGGTGATTGACAGGGGAGAATAGATGTATACAGTACACAGGGGGGGTCTGGGGTGGATCTGAGGGTAGGGGGGGTGATCAGGAGCCCCCGGAGGGCAGTTAGGGACCTAATCTATAAAATAGCGCTGACAGATATTGACAGGGAGTGATTGATGGGTAATTAGGGGGTGATTAGAGGGAAGAACAGATGTAAACAATGCACTTTGGTGGTAATATGACGGTGGGTCTGCGGGCGATCTGATGGTGTGGGGGTGATCAGATGCCCGCAAGAGGCAGGTTAGGGTCTGATCAGATGGGTGGCAGTGAAAGGTGGTGACGGGATGATTGATGGGTGATTGGCAGGTGATTGACAGGGGAGAATAGATGTATACAGTACACAGGGGGGGGTGTCTGAGGTGGATCTGAGGGTAGGGGGGGTGATCAGGAGCCCCCAGAGGGCAGTTAGGGACCTAATCTATAAAATAGCGCTGACAGATATTGACAGGGAGTGATTGATGGGTAATTAGGGGGTGATTAGAGAGAAGAACGGATGTAAACAATGCACTTTAGTGGTGATATGACGGTGGGTCTGCGGGCGATCTGATGGTGTGGGGGTGATCAGATGCCCGCAAGAGGCAGGTTAGGGTCTGATCAGATGGGTGGCAGTGAAAGGTGGTGACGGGATGATAGATGGGTGATTGACAGGTGATTGACAGGGGAGAATAGATGTATACAGTACACAGGGGGGGTCTGGGGTGGATTTGAGGGTAGGGGGGGTGATCAGGAGCCCCCGGAGGGCGGTTAGGGACCTAATCTATAAAATAGCGCTGACAGATATTGACAGGGAGTGATTGATGGGTAATTAGGGGGTGATTAGAGGGAAGAACAGATGTAAACAATGCACTTTGGTGGTGATATGACGGTGGGTCTGCGTGCGATCTGAGGGTGTGGGCGGGTGTTTGGGTGCCTGCAGGGGGCAATTTAGGGTCTGCTCTGATAGGTGGCAGTGACAGGTGGTGATTGACAGGTGATTACAGGGGAGGATAGATTTATACAGTACACTGGGGGGGGGGGCTGGGGAGGATCTGAGAGTGTGGGGGGTGATCAGGAGCCCCCAGGGGGCAGATTAGGACCTAATTCAAAAAATTGCGTTCACAGAGAGTGATAGATGGCTGATTAGGGGGGTGATTTGGGTGCAAACAGGGGTCTGGGGGGTGTTCAGGGGGGGGGGGGGGTCTTAGGAGTGCTGTGGGTGATCAGGGGGCAGGGGGGGGCAGATCAGTGTGTTTGGGTGCAGACATGGAGGGCTGCAGCCTGCCCTGGTGGTCCCTCGATCACTGGGACCACCAGGGCAGGAGGCAGGCTGTATAATACACATTGGGCTCGCCCGCATGCGGTAAAGTACATGCGGGAAGTTTGCACCCAAAATACCGTCAAGTTGGAATTCTCAAAATGTTCCGCATGTTTTTTCTGCATGCGGAAAAAGTGCGGTAAAAGTGCGGGATTCATGCGGAAAAATTTCCGCAAAAGTCGGTATTTTCCGCAATAAAAGATCAATTCTCAAAAATGTTCAGGCGCATCATTTCGTCGTTAATTACCGATTTTTTATCACCTATAAGTAGTAGGTGATATATTCCGCATCCCATTGACTTTAATGAAGTGTGGAGGCTTAAGGGCTGTGCTTGCTGGACTTTAACTTTTTTTTTTAAACACTTTTTCATGCGACCTTTTTACCGCATCATTCCCGCATGAATAATGGCTGTTTCCGCATCTTTTTCCTGCATGCGGAAAACATGTGGAAAATATTAGTGGATGTGGAAAAAATGCGGAGTTTACCGCTGGCGGGAATATAGCAGTAAAATTTTGCGGAAAATTTGGCTCTTTGAGAATAGAGCCCTTTGTATACATTACAAAGCGTATTATACACTTTGTATGCGGCGATCGAGCGGTTAACATCCCGCCGGCGCTTACGAACGGCCAGCAGGATGATGTCGTGGGTGGGCGGAGCCTGTTGCCAGGGACAGCGCGCGTCTCCAGTGACGCGATCGCTGCCCCAACACGCCCAAAGGAGCCGCCGCCGAATGGCGTATTCCGGTCCTTTCGGCATCCACTTTGCCGCCGCCCATCGGCTGTGGGCGGTTGGCAAGTGGTTAAAGAGACTCTGTAACCAAAAAAAAGTTCCCCTGGGGAGTACTCACCTCGGTAGGGGGAAGCCTCAGGGTCCCAATGAGGCTTCCCCCTCCCCTGTAGCTGCAAGCAGTCCAGCACTGGCTCCCACGAAGTGTCCGGCAATCCTCTCTCAACAAGCCTGACAAGCACTGATTTATTTACCTTTCCTGGCACTGTTGCGGCAAACCGTACAGAGATACACGGAAATACCAGATCTCTTGTCCGAGTCTTGTCCGAGACTTGCACCTGCGCAGTAGAGCGGGCCGACAGCGATCTGGTATTTCCGCCTATCTCCGAGCGGAGAGCAGATACTGCGCTTGCGCTGGAGCTGGGGAGGTAAATATTTATATGCCCGCTGTTAGGAGGGGCAGCGAGACCGGCGTGGGACATAGGAGGACGGGGGAAGCCTTGATCGGAACCAGAGGCTTCCCCCTACCGAGGTGAGTACCCCCAAGGGAAACTTTTTGTAGTTACAGGTTTTCTTTAAAACGTTTCAGACCTAAAATCAGGGAAAAAATCATGCCGTCATAGTCTCTGCAGCAGCCCCTGCTCTCACTCACCTCCCTGTGCTCCAGCGCTGCAATTTTACTTCCGTCCTCCAGGTGGTACTGTAACTCTGTAGTGAGATCAATGACAGTGATCTCACCAGAGTGATTCAGAACCTCGGAGGACAGGAAGGCGAGTGGCTACTGAGGTCCAGATCCCCCGGGAGGTAAGTAAAAGCCCCCGCTGCGTGCTATACTCTGTATTGAGCTCCCGACGGCTATGCAGCGCATTTGCATGTGGCACATCAAATGCGCTGCCGAAATGCGCACGTTAGCACGTATGATGTGAATGAGGCCTAAGAGAGGAAATAGATGTTTATAAATGCCATGCTAAGCAGGTGGCTTTTCAGTTTGGACTTAAATGCTTCCAGAGATGGAGATGCCCTGATTGGGTGTGGCAGGGAGTTCCAAATTGTAGGGGCAGCATGACAGAAGGCTCTGTCTCATAAGGTTTTGAGGTGGACTCTGGGGGTGACCAAGTTATTAGATCCTTTTGATGTAAGATTGTGTGGTGATGCAGTTGCAACAAGTTCTTTGGGTATCCAGGGCCCAGATTTTGCAAGGATTTGAATGTCAATAAGCCAAACTTAGGCCTCTTTCACACCAAGACGTTGCGTTTTAGGGGATGTTAAGGTCGCATAACGTGCCCTTAACGCAACGCATGGTGGTGTTGGAGGTGGACGCCAGAGTGAGCCGCGTTGTGCGGCTGTTGGTGCACCTTTTTTGTCTCATACCTTGCGGGGACCATGTGATCGGAACACTCCGCATCACGTGGTCCCGCCAGCCAATCAGCGGCCGCTCCAGGAAGAAAACACAGCAGTAGTGATGGGAAGTCCGGCTCTTTTCAATTAATCGATTCATTGAAAAGAGCCGGACTTCCTATCTCTACTGTTCAGAATCTATTCAGAGCAGCAGGACTGAACCTAGTGATGGGAAGTCCGGCTCTTTTCAATGAATCGATTCTGAACAGTAGAAATAAGAAGTCCGGCTCTTTTCAATGAATCGATTCAATGAATCGAGCCGAACTTTCCATCACTGCACGGCAGTGCAGTGAATATTAATTAGCCATGTGGCTAACAATATCAGACTCTTCCCTCCTCCTCTCCTGCTCAAAACCCCCCCCCCAAAAAACACACAATACTGAGCATGTGCAAACAGTTTAACTAACGCACAGCATGCTGCACTATTAAATAACGTGTAGCGTTACAATGTAACGCAACGTGGGCACTGTGAACAGCCCATTGATTTTTCATTACTGTGAGTTGGGCTGCGCTACAGGCTGCACTAATGTGCGCCTGTAACGTCTTACTGTGAAAGCAGCCTTAAACAGAATTAGGGCTGGAAATTCCGCTGGAGGTTTGAGGCGTTTAAAGCTGGGTACACACATCATAGTTACAGAGTTACATAGTTACATAGTTATTTTGGTTGAAAAAAGACATACGTCCATCGAGTTCAACCAGTATAAAGTACAACACCAGCCTGCTCCCTCACATATCCCTGTTGATCCAGAGGAAGGTGAAAAAACCCTTACAAGGCATGGTCCAATTAGCCCCTAAAGGGAAAAATTCCTTCCCGACTCCAGATGGCAATCATAATAAAATTCCTGGATCATCATCATTAGGCATTACCTAGTAATTGTAGCCATGGATGTCTTTCAACGCAAGGAAAGCATCTAAGCCCCCTTTAAATGCAGGTATAGAGTTTGCCATAACGACTTCCTGTGGCAATGCATTCCACATCTTAATCACTCTTACTGTAAAGAACCCTTTCTTAAATAAATGGCTAAAACGTTTTTACTCCATGCGCAGATCATGTCCTCTAGTCCTTTGAAAAGGCCTATGACTTTACATTTGTCAACATTGAACTTCATCTGCCATGTATGTGCTCATATAGCCATCCTATCCAGATCCTGTTGCAATATGACACTATCTTCCTGAGATAAAAGTCATCAGATAAAAGTCTTTGGAAAATGAAAGATCACAGACCAATTTTACCCCCTTCCATGTAGTATGAGAGCCATACCTACACAGTCTATTCTATTGAGCTGAACTCCCCATTAGAGATGTCGGCGAACCTGTTCGCCGGCGAACATCTCCCCCATGTACTACTTCCGGGTCGCTATGACCCAGAGTAGTACGCCTGCGCCGGCCCGGCGACACGCGTCTTTGATCGCGCGCCTGTTGCCGGGCCCTCTCTGCGCATGAGCGTGACGTCACTCATGACGTCACGCACATGCGCAGAAAGTGCCCGGCAACAGGCGCGCGATCTAGGACGCGCGTCGCCGGGCCAGCGCAGGCGTACTACTCCGGGTCATAGCGACCCGGAAGTAGTACATGGGGGAGATGTTCGCCGGCGAACAGGTTCGCCGACATCTCTACTCCCCATCAGATAAAAATCTTTGCAAGATGCTGAAAACAAGGATGCTGTACACATTCAACAGATCAATATCTGCAAAAGATCAGTTCCTGCAAAATGCACTCATAGTCTATGATATCTGCAGATCTCATACACACCTTGTTTAACAGACCTTCATCTGCAGATCAGACAATTATCTGCAGATCTGAAGATCCATCCTGGTGGATCTGATCTGCAGATAATTGTCAGTTAAACTACACTTTAGCTGTGTCGTTTTAGTACAGAAGTAACTTTTTCATCAGTTATGCCATCTTAGTGATATATATCTTGTTTTTTCAGTACAATCTAGGCTTTCTTAGTGTAATATTTTTCTCCCAAATCTATTTTATAGTAATTTTTGGGGGAAAAATTAGGCAAATGCAGAAAATATACTTTTTTTTTCATCCTTCCTAATTTTCACATGACATGCCCCACAGTTATAAAACACACACACTAAAAATGAATTATTTGGTCCTTCTCGGTTATGCCATTGCCATTTTTTATTATTAGCTGAGCATGTGGCGGACCATTATCCCCAGCCTGTGTCTCTATGGCGATCGGATGCGTTTGCTAGGGCTACAGTTCAGGGGCCATAGTGCTGTACAGATGCATCGATGGGCAACAGCAGAGCAATACATCTGTAGAGCATTGGGGCCCCAAACTTTTGCCCTAGCGATCGTATCCATTCGCTACAGGTGGCAGTCATTAAGAGTTTATAAACAGGTATAGATATTTCAGGGGTTAATGATGGGTTAATAGGCTAGGTTGGGGTTAAGAATTAACTAGGGGTTAAAGAAAAAACACAATGGCAAATTGAATTCAATCGAATCGAATCCCGATCGGATATGTCGGATTTAATCGGATCGTTAATAGAATGGTAATCGAATCGCACAAAGAATCGTATCGTGTAGATGGGGCTTTAAACTCAGCCTGACTTAGCAGAGGGGGATGGCACTTCGCTTAGCTCCAAGATGCGTCGGGAAGGATATCTGCATCCGCTCTGTATAACCTGTCAAGGACACATTTAAAAAAAATAAACTGCTTGGCATCTGAAGCTCCTAATGTTAGGTACAGTGATAACAGGGTTATGGCAGACACCTAATTTTCACCATAGCTCCCCTTTAAGAAAAGTGCAAATCCATTCCTAAACTGCTGCAGATTAAGAAGTGCTTAATAGCAGTTCTACAGTTCAGCAGTGCAGGCTAGACATGATTTGTGAAGTACTCCTCCCCCCTACTGCCAGGTGTCCTGTGAAGCTGTTAACCCTTCCAGTGCCGGGTATTGATGCAATACAGCAGATGTATAGGATACCTCAGCAACAGCTACTTCCCTCACACACTGCACTGTCTGAGAGACCTTCCTAACTCCTCCTATTTTACAACAGTTTTAGAAGGAAACTGCACTATCTAGTGATTTCTCAGGATGCCTGAGACAATTCTGCAAGGATTTCTAAAGACTTACCAATATTTTGTCTCAGACACTCTTGATAAATGTCCCCCTTTGTGCTTAGTAGGGATGATCAATGAGATGAAAATGTTTTCCATTTCATGCACTATTATGTAAATTTGTACACAAGTTTATGCACCTTGAAAATGGACCAATCAATTTAAGCCTTGGTTGGCCTTGATTGGTCAGTTTTCAATAAATTTACATAATCCTGCGTGAACTCAGAAATATTTGCAACTCATTGATCGGGATTCGTGCTTAGCAGTTGGGGATGGATGTTAGCCAAGTAGTTTATCTGCAGTAGGTACAGCCATTGGCCTCGATTCATAAAAAGCAGTGCGATAAAAAAAATCTTGTTGGGAAAATACCGCACTCTGTATTTTCCCGGTCTGTGTGCTAATTCATAAAGATTTTCCCAGCTGCCGTTGAAGGTTGGTAAATTACCGCAGCCCTTTGAGCAGTAGAGTAGAGCAGTGTGGCCATATCGCTCTTTTGCCCTGCACAGATAACTCACACAGACGCCTCTCTGCACAAATGACTCGCACAGACTGTCCCTGCCTGCAGACATGACTCGCACAGATGACTCACTTTACCTCACTTGTAATTCGTTAAGACCTCACCCGATGTGTCGGTAACTATCGTCAGGGTTAAAGGCTTTATGAATTGACATTTGCTGACAATTTACTGACTTGTGTTGGAGGTAACTACAGCCAAGTTGGTAATTTATCTCCCTGGTCGGTAATTGTAGTTTTTCATGCGGTAACAGCCTTTATGAATTGGCACATTGCTAAGTGGTCAGTAAAGTCTGCTGTTTTCAGCATGCGGTAATGCTTTATGAATTGAGGCCATTGTGGACACACCAGAGTATCTGTCATTTACTGGCTTATTGTGGTCCTAGCCCTGAGAAAGGTTTTTGGGTCAGATACAATGGCTATCATTCATGAACAGGCTGTCGGTAAACAGAATCAGTGCGGGAAAACACCGCTGGCGGATTTTTAGACTTCTGGGTGGGCATTCATGAAGATGTATCCATGTGCGGAAGCAGTGCGGAGATTCCCCGAACTAGGCTGGCGGTAGGCTTGCGGAGACACGGAAGCTGCTGAGTTGATACATTTCTCCGTGTTCCGCTCCGCGGCAGCTGCCTGCGAGGTCTGTGTGTCTCCATTCACTTACATTGGTATCGCCACATCAGAGGGAGCTGTACTTCCCGACCTCACACCGCTTGCGGTGATCTTCATGAATGAACATTTTGCTTCATTTGTACCGATAATCACCGCACAAGGCGGTGATTTATCACTCTGCTCGGTAGTGTAATTTTTCCATGCGGAAAGAGGCTTTATGAATGCTGACTTTGCCAAGTGGTCGGTAAAGTCAGCTGTTTTAAGCATTTCCGCATGCGGAAATGCTTTATGAATGATGGCCAATGAGGCTTTTAGAATTGCTTTGTAACACAGGCCTGCTGTATCCATAAAAGCACATATGAAATAATGTAGTTTATAGAGATATGTAATGTTACAAAACTCTAACAGTACCCTTATCCAGTGTCCTACCCACCACACACAAGCTCTTCACGTGTTCCCCATCAGTGGTGTAGGACCTGGAGATACAGAGTTTGTGACCTTACCTGTGCCCAAGAACATTACAAAAGCCCACTTTCAGCCACTGCATTTGAAGGCGGAGACCTGTGACGAGGGGACGCTGCCAGCGCTTGGAACGGAAGTGGAAGGTGAGTAATCCTCCGCCCACCCACCCGCAGCACTGCCGCTATTCTGGAGGGGGAGCGAGATGGAGGGGACCCAGGTGAGGGAGTTCTGGCCCCCCTCCCTGTCGCTGTCCCAACTGCCCCTCCTGGCGCTGCTTCCCCTCCTCACTACCCGCACCCGCAGACACACCCGACCCGCGCCCGCAGCAAAAATCAATTCGGGTGCCCGAACCCGGCCCGTATTTCGGGTTACCCGCGGGTACCCGACCTGCTGTAGGCCTCGCCTTAACCTATGATTGCTGTGAGCCAATCACAGCAATCACGTCTTGAAAGGGCATAGACGGCTCTGTTCTTAAAGGGCCCATGAGCCCCCTAATCCGTAGGTGGTTAAATTAAGGTAATTATTAATAAAGCAAACCTGAACTGAAAATTAAAAGTCAAAATAAACAAACACACATCATACTTTTCTCCTGTGTAGTCTCACCAATCTCTTTCTCCTCTCCTGCATCCTGTTTGCCCACTGTGATCAATGGAATTCTCCGCCCTCCATTTTTAAAATGGCCAGCTTTCTGGTAAGCACACTGTTAGGCCTCGTTCACACCTAAAAACGAAAACATTGTTTGTAAAAGCGCTTTTCCTAGCGCTTTTCCAGAGCGGTTTTGTCATTTACTCCCTGGCACAAGTCATCGCCTGCGCTGGACAAAAGGGCAAAAACGCCCTTAGTGTGAAGGAGCCCTTAAACTTATATCCCCCACTTGAGCCATAGAGAAACATGGACATTACCTTGCTCATCAGTTGTCCTTTCAGTTATAACTGACAGCAACTGCTATATAAGTGACAGCAACTGATATATTTTAGTTCTGCCAAAATCTTGTCTGAACTAAAAGGAATCATTGTAAGAAGAAAATGCTGAGCTTCTGAGAGGAACCTATGGCGAAGTAAGTATGTAATATTCATTTGCAAGTACATCATGTGTTTATTTTAAATAATTATACTCAGTTCAGGTTCACTGTTAATAAGCTGTTCATATTTCCATGCTTACATGCAACATCAATGCCGTGATGTGAATGCCCTGTAAAGTCATCTCCATATTGGTTCCAGACATCCACAAGGGGACCAGCAGGTTGTTACCTGCTGGTCCCCTTGTGGATATCTGGAACATTACAGCTGTAATGTCACAGCATGTGACATTACAGCTAGTGCTTGATGTGGCTCTGCCAACTTAATGTTTTTTATGCCAAATGCTCCCTAAATATGTCAATAGTCTCCCTAAATATTTAATAGTATTTGGAAGCCAGTGACTGGGACCACCTGTGAGTGCTGACAGAAATTAAGAGCACATTGTGACTGCTAAGGGCTCTTTTGCACTGGAAAACCCAATCTTGTTGCGATGCAATCATGTTTTTCACCACCGCGATCGGTCACAATCAGGGCCGGATTTGTACTCTTTACGGCCCTAGGCCACTGTCACCAGCCGCCCCCCTTCAGTTCAGGTAGCGAGAAGAACCCTTCCCTCTAATATAGTTAGCCTGATGACCCCTCCCCCCATAGGTAGCCAGTTGACTCCTCCCCCTTTCCCTCCAGTATAGGTAGCCAGATGACCCCTTCCCCCTAGTATATGTAGCCAGATGACTCCTCCCCCCTTTCCCTCCAGTATAAGTAGCCAGATGACCCCCTTAATCCCTCCTTTTCCCACTCCCCCTTTTCAGTATACGTAGTTAGCTCGCCTTCACACCGCAGCAGCCATCTGTGTCACTCATTTCTCCGCTCTTCTCCAGTGCAGAAGTTTCCTCTTCCTTTCCATCTCCAATGCTGCCCAAGTCCATAGCCGCCAGCCACAATGCAAATGTGCACAGAGAGCAAGGTGGCTGCTGCACAGGAAGCTAGCAGCAGAGTACCGCAGTTAGGCGCTCACCTGATCTCCCTTCATTGCAGCATTTGCAAGCTTGCAAATGCTGCACCAGTTTCACATGCTGCTTTGGTGCCCTTCGTCCTGTGGTGCCCTAGGCCATGGCCTATGTGGCCTTGGACTAAATCTGGCCCTGGTCACAATTGCTTTGCGATTTGTGATTGCGATTTGCCTTGATTTCCCTAGCAAGAAATGCCAGAACGCATGGAAAATTGCTTAGCAGTGTGCGATTGCTATGCGATTTTCCTGCATTCTTATTCAAAGTATAGAGCTGAATCCTGTGAATACACTTTTAAACAAAAAGAGAAATTATATCTTCAGTTCCTTGCCTGTTCCTTTGAGAGACATTAATAAGTTTTGATAAATCTACTTTTGGTGAGCTCTCCATATCCTATATACAGGAAGGATTGTTGTTATACATTTTGTGATATATTGTGTATATCTGTTTTATAATGGTGAATAATATTGGCCCATGAAGTTGCCAAGTAAAAGGATCATTATTACAGAACATCTAAGAGAACATTCATACATTTAAGATGTACGTTTGTACCAGAGTAAAATGCACAACAAATTACTTTTTGAGAATTTTGCTTCCCTCACTTTATCTCCAAATTCAAAAAGATTTAACCATCAAAGATCAGCTTTGTGGTAATTTCATTAATTACTTTGTATTTCAATAATGTCAAACGTTTACAGCCACTGCTAATATGTGACTCCTGAGTTTTACATGGTCTGGAAAACATCCTGACTATAAGCTTAGAGCACTATATACAGATCCCAGTATATATATAAAATCTCATCTTAACCAGCTCATATATTGGATTGGGTGCAGACTATGAATATTAAATTTCGAGTCTCTTTGAAAGAAGAAATACTAAACTAGATATAGTGCCTTCATCACCCCCAATAGGTTCCATAATAGGTTTCATTAATTCCATAAAGAGGGCAAAACTTAAAACACAGCCCATATGCTATCAACTCTTTCTCCTGAGTTTTCTCCTAGGGGATAATGGCACGTATGCAATTAACTTTTTCCCTGAGGTATCTCCTTGTAGATAATTTTCATCGTCTCTTTAAATAAAATAACTTAATAAACTTTACAATTGAAAAGTACCCAAAAGTTAGTGAAAAAATGCAATCAAAATTATTGAGTATTTTCTTGCTTGCTGGTGGTTTAAAAGTTATTTTATCACAAGGACCCATATGTAATTCACTTTTTCTCCTGAGTTTTCTCCTAGGAAATAATTTTTCATCTTCTATTTAGACTAACTTTTCTGCAATTTCCAATTGAAAAAATACCAAAAGGTTTGTGAAAAAGTACTATTAAAACAATTTAAATATTTTCTTGTTTGCAGGTGATTTAAAGGGCATTCTATTGACAACTTTAAAAATATCACCTAGGAGAAAACTCAGAAGAAAAAGTTAATTGCACAGGTCCAATTTCACATCTTCTATTTAGAATAACTTCTCAGTACTTTGCAACTGAAAAAGTACCTCAAAGTAGGTGAGAAAAGTATTATTTAAACTATTTAAATTAATTTTTTGCTTGATAATGATTTAAAAGGCATTTTATGGACACTTTTGATAATATCACTTTGCAGAAAACGTAGCAGAAAAAGTTTATTTCATATAATTCCATATGGGCCAGAGTGCCTTCTTTCTGTGCTTAGTGGACCATCCACAGGAATCTTACAAAGCGAATACATCTTTCCTGAGGGTACCGAGCCCTGTCATTGAATTAGGCTATGGTATGCTAAGCGATTCATTTGGACATTGACGTTCAGGTTGTTATGTAGTTGAACTCCAGCTACTGGTGCAACATGTGGCACAGGGTATAGAGCCAAACTCCAGATCTGCTGTGGAACTGGTATGGCCGAGTAAAGGTGGCAATACACTGGCCGATTTGCCATCAGATTCGACCAACAGATAGATCCCTCTCTGATTGAATCTGATCAGAGAGGGATCGTATGGCCACCTGTACTGCAAACAGATTGTGAACCGATTTCAGCCTGAAGCCGTTCACAATCTGTGGTGGTGGTGCTGCCGCCGCTCCCCGCCCTGCATACATTACCTGCTCCGCTGGTGCGAGTCCCCTGGACACCGCTGCTCCGTCTCCGCGCTGGTCTGGTCTCCGGAATGCTTCACTTCTTCCTGCCCGGCAGGATGTTTAAACAGTAGAGGGCGCTCTACTGTTTAAACTTCCTGCCGGGCAGGAAGAAGTGAAGCATGCCGAAGACCAGACCAGCGCGGAGACGGAGCAGCGGTGACAGCGGGACTCGCGCCGGCGGAGCAGGTAATGTATACCCGCTGTAAATCCGGAAATCCATCGTTCTGTCAGCGGTGTGCGCGGCGATTTCACAGCCGTTTCGATCACTGTGATCGAAACGGCTGTATATCGGCGGGAAAATCGTTAGGTGTATGGGCCCCTTAACGGTACTCATGAATTCTTGTCTTTTAGCACTAATGGATAAATACATCTGACACAATGCAAACTCTTAATGGCAAAATCTACCAAACCATAAAGAGGCCTCATCCAGGAAGGAGATACCCCTAGCAGACAGTAGGGATGGTCAGTGAGATGCAAATCATTCCGAGATGATGCAGGATTATACAAGTTTTATATGAACATTTATGCAGCTTGAAAATGAACCAATCAAATTCTGCAAGGAGATTAAAAAAAAGGATACAGCGCTGTAATGGTTGGCGCTTTGAGGATCCAGGAAGCTTCTGGTCCATGCCACTCTTCCAACTTCTGATGTAAATAATAAGACACACACGTTTGCTTTAAGAAAGGAGGACACAGCGTAGTGGTGCTCGGATACCTCTTTTTGCTATCTGGATTGTTCTGGATCCGGATAGCAACAAATCTGGATAAATCCAGATATCTGGATTCGAACCGTTTGGATATCCGAGTCTATCCAGATATCCGAACCCATTATCTGGATTGAATGCGGGTATCTGGATTGAAAACCGGAAGTGGCCTTTAAATTGCTTCCAAAACGTCTTTTATACTAAATTATGCATGAAGCATCATGTTTTTTTTTTTTAAAGAAAAATGGCAATTGTTTATGTGGGGAGGTATAATACAAAAAAAAAGAAATAAAAAAAAAAGAAATGGCTGTAAATTAACATCAGGAGGTTCCAGACCACATTGTGTCCAATGCACAACTGGGACATCACAGTTTTCAGCCCAGACATCTCATAAAAATTAAACAAAATACAGCTATTGTAGTGGCATAATAGCTGGTGGCAGACTGGCAGCAGAAGATTTGCTCTGTGTGGACCCTGGCGGTGGGTAGAGATCTCTGTTGTAGAGCTGGAGGTGGCCTGCTGCTCATCCACCATCAGCTCCATCACAGGCTCGGCGTCTTTCTCCTGCAATGTGCGCCGACGACCCTGCTGGAAAATGGCCGCTACACGCTGCTGCACCTCTGCAGTGTGACTCCCCCTAACAGGTGGGCGCCCAGTGCGTACACGGCTAGTGGCTAGCGGCGGAATGGACACTGACACGGCAGAACTACTGATAGTGGCTGCAATGCTGCTCCCTCTCCTCTTGCCCTTGCTTTTCATGCTGCCCCTCCCCCCGGCTGCCAGTGCCAGCTGACATAGTACAACGTTATATGTGTCCAAATGAAGTGGGGTAATTGTACTTTATTCAAATCAGTAGTACTAGTAGATAGTAGCCATAGTAGAACTTCAACTAACGGAGTGACAGCAGAGTAGCCCACACTGACACACTAACTGTCAGTCTATCTACCACACTGTAACAGCACTGCAATTAAAGTAAACTAACTCAATACAAATTAACTATACATAACTGGTAGTAGTAGACTAGTTGTAGTAGTGACCTAGCCTAGCAGCTGCAGAACTGAGTCTGACTGTCACACTGACTAAAATCAAAATACAAGCTAGCTAACTAAAAAACAATAAAATACTGGTGTAGTACAGGTGTTTAGGAGCAAACTCAGTAATACAGCACTTGCTTAGCCAACAGCACTAGAGATGTGAGCAGTCACAAGCAAGGACGAGATTCTCATCATGGCGCCCGTCTTATATACAGGAGGGGCTGGCCAGGGTTCCCCTCTGTGATTGGATGCTAGGGCTTCGGCTGGGAGCCCTCTGATTGGCTCAATGATGTCATAGACGTCATCTCCGTGGTTACGCTATCCGGGTACCCGAATTAGGTATCTGGACTGATTTCCAGATACCTAATATCTGGATTCACTCGGATAGTGCATTCCGGATTTATCCAGCTATCTGGAATCAGTAACCGAGTTCAGAAACCAGAAAAAAGTTTGGATATCTGGATAGTTCAGGCATCTGGATGAGCATCACTGGACACATGCTGTTGTATAGATTTCTTGTGTTGGTCGAAAATAGCTCAAAGCCTACCTGATATTTTATATTATGCTGTATATGCCATAAACTTATGTTAGAACCATACAGAATCCATAAGATTCTACATATTAGATTTGACCATTACATACTTTTTACTTTAAGTTATTTCTACTCATTGTTATATTTGCCTATACGGCTCATACACGTGAAAAACATTGGCTATGCCCCACCTTTAGTTCTGGCCTTTATAGTTACCTTGCACTGTTTCCATTCCCTTTGGACTCTGTCCTTTGAGAGAACAACAATCTAAGCAGTGAACCTTGCCTTACCTAAAGGGCTTCTTACAATAGTTTCCTGACAACAAAATCAAGATTAAACACACATTCTACACATAGCTAAATACTGGTGCATTTAACTTAAAGGAGAACTGAAGCAAGAAGGATATAAACGCTGCCATATTTCATTTTAAAGTGAACCTCCGGACTAAAAATCGACTCAGCAGCACTGAAAAGGCTTTGTGTTTCTTTAACAGTTCCACAGCATCAGAACTTTGATTCTCTTATACAAGCCTCATTTTTAGCTGTACAGAAGAAAACTGCCCGGGCTTTTTTCCCCTGATGCTGTGCAAAGCATGATGGGATTTCTGATTTTGTTGTTCTCGTACTGCTGTTTTGGTGCAAATTTTTTTTTTTACATTTTTAATTTGACATTTGAAGCCTAGCGTGTGCAGCTGGGAGGGGTAATCAGGACACAGGATAGTTGGAACTGTGTCTCCTGTTCCTTGTCACCTCCTTTCAACCAAAAAGATGGCTGCCCCCATGACAAAGATGGCAGCCCCCATGAATCACAAACATTTGCCTGTTCTTTTAAAACAGGGTGGGTAAGAGATTATATTACCTATCTATTCTAATTAACATAACTAATGTAACTTGATGACAGTATGTTTGTTTAGACTGAAGTTCCCCTTTAAGCAACACCAGTCACCTGGATATCCTGCTGATCCTCTGCCTCTAATACTTTTAGACGTATACTCTGAACAAGATCTGCAGTTTCTGACATTAATGCCCTCAATTCACTAAGCGGTTTAGACTAGTCTACAGATGTTTTTTAGTCTACTGATGGTTTGGCCAGTTGCATCAAAGTGGAATTCACTATTATTAATTGTTTTAGACCTGTTTTTAGACCTTGTGTAAACCATTTGGTAATCAGGTCGGTAAAGCAGGGGAAATGATCAAAATGATGCAATTCACAAACGCATAGCTATCCTTCTCCTTTGATGAGCTTTCCTCTGCATACAATTAAACTCCTGTATAATTAATTCAAAAGATGCCATCCTCACATCTAAAATACTGCACAGAATTACTTTACCTACAAAAATCAGCTGGTCTAATCTCTGTCAGAAAAAGTGGGCGTGGTTACTCCTTGTTTGCCTTTGTGAATTGTGTAATTACTGAATGTTAGACCAGGTCTAAAACATTACACTAAACCATCAGTAGACTAAAATCCATCTGTAGACTAGTCTAAACTGCTTAGTGAATTGAGGCCATTGTCAGATCTGACAAGATTAGCTGCATGCCTTTTTCGTATGTTGCAGACACTACTGCACCCAAATAGACCAGCGGGGCTTGCAGGCAACTTGTATCATTTAAAACAGGGGTCCCCAACCTTTTTGGACAAGAGGACCACTGGGACACAAGACATTACTTCCAAGACCCGTCAGACCGAGTGGGGGAGAAAACAAGCGCATAAAATACAATAATGTGTATATACGAGCCTCCCTTATGAGGAGTTTAGTTTTTTTTTTAAAGGAAACCTGAGATTTTATTAATGTGTTTATTTATACTTACCTGGGGCTTCCTCCAGCCCCATAAGGTGCAGGGGATACTTCGCCATCTTCTCCATTCTACACCCTGCTTATCCGTCTGGCCGCGCCTGCAGCGGGGAGCATTCTGAGCCTGCACAGGTGCAGAACACTCCCAGGCACGGTAGCAGTGCCTGTACCCAGCTGAGCATGTGCAGAAGTGCATGACTGGCCAGATTACCAAAGGCATAGCACAAGAACAGAGGGTCCACAGAGGAAGGCTGAGGAGGCCACGCACCTCATGGGGATGGAGGAAGCCTCAGGTAAGAATAAACACATTAATTAGATCTCAGGTACATTTTAAAATATATAAAACTGTGCTCAGTGTCTAGATTAAAGGAAATCTGAATGGAGGATAAATGTGCCGTCATTTACTTACCTGGGGCTTCTTCCAGCTCCCTGTATTTCGTGCGGTCCCTTCGTGTCCTATGGGTCCCCTCGTTCTCCCGCTGGCTGCTCTGTTACATATGTGACTCAAACTCAAGCTGTGGCGACTGCGTGGCCCCAACCACCTCTATTGCGCTACCATCACCGGGAGATTCACGCATGCGCAGAACACTACTGGCAACGCATGGACTGGGATGCACACTCATTCCCCACTAGCGTTCAGGTCGCACACGTAATAGAGCCACAGGTGGAAGAACTGAGGGGACCCAAAGGACAGCATGGAATATGGGGGAGCTTGATGTAAAAGACTATACATTTAACATCAGTTCAAGTTTCCTTCAGCACTACCTCACTGCCCCACTACCTAAAAGTACAACCAGCACATGAAAAAAATTCACAAAATGGCATACATACCTGCTTGATGTAATGCCAGAGTCAGGCTCTCCCTAGTCACCTCCGTCAAAGCTGCTCCTTCTAGCCCAGGCATGGGCAAACTTGGCCCCCTAGCTGTTAATGAACTACAAGTCCCACAATGCATTGCAGGAGTCTGATAGCCACAGTCGTGCCTCATAAAGGCAAATGCATTGTGGGACTTGTAGTTCCTTAACAGCTGAAGGGCCAAGTTTGCCCATGCCTGTTCTAACATCACCCAGGTGCTCCTGCACGCTGTGTATAAAGCGCCAATGCAGGACCATAATTCCTGGTTGGGTCGCTGACTGATTGGGCACTTTAATGGTAGGGACAGGGCTAAAGGCTTCTAAAAAGCACACCCGTCGTTGCAGCTGTGCACACTGCGACAAACAGCCACATTGATGCAGGGGATGTAGCCCTTCACTGGCCAGTTTGATGGAGGAGCAGGACTGGAGGCTGGCACTTTCAAGAAGGTGACGCTTGGGCACACTGATGGAGAAGGCGGGACTGGAGGCCTCCAATATGAATGGCTACCGCCGCTTGAGAAAGGTGATGTAATTGGGCACAGTGATGGGGGGGCTCAAGGCCTCCGATATGAACGGCCACTGCTGCTTGAGGAAGGGGGTGTGATTGAGCACGCTGATGGAGGAGGCAGGACTGGAGACGTCTGATATGCATGGCCGCTGCCGCGGCTCTCTGCATGCAAGTGAGCTGTTGAAACTGGCTAATGACTCTGCTGGAGGCAGGGAGAGAAGCCGCGGCCCACCGAAAAATGTCTTGCGGACCACCATTGGGCCGCGGACCGGGGGTTGAGGACCCCTGATTTAAAACAAAATAAATATGTCAGCCTCCATAGTTTTCTCTCTTCAGTTGGGGAAATATACTGACCCCACTCAGCCTTTACGTTCTTCAACAATCAGGGCAGTCAGTCACCAGTATAAAAAAAAAAAAAAGGACTTCCCAACAGAGGTGATAGTATGAATAAATCCTAAGGCGCTCAAGAGCTGGCACACAAGCATATCAATCACCAAAAATGATCTGAGGAAGGGGAGCAAGATCTGTGAAAAGCATTGTCTACTATGTTTCCGAATAAATGGCACTTATGAATGTTCATTGCGGAGGTAACTCAACATCTACCTTTTTATAAACTATTATTATATTTATGCAGTGCACCTCCTACCAGTCTATTTCTAGTGAATGTTTTCCTGATGTGCAATAAGGCATAGTTTTACAGAACTTCAAACACAATCATCAGAGATGGGAGCCATGGGCCAAATGTAGAGTGATTGTACCATTTGTTTGCCCTTTTTGCAGCACCTTAGAAATCTTGCATAACAGTACTTACATGTACAGTTACTTGTTTGCCCACCAAAGTGCATCAAAAAATCTTAACAGACTCCCTTCCTAGACTCTCTGTGTAAAGAACTATGGTCAATGTGATCTAGTGCACTCCAGTCCATCCTGGCAGATGGAGATAGTGATGTCATTTCTTCCTTTACTCAAAACAAAATAAAACACGAGATAGATGATGCAAAGTGCGACTGGTGGCGCCGTAGTATGGCAGCCCCCTCCTTCCAGAACCTGTATAAGCCAAAACCAATTTCGAGTACAGCCCCCCTTTGTAATCGTCAAAATAAATCATTCTGATTGTAGTCAAGAGGGGGAAGGTTAAACTGCAGTCTATGGCTGTGGTGTTTGAATCCCTGACCTGACTAGAAGAGGCTTGCCTTGTCTTTGCTTTAGCTTCTTATGATAAAATCAGACAGCAGGGCTACTACAGTATTTAGAATAGAGCCCTGGTTGTCTTACCCCCTCAACAGAGCATTTTCCTGTGGTGGTGTAAATAGGGGACTAGATATTATCTGCTACACATGTACTAAGTTTCATGTGCAACCACCTCTGCCAAGTTTGGCCTAGTGTGTATACAAGGATTAAAGTGAACCTCCGGACTAAAAATCTACTCAGCAGAACTGAAAAGGCTTGGTGTTTGTTTAATTGTTTCGCAGCATCAGAACTTTGTTTTTCTTACCAAAGCATAATTTTTAGCTGCATTTTTATCTAAACCCATCAAAGAAAATTGCCCGGGCTTTTTCCCCTGATGCTGTGCAAAGCATGATGGGATTTCCTAAGTTGTTATTCACATTGCCTAGCAGCTGGGAGGGGTGATCAGCACACAGGATAGTTGGAACTGTGTCTTATGCTCCCTGTCACCTCCTTTTAACCAAAAAGATGTCTGCCCTCATGTAATGAAACGTTTGCCTGTTCTTTTAAAACAGGGTGGTTAAGAAATTATATTACCGATCTATTTTAATTAACATAACTAATGTAACTTAATGACAGTATGTTTGTTTAGGCTGAAGTACCTCTTTAAGTCTTTATGGAGAGACTGTACTGCTCAGCACCAGTTCAACAGAGCAGTCCGAATATAGAGCAGATAAAGTTGGTGGTAGTAAAAACACTGCACTATCTATCTGTGCTGTTGCATTTTGAAGTCAGATGTGCTTTAATAATCTACTTTCATGTTAAGCAGTGTGAGTAAGGAACAGTGTGAGCATGTGTTTTGGAGTGCAGATGGTTAATGATTCATATAAATTGACTACATACAGTACATGTGAACCTGTTTTACCATTATTTTTGTCACAGCAGCATTAGCAGTTACTGTTTGTATTTAGTATTTTATTATTCAGTTTTATACTGTTTCAGCAACCATTGTGGTCTGGTTATCGGATGTAGCTTTCTTTCCCCTATTCTAGCACAGCCCATTTATTTTTTGAGTGGTATAATTTGTTGTTCCCTGGAGAAAACAAACAAAGGATACCCAGGCATCCATAAATCTGTCTAACATGTTAAGCACAGTCGGGCAGTATATCTACGCCCCTGTGGAGTGGACTTCACTTCAGCACCAGAGGCGTAGATACAAGTATCTGGCAGCTTACATCTCCCCAACAAACTTGGCTCTACAGCTGTTAAGGAACTACAAGTCCCACAATGCATTGCAGGAGTCTGACAGCCACAGTCATGATTCATAAAGGCAAATGCATTGTGGGACTCGTAGTTCCTTAACAGCTGGAGAGCCAAGTTTGCAGATCACTGATCTAGTATAAAGAAACGCAAATGGAAAAAGTACATCTTTATTTCCAAATAAAATATTGTCGCGATACATAATACTAGGGATGCAATTTAAACATTGTAATAACCGGGACAAATGGGCAAATAAAACTTGTCAGTTGTATCCCTCGTAGCACATTTTATTTTAAAATTATAATGGCTGAAAACTGTAAATTATAATTTGCTTTAATTTTCTCTTATTATTCTCTTTAAAATGTAGCTAAAATAAAGTACCAAAAGGTGAATGAGTGAGAAAAGCATGAAATGTGAAAACTGCCCTGTCTTTTAAGGGGGAATTACCTGTGGTGGAGACATGGTCAAGCCATTAGCCGCAAACCCTATATCTACGACCCGCGGAAAGATTGTTCCCGTTCCAGAGGCAGAGATACTAGTCTTCTGAGTCCTATACACGGTGCACGAACTTGATACACCCCCCCCCCCCCCCCAGCAGTGTTGTAGTACATTGAATGAAAACACAGTTATAGAAATAGCTTTGAAAGAGCTTTGGTATCATCATCTTAATGATGGCCAATCTGCCAAGGGTGTTGAAATATAGCTGCTCCCATTATGACAATGGATGCTGGCAATCAATCAGAGCCCTCCCATAATTCAGGGTGAACAGATCATTTGGATCTTTACAAATTATGACACCCAAGTACTTTATATGGGCAGCATTACACTTAAACTTGAGTGTATTTATGAAATTTAACCCGGGTTTGGAAGAACACCCTAGATTTAATAAAGCGGTTATATTTTCATTGACTTTGAATCAGGCCTCCACCCCAAATTACAGTATTCATTCAAATATCCTTGGTATAGAGTTAGCAGGATCATTAAATGTCAGGAGCAAATTATCTGCATATGCCAGAGCTTAGAGTTGTAGAACCATCGGTAAACCCCTAAGGGCCCTTTCACACTGGGGGCGGGGCAGTGCTTCAAACTGACGCACTGATACTGCACTCCATTGCAAACCTATGGGGTCATTCATATTACCTGCGTTGTGGTGAGGTCAGCCAGAAGTCCTCGATCTGACGCTGGTCCAGAACTACATTACCACGTGGCTTGTGTGGCAATCTGCGTCGGCCTGGAAATCATGTTAGTCTATAATCCCGCATAAGACCCAGACTGGACCCGACTTAGCCAGTTACCAGGGCTGATTGCAGCTGAACGGCAGACTGCGGGAGGGCGGCGTGGGACTCAGACGTGTTTATGGGGCGGGAGGAAACCCCAGGTAAGTAGCAAATATTTACTTTATGAGGTCTCTGGTTTACTTTAAGTCCCAGCGGGATGAGCATAGCTACCCTTGCTTGTGTATAGGTTCCTTAACCTGAGAAGAAAGGTCGATGCCATTGGAAGTAGCCTTGCTTCTTGTGTAAAATGGCAGACATAGTGACGAAGCAAGAATAACTGCACAACTGAGACAAATCCAACACACTGATTTTCAAACACAAAGCTCTTGGGAGAGAAGGCATAAACATTTATGAGAGAAATATAAAACATTCATAACAATTAAAATACTTACTGAAAATTTTAAGAACCACTGACTTAAAGTATACATGTTCTTATTAAAAATGAATGGCAACTTCATATTGCTTTAGTCACTTTTTTTAAGCAACTTTTAGAACGCCTGTATATAAATAATACACTTTCACACAAATTGTGATATACAGTATGTATACAGTTTAAAAAAGAAAAACACCAACTACTGTAAGACCAAGAAATTGGAACATTTATTTATATAAAAAATCCACAAAGAAACCCAAAATAAAATAAATATGTCCAATTACTTCTTGCATAAAGATTATGCATTGTTAATATCCTTGAAGTCCATTATAAACTTTTTGTATTGATCCATGCTTGAAAAGTTCTTTTACACCTAAAATAAAAAAAGCAAACAGTTCAATTAGAAATTGTAATTCTGCAAAAATCATTGATATCTGTAATGCATCAGGCTGTACACATGCTAGATTCCTGGTAGTTATGGCCTGAATAGCCATCTTGGCCAAGAACCCACTAAAGCCCCATACACATGCTCAACACCGGTCTTTTATGCAGCACAATTATCAAACAACTTTTGTTGTGAAACAAGTTGAAACACCCCAAAAAAAGTTGCTTGCTATTGTTCACACAACTGATAAGAATGATAAGACATCAATCCAACAGTTTCAGAATGGTGTGACATTCCCTTAACGTACACAGTTTGTACAAGCTGCTCCAGAAGGTCTAGCTGCTTTTGTATGGCTGGTTGGTTCAACAGGTGTTTACTCAAGTCCAGCAATTATTTATCATTAATTATCTCAGCATTACAGGTATAAGCAAGGCCATGGCACAGAAAATGCCGTTTTAGCTATCTTTCACAGCAGATTATAAGAAAAGGAAAAGATATTAAATATGATCGGCCAGGGGCGTAACTATAAATCATGGGGCAAAACATTGATGGATTTTTAAATTCAAAAATACGGTATCAAGTGTATATATATATATATAAATATACCAAATTTTATTAATTCAATAGTGATAGTATATCACTATTGAATTAATAAAATTTGGTATATTATATATATATATATATATATATATATATATATATATATATATATATATATATATATATATATATATATATATATATATATATACACACACACACACACACACACACACACACACACACACACACACACACACACACACACACACACACACACACACACACACACACACACACTTGATACCGTATTTTTGAATTTAAAAACCTAATGACTGGTTGTGTATTCAAGCGCAGTGCTAATTTGACGTGTGTACACTATACTAGTAGGGATTTTTCCCACAGGAAAATAACGCTGTAGCCTGCAAAAATATACAGATCAAAGAGGTTTTGTCACCTCTATTTTTTAGTACAAAACATTGATGGAGCCCCCTTATGTTTACACCCTTACACTTACCAACCCCTTGTGAACCTCACAGCCAGGGGGTCTATCTTGCAAGGTTCATAAAACAAAGAGTGACTATCATGATTTTCACACCCATAACAAATGTAGCCACCAAAAAAAAAAAAAAAAAAAAAAAAAAAAAAAAAAACAACCACCTGATCTGATGGATGGACCTATTTATAAGAAGGAGTAAAGTAGTAGTTGGGCCCCCTTACAGCTCGGGGCCCCCTGCAGTCGCAGGGACTGCTCCCCTTTAGTTATGCCTCTGTGACTGGCAATACCCAGAGGGACACCTTTGATTAAACAGACTCTGAAGTTCTTTTTTTAAAAGGAATTAATCTTTTAAAAGCAACAAATCTTTTAAAATCTTTTTTTTAATCAATTTATCTAGTGATCTTACTGACTACATATGGAGCCTATTTTGAAGTATTTTTACAATTATTTTTGCACTTTCAAAAATCCATTCTTTTAGGGGTTTCTTTGCATCAGATTTGTGAATGAGAAAATATTTTATAAACTAGGCTGGAAAAGGAGATAAAGAGATATTAAATACTATATCAAATATTATAATCTGGAGACTGGAGAACTAAGGCTCAGTTGAAATAAAAGTAAAAAAAAAGTATTAAATCAACAGAAAAAACTTTGGCTTGTACTGAATTAATCAAAAAATGGAGATAAGTCAAAAGTGGTGAACATGAGTTGGAATATGCCCTCCTCTGCTCTCAGTGGTCACTAAAGGTCAAATTGTATTTCTGCGTTTAGATGCTTTCCTTGCGTTGAAAGACATCCATGGCTATAATTACTAGGTAATGCCCAGTGGTGTTGATCCAGGGACTTTATCTGATTACCATCTGGAGTCGGGAAGGATTTTTTTCCCCCTTTAGGGGCTAATTGGACCATCCCTTGTAAGGGTTTTTGCCTTCCTCTGAATCAACAGGGACATGTGAGGGTGCAGGCTGGTGTTGTACTTTATTTTCTGGTTGAACGCGATGAACATATGTCTTTTTTCAACCCCTCAAATTAGTAAAATCACCTGTTCCTAGCTTTATAAATAGACATCTGCAAATAATTAAATATTAAAAATTCACAATGCATAACCTGATATTTCACGGGTAGTTTTCAACCGTTTGTTCCAATTATTGGCTACTTGTATCATTAACGATACATATAGGCTGTAGTGAACATTTCCTGTGTGTTCTCCTAGAATGCTGCAGTGTTATGCTGATTACCAATACAGGCGGAATTGTGAACATATCAGTCCTTTACACACTTCAAAGGAGCCTGTTTGCCCAGAAATGTTGGAGTCGTCAGTGCTGATATAGTGCTAGTTCTGGACTGTCAAACTTGTCTTTGATTCAGTACTTGATAAATATATGACCCGTAACAAGCAGGTAGCTCTGTGCAGCACCCATACTTCGTTCTTACAGACCCTTTTTTCTAAGTTATACAGATCTGATAAGGATTGTGTATCCTAGTAGGAAAAGTCAATAATCTGGTGTGAGTCATGGCTTTCCGGCAGTGAAAAGATGGTATGTGCAGGTTTGATTTTTGTTATTAGGTGTATTATTTAAAGCGGGATTGTCACCATAAAAATCAAATTTCAACAGCAACTGGTCTAAGTGATAAAGATGCTAATCCTGCATTCAAAACTTGCAAAATGTTTTCTGCTGTTATGATTTGGAGTTATCACATACTTATGGAGTAGTCAGTGCCAAACAGTTGTATGCTGGGGGTTCTTTTTATCTATAATATATTCCTCCTCTTCCATTTATTTCCCTGCCTAGCTGCCTATCTGAAACACGATCCCCTGCTCACTTGTGTTTACAAGCAAGGCTGAGGTGACTCGGCGATTGGAGGAGAAAAGAAAAAAAGTAAAGGGCAGAAATTACATCAGGATTTAGGCTTAACTGTGGGCAAAAGACATGGTTCCCACCAGGAACAGAATCCTCTTCATTTACTATATAACAGTCACTGAAATCAAAACGTGAACAGTACAATACATGTGTTATGTAAGTAGATCAAGTATTTATCTACTTATATATGTGTGTTTTTTTCCCTGGCATTGTATAGCTAATCCTAATGCTTTAACCTTCTGCCGCCCGCGTCACGCCAGTAGGCGTGGCCGCGGTGGCAGCCCCAGGACCGCCTAACGCCAATTGGCGTAAAGTCCTGGGGCTCTGTTTTGCATGAGATCGCGCGCATGGTGCGCGCGCATCTCATGCTCGGAGGGCGGAGCTCCGCCCCGCCTTCAGTCTCCGAGCGGCTATTGCCGCTCGGGAGACTGTTAGACGGCGATCACGCCGTCTATTTACTAGGTGCAGCGCTGCGATGAGCAGCAGCGCTGCACTGGGGACAGCTGTGTGACACGGTTGTCCCCATGGGGGACAAGAGAGCGATCGGCTCTCATAGGCAGAAGCCTATGACAGCCGATCGCCGTAATTGGCCGGCTGTGGGGAGGGAGGGAGCGAGGGAGGGAAGGGATTTAAAGGAAGAGGGTTCTTTTTAAAAAAAAAACGACAACACAAATATTTATAAAAAAAATAAATAAACATGGGGGGAGCGATCAGACCCCACCAACAGAGAGCTCTGTTGGTGGGGAGAAAAGGGGGGGGGAATCACTTGTGTGCTGAGTTGTGCGGCCCTGCAGCTTGGCCTTAAAGCTGCAGTGGCCAATTTTGCTAAAAATGGCCTGGTCACTAGGGGGGTTTAGCCCTGCAGTCCTCAAGTGGTTAAATGACACTCATCAAAAATAGAAATTTGTAATCTAAAATTTCCATTCAAAGTACACCTGAATTCAAGAACTCTTCTGCTTTGGCGAAGCCCCCCCTCACAAAGACAAATCTACAAAGACCTTCTCTTTTCACATTCAATTTCTTTGCAATAGTTTGCACTTTACTCTAGGAAAAATGTATGTCTTATATGCACTTATCACATTTTAGTGAATCAAGCCCAATGGCTTGCACACACATTTGCACGTGCAAAGCTTTTTGTGAATCATTGTCATTTACTGTAAATTAATGTTCCCCACTACAACTACAGGGGATGCAGTACAGAGTCTAACAAAGTTGCTGCAGAACTTAGGAAGAGCCATTATATTTTAAGAAAGAGGGAGTTACTGAATCCAAATGCAAATTACTCCACTTACTGTAAAGCACAGCAGCATATTTTCTGAAACAAAATATTCACATTCAGGGGCATAACTAGACCTAATAGGGCCCCTTGCAAAAATGATATCATGGGGCCATGTTGGTCCCCGAACACCATGCGCGTTACGTGTTTGGGCGCCAGAGAATGGCAGCAGAGAGTGTTCTACTGTTAAGCAGTGTCTGGAAGCAGGAAAAAATTATGCTCCTACACACAGTTTATTTAAAGCGGAACTGTAGATCGAAAATAAACACATTATTGTTTCACTTACCTGGGGCTTCCCCAAGCCCCCAGCAGCCGTCCTGTCCGTTCTCCCACCACCAGCTACTTTCGGTTTCGCCACCGGGTCACTGCGCCTGCGCGGCTCTAGCCACGCGTATCCTTTCTTCGCGTTCCCCGCTATTGCAGAGGGGAACGCGAAGCAAGGATACGCTTGGCAGGGCTACGCTAGCCTCGACTTACAAGTCGAGGTATGGGACGGAGCGGCGGCAGCGGGAAAACGGAGGCTCGGGCAGGACTGGCGCGGGACAGGACAGCTGCTGGGGGCTTGGGGAAGCCCCAGGTAAGTGAAACAATGTGTTTATTTTCTATCTACAGTTCCGCTTTAAAGGGACACTTAAACAAAAAAAATGAGTTTTACTCACCTAGGGCTTCCTAAGGCCCCCTGCAGCTGTCCGGTGCCCTTGCCGTCTCCCTCCGATCCTCCTGGCCCGCCGGCAGCCACTTCCTGTTTCGGTGACAGGAGCTGACAGGCTGGGGACGTGAGTGATTCTTCGCGTTCCCAGACACATTAGCACCCTCTATGCTGCTATATGGTATATGATATATGCTATAGCAGCATAGATGGCGCTATTGTGGCCAGGAACGCGAAGAATCACTCGCGTCCCCAGCCTGTCAGCTCCTGTCACCGAAACAGGAAGTGGCTGCTGGTGGGGCCAGGAGGATCGGAGGGAGACGGCGAGGGCACCGGACAGCTGCAGGGGGCTATTGGAAGCCCTAGGTGAGTAAAACTCATTTTTTTTGTTTGACTTAAGTGTCCCTTTAAGTGTACTGGGAAGGGTTTTTTTTGCTAATTGGCTGCACTTGCAGTTGGGGAGAGGGAGGAGGAGGGGCCCCCAAAGCCACAGATTCAAGAACAGGGCATTCAAAGCTTATTCAGGGGACAGCAAGTAGAACAAGTCTTTCAACTTCAGTATGGTTGATCTAAAGTCAATCGACTAGTTACCCACACACTACAGCTATATCCTATGCATTTCACTTTACATTCAATTTGACCGATGTTGTGTCTCCATGCTCTGAATGCAAAAATCGATTCAGAGTCGATCGAATGACATGTGAACAGTAGCCGATTCCTGTATGATCGACCGATATCTTGCATTCTACTCGATCGACTAAGCTGGTCAATTTGAGATGAAATCAGCCACTTTTCAACGATTGGGAATTCTAGAACACACGCGATTCTCTCTCGATTGTATAAAATGATCGCATTGAATGGTCGATTGTACAGCCAAACCGCTAGATGCATGGCCACTACAACTAAAAGAAAGATAAAGGTTAAACATAAGATATAATAAATGTAAAGGCAGTTTTACAGTACAGTTGTGCTTTGACCAGGTTGGCATTTTAACTATACACTTAAAAATACACATACCATTTTTTTGTTCTTCTGTCAGTTGTTCTTTTGGAAAGTCAACATCGAAAGTAATAATCAGTGATCCCTTGATGTTATTGTTGTCAAAATTTGGCAAGCCTTCTCCCTTTTTCCAAAGTTTTGCTCCAGGTTTAGTTATTTTATCGCGCAATATGTGAACCTAGGTGTAAAACAGTAAAAGATGGAAAACATATCTGGAAATTTTGCAAATATGATGTTAATGTAAATGACCAACAGAAAACACATCCTATAGGATTTTTAGATCTTCCATTTTTCTTTACTGTTCTGAGAGATTAATCAGTGTATGAACACATTTCTAAATGAAAGAAATTGCCTCAGCTTCTACTAAAGCCTCCTACACGCGCTAGATGAAACGCAACTGAGGCAGCTGTGAAAGTGAACCTGAAGTGACATGTGGCCTGATGCACTAACTTGCTATAATATTGCCATGCACGGACAGCGCACAGCAATATTACCCTTCCAGCAGCGTGTACCATGAGTTCCGCTATTAGCTCATGGTCTGCGTGTACCATGAGTTCCGCTATTAGCGTGGCCCGAGGTGGCAAGTAGCGTGACTGTTGCCACGCGCACTACTGTAGCAATGGTTGTGCTACTCAAGTACCACGGATTGCACTTACAGCGTAACATGCTGCCGAAAGTAAGGGTAATATTACCGTGCATTGTCTGTGCACAGCAATATTACAGCATTAGTGCATCAAGCCCATGATGAGATATGTACACATGATACTAACCCACTAAGAAATTATGTGAAGTCCCTTTCTGATTTCCAGTACAGGAAGAGTTAAAATATTTGTTTATGTGTTAAGTTATCTATGCAAAAGAGCTTCTGTGAGCTTGTCATTAGAGACTAGTTCCACTTATACTGCGGTGCTATCGTCCTGCTGCAGAAACCCCAGAGCAGGATGAACGCACCACACTACTGGCCCATTCATATTACCCTGCCACAGAGTACATAAGTTTGCATTGCCGAAGCGCGTCATGAACAATTCCATTGCATCGCACTGTGGGTAGTGTGACCAGCCTCATTGAGACTAATGGCAGTCCCGTTTTCTGAAGACTTTAATCAGCAAAGAAGCAGTCATGAGACAGCTTGAGATAAGGTTTTACTGCAGGATAGTTCCATAGAGTGTGGATTATAAACTGCAACTATGAAAGTCAGAATTAATGTTATAAATAGCATTCATATTTAACAATAAACAATAAATAACTGAAAATAAAAATATGAGACTCTTTCTTTGCTACTAATGTTCTATTTATTATCCGTACTACACATACAATTCATTATCTCACAAGTTTATTTTCACCTCAGGTTCACTTTAACGTCCACCTCTGCCAAGAGTCAAGTGTGTGTACAGTGGCCCCCTGATGCTCGGCCAGCGTTTAGCCTAGTGAATTGATGTGGCAGATTGCCGGCTGGGAGCATATTCCCCCCACTCACCCCTGCTGTGCGACATCACTCCCGCACTGCTCCATCAGCCCTCCGCCCCCCCTCCCCCGCATAGCAACAGAATGCTGTAGGCTAGAGACACATCTGTACAGCCTCAGCCCTGCAGTTTCGCCCAAGGGATGGAATTCTGCTCCCTGCCAGGCGCCATGCCTCATGTGTGAACGATACTTAACTATGTATGAGGATAATGCTGGAACTATAAGTGCCCCTGTTAACCCCAATCAGTTCTGAAATTGTTGCCTTTTCATATGGCCTAGCTCTGATAAACTGTACGAAAGACATAGGTCATGCTGGAGATTCCAATGATTGCTGCTGGTGGGGAATTGCCTGACTGATCTCTGTATTGCTAACTTTATTATCAATGAAACAATGCACTGCTCAACTATTTATGCTGGCATTGGAAAATTTACTCAGATGGCTCTCCTCTAGTAATCACAAAATGGCACTGGATCCATTTTATTTAGGAATTACTTATCTGTACTTACTTTATGGCCATCCAAATGAGTAATGTGCATTTCAAAACCTACAAGTGCTTCGAGGAGAGAAATAGTAACATTTGTGTACAGATCATCTCCTCTTCTTTCAAATATAGGATGCCTGTAACAAAAAAAAACAACAAAAAAAAAGAAAGAAAGCTTACACTAAAGCTGTACCGTACATACAACTGATATCTATTAATGTAAAGCTTACAGGAAACCTGAGATGTGTAAAAGAGCTGTATTTATACTTACCTGGAGCCCCATGAGTTACATGGGCTCCCTCACCGTCCTCTTTGGACACGGCGTACCTTCGATATCCCCCCCCCCCCCCCCGGTAATCTGACTGGCCGCACTCACATACGCGGCCACGAGTGCACATCCCTTTTACGCTCCTGCAGCCGGGAGCATTCTGTGCAGGGGCTGTGCAAAAGGCACATGACTGGTCACGACTGGCCAGATTACTGGGAGGAATAACTAGTAAACGGAGCGGCTGGAGAGGACAGCGAGGGAGCCCACGCACCTCATGGGGCTGAAGGACACCCCATGCAAGAATAAATACAGCACTTTACACATCTCAGGTATACTTTAAAGGACCATTATTGTGAAAAATTTTAAAAATGTAACATACATTTAAGATTTACGTTTGTTCAAGAGTAAAATGCACTATAAATTACTTTTTTTCCCCATGTTGCTGCTACTTACAGTAAATAATAAAAATGACAAATCTCTCCATGGGGATTTTCAGTATTTGCTTTATTGTTTACAAAGCTCTCTGAAAAAAGGACCTATACAAAGATGTCAGCCAGCCTCCCTACTCATTAGCACACTATTTTGGCAGTTGGACTGATCAAATGCAGTTCTTTTGAAAATGAAACAAAAATCCCATAGAATTCCCCATGAGGAAATGGACTAATCCAAAACCTCTCAGATCCATCTGATTTTTACAACCTACTATAAAAGACAGCAACATAGGAGAAAAGCAATTTATAGTGTATTTTACTATGGTACAAATGTATATTTTATATGTATGAGTATACAAGTATTTTTTTTTTTATTAATGGTCCTTTGAACAGACCTATACTCGTCCACAAAACTTGGTATTGATTTAAACAAATGAGTTTACCAATTAAATATTATCAATTGAATGTAATGGTTGCACTCACAGCAGTCTGATGAACAAAAATGACTGTGCAATCTAACCTAAGTTCGTAGTATGATGGCGTGCCAAAAGGATCTAATCAAATTATTTTTAATAAATTTTCAGACTCATACCACACATTATGGTCCATGTAGTATGGTTCTATTCAACCTGATCATGGTTATATTCAATCTGTTTTGGTCTCAATCTTTCTAATCTGTAGTAAAATAAAATGAACAGTTCCCTTTCACAGATATATTTTGTAAAAAAAGAAAAAAAAAAAAAAAGAAAAAAAAAGAAGAAGGATTGTAAAATGATCTCGAATGAGTTTGGTAAAAGAAATGAAGCCAAAATAAAATTATCAAATATTTATTAGCAATTAACGTTATTTTCAATACTAGTCAAAACTTCAAGCTCATATATGTTTAGGAAGTCTTAAAGTGTAACCACCATATTAATAACCACAATGAGGGTTAAGAAGCGCCCAGAGGTTTATAAAACAGTTAAAAACAACAGTAAAAACGATAAATAAGGTGGATTACCTCAACAAGGACATTCTCATAGGAAAAAGAAATGCATTTTTGCACAGGCAACGCATTTCACAGGGCTAAGCCCTCTTCCTCAGGCCAATAAGAGGCACTCTTATTGGCCTGATGAAGCGGGCTTAGACTTGTGAAACGTGTCTTACTGCCTACCTATTATAAAATAAATAGACTGGCCGAAAAGCCTTAGTAACGAAGGAGTTAATTTGCTCTCATTCAATGCATTTTGCTTACTTTTGTGCCATCTGCACTCACAGATACTTGTATTTGTGGAAAAAGGTTGTACTAATTAATATTAAAGCAGTGGAGTTTAATAATGAGTGTGTCATGATGCTACCCTCCTCCTTCTGCCTTTAAACTCTAACTGTACTGTAGAGCTTTAGTGATAATGGTTGCATGTTGGGTATCAAAAATGACTGTTAAGAGCGTAGGCTACAAAATTACTAAACATGAAACCAAAAGTCTGAGTATTACTTCCCGTATAGAAAGCCAACAAATGTCACAGCATTAACTTGCACAGATGTGAGCCTGAAGTGGTTAATGCCTAACATTTGTAACTCTAGTCTGAACTAACAGCCAACAAGTACATTAAAGCGGAATATAACCCTGCATTTCAACTTTGCTCTAAAACATTATTTACAGTATATTATATGCAACCAGCATTTTTTTTTTACTAGACCAGCATTGGAAGGGTTAAACACAGAGGTTTAAAGTTCCGTGGAGAGATATGCAGAAGTTCAGATTGTTACATTCTATTTTTAAGTGACGGCAACATGGGAGATAAGTAATTTATGGCTCATTTTACTCTGAAAGAAATGTACTTATTTGTATGTGTTTACATGCATTTTGAATGTTATGATTTTTGCGATAGTGGTCCTTTAAGGCTATTTAAAACCTCGCTGGTACCCCATATTTAAAATCACAAACACTGGTCCGCACGACAGCTGGGGGCTTCAGTCTCTCTCATTGGCTAGGGCCCCCAAACCACCATGCGATACCTAGAGGGAAGTGCGGGCAAGCCCTGGACCTCTCACCTCCAGGGAGCTCACCCCCACTGCCTCTAAACTGAATGCTAACTGCAACAAACACAATTGCTAACTCCCAGCTAGAGCAATTTCCTGCCTTTATCTGGTCAGCAGACATCGGTCAGCCAATCAGGTGTACTATTATACACACTTTGCCTGCTGTACCAAGCAGGAATTGCTCTAGCTGGGAGTTTGCAATTGTGTTTGTTGCAGTTAGCATTCAGTTTAGAGGCAGTGGGGGTGGGCTCCCTGGAGGTGAGAGGTCCAGGGCTTGGCCGCACTTCCCTCTAGGTATCGCATGTTGGTTTGGAGACCCCAGCCAGTGAGAGAGACTGGGGCCCCCGGCTGTCGTGCGGACCAGTGCTTGTGATTTTAAATTTTTTTTGCAGCTTCCAGGATGTGGTTGACAGGTGAGTGGTTGGGGAGGGGACCGTGTGGGAGATGTGCCTACACAGGGCATCCCTGTAACCGATGCAATCTACGATTGCGTCCAACCGAAGCCTCCCACCTGAATGCTAATTTACGCAATTCCTGCTAGATTTGGTACAGCAGGCAAAGGGTGTATAATAGTACACCTGACTGGCTGACTGATGTCTGCTGACCAGATAAAGGCAGGAAATTGCTCTAGCTGGGAGTTGGCAACAATATGGGGTACCAGCAACAAACACAATTGCTATGTTTAATATGCAGTATTCTATAAAGGGGAAGGATGAGACCTTATGCTCGAGTTATCGCCCTACCTCCCTACTGAATATAGATACAAAACTCTATAGCAAGGTATCGGCTAATCGGTTGACAAAGATAATCCCTCAAGTTATTGGCAAAGACTAAGTGGGTATTGTCCCAGGCCGAGAAACTAGGGACAATACTTCCAAGGCTATTTTGGTAACTGAATATATGAGGAAACGAAATGTCAAGGGCCATGTCCTGTCATTAAAGGGACTCCGAGCTCAGCCAAAAAATGAAAGTTGTACTCACCTGGGGCTTTCTCCAGCCCAGTGCTGGTCGGGAGGTCCCACGACGGCGTCCTGGCTCCTCTCCATGTCTCCGCTCCGGAATGGCTGACCGGCCACAGCCCGGGCGACACTCGGCCGAGTGTCGGGCTGCTCCTTCCGTGTATGACGGGGCTGACGTCACACGCCGGCCGCCTTGCGTCATCACGGCGGCTGGCGTGGCAGTACTGCGCATGCGCGTTTAAGCGCGCATGCGCCGTACTGCCACGCCGGCCGCCGTGATGACGCGAGGCGGCTGGCGTGTGACGTCAGCCGCGTCATACGCGGAAGGAGCAGCCCGACACTCGTCCGAGTGTCGCCCGGGCTGCGGCCGGTCAGCCATTCCGGAGCGGGGACATGGAGAGGAGCCAGGACGCCGTTGTGGGACCTCCCGACCAGCAATGGGCTGGAGAAAGCCCCAGGTGAGTACAACTTTCATTTTTTGGCTGAGCTCGGAGTCCCTTTAAATGCAGAAAAGGTCTTTGACAGAGTAGCTTAGGACTTTATAAAGGAAGTTTTGGTGCATGCAGGCCTATTACCTTTATTGTTACATAGGATTATGACACTGTATTCCTCTCAATGCACAAATCAAAATCTTTCAGTCTTTAGATCATCATAATGGTTCCAGCGCTAACAACGCTGAAACAGAACTGAGGACGACGGTGGAAGCCTCCTTAGGATCCAGAGGTAGCGATGTAGGCCAACAGCTCACCTGCATAGAACAGCTATGGCCCTGTACTACTTCCAGGTCACTGTCTCTCAGTAGTACGCATGCCCTGGCCCGGCAGTGCACGTCCTTGATTTCTCACCTGTGGCTGGGCACGCTTTGTGTGTGACGTCATGAAGCGTGCCCGGCCTCCGGCGTACAATCAAGAACGCGCACAGCTGCGCATGCGTACTACTGAGTGTGTCTAACCCAGGGCATGCGTACTACTGAGACAGAGCGACCCGGAAGTAGCACAGGACCATAGCCGTTTCGCAGGCGTGCTTTTCGCCTTATCACTATCCAGATGCTTCCCTCTCCTGAGGCAAGTACCCCATAGAGCAGTGATGGCTAACCTTGGCACTCCAGCTGTGGTGGAACTACAAGTCCCATGAGGCATTGCAATACTCTGACAGCTCTAAGCATAACACGGGGAGGCAGAGGCATGATGGGATTTGTAGTTTTGTCACAGCTGGAGTGCCACGGTTACCCATCACTGCCATAGAGGTACTTTTGTTTTTCTTACAGATCCTCTTTAGACGTCAAGTGTTCCTATAACAGCCAGAAAGAGGGGAGAAGATGAACACTGCTACTCCCCTATCTACAAGCTGTTCAATAAAATACTCCCCCTTTCTGCAAGCACTTTTAGGTAGTAGAAGTACAGGCATTCCACCCTCTAATATAAACATCTTCTAGCCTCTGGCACCAATGCAGAGAATGAAGTATGGTCAAAAGGAGGTGGAATCAGTACAGTCAAAATCTTGTTGAAATCTCTAGCAGAACACACGTTATTCATAACATGGATACCCATTTTTACATTGATCATGCAGGGTTTAGCACCAGAAAAGTTACTTCTATCTACAGTATCCCACAGTGACTCACCGTGCCAGTAGTAAAGATACCAAATATCACAGATAAGAATGTACATCATAGTGAGGTACGAGTTTACAGTCCTGGCCAAAAGTTTTGAGACTGTCAAAAATATGAGTTTTCACAAAGTTTGCTGCTAAACTGCTTTTAGATCTTTGTTTCAGTTGTTTATGTGATGTACTGAAATATAATTATAAGCACTTCATACGTTTCAAAGGCTTTTATTGACTATTACATGAGATTTATGCAAAGAGTCCGTATTTGCAGTGATGGCCCTTCTTTTTCAGGACCTCTGCAATTCGACTGGGCATGCTCTCAATCAACTTCTGGGCCAAATTCTGAATGATCGCAACCCATTCTTTCATAATCACTTCTTTCAGTATCTGAGAATTTGTTTTTTTGTTTTTTTTTGTCCATCCGCCTCTTGAGGAATGACCACAAGTTCTCAATGGGATTAAGATCTGGGGAGTTTCTCAAGAGGCGGATGGACAAAAAAAACAAAAAAAAACAAATTCTCAGATACTGAAAGAAGTGATTATGAAAGAATGGGTTGCTATCAGTCAGGATTGCCCAGTCGAATTGCAGAGGTCCTGAAAAAGAAGGGCCAACACTGCAAATACGGACTTCTTAGCATAAATCTCATGTAATTGTCAATAAAAGCCTTTGAAACGTATGAAGTGCTTATAACTGTATTTCAGTACATCACAAACAACTGAAACAAAGATCTAAGAGCAGTTTAGCAACAAACTTTGTGAAAACTAATATTTTTGACAATCTCAAAAGTTTTGGCTACTGTATCCCTATTTCCCCACATCCATTTCCAAATTGCAAGCTGCCACTTTTCAGTCCCTTTAGGCACGCCTGATGATAACCCACTTTTACCAGATCTTATGGCTGCTCTATGCCGCCTCCTAAGCACAGTGGAAAAGTAAGTACTGTGGGTAGATGTGAACTGATGTGGGATGTCATTACACTCACTCTTGAAAAATAAGTAATTTTTCTTTACAGTCACCCAAACACCACATGTATGGTATTGTAATAAATAAACTCAGTTATCTGGACATCTACTTACTTGAGAACTTTGATTCGAAAGCGCAAGTCACCTGGTTCTCCATCAACGTGTGGCTCACCTTTAAAAACAAAAACAAAGGAGAAAAAAAATGTGTCTGTGTAATATATATTAGATGGATAGATAGCTAGATATTGCTGGTTACAATGCAACACTAGCAATAAAGAAAATATTTTGAGATATAAACAAAAAATTGTGCTTGCCTTCTCCAATGAATGGGTACTCCATACCATCTCGCACACCAGGCTCAATCTCTACTTCTAAAGTTCTCTCTTCATTTACAAGCCTAAAAAGTACAACAGTAAAATAACTATAAAAAAAATATGTATGCAATTCTTAAAGCAACTTTTGATACTGTACTAATTTTCCAACAGGCCAATATTGTTGATTATCTTCCATCACTGAAAGACAACTGTTCTTTAATATTCATGTGTTTTATTTATTTACAGGACATAAGTAATCGTAACTAATAATGTAAATATATTATATAAATTGATCTTCCGCTGTTACTTATTGTATTGCTAAATTGGCTATGCACAGGTTAATTTTTATTGACCCCAACATATACAGTTGTATGATAACTGTCAGAGAAGGGGGTGGGGAGAAATGAGTGGCATCACAGAGCTGTCAGGGTAATTGGGAAGAACAATGTCCTTCGCCAGCACTCAGCCAATTTGATCCGCTAGGCAGATTGCTCGCTGCCTAGTCGCTGACAAATTTATTAAAACCAATGCAACTGGCTCACTTCTGATTCATATTAACCACTTCACCACTGAGGGGTTTTACCCCCTGAGCACCAGAGCAATTTTCACCTTTCAGCGCTCCTTCCATTCATTCGTCTATAACTTTATTATTACTTATCGCAATGAAATGAACTATATCTTGTTTTTTTCGCCACCAATTAGGCTTTCTTTAGGTGGGACATTATGCCAAGAATTATTTTTTTCTAAATGTGTTTTAATGGGAAAATAGGAAAAATGTGGGGAAAAAAATAATTATTTTTCAGTTTTCGGCCATTATAGTTTTTAAATAATGCATGCTACTGTAATTAAAACCCATGAAACGTATTTGCCCTTTTGTCCCGGTTATAAAACCATTTAAATTATGTCCCTATCACAATGTTTGGCGCCAATATTTTATTTGGAAATAAAGGTGCATTTTTTTCAGTTTTGCGTCCATCCCTAATTACAAGCCCATAGTTTATAAAGTAACAGTGTTATACCCTCTTGACATAAATATTTAAAAAGTTCAGTCCCTAAGGTAACTATTTATGTATTTTTTTTAATTGTAAATTTTTTTATTTTTTTTTAATACAAAAAAAAAAAAATGGGGAGTGTGGGAGGTAATGAGTTAATTTTATGTGTAAAAGTCATTTATTTGTATGTGAAAAATGTGTAGGGTGTAGTTTACTATTTGGCCACAAGATGGCCACAGTAACTTTTTGTTTTAATGCGACCTCCAAGCTTCCTTCCGGAAGCTTGGAGGAAGTATAATGAGCATGGACACGTGAGTTTTTTCTCACAATGATCGCGCTGCCCATAGGAGAGCAGCTGATCATTGCGGGGCTTAGATCAACGAACGGGAATGGATTTTCCCGTTCATTGATCTCTGGGCGAGCGGGCGGCGGCGGTTTTACTAGCGGCGGGCGGCGTGTTTACGAGCGGGAGCGCGGGCAGCGTCGGGAACGCGGAAAGTACGTGTTTCTCCGTCCCTGGTTTTTAAAGGATGGAAAAAGGGGCGGAGAAATACGTACGCGCGGGGGTAAAGTGGTTAAAGAGAGTCTGAAGACATAAAAATTACCTCTTTTTATTGGCCAGCTATATCAACCACTTAAGTCTATCTAGTTGGATATATCCTTCCAGATAGACTGTGTTGCTGCCGCTGCATGAGGCGCGCGATCGCCCGCTGCCTGCTGTTAGTTCCCCGATCAGTGAATGGAAATATAATTCCCATTCACCGATCTAAGTTCCCCGCAGAAAAACCGACGCTCTCTAATCAGAGACCGCTGTATGTCTGCCCCCAAATACGTTTTCCATGCTCTTTATTGTTCCTGGAAGCGTGATCATGCGCTTCCAGGACTTTAACTGTGGCCATCTTGTGGCCAGATAGTAAACTGCACCCACATACATTTTTTAATAAAGAATTAAATTATTTTACATTTAAAATTATCTGTTTCCCTCCCACACCAAAAATTACCCAAATACATTTTGTAATTAAAAATAAAAATTACAATAAAAAAACATATATAGTTACCAAAGGGTCTGAACTTTTTAAATATGCATGTCAAGAAAGTAACTTATTATATTTTTTTTTAAATTATAAGCTTGTATATAGTGATGGACGCAAATTGAAAAAATGCACCTTTATTCCTAAATAAAATATTGGCGCCGTAAATTGTGATAGGGACATTATTTAAACGGTGTAATAACCGGGACAAATGGGCAAATAAAATACATGAGTTTTAATTACGATAGCATGTATTAATTTTAAACTATAATGGAAAAAAACGGAGAAATAATGAATATTTTCCATTTCTTTCTTAATTTTCCTGTTAAAATTGATTTAGAAAAAAATAATTCTTAGCAAAATGTACCACCCAAAGAAAGCCTAATTAGTGGCAGAAAAAACAAGATATAGATCAATTAATTGTGATAAGTAGCGATAAAGTTATTGGCGAATGAATGGGAGGTGAACATTGCTCGGATGCATACGATTTTCAACGCTGTAGGCTGAAGTGGTTAAGCATTAAGATCATAGCGGATACGCTGCATTCCCACGGCAGAACGATGCCTTTATACCCCCGAAATCCCTAAAGCAAAATTCTGTGATCCTACCTGGAAGAGGCAGAGCTTCACACTGTAGTTCTGCCTCTGCTCCAGTCAATCTCCGCCTCTCCCCACCTTCTCCCCACCTTCTTTCACTGAGCAGGGCAGGGAGAGGCAGAGATTGGCGGAGATTGACTGGACTGGAGGCAGAGCTACAGCGCAAAGTTCTGCCTCCCCAGGCGGCAAAACTTTGCCCCGAGATTTTGCGGGTATAAATAGCTCGTTCTGCTGTGAGGATGCTGCCAATCAGCTTTGATCTTAATGCTTAATATAACTGGCCAATAAAAAGAGGTCATTTTTATGGCTTCAGACTCTCTTGAAATTAGTCTTGCTTGACATATATTACTCACTTGACATTCGGACATTCATCACAAACAACTTCTTGGGTCATCTGAAAGCGTCCAGGTCCGAGCTGTGTAGTCCTCATTTCTTGCCGACAGTTACATTTACGTTTCCCTGGTGCCTGCCTTGCTACAGGCTTATTTCTTACTACCTAAGTAATAAAAACAAAGATGATATAGTGACGTCTTGGACACTTTTCACTCATTATGCGTACTTGTTACACAAGTATGTAACCAACACCATCAGGTACAAAGCATAGTTTTGCATTTAATGGATACCTAAGCCCTTTTAAAAATTCAAGAATGGAGGGGTGGGAAGCAGACTTGCTTAGGAGGCTCTCCTCATGCCCACCGCTCCCCCCCCCTCCCCCGGTCTTTTCTGTCCCCTTCCGTTAAGGCCTAATGTTCCCCTGAACCTATCACCCTCCCGACCTAAAAGTAGGTTTGGAGGGATAATAGGCCTTAATGGAGAGGGGAAGAGGAGAATGGGGGGGAGCGGTGGGCATGAGGAGAGCTGCCTGCCCATTATTATCATAATTGATTTATAAAGCGCCAACATATTCCGTGGCTCTGTACAAAGCAGGAAAACAAACAAGGGGAAGATAATGATACAGACTATGATATACAGTACATCAAATGTGGACACTGGTACAAAACACAGAACTGGTGATTACAATGACAGATGTAACATGATGAATAAAATGTATAAGAGTGCAAGCTATGAAATGAATAACAAATTCCAAGACACAAAAGGGTGAGAGAGAGCCCTGCCCTTGTGAGCTTATGATCTAAAAGAGCATGCCGGCTCCCTCCGTTTTTTTTATCTTTTGAAAGAGCTAAGATGTCCTTTAAAGTCACATTACATCATCAACAAATAAGTTCTTAACTATTTCACAAACTAGTAAGCTTTGGGGGTCTCAGCGAAAAATAATAATAAACTGTTTATATCTAGCACGGATGTTATCAAGCTCCCAAATAGAGATACTAGCGAATAGCTCGCCAGTGAATCTCAATGGGCATTTTGGCCACGTACTACTTCCGAGTGGCAATGTACCGGAGTATTACGCCTGCCGGTGTCCTTTAGTACGCATGCCCTGGCCCGGCGGTGCGCGTCCCTGATTGCAACGACGCGCACCACCAGGCCAGGGCATGCATACTAAAGGACGCATGCAGACATGGGCAGACTTACTACTTCGGGACATTGCGACCAGGAAATAGTACAAGGCCCGCTGTTTGCGGCGAGCAGCTCGCGAGCTGTTCGCCTACATCTCTACTTCAAAAACAGTCACATTATTATTATTATTTACTGTATTTATAAAGCGCCAACATATTACGCAGCGCTGCACAATAGATAAATGGGTTAACATACAAGGTAGAACATACAGGAAACTCTCAACAAAACAAGATCATGCAAATGATTTGATAACAATAAAGTGTCATAGGTCAAAATAGAGACTGTTCTAGTCCACAAGAGGGGTTATTGTCAGCAAGATTGCATAATCAAGCTGGAAACACTAGGGAGGAGGGCCCTGCAAGAGGCTTACAATCTAAAGGGTAGGGGTGGAGACAATAGGTGCATCTTTTGAGAGGGTATCTAACAGAACATATTATGGTGCTGGTGTAGGGGGGTATGCGAGCATGAAAAGGTGAGTCTTGAGAGCTTGTTTGAAAGTATTAAAGGTGGGGGCGAGTCTCATTGCTGGTGGGAGTGAGTTCCAGAGAGTAGGGGCAGCCCTGGTGAAGTCCTGCAATCATGCATGTGACTGAGATATGCGTGATGCAACTAGGCGCAGGTCATTGGAGGATCGGAGGGGGCGGGCTGGTATGTGCCTGTGGACCAGATCAGAGATGTAGGTCGGGCAGGTCTTGTGCACTGATTTGTAGGTCAAGCACAGGATTTTGAAATTTATCCTAAAGCTGATGGGGAGTCAGTGTAGGGCTTTACAGAGCGGAGTTGTAGAGGCGCTGCAATGAAAAGAATGTATCAGTCTGGCTGCCGCATTCATTACCAATTGAAGTGGGGCAGTACGGTTAGAGGGGAGGCCAGACAAAAGAGAATTTCAGTAGTCTAGGCGGGAGATGACAAGGGCGTGGATAAGGAGTTTAGTGGTGTCAGGGGACAGGTAGGAGCGGATCTTGGAGATGTTGCGGAGGTGGAAGTTGCAGGATCTGGCAATACCTTGGATGTGGGGTGTAAAGGAAAGTTCAGAGTCCAGGGTAACGCCTAGACAGTGGGCTTGGGAGGTAGGGCGGATGGTAGTATTTTCGATAGTGATGTGCAGATCTGGGAGGGGTGCAGCTGTGCGGGGTAGGAATATTAGAAGCTCAGTCTTTTCCAAATTAAGCTTCAAGTACCTGGCGGCCATCCAGGAGGAAATGGATGTCACATAATCCCTAAACTTCCACCTTTGCACTCTGCTACCTGGTATAGTCCAGCTCCCTGGCTGTTCCAAGTCAATTGAGTCAAGTAAATAAACTACTGCATATGCCTTTAGTCTAGGACACATTGCTCTTCAAATACAATGTAAGAGGAAAGAGGCAGTGGTCATGTCACCATGTCATGTCACTACTTTTAGTAGTTTGAAGTGGCCTTGGTGATATAACATATTACCGACCAACACAATGCATGCCGAGAGATGTAGTCCATTGTTGTGATTACATCTCCTGGCCTATTTAACCATGTACTGCATTAATAGTAGTAGTGTGCTATATAATAAAGTTACTGAGTATCTTTTGGTAATTAATAAGGGGGGTGTAAGGCGAGCTGCAAGCCCTCCCCACTAGTCCACCAGCGTAACCCACCAGCCGCCAATCTCCAATCTAAGCTACCCTGCACACTAGCCACCGGCTTCTAGCCTGACCCACCCCATGAGCCACCAGCCTGACCTACCTTCCCACCCACCCCACTAGTTACCATCCTGTCCTACCTCCATACCCACCCCACTAGCCACCAGCCTGACCTACCCACCTACCGCACTAACCACCAGCCTGACTTACCCACCACACTAGCTTGACCTACCCACCAACCCCACTAGGCACCAACCTGACCTACCTCACTAGCCACCAGCCTAACCTACCTCCATACCCACCCCACTAGCCACCAACTTGACCTACCTATCCACCACACTAACCACCAGCCTGACTTACCCAACCACCCCACTAGCCTGACCTACCTACCTACCCACCCCACCTGACCTACCTCACTAACCATCAGCCTGACCTACCTACCAACACCACTAGCCACTGGTCTGAACTGCTTACCTACCCACCAGCCTGGCCTACCCACCCCACTAGCCACCAGCCCGACCTACCTACCCACCCACCCAGCCCACTAGCCTGGTCTTCAGAAAGCGGATCACAGCAGTTTTGCTGATTGCAATTTAGTGGAAATTGTAGGGTGCGCGATTGCAATCACACTTCCTAGTGTAAAAGGGCCCTTACTTCCCCACCTGGTTACTTTATCATGCCACACGGCTGAAAAAAAATTGTAGGGGAAAACACTGCAATCTACAGTACAGACATTTTTCCAAACCAAAATACACTTAAGAAACACTTTCTTCTCTAGGTTATAGTGCATTTAAGAAAATAGACAAAAATGCACTGTACCTCTACAAAATTTCCAGAGTATACTTCTTCTAGTGTCACTTCAAGATCAATTATTATGTCACTTCCTCTGGGAACGTTTCTGTCCTGCTGACGTGGATTGCCACCAAACATGAATCCAAAATCTCCAAAGAAGCTTAATAGAAAAAACAAAATCATTCAAAGAAGAATGCCATGCAAATATACACACATGAAGTTTAACTCAACAACATGATCGATAAACTATGACTATTTTCACTTTAAAAAGAGTACCTGAGCTGACCTGATGAGATAAACGTGTATGTACAGTCCCACATATACATAGAACTAGGCTGTGCTTAATTTTTTTTCTCACTGTAAAGATTAAAAATTCAGGTATATAAATGACACTTTTTATTCAATCGCATTGAAAAACACTTCTGAGTGCAGAGAATAGATATAAAAATGTAAAGACTATGTCATTCAGCTGAAGCAATAAAACGATTAAACTTAAATTTGTAGCTTATGAATAGGACTACGCATTCAAGTGTTTATCTAATTAGTGTATCTCCAGTTTAACTTTTGCTTTAAGTGCACTTAAAGTGGGGCACTGAAAATAAATAAATAACTACAACTGTATTATAGATTTTTGTTCTGTTTGAAGATAAATGCATGACACTCCAACTATGTACAGTAAAAACTGTTAGTCTGCCTGTGCTGATACAGCAAACTAGCATCAGTATCTGCAGATTCCTGATAAAAAAAAATGTGCACCTAAAATGATCCCAAAGTTTCTCCATACCTTTCCATAAGTCTTCCTTACTTCACATTGAGCATAGGCTAGCCACGTATCATTTTGTATTTCAAACAATAGGAGTGACAAGCTTGTACTTTAAACAAGCAGTTATACCGAATCATTGGTCAGCCCAATTTAAAAATATTTAACCACCAGTACACACTGCCAAATAGACTTACAATATAAGGGGTAGAAGAGAGGGACACATTGGTGTGGGTAGGGTGTACATCCAATAAAGAGGATTGGCACGATAAAGATGGCATAATCAGTGCTCAGAAATCTGAAGTGGTGCGGAGCTTAAAGGGAAGGCTCAAGCAAAATAAAAAAAATGAGTTTCACTTACCTGGGGCTTCTACCAGCCCCATGCAGCCATCCTGTGCCCTCGTGGTCACTCACTGCTGCTCCAGCCCCCCGCAGTCAGCTTGCCGACCTCGGAGGTCGGCGGGCCGAATTGCGTACATTTTTACGCATTCCCGCTCGTGCAGGAACATTAACACATACATTTTTTACGCATTACTGGTTCAATGCGTAAAAATTTACGCATTGAACCAGTAACGCGTAAAAATGTATGTGTTAATGTTCCTGCACTAGCGGGAATGCGTAAAAATTTACGCAATGCAGCCCGCCCACCTCCGAGGTCGGCAAGCTGACAGCGGGGGACTGGAGCAGCAGTGAGTGACTATGAGGGCACAGGATGGCTGCATGGGGCTGGTAGAAGCCCCAGGTAAGTGAAACTCATTTTTTTATTTTGCTTGGACATTCCCTTTAAGATGGAAGCTCTTCAATGATTTGGCAGCCGTAGCATGCGATGGGAGAAGTGCCAAAGTTGTAGGGAGCCACCATGGATCCCAAAAGCAGGAAAGAGAGGGAAGACGACAATGAGGCTGCTGTAATTAATCATTTGTATTTAGATAGTTCTGATATCTTTTACAGCACTTTGCAGAGTACGGTCATGCCACTAAGCACACTAAAAAAAGGTGGTTTAAATAAGTCATTTATGAGAAGTTTTGTGAATAGAGCCCATTGTTTGTGATTGTTTCACCTGCCCACACTATGTACACCAAATATATCACTGTCACCAATAAAATAGGTTTTCCAAGAAGACAAAGAAGTCAGCAGTAAGGATTTAAGGTTTTGTTTATTGTCAGGTAACATTTTGTACCAAGTGATGCAAAATGGAAATACGGAGACAAAAAACACTAACTACAAAGCTAAGATTGACTTACTGTGAAAATATATCGCCATGGGAACTCTGATGACCTTCCTTCAGTCCTTCCTCTCCATAAGCATCATATTGTTTTCGCTTTTCTTCATCAGAAAGTACCTACATAATTACAAAAGTGCCCAAACAAGTTAAAGTGTACCTGAATAGAAACAATTAGTGAGGTAAATTACCGATTTGTGTGGTAAATACCTCAACAAACGTCAATACACAAAGATTGTGTATTGTTCGGTATTTTACCTCCAGTCTTAAGCTGTCAGAAACAACCATTTGGTAAACTGGACAGGCAAACAAGACAGCCAATATAGGTGGAGCTACCCCATTCTACTCCTCACTCCATTGGTACTGATGTATTGCTGGGGGGGCACCAGAAAAAAAAACACATAGGCCTGGTGCACACCAAAAACCGCTAGCAGATCCGCAAAATGCTAGCAGATTTTGAAACGCTTTTTCTTCTTCTTCTGTAGCGTTTCAGCTAGCGTTTTGCGGTATTGTGTAGCGGTTTTGGTGTAGTAGATTTTATGTATTGTTACAGTAAAGCTGTTACTGAACAGCTACTGTAACAAAAAACGCCTGGCAAACCGCTCTGAAGTGCCGTTTTTCAGAGCAGTTTGCGGTTTTCCTATACTTAACATTGAGGCAGAAACGCATCCGCAATCCAAAATCTGCAGCAGCCCGGGAGTATGCGTTTCTGCAAAACGCATCCCGCTCTGGTGTGCACCAGCCCATTGAAATACATTACCCAAGCGGATCCGCTCCCGCAAGCGGATCGCAAACTGCAGCCGAAACGCTCTGGTGTGCACTAGGCCATAGAGGCTTTTCTGTATCCTTTTAGACATGCACAGTTAAAGAATAATACACCCAGAGGGCCCTCTAGTGGCACGCATGCAGAACTAAAGGGGCGTTGGGGATGCCTTTTACTGTTGTACGCTGTCTCAAGTATCTCTTGCAAAGAAAGGCTAATTTTTTAGGCAGGCCACCTGAAAAATCATGACGACTCTGGCCAGAAGTGGGAGAACATCACCATACCACAGCTGTTTTAAGGGCTCTTTCACATTAGGGCAGATTTTCCGCGTTTCAACGCATCGGGTAAAGTTTGCGTTACCCAAGGTGAAATGAGTAGACTTTCATTTTAGCTTTCACATATAGCGCAGCCTTTTTGTGCATTGCGTTACACTGCACCCAGGTGCAGTTGTTCAGCCAACGCTAGCTTTATGCGTTACAATGTTAGTCAATGTATAACGCACACTATGCGCGTTTTTAATCCGTTAACGCAGGCAATCAGTCCCAGAATGCAACAGGAACAATGTAGAAAGTTGAAAACTAAAAGAAAAATTACCTGCGTTTTCCTATGTGCTGTAACGCATTGAAAACGCATTAAAAACGCACACTCACTGCAGTGCAACGCATATCAAAACGCATTAAAACGCATACAACAAAACATATGCTTTGAGCGTTCACCAACGCAAGCTCTGATGTGAAAGAGCCCTTACCGAACAGGCGTTCGTGAATTAAAGCCATGTTTTTCTGTAACAGAACTAATACCGCAAGTGTGAAAATCTTAGTGACTGCAGAAAAAAAAAAAAAAAAGTCTAAAATATTGACTGTGGTATTTTACCAACCTATTCGTTTTTACAAAACAAGTCTTAGTGAATTGAGGACAATATAGTAAAACGGTCACACCAGTACCATTCATTCTGTGGAGAGACGGGAAGTGCTATTTAATTTCCATCCATGCTCACCTTAGAATTACTTTGTCAATAGTGTCAGTGATCCTTTCTTTAAGATCATTAACCTTCCTGGCGGTAACCGCGCAGGAGGTTTTCTCATGCCCTGCTGGGCCGATTTGCGTAATTTTTTTTTTTTTTTGCTGCACTTTGCTAGCTGCGTGAGCACACGGATCGCCGCCGCCCTGCGCTGATTCGCCGATATCCGCGTCGCTGCAGAGCCCCCCCCCTGCGCTGCCTGGCCTAGGGGTGAATCGGGACTCCCTTAGACGTCACGACGTCCGTGACGTCATCCCGCCCCGTCGCCATTGCGACGGGGGAAGCCGTCCAGGAAATCCCGTTCTTTGAACGGGATTTCCTGATCGTCGATCGCCGGAGGCGATCAAAGAGGGTAGGGGGATGCCGCTGCACAGCGGCTATTATGTAGCGAGCCCTAGGCTTGCTACATGATTTAAAAACAAAAAAAACGGGGGGGCGGAGCCAGCTATGGAGGAGTGAGGTCGTGTAGCTGCTGAGCTCCCGTTCCTGTGTGCCTTATCCCGCTCTTTATCAAGCTAATTGTGGACTAAAATCGCCCCCAGAGGTATGAGGAGAGCTGGGAAGCAATCTGCTTCGGATCGGTGCCAGAAACCCTCGACACAGAGGCCGGTAACGCGGTATTTTCAAACGCTGAGTAACAGCACAGCTACTCCCAAGATGGCGGATCCAATAGACCAGACTGATCAGGCCGCAACATCGACCTCTATGAGGTCTGGCCCGTCTGCACTCTGTAACCTAGAGGATATTTGGCGTTACCTCCGCAGCCTGCCGACTAAGCAAGACCTAGACGAACAGACAGAGAGGATCGTGGCCTCCACCAGATCCGAGATTGCAGCAATACACTCGGACATAACAGGCCTGTCTGAGAGGGTCTCCACAGCAGAGACGGACATAGTCGCGCTACGAGCTGAAGTAGCATCTCTGCGTGCAGCAGGTGAAAAACAACTGACCAGCTCACAGACCTTTCGCTGGCAGCTCGAGGACCTCCAGAATAGGGGACGACGGTATAATATCAGAATCCGTGGGGTCCCGGAATCGGTACAGGCAGAGGAGATTATCCCCACGCTATGCAAAATCTTCAATGGGGTGCGAAATAGACCTGATGATCAGAGGATCAAATTTGATCGCGCGCATAGAGCCCTACGGGCTGTGCAGTCAGATCAAGATCCAATCAAGATCCACCGAGAGACATAATTTGCCGCCTGCACAACTATAAAGAGAAAGAGGAGATAATGATGGCTGCCCGCAGCAGAGAGAATCTGGAATGGCAGGGCTCACCTATATCCCTCTTCCAGGACTTAGCACCTTCTACCCTGGCTCAGCGATGGGCGCTTCGCCCGCTCATAAAAGCGCTACAGCAAGCCGGAGTTTCTTGCCATTGGGGATTCCCCTTCCAGCTGGTGGCCCGAAAGGGCTCGGATTCGGCCATCTTACGCCATCCACGTGATCTCCCTAGCTTCTTCGCAGCCATTTCTATCCCGCAAGTTGAACTGCCTGAATGGGATCCGGATTCATTCGATCCTACTCGTCCGCCAAAGAACCGCAGGCAGAAGCGACGATAGAGTAAGTACTGTTTGGGGTTTATCCCCAGATGCTCTCCTGGCGTTCTCATGGAGCAAACATGTGCTTGGAACTCAGACCCCCATTGCCCTATCCCGCTATGCACCCACTACGGGAGAGAAGATGGACTAAGCCAGCTCATCATACTGCATCCCCCCATTCCGAACTGACTATAACTTTTTCCCGCCCGACCCTTGAAGGAAATTGTGGTGCCCCTACCTTGATCCCCTTTATTTCACATGTTTCATGCGGGCCCTCTTTTGCTAGACTCTGGCTAAAAGGATTTGTTATCTATCTGGCTTACAGTGTCCTTGCTAGGAGACGCGGAGGCGGTGGGGCTCGGTGTCGCCGGCCTGCTACCCCCTCTCTCCCCCCGGATGTAATGATGGTTCTCCGTGCCCCCCTCCCAGCATACATTCTACCCAGGACCCTTACTACCCATACCTCCAAGTACTGTGCTTTCAGGTTTTGCTAGCGTATTGGACTGCCATTAACGTGATTCAGCTTCCATCTGCAATGCATTGGTAAAAGGTGCTCACACTGCCTTATTGCTTTAATCTATTCTTGGGGGATAGTTTGATGGCCTGGGGGGTGCGGGCATAAGTTCCTAGCCTCCTGGGGGGGGGCGGGGGGCGGAGCCCTGCCATTCAGGCCTCTTCATTTCTATTATGAAAATGATGCTTGTGACACCATACTCACGGCCCTCTGCCTACAGATATGGTTGAAAGGGACACTTTAGCTGTTTAGCTGTTTTTGGGGGTCTTTTCTCTAAGGGTAGTGGGTTGGAAACATGGGTACTATACTACATGTTTTGGGATGTTTTCTGGTGGGGTGGGGACTGGGGGGGGGGGGGGGGGGAACAGGTCATGAGTGACGCCATATTCATGGGAATTATATTTTCATGCAATAGGGGTTATAAACTGTTCTCAAATATTGCACTTGTTCCTTTTTTGTTTTCTCTCTTTTTTAAGGTTATCTGGAAATTCGATTCTGTGATATGTTATGCTGGCACACGGGGTAACGGGAGCGAAGACCCCACTACCAACCATGGTGTGGACTCTTTTACCCCAGGGCGATTTGCCACCCCTTTTCCGTGAACCTATTGGTTTCTCGGAAAGTGTGGACTTCTATGTCCTTGCACAGGCCTATCTAGGGCCTAGTGACAAGAAGGTATGGGAAAACATACCTTCTACGCAATTACTGTGGTTGATTACACATTATCTTAAGATGTTCTGTCTCTTTCTATTTTCTCTTTTTTCTCTTCTTGCTTACTCTCTTTATGCTAGGTTAATTTGGCTGGAATTGTGGCTTGGTTGGTCCGGGGGGTGCCTGGGGCGTTGGTCAAATGATCAATCAGTCAGTTAAGGTGCTCTCCTTAAACGTCAGGGGCTTAAACATTCCTGAAAAGAGGTCTGCTGTGTTAAATTTGGTCCACAGGGAAAGAGCCCCTCCCCCCCTAAGCTGTATAGCATATATTATAAATCAGCCTTCTTTAGTGCCCCTCAAGATTCAAAAACTAAGGGTACTGCTATCCTTATTGCTAAAGACACTCCCTTCACATTTAGTGAGGAATTTGGAGACAAGCTGGGCCTTTTTAACCTGATAAAGGGCATTCTTTACAATCAAAAGGTCACAATTGGTTCTTTTTATGCTCCCAACACTCAGCAGGTGACCTTTCTCCAAAACTTCCTCTCTAAACTGAGTTCTTTTGCAGAGGGCAGCATCATTCTTGGAGGCGATTTGAATCTGACACTTGAGCCTGCCCTGGACTCGTCCTCCCAGAGATCTCCTATGTCCAAAAAACTCTTACGCAAATGTAAAACCCTTTTGCATGACACCCAGCTGGTTGATGTGTGGAGACTTCACAATCCCTTGCAGAAGGATTATACCTTCTTCTTTTTTCCGCACAACTCCTACACCAGAATCGATTACATCTTCGTGTCCCACAATCTACTGTCAGTGTCGGCCTCTCCAGGCATTGGCAACATGACACTTTCGGACCGCGCTCCGGTGTGGGTCGAATTGTCATTGGGAAATAATAAAACTAGACCACCCACATGGCGGATCAATAACTCCCTGTTACAAGATGAGCAATTTTTACAAAAGCTCAAAAGCGAAGTAGAGGAATTTTTTCAGCTGAATGTGCATGAGGAAATGTCCCCTATGATAATATGGGAAACGCATAAATGTTTTGTCTGGGGCTTACTAATACGCGGGGGTGCCCGGCGTAAAAGAGAAAGGGAAAAAGACATAGAAGACTCTCTAACACATATTAAAGAGCTTGAGTCACAACACAAGGGGGACCTGTCCTCATCTACTTTATCTGAGCTATCAAAAGAGAGAGATCGCCTTAGATCCTTACTCTTCCATAAGGCAAAATATGCAGCAGAAAGATGTCGCAGGTCATACTATGAATGGGGAAATAATTTTGGAGATCTATGCTAGCTAGGGCTTTGAAGTCTCAACAATCTTCCAACTACATTTCCTGTATTAAAGACAAATCCTCTACTCTGCATCATGAGTATAATGACATCTCAAGAATATTCAAGGATTATTATTCAGGCCTGTATAATCTCCCTCCACACTTGGCTAATCTTCAAATAGCGGACAAACGCGGTAGAATTGACTCCTATTTAAAAAAACTCTCAGATGCCTCACCTGTCTGCCACAGAAGCTAATGACCTCGAGGAGCCTTTCTCGGAGGACGAGCTGGGGATTGCTCTCTCTCAGATGCCCACGGGGAAGGCACCAGGCCCAGATGGGTATTCGGTAGACTACTATAAAAAGCACCGGCAACTAATCTCCCCTCACCTGTTAAGGGCCTTTAATACACTCACAAATCTACCTTTAGAGCAGAACTGGTTCTCACCTCAGATGCTAGAATCCCATATCACAGTCCTACACAAGGATGGGGAGGACCCGGCCCAATGCCAGAGTTACAGACCCATATCCCTGCTGAACGTGGATCTCAAGGTATACTCCAAAATGCTGGCTAACAGACTAGCTCCCTTGCTCCCCAAGCTAATTCACCTAGATCAAGTGGGATTTATCCCTGGCCGCGAGGCGAGGAATAATACCATCCGCACTCTTGATGTTTTGCACTGGGTGAGGTCCTGGTCCACCCCCACTCTGCTTCTTTCAACAGATGCCGAGAAGGCCTTTGACAGGGTGGACTGGGACTTCATAGAAGGCACCCTGCGTCACATAGGCCTGGGAGGGATGATGAGAAAAAGGATCTTGGCACTCTACACTGGTCCCAATGCTAAAGTTAAAGCCAACGGAGTCTTATCAGAGTCCTTTAATAACATCCAAAATGGTACTCGCCAGGGATGCCCACTATCCCCACTCATATTCGCCCTATCCCTTGAACCCTTCCTCTGCACAATCCGTAACAACCCAGATATTAAGGGGGTAGATTTCCCGAGATCCCAACATAAAGTGGCCGCATATGCGGACGACATGCTATTTTACTTAACCAATCCTCATATCTCTCTCCCTAACCTTCTCTTGGAATTCTGGGCGTATGGAAGCCTTTCAAATATGTCAATCAATTACGATAAGAGTGAAGCGATGGGAGTCCTCCTCTCAGATGCTCTCAAATCCTCCATCAAAAGGTAATTTCCCTTTTAGATGGAGCCCTGGGTACTTGAAATATTTAGGGGTGCACATCACGCTAGACCCGAATGATTTAGTTACTAATAACTTCATACTGGCTCTGGAAAGAATTAAGCAAGATCTTCAAAACTGGAACAAATCACAGTTTTCTTGGTTTGGGAGGTCTAATATTATAAAAATGACAATTATGCCACGCTTGCTTTATTTATTCCAAACCCTTCCTATTCCTTTTCCCGCCACATTTTTTAAATCAGCGACCCAAACTTTCTCTAAATTTATCTGGAATGGCCGTAAGCCTAGACTGAAATACCGGATCCAAACGGCACCCAAAGAATTGGGGGGGAATGGCTGTGCCTGATCCCCAACTATACTATGCAGTGGCAGTTTTAATTAGAACCTTAGACTGGCACAGGCATGCAGACTATAAAAGATGGGTGGGAATGGAAGAAGAAATAATGGGCGACCGCCTTAAACTTATCCCTTGGTCGGATCAGTCTCCAAGAGTCCTAGAGCCAGAAAAGTCTCTCATAGCGCATACTCTCACCACCTTAGCTAAATATAGAAAACTACCTCTCCTATCCCCTTGGTCCACTCCGCTCCTTCCCATCCTCGGTAATCCGTCTTTCCTGCCGGGTCTTCCCTCCAGGAGCTATCCAGCTTGGCGAGGAGGACCAGTTCTGAGAGCTCAACATCTCATGGAGGGTGGGGAGTGGGTACAACTCCAAACATTAAGACAGACACTGGGCTCCCAGGGACTGGACAATTGGAGCTGGGCTCAGTTCAAACACTTTATTCTATCGCAAGGTCCTAAAACTAGCTTTAATAGGCCCATCACCATCTTCGAAAGAACTTGCCAGAGTGAGGGACAGCTACGTAGTACCATCTCTTTGATGTACTCTTTATTAAACGACTCTACTTCCCCATCAGACCCATTTAGAAATAAGTGGGAACAAGATCTCGGGATTACGTTTAGCGATAAACAGTGGGATAAGATATTGGTTTTTGCCCATAACTCTGGGTAGAACTTACCGGTAGCGGTATTTCTACGAATCCTCCAGGATGGCTGCATAACATGAGAGATATCCTAGTTCCTCCCCCAAAGGAAACACCCCCGATACAAACTTTTGTATAAGTTGTCCCTGCCTACACAAACACCTCAGTTAATGCAGAGTAAAACTCCAGCTCCAGAACAACCGTTATTTCACCTTAATTCCCCTAAATCAGGTCAAAATAGACCCTCATCGGGTGGGAACTAAGGTAGCCATCCTGGAGGATTCGTAGAAATACCGCTACTGGTAAGTTCTACCCAGAGTTCTCTCCTCATCCTCCAGGATGGCTGCATAACATGAGAGACCAACGAGAAATGAATTACCTTAGGGAGGGATGATGTTTTGAAGAACCTTTCTACCAAATGACAAATCCTGGCTGGATAGTAGGTCCACTCTGTAATGCTTGACAAATGTGTGCTGGTTTTTCCATATTGCCGCCTTACAAATCTGCTCCAGTGATGCACCAGACCTTTCAGCCCACGAGGTCGAAACTGATCTAACCGAATGGGCCTTGATGCCACTAGGAACACTCTGCCCTTCCTGTATATAGGCTGAAACTATTACTTCTCTGAGCCATCTGGCAATAGTATCCTTGAAAACCCCTAACCCCTTCTTTGTGTTTGAAAAAGAAACAAATAGATGATTCGATCTCCTAAAAGATTTTGTAGTGTCAAGATATTGTATTACTGCTCTTTTGACATCTAAACTGTGCCATTCTGCCTCCCTATCATTCTTTGGGGGATCACAAAATGAAGGTATAATAATCTCCTGAGACCTGTGATAGCTTGAGCTAACCTTAGGTAAGTATGCTGGATCAGTTCTGAATACAATCCTAAAATATTTGCATGTATGGATCCTTTATTGATAGATTTTTAATGTCATCAACTCTCCTAGCTGATGTGATAGAAACTAAAAATGTAGTTTTCAACGTCAGAGCCTTTATAGAAGCCTTATTCAGGGGTTCATAAGGAACTTTTGCTAAAGATTTTAAAACTAAATTTAGATCCCAAGGGGGAACCACCTTTGTTGGTATCGGTCTAGCTCTAGATACCGCTTTTAAAAAATCAATGATTGCCGATTCTCTGGCTAACTTAATATTCAAAAATAAGGAAATGGCCGAAACCTGAACCCTTAGTGTACTAGGTGCCAGACTTAATTCTACTCCATCCTGTAAGAATTCAAGAATTGTAGCAATATCGTTTCCTAAAAAATTCATTTTCATTTTCCAGGAACAAAAAACCTTCCAGAATTTACAATACATTTTTCTGGTAGTAATCTTTCTACAAGAAACCATCGTGGATATCACTCTGTTCGAAAAACCTCTTTTCTTTAAAGCCTTCCATTCAAGAGCCAGGCTGCCAGGGAAAATTTCTCTGGACTCTGGTAGAGCTTCCCCTGTTGTATCAACAAATCTGTCTTGCGAGGTAGAAACCAAGGGCCCTGTGAGGCCAGGATACACAAATCTGGGAACCATATCCTGCGAGGCCAGAAAGGCGCTATGAATATGACTTTGGCCTTCTCTTTTTTTATCTTCCAAATTGAACTAGAACTCAGTGAAAATGGGGGGAAAGCATAAAGGAGAGTCCTGTGCCACGGTAAGGCTAGAGCATCCAGCCTCTCCCTGGGGTAGGCTGGATCCAGGGAAAAGAAAACCTCCGTCTTTGCATTGTTGGGGGATGCAAAGAGGTCTACACTCAGGCTGCCCCACATCTCTGATATTTGCTGGAATACCTCCAAGTTTAATGCCCACTCTGTCTCCAGCAATCTGGATCGGCTTAATTGATCTGCCAAAAAATTTAGAGAGCCTCTTATATGCACTGAAGTCAGTGATTTTAGATTTTGTTCTGCCCATGTCGCAATGTCCAAGGCCAGATTTCTGAGAGTCTTTACCCTGGCCTGAATAAACGGGTTTAGTTCCTTTAAATTTAAGATCATGCGATACTTCCGAGGGTTTTTTGATTAGAAATACCCTGGAGTAGTAACCCTGGTCCAACTGCTCCTTTGGTACATTGCAAATCACATCCTGTTTTAACAAGGAAAGAACCGATTCTTTCAGAGCTAGGGCCTTTTCTGGCTCCCTTGGAAGTCCTGTAAGAACAAAGTTTTTCGGAGGGGGGAAGCAAATATTATCTTGTAACCTGTTTTTAGAAGATCTAATATGAACAGGTTTTGGGTAATGAGACTCCACTGGTTGACCAAGTGAAGTCATCTTCCCCCCACCTGTACCTCGTCATTTTTCTGGTCTTGCCCCAGAGAGAGGGGACTTATTGAACATGAAAGAGGTTTTACCCTTTTCACCTGAATAGACCCACCTTTTCTTTTGAGGTTGGGATCTCTGATTTTTATTAAAGAAGGGTTTTTCCCCCCGAAAGGATCTTCGGGGAAGCGACTTGACTCTCTTGTTAGGGATTTTTTTACCTTTTCCAGTGGATCTCTCCAAAATACTATCCAGATCCTTACCGAACAAAAGATCTCCCTCAAACTTCATAGCGCAAAGCTTTTGTTTTGAGCTTACATCTCCCTCCCAAGTATTTAGCCATATTGCTCTTCTGGCTGTATTTATGAGGGCAGCTATTCTGGCAGTGGATCTTAAGAACTCAGTCGCAGCATCAGCCAGGAAAGTGACAGAGCGGGCTAAGACCGGGAAGGATTCCAGGATCTCCACCTGTGGAGTACCTGCTATTAAATGGTCTCTTAATCCTGAAAACCACTTAATTAAATTTCTCGCAATGCAAATGGATGCAATTAAAGGTTTAAATGCAAATGCAATGGCCTCCCAGGCCCTCTTGAGCATAGTCTCAGCCTTTCGATCCATGGGGTCTTTCAGGGCACCAGTATCCTCAAAGGACAAATCCGTATCCTTCGAATACTGTGAAAGTGCCGTGTCCAACTTTGGACACTTTGCCCATAATGCTATATCCTCCTCTTTGAAAGAAAATCTGCGTTTAAAAGATTTTGGTATATATAACCTCTTTTCCGGATCAATCCACTGATCCGTAACAATCTTTTTAATTGCCGGATGGATAGGGAATGTTTTTCCTTCAATGCCCTGTAAACCCATATAAATATCGTCCTGCGCCGATGAAATCACGACCTGCTCAGGAATCTGCTCTGCATCATAGACTGCTCTCAAAAGCTCTGACGTTTCCTCCGCACTGAATAAGTATTTTGCCGATTTCATATCTTTTGCAATGGAATCTGAACTTGAATCTGCCCTAGATTCAATTTCTTCAGCAGAATCTTCCGCCGAAGTAGAAATAGCATAACCCTGACCCTCAACAGACCTACTATGGGGTGCAGTATTTTGTCGAGATTCCTGACCCAAAGTGGGTACAGGGATTTCCACTGAAGCTGATATAGATGGCAACTGCGGTGGGACCGTGTTTGTCATCATTACAGAACGCAAAGCCTGAAAAGTTGAAGTAAATTCCTTCTGCATTGACTCCATACAATTTAACATAACCACTGATGGATCAGGCTTATTTTTAGAAATACAATTTTGGCATAACGATTTCGACCAGGAGGCTGAAAGTTTTGCATCACATTTAGAGCATCTCCTGGACTTCTGTCTATGTTTAGTAGCTGTCTGCACAGGAAAAGCCTAAAACAAAGGAAAACAAAAAGAAATACCCTTTTTAGACTTCAGCCAACATATCCATTTATATACACAATATTTATATCTATGCCCCAAGCCATTAGAGACCACCAGGAAGCAATGGCTGGACATAAGAACACAGGTCAGTAAGTAACGCTTGGTGTAATAAAACACACAGCCCCCAGGCTAACACCACACCAGCGCCCTCTCCCCTGCCTGTGAGACCACCGCCGACAATCAGCATACCTGCTCCGCTGTGTCACTGGTGTTTTTGCGGCCTTCCACGGAGGAGCCTTCTGCCTGCTCCATACTCCTCCCGTATAGTCCTGTGGCTGGACTTGAATGGCGCCGAGACGCCGCCGCTCTCCACTTTAAAAAGCGGAAGTCACCTGCTCATGGTGACCCGACCCGGAAGTACTTTGTTCCATACTTCCGGGTTCAGCTGCGTGGAACGCAGCCCACTCCTCTGCCACCACCTCCCCGAAACGAGCGGAAATACCACTCAAACAGATCCCGACCAGCCTCCGCAATCACAAAAGAAGATGCTGGTGCATGCGACTGAAAGCGCGCCTCCGCCTGTCACCAGCGCAAGCAACGCTAGCTCACACGCAGGCATCCAGGGATCCAGGGAGAGAGGAGCCTATAGAACGTTCGTACCGGATGTTTCCAGGGTGGGAAACACAGCAAAACTGAGGTGTGTGTGTAGGCAGGGACTACTTATACAAAAGTTTGTATCGGGGGTGTTTCCTTTGGGGGAGGAACTAGGCTATCTCTCATGTTATGCAGCCATCCTGGAGGATGAGGAGAGAAATCATCCATTTCATCTAAAGTTCAGGAATCGGGATACAAAATTCTCACGCTTACATGCCATGTTCCCCAATACTACTAATTTATGCTGGAGGTGTGGACAGGAAATAGGTACCTTGCTACATATTTATTGGTCTTGTAACAAAGTATCACAGTTTTGGTCCGACATCAGAAGTGCTATGCATGAACTAACCGACTTCCTCCCACCTGATTCACCAGCTTTCTTCCTCCTTCACCACAATACCTGGCCCATTAGAAAGTATAAAAAAACTCTTACTAGGCATCTCGTTAATGCAGCTAGATCCCTGGTGGCCAGGCACTGGAAGTCTACAGACTCTCCTACTGTTGGAGAATGGCTCAAATTGGTAGATCGGATACAACAGATGGAAGACCTCACGGCCACTTTACATGATAGACGTGAGCAGTTCTGGAAAACCTGGTTTGAATTTCAAGAGACACAGCGTTATCGCACTCTTTTAAATGATTGAATGTCTGACCACTATCAGTGCCTCTGACTAGACAGACCTTGCACCAGTCTCCTCCCTCTGACGTAGGAGAGTGCCCAATTCCCAACTTCTCCCTGGGTTCACCACCGGACGTCCTTGCACCCTAGCTGAATTCTTCTCTTTATCCTTCCTTCTCTTCTTTCTGTCTATTCTGTCCTCCTTTCCTCTAGCTTTTTGATAGGCTCTAAAGGGTTATGTTTAACATAGGTGCCCAATTTAATGGCATGGAGCTTAACGTCCCCCTCTTATTCTAAGAGGCCCCTGATGTGGACTCCCATATGTCTGGCTCGCACTTTCTTTGCTACAACTGACTCCCTGGTGTTTGATCCCTATGGGCCCAGGGAAGTCATAATGGTACTTAGCCTCTCCTGCCAGACATGTGGGTTCTACCGGACGTTTACCTCGACACCTTGTCATCTCCTTAATAATACGTAATACACCCTCCTAGTCTCAGAGGTAATTATACTCACCTACGTGTAAACATATAGAGGTGTGCTGGTTGACACCTCTACCACTATAACTTTACATTTCGGCTACTTTGCAACTGTATTATGCATTACATGTCATGTAAAGCTGCTTTCTTCTTCTTAAGAGTTGTTCTTACCTTTGATAACTGTTTATACTGCTGTTTTTTTCTCTTTTTGAAATTAAAAGAATCTTTAAAAAAAAAACAAAAAAAAAAAACCGGCTGCGCTGCCCCCTGGCGGTTTTTAAAAGACCGCCAGGAGGGTTAATAATCCTGGTCTCATACAAAGTCCAAAATTTGGTTTTAAAGAGTACCAAGATTAATAAGGCTCTCTTTCAATGCTGTCAGGATTAGTGGGTGTCAGCAGCAATAACTCACCCATTCACCTTGAAATAGTTAGAGGTCTGAAACTCCACTCCCTCCATCAGCAAAACCACTGTATGCATTTGTTTTTACAGTCTTTCAAAGCTGTGATGTCGTAGCCCGCCCCCTGCTGGACAGCTGCAACTCAATAGTCAACACAGATAAGGGTGGCTACAGGTTGGGTAAGCGTCGGACAAAAATAGTTTCTGTGGTCTTGCAGATGGGGTAGGAGGAGTTTCAGACCTCTAATGGTTTATGGGTGAGTTACTGGTGCTGATACACACCGATCTTTGCAGCTCTACTGTCAGGAACCAGCCCACTGCAAGTCTGCAGACGGGGAATTTGCCAAGATCGAGAGGGGGGGGGGGGGGGGGCAGCCTTATTCAAGCTAACGTAAAGTTGTCGCGTCTCAACCACACTCTGCCACCACTAGCAGTCGTCCAGGACGATACTGCTAGACACTACAAGTATTTTATACACTGCTGTCGAGCTGCTCAAACTCAAGCTGGCGCTTGAGCACTTTGGGTCAGCCGCAGGCTTTAAGCCAGAGTATGAGAATGCCACACACACAATGCAATCTCACACGGTGGCGATGAACAATCCGAGCACACAATCAGGCACAGAACTTGTAACACAATTACACTGCAGTCTCTCTCTAGGAGATGTAAAGCTCTGCTTAGTATTCGGAAGACTAGCTTATTAAATAAACATTTAATATTCCAGAAAAAAGTGGAACAGTGCAGAAAGAAATATATATAAAGATATTTACAAAAACAAAGTAAAAAGTACAAAGGCACACAGCTAGACAAATTGCTTATCAAAAATAAAAAGGGAATAAAAACAGAAATTTAACTTTACCAGCGTAAAGGTCCAACTTTGGTGTGGAAGGACACAGGTTCTGATTCGATCAGTGGACTTCTCTAGCTCACGGGCTACCTTCAGGAAAAGACCCTTATACTGTGCCTCATCACAGGGTTTTTATGCTAGGACATATCCCTTGAGGGTATGCAAGCACGTTTAGGGAAAATGGTTTTAATTTATATTCCGCTGACATTTCCCCCCATCTACCAATAGATCTAACTTTACAGGATAGATTATGCAAACCTGGAAGAGTTTCCTGACATCCTCTTTCTGTATGTGTGTCTGTGAGACACTCAAAACAGTCAAGGTGTTACATGTGACAATAAGGTATTTGCATTGACCTTAGCTTAACTATGGCTACGGATCAAGTTTTTTAATATAAGTGTGCTCCTGAATGTCAGCTGCTGGCTGGGTGCGATATTTACATGTCATTATGTGTAGACTTCAGAGGGTATGCAAACGCTTAGCCCTTTACATTGGAGACAGAGTCTGCCCTCTCTCCAAATGAACTACACAAAATGGACGTCATACAGAAAATGGAGGCTCCCACAAGATACAAGGTAAACAAAAATGGCTGCTAGATCATATACAACATCACTTACAACACAGAACTTTACAAGAAATACCCAGATAGCTCATGGTGACCCAAAACGACCTGAAAATTAACAGAGCTTGACAAGAGGCGTTCTTTTGCCCTTATATATTTACAATCTTGTTCCTCCTCGATATTAGCTGTATATACAGTTGTAAAACTAGAGCTCCTTTTGGTCTGTGAGAATTTTCACTTGTGTTCAGAAAAGGTATAAGTAAATTGTGCAAAAAAAAGACAGAAATAGAAAGAAAAAAAAGAAAAAAATAATAAAGCATTTTTGTAGTGGAAAGAGAACAGTTACACTGCCTGACTAATTTTCATCGTTGTCCCCGATTCCCTGACTGCCACTTTTCATATTAAAATCATGAATATACGTAAAGGTCCCAGGGACTAGTAGTAAGGAAGCATCTCTTCGATGCAGATACAGAGACATAACAAAGCCTCCCAAAGTCTCTATCCACATTATTTAAAATAAACCTGTAGTTAAATAAATAATGAAAAAAATGTACATACTTACCTCGGTAGAGGAAAGCTTTGGGATCTTCCAGAGGCTTCCCACGTCGCCCTCACCGACCACTGATCCAGCTCTGCACCCTTTGGAAGTTTCTCAGGATGCCTAACGGCTGCACAGTAGCACAGAGCCCCCTCGGGTTTGACAGAAAAAGCCGGGTCTGACTGGCTCTATGCTACTGCACAGATGCGAGGCATCCTGCCTCCAGTGGGGCTGTGCTCATTCACAGATGGGAGGGCAGCTGCGCGCACTCTTTGATAAACTCTTGCTGAAGAGGTTGAGGGGGTCCCATAGCTGAATCATTGGAGGCGGAGGACAGCGGTTACAATTACGTCACACACATGCGCAGAGCGCTCCTGTCTGCGGTCTCACGCTGTGGGACATGCGCAGCCAGGCTAGCGCAGGCGCAGTTATGCCCGACTTCGGCAACCTGTACTAGGGTGCTGGAGGGCAATTAAAAGCATCGGAGGAGGAGAAAAGGGGGGGGGGGGAGCAGTGGGCCTCAGGACTAGTGATGAGCTCATGAGTAGTGAGCTATTCGAATCTGTGATTAAAATGAGGCTTGATAGCCTCAGGTGTGTGGCTGGGAGAGAGGGGGTTACTTACCCATAATTCCGCGGTCCTCCATTTAGTGATGTATTACTTTTTGGGGGTTATTCACATTTTTTATGAAATTTTGTGGTATGTCATTTTGTAGTTTACAATTGAAATGAAAAAAATCCTAAATGGGATGCACGGTCTGCTTAACAGACCTCAAATATTTACTTGGAGCATACATTGAATACTAACCTCATATGCAGCACCTAAATCTTGAAATTTTTCTTGGGCTTGAGGATCATCTGGATTTCTGTCTGGATGCAACTGTAAGGCTAGCTTGCGATACGCCTTTTTTATTTCTTTTATACTTGCTGAGCGGGACACACCTAGAATTTTGTAGAAATCTCGTCTACAATAAAGGAATAAAAACTGCATTAATCCAGGTGAAAGATGTTGACAAGTATTAGCGAACATTTATGTACTCCAGTATAATCAGATTATACCATATAGTGTTAAAAGATTGTTAGTAAAAAAAAAAGTGCTTATACATATTTCAATTATCACATTTAATTATTTATCACTTTTTTTTTTTTTTTTTAGATCAGCTTCTAACGACAGTATAAATCACACAAAAAAAAAAAAAAAAAAAAAACAGGTGCAATCATGTTGAATAACAATTTGTAATTACTCTGTGTTATGGGTATGCAAGAAACCCCTAAGCACAATCACACAACCTCTACCCCTTGTGCCCCTGCATGCCAGTACTCAGTAAAAACTCAGAGCCTGTAAACCTTTAGCACAGCTATGTTTGGAAGGGAGTTTAAAGCGGCCCATGCGTGACATCATGCAGGGAACAAGGGAGTGATGCAGACAATGCAATAAGCCGTTGCCGGGGTGAGAGGTGATTCACCTGGTGGATCGCCTGTGGTTTAGGGGGGCGGCGGCCACTGTACACACACCTGACTATTGGCTGAGGCAGTCTTTATTGGCCTCCTTAGTCATGCGTAAGTACGGGCCTTTAACTGAAGTAAGTCGATTACTGAAGTTGGTGCGTTCGATGTATTCAAATTCGGAACCTTGTAGGAGATTCTGCAGGGATGAACCTGGATCTCTGTGCATGAGCTCAGGAAGTATATGAGAGCTGGAATGTGATATAGAAAGCAGCATACAGGAGGTGGCAACAAGAGTGAGTTAACATCCCTTGTTACAGTGCGCATGCACCAAGATTCAGGTTTAGATCATCAAAATTTGGAACGAGGAAATACATTTAAAGAGGAACCCCTGATATTGTGGTTTCACCAAAATATCAGCCATACAGTCCCCCCGAATTACGTATTCAAGAAAAGGTAAAGATTTCTCTTGTTAAAGGAGGCATTGGCTAGTGATTGGAATGAAGTTCAATCCTGGGTTAAAGTTCCTATTAAAAGAGGCCATCACATAAAAAATTGCTGATAGTGTGATTGCTTGTAGCATTATGTTGATGGCGCACACAGTGTTACGCAGTACGCGCGTTATGAAATAGCGCTGTTTAGTGAATCAACCCCATAGTGCGGGGATAAGTGATTGGACCCGCAGGGGCTCAGGTCAGGACGAGTGAAGCTCTCGTCACTGCCAATTAGCAGGCATAAGTTTGTAGTGCTTGCTACGATACTCTGATAAGGTGTGTTAACTCTGATAAGGCATGCTATTTGTTATAGTGAATCAAGTCCCTAGAATTGCGTCCTGCATTTGCCTTCCTTAGTGTATCTGAGAATAACTGCTCCCCTAAAATGCATACCCCATTACCAACTCTGAATTTACAATGCTGATTTGAAAATTAATCAAAAAATATGACTAGGCAGGCAAGGCAACACAGACAGTAGGGACAGGCAGGATGGACAGGAAGGAGGGGTTTAGCTGACCGGACAGGCTGACAGACAGATTGACAGACTGACTGGCAGGCAGAACCAACTGGACAGGTCAGCAGACAGGCTGAACAGTGCAGCTAACAGTAATTGTCGCTTCATTGGAAGAACAGCTTGGAGCATGCTGTAATGCCAAGCAAACAGCCCTGGGTGCTGTCTGTCTGGGTTTTAAATTGGCTCAGTGTTTACACTAGCGCAGAAGCTTTATTTCGCCAAGTACAGCAGAGCTATAATCGGAATTATTTGTGGTTCACATGGCATAGACAGCGTAAGGCAGACATACAACACATACAGTTATAGAATGCAGTAGACAAAAAAGATGCGGTTATTCAAGAAGTGCAAAAGCAATTGATGCTGACACACAAAATAATCATTTAAAACATTAAATCCATAGTCAGTTCTGTTCTAGAACATATTATTCTTCAATAATGTTACCACGGAATCCACAAATTAATATTATATAATATACAGTCAACAACTCAGTTACTTCAAATTGACCATATGACTAAAGACTGGGCAGCATAGGCTGATAAATCTAAAGGTGGCCATACATGGTAAAATTTTTCATTTTTTTTCGATTAGATAATTTAGTTTGATTATTCCCGTTAGATTGAATATAAAGATTTTTCCAGCATGTCCGATCTGATTTTTCTCGAAAAAACTGGATAATCGTTCAAATTTCTTGATCGAAAAAAAAAAAATATTTTCAACTTTCATTCGATTATTTAGATCGAATAAACGGGATAATCAAACGTTTTTATTGTACCATGTATGGCCACCATAAAACACACATGTACAATCTCATCCCAATGTAGGCTGGTTTTAAACATGTATGTACACGCAGAGGGACATGAGAGGGGAAGAACGTGCCGGAGCCATATACAGTGAGGTTAAGTTCAAAGTAGTCAGTTGAATAACACATGCATTATAATGAGTGTGAACTGCAATGTAGACTGGAAATTGACTAATACAAATCCTGCATGCAGCAAGTTAGAATAACACGTTCAGTTACAACGCTGTACTGCAAACAGGCCCAATGAATTGTATGGGCAGTGAGTTGACATGCAGAATTACAGTATACTGCAACGCAACTGAGCACTAAGTGAACTAGCACAAACTTAACTTGAAACATGCAACAGCGAATGGACATCGTTCTTCAGTTAGATTGATACAAGATTATCAAGATTATTGCCCCAGGTCTACAGGTAATTTTAAGTCCCATCTACACCATAAAATTTTTTGTCCGATTCGATTCATTGATTGATTCGACATGTCAGATCGGGATTTTATACGATTCAATTTGCCATTGTTTTGCAATGGCAAATTGAATCGAATCACGATCTGACATGTCATATTGAATCGAACAAAAAATTGTGTGGTGTAGATGGGGCTTAAAGCTATAATAGAAATGTTATGCTGGACATACACGGCTCGATTTTGCCACTCGATTGTTGCGCCACTCAGTTCCACAGTCAATGCTCTTATCTTCCGCACATTTTTCTTATCTTTTTCCCTTCACTTCAAACCGGAATCGAGTGGCGAAACGATCGGGCGGGAGATCAGAAATGTCGGCAATTATCTATCGAGTCATCTTAATGGCTCAGAATCGACTATTAATCGACCGTGTATTCCCAGCATTAGTGACACATTTGTTTAGATCACCTCACAAGCTTTTATATATTTATGTAAAATAAGAGAGGGAGAAAAAGTCACACAATGGCTATAATGAATGATACGGAAGTCGAGACGATTAGCGACTCTGTATCGTTCCACGAAGCAGAGCAGAATGTCACTTTCTGTTTTAAATGAACAAGAAGTTCATTTTTTTCCTCTTCTTCTGTGGCTTCCCCATCACCCATAAATACATTTTTGAGAGACAGCGGCCGGGGTTTCCATTGTGTCTATCATTCGTGGTTATCGCACACCGTGATTATCGCACCTGACGATGACATTGGCCCGAGATTTCCCAACATCTCAGATCAATACATTCAGCCAGTTTCCACCCAAAATGTTTTATCCGATTCAATAATATCAAAATGGTTGGTCACTCGACTGTCGAGTCAACAGATGTATGGCCACTTTAATTCCCCAAGGCTAACTCCTCCCCCGACCCCCCACACACTTATGTCCTCCCCTTCGCCACCATCTCTACTAATCCCTCAAATATGCACCCTTCCCCTTTACCAGACCACCATCTCCCACCATCAGGTAACACATCTTTACTGACCTCCCTCCTGGCACCACGATCCCTGCCTCGCTAATGCTCATTTACGAAGTTTCGATACCCCTCCTTCCATCACTGTTTTCACTTTCCCCCCCACTTCACTATAGTATGAAACCCTATAGGCCACATCCATACTCAGTACTGACAGGTGGAAAAGCCATTAGGATTGGATCATAGTGAAAGAATCTGTCGGTAACAATTGATGCATGTATGGCCAGCTTTAGTTTATGGTTTCTAACAAGATTGGAGAGAGGAGAGAGAAGGCAAAGCAGGTGGTTTTGGTGCAAGGTGCTCCACACCGGTTACCCAAACCAGGCGCCTCATAGCAGCAATAATATGCTGTGCGAGGCATGTAAGGGTAATTCGGGGCTCCAGTGTTCGCCAGACCCCAAATTACACCTCCCTCCAAGTTGCAACGACTTGGAGGGAGAATAGTATTTAACGCCGCCGAGGAGTTTAGCGGCTGCATAAGAGCCATCACTCGTCGCCCAACTCACCCGCAGCATACAAATACTAAGGGCTCAGACACACTATAAGCGCTTTTCTGAGCCCTTTTTAGCCATCAGAGCTTTCTGAGAGCTTGTTAAAAAAACGCTCCCGTTGGCTTACATTATAAACACGGTAAAATCGTGATTGCGGTAAAAATATTAAAAAAAAACAAAAAAAAACAAACATGATTTTACTGTGATTTTAATGTAAGTCAATGGGAGCCCTTTTTTTTTTTTTTTTTTTTTTTTTTTTTAAAGCTTTTAGAAAGCTCTGATGGCTAAAAAACGCTCAGAAAAGCGCTTATAGTGTGTCTGAGCCCTTATGCAAACAAGGGGAGAAACAAAGAGGAGAGAAAAGCTGAGAGGGAAGAAGATATCTGCCTCACCAGGATTGCACTTTTATTTAGCTTTCCTGTATGACAAGACACACACACCCAGCACTAGGGGAAGGGGGGAAACAAAGGTGAATGAGGGAGGGCTGGTGCCAGGGGTGTAACTAGGAATCACTGGGCTACCCTGCAAAACTTTGGATGGGGGCCCCTACCCACCCACCCCTCCCCTCGCTTTCTACACAGGTAAACTGAGAACCAATGTTATTCAATTGGCGAGTGCATACTGTAATGTGTTTTCCCCATGTAGATTAAAAAAAAGACAGCAGTGAAGCACTAAAGGCATTTTCTCTATTTGCTCCTGTGATATATGTGCATGTTCACACATACAGACACACATGGGGCTTGATTCACAAAGCCGTGATAAATGATATCACGGCCATGATATGCTTAGCGCGCATTAACTTCCCCATTCACATGCTAAAATATGGGTTAGCGTGTGAACGGGGAAAGTTAATGCGCGCAAACCTTTACTTTTATGCGTGCAAACCTGTACACATGCTAAAGCACACACTAAGCATATCACGGCCCTGATATAATTTATCACGGCTTTGTGAATCAAGCCCATGGCATACAGAAAACTTATACAGAAAACCAACAGACGAGTGTGCTCCCAGCATCAGCTTATTACACTCACTCTGTCCATCTCTGACTCTGCAGACTACTCCATCATCACTACAGTACACAGCACTTGGGAAAGGGCTAGAGAGGCTGGGGACAGGTCATAGTACACAAGAGCCTGCTGCACACTGAATATGGACTGTCTACATATCTTTGTATGATTCCTTATTAGTGGCTAAGTAGATGCAGTCATTAGAACAATTGTGCAGAGAGCAGAACATTTTTTCTCTCCGTGCCCTTAGTTGTCAGTCTCTCAGGAAAGGAAAATAAACTTCTCCCCCCTCAGGGCCCCCTGTAGCTTCTGGGCCCCTCTGCAGCTGCATCCCTTGCAGGGTCTATTTTCATGCCCCTGGCTGGTGCACACCAAGAGTGCTTCTGAGCGCTTTTCAAATTGACAGCGATTTGAAAAGCGCTTGGCTAATGCTACCCTATGAAGGTGTTCCCACAGCTGCGTTGTGATTTTTTTCAAAATCGCAAAAACGCTGCATGTAGCATTTTTTGAGTGATTCATTAAAAAAAAAATAAAATAAAAAAAAAATAAAATCGCACTTGCAAATTGCTAGCGATTGCTATTGCGATTTTGGGATGCACTAGCTGGGACTAGCCTCTAATTTTATCAGCTAGCCTAGTGTTTAATGCTGGGAATACACCAGGGCTGTGGAGTCCGAGTTGGAGTATAGGAGTCAGAGCAATTTTGGATACCCCGAGTCGGTGATTTTATAAACTGAGGAGTTGGAGTCGGATGATTTTTGTACAAAATCCACAGCCCTCGTAAGTATTAGACTAAGGAGTCGAAGTCAAGGAGTCGGAGCCATTTTGGGTACCCAGAGTCGGAGTTGGAGTCAGAGGTTTCATAAACTGAGGAGTCGGGGTCGGCGTTGGAAGATTTTCGTACCGACTCCACAGCCCTGGAATACACCATGAGATTTGGCAGATAAATGGTTCGATAGATAATTTCCAACATGTCTGATGTGATTTTCGATCGCTTTTGTGAACAATTTCTCATAGAAGTGAATGGAATTCGATCATAAAAACTATCGTAAAATCGATCATAAAATTGTAAATCTCATTGTGTATTCCCAGCATCACATTGCCTTACAACAGCGAACCTGAATACACCAGGCAGGGGACCTTACAAGCCGTAAGGTCCCCTGCCTGGTGTATTCAGGTTTGTTGTTGTAAGGCAATGTGATGCTGTAAATACACGATGAGATTTTTTGAGCAGTTTTACAATTTTATGATCGATTTTACGATAGTTTTTATGATCGAATTCCAATTACTTCTATGAGAAATCGTTCAGAAAAGCAATAGCATATCACACCTAGTTCACATCTAGGGCGTTTTCTGGCTTTTTTCAAACGCAGGCGATTCTCAAAATCGACCACAAAACGCTTGTGCAATGAATCTCTATGAGAAGGTTCATATCAGCGCATTTCGTCCGCTTTGCGCTCCGCAAAGCAGTGCCTGTACGATTATTTGGGGCGATTTTGATCTAATGGAAGGTATAGGAAAAGCGCTAAATGCTCGCAAAATCGCTTTGTGCGACGATTGAGTCCGCGATTTTAAGAATAAATACATTGTATTTATTCTTTTCCGGGTCAAAAAAGTCAGGAAGTGAAAAAACATAATCGCTCTGCAAAAGCGATTTGCACAAAATAATCATATTTTTCCCTCCAGGCGAAAAAAAAATGCGCAAAAAAAAAAAAAACAACAATCAAAAATCACTGCCATCAGCGATTTCATTTTTTTGATGTGAACGGAGCCTAAATCACTGAATGAAAGGAGGCCTGGGGGGAGATCTCCCCTTTTACCCCCGACCAGTCCGTGCCGGAATGACACCAACGCAATCACAAATCAGACAGAATAATTAATGTCTAAAACTGACCATATAATATTGCACAATCTTTATTACATCTTACCACATCCATATTGTACAAAGGCCATATCAAAAGTAAATTCAAATCTATAAGTCCTATCACATAGATGTTGATAAGACTGTACAGTGTATGGCAAGATGCTTTCTGCCCAACAATAAGCTTATTAAGAAGAGGTGTGTGCACTAAAACCCTTTGTATGTCTCAGTCACTAATAAACACATTCTAATATAAACTGCTCCTTATTACTAGTTATAATTACAATGAATTACTTCCATTTCTCATCTGCATATTTCACCCCCAACATGACAGAAGGACTTACCCTGCACACACCATGCCCAGGACATAAACGACTAGGATACAAATACTATACAAGGATAACGTGCCGATCCTCATGGCTGTGGAATGAAGAAAAAATCCCCCTGATAAGATCCCCCTCAGCAGTCAGAGCAATACTGCTCCACGGACCCCCTTCACCTGCAGAACAGCTCTCTATTTCCTACACAGCTTGCAATGGAAAGGCTCAGCCTATCACAAGCTACAACGTAGACTCCAGCTACAATGCCGACAGCCAATCAGCTTTTTTTCACTGACATTTCCGGGAGCGACTAGCCAACCAAGAGCGAAGACATGGCAAATTACTGTTCCCACTCACTCCACCAATCCCCTTTAATTTTAGCATCAGTCTATTTCCCTTGGGTAGCTCTTCGTTCCTATTGACTAGAGGGAAACAGGAAGTGACGTCTCTGTGCGGAAATTGGTGGGAACATAAAGATGATTTTGTGCTGGGGGTTTAAAACACGACGTGCATTGTGCAGGATTCAGAGCAGTATATGTTATAGGCTACAGTGTTTTATATGTTACAGTGTATCTGTTATAGGTAACAGTGTTGTGTTTGTGTAGTATGTTTGGATGGAAGGTTGTTTTTATTGAGGCACAGTATGGTGGCAGTCAGGGGCAGACTGGCCTGGGGGGGAACAGGAGAGATCCCCCCCCCCCCCAGGCCGCCTTTCATTCAGCGATTTAGCACCGGTCAGGTGTCTGGTGTATTCAGGTTTGTTGTAAGCAGGCAATGTGAATCACTAGGCTGGCTGATAAACGTGCAATTAGAGGGCAGGAAGCTGGTAAATATGTAAAGCATGATGCAGAGCTTGCCTGGAGGGTCAGTGTGAGAAAATCTGTCTGGTCTCTCCCCATTGTTAGGATGACTGCATGTATGGGTAAAGTGTTAAACAGGTTGAAAAGTTTTTGACAGTCCCTAGACTCCAGGGGGGCTGCTTTCTGACTTGTGTGAGAGACTGACAGGGACAGGAGTCCTATTACAGGCAAGTAGCTTCTGTGTGCGGAGCAGTGCTTTTCAGCGCTGCTAGATTTGGGCGCAGCCGGCGCCCCCATACACTTCAATAGGAATCACTCCTATTGAAGCGCTCAGTGAGTAACATCGGCTCCGTCAGAAGACGGAGCCGAGGTTGCTTAAAAACATAATAATTCGGCCTCCAGCAATCGCTGGAAGCAGAATTATTTCATTCCCCCACTATCCATGGCAGCCTGGAGGGGGAATAGTAATTAAATCGGCCCGGACTTGTACAGAAGCAGGATCAGCCATATACCGGCTGTATCCTGCGCCCAAGTCTACCGGCGCCGATTTCAAATGTACTCTCTGTGTGATGTGGGACTGCACTCTCAGGGCTCGTTTCCACTTGTGCACGGCATGCGTCTTGCGAGAACGATGCCGGCACAGCTGTGTCCTGTCACGCAGCTGAATCCTTCTAGCCGCGCTATGCACAGCTATGGGATTCGGACAGTGACGCATGAATTTATGCTGCAGGACCTCAGATTTTTCTCCGGCCACGAATTTTGATGCTTCGTATTGACTTTAATAGGCTGTCAAATCCTATCCGAATTTGTGGGCGGGGAATCGGCCCGGAAACGCAGCAATGGAAACCTAGCCTCAGGCTATTCTCAATTTGTCTCCACTCCTCTCTCCCAGTTCCGGCTAGTGCACCCCAAATTTGCAATAGCAATCGCTAGAAATTTGCAAGTGCGATTTTGTGAAGCGATTTTCAAATGAATTGTTCCAAAATAATGTTACATGCATCGAGTTTGCGATTTTAAAAAAATCACAACGCTGCTGTGGGAACACCTTCATAGGGTAACATTAGCCAAGTGCTTTTCAAATTGCTGTCAATTTGAAAAGTGCTCAGAAGCACTTTTGGTGTGCACCAGCTAGAAGCGTCACAATAGACTCTGCAAGGGATGCAGCCGTTTTTATTTGCATGGGGAAAACACATTACAGTATGCACTCGCCAATTGAATAACATTGGTTCTCAGTTTACCTGTGTTGAAAGCGATGGGAGGGGTGGGTGGGTAGGGGCCCCCATCCAAAGTTTTGCAGGGGAGCCCAGTGATTCCTAGTTACGCCCCTGGAACCAGCCTTCCCTCATTCACCTTTGTTTCCCCCCTTCCCCTAGTGCTTGTATGTCTCAGTCACTAATAAACACATTCTAATATAAACTGCTCCTTATTACTAGTTATAATTACAATGAATTACTTCCATTTCTCATCTGCATATTTCACCCCCAACATGACAGAAGGACTTACCCTGCACACACCATGCCCAGGACATAAACGACTAGGATACAAATACTATACAAGGATAACGTGCCGATCCTCATGGCTGTGGAATGAAGAAAAAATCCCCCTGATAAGATCCCCCTCAGCAGTCAGAGCAATACTGCTCCACGGACCCCCTTCACCTGCAGAACAGCTCTCTATTTCCTACACAGCTTGCAATGGAAAGGCTCAGCCTATCACAAGCTACAACGTAGACTCCAGCTACAATGCCGACAGCCAATCAGCTTTTTTTCACTGACATTTCCGGGAGCGACTAGCCAACCAAGAGTGAAGACATGGCAAATTACTGTTCCCACTCACTCCACCAATCCCCTTTAACACTAGAATTACCGAGTTTTCTATTTTCTGTTGCAAAGCCAGAGGTGTTATTCACCCCTGCTGAGATCTTCACAGGTCTTCAGGTTGATTATCTTCAATCTATTGTTGTGCAAACCACCCATTACCTAAGGCCTTGCATTTGTTTACACAGAGTAGCTGTGTGAGACTTGGATGGTAGTGTTGTCCGGATCATGAACGATTCGGATCTTTGATCCGAATCTATTTTATGAGTCGATCATCCGAATCATCAAAATGAACGATTCGGATCGCAAAAGGGGCGGGGCCAGGAGCGACACGCCCCCTCTCAGCGGGCAGCGGGGTCCTGGAAGCAGAGCTGAGATGGATCGCTCTGTTGGAAGGGAGGCAGCCTTGCAGGGAGACAGGTAGATGAGAGAGAGGGGACATGGGTGCCACTGCCAGATATGTGTAGAGCACACATACTGGCTATAACGTGCTGCCCATTATAGGCTGGCTGTTCCGTAGTGCTGCACAGTGAACACATTGGAAGCTTTTGGCTCAGTACAGCTCAGTAACTTTGCAGACACTGTGATTGAAAGGCAATATAATCCTCCTGCACTCAGCACTAAACAGCTGCACTTATCTTCTGGGAATGCTTTCTTTCACTGTGCGACCTTTTCTTTCAAAGTGTACAGATGAACATATAGGTGAAATATATGTAAAGCATATGACTTCAGCATGTGGGTATTACGTGCAAACATTTCTGCTCTCTGCTCGTCCCTCCTCCCTTCTCTGTCCACTCCCTGCCCTCTGTCCATCTTCTCCCCTTCTCTGTGTGTCCACTCCCTCCCCTTCTCCTGTCCACAGACCTGTCCTGCTGTTCATTTCACCCCCGAATGCTTCCGGTAGTAAAATGATCCGAGATTCGAATCAAAGATCCGGATCTCTTCAATGATCCGATTCGAATCATCCGGATCATTGAAAAGATCCGAACTTCCCATCTCTATTGGATGGAAACCTTCAGACATGCCTGCCGTATCATATTACGTAGCACTGTACAGAGTATATTGTCTCATCACTAACTGTCCCTCAGAGTGGCTCAAAATCTAGTCCCTGTCATAATCATACAGTATGTCTATGTATGTATCATGTAGTGTATGTATCGTCATCTAGGGCCAATTCTATGGGGAAGCCAATTAACTTATCTGTATGTTTTTGGGATGTGGGAGGAAACCGGAGTGCCCGGAGGAAACCCACACAGACACAGAACTCTGTTGCCGATTCATGCAGCAAAATGCAATCAGAGGGCAATTGGCACTTTTGCCACCACATGAAGGTATGTGAAAGTGTGTATAATTTTACCATGGCCGTTTCTAGGGCCGTGCGTGCGCCCTGAGCGCTGTTGGGAGGGGGGCGCTGTGATGGAGGGGGGAGCTGCAGCCGCGGGGAGGGCAGCCCGACCTCTCCCTCCCTTCCTCTCCTAGGCCGCCCTCCGTGCTCCCCCCTCGGACTGCAAAGCAATGGGCAGGGAAGCGCTATACAAAACGACTCACCTCCCTGGTTCCAATCGCTGCTCTCTCGCCGCCAGTCTCCTCTCTGCACAGAGTAGACACTGATACACACACAGGAAGCAGCGTGTGTATCAGCGTCTATGCAGAGAGGAGACTGGCGGCGAGTGAGTAGCGATTGGAACCAGGGAGGTGAGTAGTTTTGTATAGCGCTTCCCTGCCCATTGCTTTGCAGTCTGAGGGGGGAGCACAGAGGGCGGCTGGGGAGAGGAAGGGAGGGAGAGGTTGGGCTGCCCTCCCCGCGGCTGCGGCTCCCCCCTCCATCATGGGGGGCACCTACCTAACCTATACTGGGGGGCGCCTACATATCTAACCTATCCTGGGGGGCACCTACCTATCTAACCTGGGGGGCAGCTACCTAATCTAACCTATACTGAGGGGGCAGCTACCTAATCTAACCTATACTGGGGGGCACCTACCTATCTAACCTATACTGGGGGGCACCTACCTATCTAACCTATACTGGGGGGGCAGCTACCTATCTAACCTATAGTGGGAACATTAACTTATCTAACCTGTATTGGGGGCACCTACCTACCTACCTACCTAGCTAGCCTATACAGGTGACAACTAAACTGGCTACCTATATTGGAGGCACCTACCTAACTAACCTATACTGGGGGCATCTACCTATCTAACCTATGCTGGGGGCAACTATTCTGGCTACCTATATTAGAGGCACCCACCTAGCTAACCTGTCATGGGGGCACCTACCTATCTAACTTATACCGGGGGCGCCTGCCTATCTAACCTATACTGGGGGCAACTATACTGGCTACCTATACTGGAGGCACCTACCTGACTAACCTATACCGGAGGCAACTATACTGGCTCACCTATGCCTGGCTACCTATACTGGGGGGACCTATAGCTGGCTACCTATACTGGGGTACCTATTCTGGGCTACCTATACTGGGGGAATCTATACTTAGTGCAACTAGACCTGGCTAACCTATACTGCGGGCACCCATACCTTGCTTTGGGGGGGGCGCAATTTTTACACCCTCGCCCTGGTTGCATTTTAGCCTAGAAACTGCACTGAATTTTACACCAGTGCTCAGTGGCGTCGCTAGCGCTATTTTGGGGGGCCCTAGCGGACACCGCTGATATGCGGAAGTGACATCACTTCTGCATATTTGCGCCCGGCGCCCACTCTAACTGGTCAGGTCGCTGCTGGCTGCGAGGTGAGGGGCGCCTGTCACTCACTACCTAATGGGGGTCCCTGTCACTCACTATCTAATGGGGGTCCCTGCTGTCACTCACTACCTAACAGGGGTCCCTGCTGTCACTCACTACCTAACTGGGGTGCCAGTAATCAAAGAGACAATGCCCCAAAATAGATTAATCTCAATTATGCAACACCTTCGATTTGATGACAAGGACACGCGGGAAGAACGGCCCCGCTGTCACACACACCAACCCCCCCCCCCCCCCCCCCCCGGCCGCCGCAGCTGTTCCCGCTGCCAGACAGCCAGCAGCGTCAGACCTCGATCAGCCGGCGACCAGTTAGAGTGGGCGCAAGGACCTACCTAGCGGACACCGCTGATATGCGGAAGTGACATCACTTCCGCATATTTGCGCCTGGCGCCCGCTCTAACTGGTCGGGTCGCCCGCTGATCGAGGTCTGACGCTGCTGGCTGCGAGGTGAGGGGGCGCCTGTCACTCACTACCTAACGGGGGTTCCTGTCACTCACTATCTAACCTGGGTTCCCTGCTGTCACTCACTATCTAACGGGGGTCCCTGCTGTCACTCACTACCTAACTGGGGGTCCCTGCTGTCACTCGCCAGCAGCATCAGACCTCGATCGACCAGTTAGAGCGGGTGCCAGGCGCAAATATGCGGAAGTGATGTCATATCAGCGGTGTCCGCTAGGTAGGTCCTAGCGCCCACTCTAACTGGTCGCCGGCTGATCGAGAAAAAAAGCACATATACTCATGTCTCTCTCTCTCTCTGCTTTTACAGTGTGGTGTAGACGTGTTGGACCAAATGGCATGGATGTATTCCGTAAGAGCAGCAACACGCAGGTGGCCAGTAGCAGTTTTTTACAATATGCTGGACCTGGCGGTGGTGAATGCCTACATTTTGTACAAGGCATGTACAGGGTGGACAGGCAAAAGAAGATTGTTTCTGAGTCTTCTAGCTAAGGAACTCCGTTGCCGATTCATGCAGCACAAGGAAATATTGGCACAAAGGCGGGCTGCTGAAGCTGTTGCAGCTGCTGTGCCAGGGACTGTACAGACAACACAGTGCCAGGTGCAAGAGAGCTGCAACAGAAATCGCAGCAGGTTTACCTGTGCAACATGTAAAAAATTCACCTGTGCCAAATGCAGGGACGATGGACACTGGGTCTGCAAACGCTGTAAACTCTGTAAAGTTTGAAACACTGAAAAATAAAACAGAATTTTTGGTTTTGCGCGATCGTGAATTTTCACGTGAAACGATACCGTTTTTACGCGGAAACGAGAATTTTCGCGCGAAACCAATATCTATAAACGTTATCGATACACACCAAGCCGCTCCCTCCGCTCCTCCAATGAACTTTGCCTGACCGTCCCCCGCATCACCCAGTCCCATGCACGCCTCCAGGACTTCTCAAGAGCCGCTCCAACACTATGGAACTCCCTACCTCCACCCATTAGGGAAGCCCCCTCCTTCAACACCTTCAAGAAGGCCCTCAAAACTCACCTTTTCACTCTGGCCTAGCACCCCTCACAATTGCTCTAAACCCACAGCTGAACTCTACCTACCTACCTTTCGTGTCCCTACCTCTCCCTCTAGATTGTAAGCCTTTGGGCAGGGTCCTCCTCCTTTTGTGTCCTACCTGATCATGCACTTCCATTACTGTGAACCCATGCTATGCATTTGAGTGAACCTAACTTGCCTAATCTCCATGCTCCCATCCAGTGACTAAGCATTACCTTGTACTCATACTGTGCTGTGTGATCTGGTTTTCTTGTATTCCTGTATTGTCATATTGCTGTATGTCACCCCTAAATATTGTCTGTAACCTAAATTAATATTCAGTGCTGTGTAATATATAAATTTATAAATACAATAAATAATAATAATAATACGTCTCGCTGTGCAGTGTCTTTTGCAAGCTGAGGAAGTTCACACCGGACTTTATTCACCGTGCCCAATAGCATTGTTTTGCACTGCAGCAGTCTGTGCGACAGTGACAGTGAAGTAAAAAAAATTGTCCGTCGTGGGTTTATATAAATATCATATGTATTATGGCAATGACAGACCTTAGCAGACTTTGTGGGTCCAGCTTGCTCAGTGAAGCACGAGTGACTTGCTACTGCACTGGGCACTCCCATGACCTCTACCCACAGAGTGCACATTGAAACACCAATAAAAGCCCCTTGATTACAGTATCAGTCTGGCACACAAAGAACAGAACTCTCTGGTTGTGGGGGATGTGAGGTAGAGTAAACAAATGCTCAGGCCTCACAGGTAATGGTTGTGTTTTCAGAACAAAAGAAAGAGAACAATGGAGCTGATGGCATGTTAAAAAACTCAGCAGGGGTGCTACTAGGTGTGAGCTCAAAGGGATTTACGCAAATCTGCTCAAGAATGGTAAATCTAGTGTTAATTTTAGCATCAGTCTATTTCCCTTGGGTAGCTCTTAGTTCCTATTGACTAGAGGGAAACAGGAAGTGACGTCTCTGTGCGGAAATTGGTGGGAACATAAAGATGATTTTGTGCTGGGGGTTTAAAACACGACGTGCATTGTGCAGGATTCAGAGCAGTATATGTTATAGGCTACAGTGTTTTATATGTTACAGTGTATCTGTTATAGGTAACAGTGTTGTGTTTGTGTAGTATGTTTGGATGGAAGGTTGTTTTTATTGAGGCACAGTATGGTGGCAGTCAGGGGCAGACTGGCCTGGGGGGGAACAGGAGAGATCCCCCCCCCCCCCCCCAGGCCGCCTTTCATTCAGCGATTTAGCACAGGTCAGGTGTCTGGTGTATTCAGGTTTGTTGTAAGCAGGCAATGTGAATCACTAGGCTGGCTGATAAACGTGCAATTAGAGGGCAGGAAGCTGGTAAATATGTAAAGCATGATGCAGAGCTTGCCTGGAGGGTCAGTGTGAGAAAATCTGTCTGGTCTCTCCCCATTGTTAGGATGACTGCATGTATGGGTAAAGTGTTAAACAGGTTGAAAAGTTTTTGACAGTCCCTAGACTCCAGGGCTGCTTTCTGACTTGTGTGAGAGACTGACAGGGACAGGAGTCCTATTACAGGCAAGTAGCTTCTGTGTGCGGAGCAGTGCTTTTCAGCGCTGCTAGATTTGGGCGCAGCCGGCGCCCCCATACACTTCAATAGGAATCACTCCTATTGAAGCGCTCAGTGAGTAACATCGGCTCCGTCAGAAGACGGGGCCGAGGTTGCTTAAAAACATAATAATTCGGCCTCCAGCAATCGCTGGAAGCAGAATTATTTCATTCCCCCACTATCCATGGCAGCCTGGAGGGGGAATAGTAATTAAATCGGCCCGGACTTGTGCAGAAGCAGGATCAGCCATATACCGGCTGTATCCTGCGCCCAAGTCTACCGGCGCCGATTTCAAATGTACTCTCTGTGTGATGTGGGACTGCACTCTCAGGGCTCGTTTCCACTTGTGCACGGCATGCGTCTTGCGAGAACGATGCCGGCACAGCTGTGTCCTGTCACGCAGCTGAATCCTTCTAGCCGCGCTATGCACAGCTATGGGATTCGGACAGTGACGCATGAATTTATGCTGCAGGACCTCAGATTTTTCTCCGGCCACGAATTTTGATGCTTCGTATTGACTTCAATAGGCTGTCAAATCCTATCCGAATTTGTGGGCGGGGAATCGGCCCGGAAACGCAGCAATGGAAACCTAGCCTCAGGCTATTCTCAATTTGTCTCCACTCCTCTCTCCCAGTTCCGGCTAGTGCACCCCAAATTTGCAATAGCAATCGCTAGAAATTTGCAAGTGCGATTTTGTGAAGCGATTTTCAAATGAATTGTTCCAAAATAATGTTACATGCATCGAGTTTGCGATTTTAAAAAAATCACAACGCTGCTGTGGGAACACCTTCATAGGGTAACATTAGCCAAGTGCTTTTCAAATTGCTGTCAATTTGAAAAGTGCTCAGAAGCACTTTTGGTGTGCACCAGCTAGAAGCGTCACAATAGACCCTGCAAGGGATGCAGCCGTTTTTATTTGCATGGGGAAAACACATTACAGTATGCACTCGCCAATTGAATAACATTGGTTCTCAGTTTACCTGTGTTGAAAGCGATGGGAGGGGTGGGTGGGTAGGGGCCCAAAGTTTTGCAGGGGAGCCCAGTGATTCCTAGTTACGCCCCTGGAACCAGCCTTCCCTCATTCACCTTTGTTTCCCCCCTTCCCCTAGTGCTTGTATGTCTCAGTCACTAATAAACACATTCTAATATAAACTGCTCCTTATTACTAGTTATAATTACAATGAATTACTTCCATTTCTCATCTGCATATTTCACCCCCAACATGACAGAAGGACTTACCCTGCACACACCATGCCCAGGACATAAACGACTAGGATACAAATACTATACAAGGATAGGGTTGCCACCTTTAGGGTAAAAAAATACCGGCTTGTGGGTGTGGCCTGAGGGGTGTGGCCTAAAATTGGGAGTGGTTTGTCACGGACTTTTTAAAAGACAACTGACAAGAAAGGGATACAGAGGCTGCCATATTTTTACTTTTAAACAATGCACATTTCCTGGCTGTCCTGCTGAGCCTCTGCCTCTATTACTCTTAGCCTCACAGACCCTGAACCAGCATGAAGCAGATGTGGAATTCAGACACTACTAATGCTAAAAAAGGTCAGCTGGCAGGCAACTGGTATTGTTTAAAAGGAAATCAATATGGCAGCCTCCATATGCCACTCTAATGTCAGTTGCCCTGTAAGGCTCGGCCTGAGTTTCTTGAAGGCAGCATGCCGTGCCACAAAATTTTGCAACAGTAAAGCGGGATCAATGGCGCTAAAAGGAAATGTAAAATTAAACTTACCTAGGTCTTCTTCTAGCCCCCTGAAGTCATTTTGCTCCCCCCAGCAGATGTGCCCGCCTAGAGTGGAATGACAGCAAGGGACCAGAATGACTACAGGGGGCTAGAAAAAGCCCCAGGTAAGTTATACTGGGTACATGGGGGTCAGTGTGAGAGCCATTAGGAATCAGTATTGTATGGTCCCCAGCCCATTACGGATCTTCCAAATTCCCCTGACAGCAGCTTCTGCAAGTAATTCCTGGCGGGGGTTACATGCACGCCACAATGCATCCCAAGAGATATAGGCTGGTTAGATGCCAGTGCATCAATGTACTCACATCTAACCAGACTATATCTCCCAGAATCCATTCATCGCCCAAAATACATTGCGGCATGTGGCCACCACACAGTACAAAAGCTTACAGAAGCTGCAGACAGGAGAACTAGATAGGAGGATCCCAAACAGGTTGGGACCAGAGGATCAGCACCCTTTAGTTAAAGAGACACTGAAGCGAGACAAAATCTCGCTTGTTCTCTTAATAATAGCAGGGTCATGTTTGCCCCTGCTAAACCGCCGCTATCCCGCCACTCTAAGGGGGTCCCTTACCTTACAAATCCCCCCCTGCAAAATCCACGACCAACTTGGTCGTAGATTTTGCTGCCCCGTGCGCTTCCTGGTGAGGCCGGGCTACGAGCCGCAGCGCCGCCTCTCCCCGCCCCTCTCAGTCTGCCTTCGCTGAGATGGGCGGGGAGAGGCCGTGCTGCGCCGCTGATAAACGCGTGTGACGCAGGGCTGCGGCTCGTAGCCCTGCCTCACCAGGAAGCACTGCACGGGGGGATTTGAGACGTAAGGGACCCCCTTAGAGCGGCGTTATAGCGGCGGTTTAAGAGAATCAGCGAGATTTATTCTCGCTTCAGATTCTCTTTAAGTAATGATGCTCCCCCTGACCCCCGCACCCACAGTAGCACACATTACAAACCTGCAATTTTAAAAAAGTAAAAAAAACATTCACTACACTTTACTATACACCTTAAAGTATACCAGAAATGAAGCATAGTTAGTGAACGTTTTAAACATACCTGGGGCTTCCTCTAGCTTATTACCCACTTATTGCTCCCACGTCGCCGTCCTCAGTCTTCTGCTCCAGTACCGGGTCCCGTAACTTCAGCCAGTCGCGGACAGTGTGAGCATGCGCAGTGCGTTCTCTCCAGCGGAGAATAGTACTACGCAGGCACAGCACTATTCTCAGCTGGAGAGAGGGCACTGCCCATGCGTAAAACTGTCTGCGACTGGCTGAAATTATGTGACCTGGTACCGAAGAGGGAGAAGACTTGAGGACAGCGGCATGGGAGCAATAAGTGCAGATGGGGCTGGAGGAACATACGGCACCCGGTACTGAAGCTGGAGAAGGCGGAGGACATCAGCGTGGGAGTAATCCGTGTGGATGGGGTTGGAGGAAGTTTTAGGACCCATTACTGGAGCAGGAGAAGACTGAGGACGGCGGCATGGTAGCGATCCAGACGAATGGGGCTGGAGGAAGTTATGGGACCCAGTATCGGAGCAAAAGGCTGAGGACGGCGGTGTGGGAACGTTGCATGCAGATGGGGCTGGAGGAAGTTTTAGGACCCATTACTGGAGAAGGAGAAGACTGAGGACAGCGGCGTGGGTGTGATAAGTGCAGATGGAGCTGGAGGAAGTGATGGAACCTGGTACTGAAGCTGGATAAGACTGAGGACATCGGCGTGGGAGCGATAAGTGCAGATGGAGCTGGATAAAGTGACGGGACCTGGTACTGAAGCTGGGGAAAACTGAGGACAGCGGCGTGGGAGTAATCCGTGCAAATGGGGCTGGAGGAAGTTATGGGACCCAGTATCGGAGCAAAAGGCTGAGGACGGCGGTGTGGGAACGATCCCTGCGGATGGGGCTGGAGGTATGTCCAAGGTAAGCTCAAGGTATGTATAAACCCTCCACTATGTTTCATCTCTGGCTTCGTTTATATTTAAAAATATAATGAAAATGAGGGAGCGGGCATGTATTAGGTGCAGTTGTGGGCTGAGCCACAGCGGAGGATTTCTTTAAAAAGGAGGGGGACAGAGGAGAAAGAGGGGGGGAGGGGGTGGTGTGCATGAGGACTTATGACACATCATGCAGACACATCAGAAAGGCACATGCATCACACAGACATCACAGGCAGACATCACACACACACACAGACATCAGGACACATCACACAGACACACGCTGCATTCATACAAGCAGAGCACCTCTCGTACAGCAGCACTGCGTTCTGCAGCCTGTCACAGCTTCTCCACGTGTATCTCTCAGTCTCTCACTCCCCTTCTCCGGGGCACGGGGGCAGAGCTCATTTTGGGGGGAGGGGTGCTGGGCATTCCTCTGAACACTGAACTGTATCAGTGTGTGATAGAGATGGGAAGTTCGGATCTTTTCAATGAACCAGCCTTCCCTCATTCACCTTTGTTTCCCCCCTTCCCCTAGTGCTTGTATGTCTCAGTCACTAATAAACACATTCTAATATAAACTGCTCCTTATTACTAGTTATAATTACAATGAATTACTTCCATTTCTCATCTGCATATTTCACCCCCAACATGACAGAAGGACTTACCCTGCACACACCATGCCCAGGACATAAACGACTAGGATACAAATACTATACAAGGATAACGTGCCGATCCTCATGGCTGTGGAATGAAGAAAAAATCCCCCTGATAAGATCCCCCTCAGCAGTCAGAGCAATACTGCTCCACGGACCCCCTTCACCTGCAGAACAGCTCTCTATTTCCTACACAGCTTGCAATGGAAAGGCTCAGCCTATCACAAGCTACAACGTAGACTCCAGCTACAATGCCGACAGCCAATCAGCTTTTTTTCACTGACATTTCCGGGAGCGACTAGCCAACCAAGAGCGAAGACATGGCAAATTACTGTTCCCACTCACTCCACCAATCCCCTTTAATTTTAGCATCAGTCTATTTCCCTTGGGTAGCTCTTCGTTCCTATTGACTAGAGGGAAACAGGAAGTGACGTCTCTGTGCGGAAATTGGTGGGAACATAAAGATGATTTTGTGCTGGGGGTTTAAAACACGACGTGCATTGTGCAGGATTCAGAGCAGTATATGTTATAGGCTACAGTGTTTTATATGTTACAGTGTATCTGTTATAGGTAACAGTGTTGTGTTTGTGTAGTATGTTTGGATGGAAGGTTGTTTTTATTGAGGCACAGTATGGTGGCAGTCAGGGGCAGACTGGCCTGGGGGGGAACAGGAGAGATCCCCCCCCCCCCCCCCCCAGGCCGCCTTTCATTCAGCGATTTAGCACCGGTCAGGTGTCTGGTGTATTCAGGTTTGTTGTAAGCAGGCAATGTGAATCACTAGGCTGGCTGATAAACGTGCAATTAGAGGGCAGGAAGCTGGTAAATATGTAAAGCATGATGCAGAGCTTGCCTGGAGGGTCAGTGTGAGAAAATCTGTCTGGTCTCTCCCCATTGTTAGGATGACTGCATGTATGGGTAAAGTGTTAAACAGGTTGAAAAGTTTTTGACAGTCCCTAGACTCCAGGGGGGCTGCTTTCTGACTTGTGTGAGAGACTGACAGGGACAGGAGTCCTATTACAGGCAAGTAGCTTCTGTGTGCGGAGCAGTGCTTTTCAGCGCTGCTAGATTTGGGCGCAGCCGGCGCCTCCATAGACTTCAATAGGAATCACTCCTATTGAAGCGCTCAGTGAGTAACATCGGCTCCGTCAGAAGACGGAGCCGAGGTTGCTTAAAAACATAATTCGGCCTCCAGCAATCGCTGGAAGCAGAATTATTTCATTCCCCCACTATCCATGGCAGCCTGGAGGGGGAATAGTAATTAAATCGGCCCGGACTTGTGCAGAAGCAGGATCAGCCATATACCGGCTGTATCCTGCGCCCAAGTCTACCGGCGCCGATTTCAAATATACTCTCTGTGTGATGTGGGACTGCACTCTCAGGGCTCGTTTCCACTTGTGCACGGCATGCGTCTTGCGAGAACGATGCCGGCACAGCTGTGTCCTGTCACGCAGCTGAATCCTTCTAGCCGCGCTATGCACAGCTATGGGATTCGGACAGTGACGCATGAATTTATGCTGCAGGACCTCAGATTTTTCTCCGGCCACGAATTTTGATGCTTCGTATTGACTTCAATAGGCTGTCAAATCCTATCCGAATTTGTGGGCGGGGAATCGGCCCGGAAACGCAGCAATGGAAACCTAGCCTCAGGCTATTCTCAATTTGTCTCCACTCCTCTCTCCCAGTTCCGGCTAGTGCACCCCAAATTTGCAATAGCAATCGCTAGAAATTTGCAAGTGCGATTTTGTGAAGCGATTTTCAAATGAATTGTTCCAAAATAATGTTACATGCATCGAGTTTGCGATTTTGAAAAAATCACAACGCTGCTGTGGGAACACCTTCATAGGGTAACATTAGCCAAGTGCTTTTCAAATTGCTGTCAATTTGAAAAGTGCTCAGAAGCACTTTTGGTGTGCACCAGCTAGAAGCGTCACAATAGACCCTGCAAGGGATGCAGCCGTTTTTATTTGCATGGGGAAAACACATTACAGTATGCACTCGCCAATTGAATAACATTGGTTCTCAGTTTACCTGTGTTGAAAGTGATGGGAGGGGTGGGTAGGGGCCCCCATCCAAAGTTTTGCAGGGGAGCCCAGTGATTCCTAGTTACGCCCCTGGAACCAGCCTTCCCTCATTCACCTTTGTTTCCCCCCTTCCCCTAGTGCTGGGTGTGTGTGTCTTGTCATACAGGAAAGCTAAATAAAAGTGCAATCCTGGTGGGGCAAATATCTTCTTCCCTCTCAGCTTTTCTCTCCTCTCCGTTTCTCCCCTACTCTGCATAAGGGTTCAGACACACTATAAGTAGAGTTGAGCTGAAATTTTCAAAATTTCGCATTACTATAATTACGCATGCGAAATTTGCGATTACGATGCGAAATTACGGTAGCGTAATTGCCATTAAAATCGTAATTGAAAATACCGTAAGCGTAATTTTCAACGCGTAATTTCGCGTTTCGGGTATGCCGTAATTTCGCATTAAACGCTACCGTAATTTCGCGTTACACCGTAACGCTCCCGTATAATACAAAAAAGCCGCTGACTTTAACGGTTAATAGCAAAGCCCCCTTAAATGCTAAGAGCCTCAAATTTGGAGAATATATTAAGGAGATCAGAAGGAATAAGAGGACATTTTTTTTTTTTCAAAAAGACCTTATAGTTTTTGAGAAAATCGATGTTAAAGTTTCAAAGTAAAAATGTATACATTTAAAAACCCGCCGACTTTAACGGTTAATAGCAAAGCCTGCTTAAAGTTTAGGAACACCAAGTTTCCAGGGTATATTAAGGGGATCAGTGGGAATAAGAGGAAAAAAAATTTTTTCAAAAAGACCTTATAGTTTTTGAGAAATTCGATTTTTAAGTTTCAAGGGAAAAAATGTCTTTTAAATGCGGAAAATGTCAGTTTTTTTTGCACAGGTAACAATAGTGTATTATTTTCATAGATTCCCCCAAGTGGGAAGAGTTTTACTTACTTCGTTCTGAGTGTGGGAAATATAAAAAAAAAAATGACGTGGGGTCCCCCCTCCCAGACCTCTTTAACCCCTTGTCCCCCATGCAGGCTGGGATAGCCAGAATGCGGAGCACCGGCCGCGTGGGGCTCCGCACCCTGACTATACCAGCCCGCATGGTCCATGGATTGGGGGGGTCTCGGAAGGGGAGGGGCAGCCAAGCTTTCCCCTCCCCCTCCGAGCCCTTGTCCAATCCAAGGACAAGGGGCTCTTCTCCACCTCCGATGGGCGGTGGAGGTGGAGGCCGCGATTTCCTGGGGGGGAGGTTCATGGTGGAATCTGGGAGTCCCCTTTAAAAAGGGGTCCCCCAGATGCCCACCCCCCCCTCCCAGGAGAAATGAGTATAGAGGTACTTGTACCCCTTACCCATTTCCTTTAAGAGTTAAAAGTAAATAAACACACAGACACTTTGAAAAAGTATTTTAATTGAACAAAAAACATAACCACGAAAAAAGTCCTTTAATATTCTTAATTAACCATTAATACTTACCTGTCCCTTTAAATGATCCCTCGCAATATCCTCGGAAATGTTCTATCAGTTACAATGTAACAAAGTTATTACAATGTAACAACTTTGTTACATTGTAACTACGCCGCACCCGACGTCACTCGCCGCCACCGCCGCCGCACCCGCACGGACCCGACGGAGCTCTGAGCTATATAGCTCAGAGCTCCCTAAGCATCTTTGTATTTGGGCTCCAAGGAGCCCCATTGGTCCTTAGCAGACCAATGGGGTTCCTTTAAATCAGAAGGAACCCCATTGGTCTGCTAAGGACCAATGGGGCTCCTTGGAGCCCAAATACAAAGATGCTTTAGAGCTCTGAGCTATATAGCTCAGAGCTCTGTCGGGTGCGTGCGGGATGCTAAGTCCCCGCCGACTCCCGCTGTCCACCCCGCCCACATCTGTCACCCACATGTCACCCACATGTGGGTGACATGTGGGTGACATGTGGGAGAGCTCTGTCGGGTGCGTGCGGGACGCTAAGTCCCCGCCGACTCCCGCTGTCCACCCCGCCCACATCTGTCACCCACATGTCACCCACATGTGGGTGACATGTGGGTGACATGTGGGAGAGGCGGGGAGGACAGCGGGAGTCGGCGGGGACTTAGCGTCCCGCACGCACCCGACAGAGCTCTGAGCTATATAGCTCAGAGCTCTAAAGCATCTTTGTATTTGGGCTCCAAGGAGCCCCATTGGTCCTTAGCAGACCAATGGGGTTCCTTCTGATTTAAAGGAACCCCATTGGTCTGCTAAGGACCAATGGGGCTCCTTGGAGCCCAAATACAAAGATGCTTAGGGAGCTCTGAGCTATATAGCTCAGAGCTCCGTCGGGTCCGTGCGGGTGCGGCGGCGGTGGCGGCGAGTGACGTCGGGTGCGGCGTAGTTACAATGTAACAAAGTTGTTACATTGTAATAACTTTGTTACATTGTAACTGATAGAACATTTCCGAGGATATTGCGAGGGATCATTTAAAGGGACAGGTAAGTATTAATGGTTAATTAAGAATATTAAAGGACTTTTTTCGTGGTTATGTTTTTTGTTCAATTAAAATACTTTTTCAAAGTGTCTGTGTGTTTATTTACTTTTAACTCTTAAAGGAAATGGGTAAGGGGTACAAGTACCTCTATACTCATTTCTCCTGGGAGGGGGGGTGGGCATCTGGGGGACCCCTTTTTAAAGGGGACTCCCAGATTCCACCATGAACCTCCCCCCCAGGAAATCGCGGCCTCCACCTCCACCGCCCATCGGAGGTGGAGAAGAGCCCCTTGTCCTTGGATTGGACAAGGGCTCGGAGGGGGAGGGGAAAGCTTGGCTGCCCCTCCCCTTCCGAGACCCCCCAATCCATGGACCATGTGGGCTGGTATAGTCAGGGTGCGGAGCCCCACGCTGCCGGTGCTCCGCATTCTGGCTATCCCAGCCTGCATGGGGGACAAGGGGTTAAAGAGGTCTGGGAGGGGGGACCCCACGTCGTTTTTTTTTTATATTTCCCACACTCAGAACGAAGTAAGTAAAACTCTTCCCACTTGGGGGAATCTATGAAAATAATACACTATTGTTACCTGTGCAAAAAAAACTGTCATTTTCCGCATTTAAAAGACATTTTTTCCCTTGAAACTTAAAAATCGAATTTCTCAAAAACTATAAGGTCTTTTTGAAAAAAAAATTTTTCCTCTTATTCCCACTGATCCCCTTAATATACCCTGGAAATTTGGTGTTCCTAAACTTTAAGCAGGCTTTGCTATTAACCGTTAAAGTCGGCGGGTTTTTAAATGTATACATTTTTACTTTGAAACTTTAACATCGATTTTCTCAAAAACTATAAGGTCTTTTTGAAAAAAAAATTTTTCCTCTTATTCCTTCTGATCTCCTTAATATATTCTCCAAATTTGAGGCTCTTAGCATTTAAGGGGGCTTTGCTATTAACCGTTAAAGTCGGCGGCTTTTTTGTATTATACGGGAGCGTTACGGTGTAACGCGAAATTACGGTAGCGTTTAATGCGAAATTACAGCAGGCCCACTGTAATGCGAAAATTACGCGAAAATTACGCTTACGCGAAATTTCGCGAAATCCATCTTCATTACGATTATGTACTTACGGCCATAATCGTAATTACACTAATTACGCGAAATTTCGCGAAATCGTAATTACGTCATTACGCTCATCTCTAACTATAAGCACTTTTCTGAGCACTTTTTAGCCATCATAGCTTTCTGAAAGCTTTTTTTAAAAACACTCCTATTGACTTGCATTAAAATCGCTGTAAAATCGCATGATTTTACCAGGGCTGTGGAGTCGGTACAAAAATCCACTCACCCCCGACTCCTCAGTTTGGGATTCCTCTAATTTGCATATTATAATCTTGGTAATTGAAAGTATGTAACATGAAATTTGTCTCTTAACTTCCAACGCTTAGGAATTTTAAAAGACGACTGAAGTGAGAAGGATATGGAGACTGCCATATTTATTCCCTTTAGACTAAAACTAGTCCTTGGTAAGAGTACTTGTAAAAGGTACAGACCGGAACAAAGAACATCTATCAGGCCCTAGGCAATGTAAGTGTGGGTACATGTAAGAATGATGTGCAGGTACTCTGCAGGAGAATGAGGAGATTCTTCCTCTATTATGGACCATGGACCAGGCCATAGGCAATGTGACTGTGGGTACATGTAAGAATGATGTGCAGGTACTCAGAGGAAGAATCGCCTCATTCTCCTGCAATTACACATTCTTCATGCACAATCTGAACCAGGTTTATTGGTGATAGACAACACCTCTGTGTTCAATGTGCACAACATTCTCAGTGGATTCCCTGCAGCTCTCTGGGGAGTGCATATGTATAGTACTACTGTGTAACAAAGTAAACCTGAGACAGATGAAATTAAAGGTTTATACATACCTGGAGCTTCCTCCAGCCCCCTTCAGGCTAATCAGTCCCTCGCTGTCCTCCTCCGTCACCTGGATCTTCTGCTATGAGTCGAGGTACTTGAGACAGTCTGGCATAGTGCACATGCACACACTCTGCTGCCTCGAGCATACTACACCTGTGCAGCACTATTGCGCAGGTGCAGAATGTTTCTGGCTGTGGGAGCGGCACGTGGCCGGACTGCACTGACTGGCTGAATTACCGGGACTCATAGCAGAAGATCCAGGTGGTGGTGGAGGACATTGAGGGACTAATTGGCCTGAAGGCGGCTGGAGGAAGCCCCAGGTATGTATAAAACGTTTCATCTGTCTCAGGTACCCTTTAATTTGTAGTCACCAAACCAGATTTTAACAACATATCAAATTATTTGATTTCATGAGCAAAGAGAGTGCATATATTTGCATCAATCAGCATCAACGCACAATTATTACCATCTCTATTAGGCTCAACACACACCATACAATCTTGGTTGTTCAATCTTACCACTTTTATGTAGTATAAGAGCTTATCCAATCAATCATTCAAGGTATTTTCAATCTGTTGGCCCTTATACTACATAGATTTGGTAAATCTGTACAACCAAGATTGTATGGTGTGTGTTGAGCCTAAAGGCTCATACACACATCAGACCATAGTCTTTGGAAAATGAAAGATCACAGACCAATTTTACCCCCTTCCATGTAGTATGAGAGCCATACCTTCACAGTCTATTCTATGGAGCTGAACTCCCCATCAGACAGAAATCTTTGCAAGATGCTGCACACAAAGATGCTGTACACATTCAAAAGATCAGTATCTGTAAAAGATCTGTTCCTGCAAAAGATCAGTTCCTGCAAAATGCATTCATAGTCTATGAGATCTTTAGATCATCATACACACCTTGTTTAAGTGACATTCATCTGCAGATCAGATCCACCAGGTTGGATTTTCAGATCTGCAGATGATTGTCTGATCTACAGATGAATGTCAGTTAAACAAGGTGTGTATGAGGATCTGCAGATCTCATAGACTATGAATGCAATTTGCAGGAACAGATCTTTGGCAGGAACAGATCTTTTGCAGATACTGATCTTTTGTGTCTGTACAGCATCTTTGTGTGCAGCATCTTGCAAAGATTTTTTTCTGATGGGGAGTTCAGCTCCATAGAAAAGACTGTGAAGGTATGGCTCTCATACTACATGGAAGGGGGTAAAATTGGTCTGTGATCTTTCATTTTCAAAAGACTATGGTCTGATGTGTGTATGTGGCCTTAGTGACACGGCTACACATCAGGCTTTATTCTTACAGCATAGATGTTATTTAGTATATATGAGATTCCTGTGTACACATCATATATACTGTACAGTCACAATCAATACGGGGACTGCTTTATTGAAACAGCACAACGAACTAATTTTGATTGGTTTATTTCAATTTTGTGGACTAAGCACAGCTATTACTGTATATATAAATTATTTATAATGACTATTATCTGAGAAATAGAACATTTTATCGTATTTTCTATTAAATTTAATTACAGTTTAAATTCATTAAGAGTCGGAGTCAATGCATTTTTTCCCGACTCCGAGTCCAGGCACCCAAAATTGCTCCGACTCCACAGCCCTGGATTTTACTGCGATTGTGATTTTTACCGTGATTTTAATGTAAGTCAATGGGAGCGTTTTTTAACAAGCTCTCAGAAAGCTCTGATGGCTAAAGAGCGCTCAGAAAAGCGCTTATAGTGTGTTTGAGCCCTTAGATACTTGTACGCTGCGGGTGAGTTGGGTGCCAGGAGCGACGAATGATGGCTCTTATGCAGGCGCTAAACTCTCGGGCGGCATTAAATACTATTCCCCCTCCAAGTCTTCGCAACTCGGAGAGAGGTGTAATTTGGGGAGTGGCGATCACCAGAGCCCCGAATTACCCTTACATGCCCCGCAGAGCATATTATTGCTTCTATGGGGCGCCTGGTTTGGGTAATCTGTGCTGAGCGCTGTGCACCAAAACCACCTGCTTTGCCTTCTTTCTCCTCTCTCCAATCTTGTTATTAGAAACCATAACCTAAAGCTGGCCATACATGCATCAGTTGTTACCGACAGATTCTTTCACTATGATCGAATCATAATGGCTTTTCCACCTGTCAGTACTGAGTATGGATGCAGCCTATAGGGTGTCATACTATAGTGAAGTGGGTCATGGGCGCGACCACCAAAGAAAGCAGGTAAGCAAGGCATGGATGTTGGGGGGAACAGTGATGGAAGGAGGGGTACCAAAACTTCGGAATTTAGCATTAGCGAGGCAGGGATTGTGGTGCCATGAGGGAGGTCAGTAAAGATGTGTTACCTGACTGAGGGAGATGGTGGTCTGGCAAAGAGGGAGGGGATATCCAAGATAGAAGAGGGGCATATTTGAGGGATTAGTAGAAATGGTGGTGGTGGTGGTGGAGGACATAAGTGTGTGTGTGGGGGGGGGGGGGAATAAACCTTGGGGAATTAAAGGGGCCATACATCTGATGACTTGACAGTCAATTGACCAACCACATTGATATTATCGACTCAGATAAAAATTTTGGGTGCAAATTGGCTGAATGTATTGATCTGAGATGTTTGGAAATCTCAGGCCAATATGACCATGATAACGGGCCTCTAGTTTGTGTTTCTTCCCAGGCCAAACGGTCCCAGTCCTCCCCTGGCGGCAGTACAGTGTCTTTTGTAAGGGTACAGTGAGGTGACACTGCTTCTACCATTGATTTTGACTGAAGGTGGCCACCAATGGTACAAAATTGTACAATCTTACTAAATCTAATAGTAGAAGGGTAAACAGAGTGAATGGATAGGCAGTCCCTCATATTACATAGAAGTGGTGAGATTGTATAGTCATGATTGTGTCATTGATAACCACCTTTAGTCAAAATGCAGAAGCAATGTGTGGCAAATCCTTTAAAGGAAAACTTAAGTAAAAAAAAAAAAGACATTTACTCACCTGGGGCATCCCTCAGCACCCCGAAGCTGGATGGTGCCCTCGCAGCCCCGCTCCGATCGTCCTGTCCCAGCCGGCGGCTACTTCCGGTTCGGCGACAGCCGCCGACAGGCTGGGAACGCGGCTGATTTTCCGCGTTCCCAGCCGCTGCTATCACCCTCTATGCTGCTATAGCGTATATATATACACGCTATAGCAGCATAGAGGGTGATAGCAGCGGCTGGGAACGCGGAAAATCAGCCGCGTTCCCAGCCTGTCGGCGGCTGTCGCCGAACCGGAAGTAGCCGCCGGCGGGGACAGGACGATCGGAGCAGGGCTGCGAGGGCACCATCCAGCTTCGGGGTGCTGAGGGATGCCCCAGGTGAGTAAATGTCTTTTTTTTTTTGACTTAAGTTTTCCTTTAATGTGTCCATTAATGATATAATCTTGACCCTACAAATCTTACCACTTCTATGTAATGGCTATATGGGCAAATACATGGCAGATGAAATTCAGTGTTGAAAAATTTAAAGTCGTGCATTTTGGTTCTACAGTCAAGCACATTACAAAATTAATGGAATACAGATGGGAAGATCAAACTTGGATAGGGACTTAGGCGTACTCGTCGGCAAAAAGTTAACTACTCTTATTCAATGCTAAGCAGCTGCAACTAAAGCAAATAAAATGTTGGGATGCATTAAAATGGAAATTAAAACTTGGGATGCTAGCATAATACTGCCCGTTTAACTCTAGTAAGCCCACTTCTGGAATATGGAATTCCGGAGCAGTGCTTTTCAGCGCTGCTAGATTTGGGTGCAGCCAGCGCCACCATAGACTGTAATGGGAATCAGTCTATAGCGGCCCTCAGTGAGCAAGGTTGGCGCCATCAGAAGACAGAGCTGAAGTTGCTTAAAAAACACAATAATTTTGGCCTCCAGCAATCGCTGGAAGCCAAATTATTTCATTCCCCATTCAAAAATTGCTAAATGTGGAGGGTTGATATCTGAACTAGACCAGTATAAACCAATATAAACACAAAACCAAACACACCCTTGCCCGGGTGTGTATATTGCTAGAAAAAATGATAATAATTTATCACATGCACCATGTCAACGAATAAATATGAAATGGTACAAAGAAAGGATTGACTCTTGGGTGCATGTGACAAAATAGAAAAAATCTTTAATATAATCCGTTATAATAAATACAAATACATACACATACATATACATATAAATACATGTGTGTAAATATGTGTATGTATTTGTATTTATTATAACGGATTATATTAAAGATTTTTTCTATTTTGTCACATGCACCCAAGAGTCAATCCTTTCTTTGTACCATTTCTTATTTCATTCCCCCACTATCCATGGCGGCCTGGAGGGGGAATAGTAATTAATACGGTCCGGACTTGTGCAGAAGCAGGATCAGCCATATACCGGCTGTATCCTGCGCCCAAGTCTACCGGCGCCGATTTCAAATGTACGCTGGAATTCAGTTCTGTGCATCACATTACAGGAAGGACATTGCAGTTTTAGAGCAGGTGCAGAGACGAGCAACAAAACAGATTATAGGGATAGATGGTCTCACCAGGAAAGGCTAGAAAAACTGGGATGGAAGGTCTCCCTTACCAGGCAGAAAAGGATATATAAACTGACTGATTTAGTTTTGAGAAAATTCACCTTAGAGGAGAACTAATCCAGGGCTTTTCAACCTGTGGTACGTGTACTACCAGGATACTTTGCTGTTGGCCAGGTGGTACACACCTGGTTTGCCTGCCACCTAATTGCCCATCTGCAGGTCGTCCTGGTCCCGTCCTGCCTCCACAAAGTTCAGCTTCACCCTCACTCATTCCTTGCTGTACTGACCCTGTGGCATACGTCAGACCTCAGATCAGCGGAGAAGAGACCAGACATCATTGGCCACTTCCTGTATTTGACGTATACGCACCATCATGGTGCACCGTTTGCCTGACTGACTGTCTCTTCACCACAGCCGGGTCCCGCTTATCTAAGGTCTGAACTATACCAACCACAGGGCAGCACAGCAAGGAGCGAGCAAGAGGAAGACAAATTTTGTGGTAAGTTATTTCCCAGCTCTCTGGTGGTGGTGGGAGACTACCTATATTGAAGCTCTGGATCCTAAAGAAGCTTACTCCGTCCTTATCAGTAGATGGAATCCAGCGCTGGGACCCCCTGAAGAGCCCCTTTTGGACATGCGCATATGCGCAGTAGCTGCTCTCCGACCTGGTGGAAACAGCTGAGCCCGGTCGGGTCCGCTCTACCGCACAGGGACACTGGTGGTACTTGAAAATTTTTAGGCCATAAAAGTGGTACAATTAGTGAAAAGCCCTGATCTAATTAACATGTATAAATACATCAGAGGGCTATATAGAAGCTTGGCAGATGAGCTTTATATCCCAGCACAGCTCCCAACTGTCCTTCTTTTGGAGGGACAAGTCCCTCTTTGGGAACCCTCTCCCTCTTTCTTCCTCATTTGTCCCTCTTTCAGGACTTTGTCCCTCTTTCTGTGTAAATATATGTATTTATCTTCTGAAAAATGTGTTTAATTGGCTCTAAACTTTATTACCATCTTTTAAATTGATATTTCTTATTTTTAAATGTTAATATGAAGGACATTGAACCAGGATACAAAGGACCAGAGTGGATGGAGTTATAAAACAACATATTTTTCTTATGAAATCTTTATGGTATGTGTGACTAGGGGTGTGCTGGGGGCGTGATCATGGACTTGGCAGGGGTGTGGCTTAAGTGTCTCTCTCTCTCTCTCTCTCATCTTAAAAAGTTGGGAGGTACAGTGCTGCCCATAATTATTCATACCCCTGGCAAATTTTGACTTAAAGTTACATTTATTCAACCAGCAAGTAATTTTTGACGGGAAATGACATAGGTATAGGTGTCTCTTAAGAGATAATAAGAAAATGTACAAGAGGCTTTATTGTGGGGAAAAAAAAACATTTCTCAGCTTTTATTTACATTTGAGCAAACAAGAGTCCAGTTCAAAATTATTCATACCCTTCTCAATGCTCATTAGAAAAGCCTTTATTGGCCATTATAACAATCAAATGCTTCCTATAATCGCAGACCAGCTTTTTGCATGTCTCCACAGTTATTTTTGCCCATTCTTCTTTAGTAATGAGCTCCAAATCTTTCAGGTTGGAGGGTCTTCTTGCCATCACCCTGATCTTTAGCTCCCTCCACAGATTCTCAATTGGATTCCAGTCAGGACTCTGACTGGGCCACTCCAAAACGTTAATGTTGTCTACTAACCATTTCTTCACCACTTTGCTGTGCGTTTTGGGTCATTGTCATGCTGAAATGTCCACTGGTACCCAAGGCCAAGTTTCTCTACAGACCGCCTGATGTCGCTGAGAATCCTCGTGTATTGCGCTTTTTTCATGGCGCCATTTACTGTGATTAGGTTCCCTGGTTCATTAGCTGAAAAATACCCCCCAAAGCATTAGGTTCCCACCTCCATGTTTGACAGTGGGGATGGTGTTCTTTGGGTTGAAGGCTCCTCCTTTTCTACGCATTTGCAAAAGCCAAGTGAGCTTTTGTGTGCCTTTTCTGGAGAAGTGGCGTCCTTCTTGGTCTGCATCCGTGGAACCCAGCAGTGTGCAGTGTCCATTGGATTGTCTGCCTTGAGACATTGCCACCAGCAGAGCCCAGATTCACCAGGATAGCCTTGGTGGTGATACTTGTATTCTTTTTCACCTCTCTCCGTATCCTCCTGGCCAGCACAGGTGTCGCTTGCTTCCGACCACATCCTCTGAGATTTTCCACAGTGCGGAACATCTTGTATTTTTTTTTTATAATATTTTGCACTGTAGCCACTGGAACTTGAAAACATTTAGAAATGGCCTTGTAGCCCTTTCCTGACTTGTGAGCAGCCACAATGCGCAGCTGCAGGTCCTCATTGAGCTCCTTTGAATTAGTTTGTGGACAGTGATGGCTAACTGCAGAGAGATGCTGTTTTTCACCTGTTGAGTTGATTAAAACAGCTGTTCCCAATTAATCAGGGTAACTAGGATGTTTTAGAACAGCTTGGACTATTTGGAATGGTATGGATTTTCCCACAGAGTGTGACAGTTTGTGAAGGGTATGAATAATTTTGGACTGGACACTTTATGCTCAAATGTAAATAAAAGCTGAGAAATTTTTTTTTTCCCACAATAATGCCTCTTGTACATTGTCTTATCTTTTGTGAGACACCTATGTCATTTCCCATCAAAAAAATACTTGCTGGTTGAATAAAAGTAACTTTTAAGTCAAAATTTGTCAGGGGTATGAATAATTATGGGCAACACTGTATGATCCTTAGGCTTAAACAAAGGACTAGGAGTCATGATCTGTGCATGGAGGAAAAACGTTTACTAAGTAATTCCCGGTGGTGTTGATCCAGTAATTTTGCCATCTGGCAGGATTGCCATCTGGAGTGGGGAAGGATTTTTCTCCCTTTGGGGTTAATTGGACCATGTCTTATAACAGTGATGGCTAAACTTGGCACTCCAGCTGTGGTAAAACTACAAGTCCCATGATGCATTGCAATACTATGACAACTCTAAGCATAACTCGGGGAGGCAGAGGCATGATGGGATTTGTAGTTTTGTCACATCTGGAGTGCCAAGGTTAACCATCACTGTCTTATAAGGTTTTTTGTTTTTTTTGCCTTCCTCTGGATCAACAGGGAAATGTGAGGGTGCAGGCTAGTGTTGTACCCGATTTTCTTGCATAAACATGGCGGCATACTCATGGGTTAGACCACGCCCCCCTGACCTCTATAGGACAGACTTCTCTAAGTGTGATGAATCCCCCCCCCCCCCCCCCCCCCCCCTCCGCCATTTTCTCTTTTTTCTGTCCTCAATGGACAGGTTCTCTGTGAGGTGTGTTTTTTTTTTTTTTCCCTTTGATCTCCCTCTTTTTTTCTTTTTTTTGAGGTACCTGGTTTTTTTTTTAGCGGGTTTCTCAGCCTCTTCCCGCACTCCAGTGGCCGTATTTCGTTCCTCTTAGAGAGAGGATAAGGCCAGGATACTGCTGCTGCTCCATGCTTTCGTCCTCCGAGATCTCGCGAGATTGGAAAAGCGAGACTCGGAGGAGCGGCCAATCAGGCGTAGTGCCTGAAGCCAGAATCAAAGATGGCGCCGGCGGTATCACGGGAACTCTCGCGATACACGGGATTTGCCTCCTCCTGTACTGAGGTGAGGCAAACCTCCGGCGCAAGTGTCTAGTATAATATACTTTGCATGCAAACCATATTGGAAGCTAAAGTTCCTCCTAGTTTTAATAAATGTTAGCACTTGTCTAGGATGCAGGGCATGCATTTTTCAGTCTGACAGAGGCGGTGTATGCCTGTGCGATTAACCATTTAATTGCAACATGTGTTTAGGGACGCGCAGCCTTTCCCCCCACCTTTTTTTAACTTTGTAACTATGTAACTGTCAGGTTAGCTGCTCCCAGCCCCTCCTCCTGAGTTTCCTGTTTGCATAATTAGTAGCAGATTTGCATATGATTTGCATCTGAATTGAATGCAAAGTGTGCAGAAAATCTATTTAGGTGCTTCACACTGAGCTGGTGGTCATTTCAGATGCAGCCTTAGTGGTATGCGCTGGCGTTCTCCTCCCTCAGGATTCCAGGATTACTGCAAATGCCAAGAGGTACACTTGTATCCTATTCGTCTTCTGAGACAGGTATGAGGAAATCTTTTTTTTGCACATGAGTAGCAACAGTACTGTGGATCTGATACTTATCAAGCAAAACTGTTTTACTCCGGTGATATGGATGATTCATTGCCGGGAACTTCTGCTGGGGTATCCAGGTAACAGGATACTAAATTTATCCATGACACTGGTGTGAGCACAGGGTGTTGGCTATTGTATATTTCTTTAGTGCACCTGGTTGCTGGGCAGTATCCTAAAAAGAGTGCTTTTCTCTCTGTTTATATTTTATTCGGATTTTTTTTAGTGAAAACACCATATCTTGTTTCTTTTGTGTTTTCACAGTCTGGATGAGAGAGAAGAAGGACTTATTGTTCTGTCTCAGCATCTGTTGTACCTGCCACAAGCTCCTGTAGACCCAGTCTGTATGGATGTGTGCAGCAGGTTAATAACGCTTTAACAGGCAGCTTACTCAATGAATAAAGACTCCTGAGGTGTTTTCCAATGCTTCTTTATGCTTCAAGGTAACAAAGGGTACAAACAACAGGCTTTTTCATAGTCTTTCTCATAGGTAAATTTCCAATGAAGTTACACAGCTCCCTAACCCTGCAGCCTCTACATAACAAATATGCAAAATGGAGTTACAGCAGGAAGAGAAGGGGTGGGAGCTACCAACTAGCAAGAAACAGCAGGGGTGTAAGGAAAATACTAAATAACTGTAACAGAACATGAAATCACAACTGCTAGAAAATAAGAGGCTGCGTGGCAGCACACTCCCCGCCTGGTATCGTGAGATACCACTAAATTATTTTTCTTTTTAACACTGCATGGAGTAAAATGCTATCTAGCATTCTTAACCTAGCCTTCTCAAGTCTATTGGCTATCTATGTTAGGGGCTTGAGTGACTCCCTCACATAAGACTGGATCAGTACTTTTAGAAGCAGGCATAATAAGGACAGTCTCAGTGATTGGTCTGAGGAAAGTTTTTGAGTCCCCGTTCTTCACGATCCTGACTTCTACACTTCGGACCCTTCCATCATCACTGGCAACGGCCTTTGTAATAAGTCCAACTGGCCACTGGATCCGGTGAGTTTGCTGGTTTTTTAGCAGGACCAAATCCCCTTCCTTTAAGTTGGGCTTCTGGGTTTGCCACTTTTTACGTCCTTGCAAAAGTGTGAGGTATTCCTTCCTCCATCTGTCCCAGAACCGATCTGCAAGGTATTGAGCATGTCTCCACTGACGTTTATACATGTCCTTTTCATCAAAGATACCCTTTGGTGCTGAAATCTGTCCAATTTTCCGGCTCAATAATGTAGCTGGAGTTAAGATAGTCGGAAATTCTGGATCTGTGGATACGGCAGTCAGTGGTCTTGAGTTTATTATTGCTGCAACCTCAGCAAGGAATGTGGTGAGCACCTCGTGGGTAAGGTGTGAAGAACTCACATCAAGCAACATTGAATCCAGTATTCGCCTTGCCATGCCAATCATGCGTTCCCATACTCCGCCCATGTGTGAAGAGTGTGGTGGGTTAAACTTCCACACGCAACCTTGATCACTCAAATACTTTCCAACTTGTTGTCGGTCTATCTGTAACTCTCTACACGCACCAATGAAGTTAGTGCCACAGTCCGATCTCAACATCTTCACAGGACCTCTTAGTGCGAGAAATCTCCTAAGAGCATTGATGAAACTTGAAGTGTCCATAGACTCGATCACTTCGATATGTACAGCTCTTACACTTAAGCAAGTGAACATTACAGCCCATCTTTTAATGTTGACTTGACCACCACGGGTTCTTCTGGTCGTTACTGTCCATGGTCCAAATACATCAATCCCGACATATGAAAAGGGTGCATCTTCGCTCAGTCTGTCTGCGGGTAGGTCAGCCATCTGCTGACACTGCTGTCTACTTCTTAACTTCTGACATTTGACACAGTTGTGAATGATCGTGGCTATTTGTCTTTTCACTCCAACTATCCAGAACCCTGCAACTCTGATGGCACCTTCTGTGTAATGTCTTCCTTGATGTCTGACCGTCTCATGGTAATGCCGGATAATCAAAGTTGCCAGATGGTGGTTTCCTGGTACTATCAATGGGTTCTGTTCTCCTCTTAGCAGGTTGGACTTATTCAGCCGTCCACCGACTCTAAGCATACCCTCATTGTCGATTACTGGGTTCAGTGTGAATAGCAGACTACTCTTTGAGACTGGTCTATTGCCCCTCAAACACTTGATCTCATCTGCATAGACCTCTTCTTGCACACGACGTATGATGAATAACTCTGCCTTCTCATACTCTAATGCATTGGGTAACTCTTTGCAGGTGTGCCATCCATGGCAGGATGATGTCTGATTGGGCTTGCGGAAACTCTGTGCAATATGGCTTAATCTTGCTATAGTCCTCACCAATCTTTTCCAGGAAGAGAAACGTTCAAAACGTCTCACCTCCAAGTTCCTTCTTGAGCAGATGTTGGAACTCAATGTTATAACTTCAGGGCGGATTTCTGGATCAGTATCTGGATCCACCAAGTGGAAATCAATATCTTCTTCTGAGTTTGTGGAAGACTGATCTGTTAAAAACTTGGGCCCTGAAAAACAAATGGTTCGCGTGAGGCCAGCTGCTGGCACTGACCTTGTGGCGATGTCTGCGGGATTCAAATCAGTCGGGACATAGTTCCATTGTTTAAGTCTACTGATTCTTCTTATCCGTTCCACCCTGTTAGCCACATACACGTAGAATCTTCTTACGCTGTTGCATATGTAGCCAAGTACAATCTTGCTGTCAGTGTAGTACTTAATCTGATCAATTTCAGTGTCCATTTCATTTTGCAGGAATTCTGCAACTTCGACTGCTAGGGTTGCACCACACAATTCCAATCTTGGAATAGTATGAACAGGTTTTGGAGCTAATTTGGCTTTTTCTAGTAGGAAACCAACATGAGATCTTCCAGAGGGATCTATGATCTTGAGATAAGCCACAGCCGCTATAGCTTCAGTGGATGCATCACAGAAGATGTGAATCTCTTTCCTCTGACCTTTTGAAAGTGAAGTGGGTGAATAGCAGCGTGGGATATTAAGTTCTTCCAAAACCTTCAAGGAGTTTCTCCATTTCTCCCATTTAGGCAGTAGGTCTGCTGGCAAAGGGGCATCCCAATCTGTGATTCTCTCAGTAAGCTGACGAAGTATGGATCTCCCTTGGACAGTAACTGGTGTCACAAAGCCTAGGGGATTGTAAAGGCTATTGACAGTTGACAGGACTCCTCGTCTGGTGAATGGCTTCTCTGTATCAGAGACCTGAAAGGTGAATGTGTCTGAAGTTACATTCCAAAGAAGACCAAGACTCCTTTGCGTGGGTAGGGCATCTACTCCCAAGTCCAAATCTTTCAAATCCTTAGCATGATCTTCTGGATTGAAAGCCTTCATTACTTCACTGCTATTAGATGCAATCTTGTGAAGCCTTAAATTAGCAGTCAACAAGAGTTGTTGAGTTCGTTTTACAAGACTGACAGCTTCTTCAGGTGTTGAGAAGGATTTGAGGCCATCATCTACGTAGAAATCTCTCTCAATGAACTGCCTGGTGTCAGACCCAAATTCTCTTTCTCCTTCCTGCGCTGTTCTTCTCAGGCCGTAAATTGCCACTGCAGGAGATGGACTATTTCCAAAGACATGGACTCTCATGCGATAATCTATCACCTGATCCTTGATGTCATTGTTGCGGTGCCACAAGAATCGGAGATAATCTCTGTGGTCCTCTCTGACAATGAAACAGTGGAACATTTGTTGGATGTCAGCTGTCACGGCAATGGGTTCCTTCCTGAACCGCATCAATACTCCTACATGGTTGTTTGTTAAATTTGGGCCTGTTAGAAGAACATTATTTAAGGAGGTTCCCTTGAATTGAGCACTTGAGTCAAAGACAATTCTGATTTGTCCCGGTTTACGAGGATGGTAGACTCCAAAGGATGGAAGGTACCAGCATTCTTCACCTTCCTTAAGGTCTGGTGCTGGCTCAGCATGATGGTTATCTAGAATCTTCTGCATGAATGCTAGAAAGTGCTCTTGCATCTCAGGCTTGCTACGGAGAGTTCTCTTAAGTGCAGCAAATCTAGCTAAAGCTTGTTCTCGATTGTTAGGGAGAGTAAGCCTTGGTAAATGGAAGGGTAATGGAGCTACCCAACTGTTGGAGTTGTCCTTGAAGAACACTTCATTCATAATCTTGATGAACTCCTTGTCTTCAATTGAAGGGGCAATCTTGTTGTCATCACAGGTAGTCTGGTACACTGAATCACCAAGGTCCTTGTGAGAAGTAAGCTTGCAAGTAATACTTTGGAGGGCTTGATATGGAACTTCAGATTTGAAATCCAGTCTTTCCTTCACATGATAGTGCAATTTACATTTCATCGATTGATAGGTACAGAATTCCTCCACATTCGTTTTGTAGGAAGCTACGTCCAAGAGCTTGTGCGATTTATCTAAACAGACTTCTCCTATTATCACCCATCCAAGATCAAGTTTTTGAGCATGAGGAGCATCATCTGGACCGTTGCATAACTCTTATTTTATGAACTCTGGGAATGTCTCTCCCAAGAAGAATCAAGATCTTCGCGTCCTTGTTAAGTGGTGGTATGCAGTCAGCAATGAAGTTCAAATGAGAGTGATATCGTGCAACCTCAGGTGTGGGTATCTCTTCTATGTTGTTCGGTAGCTGATCACATTCAATTAGAGTTGGAAGAGGAAACTCTATGTTCTCATATTCTGATGCCACTATGAAACCGTGAGCTATTCTTCCAGAAGTATTGACTTGTCCTGCGCATGTCTGCAAGGTATAGGGCCAAGTCTCTCCATGAATGTTGAATAAGTCAAAGAACTCTGTACTTGCCAATGAGCGATTGCTCTGATCGTCAAGTATGGCATACATTTTTATGGCATTTTGTGGACATCCTTCAGGAAAAACTCTTACGAGACATATCTTGCTGCAAGACATGTTATAATGCCCTTCTCCACACACCTCGGTACACCTTGTAGTTACGGTGTTGGCATGTTGCTCAGTCTTCTCCCCGCCATCATCTGATGTAGTCTTGGGTTTGCTGTTGGGTGAAGATTTATTTTTGAACAGGTCTGAATGAAGAGCATCCATGTGTTTGGCACTGTTACACAGGGAACATCTGATGGCGATCTTACAGTCTCTAGCTAAATGGTTGGAGGATGCACAACACTTGAAACAGATATTATGTTCTTTAAGAAATGTCTTGCGCTCTTCAACAGGCTTGTCCATAAATGCACGACATATGGCGAGGGAATGTGGTGTATTATGAATGGGACACCGTTGATCAAGATTGCTTGCCTTGGTATCTTCTAATTTAGTGCCTGTGGCCAAGACATTGGATGTGATCGCAGTTTTCCTCACGGCAGTAGGATGCCTTAAGTCCTTCAATTTATTGTTGGTGGCAAACCCCTTTGAAGTAGTAGAAGGAAGGGTGGTTGTGTCTGGATACAAGAAGCTTGGGTCATTCTTGGATCTTGCGATCTTCCTTATAAACTCAGAAAAATAAGAAAATGGGGGGAAGGAAACATGGTGTTCATATTTATACTTTGATCCTATACTAGTCCACTTTCCTTGGAGATGAATAGGCAACTTTGCAACAATAGGATTTACGCCCTGAGCAGTGTCTAAATAGCTAAGGCCTGGCAAACTAGGATCTGACTTAGCAATTTCAAGTTCATGAAGAAGGTCACCTAACTCTCTAAGCTTATGATTGTCCTTAACAGAGATCTTAGGAAAGTCTTTTAGTTTCTGAAGTAAGGCCGATTCAATTACTTCAGGGCTCCCATAGTCTTGTTCCAGACGTTCCCAGGCAGCCTGAAGGCCTGCTTCAAAGTTATAAATGTAGACAGATTTAAGTCTCTTTACTTGTTCTGAAGATTGACGCCCCAACCACCTTATTAGTAAGTCAAGTTCTGCTTGAGGTTCAATGTCCAAGTTCTTGGTTACCGCCTTAAATGTAGATCTCCAACTCCTATAGTTCTCTGGGCGGTCGTCAAATCTAGACAGTCCAGTAGTAATCAACTCTCGTCGAATCATATACTTGCTGAACTCTGCGATGTCAACAGTTTCAGTTTTTACATGCACAGGTGGTAGTGATGGTGCACCATCTTGGATCACAGTTGGTATCTGATGCTGGCTGGAAGGTGGAGAGAAAGGTGTTGCAGATGGGTTCAATCCAGGTATGGGTCTGGCATCAGAAGATCTCTGTGCATTTGAAGTTGAATTGCGCTGTATTACAGGAGGTATAGAGTTCACTCGGTCGTCTTCTACTGTGCCCTTGTAATCTCTGTCCACAGAGGGTTGTGGTGGCACATGAGGTGGATAGGTTGGTACACTTGATCTTGTGGCACGCGGTAGTTGTGGAGTGTCTCTGTTGGATGGTGCGTCTAGTTCAGGTTGCTTCGGTGATGTGTTGTCGTTTGCTTGACTTGCTGAATGATTATGAAAAGAATCTCCAACTGTAGGTGGGACTGTATCTTCATGGTTCTGGGTCAAGACAAACTGTAGAGTCCTTTCAACAGGGTCTTGATGGGCAACCAAGCTAGGAAAAGACGCTCCTTCCTCTTCCAATAGAGCTTGTCCTAAGACAAATAGCTCTGCTAAGGCTACTTCCTTCTCTCTTTTCTTCTGAAGGATTTCTAGCTGGGCCTCTGTTTCAGCTTGTATTCTTGCTTGAATGCGTTTAGCTTCTGCCTGTGCTTCAGCTTCCATGCGTTTAGCTTCTGCCTTAAAGGCTGCTTCTCTTTCAGAACAGGTGGCTTGAACCTGGGCTACTGCAACCTTTTGGCGAGCTCTGAGTATCTGGTCGCTCAGTGTTGACCTAACAGAGCAGGATCGCAATGACTTAGAAGATGCTTTATGATGCGAGCGGGCAGATCTAGATGATTTTCCTGAGTGTCTGGAAGAAGCAGATATACAGGATGCAGTTTCATGTAGCTGTGCTAATCTACCCTCTATCTGTGTCTTTGCTTCAAGATATGTGCTATATCTTTGCTGGTCAGTAGAAGAAAAGTCCTTTAATTCTAGTGAAGCTTCCTCTGTGCTGGAACGTGACAAAAGAGAAAAGTATTTTTCAGAAAGTCTTTTATAGTTCTCAAATGCCTTCTTAACCCTTGAAAGAGCAGTGTTCAATTGCTCAGTATTATTGCTGGTTTCATTAGCGGCTGTTATACAACTTAAAGTTTTCTCCCATAATACATTCAAGCTGCTAGATGTTTCTTCCTTGCTTGACTCATAAGCTTCTCTTGCCTTTAAGGATGGATGAGGAGCTCTAACTGGACGGGCAGAATGAAGCAAGGTGTCTGCTTCATCTGGATTAAGTGCAGGCAACTCATACGTGGAATCTCTGTCAGACATAATGACAAGTGCTGTAGTTTCAGAGTCTTGCTGGAAGTCTGCCAAGGCTCAGTGCTGTGTGAATTGATACTTTTTGTTTACAAACAAGCTGAGCTGGGCTGGGTGGAGCTGAATGTTTGTTACAATGAGCCAGCTAAGGCTGCAGACTGGTTTTAGCTGGATTTCTTTGTAGTGCACACAGAAACAGTTCAAAATCACTATAGAAGGCAGAAATACAGCTCTTTCAATAAATGCAGGCATTAAATTCACAGTCCAAACAGCTTGACAATAATGAACCCTTGTGACTTGAATAGTAATTATACACAATCTTTGCACAGTTGAGAAGGAGCTTATGGCTCACCAAGAAAGCAAACTTGTGTAAGCTGGTATTCCTAGAGAGATGAGCCCATAGCACAGAGCAGCAATCCCTGGTAGTGATAGGTTGGCACTGTAGGGGAATATTCAGTAGGTAGCTGTATTCTAATGCAGTGCAATGCTTCTGATGGCTTGTAACACACAGGCAAGTGTCTTTCAGTGCACAGTATGAAGAATTCCTGTCTAAGGGCCCATTCACACCTGAGCGGGAATCGCACGATTCCCGCTCGCGGCAAACCGCTAGCGGTTCTGCAAGAACCGCTACACATTGTAGCCAGTGGCCGTGTTCTCACTGCCGCGGTTGCGGTTAGCGATAACCGCAACCGCGTTGCATGCAGCGGTTTGCCGGCGACGAGCGTTCCGCGATCGTGATTAGCGTGCATAGCACGCTAATCGTGATCGCTCCAAAACCGCCGCAGTGTCCAGTGATTTTTCCGCGCTAATCGCGGGAAAATCACTCCCGCAGAACGCCGGCGGTAATCGCCGGCGTTCTGTGATTGTAAGTGTGAATGGGCCCTTAGGGCCTTTGTTCTTCACACAGGCAATGGTTACTCACGGTTCTGAAGCTGCAGAGATAGCCATGCGATTGGATTCTTCTGGAAATTTACTGTTCTGTCTCAGCATCTGTTGTACCTGCCACAAGCTCCTGTAGACCCAGTCTGTATGGATGTGTGCAGCAGGTTAATAACGCTTTAACAGGCAGCTTACTCAATGAATAAAGACTCCTGAGGTGTTTTCCAATGCTTCTTTAGGGGCCGTTCAGACTACAAAATGCGGACCGCAACGCGTACGAACGCACGCCATCTGCGTTCGTATGCGTTGCGTGGCTGATCCCATCACTGAAAAGTGAATGGGACAGCCGCGCGTTTTTGTAAAATACGCATGCTGTGTGAACATCAGACATTGCACTCTATGCAATGTCTGATGTCCTGCGTGTCGGCCCCCCCGCACGCGTTTCCAAAACGCATATGGAAACGCGTGCAGTGTGAACGTACCCTTATGCTTCAAGGTAACAAAGGGTACAAACAGGCTTTTTCATAGTCTTTCTCATAGGTACATTTCCAATGAAGTTACACAGCTCCCTAACTCTGCAGCCTCTACATAACAAATATGCAAAATGGAGTTACAGCAGGAAGAGAAGGGGTGGGAGCTACCAACTAGCAAGAAACAGCAGGGGTGTAAGGAAGATACTAAATAACTGTAACATAACATGAAATCACAACTGCTAGAAAATAAGAGGCTGCGTGGCAGCACACTTATGGTCGCTAAAGGCATCCAGTCCTTACCTAAGAAACCTGAGCCTCGCTCTCAAGTTAGTTATCAGCATTATCTGCGATCAAGCTTACCTAGAAGAAGTTCTCCTAATATAGACTATGACTATAGGAGGAACTCTACTAGAAATATTGATTACAGAAGGCATTCACCAGAACAACGTTCAGTGAGAAGCCACTATAGCGAGTTCAGGGACAGGTTTCCAAGGAGATATGAGTATCAGCATGATTTCAGACGCTCACAGAGACGTCCACCTTCATACGATAGATATGACTGATCATTTTTCTCCTATGAGATACTACTATGCAAATCATTCTCTACGGAAACTGCAGCAAGTTAGATCCCAATCCTCTGATTCAGAAGACTTGGTTTGTCACAAGAAACCAGAGCCTAATCTATGTTGGTCTTGTGCACAACCGGCTATACCAGATAAAAAAAAAAGTATGTGAATCCTGTTTTACAGAGCTGCCCAGAGACAAAGATAGGGATAATGAGCAAGTACTATCTTATATACAGCAGGCAGTTCAGGACACTTTTCAAAAAATGTCTGCTACACAATCAAATACAACACCAGCAGCGCCGGTGCAGACAGATGATTCGATATCCCAAGCAGATATGCCTCCCATAGGTTTTGACTTTGCATTGGTACCGGCTTTTGTGGCAGCTATAAAAGTAGCAATTGAGTGGCAGGAAGAAGATGAATCAAATCAGGAACCGGATAAGTATTATCCGCACTTACAAACTCAACCTAAAACATTTTCCTTTATGAAAATAATTAAGGATGTTATACTTAAAGAATGGTCTAGACAAGACAAAAAGCCTTCTTTATCCAACAGGTTCTCAAAACTTTATCCATTGAGAGATGAGGAAGCGAAGTTGATTGAGACAGCTCCCGTGGTAGATGCTTCTATAATGAGACTGGCCAAACATGTAACCTTGCCAATGGATGATGCCGTACTTTTCAAGGACCCATTGGATAGAAAAATTGACATGGATATGAAGAAGGCCTTTTTAGCTTCAGGAGCTGCATGTAAGCCAGCGGCAGCCTTGACCTCATTGGCAAAAGCCATTAAAATATGGGTTGAAAATGTAGAGATTATGTTAAACTCAGACACAGATAAACAAACAATCATTTAAGCGCTAGATGAGTTAAAGCTTTCAGGGGACTTTGTGGGAGAAGCCGCAATAAACGTGATAAGATCATCAGCAAGATCAATGTTGCATAATGTCACGGCAAAGCGAGCCCTCTGATTAAAACCCTGGTCTGCAGACCAGGCATCAAGGAATAATTGGTGCAAGATTCCGTATGATGTTGTCCACCTTTTCGGTCCTGTCATGGACAAGGCTATTTCCATAGTTTTAGGGGGGAAAACAGGTCTTATCCCACAAGATAAAAAGCCACAAAGCTATAGACAACAGGTTCCAAAAAGATCAAATAGATTCCAGCAAGCTAAGTCATACAGACCAGGAAAACCGTTTAATAAGAACTGGAGAAGTACTCAGTCTTCTTTCATCAGGAATAATAAAAACAACTTCCTCTCCGCAAAATAAAAAGTATTTTTGAGGGTGCGTCCATTCGAGAGACTCCGGTAGGGGCAAGGCTTCGCCACTACTGGAAATCTTGGGTGGAAATCTTAGAAGATACTTGGGTCCTGAAGACAATAAAACAAGACCACATGTGGAGATTCAAAAGGAGGCCTCCGACAAACAGATTTGTGTTAAACATACCAGAAAGCAGAATGAAACGGCAGGTATTAATGGACTATGTGCATTCACTGAAGTCAGCAAAACCAGTGATAGAAGTGCCAGAGCATCAAAGATTCAAAGGGATCTATTCGCCTCTATTCTTAGTTCCAAAAACAACAGGAGACTGGAGGCCAGTTCTGGATTTATAATTTGTAAATCATTACATAAAAGTAAGCCACTTCAAAATGGAGTCTCTTCAGTCAAAACTCCTATGATACAAGTGAACGACTGGATGACTTCTATAGATCTAGCTGATGCATATCTGCATGTCCCCATAAATCAAAGGTTTCAAAAATTTCTTCATTTCGCAGTTCGAGGAAAACATTACCAGTTTCAATCGCTACCATTCGGGATGTCTACAGCACCGAGGACATTCACAAAGATTTTATTACCAGTCATAGCATTCCTCAGGGCTCAAGGTTTAAGAACGTTTCACTATTTAGACAATATACTCCTCCTAAACCAAGACAAAGCTATTCTGCTGAATCACCAGAGGAGATTACTAAACACATTGAAGAACTTAGGATGGTTAATAAACCTGAAAAAAAGTCAACTTGTCCCGTCACAAGATATGGTATTTTTAGGGGCCAGGTTCAAGACAACGGAAAACAAAATACTTTTACCAAATCAAAAGATAGACGCAATTGTACAGAGAGTGGATCAAGTTCTTCAGTCCCATCGGTTAGCTGCGAGACGCTGCATGAGCCTTTTAGGAACATTGTCGTCGACGATTCCGTTGGTAAGATGGGCCCATTGGCACATGATGGTACTTCAGAACTTCTTTCTGAGGAAATGGGACAGGAAAAGTTTGAATCAACCACTGTCTCTCACGAGAGGTAAAATCGTCCCTAGTATGGTGGAAATGCAGGAGTCACTTATTGAACTGTCATCAGATCCAACCTTCAGATCCAGTACTGATCACGTCGGATGCGAGTATAGTAGGCTGGGGGCTCATTGCAACAACATCTTCATCCAAGACAAATGGGTCACCCAACAGAGGTATGTGCCTTCCAATGTCCTGGAACTGAGGGCGGCTTACATGGCGTTAAGATCCTTTCACTTTCTGATACAGGGAAAGAATGTTCTACTAAGAATAGACAATGTTACAGCTGTAACCTTCATAAGGCGGCAAGGAGGGACTCGGAGTCTAACCCTCTTACAAGAAACAAGCAAAATAATGAAATGGGCTCAAAAGAATGTACTCCATCTTTCAGCTACCTACCTGCCAGGAGACAGCTATATCGTAGCAGATCGCTTGAGCAGGAGTTTTGCGGATCCAAACGAGTGGCAGTTGAACGATCAAGTATTCACTTTAATAGTCAAAGAGTGGGGAATGCCAGAGATAGATCTTTGGGCGACACCGAAGAACTCAAATATCGAAGTTTTTCACGAGATATGATATCGCCATCCCCAGTCGATGGGAACGGATTGTCTAATGCAGAAGTGGAGCTTCAAAACGGGGTATGCTTTCCCACCATTCCCAATGATCCCGAGATTTCTCCAGAAAGTGTTAAAGAGTAACTGTTAGCCAAAAAAAAACAAATTTAAATCTCTATTGTAATGTGTTAAATAGTTTGCAAGGGAGCCAAAAAGGCAATGCTGAAGTTAAAAAGCAATCTAATTTTTTTGTTGTCTGAATGTCATTCAGCCTTTTCCCCAAGCTCCTAAGGAGGACGCAAGGCCGCATAACAGATACTGCAGAGCATGCCCATGTCTGCCCGACCCCCTCTCCCCCCCAGGACCAGGTGCCGATGTCTGTCCGCTAACCCCCCCCCCCCCCCCCCCAAGAGCCGATGTGTGTCCGACCCCCTCCCCCCCCAGGACCAGGTGCCGATAGCTTCTCACCCCAAAAAGCTGACACCGAGAGAGAGCGGGAGCAGAGTACATCTACACACTTCCAGCACCGCCACTGCAAGTTTGCCCTGTCGCCGTGCATCTCTCTCTCCTGCTCGTGATTCTCTCACATGTGACTCGGCGACTGAGCTGCGGTGACGGCGCTGGAAGTGTGTAGATGTACTCTGCTCCTGCTCTCTCTCGGTGTCAGCTTTTTGGGGTGAGAAGGCACCTGGTCCTGGGGGGGGGGGGGGTCAGACAGACATCGGCTCTTGGGGGGGGGGGGGTAGCGGACAGACATCGGCACCTGGTCCTGGAGGGGAGAGGGGGTCGGGCAGACATCGGCACCTGGTCCTGGGGGGGGAGAGGGGGTCGGGCAGACATGGGCATGCTCTGCAGTATCTGTTATGCGGCCTTGCGTCCTCCTTAGGAGCTTGGGGAAAAGGCTGAGTGAAATTCAGACAACAAAAAAGATTGCTTTTTAACTTCAGCATTGCCTTTTTGGCTCCCTTGCAAACTATTTAACACATTACAGATTAGAGATTTAAATTTGATTTTTTTGGCTAACAGTTACTCTTTAAGGGAGTCCTCCACGATCATAACTATAATGCCCTTTTGGCCTCGGAGGCCCTGGTTTGCGTTAGCCATGGAACTAAGCGTAGTAGAACCGATACCTCTACCACACCGGCACGACCTTCTTTATCAGGGTAATCTTCTTTACCCAGAGGTGGAGACCCTGCATTTGACAGACTGGAAACTGAGAGGCAGGCATATTTAGGTCAAGGCTGTTCAAATAAGGTTGTAGAAACACTGCTCAAGGCAAGGAAACCTTCAACAAATCTGACATACTATAAAATCTGGGAAAAATTTGCTGCCTATGCAACAGAATATAACTTTGATGAGCTATCTCCATCTGTGGGGAACATACTGGACTTCCTTCAAACAGGGGTAGAGAAATCTTTAAGCCTCTCAGCGCTAAAAGTACAAGTTTCAGCACTTTGACAGGTTCAAAATGGGCACATCACCCATTGATAATACAGTTCTTGAAGGCAGTAATGAAAATTCATCCACCGAGAAAGCCGTTTTTTCCCAAATGGGACTTATGTATAGTGTTAGACGCGTTGTCTTAATCTCCATTCCACCCAGTGGAAACAGCCTCTTTACAGGACACAACCACTGGAGTAACAATAGGGGATGCGACCCCTGCCCTAGGACCCGCTCGGGTACTTTTTGGGGGCAGGAGGGGGTCGCAGCATAAGAGGAGAGCTGTGGCTGCAGATCGGTGGGAAGGGGGGGAAATCCCCCCCCCCCTCACTTCGGGCTCTCCTCATAGCGCTACCCCTCCTGCAATCATTGGTGGTGCTCGTGGCAGCAACGGCGGCAGGCAAGCTGAGCACATACCTCCTTCTGGCCGGTCTCCGATCACTAAGTGCTTTATGGAACTTCCTGTGTAAACAGGAAGTTCTATGAAGCTCTTAGTGATTAGAGACCTCCGGCCAGAAGGAGGTATGTGCTCAGCTTGCCTGCCGCCGCTGTTGCTGCCACGAGCACCACCAATGATTGATTGCAGGAGGGGGAGCGCTAAGGGGAGAGCCCGAGGTGAGGGAGGGGGGGGGATTCCCCCTCCCCACCGATCTGCACCACAGCTCTCCTCTTATGCTGTGACCCCTCCTGCCCCCAAAAAGTCTCCGAGCGGGCTCTAGGGGGGGGGGCGGAATTTTTTTTTTTTTTGCAGGGGGGCCCGGGGCTTTCTAGGTATGCCCCTGGACACAACTTTAAAAACATTGTTCCTAACAGCAATTTTGTCTGCTAAGAGGGTGTCTGATATTCAGGCTCTCGGCTGTTCAGGAAGATTGCTGGAATTCTTTCCAGACAGAGTAGTGCTGAGACCAGTACTTTCATATGTACCAAAAGTGGCCTCAAGTTTCCACATCAATCAAGAGCTAACACTTCCTACATTTGCGGTTGATGGAGAGAATCATCCACTGGATGTAGGTAGATCAATAAAGGCATATTTAGCAATCACAGCCCCATTTAGATCTTCGGATCATTTGTTCGTGAACTACCAAGGGGATAACAAGGGCAAGAAAGTCACTGCAAGGACTTTGTCTGCCTGGTTGGTGAAAGCGATTCAAAGGAGCTACCAACTAAAGGGTCTACCAATACCCCAAGAGATTAAGGCACATTCAACACGAGGAATGGCAGCCTCATATGCCTGTTTTTCTAAAGTCACTATGGACACAATTTGTAAAGCGGCCAGTTGGTCCTCTGTAAATACGTTTGTCACATTTTTGTATTGATCCTGCTTCCTTGTCATCTTTATTGTTTGGAAAAGCTATTTTGTCTGCAAATTGTAAATAAATTAGTGTGTTTACTGCAATCATTATTTCCCTCCCTTGTGGTTAATTTGGTAAATCCCATGAGTATGTCGCCATATTTATGCAAGAAACTAGAAAATTGAATACTTACCTTCCGTAATTTTCTTTTCTTGTATAAACAATGGCGGCATACGAATCCCACCCTTCTGTCCATTCGAGGACTGATTTATACAAAGAATGGCGGAGGGGGGGGCGATTCATTACACTTATAGAGAAGTCTGTCCTATAGGGGTCAGGGGGCGTGGCCTAACCCATGAGTATGCCGCCATTGTTTATACAAGAAAAGAAAATTACGGAAGGTAAGTATTCAATTTTCTAGTTTCTGGTTGAACTCTATGGACATGTGTATTGTTTCAACCCAAATAACTATTATAGGCCCTGTGCACACCAAAAACCTCTAGCAGATCTGCAAAACGCTAGAGGTTTATGAAGCAGATTTTCAGAGGGATTCTAGGCATGTTTACAAAGGTTTTCTAAACATGCCTAGCAGTTTTGTGTAGCAGATTTCATATATTGTTACAGTAAAGCTGTTACTGAACAGCTTCTGTAACAAAAACGCTTGGAAAACTGCTCTGATCTAGCATTTTTCAGAGCGGTTTGAGCTTTTCCTATACTTTACATTCAGGCAGAAACGCATCTGCATACCGCAAAAATGCTGCAGGAGCCACGTTTGCGGTTTGCTAAAAACCTCAAACCGCTGGTGTGCACCATCCCATTGAGTTACATTGGCCAAGCGTTTTCACAGGCGGCAGCGGTGTTGAAAACGCTACCAAAAATGCTCGGTGTACATCAGCCCTAAGGCCTGGTGCACACCAGAGCAGTTTTTCTGAGCGTTTTGAGTTTTTAAATCCGCTGCTAATGTTATCCTATGTGTCTGTGCACACTGGAGCAATGAGGTTTTGTAAAAAAAAAACATAGCACTACATTGGGAAGAGCTTTTAGAAGTTTCAAAAGCTCTTCCCAATGTAATGATATGGCTTTTTTTTACAAAACCTCATTGCTCCAGTGTGCACAGACACATAGGATAACATTAGCAGCAGATTTAAAAACTCAAACCGCTCAGAAAAACTCCTCTGGTGTGCACCAGGCCTAAGATTGTATCACTGTTAGTCTTTGTTACATAAATAATGACAGTGTAATATGTGATGTCTGGCTTTCATTTGAGGATGTATTTAACTAATTTTAAAACCTACTAAGGATTAGAGGTGGCTTCTAATGCAAGAGCTGATGCAGGATTATGTTAATTTTGCATGCCAATTTATTATGCAGATTGAAAATGGACAAATTGAATTCTACCATGCTGATTGGTCCATTTTCAACCTGCATTTATTTGCATAATCTTGAGTTTGTATGTTTTGCCTGTGTCTGCCCCGGGTTTTTATTTCACATTCCAAGAACATAAAGATAAGTTAATTGGCTTCCTCCCACAGTAGACTACGATGGATATATGACTATTAGGATTGTGAGCTCCTCCAAGAGACAGTTACTTTACAAGACTCTGTATAGTACTGCAAAAATGTCAACATTATATAAATGCTAAATAATAATAATGCTTCAACTCTGAATAATTTACATCTCATTGACCGTCCCTCTTAACCACTTCACTCCAAGGCAGTTTTACCCTAACGGACAAGAGCGATTTTCACCTTTCAGTGCTCATCCCTTTCATTTGCCAATAGCTTAATCACTAGTAATTACTTTATTTTCTATGCATTTTAAAGGGAAATACAAGGAAAAAATTAAAAAATACACTTTCTCCAATTTCATCCCCTATGGTTTTAATATAAACAATGCTACTGTACATAAAACCCACACATTTTATCTGCCCATTTGTCCTGGTTATCACAAGATTTTAATTATGTCCCTAGTACAAAGTATGGTGACAATATATCGTTTGGAAATAAAGGTGTATTTTTTTTTTTTTTTTGGGGGGTGGGTTTTTATTTTCACAATTTTCACGTGCATGGGGATGCACGTGCACCTGCAGGAGCGTGCACGCGCAGAGCGGCAGCAGCACTGTCTGACCTATAAAAACGTCCTGGAGCCATTAAGAGGCTCTAGCAGGATGTTTTTATAAGTCAGCATGTCATTAAGTGGTTAAAGTGTACCAGAGACAAATAATGTCTTATGCATATCTGGGGCTTCTTCCAGCCCGATCTGCACGGATCGCTCCCACGCCGCCGTCCTCAATCTTCTCCAGCTCCGGTACCGGGTCCTTTAACTTCGGCTAGTCGCAGCCAGTCTGAGCACGCGCAGTGCGCTCTCTCTGGTGGAGAACTGGCCGAAGTTACAGGACCCGGTATTAGAGCTGGAGAAGGCTGAGGGCGGCAGCGTGGGAGCAATCCGTGCAGATGGGGCTGGAGGAAGTCCCAGGTATGTATAAAACTTTAACTATTATTCGTCTCTGGTTTCCTTTAAGGACCAGGCGACTTTGGCCCATATGCAATTCACTTTTTCTTCAAGTTGATATTTTTACACCTTGTCAATAAAATGCTTTTTAAGCCAACAGGAAGCAAAAAAAAAATACTCTGAATACTTTTGACAGCACTTTTCCACCTACTTTTGGATATTTTTTTTCAATTGCAAAGTGCTGAAAAGTTTTTTAAACAAAAGATTAAAAATGATCTAGGAGAAAACTTAGGTGAAAAGGTGAATTGCATATGGGCCCTTGTCTTAAAGGGAACCTTACCTGTGGAGCCAGAAAAATGTTCACTTTCCCAAGCCTCCTGCAGCCATCCTGTGCCCACGCAGCTCCTCCAGTGTCCTCTGGGCTGAAAACGAAACTAAGCCGCGGCGGGGGACTGGAGGACACTGGAGGAGCTGCGTGGGCACAGGACAGCTGCAGGAGGCTTGGGAAAGTGAAATTTTTTCTGGCTCCATGGGTAAGGTTCCCTTTAAAAGACATCCAAGCTGAAGAGGAAAAATAAAGCTTTACTTCCCTGGGATTTCTTCCAGCCCCTAGAAATCTTTCTGTTCCCTTGCCGCCTTCCATTGCGCCACTAACTCCCCTGAAAGATCCGTCACCACAGCCGTGGCTGCGGGCTTCTGCGTGGGCATGCCTCGCTCGAGGGCACTTACTTGTGTAGTTCACAAAGACCTAAACTGTGCAAACACAAAACACGTCCAGCCACGGGAGCGCCATTAAGAGAGACGTGTGGACACAACCGTGCAGAAACTTCCAGAGGGGCTAGGGGAGCACTGGAGGGCAGTGAAACTGCAATGAGGGACCAAAAGGACTGGTAAGTAAAGATTATCTTTTCCCCTTCAGCATGGATGTGCTTTACCTTGCAAAAGCTTAGAATGTTACGATATTATATTCACAGTGGTGTTTGAAAGTTGGTGTATCTTTTTATATACACCTTTTTGTGTGCCTCCTTCCCCATGCATAGACCCAATATTATTATTATACCTCTCTGAGGCAGCTGAACAGGTGGTTCTCAAGATAGGTTCATGCAGCATATCTAGGGAACCAGCGGGGCAGGAGGTCTGCAATTTGGCATTTTGGGGGGTCACCTTCCTGTTCAACAATTCTAACATACCCAATCTGAGAAGAATTTCTTGAGATGGGACCAATGGGAGGACTGCTACTTTAGTACGCAAGCCTGGCACTCTAAGGTTCTGGGCGTCACAAGATGATAGAGAATGCCCCCTGATTGGTGCTGCATTATTAAAGAGACACTGAAGCGAAAAAATATATATGATATAATGAATTGGTTGTGTACTATGAATAATTACTAGAAGATTAGCAGCAAAGAAAATATTCTCATTTTTATTTTCAGGTATATAGTGTTTTTTCTAACATTGCATCATTCTATAATATGTGCAGATTACACAACACTCAGCATTCAAAATGAGTTTTTCAGAGCAGTCTGTGAAGTAATGAACTCTCCTCTAGCAGAGGAAAAGTAAACAGTTCAATTACAGTTGAGATAATAAAAGTCAGATAACAGCCCTCTCCACGACTTATGCTGGGAATACACGTTTCGTTTTTGCCTTCGTTTTAGCCTTCGATTCGTTCGGTAAACGAATCGAGTGTTGAAAACGTATGTGAAAATAGTCATAATCTCATTATAGTTTCGATTAATAGACCCCAAAAACGAACGACTAGTGATCGAACATGTTTGATATTATCTCTCTTTATCCATCTAATCGAGCCATTGGTAGGCTTGATGGCTGTTCAGATCGATTATATATTAGTTTATGCCGTCCGTCCCTGTACTACGTTTCGTTTCTTTGCAGCCTTCGATCATTGGAAAAACGAAACCATCAGAATCGAAAAAAAAACAAAACCGTGGGTGGTGATATTAACCGTACGATCGATTATTTCGGGATCGAAAAGGACAAAAGGCACAATCGAAACGAAGGTTTAAACGAAGGCAAAAACGAAACGTGTATTCCCAGCATAAGTTAGTCGGAGAGCTTAATAGTTTTTTCGCATAGAGAAACAACTGGAGTTTCTCAACTCTTCCTGTACTGGAAACAATTAGACTGATGTATCTGATCTTAATGTTTTATTTCTTAGCTGTACTACACATACAAATCATAATATTTTTTTTTCGCTTCAGTGTCTCTTTAAGAGGATATAAGGAGGGGGTCACTGACTACTTGAAAGGTAATAGATGCAGTCACTGTCTAGGGGTTGTTGCCTAATAGGGAGGGGGGTAACATTGTTTACCTGGAGTGGAGAGGGGGGATGCTGCCTAATGTGGGTCACTAGGTACTTGATAGGGGCATGCTGTTTAACCACTTGAGGACCCACCCTTTACCCCCCCTTAAGGACCAGCGCTGTTTGTTGAGATCTGTGCTGGGTGGGCTCTGCAGCCCCCAGCACAGATCAGCGTGCAGGCAGAGCGACCAGATCGCCACCCTTTTTTCCCCACTAGGGGGATGATGTGCTGGGGGGGTCTGATCGCTCCTGCCTGCCGGGTGTTGCGGGGGGGGCACCTCAAAGCCCCCCTCCGCGGCGAAATCCTCCCCCTCCCTCTCCTACCTGGCCCCCCCTGGTGAACCGGGCTGCACAGGACGCTATCCGTCCTGTGCAGCCAGTGACAGGCTGTCTCCTGTCACATGGCGGCGATCCCCGGCCGCTGATTGGCCGGGGATCGCCGATCTGCCTTACGGCGCTGCTGCGCAGCAGCGCCGTACAATGTAAACAAAGCGGATTATTTCCGCTTGTGTTTACATTTAGCCTGCGAGCCGCCATCGGCGGCCCGCAGGCTATTCACGGAGCCCCCTGCCGTGAATTGACAGGAAGCAGCCGCTCGCGCGAGCGGCTGCTTCCTGATTAATCAGCCTGCAGCTGGCGACGCAGTACTGCGTCGCTGGTCCTGCAGCTGCCACTTTGCCGACGCACGGTATAAGCGTGCGGTCGGCAAGTGGTTAAAGGCTCATTCACGCTATGTGAGTTGCAGTGAGTTTGAAGCACTGTACATAGTGCGCGATAAATATGGTAACATTACATTGGTAATTTTAACATTCACACTAAACAGTAAGTTGCTGTGCAGTGCATTTCAACCTTTGATCTGAATCTGTTAAAGCTACAGTATGTCATCGCAACACATTGCAATGATATGCCTATGGTACGTTCCCATTAAGTGTGGTGTGGCAGGTCCCATCATTCTAGCGCACTACATGCTGTGCATGTACAGTGGCAGTGTAGCATACTTCAACTGTACTGTATATGTCACAGTATGGTCGCCCCAAATGTTTAAAGCAGAATGTGAGTTTTGGCATTGTTGCACTGCGATGATAATGCAATGTGCACACTGTAAAATGGAAAATTGTATACTTACCTGCAGGTAATTTTCCTTTCCTGTTTAACTCCATGGCAGCATACTACGGGGTTAGTCCCGCCCCTTAACCCCATCAGGACTTGTTACTATAAATTTTAGCTCTGCCCCTTCCATCCTGCTTTTTTTTACTAGTCCTTCTATTCACTGTTATTTAACCTGGGTGGGTCCTCCATATGCTGCCATGGAGTTAAACAGGAAAGGAAAATTACCTGCAGGTAAGTATACAATTTTCCGTTTTCCTGTCAAACTCCCTGGCAGCATACTACGGGGACTTGACTAGCTCAGAGAATAACAGAAGGAAGGGACAATAGCTTGATGCAGACATATTTATTTACAATTTTATCTAGTGTAGACTAAACAATCTACTGTCTTAAGCTTGCTATGGAAGATAACACTTCTCTTCCGAAATGAGCCGTAGATAGCACTCCTGGATCAACTTTGTAGTGCCTTATAAAAGTATTTGTTGAGGACCAGTTCGCTGCACGGCAGATCATCTCCGGAGAAACTTTAGCGACGGCCGCCCATGAGGAAGCAATTGATCTCGTCGAATGCGCTGTAAACTCCTCCGGTGGAGTCCTGCCCATAACGCTGTATGCAACCTTGATCGCCTTCACCAGCCAGTTGGAAATTGTTCTTACACTTGCCGCTTGACCTCTTCTATAGCCGCCTGGGATGATAAATAGTCTTTTTGTTTTGCGAATCTCTGAGGTTTTGCGTATATATAATCCTAGAATCTCTGGAATATTGAGAGCTTCAGGTTTATCACTGTCTGGGTTTAGGAATTGAGGAAGATTCCATTGCTGATTTACATGGAAGGAGGTTGCCACCTTGGGGAGAAATTCATGCATAGGCCTCAGGGTTACCCCATCGGGGAAGAATTCAGTAAACGGTGCCTCGCAGCTTAGAGCCTGCAATTCCGATACTCTCCTTGCTGACGTTATGGCGGTGAAGAATACAGTCTTTAGCGTTAGGTTCTGTAATGCACATTCCACCGATGGTTCGAACGGTTTACTAGATAGTCCCTGTAAAACCACAGGTAAATCCCATTGTGGATACCAGTTTTTAATTGGCGGTCTAATCTTTGCAACTGCCTGTACAAACTGTACCACTAAGGGGTGCATGGCCCATTTTGTTGATGTTAAAGCTGATATTGCTGATATTTGTACCTTAATCGTTCTTAAAGCTAGGCCCAACTGTAAACCTTTCTGTAAGAATTCTAATATGTTGTTCACCTGTAAAGAGGCTAAATTAAGTTGACTCTCCCCTAAGAACTCGAGGAACCTCCTCCAAGTCCTGTGATATGTCACATTTGTAGAATTTCTTCTTGATTTTAGTAGTGTCTCTATAACTGCTGTAGAGCAACCCAAGGAGACTAATTTCCCCCTTTCAGCCTCCATGCCATTAAATTGAGAATCCTCGGGCATGGGTGTAAAAATTCTCCCTGGTGTAACATGTCCTTCGTGCATGGCAATTTCATGGGAGGAGCGGTTGCTAGGGTTCGCAGGAGCGGGAACCAGGGCCTGCGTGGCCAGTATGGTATCACTGCTAAAACTATTACTTGTTCCTTCTGGATTCTCTTTAGCAGACGATGGATCAGCGGGATCGGTGGGAACACATAATTCAATCTGCAGGTCCATGCTACTGTCAGTGCATCCCATCCGGCTGCTTGAGGGCACTTGTGCCTGGAGAAAAATAGACTGCACTTTGTGTTGAGGGCGGTCGCCATTAGGTCCATTGTGGGGGACCCCCATTTGTCGCATATCTGTAGAAATATCTCCTGACTCAGTGCCCACTCCTTGTGGTCTATCAGATTGCGGCTCAGACCGTCTGCCAGGTGATTCTGCACTCCCAGGATGTGAATTGCCTGTAGCAACGCTAAGTTGTGTTGTGCGTAATCCATTATGGGAGCTACCTCCTGCATTAGAGTCTTGCTGTGCGTTCCTCCCTGGTTTTGGATGTACGCGACTGCAGTCGTATTGTCCATCCTCAATATTATATTTGCTCCCTTGATTTCCCTGTGAAAGAAGAGCAAGGCCTTGAATGCTGCTCTTAATTCTATTTTGTTTGCTGAAATTTCTTGCGTATGTGTGGTCCATTCTCCCTGTGCCACTCTGTTGTCCATGTGTGCTCCCCATCCCCACTGACTGGCATCCGTGGTTATCACTCTTGTCTGGGGTGGTGCGATATTGTGATGGTTGCGTAGGTTGGTTTCGTTGCCTTTTAAAAATTTATCCGCAGTCTATTAATGTGTGCATTACAAGAATCGTCTTAAAAGACTCACCGCACCAGCGTCTTGCGTCCTCTCCAGCCGCCAGCAACGCCAGTATCGAGTCGCATGCTGAAGTAGCTTCCGGGAGGTACGCCCTCCCAGCGTGCGCATGCTCAGTGCGTATGCCAGGCGGAAGCGGTGGAGATGCTGATCCGGAGTACGTCATCCGGCTTCCTCCGCGCTGTAGCCTATAGGCACTTCCGCGTTCCACTCCGGAGCGCACACCATCTACCCGATGCCCCATCAGGTTATTCCGCCGCATTGCAGCGTACTTGCGCCCGTTCCACGCCCCAGAAAGACCAGCAGAAAGAGGGGCACATCCCGTCTGGCTCTCCTTTAGAGGCTCTTAGCGGGGCATCACGCCGGAGGCAGTAGCGTGGAGGCTGTCAGGAAAACAGCCAGGTAAGGGTAAAACAAAAGTTTATGCAATCCGAAAAAAAAAAAAAATACAAACGTAACAGCTAATACAAACGTAACAGTCCTGAGGGTAGGACGAAAAAAAAAAGCAGGATGGAAGGGGCAGAGCTAAAATTTATAGTAACGAGTCCTGATGGGGTTAAGGGGCGGGACTAACCCCGTAGTATGCTGCCAGGGAGTTTGACAGGAAAAGTCTCTACCTTTTCTCAAACAGATCATCTGAGACATCTGTTTGTCTGAGATTGTGGTGAAACCCCTCCCACAGTGTGATGTGCGGGCCATGGCAGTTGGTACTGTTTGTTTTTTTCATGTCTGCCAGTAGTGAAGATGATGACCCACAGGCTTACAGTGGAACAAACATGAACGAATTACACCGCAATTGTGAATTATTTCTTTATCTTCTATTTTTTAACTTTTCAGTTTGCAGTGTATTGTTCCCCCACCCCCCTACTATATTTTGATTAGTGTATCCATGAAACAAAATTTAAACAATATCTGTTTCCCATCTTATTGGTCTACAAGCCAGCACATTACAGTACTTACTCGCTGGCTTACAGCATTTATCTACCTCCAACTGTTGCTTTCTGATGATACAGATTGTTGATCCATGGACATCTGCACATGTATGGCACATACTCTTAAGATGGTTGAAGATGGCTCACATAGTGGACAGAGTTTACTGCTTGCGCTAATCCTTTGTTTTATTAGTATGCTCTCAATGGTTGCTTTTATAAAATGCATGTTATTTGTAACATGCAGCCAATGTTACAGTCTGCACTGCCAGCTGAATGACTTAATCTTTAATGCCGCTATAATGTAGTGGTAAAAATCAGCTTCCACTTGTTGCAAACATGCATCCATTGGGTATGTTTTTGTAAACTCTGTTCAGTGCAGGAAGTGGATCCTATTAACAGGATCCACTTCCGGTTTTTCCTTTTTACAAATGGAACACAGAGTCTGACCCTGCTCTGCTTTTCTGGATGGAGAGGATACGTTGCTATAGCCTCTAACTAAAGTGCCTAAGGCCCGGTTCACATTAGCGGTTGCTATCCGGAATCGCCGTGCCGGAGCCGGACCGCATGCGGACCGGACGAAACGGACGCACGGCATAGCAATGAAAGTCTATGCGACCGTTCACATGCGTCCGTTTCGTCCGGACCGGAGCCGGACCGGATCCGGACTCCGGCGTCCATTCCAACATGCGCTATTTTTTGGTCCGGCTGACGTATCCGGACCGGAGCCGGAATGTTGCATCCGGCCAATGGAAACCAATGAGAACCGGAGAGCGCACAACACACTGGCTATAAAAACCGGATGTTCTACCCCACTTCCTATGCTGACTCTATGGTATGGTGGCCATTTTGGATGGGGACCACATGGCACCAGCGTTCAGAGTGGAGCAGCAGTGACTTCATGCTGGAGCTCTTTGGCAGCAACATGTCTGACGATATGTCTGATAACGAGGGGGTGAGGCCCTACACATCAGAAGACCTCATCCTACAGGTGCAGCAGGTACCAGCCCTGTGGGACAAGGGGGATGCGGACCACAGCAACATCAAAAAATGCAGAGGCCTGTGGAAAAAAATTGCCAAGCTGTATGTGGAGGACTTTGAGCACTTGAGCAAGAGACAGCAAGGCACAGAGGGTATGTTGACTAGAAGTTTTTGGGGGGGCTTGTGGTTAGCTTGTGATGTATTCCACTTTTGCTATGGATTTGTGTCACCCACGTGTTGCCCACCCACCCGTGGCCCACCCACCTGTTCCCCACCCACCTGTACCCCACCTGTGATGTATCCCACCCACCTGTACCCCACCTGTGATGTATCCCACCCACCTGTGATGTATCCCACCCACCTGTGATGTATCCCACCCACCTGTACCCCACCTGTGATGTATCCCACCCACCTGTGATGTATCCCACCCACCTGTGATGTATCCCACCCACCTGTACCCCACCTGTGATGTATCCCACCCACCTGTGATGTATCCCACCCACCTGTGATGTATCCCACCCACCTGTACCCCACCTGTGATGTATCCCACCCACCTGTACCCCACCTGTGATGTATCCCACCCACCTGTACCTAACCTGTGATGTATCCCACCCACCTGTACCCCACCTGTGATGTCTCCCACCCACCTGTGATGTCTCCCACCCACCTGCGATGTACCCCACCTGTGCACATAAAACATACACAATGACCAATTATTAAACATCAATTTATTGTAAAAAATTAAGACATTTAAAATCACTTAAAAACTTGAAACTCCAAAATAAACACATTTCAACAAAACATATTAAAAACCAAACATTCACCCTCGTCCTGGTGGTGTGGTAAAATAAAGTCTCAGTTGGTCCCTGTTCCGCAGTGACACTACCCTTGGCCTGGTTGCATTGCTCCGCAGGGGCATTAGTGGAAGCACATTCGGGGGTTCCGGAGTCTCTCTTTCCTCCTGCCGCACAAAGTTGTGGAGGATGCATGCTGCCTTCACCACAACAACTGCGTTGGCCGGTTTCAGCAGCATGGGCGTGTGGAACACCCTCCACTTTGACACCAGGATCCCAAATGTGCACTCCACCATTCTCCTTGCACGGCTCAACCGAGCATTGAAGTGTAGCTGGCTGGCATCAAGTCCCCTGTCTGGGTACGGACGCATTACATGGTCGGACAGGGCGAAGGCCTCGTCCCCCACAAACACATAGGGGTAGGCCGGTGCCCTTGTCCCAGGCCAGGGTCTGTCACGGGGGAGACGCAGTCTGCCTTCCTCCATCAGCCGGCAAAGGGTCGTACGCTGGAAAATTCCAGAGTCATTGGAACTACCGTACGACCCCACGTCCACGTACACAAACTTGTAGTCCGCATCTGCCACTGCCATTAGAACAATGCTAAAGTATTTTTTATAGTTGAAATAATGGCTGCCACTCCCCACGGGTTTCTGAAGCCGGATGTGTTTCCCATCCAGTGCGCCAACACAATTAGGAAACTTGCACTCGGTCCAGAAGCCCTGGGCGATCTCCTCCCATTTCGTGGTGTCTGGCACAGGCATGTATCTGGCCCTCAGTCGCGTCCAAAGGATCCTCGAAGTCCTCACGACGATGCCTGCCACCGTGCTCTTCCCAATACGAAATGTGACATGTAGCGATGTATATGTTTGTCCAGTTGCGATGTACCTACAAGAGAAATAATCAAAATCAATTTTTCATGTCGTTACAGGAGAAAGGTTCAAGACAAGGTGGCGCAATATACGTGATGCATACGTGAAATGGCTACGGAAGAAAAAACTTGCCGAACGAAGTGGCAGTGGCGGGGGAAAGCGACAAAAAGACTACCAATTTGCCAAGCAATTGTCTTTCATCAATGCAAGCCTGGAACCTAGACTGTAAGTACCACTACTGTGGGCAGGAACTGAGAGCTCATTTTAGCAGACAACTACCATGACTTCGGCCATGTATTGCTATAAACTGGCCTCAATTCCCATGGCTAGCGAACTTTTCTCACAAGCTTTATCAAATGTTTGGTAGAAACGGTTGATAAAGTGTTTGCTAGTGTTTGCTAGCTCTGTGAATTGACGCCACATGCTGTTTGGCACACCAATAAATATTGTTTTTATCTACAGGACTGAAGACAATTTGGAGCAAGAGGAACCGACCCAGGAGGCACGGTTCAGCAGTGAGGAGAGCTTGGTGGATGATGACGTCGCCGATGTAACCTATTGCCCCGAGGAGAGGAGTAGGAGGAGGGAGTCCTCAGCTATCCCAGCTCTCTCCTTTGATGATGACTTGGTAGAAGAGAGCTTGGATGTTGAGGTTGCAGGACCGAGTGTGGAAGAAGCTGCACCTCCACAATCGACCGCTATGGAAGCTCCAGGGGAACAAGAACAAAGTGAGGAGCACCGAGAGACTGCAGCACAACCAGCGCGCAGGGCAACCCCGACACAGGCCAGAGGACGGGAAGATGCTGCCACACCACCAGTGAGGACCACCCCACCAGTGAGGCGTCGAGGTACCCTCCCCCCAACAAGGAGAGAGACAGAGTCCGAGATGTCCGGGGCTGTCTCCGGACTTCTCGGGATTCTTCAGAGCCACCAAACTCTCATAACCCGGCAGTTGCAAGATGAGGACAGGGGCCATATCATGGAGCAGTACAAGTCCCACATCACTTCACTGCAATGTGAGCTCGACGCTGTACATGGGCACTACAGGGACGAGCTTAAAATGATGCATGAGATGCACAGAGGAGAAATCGACCAACTGCGTGCGCATCATCATCAGTCGGTGGGCCAGCTGCAGAACATGATGCAGCAAATGCATCAACAAAGCAAGGAACTACTGAAATTGCAGGCACACCCGTGTTTTCACACTGTGTTGTCTCTAATACCATATTTGGAAAAGGTGCCTTCCCAAAACATGATGGCGTGCCATTCCACTTTGCTGGAGGTGATCAAACAACACATGGACACGCCATTATTGCAACCACCAATTTTTAGACCCCCACAACCTACAGCGGTGCCCACCTGGCAATCATCACAGATGTACACCGGCTACAGAGGCAGTCAATATGGGCCACCACTGTCAGGGTCCAGCTCATCCACGACCAGCACCCAAGAGAGTCCAGATTTCCAGGCAGCAACTCCCACCTTTTCTAGTAGTGGTGCCGATCCAATTTGAAAAAAAAAGTCAAATTGTTCCTGGACATGCTCCTCTGAATACCTCCGATCCTCGGAGGAAGGATACCATCCCAGGGCTTTTTAGCCCAACCTTTTCCCTGCCCCATCTCCTTCAACCAAGGTTCAGAGGTGTTCAGATGACCATGTCAGGGAACTTTTGTTTTTGCTGGACTTGAACTTTAGGGACTGGTGTCCCCGAAAGACACTACCTGGGTCACAACCTTGTGCCTGTTGCACTGCACCTGTAGTCCTGCACCTGTGCCTTTGATTCCTCTTGTTCCTTACTTTGTTGTTTCTAATCACTTGCACAAGACCCTTGGAGCCATGGATGAAGGACACCTTCACTGGTCGGTGAGAGGCCTAGCCTTTTCACTGACCTGTGTCCTTCATCCATGGCTCAGAGGGTCATGTGCCAGTGGTTAGGTTTTTAAAGCACTTCAATTTGAGGGCCTGGTGTCCCCGAAAGACACTACCTGGGTCACAACCTTGTGCCTGTTGCACTGCACCTGTAGTCCTGCACCTGTGCCTTTGATTCCTCTTGTTCCTTACTTTGTTGTTCCTAATCACTTGCACAAGACCCTTGGAGCCATGGATGAAGGACACCTTCACTGGTCGGTGAGAGGCCTAGCCTTTTCACTGACCTGTGTCCTTCATCCATGGCTCAGAGGGTCATGTGCCAGTGGTTAGGTTTTTAAAGCACTTCAATTTTAGGGCCTGGTGTCCCCGAAAGACACTACCTGGGTCACAACCTTGTGCCTGTTGCACTGCACCTGTAGTCCTGCACCTCTGCCATCGGTTCCTCTTGCTCCTCACTTTGTTCTTGTTCCTAATCACTTGCACAAGACCCTTGGAGCCATGGATGAAGGACACCTCACTGGTAGGTGAGAGGCCTAGCCTTTTCACTGACCTGTGTCCTTCATCCATGGCTCAGAGGGTCATGTGCCAGTGGTTAGGTTCTTAAAGCACTTCAATTTTAGGGCCTGGTGTCCCCGAAAGACACTACCTGGGTCACAACCTTGTGCCTGTTGCACTGCACCTGTAGTCCTGCACCTCTGCCATCGGTTCCTCTTGCTCCTCACTTTGTTCTTGTTCCTAATCACTTGCACAAGACCCTTGGAGCCATGGATGAAGGACACCTCACTGGTAGGTGAGAGGCCTAGCCTTTTCACTGACCTGTGTCCTTCATCCATGGCTCAGAGGGTCCTGTGCCAGTGGTTAGGTTTTAGAAGCACTAAAAATTTAGGGCCTGGTGTCCCCGAAAGACACTACCTGTAGTCCTGCTCCTCTGCCATCGGTTCCTCTTGCTCCTCACTTTGTTCTTGTTCCTAATCACTTGCACAAGACCCTTGGAACCATGGATGAAGGACACCTTCACTGGTCGGTGAGAGGCCTAGCCTTTTCACTGACCTGTGTCCTTCATCCATGGCTCAGAGGGTCCTGTGCCAGTGGTTAGGTTTTAAAAGCACTAAAAATTTAGGGCCTGGTGTCCCCGAAAGACACTACCTGTAGTCCTGCACCTCTGCCATCGGTTCCTCTTGCTCCTCACTTTGTTCTTGTTCCTAATCACTTGCACAAGACCCTTGGAGCCATGGATGAAGGACACCTCACTGGTAGGTGAGAGGCCTAGCCTTTTCACTGACCTGTGTCCTTCATCCATGGCTCAGAGGGTCCTGTGCCAGTGGTTAGGTTTTAGAAGCACTTTAATATTAGGGACTGGTGTCCCCGAAAGACACTTGGGCAGCTATGCCCTGCAACTCTTCCAGCACAAAGTTGGTGGTTGGTGTTCCTTAAAACTGACCGGGCTATACCATAGATATGTTATTTTTTGTCTTCCATGTTGGAAGAATGTTTCCATGTTGGAAAGTGGTTGTTTTTGCAATAAAAAAATTTGTTTTTACATACCTCAGTGTGATGAGTAGTTGTTCTTGTGGTGTGACTGCTCTCCTGAACGTGGTATCCTTCTTCCTAAGGTCATCCTTCACCATCTCCAAAAGGGTATCAAACCTGTCAGGAGATGGAAAGGAAGAAGCTGTAAAGTATGTTGTGGGACAAGGTGTTGGGTGGAGGATGGGGGAGGTGTGTTTACAGAGGTTTGGGAGTGTTGTGGAGGGTGGGGGTGTAGTGTATAGCTAGGTATACAGGGGTGTGGGGGTCAGGGTGGTGTGTTTAGCTAGGTATACAGGGATGAGGTGTTGTGGGGGTGAGGGTGGGGTGTTTAGGGATGGTGGGGGTTGGTGTATTTAGGCCTAGATACTTACAGGGGAATAGACATCCGAGTGTAGCTGTAGAACTTCTGTGGGTGTCGTCTGAGGTCCCGGTAGAGGGCCTGGAACTCTCCCTTCCTCTGCCTCCTGGCTAGTAGAGGGTGCACCCACCATCTCCTGCGAGGAGCACGCCTTCTCCCCACATAGTAGTAGGTAAACAACAGGAAGGAGAGAATTCCCAGGTAATAAGCGTAAAAAATGACTGGATCCATGGTCCCAACTGCTGTCTCTGTATCCAAGGATGGTCTCCACACGTCCAGCTGTCTCCAACAATGACCCCAGAGCTTCTGCTGACCTCCCAGAACCCCAGGTATTTATACAGGTTGTTATCTCTTTAAGAATCCGGATCCGGACCGCAACCGTGTTCATACCGCACGGAAACCGTATGCAACCGGACCGGATCCGGACTGGAACCGTACGGGTCAGGTCCGATCCGGCTCCGGTGCGGTGCGGTCCGGACATCCGGTGCGGTTTTTGCAAAACCGCAAGTGTGAACGGGGCCTAACATCCACCTGCAGACACAGCATGAAAACAGAGCGGAGCCTGAACTGTCCGCTCCACTCTAAGCCTATGACTTGTCAATTTTGCAAAATTGCATTAGAACTGAAAGTCCATGTGAATAGATGAGCTTGCAATCTAATGTGAACTGAATTTTTTTCATGCAGGAGAAAATAAAAAGTCTGCTTATACCATGCACTTTGACAAGTAAGTTGATCATATGTATATAAAATGTAAGTTGACATCTACACTCACTGGCCATTTATTTGTTACACTTGTTCAACTGCTTAAAGAGAACCGAGGTGTATTGTTTTAAATCTTAATACGACATAGAGGCATATTCTGTGCACAATGACATGCCTCTGTGTCCTATTGCCGCCTCCAGTCCCCCTTAAAAAAAGCAATCTGCTTGTCACTAGCCTTGTGTTTACTTGCATATTGTCAATCAGCATTGCTCCCACGCTTCTATTGCAGGAGCCGCCTGTGTCCCCTTGCTCCCCGCCTCCGTAAGCTTCCTCCAATTGGAAGCTAAGCTGAGACCAAGGAGTACGTCTGACAGAGAGATATCAGATTAAGAGAGCAGCTGCTAAAATTCCATTACAAAACAGCTAACAGGTATTTGAAGCTGCTGGTGCCTCCGGAGTCCTGTGAACATCAAGGTGCAGGATCCTCCAGAGGATTGCAGTTTATGCATAAACCTTCTACTCTGCTACCCTTAACCAATGCTTACAATCCTAACATATTTAAACGCCGCAATGGTGGCTGCACCAGCACGCTCTCCTCTCCTTGAGAAAGCGGACGGGAGTCCGCGGAACTAGTGGGACCTATTTTGAGGGGAACCTCTGCCTGCCTTGCCACTTCTCACTCCCATTCTAGGAACTTTCACCCGGGCTAAGTATTCTTATTTTCTTAGCACTTTATTTAATATATACCTCACACTCTGTGCACCTTATCTAGAGGCTGCTCCTCCTAGTATCTAGGTTTATTATTCAATGTTTATGGTATTTTGTAACTAGCACTTTGTACAATATATGTGGTTTGAAATTGTTTATTGCACTGCACTTTACACTGAACCCGGGTTCCTCCACTACAGGGCTTTATTATAAACCCTGAGTGGAGTCTTCACCTTTATGTGTGTGTATTCATATACACACATATTTACACGTACCAATTGATTGACCTTATTGTGGGGTTGTGCAATAATTACTATATGGCTTGGCTGTGCGAATGTGTTTTTAATTGTTTATTTTTTGCATTGGCTATTAGCATATGGGTTTATTTATCAGCATAATGCTATTGTTTACATGCTCCATATGAACCATGTGTTGTGTTTGAGAAATTGTGTACTTAAATAAAGATATTTTTTGATTTAATACCATTATTCAGCTGGATGGTGCTTATTTAAAGGGCCGCTTTTTTCTTAATTGCTATACAATGCTTACAAGCAGAAACTGCTGCAGTGGACCCAGAACTACAAGAAGAAGAATTTTAAAGTCTTGTTTACTGATGGGTGCCATGCAACTCTGGATGGTCCAGATGGATGAAGTGGTGGATGGGTACTGTACGGCCACCATGCCACAACAACCTGCTATCAAATAAAGGGTCTTATGTGACAGGGCTGTGGAGTCGGAGTTGAGGACTCAGGGTCGGAGCAATTCTGGGTACATGGGAGTCGGTGGTTTCAATAAACTGGGGCAAAGGAGTTGGATGATTTTTTTAACCAAATCCATAGCCTTTGTAAAAATTAGACTGAGTCGGAGCAATTTTGGGTACCTGGAGTCGGTGGTTTCATAAACTGAGTCGCTGGATGATTTTTATAAGGACTCCACAGCCCTGCTATGTGAATAAGTAACTTATATAATACAATAACATTTCTATAGCGCTTTTCTCCCATAGGACTCAAAGCGCTTAGGCTCTCTCAGATTCAGTAATTAGTAGGATGAAGTATTCACACAACAAAAGTTATATTTCTGCAAATGCCAAACTGAACAGGTGGGTTTTCAGTCTGGATTTAACCACCTTAGCGGTATGGACGAGCTCAGCTCGTCCATTACCGCCAGAGGGTGCCGCTCAGGCCCTGCTGGGCCGATTTTATTCAAATAAAGTGCAGCACACGCAGCCGGCACTTTGCCAGCCGCGTGTGCTGCTTGATCGCCGCCGCTCTGCGGCGAACCGCCGCGAGCAGCGGCGAAAGAGGGTCCCCCCAGCCGCCCGAGCCCAGCGTAGCCGGAACAAATAGTTCCGGCCAGCGCTAAGGGCTGGATCGGAGGCGGCTGACGTCAGGACGTCGGCTGACGTCCATGACGTCACTCCGCTCGTCGCCATGGCGACGTAGTAAGCAAAACACGGAAGGCCGCTCATTGCGGCCTTCCGTGTTACTTTTGGCCGCCGGAGGCGATCAGAAGAACGCCTCCGGAGCGCCATCTAGTGGGCATTCATGCAGCCAACTTTCAGTTGGCTGCATGAAATAGTTTTTTTTTATTTAAAAAAAAACCTCCCGCAGCCACCCTGGCGATCTTATTAGAACGCCAGGGTGGTTAAACACGTCCAGGGATGGAACTGTCCTGATCTGTTGAGGTAAGGAGTTCCAAAACGTAGGGGCAGCATGACACAAGGCTCTGGGACCAAAAGTTTCCAAGTGGACTCTGGGTATGACTAGATTATTAGAACCTGTTGATCTGAGAATGCGGGGATTGCTACGCAGCTGCAACATATCTTTCATGTATCCAGGGCCTAAATTATTCAGGGATTTAAATGTCGGTAGGCCGATCTTGAATAGGACCCTCCATTCTATAGGTAGCCAGTGAAGGGAGTGCAGGACTGGCATTATGTGGCAGTGACGGGTTGGTTGGTTAGCAGTCTGGCAGCAGTATTCTGTATCAGCTGTAGTCGGTACAAGACCTTTTTTGGAAGGCCAGTGTAGAGAGCATTGCAGTAGTCCAGTCGGGATGTGATGAAGGCGTGGACTAAGGTTGGCAGATCTTCTGGGGGTATGAGGTGCTTGATTTTTGCAATGTTCTTCAGGTGAAAATAGGATGATTTCACCACAGCAGAGATTTGAGTTCTGAAGTTTAAAACCCAATCAATTAGAACTCCCAGGCTACGCACATGATCAGAGCTGCACAGATCCGTGCCTCCTATTCCCAGTGGTGAAGACTGCAAGTTAAAGTGAACATCCGGACTAAAAATCGACTCAGCAGCACTGAAAAGGCTTTGCGTTTCTTTAACAGTTTCACAGCATCAGAACTTTGTTTCTCTTATACAAGCCTCATTTTTAGCTGCACAAAAGAAAACTGCCCGGGCTTTTTTCCCCTGATGCTGTGCAAAGCATGATGGGATTTCTGATTTTGTTGTTCTCTTTCTGCTGTTTTGGTGCAATTTTTTTTTTTTACATTTTGAATTTGACATTTGAAGCCTAGCATGTGCAGCTGGGAGGGGTTATCAGGACACAGGACAGTTGGAACTGTGTCTCCTGCTCCTTGTCACCTCCTTTCAACCAAAAAGATGGCTGCCCCCATGACAAAGATGGTAGCCCCCATGAATCACAAACATTTGCCTGTTCTTTTAACCACTTGAGGACCCACCCTTTACCCCCCCTTAAGGACCAGCGCTGGTTTGATTGATCTGTGCTGGGTGGGCTCTGCAGCCCCCAGCACAGATCAGGGTGCAGGCAGGGAGATCAGATTGCCCCCCTTTTTTCCCCCCTATGGGGATGATGTGCTGGGGGGGTCTGATCTCACCTGCCTGCTGTGGGTGGCGGGGGGGGCACCTCAAAGCCCCCCTCCGCGGCGAAATCCTCCCCCTCCCTCTCCTACCTGGCCCCCTCCTGGAGATCCGGCTGCACAGGACGCTATCCGTCCTGTGCAGCCAGTGACAGGCTGTCTCCTGTCACATGGCGGCGATCCCCGGCCGCTGATTGGCCGGGGATCGCCGATCTGCCTTACGGCGCTGCTGCGCAGCAGCGCCGTACAAATGTAAACAAAGCGGATTATTTCCGCTTGTGTTTACATCTAGCCTGCGAGCCGCCATCGGCGGCCCGCAGGCTATTCACGGAGCCCCCCGCCGTGATTTGACAGGAAGCAGCCGCTCGTACGAGCGGCTGCTTCCTGATTAATTAGGCTGCAGCTGGCGACGCAGTACTGCGTCGCTGGTCCTGCAGCTGCCACTTTGCCGACGCACGTTATGAGTGTGCGGTCGGCAAGTGGTTAAAACAGGGTGGGTAAGAGATTATATTACCTATCTATTCTAATTAACATAACTAATGTAACTTGATGACAGTATGTTTGTTTAGGCCGAAGTTCCCCTTTAAGTTGTTTTGTTATCATGCTCTGCCCTCCTATCAGAAGGACTTCAGTTTTGTCTGCATTTAGTTTCAGCCAGTTGTCATTCATCCATTGCTGTAGTTCACGTAAGCAGGCGTTTATAGTTAAGAGTTGGGTCTGTCACACCAGGCTTGAAGGAAAGATATAGTTGGGTGTCGTCTGCATAGCAGTGGTATGTCAGGCTATGTTTTTAGATTAGTTTTCCCAGCGGTAACATGTAAATCGTGAAAAGCAGGGGAGAGAGGATTGAGCCCTGGGGCACCCCATACTTAAGTGATACAGGGGTGGACAGGAAGGGCCCCATAGACACTTTGTGGGTTCTGCCACTCAAGAAGGATTGGAACCACTGAAGAACTATGCCATCAATGCCGCAATATTCCTGTAGCATGTTTATCAAGATGTCATGGTCAACTGTATCAAAGGCTGCAGAAAGGTCTAGCAGTATGAGGATGGAGCACTCTCCTCTGTCTCTTGCCATGAGCAGGTGGTTGCATATTTGGATGAGGGCAGTTTCAGTGCTGTGGTGTTTCCTGAAGCCAGACTGGAATGGGTCATAACTGTTGTTTTGTAGGATTTTGGCTTCTAGCTGGAGGTAAACAGCTTTTTCAATTAGCTTGCCCAGAAAGGGGAGGTTAGAGACAGGTCTGTAGCTGGTCATTGCATCTGGGTCCAGGGAGGGTTTTTTGAGGAGAGGCCTGATGATTGCTTCCTTCAGAAAAGCAGGAAATATCCCTGATTTTCAGGAACAGTTAATTTTTAGGAATACCGGTACGAACAGGTCGGGGCAGTTCAACATGAACTGTGTTGGGCCAGGATCTAGGTTACAGGTAGTTAGGCGGACGTGAAGGAGGATGCTTGATGTGACTTCATCAATTTCTCTGAAGTTTGACCAAGGTGTTACATTGTCTCTGCTAATGGTCTTCGGCGCTATATTAGGCTCAGATGCTGTAAGTTGGATGGCGGACCTTATAGCGGAGACTGTCTGTGAAGAAATGGGCAAATTGGTCACAGAGGTCCTTTGAAGACTCGATGTTAAGTTTTTGACATGCCGGGTTGCAGAGTTTTTCCACTGTGCGGAACAGTTGGGCTGGTTTGTTAACTGCATTTGCAATCTCTTGTGATAGAAAGGATGATTTTTTTTTCCCGTGATTACCTTTTGGTAGCTCTTCAAGTGGAGGATTAAGGCATGTTTGTCTTCTGGGGACTGAGATTTGCGCCACAGTCTCAAGTTTTCGGCCTTGTCTTTTCAGCTCTTTTATAGCGTTATCAAACCACTGTGCATGATGGTGTGGAGTAACTTGACCTGTTGAGGTGTTTTTAATTGAAATAGCTTTTTATTTTAGTAAATTTGACCTATTGGTGCAAAATCATCAAATGTTTTGAAACTCTGCTCTGTGTAATTTGGAACAGAGCATTGTTTATTTTTAAAAAACATACGGTAATCATTAATTGGTTTGTTCAGTAACATTCAAATTATTCTTTGATAGTGGACTCATATTATGCTGACTGTCACTTGCATTTATTATTTAGTAAAATCAGAGAAAATAATTTGCATAATAATTTGGAACATGGTATATAGGCTCATAGAAATTGGAAAATACAAGATAGAAAAAAAAAACATTCCCTGGTCTGATGAATTAGTTACAGCTGCAACATTCAGATGGTTGGAATAAACCTGAAAGCATAGATCTGTCCCACCTTGTGTTAACAGTTTAGGCTGAAAATGATATAATGGTGTGGAGGATCTTGGCACACTTTCGCCCCCATAGTCTCAGTTGAGCATCATTTAAATGCCACAGCCTACCTGTGTATTGTTGCTGACCATGTTCTGATGGCTACTTCCAGCAGGACAATGCAGAGTCACACAGCTCTGCCACAAACAATTGAAGGCATAACCTGGTAATAACTTGCAAAGTGTACATAATACAGTGCCCAGTGAGTGTATAGGTCAAAAGCCAGCACCCTGGCAATCATCCATTAACTAGAATACTCGAAGTCACAATGTTGACAGTATTCCCTTGATCGCTATACTCCTTTTGATTTTGTGTTGCAGAAGATTGAAGACAAAATTGAGGTAACAGTGCTTGAAATACACCAATATATGAAAGCAGACGTCATCAGTGGGTGATCAGGTAATTGAAATGTATTCCACTTTAAATTGAGAGAAATGGTTCATGGTGGAACACATCAACCCATAATACCAATATAGAGTGACAGCATATGCCCAAAGTTCAGCCAAGTATGTAGAAAGATTGGACAGAAAAGATCTTATTACATATTTCAAATACAGAACAGTATTAGCACAGCTCCACTCTTTTGAAGATAGTTGATACAGAGCAGTGGCTTATACTCACTATGTGCTTTAGTAGCACCATACTCACTCCCAAATTGCACCAATTCTGCTGCGGGCCAACCGTGTGGTTCTCCCCACGTACTGGAGTCGGCAAGGGCAAGATATGAGGTAAATTACATTTAGATTCGCAGGTGAGGCGCTACTCTGGCTATTGCTGAAATTCTGTTTGTCCCCACGTTTATTGCCTGATGAAGTGGGTATGGCCTGCAAAACGCATTGCACTTTTGAGGTACTATATAATAAATGTGATTACTATTATACAGTCTTTCGTGTCTGCTTTATGGAGGCAAGTCCACCACTTCCTCCAAGCAAATTTTAAAGGTTTTATCCACTTTTACCCTGCTGGCGCCTCTGTTCCCTGTTTGCTGTACCGTGTCCACCCCTGGTGGAGGGGTGATTTACCCCTTTTCTGATCTACAGAGAGCGACTCCTGAGTGAGGACAGGTCTAATCTACTCACCTGCCTATACAGTGGTTGCCTTTGTGAGTATACTCTTCTCACTAATTATCTTTACTAATTTTATGCTGAACATACTACACTATATTGGGCTCTCGGTTTCTCTAACCTTATTGCATAATTGTGCTCCTTTCATATAGTTTATGGGGCATTTCTCAAGCCAAATACTTTTGTTTTAATACTCCAATTCCCTATAAACTAAACAAGCCTTGCCCACAGCTTTTCACTGTGCCTTGACACTGTAGCAAGGGCTTATGGGAGCTCAGTCTGGGGAGAAGGTTACTAACCATTGATTTCAGAGGCAGAGAGGAGACTGAATTTACACTCAGGCAAGCTGATAGCATCTCCAGTCCTTAACCTGTGACAATCAGAACATGGCTGCCCTCGTATCACAGGAATAAATAATCAAACTTTTGAAGCTGTTTGCAGCTGGATATGCTGTGTAAACTATCTAAACTTTAGATAGGATAGACAAGTTACTTTTTCATTTCGGATTCGCTTTAAAGGAAAACATACGTCAAAAAAAAAAAAAAGACATTTACTCACCTGGGGCATCCCTCAGCACCCCGAAGCTGGATGGTGCCCTCGCAGCCCCGCTCCGATCGTCCTGTCCCAGCCGGCGGCTACTTCCGGTTCGGCGACAGCCGCCGTCAGGCTGGGAACGCGGCTGATTTTCCGCGTTCCCAGCCGCTGCTATCACCCTCTATGCTGCTATAGCGTATATATGCTGCTATAGCGTATATATACGCTATAGCAGCATAGAGGGTGATAGCAGCGGCTGGGAACGCGGAAAATCAGCCGCGTTCCCAGCCTGTCGGCGGCTGTCGCCGAACCGGAAGTAGCCGCCGGCTGGGACAGGACGATCGGAGCGGGGCTGCGAGGGCACCATCCAGCTTCGGGGTGCTGAGGGATGCCCCAGGTGAGTAAATGTCATTTTTTTTTTGACTTAAGTTTTCCTTTAAGGTAAGAAAAGTAATATTGAAATTAAGTTAATCAGGAACAATTCATTTTACTATATAGCGCCAACATATTACACAGCACTGTACAGAGTATATTGTCTTGTCACTAACTGTCCCTCAGAGGGGCTCAATTTTAGGGGGAAGCAAATTAACTTCTGTGTGTTTTTGAGATGTGGTAGGAAACCGGAGTGACAGCAGGAACCCCACGCAAACATGGGGAGAACATACAAACGGATTGCAGATATTGACTTAGAGCGATTATTTTGCTTGTAAATGTGCTGAAAGGTTAGTTTTAATCAAATAGGTGATAAGTCATTGATGAGAAGTTTCACTAATAGAGAGCCCAATCAGTGCTGTTCTCCCTGGCGACTCCAAACCTGGACATACTGTGCCACGCATGTGCAGTATGTACAGGTCTATGTCTCTCCTGTTTTAAACAGATGCTGCTGGCTGCATTGTGGCACTAGTCTGCACCTGCACCACTGAACAGTGGTAACATTTGTGTATAAAGCTGAAGCTGCTTGTATATGAGTGGCTGTAGCTAATTGCAAAGGCACGGCTGTACAGCACACACCTCAAGGCTGAGGTAAATGGATCTGTTTCCTTAAATAGAGAACTATTCATCTCCATGGCCCCTACCCTGCTTGACCACAACTAAGACAGCGGCCCCACCACTTCCTGTCTGTTATGCACATGCGTGAATGATGTCACACCATTAAACCGCTACCTGATTGGCCTATACTCCTAATAGGGTCTTTAATCAAACTAGAAATGTGGACAGAGACCTCTTCAGAGGCACCCTTGCGCTGAAAGACTCCAGTTACTCCCCTCATGCCTGAGAAAGCGAATTCGACCCACAAAACGTATCACAACGATGAGTAGTAAATCCCAATAAAAATTATGTTCTATACTGAAATAGACTTATGTCATCTGTTGGTAGTGGTGTTGATACTTATTCTGCTGGAAGATTGCTGTTATATGCTTTACATCGACCTGGTCTGTGCGGTGGCAACATTCTAGTGAGCCCTTTCACTGTTGGGGGGGTCCACTGTCCGAATGCACTTGTGAGGGGTTTTATATGGGACTTTTGAAGACCCCTTCACTGTGGCAATTCCTCCTGCATGTTATATAATTTTTGTTGAAACAGAGTTACGCTATGCAAAGCATTTTCTGTTTTATTATAGGAATACTGGTTGATGGTGAGTGCAGCTGGAAACAAATTGATTCTATAAATTTATTGGGCAATATCTATACAAACTCCACGTTCCAATTTTTCCCATCATTTCAGCCAACCCGGGAAACAACATGCTGCTTTTGATGACAGAAAGCTTAGCAGGACTTCCAGGCAACTGGTATTATTTAAAAGTACATCAGCCTCCATCCATATCCCAGGTCACTTCAGGTGTTCTTTAAAACAGGGATCCCCAACCTGTGGTCCGCAGGATGTTTTCAGTTGGGCCGCGGGACTGTCCTCTTGTCTGCCCGCGCCGCCCCACCCCCTCCGCGGCCGCCGTTGCTGTTACCTTTGGCGGCCGCATGGTCTCTTATATTCCCTTTTTCTCTCTTCCCAGCGTGAGTCACAACAGCGCGCCCTGCGGCTGCTGTGATAGAGAGGGAGGAAGCAGGAGAGAAAGAGCAGCCTCCTGTAGCGGCGCGCCGTTACTATGGGAACCGCTCTCTCCTTCCTCCCTCTCTATCACAGCAGTCGCAGGGCGCAATGTTGTGACTCACACAATGGAAAGAGAGAGGGGAATACGAGAGACCTCCGGCCAAGGTAACTGCGGCGGCGGCCGCAGGGGGGAGGTGGGGGCTGCTATACTGGGGCACTATACTTGCTATACTGGGGCACTATACTAGGCGTAGTGGGCAGTATACTGGGGCGCTATACTGGGGCACTATACTAGCCATACTGGGGCATACTAGCTATATTGGGCACTTTACTAGCTATACTGGGGCACTACCTACCCATACTGGGCACTATACTAGCTATACTGGGGCACTACCTACCTATACTGGGCACTATACTAGTTACACTGGGCACTATATTAGCTTTACTGGGCACTAAACTAGCTATACTGGGGTAACTGTACTAGCCATACTGGGGCAACTAAACTCCCTATACTGGGGCAACTAAACTCCCTATACTGGGGCAACTAAACTCCCTATACTGGGGCAACTAAACTCCCTATACTGGGGCAACTATGCTAGCTATGCTCCCCCCCGTAACCCGCTGTGCACGACACTGTCCACTAGGACGCTAAACCAGGCCCCCCCCCCCCCCCGTGGGCCCCGGAGAAAAATTTGGTCAGAGAGTGGTCCCCGGGCCAGAAAAGGTTGGGGACCCCTGCTTTAAAAAGTCGAATATGTCCAGAGAAAAAAAAAAATGTAAAATGCATGTTGTGCATATAAAATGTACATTTGTTCCAGATTAAAATGTGTTTTTCCCCACAAGCCTGGGACCCACAAGCAATCCTTTTCTAAGTGCTTGTGACTTGTAAAGCACTTGCTAATGCAATGCTATAGGGCAGTGATGGCTAACCTTGGCACTCCAGCTGTGGTGGAACTACAAGTCCCAAGAGGCAATGCAATACTCTGACAGCTCTAAGCATGACTGGGGGAGGCAGAGGAATGATGGGATTTGTAGTTTTGTCACAGCTGGAGTGCCAAGGTTAGCCATCACGGCTATAGGGGATTAATCGAATCCCTCAAGTGTGATCACACCAATAGCATTACATTAGCAAGAGCTTTTCAAATCACAGGTGCTCAGAAAAGCGCTACTAGTTGGTTCCAGGCCTAATGCTGGGAATATACAGTTTATTTTTGAGGCAGCTAGATAGTTAGATAATTTCCGACATGTCCGATCTCCTGTTCGATAGTTTTGCCGCTCGATTTTTGATAGAAGTGAATGGAAAAATAAAAACGAGCAAAAGAGAATAGATTGCAGAATCGAGTGGAAAAAACGATGGAGCAGCAGAAACGAACAGTGTATGCCCAGCATAAAAGATCTGACAGGTTTTGGATTAGTAGTCCCATTTCCTCATTGGGATTGACCATTTATTTTGTAAGTATTTACTGAATGGCAGTTGTGCAGTCCAACTGCTTAAGTAGTGTGCAAGAAAGCTGGGCGGCTAGCCAGCATGTTTGTATAGATCCTTAGCAGGGAGAGCTTTTGTAGAGAATGAAAGGAAATGAGAATCACCCATAATGAGATTTATTAGTCTAACATGTCATTATACTGTAAGCTTCAGCAACAAGGGAGAACATTTATATTACATTTGACTCTGGGAAAATAAACTTCCTATCGGTATACCTATAGGAAGTGCATTTGCCCAGACTAAAATGCAATTTAAGTTATTTTTCTCCTTTGCTGAAGCCTACAGTAGGCAGTAAAAATGACATGTGTTGGACTAATCCATTTCCTCATGGGTGACTCTCCTTGCATATGCAATTTAAAATTTCTAATTTTTCACGATAATGGGCCACAAGGAGATGTAAAGAAGGGCACTTGCTCACTAGCTGTGCTGCGTTCCCCCAGCAATTATATCTTGAAATACATATTGCCATTAACTTGAATGAGAATTGCAGCAAAATTGCTGTTAGATTTTTGCCGCCAGTCTCATTGAAAAGAATGGGATTTTCGAAATGCAAATGTAGCAGAAATGCAATACAGCTAGTGCTTAATTCTGAGTTGATGCAAATTTGGTGTGAAAATATATGCAGCTTGAAAATGAACTAATAAAATGCTCTTGAGGTGGAATTTGATTAGTTTGTTTTCAAGACTAGTCATTTTCAGTGGATTTTCTAAAGTAAGGGCTGATTCACACTACAACCGCTAGTGATTTGAAAAGATCTTGCTAATGCTATGATAAATTTTCATTAAAAAACAAAAAAACAAAACACAAACTTACTTACGGTAAGGTCTTTTCCAGGAGTCGGAAGGACAGCAACCCTGAGACTTGTCTCCCTCCTTTCCAACTGGACAGGATACTAGTTAAAAGAATTAACATAATTGATTAGGCAGGCACACTACATAAGGCAGCATTCCCTTACCCTCATCAGTAATAAAAAAGACCACACAGAATGATGCTTCAAATAATTTTTATTAACAATACATCAGGGTGGGTAGTAAGGGTGCTGTCCTTCCGACTCCTGGAAAAGACCTTACCGTAAGTTTGTCTTTCCAGGACGTCTCAGGACAGCAACCCTGAGAGGATAAACAAGACATAATTAGGGAGGATTACAGCCTGCAAAAAACTCTACCAAAACATAAGTCAGAGTTAGAGGTTAAATCAAGTCTATAATGCTTAACAAAGATATTGTGGCTTGACCAGGTTGCAGCTTCACAGATTTATTAATAGTAGCCCCTGCTCTCTGCCCAGGAAGTAGAAACCGCTCTGGTTGAATGACCTTTCGCTAGTCCTGATAACTGCTTGCCCTGGTGCAAGTAAGATAAAGCAATAGCTTGTCTGATCCATCTTGCAATAGGTTTCTTTAGATGGCTGCTTTCCGGCAAAGAGAACCAACAAAGCATTGGACTTCCTCCAATTCTTGGATCTCTTAAGATATTCGTTCAATTAGACACCTTCTTAACACCTAGACAGTGCAACCTTTCTTCTTTTTGATTTGATGAATTACTGCAAAAAGATCTCTTGAGATCTATGGAATTTAGATACAATCTTAGGTCAGATAAACGTTTGTACATTTGATCAATAGTAATAAGTCTTCTTGTTCCTTGGTAATGCCCATAGCCCTATGCATAGCTTCAAATAACTCATTCATAAATTCTGTGGAAAAGCGAATTTCTGAGACTTAACACCTTTACCCTCAGATTCGTTTACTTCGCCCTGTGGTAACTCTTCCAATAATAGATATCCACTCTCCCTTCAGACGTCAAATTTATCTGAATCAACCTCGACTCTCTACCTCTTGAGGAGGTCTGTTAGGAGGATTTAGAAGGACCAGCAATAGGTGCATCAGAAGTAGAGGGGGTACATGTCGGTGTAATATCTGAATTAGAAAGTATGAAAGCAGATTCTTCTTTAAAGGGGTTCTTCCGCGAAATAGGAAAAAAATAAAAAGTGGTTTATTTATAAACTATTAAAAATCCTCCTCAAATAGTGCAAAAAGTGTTTTTAAAAAAATGAATAGTTTTATCAAAGTAACACATAATGTAATCAGTGACGGATGACGGCCAGGGAGGCTAATCCATTTGTAAGGGTTTTTTTTTTTTTACTATAATATCACAAACATAACTGCTGCGTACCTAGTTGTCAGTTTTGTAGTCTGTTGCTGTCAGGAATAGCTCTTACAATTAGAATAACGACTGTTATCTCCCGGAGCTCTGCGCAGTTATTTATTTTAGTTTCAGAGAGAGAGAGAAAGAGAGAAAGAGAAAGAGAGAAAGAGAAAGAGAGAGAGAGAAAGAGAGAGAGAACCCCGGAAGCAATGAATCAGGCAGAGGGAGAGCAGCTGATCAGTGAGAACGTACGGTGTATGCAGAATCCTCTAGGGAGTGATCTCTTTGTCGCTGCAAGATTTATTGGTTTGTGTTGAGTTCTCCAGGCAGCTAAAAGTTAATAAGAAAACAACACAAACCAATAAATCTTGCAGCGACAAAGAGATCACTCGCTAGAGGATTCTGCATAGACACCGTACGTTCTCACTGATCAGCTGCTCTCCCTCTGCCTGATTCATTGCTTCCGGGGTCCTCTCTCTCTCTCTCTCGACGAGGCGACGAGGAAAGCGAAACAAGGAAGGCCGCTCATTGCGGCCTTCCTTGTTACTTTTGATCGCCGGAGGCGATCGAAAGTGCGGATCCGGAGCGCCCTCTAGTGGGCTTTCATGCAGCCAACTTTCAGAAACCCTCCCGCAGCCTCCCTGGCGATTTTAATAGAACGCCAGGAAGGTTAAGTGGAAGATAACACCCACCGCTACGATAGCTCTAGGCTAGGATCAGAGTGGTTAAGCTCATAATGCATGCATAGTAACGCAACATTATGAGTGTGAACTGCACTGGAGACCAGACATGGCCTTTTTACAAATCTGCATGCCGCTTTTTAGAATAATGCGATCAGGTACAACCCTGCACTGTGCACAGACCCATAGATTTATATGGGCAGTGAATTTCCATGCTGAATAAATCTGCCACACGACTGAGCACTGCCCTTTGTGCAGATTCAACAATTACTTATAATACTGGAAAAATCTACTGTCCACATTGCTTAAGATTCCAGAATCTTGAAACCCTCTGCTTTACATTCACCTTTGCCAGAATATAGAGCGGGGATAAAACATACAGGGGGAATTACACTCTAAATACTAAGAGTGTATTTCACTGAAAAATTGTCAATCTCTACAGCCAGTAAAGGTTTAAGTGCAGGCTTGACAAATCAAACAAAATTCAAAACAAATGCTATGCAGATCTGAAACAAATGCAATGCAGATCTGAAACAAATGCAATGCAGATCTGAAACAAATGCAATGCAGATCTGAAACAAATGCAATGCACATCTGAAACAAATGCAATGCACATCTGAAACAAATGAAATGCACATCTGAAACAAATGAAATGCACATCTGAAACAAATGCACAATAGATCTGAACAAGTTTGAAACAAGGAACTCCTTGAAACTACCCAGAGATTCACTTCCTGAAAATTTCCATAGATTGTCAATCACCATCGCTGCAGTTCAGGCTTGACATATTATAACCCTGGGGAAGCCTATTGCTGCAATGGCAACAATTCACCTTCGCCTCCTGCTTTGCACCCACTGCTAGATTGCATGGACACAGAGGACAAGAGAAAGTATAAACTTCTACCAGGGAAACATCACTCTAAAATCAACCATGTGAGTGTACACCCCTGCAATGATTGTCGGTCTCTACAGCTAGCATAGGTTTACTGCAGGCCTGACCAATCAAATGGGAAGCAAATGACTCCTTGCAACTATCATTACCCTAAAAGTTTCCATTAGCTAGATTATAGAGGAAACAAGAGAGAGGGTAAAACACACAGGGGGAAAAAAAAAATCACTCTAATGTGAACTATATGAGTGAATATCCCTGCTGCTGGAACAAGCTTGGAAGCTCTTGTCTGTGATCCCATCTTTCCAGCATAGGGGAGAACGTCAGGAACAGTACCATTTCTTATGCTGTCTAGTTCTCCTCTATTGGACTCCCCCACCAGCACCAGTCTCCCGTCCATCTTGTGGCCCAGGGATTTCATGCATGAGCAGTGCTGCCAAGAGGACACCAATCCGGCAAAATAAACTCAGCAGCTATTCCTCTTGGGTGTTTCCAGGACGGAAACCAAGTTAAAACTGAGGAATCAGGGGAGGGTGCTTGATAACCCTCAAATAATAGCCGGTATAAAGACATAACCGAAGACACATACCAGAGAGGGAGTGGAGCTTGACTCCTCAAAACTATGGGAGCAAGAGCCTGCGGACGCTTCCATGGTCAGCATACACAAGACTGACCAGGATGCACAACCCTTGAATAGGTCACCTGAAGGTTTCCGCTCAAACAATGAAAAGGTTTGCTTTACCTTAGAAATCCACCGCCTTACCGAGCAGACTAGCTCAATCAGCGGCTAAATGCGGCGAGATGTCCGCTGGGATGCACACCGAGCCATGGAAAGCATTCTACTTCCTCCTTGGTCACGTAATGCGGAAGTCACATGTCCCCCTGCGCGCATCCTACAGCGAAAGCCGCTCCGGCGTGTAACAGACTGGGGGAGAAGCCGATGCAGACATCAAGCACCCGCGCTGGCTCGCCTGACCAGCGCTGACATAGGGGACACTTGTATGCCGCGGCTCCTGAAATTTATCATGGTTGGCCAGCTCTCCCCACACAACCAGCATCCTGCTGGACAGGAAAACAACTGATGAGGGTAAGGGAATGCTGCCTTATGTAGTGTGCCTTCCTAATCAATTACGTTAATTCTTTTAACTAGTATTCTGTCCAGTTGGAAATGGAGGGAGATAAGTCTCAGGGTTGCTGTCCTGAGACGTCCTGGAAAATCACATCTCAGGTGAGAACACAAACATAGCATTACATTAGCAAGAGCTTTTAAAATCACAAACTCTTAAGCTACGTACACACATGCGACAACGATCGTTCGTTGTGAACGACGAACGATCTTTTAATTGATGAAAGAACGATCTAAGTAAAGTCAGCTTTTAAAAGTGTGTAAAGATCTGATTGTTAGAACGAACGTTACATCAAGGAAAGCAACTATTGCAAAACAAAAGGAAGCAGGCGGTTGGCACTACAGCGATTGCGACAAAGACTACTCAGTTAAGAGGACATGCAGTGTGCACTGGAGGAAACGTATACACCTCTTCTCTAGAACCTCTTCAGCGTGCTGAAGCTAGGAACGTCAAACAGCAAGCAAGTAGGAACAGCAGGAAATCTGGCACTGCTACAAGTGTTCAATTTATTGTAGCATACATAAAGTGCAGGCGTGCAACATCTTGCAAAATTGCATACAAAGTCATCAACATACCCTTGTGAGAGGAGGCGTGGGTGCTGGGCAAAGATGCCTGATGGCAGTTTCACGCTAGGATAGCGCTTCTACGGAGGCTGCAGTTATGGGCAAAAGGCTCTGGTTAAATATCCTCCAGAGCCGTCATGTAACATTTACTTCCGGTGGCAGCGCCGCCCATATTTCGTCACGTGTGTGTACGTATTGATGCCTAGGCGTCACGTACGCTACACGCGTACGTAATTCCGCATGGCGCCAGTGATGTACGCATGTCAATTGGATGCATGCGTACTGCATTATTATGCTTATGGCGAATGCGTCAAAATGGTCACATTGGGAAGGGGAAAACTCCCCCTAGCGGCCAAATTGAGGTAGGGCCCGACTTAGTCATACCTGCACCAGGGTGAAAGAAAATGAAAAAGGTAGAGGGGGAGAAATAAAGGAAAAGGGGAAAGGAACCAGAAAGAATTGCAAGAAAAACATGTTAGACGACGTAAAGGTGGATGATCAGGAGATCCTGAAACAGTGAGACAAAGTGCATTACCCAAGGTGTCAGTACGTTTGGATCGTGCCCCACAAAAACGCAAATTACTGCTATCAAAGGCACAAGGAAGCCACAAGTCTTCAAATTGTGCAAAATCACAAAGGGGAGGAAAATGGGAGGTTATGGGGAAGTAAAATTGCCCACTACCCCTGGTGAGTTTTCACCATGGGGGCGAACAAGCCATGGATCGAGGGAGGGAGAAGGAGGACCAGCCACCGGTCGTATTGCCACTCTCCACAAATTAACAGCACAAATGATCATACATAGCATAAGACAATAGACAGACATCAAATAGGACGCATCAGAGGAGTCCGAATATGGGGAGGGAAGATACGGCCTCAAGGGTCAAGGAAGCATGACAGATCTGTGTGATCATTAAGGCCCAAAGGTCCCATAGCTTCCGATTGCAGAATCAACATTGCTTCTTTTTTCAATCGTTTCTCCGTCTCCACCTCTTGATAATGGTGGGACATGGATAATTCCTGCAAATGTCAGCTTTGTGGGATCATTACTATGGCTCTCTCGCATATGTTGGATCACTCTGGGGGAGCCTTTTCCTGAGTTTAGGGAGTTGTAATGTTCTCTGAATCGTTCAATTGATCTCGTAGTTTCCTGTATATAAAACCTTCCGCAGAGGCACCACATTGTGTAGACAACCCGCGTTTGGCAAGTAAAAAAAGAGCCCGTATTGCGTCGAAGTGGGCCAATATGAAATTAGCAACCCACTACCATCTGACTGCATGATTTGCAATGTCCACACCTGTTACCCCAAGGGCCTCCTTCACGTAACCAATCACTACCACTTGCTGTTTTGAACTCTTTTCTGCTCACCAATGAGCCTATTGTAGGAGATCTTCTGAAAGAGAATAGTGGTCCTTCAGTCACTAGAGGCTTCAGTATGGGATCCCTGGTCAGGATGTCTCAGTTCCTATGGATTACTTTCTTTATATGGTCAGCCATATTGGTGTAGCCAAAAGAGAAGGGAGTTTTTCGCTGTATGGGAAGATTCGTTGGGTTTCCTCTTTAAGAGGTCTGATCTCGTTTTGTACTTGCTTTTGACATAGGCCTCTTGGATGTCCTGCTCATTGTAGCCTCTAGCCAACAACCTCACTCCCAGCTCCTCAGACTGCTGGCGGAAATCCGCATAGTTAGCATTGTTGCGACGCAGTCTGAGCAACTATTGCGCTTGCGCATGAAAAGTTCCATGGAGAAATAGCGAAATTCGCATGTCAAGCCTGATACGCACGACCGTTTCCAACGATTAACTACTTTTGCAAACGATAGTCGTTGGAAAAAAAACCGCCAAGCTAGATCGGTCGTTTTTAACGATCTAGCTCATCTGTCGTTAGACTTAACCACTTGCCGACCGCGCACTCATAACGCGCGTCGGCAAAGTGGCAGCTGCAGGCCCAGCGACGCAGATCTAATTAATCAGGAAGCAGCTGCTCCCTGTCAATTCACGGCGGGGGGCTCCATGAATAGCCTGTGGGCCGCCGATCGCGGCTCGCAGGCTAAATGTAAACACAAGCGGAAATAATCAGCAGCGTTGTACAAATGTAAACAAAGCGAACAGTAGCAGCGTTGTACCAGATCAGCGATCCCCGGCCAATCAGCAGCCGGGGATCGCTGTCACATGACAGGCAGGAGCCTGTTAGAGGCTGCACAGGACAGATCCGTTCCTGCGCAGCCTCCGATCTCCGGGGAAGGGAGGGAGAAGAGGGGGAATCCTGCGGTGGAGGGGGCTTTGAGGTGCGCCCCCCCCCCACCAGCCACACGCAGGCAGGAGCGATCAGGCCCCCCCCCAGCACATCATCCCCCTAGTGGGGAAAAAGGGGGGCGATCTGGTCGCTCTGCCTGGTGTTTGATCTGTGCTGGGGGCTGTAGAGCCCACCCAGCACAGAACAGCGCTGGTCCTTAGGGGGGGGGGGGGGGGGGGTAAAGGCTGGGTCATCAAGTGGTTAAAGAGACACTGAAGCGAAAAAAATTTTTTTATGATATTATGATTTGTATGTGTAGTACAGCTAAGAAATAGAACATTAAGATCAGATACATCAGTCTAATTGTTTCCAGTACAGGAAGATTTAAGAAACTCCAGTTCTCTCTATACAAAAAACCATTAAGCTCTACGACTTTCAAAGTCGTGGAGAGGGCTGTTTTCTGACTTTTATTATCTCAACTGTTAGTTAATTTTTTACTTTTTCTCTGCCAGAGGAGAGGTCATTAGTTCACAGACTGCTCTGAAAGAATCATTTTGAATGCTGAGTGTTATGAATGTTAGAAAAAAACACTATATACCTGAAAATAAAAATATGAAAATATTTTCTTTGCTGCTATTCTAGTAATTATTCATAGTACACAACCAATTCATTATATCTTTTTTTCGCTTCAGTGTCTCTTTAATGGTCGTTGGTAGCTTTTTTTTTTTTTTTTTTAAACGATCGGGGAACGATCGTTTCAAACGACCAGTTGCATGTGTGTACGCACCTTTAGAAAAAGCTCTTGTATTGCGAACCAGCCCTAATACTTGGAAAATAACCAAGTGTCAAGAAATATTGAAAGGGGGGAAAAAAAAAAAAAAAAAAAAAAAAAAGAGAAAAACAAACCCTGTACTACTATCCAAACTCAATTCTATAGCTGGAGCTCTGCATAAGGATGGCTTCTTTGACATAATCGTCACTTTCAAAAACGTACAAAGAAACAATATCACAAGTTTACATTTGAAACAGCTTCTTTTAATGACCATGACTTTCAAATTATTTTGTTACAAAGGTAAATATAGAACATTCCAAGAACTGAAAAAGTAAAAGGTGCATCAACATAGGGGTTTAACCTTGCACTATCCCTCCAAACAAAAATACATGTATCATACATCTTGTGGGGGGTTCTTTTGTAGTACAGGGTGCAGTTATTGATTTTACCTTCCTTTCCAGAATTATCTAAAAAGCCTGTACAGCTAGGCACACACATTTCAGAACAAAAGCAGTCTTGAAAATGTAAATTTAACTTTATCAAGAAGGTGCTAAGGCCACCTATAAGTAAACCTGTCTTGTGCACGTCGATCTTGTCACTCGTGGCTATAGTTCCAGATTATCTCTGACATGGGCCATTATGAAAATATTGAGACTTTCTAAAAAGATTTCCTTGGGGAAAAAAAAAAATAATGGCTTCTAATAGAAAAGTAATAAAATATGCCTTGGTGTCACAAGTCAAACAATTTAAAAAAACACATGCAAAATCTCCAAAGAGACTAAATCACAGGTTTGTCTACACAAGAAAATGAAAATATAACAAATCTACCAAAGTGTTGCCACAAAAGCAGTTTACCGCACACATTTAAGCAGTACTGTATACACAAAAATCATTCTCTGCGAAATATGAAAGTTGCTTGGATACATTCACCCTTCAGTATCGACCTGCAAAGGAAAAAGAAAGGATTACTATATGCTACTAAATGTTTGACAAGGGATGGGGGAGATGGGTGAAGAAGAGTGGAGATGTCCCCTTGCAATGCTGCTAGCTACTTTTAGCAAGTGCTGGCTGAAACGGGACTACACATTTCACTGGCAACGACATCCACTGAGGTCATGTCACAAGCCAAAAGGTGCCACTCTTGTAGTTTGAACTAGTCTGACAGGCCTACGGAGCTTCCCAATCCCAGTATTTAGGTTGGCCAAGTGCCAAAAAGTAGAGCAAGACTTACGTGGAGAGTAGGAACGGGATCTAGAGCGAGAGCGATAGCCACCTCGGCTGTAGTAGGGTGAAGGAGACCGCCTCCTGTAGAGAAACAAAAAATAGTTCACAGGTAAATACTTTGTTACCCATTGCTTTTCTAGAAGCAGCTTCCACATTTCTAATACTGTATTAGTTTTAAACAAATTGCCAAACTGCACTGCATGCAAACAGAAGAGCTAGTTGTCAAAGAATGGAAGAAATGGTCTATTTTATGCAGACAAGTCATGAAGTAGTGTAAACAAATGTAAAAACTGCAAAAGATGCCTCTATTAAAGGAATACTGTAGGGGGGAATGAGTTGAAGTTACCCGGGGGCTTCTAATGGTCCCCCGCAGACATCCTGTGCCCACGCAGCCACTCACCGATGCTCCGGTTCACTTCTGGAATTTCACACTTTAAAGTCTGAAAACCACTGCACCTGCATTGCTGTGTCCTCGCTCCCGCTGAGGTCACCAGGAGCATACTGCGCAGGCCCAACAAAAATAAAAAAAAATGCATCATTTCTCAGTTTTTAAAGGGATACTGTAGGGGTCGGGGGAAAATGAGTTGAACTTACCTGGGGCTTCTAATGGTCCCCTGCAGGCATCCTGTGCCCGTGCAGCCGCTCACCGATGCTCCAGCCCCGCCTCCTGTTCACTTCTGGAATTTCAGACTTTAAAGCCTGAAAACCACTGCGCCTGCGTTGCCATGTCCTCAATCCCGCTGATGTCACCAGGAGCGTATGGCGCAGGCACAGACCATACTGGGCTTGTGCTATACACTCCTGGTGACATCAGCGGGAGCGAGGACACAGCAGCACAGGTGCAGTGGTTTTCAGGCTTTAAAGTCTGAAATTCCAGAAGTGAACCAGAGGCGGGCGCCGGAGCATCGGCGAGTGGCTGCACGGGCACAGGATGTCTGCGGGGGAGCATTAGAATTAGGGCTGCACGATTTTAGGTAAAAACTGAAATTGCGATTTTTATCTCAGTAAAAAAATTTTTTTTCGCTACACTGCATTGCATTACATAAAACCCCCTCCCAGCTACAGTAACTAACCACTAGTTATATTACATGATATCTCAGCAGCCTGGGTGGCAGTAGCTGGGTGCTGTCTGGGGGTCCAGGCTGGTCCAAATGTTCCCAATGAGGTGCGCAGTGGGGCGGCAGCAGCAGCGTGATCCATGGTGGCTCCAAGCGGCAATAGCCGCGGTAATGATCCTCAATGTGGCCCTTTGATCATACCCGGTTACCGGCATTAGCCCAGCAGCAGCGTGATCCTCAGCCGGTGGTTCCAAGTGGGATAGGAGTAGCCGCTGTAATTATCCTCCCCGCTGGCCTTTTATCTCCTTTGATGGGAGGCATCAGCACGATCCTGCCGGACACATGCCTAAGATTGCTGCTGATTGGGCAGAAGCTGCGTACAGCTCCGCCTACCGCCTGTTAGCACATGCTGCATGCGGGTCATGGGGTGACACAAGTGAACTAGGAAGTACGGAGGGAGGACTCTGCCGCTATAGGAAGTACGGAAGCCCCTGAGGACTCTGCCGCTATAGCGGCAGAGTCCTCAGGGGCTTCCGTACTTCCTATAGCGGCAGAGTCCTCCCTCCGTACTTCCTAGTTCACTTGTGTCACCCCAAGACCCGCAGCATGCGCTAACAGGCGGTAGGCGGAGCTGTACGCAGCTTCTGCCCAATCAGCAGCAATCTTAGGCATGACAGCTGTGGATCCGCCCCCATCCTCCCTCCGCATTCAGAATTTAATGCATTCGGGCGGGCAGATCCGTACGGGCAGGAGAAACCGCGATTCACAAAAAACTGACGATCAGAAGATCGTCTTCTAATGAATCGCAGTTTCAATTTAAAACCGAAAAACCGTGCAGCCCTAATTAGAATCCCCGGTAAGTTCGACTCATTTTCCCCCGACCCCCCTGCAGTATTCCTTTAAAGCACACCTAAAAAAAAAAAAACAAAAAAAAAAAAAAAAAACCACACACAACACAAGGTGGCCCCCATCTTTGTGGCACCTAAACTTCACTGGGCTCCTCAGAGTCCTTTGCCCTCTGTTCTGATCTCAACCATGCACTGTTCCACTTGAATGTGCTCCTGAAAAACTGTGCAATTCAGCCTCGGCTAGGAATGTCCTGGACATGTGCCGTTACAATGGTTTACAAACCATGCATGTGCAGAAAGTTCCCATCAACGGCTGCTATGCACAGCTGTTTGGGAGCACAATCAAGGATGTGCTTGGAGAGGGCAAAGCATGTGGCATGGCTGCAATTGAGCTCAGTAGCAGCTTTTAAAAACGGGGAAGAAAGCATGACCAACCACCTGAGGAGCCATGGCTATTATGGGGTCATTGAAAACGCCCCAGGTATGACCACCTATTTTTACTTTCAGTTCCGGAGTTCTTTAGGCAGAGTACACGTCTGATTTTGTGAATCTTTCTCTGCATCGTTAAATATACTGAAATTGAGAACCCATATCAATCAGTGGGCTATTTCTCACATAAAAGCAATTCCTTTCTTTTTAAATTACCTAGAAAATTGGTCCCGGTCCTGTCCACCACGCCAGCCGCCTCCTCCTCCTCCTCCTCCACCACCACCTCTGAAATACACGATGCAAGACTTATAGGATCAACCAAAATCCTCATCAAAAAACAGATACACAGCTAAAACAATTGTCTTCAATCTTTTGCAGATATGTTCAGCTAGTCTTGTGAATCAGAGAAAAGAAAACTAACAAGGTACGAATGAACACTAAAATGGATATAACAACTAAACCCAATGAGGACTAAAGAGACTTTACAAAACACACTGGGAAGACTGATACACACCTGTACCAGCTAACTAGGTGATGCCAGTTTTTAAAAAAAGCATGCACCTCTGTTCTGTTAGTTGTAAATGCTTTTTTTTTTCTTCACCTACCCCTGGTGGTGGGGTATGACAAAGAACTAAAGAATAATGCCTTTAATCTATTCACATATCTTAAAGAGGCTCCGTAACAAAAATTTCATCCTGTTTTCTACCATTCTACAAGTTCCAAAACCTATCCTAATGTGCTCTGGCTTACTGCAGCACGTTCTACTATCACCATCTCTGTAATAAATCAGCTTATCTTTCCCCTGTCGGACTTGTCACCCTGTGGCCCCAATTCACGGATCTTTGCCAAACACTTTATCAAACGTTTGATAATTTACCTCATGGGTAAAATCTAATTTCGAATTCACTAAGGTGTTATAGATTTATCTAATGTTTTATCGATGAAATGATCAATACATTTATAACCACCTTCGTGAATTCAAAATTAGATTTTACCCATGAGGAAAATTATCAAAACGTTTGATAAAGCTCTGTGAATTGAGGCCTGTGTCTGGATGGCTGCCAAGTTCTTCAGTGTTGTGGTTCTGTGATGCATCTCCCCCCTCCAGGCCCCTCTATGCACACTGCCTGTGTGTTATTTAAATTAGGGCAGCTTCTCTCTGCTCTATTTTTTACAAGCTGGATAAATCATCCTCTGAGCTGGCTGGGCTTTCGCATAATGAGGAATTACAGACTGGAAGAGCTGTCTGCACTTTGCAGGAAGAAACAGCCTGTCACTATTCAGTGGGTGATAGCAGGGGGAAAGAAGCACATAAATGATCTCGATTAGCCGCCGGATTGACTTCTGCTCGATTCACCGCTATTGTCTGCCCGCGGGGATCGAGTGGGTAATCGGACCTGTCGGATATTATCAAGCGAGCCATCAGCAGCTCCATTGATAAGGTGTCGACCCATCTATGCACAGCATTAAGCCTCATCTACACGCGTAGATGAGACTCCGATTCGGCGGCTCGATTAGCCACCGGATCGTCTCTTCCACGTACACCGGATTAGTTTCCCTGCCGGCGCCGCTTATCTTCCGCTCTATTCCCTGCCATTGTCCCCTCGCTGGGAGCGAGCAGGGAATCGGCGGTGGGGAGATCCGTCCTGTCTGATCTTATTAATCGAGCCGCATCAGCAGCTCAATTGATAAGCCACATCGCCGCCTCATCTACGTGTGTAGATGAGGCTTTAGATACAGTTCAACATGTTGGAAATTTATCTAACCATCTGCTGAGCAATTAGCGTTTTTTATCAATCGAGCCGCTGATGGCTCGATGATCGATTCCGGGCTTGATACCGGCGGGCAGGACAAACGAAAAACTCAAGCGGAGATAAGGACGGGCACCAGCGGCTCGATGACACGTGTGAAAACGCATTGTGTATGCCCGGCATTAGAGACATTCCCATTTGCAGCAATTTACCAAGTGGGAAGTGACCATTTGATAAAAGAAATGCTGACTGTCCCAGCACATTGGCCTCAATTCACTAAGCTTTATCAAACGTTTGATAATTTACCTCATGTTTAAAATCTAATTTTGCATTCACTAAGGTGTTATAGATTTATCTAATGTTTTAGCGATAAAATGTTCAATAAACCAGTAACACCTTACTTAGTGAATTCAAAATTAGATTTTACTCATGAGGTAAATTATCAAAAGTTTGATAAAGCTTAGTGAATTGAGGCCATTGTCTGTTTAATAAGATTTCAGTATCAGTTGGGTTCCAGGATCATAGATTTGCCCCCTTACATAAAATGACCCTGGACTTTTCTATATCAGATATAGAAACTGTAGAGACCTTTTTCTGCAAAATAGCAGAGCTACATGCTGGAACCCGACTGATATGGGCTCTAGTTAATCTTAGTATACAGATGACATGGCCAGGTATTCATGTTGGCAATGACAGACTGGGATGGCTGTCTGGATAGTCAGCTTCATGGATAGGAGCTTTTTGTTCCCAAAAGCGGATGCCATTTTATAAAGATTTCCTAGGCTTTGGAAGTTTTGAGATGCCTTTTAAGAGGAATGTGTAAGCCATAGTTTTACTCACCTGGGGTTTCTACCAGCCCCCTGCAGCCATCATGTGCCCTCACAATCTATCAGATCCTCCTGTCCCCCCATCAGCAGCCACTTTCACTTTCGGCGACAGGCCTGGCCACGTGTCTGCTTCTTCGCGTTCCTGTCCGCAATAGCAGTAGAGAGGGCGATATAGCAGACAGGATCGCGCAGACGCGTGGCAAGGCCTGCCGGGCCTGTCGCTGAAAACGGAAGTAGCTGGCGGCGGTGACAGGAGGATGCCATCGTGACTGCGAGGGCACAGGATGGCTTGCATGGGGCTGGTAGAAGCCCCAGGTGAGTACAATTTTTATGGCTTAAGTGTCCCTTTAAGAGACACTTTAAATCAAGATTATAATATGCAAATTAGAGGAGTTGAGGAATCAAACAGAGGAGACTGAAGATTTTTGTACTGAATCCACAGCCCTGGTTTACATTCACGCATTTTAACTGTAAATGCATTACTTTCCCCTATACACACACAAGCAAGGTCAGATTTTTAGTATGTTTTAAAGTGGACCTGAACTCTTCCACAGGACACAAAACAGAAATGCACCCTGTATGTATTTAAAGAGTTTAGCCTGTCCAATTCCCCCTCATTCGTGTCTAATCACAAGTTGTAAGTTGATCTCTCCCGTGTCACATGACTGCTACGGCAGATAAGCTCATTTGAAAGCACAGGCTGCTAACAATATGTCTGCTTCTATGAATCAGGAAGTAGAAACAGTGCAGATTTTAGGATTTGTATCAGCTGTAACAAAAAAAATGTATTCGTTTAAAAAGGGACACTTAAGCCAGGAATAAAAAAAATCAGTTTTACTTACCTGGAGCTTCTACCAGCCCCCTCCAGCCGTCCCGTGCCCTCGCTGTCACTCACGGAGCCTTCGGTCCCCCGCAACCAGCTTATTTCCTTTTCGCTGACAGGCCCAGCCACATGTATTTTTCTTAGCTTTCCTGTCCACACTAGGGCCCTGCACCTGTGCAGGACGCTATTGAGGACGGTAACATGAAGGATGTGTGTGGCCAGGCCTGCACAGGCGCAGAAAGCCTACTGACGCCCTGTCAGGGCCTGTTAGGGGAAACAAAACTAGCTGGCTGCGGGGGACCAGAGAAGCCGTGACTGCAAGGGCACGGGACAACTGCAGGGGGCTGGTAGAAGCCCCAGGCAAGTAATACTAATTTTTTATTCTTGGCTTAAGTGTCCCTTTAAAGGTTATTATGCTGTTGCACATCTTTTAGAACAGAGAGGACATTCTGAGTCCAGGTCCGCTTTAAAGTGAACCTTAAGTCAGAAAAATAAATGAGTTTTACTCACCTGGGGCTTCTACCAGCCCCCTGCAGCAGTCCTGTGCCCTCACTAATGCAGCCACTCACTAATCCTCTGGTCCCCGCTGCCAACTAGGTTCATTTTTGCCGACAGGCCCGGCCACGCGTAGCTTTTTCCGCATTCCCGACTGCAATTAGCGCTATTGCGTGTCGCGTTGCCGCATTACGAACGCATAGATATGCGGCAACGCGTATATTTGTACGCGTTGCGGCCCGCAATAGCGCTAATTGCAGTCGGAAATGCGGAAAAAGCTACGCGTGGCCAGTTTTGTCGAGCCTGTCGGCAAAAATTACACTAGCTGGCAGCGGGAGACTAGAGGATTAGTGAGTGGCTGTGAGGGCACAGGACTGCTGCAGGGGACTGGTAGAAGCCCCGTGTGAGTAAAACTCATTTTTCTGACTCAAGGTTCACTTTAAACTTTAACTAGCTGAACTCCAGACACATCATCAGCTTTTACCTGTAAGAGGATCTGCTATAGTATTCACGGTCATCATATCCACCTCTGTCATAACCTCGATCGTAATAATCTCTGCGGCGTGAACTTCCACTGTACAGATAGAAAAAAATATTCCAGTTCAAAACTCAAACAGAAGCTAAGAATTCTACACATATAGAATACACACATACATAAAACAAACACTTACTAAGTTGGCCTTCCCATGTATATTCCTGGTGTGGGGGTGTGGGGCCTTTTTGTAATTGAAAAATCAACTCTTATCCGTCTTCCATCAAGTTCCATTCCATTTGCACGTTCCTTTGCCTGAAACAATGAGAGGGAAAAACCCACCACACATGAGCAAGTCACATCACTCAGAGCTAATAGTTCAACTATTCACGATTTACTACTACCACTATTTTCTTTAAAGCAAATCTTTTGTACTTCATGGTTGCACTTGTGCAGAAGTGTGGCTGCACTGTGCAGGTACAGACAGTCAACATCCACACAGTAGCCGCTAGTGCATGGAGGAAAAAGCCATGCACAAGCAGCTCCATGGTACTACACAAGCCAAAAAAACAAAATAAAAAAACACAATAGCTTTACTCGGGGCTTCTTCCAACCCCTAGAGGTCTGCACGGCCCCTCGCTGTTCTCCCGTTACCCTCCAGGGTCCCACTTTTACATTTGGAAGGGCTCTGACACAGGTCTAGGTCCTAAACTTCTGCACATGCTCGCTGCTATCACACATCAATGGAAGTGCTCTGCGCGATTGCAGCCTGGGTTGGAGGCCTTCCCAAAGTGACAATGGGACCAAGGGGCTGCACAAACTTCTAGGGGCTGGTAGCACCACTAGGTGAGTAAAGATTGATTTAGCTCTTTAAAGCACCATCTGCCTGTCAGGTATGATCAATGAGAAGCTAATAACTATGGAATGCAAGCATGGACCAAGCAAATGCACTGCTGGTTTTGTCTGATCAAGTTTATTTGCAAGCAAGCTGGAATTATTAGCATGGACCATCTCTTTTGGCTGAAAGTTTCAGCTCCACTTAATTACCTTCTCACAGCTTCTATAAGGGCTGGCTCATACTGAGCGATTGGCAAAACGCTACAATTTTTCCCAAAGGAATGTGCAAAAAAAAAAAAAAAAACCCCGCACATTTCTTTAAAAATAAAAACGATCTGAAAATCAATTTTGTAGAGTGAACTAAGACTAACTGATTTTTTTGTCAAGTCGGTACCATGAACATCTCCCTTTCTACAGACTACATCCTCCCCAGTATAAACAAAACAAACATTTGAAGTAGTGCACTTAATGTGTATCAGCAGTTTTTTTTCCTGCAAATAAAGCCTCCAGTGAGTGAATTATTGACCTGGTAAATCCACCAGCTGATATGTTCCGAAGGTGGCAAGACTTCCACTTTCACCATTCATTTATTCTCTGCAGTTCCCTCCGTCTCTGGCTACATAATCGCTGTTAGTCAAAGTACACATCTGTCAGACAGAGGGAACTGCAGAAGATAAGTTAACGCTGAGAGAGGAAGTCTTCCAAGAATGTGGCAACACTTCCGACTTCATAGGACCCTTATGGCTCATCCACACTAAGCGCTTTATGATTAGCGCTCTGAGCGCTTTTTAAAAAAATTGCTCCCATTCACCATTAAAATAGTGGTTAAAAAAAAAAAAAAAAAAAAAAGCTGCAATTTCAAAGAAAGTGAGCGATTTTTAATAAGCGCTCAAAAAGCTCTAATCATAAATGCTCAGAAAAGCGCTTATAGTGTGGCTGAGCCCTGAATGCACAAGGAACCTCATCGGCTTAGGAACATAAGCAGCTGCAGGCTCCACCAGGTCAATATTAACACTGACCAGATGCTTTATTCGCAGAACAAAAAATGCCAATCAATATTTTTAATGTGCACTCCTTTGACTATCTTTATGGGAGCTTTAAACCCACTTTAAGGGCAACTTTTTGCACAGTTATTGATTTTTCATTTATTAGGTCTAGTACAGACAGTAATTTCTCACCTCTTTTGCGTCATCAACATTTTCAAAGTAGACAAATGAGAATCCTCTTGAACGTCGAGACTGTTGATCATACACTATTGAAACATCAGCTAATGGACCATACTTTGAAAAAACTTCTCTTAGATCACGTTCTGTGGTGTAGAGACTTAGGCCAAAGACACCCAAGCAACAGTTAGGATCTGGATTGGCCTGTGGAGGAAAATAAGTTTTTACTAAAAGGTTAACACAATATTTTATCTATATCAGAAACACTCCTTAAAGAACTCTGGACGTTGAGTAGGACAGTTGTAATAAACGCCCTGATATTGAGGGGGCATTATTATTGCCTGTATTATAAAGGTGTAAGCACGGTGGCGTAGTGGTTAGCGCTCGCGCTTTGCAGCGATGGGATCCCCGGCACGAAGCCCAGCCAGATCAGGATTTGGGCACAGCTGGCGCCACCATAGGCCATAATAGGAATTACAGCTATAGCAGCGCACAGTGAGTACCTTCAGCGCCGTCCTTAATTGTATTTCAAGTTGCCAGTAACTTGTGCAGAAGCAGGATAAGCCAGACCGGCTGTATCCTGCACCCAATTTTCCCGGCGGTGGTTTCTCGTGTACGTCTCCCAGTGCCTGCGTGGGTTTCATCCCACATCCCAAAAAACATACAGATAAATTAATTGGCTTCCACCTAAATTGATGACCCTAAATGACACCTAAATGACCCTAGAGTATGACACATACACAATACGTGCAGAGACATAGGACAATGATAGGTATTAGTTGGTTAGCCCCCTCTGAGGGACAGTTAGTGACAAGACAATATACTCTTTACAGCACTGCGTAATATGTCAGCATTATACAAATACTTAAATAACCCCCAGAAAAGAAATGGCAAAAAGAAAAAAATTGTGTTATGCATTCAATCATAAGCCCTTATACAAGTCCTTCAGTGAAGATAAAATTATTATTATCAAAATTTAACATGGGGAATATTCTATCCATTCATCACATAACTCAATTTTTTAACTACTCTAGGCCCGGAAAAAAAAAAATGTGTAAATGCACTGCCTAAAACAGACCTGTCGCGAAAATTTTAAAATACATGTAAACATTTACAAATAAGAAGCACGTTTCAGAGTAAAATGAGCCATAAATTACTTTTCTCCTATGATGCTGTCACTTACAGTAAGTAGAAATCGGACATTACCGACAGATTTTGGACTAGCCCATCTTCTCATGGGCTTTATTTTTTAAAGCACTTCGTGAATGGCAGTTACTTCGTCCAACTGCCAAAAAAGTGTGCAGCAAGCAGGGAGGCTGGCCAGCATCTCTGTATAAGGCTTTTTCAGGAAATGTCTTTATGAAGAGGTGGACTAACCCAAAACCTGTCAGTAATGTCAGATTTCTACTACTTACTGTAAATGACAGCAACATAGGAGAAAAGTAATTTATGGCTCATTTTACTTTGGAAGAAATGTACTTATTTGTATGCATTTTAAATTTTAAGATTTCCATGATAGTTCCTCTTTAAACACTGCAGAGAACAGTGCATCTCCCCATCCATGTAGCAGTGTGGACAATGTGAATGTCTGAACCACAAAAAAATTCTTAATGGTCAAATTCAGAGGGGGATAGCCTAAAAATATGTTTCTAACATGTCAGCTGTGCCCAATTACAAGACTATTTGGTGAGGCAGGGCAAATACTAGGCCAGGGGAAGAATTCACTTCCGGAGAGCTAATTTTAGACACCATTACCGGATACACAGCCAACACAAACATGGTACACAGGTCAAAGGTATGACACTATTGTCTGGCCTCAGATCATAAATCACTGTTCCATAATCCCATTGTTCTAGATTTGCCATCAAACATCGTCTTCTCTGATATGGTGCTTGTAAATGTTTGAGAGTTTTAAGGTAGCCATACATCAGGCGACTTGGCGGCCGATCAACCATCCGATTCGATTATAATAATCAAAACAAAATATTTAGCATTATATATAAAAATATATTTATTGTTGAAGGGATAATGTCAGGGGTGTCAGATACGGCGTCACAAGGCCGATTCCTGATCAATTTCAGCATGACATTGATCGGGAATCGGCCTGCGGTTTATGGGCAGCCAACAGATCTCTCTAACCAGACTCGATTAGAGAGATTTGTCTCTTGGTCATATCTGCCCATCATCGCTAGATGTATGGCTAGCTTTAGTTAACTGTATATCAATATGCATTAGAGTAAACTGATTATTTTCATTAGAGAATATATTTAGTTAGCCAATAGAAGAAATCACATTAACCTCTTAAGGACCATGGGCTTAAACCCCCCTAAAGACCAGGCCATTTTTAACAAAAAAAGGGCCACTGCAGCTTTAATGCCTCGTTGTGGGGCCGTACAACTCAGCACATAAGTGACTCCCCCCACCAACAGCGCTCTCTATTGGTGTGTCCTCTGTTGGTGGGTTCAGATTGCTCCCGTTTATTTTTATATAAATCTTGTTTTATTTTGCAATAAAGTCACCCATTTTTTATACTCTCCGCCCACCAGCGTGATCTATGACAGCGGATCACTTTTGTGCCACCAGGGGGGACAGCCGTGTCATATGGCTGTCCCCTGTACAGTGCTGCCATAGATTGCAGGGCTGTACCGTGTTAAAATATGGCGGTTTCGCAGTCTAACAGTCTGGGAGACTGAAGGCAGAGCTTAGCTCCGTCATCCAAGCGGGGATGTGCGTGCAATCTCCCGTAAACCACTGCTCCAGGACATTACGCCGATCGGCGTTAGGCAGTCCTGGAGCTGCCGCAGCCACGGCCATCGGTGTGAGGAGGTCGGCAAGTGGTTAAAAACAAAATTTCTCTCACTTTTACAATCTATGGCCAACATGGTGATCCAAATCTGTGTCGATTCCTGTATTATTGAAGGGCAAAAATAAGTTAATCAAAAAGAAAAGTGCTAAGAAAAAAAACAAAAACTATTTACCCTACTCCCAATGTGACGCCTACGATTTGACATAGGCGAACGACTATGGCTGTGACGTCTTCGATATTCTCTGCTGTATGAACGGCTTCTTGATCTTCTATGAGATCTTGAACGAGTACGGGACCTTGTGTAATGGCGTCGAGAACTTCGCCTTGATCGTGACCTAAAGGATTAAAACAAAAAGGGACAGTGAAACATGCACACCATTTACCAAGACACCGGTACTATAGTAAAGGGACTCCGAGCTCCAAATAACTGAATTGGTACTCACCTGGGGCTTTCTGCAGCCCAGTGTAGGTCAGGAAGTCCCACGGCGTCCATCTGGCTCTTCTCCCAGGCCTTCGCTCAGAAATGGCTCCCGGCCAAACTGGGCCCGAGTGTCAGGCTCCTCCTTCCTGAAACGTCACGTCTGTCGTCATGCCGGCAGCCTCGCTTCATCAAGGCGATTGGCGTTACAGTATGGCGCATGTGCGATTAAACCGCGCATGCGCAGTACTGGCACGCCGGCCGCCGTGATGACGACAGACGTAGCGTTTCAGGAAGGAGCCTGACACTCGGGCCCAGTGTCGCCGGGAGCAATTTCTGAGCGAAGGCCTGGGAGAAGAGCCAGATGGACGCCGTGGGACCTCCCGACCTACACTGGGCTGCAGAAAGCCCCAGGTAAGTACCAATTTTGTTTTTATTTAGAGCTCGGAGTCCCTTTAAAGGGGCAGTATGGTGAAAATTATGCTGTTCCATTATCCCCAGCATTAGTTTAATAGGGACAGCATAATTTTCTCCATAGGGCCTGTGTTAAAACACCAAATCATACACAAACAGCCCAAGGCTGTTTAAGCCTTGCGCTCAAGGGGTCACGGATCCACAGGATCCAAAACTTCTAGGAATGAGTATGAAGTTTTCTACAAATCCCCACATAATATAAAAAAAAAAAAAACCATCATAGAACACCACTTTTATGAAACACCTCCTGACACCCTGACAGCTACTCAAATCTGCCGGGTATCAGGAATGTACCAATCCGGTCAAATATAAAAACCTTCCTGGTTACTAATAAAATTCAAAAGTCCAAGTTCTCTGACTTTTTTGGCGTCGCTGTAATCAATATAGGCAAGTCCTTTCAAGTACCAATTTTGAAAAAAATGTGACCAGCGCTGCACAATACTAGTGTGTCACTCCCACCACCATATGGAGAACGACTCACCAATTACGTTGGACCACAGATTATAATGTCAGATGTGCATGCGGGGCATTTAAGGCTCCCCTCGCCTATAAGCAATACTCCGCCCTTGCTGCAGTCACCACCAATCACTGCGTTCCCAGGCAGCTCTAATTTATACAGTTTTTCTCAAGATAAAATAGTGAAAAACCTCACATAGCGCAACACTGTATAAAATCACAAGTATTTATTCCTGTTGTGCACTTACAAGTCTGCGGTTAGGTTAGCGCATAGAGTTTTTCCCACGGGCTCTCCCCCGCTCGGTCTCTCCCATCTGTGCGGATCTGCTGACAATGTCTTCTGCATTACAAGCAGACGGTGGGAGGCCCCATACAAGCAGGATCAAGGATTCCATTCAGCCATACCGGGAGGCCGGGGGGAGACCCCGTGGGAAAAACTATGCGCTAACCTAACCGCAGACTTGTAAGTGCACAACAGGAATAAATACTTGTGATTTTATAGTGACACATGAGTATTGTGCAGCGCTGGTCAAATTTTTTCGAAATTAAAACACCAAATCTGCTTTTGTACATAACTGACCTGCATCAGTACATCAGCTAAATGAGGGAGGATGCAACAGGGGAACTGCCATCAGCCTTCTATGTCTCTGATACAGCTGATTTATTACTCCGCTCAAACACACTGCAGACGTCTCACATGTAACTAAATGAATAGGCTGTAAATATTGTGAAGCTGGCAGGATTAGAACCTGTTTATTTAGTAACTTTGAAGCTGTGAGAAGCCAGAGACACAGAAGGCTGATCGCAGTTAGGAGAGAGCACATAACAGCCAGCCCCCATTGCTACCCCCTGATAATGATGCAAGTAAGCTGTGTACAAGTGTTAGGAGCTTTTTAACACTAGCTGTATGGAGAAAACGATACTGTCCCTATTAAACAACTAAGGCCCGGTTCACACTTGCGGTTGTCTGCCAAACGGACCGGATGACCTGACCGGATCCGGATCGGAACCGTACGGTTCTGATCCGGATCCGATCAGGTTGCATCAGGTGTTCATCAGGATGCGATCCGGATCCGTTTGGCAAAAGTTAGTACAAACCAAATAAAATGTTGGGGTCTGGGAGGTAAGCAGAAGGGGGACCTGTGGAATCAGGCCCTCCGCTGTTTAGCACTCACCTCCACCTCCGACATGCTGCCAACATCTCCAGCTCGTTTAAAGTCACTGCTGCTCCACTCCAAAATGCTTGCCCATGTGTCCCCATCCAAAATCGCCGCAACAATCTGCATAGGAAGTGGGGTAGAACATCCGGTTTTTTTGCCAGTGTGTTGTGCGCTCTCCGGTTCTCATTGCTTTGTATTGGCCGGATGGTGCAGTCCGGCTCCGCCCCGGATACGGCTGCCGGAGGAGCCGGACCAAAAAATAGCGCATGTTGGGTCTTATGCCGGAGTCCGGATCCGGATGAAACGGACGCATGTGAACGCACGCATAGGCTTTCATTGCTATGCCGGGCGTCCGTTCCGTCCGTCCCGCATGCGGTCCGGCTCCGGCACGGCGATTCCGGACGGCGCCCGCTAATGTGAACCGGGCCTAATACTGGGGATAATGAAACAGAATAATCTTCGTCACACTGTCTCTTTAAAGGAATCAGCAGCCAAAAAGATAAAAATCCACTTTGCTCACCTGGGGCTTTCTCCAGCCCCTTGCAGCCGACTGTCCCACGCTGACTGCTCTGCTCTCCGCTGTGCAGAGGCAGACCTCGAGGTCATTACTGCGCCTGTGTGAAGCGCTGCTATCAATCCGAGGTTGTCCACGGCTTACTGCGCCTACGCAGTATTCCGTGGACACCGTGGGCTTGATTGACAGCGGCACTTCACGCAGGCGCAGTAAGGACGACCTCAAGGTCGGCCTCTGCACCGTGCGGGGAGCCCGGGACAGCGGAGAGATCGTCGTGGGACAGTCGGCCGCAAGGAGCTAGAGAAAGCCCCAGGTGAGTAAAGCAGATTTTTATCACTTTGGCTGATTCCTTTAAGTACATTTACTACCAGAATAAGTGATAAAGTTACAGACCTACATGGAAATTGTGAACATTAACAGAATTTGGAAACAAATGTGTTGAGCCAGATTAACCTCCTCTGTATCAGCAGAATTTTCATCCAGTTAGGCTGCGCGCACTCCCACGGGTCGGGCGCTCACGCCTCTTCAGACGCTGCGGCTTTTCTGAGATCAAAAAGTTCCCCTGCTTCTATCTTCTTCCTGGGAGCGAGATCGCTCGCTCCCAGGACTTTTTGACTGTGGCCATCTTGTGGCCAAATAGCAAACTACACCAAAAATCACTTTACATTCAATAAATGTTTTTACCCATGTAAAATCCCGTTTACCTTCCACACCAAAAAAATACACATACAAGTTTTAATTAAAAAAAAAAAAAAAAAAATTAATAATAAAAACAAAAAAACCAAATAGTTACCTAAGGGTCTAAACTTTTTAAAGATTCATGTCAAAGGAGTAGATCAAAATGATTTATTAAATTATGGGCTTCTAAATAGTGATGGACGCAAATTGAAAAAATGCACCTTTATTTCCAAATAAAATATTGCCGCCATACATTGTGATAGGGACATAATTTTAACGGGACATATGGGCAAATACAATACGTGAGTTTTAATTATGGAGGCATGTATTATTTTAAAACTATAATGGCTGAAAACTGAGAAATGATTTTTTACATTTTTTTCTTATTCTTCCTGTTAAAATGCATTTACAGTAAAGTGGCTCTTAGCAAAATGTACCACTCACAGAAAGCCTAATTGGTGGTGGAAAAAAAAAAATAGATCAATTCATTGTGATGAGTAGTGAAAGTTATTGGCAAATGAATGGGAGTTGAAAGTTGCTCAGATGTAAAAAAGACCAAAATTACTTACGGTAACGTCTTTTCCAGTAGTCGCGAAGACAGCACCCCTAATGAGACTTGTCTCCCTCCGAGCAACGGACAGGAAGCTGCAAAAGATTTAAAAAATTTGCATAATCAGGCGGTCAATAGTATAAATAGGCATAGTCTCTCACTCTACCTTCAGTTCTATACAAACGACACGGACACCAAATGATGCTTAATGTTTTTAATATCTCTCTTTCTCTCTCTATATATATATATATATATATATATATATATATATATATATATATATATATATATATATATATATATATATATATATATATATATATATATATATACATACACATAATATATATATTATTATTATTATTATTATTATTATTATTATTATTATTTTTGTACCCAGGGTGGGTTGTAGGGGTGCTGTCTTCGCGACTACTGGAAAAGACGTTACCGTAAGTAATTTTGGTCTTTCCCAGTACGTCTGCTCAGACAGCACCCCTAATGAGACGATATACACGATACATATATATATTTAGGGAGGGACCACAGCCTGCAGAACCTTTCTGCCAAATGATAAATCAGCGTTAGCTAACACATTAAGTCTATAGTGCTTTATAAATGTATTCTGGCTGGACCAGGTAGCTGCCCTGCATATCTGTTCGATGGAGGCTCCAGCCCTCTCTGCCCATGAGGTTGAAACAGCTCGCGTCGAATGTGCTCTCACTGGTGAAGATAGCTGTCTGCCTTGAATCTGATAAGCTGTCGCAATAGCCTGTTTTATCCACCTAGCCAGAGTGGTCTTAGATGCTCCTTTTCCTTTAGATTTTCCGGAAAAGATGACAAACATTGCCTCAGTCTGTCTCCATGATTTAGTTCTTTCCAGGTAATAAAGCAGACATCTCCTTACATCTAAGTGATGCAACTCTCTTTCTTTATCATTAGCTGGATTAGCACAAAAAGAAGGAATATACAGCTCCTGAGATTTATGAAATGTCGATACAACCTTGGGAAGGAAGGCAATGTCCAACCGCAATGTAACTCGATCATCAGATATCACACAGTATGGTTCTTTGATAGAAAGAGCTTGTAATTCCCCCAGTCGTCTAGCAGTAGTGATGGCTAATAGAAATGCAGTCTTAAGGGTTACCATCTTGTCTGATGCCTGTTCTAAGGGTTCAAACGGAGCTTTGCAAAGCCCCTGAAGGACTGTATTCAAGTCCCAAGTAGGTACTCTAGACCTTATAGTAGGCTTAATCCTCTTTAAAGCTTCAAAGAAACGGATCACTAAGTGTTCCTGAGCCAGTCTCCTCTCCAGAAATACAGACAAAGCAGAAGTTTGTACTTTAAGGGTGCTTATACTGAGTCCTTTCAGGAAACCATCATGTAAAAATTCCAGCACGGATGTGACAGAGTTATTGAGCATAGATTTTTCATTGCACCATTCATTAAACACTCTCCAGGCCTTTTGATAAATCTGACGAGTCACCTTCTTTCTACTCTGGATTAGAGTTTCCGCCAATCCATCAGAGAGTCCCTTTGCCTTTAACAATTTCCACTCAGGTTCCATGCTGTAAGATGAAGTAGATGTAGATTCTGGTGAAACACAGGTCCCTGAGACAGAAGGTCCGGGAGGAGAGGAAGAGTGATTGGCTGAGATATCGTTAAAGTCTGTAGTAACGTGAACCAAGGTCTTTTTGGCCAAAATGGTGCGATCAATATCACTCGAGCCTGATCCCGTATGATCTTGTTCAAGACCTTGGGTATGAGAGGCAATGGGGGGAATGCATACATCAGATGGTGACCCCAGTTCATGGAGAAGGCATCTATCGCCCAAGGCTTGTCTCGTGGATGGAGCGAACAAAACTTCTGATACTTCGTATTTACTTTCCTGGCGAATAAATCTACCTCCGGACACCCCCATAAGTCCGTAATCTGTTGAAGGACCTCCTGCTTGAGAGTCCACTCGTTCTGGTCCAGGGTCTTTCTGCTCAAGAAGTCGGCCAGATGGTTCGATGTTCCCTTCAAATGGCTGGCGCTTAGGGAATCCAGGTTTGCCTCTGCCCAGTTTAGAATTCGAGATGACTGACGCCACAAAAGATGACTCCTTGTTCCTCCTTGGCGATTTATGTATGCCACCACACTGCTGTTGTCTGATCTTATCAAAACATGCTGGCCCTTGATGTGGCTGCTGAAAGACTGTAATGCCTGCCATACCGCTTCCAGTTCTCTGCTGTTTGACGAGCGAGACCTCAGCTTGGTTGACCAACGACCTTGGGCTGGAAGAAGATCCAGGTGGGCTCCCCATCCCCACGAACTGGCATCCGTAGTTATAATTGTCTGATTTGGATACTGCCAGAGACGCCCCCTTGAAAGATGGTCTCGAATCTGCCACCATAGCAACGATACTTTGACATCGTGCGGGATCATCACCCTCTTGTCTAGGGAAGATTGCTTCCTGTTCCAACTTCTTAAGATCCATATCTGTAAGCTTCTCGAGTGAAACTGTCCCCACTGAACCGCAGGGAACGAAGCTGTTAATAGTCCCAACATCGCCATTGCCCTTCTCAGTGAAATGCTTCTTGATGTCTGAAAAGAGAGAACAGCATTAAGTATGGAAGAGATCTTCCTATCAGGGAGAAAAACTCTTTCATTCAAAGTATCAACATTGAACCCTAGATACTCCATATTCTGGCAAGGAGATAAGGAAGACTTTTCCCAGTTTACTAGCCACCCTAATGACTGAAGGAAGGCTATGCAAGAGTCAAGATGGGAACTCACTAAGCTTGCAGATGAACCCCAAATCAGTAAATCATCCAGATAGGCTATGATATTAATTGATTCCATTCTCAAGACTGCAAGTACTTCTGCCATGACTTTAGTAAACAACCATGGTGCTGAGGCTAACCCGAAGGGGAGAGCATTAAATTGAAAGTGTCTTACCTCTCCGTCCAGCAGGACTGCAAATCTGAGGAATTGCTGCGAGGACAGGTGGATAGGAATGTGCAGGTAAGCATCTTTCAGGTCCAGGGATGCCAGGAAGCAGTCCTTCTGTAAGAGACGAATCACAGACAAAATGTTGTCCATCCTGAACCTTCTGTATGTTACTGACTTGTTTAGACCCTTCAGGTTGATAATGAAGCGGAAGTCCCCTTGAGCCTTTTTGACCAGAAATACTGGCGAATAGAACCCCTGGCCTTTCTGACATGAGGGAACCTCCCTGATTACCTTCTTGTGGAGTAGAGATTTTACCTCGTTCTGAAGAGCAAGCTGCTTTAGCCTGTTTGAAGGTAAGGGAGTGAGAAGGAATCTCTGAGGAGGCGTGACATCGAATTCTATTCTGTACCCTTCTAATACAATGTGTAGGAGCCATGGATTTGTTCTGTAGAGCTGCCATGTCTCGAAGAAGTGGGAAAGTCTTCCTCCCACTGGGAGCCTGATGTCATTGTCTATTTGACTTGGTAATCGGGGGGTTGTTGGGCTTGTTCCTCTGGTTCCTATAAGGGGCCCATCTCCTTTTTGTGTTTGCTTTATCGTTACTCTCTGGCTTTGATGGCCCACGAAAGGGCCGTTTAAACTGAAAAGATCTCTTCCTAGTGGGAAAGTTTTTCTTTGTGTCAGCTGTTCTATCTAAGGTTTCGTCCAGTTTAGAACCGAACAAAAGACCCCCTTCACAAGGAATGCCGCAGAGTTTTGACTTAGACGAGTTATCGCCTCCCCAAGTCTTAACCCAAACTCCCCTTCTGGCAGAGTTCACTAGTGCAGTGGTTCTTGCTGTTAGCTTAACAGAGTCATCAGCGGCATCAGTAAGGTAATCAGCTGCATTAAACAAGTTGGGAAAATCTTTGAGTATCTCCTCCCTAGGTACTCCTGAAGCAATCTTGGCCTGCATCTCTAAAAGCCATGTTTTCATTGATCTACCCACTGCTGTGGATGCAACTGCAGGCTTGAAGGTCAGAGAGGAAGACTCCCAGGCTCTACGTAGGATATTGTCCATCTTTTTATCGATGGGATCTTTAAGATTCCCGAAATCCTCAAATAATAGGTCAGTCTTCCTTGACACCCTAGACAATGATGGGTCAAGCTTTGGCGGAGGACCCCAAAACCCCGAATCTTCGGGACTGAAGGGATAACGTTTGGACATAGATCGCGGCCAAAAGGCCCTCTTTTCTGGCATGTCCCATTCCTTCTTAATCATAGACTTGAGAGAGGAATGGACAGGAATAAAATGTGACTGGGGGTCCGCCAAGCTCTCGTACATTTGGTCGAGGGGTGTCAAGGATTTCTGCTCAGTTTTAATACCCATGGTACTATGTAAGGCAGAAATAAAATCCTTCATCAGTTCTGGGGAGAAGGCAAATTTCTGGGATTTATCTCCTTTTTCCCCAACTTCCTCTTCTGAAAGTTGTTCAAGAGAAGAAATCTCCCCTTCTGATAAATCGGATTCAATCACATCCTCAGCAGACCTCTTCCTCTTAGCACCGATAGGGAGAGGTAAATTCACAATAGAGCCTGCTGGGGATACTGGTGGGAGAGAGGCAGGAGGTGCATCAGAGATAATACTAGCAAGTGGATTAACTAGAGGCATAGTGACAGATGAGGCAGCAGCATCGGCTGCAGAGGAGGAAGCCATAGCAGAGTCCTTTATTTCCCTAATAGCTGTAGCCATCTCAGCTCTCATCCACCCCATCAAGTCTTTAAACACAGCAGGAGACTCATTTTTCACTACTTTATCGGTACAGGACTGGCATAATTTTCTAGAGCTGGAAGATACACGGTTATTGCAAATAGCACATCTCCTTTCAACCTTGCTGTCTGAGCGTTTGTCTTGACTGGAATGTGTCCCCGACTTATCCACTTTGTCAGACTTTTTAGGCTAAAATACAAACAAACAATAAGCCTATGTTAGCTACATAATCCTCTTAGCAGAAAAAACCACCAACAAAACTAGATAATAGCTAAGCAGTATGCCCCGCAGACTACTTGCCAGAGAGGATTCAGAGCCAGGTTCCACAGATAATGCAGTAGAGGATCCTGCAGCGTCCATGATCTCAGCCGACATCTGAGATATGGGAAAAAAGGTGGCTTTTCAACTATCGGCAAAGTGATTTGCATAATTACCCCCAATCACCTGATACATTTCGTCCAGCTGGCGCTGTCCCGCCGCGGCCCCTGCCGCTATCTGCTCTGCAGCGCTTCCTGGTCACGTGGGACGCCTCTACGTGACGACTTCCGGTTTCTCCGAGCGGAAGTTCCTGGAGCGCGCATAAATCTGCCGCCTTGCTGGGAGAAGCCTCCTGAATGCTGCTAGTCACATCATACCGCTCTCCCCTGGAGCGGACTATCAGGAGACCTTGCAGCAAGCCCCAGTCATCTGACCGGATGGCACCTTGAGACCTCTCCCTCCTTCACGTCCGGACAGGAAACTAGAACTGAAGGTAGAGTGAGAGACTATGCCTATTTATACTATTGACCGCCTGATTATGCAAATTTTTTAAATCTTTTGCAGCTTCCTGTCCGTTGCTCGGAGGGAGACAAGTCTCATTAGGGGTGCTGTCTGAGCAGACGTACTGGGAAATTCTCAATCCTGTAGGCTGAAGTGGTTAAAAGAAAATAAGTGCTACTTACCCGGGGCTTCCTCCAGCCCCAAGCACCCAGCATGTCCCGGTCCCCGGCGATGACGTCAGGTAGACAAGGCGCCAGAGGCACTGTCAATCAACGCCACGTGGACCGGAGCGTACTGCGCAAGCACAGAACTACTGCGCCTGTGCAGTACGCTCTGGTGCACGTGGCGGTGACCGACAGCGCAGGCACAGTACAGGCCGACCTCCAGGTTGGTCTGACGGCATCGGCGGGGACCGGGACGCAACGGAGGGGACTGGGATGCAGCAGCGGCAGACCCCCCAAACCCCCCCCTCCACACACACGGCATCCATTTCCGATTTGGTTCAGGACTAAGGTATCCTTCAAGTTGAATTACTGAAATAAATGGGACTTGTGCATGATATTCTAATTTTTCAAATTTCACCTGTAGGCCATACGATATGCTGGAGAAACTGAAGGAATACTTCCAGCACAGCAAGCAACTATATACCAATGGCCGAGATTATTATTTAGTACTTATATAGCGCCAACATCTAACGCAGTGCTGTACAGAGGATTTATTGTCTTGTCACTTAACTGTCCTTCAGAGGGGCTCACAATCTAATTCCTACCATAGTCATGTCTATGTATGTATTGTGTAGTTTATGTAGCGTAGTCTAGGGCCAATTTATGGTATTATAATTTATTAACTTCTCTGTAGGTTTTTGGGATGTGGGAGGAAACCCAAGTGCCCAGAGGAAACCCACGCAGACAAGGGGATAACATACAAACTCCTTGCAGATGTTGCCCGACTAGGATTCGAACTGGGGACCCAGAGTTGCAAGGCAAGAGAGCTAATCACTACACCACCGTGCTTTCCCAAATCAGGGAACGTATCAATGAGAACTAATGCCAGGCATACACGGCACGTTTTATGCACCGGATCGAGCCAGCGGCTCGATGCCGACGCATCTCCGCTCGTCCGCGCGGATCGATTGCCGCTCGTCCCCGCCGGCGCTTCCTTATCACCGCTCGATTCCTTGCCATTGTCCGCTGGCGGGGATCAAGCGGGCGAGGGTCGACCAGCATGATTCAGCTAGTCGATACACAGTACAGAAACGTACAGTGTATCCCCAGCATAATACATACTACGCAGGGACCAGGTTTTGAAATCTATTTTGAGCTAACAACTTTTGGTGTCCTTTAGTCCGTAGCAAATTCAATTTACCCAGGGCCACATCATAGCTATGCAAGTTGGATCTTAAAAGGGAACCAGAGATGACTGCAATAAGAAAAAAATTATACATACCTGAGGCTTCCTCCAGCCCCATCCACCTGGATCGATCCCACTCTACAGCTACGAGAACCGGGTCCCGGCACTGACGTCGGAGCCAGCCTACGCAGGAGAAGTGCGCCCTCTACATATCTCTCCAGCGGCTGCTGGAGAGATACGCAAACAGCTCACTTCTCTTACTCTAGACTGACGGCAGTGCGGGGAGACTGTTCTCGTAGCTGCAGGCAGCAGGGGACGGCAGCGTGGAAGCGATCCAGGCGGATGGGGCTGGAGGAAGCCCCAGGTATGTATATCTTTTTCATTTTTTTCATCTCTGGATCACTTTAAAGTGGATCCGAGATGAAAAACTATAGCAAGTAACTGGTCTATATATATATATATCTTATCTAAAGTTTAGATAGTTTACACAGCAAATCTAGCTGCAAACATCTAATAAAAAATGATTATTTCTTCCTGTGATACAATGACAGCAGCAATGTTTGTAAACATTACACAGAGGCAGGCTTTTCTGTATCTTGTGCACTCAGCTTGTGAAAAAAACCTAATCATCCCTACTCCCCTCTGCCTCTGAAATCAATGGCTAGTAACACCACCTCCTCCTCCTCCTGCCCAGACTGAGCTCCCGTGAGCCCTTGCTACTGCCAAGGCTCTCTGAAAACCTGTGGGTGTGGTTTATTTAGTTTATAGGGAATTAAAGAGTATTAAAACAAAAACAAAAAAGTATTTGGCTTGAGAAATGGCCTATAAACAATCGGAAAGGAACAATTATGCAATGAGTAAAAGTTCACCTCGGATCCACTTTAAGAGCAACTTTAGATGCTCCAGACAACATGTGGTTAGACAGCTCACTTGCCAGACAACACACTTGTCTATGTGGTTTGGTGCCCATGTTTCAGATTTTTTTTTTTCATTGACAAAGCTCAACGCATCCTGAAACAAAGGATGCAGGAACATCTAAAGTCTATACAGTCTAGAAAGGGCTGTCCACGACTAAACTTCAGGCTCCACCATGAAGGGAATGCCAATAATCTCACGGTTTCAGCTCTAGAGACAGTAGCGACACCAACGCAGAGGAGGCAATAAGGTGAAACTCAAGGAAAGCATCCTTGGTCATAGAAACGGAAAGACATGGGCCCACAAGCTTATTTGGATGAATCAATTTACATTGCTTTGCTGTAACATTCCATTTCCCCTTCTCCTTATCTACTCCACCTCCTTCTCTTCTGCCTCATTTAGCACTGGCTCCCACGCGGGTGCGCTGACGTCATCGGACGTCCTCCGTGCTGTACTGCGCAGGCGCAGAACTACTGCGCCTGCGCAGTACAGCACGGAGGACGTCCGATGACGTCAGCGCACCCGCGTGGGATGCTGAAGAGCCCGTCCTTGGAGCGCAGAAGAGCCCGACCTGGCAGCCGGCCTGGCCAGGTCGGCCACCGAAGACGACCGGAAGCCTCTGGTGCGGCGGCGAGGGCACCTCCTGCCTGCCATGGGCTGGAGGAAGCCCCAGGTAAGTGGATATGGATTTTTATTTTTTTAAAGGTTTCCCTGAACCTTCCCTTTAAACAACATTACACTAGTCATTTTATGTGTTCTATTCATTTTGTGCTGTGTTTAATGTTTTAATGCAAAATAATAATGGTTTCATATAACGTGAAGTAAAAGTACCTTATTACTAAAGGGGCCCATACACTCAGCCGATTTTCTGGCCGATCGATAGCAAATCGGTTGGCCAATCGACCGATCGATGGCCGATTTCGATCGATTTCGATGGATTTCCATCGAACTAGCAGGGTGGAAATTTTAGGTCGATCTGATGAGATTACTTATCAGTTTGCATTGGCCTTAATGGAAATCTGATGGCAAAAAAATGCCATCAGATCGAATTTCAACAGATTTCAAACTGAAATCTATTGGAATTCTATCCTGGTAAAAAATGTTCTAAAAACGCATCAGATAGATCAGATGCATTTCTTATCTATCTGCTGCCAATCTGACGAGTGTATGGGCACCTTAAGTGTGACATTTTAATTCTCATCTTCAGCAGATAACAAGAATACATGCCTTGATTCGGACCGAGATCTTGATTTCGATCTTGAACGTCTAGAACCTTCTTTAGATCTTGACCGTGCAGGAGAGCGATTGGGAGAATGACTTGCAGATTTTCCAGATCGACGAGCACTTAGACTCCTTGAAGCAGATCGAGATTCCTGAACACAAATAGAGCAAATTTAACCACACATTCGATACAGACGTTTAAGAATACTTAACTAAAGCTTATTTGGAGTTGAATGTGCCAATTCTAAATAGTCTATAAAAAAAGAGGTCTGGGCTTAATTTTAATTACATATTTCCCTTTTGTTTACCCTGTATGCATTCTTAAACATATAATGCATGCATGTATTCTGGAAAAATATACAGGGACACAGAAACAGACTAGTAATTACTTAGCGTAGAGAATTATGATTCCAGATTACTTCTTATCTTAACTTCATTTTTATTTCTTTCTTCATTTCTTCAGTCATTGAAATTCTGACTTCTTTTTCATCTTCCCCACTTCATACACATTTCTGATTATTCTACAAGTAGGACTTCAGTTCTGACAATTAGCATGCATAGTTTTTTTTTCTAAATTTTCAAATTCAGCTTCACTTATTTCTGAGCTTCAAATAATTCTCATATATTAAACGTGTCAAATGACGACTTCTGTATTTTCCTTCTTCAATTTTAACCTTGACAGAAAAAGAACAGGATGGAGTTTAAATTCTTGAGGATCATATAACTCATGTGAGAAAGAGTTAAAAATAAAAGCAAAAATGCCATATCACCTGAGTTTTCATATTTAGACACTTTAAATTTTGTCTATAAATATAATCATTTTAAGAAGTTAGCCAAGATAGTAAACCCCTTCACTAAAATTACAAGTATTCACCTTTCCCAAAGGGACCCCTATATTAATAAAAATAATTATCAACTTTTGGCAGGCTTGAAGACCCACTTGCATAGAATAGATTTGTAAAAAAAAAAAAAAAAAAAAGCTAGTAACAGAACTTTTCAAAAATTACAATTCTCTAAAAAGCCACATTAAGAAAGAAATTTAAAAAAAGAAATTCCCCTGGGGCGTACTTACCTTGGGAAGTAAGCCTCTAGATCCTAATGATACTTTCCCTGTCTCCCACGCTGGCAGCCTGGAGCACAAGCAGACAATATTTACTTTTGTCTGCTGGCACAGTAGTGGCTCTAGACTGACAAAAATAGCCAGGCCCGATCGGGTCTACCCTACTGTGTAGTCAAACCATGTGCGCAGTAGAGCAGGCCCCGACCGGAATGCTGCTACTGCGTCTGCACACACTGCTAACGAGCCCTTGCTGACAGAACTTTGGGGGTCCCAGCACAAGATCCCCTCTGGTGAAGATGATGGGGGAAGCCTCTTTAGGATCCAGAGGAGGGGATGCAACGCGGCGCCAAGCACATGAACGACGGGGACAAATACTCACTTGCCGGGTCCTGCACACTGTACTGGCTTCATTCTACTTCCTGTTCTTGCGTCCCATTTACCTGAAACAGCGCCAAGGAGATGATACGCAAGAACAGGAAGAAGAATGAAGCCAGTACAGCGTGCAGGACCCAGCAAGTGAGTATTTATCTATATCGTTTTGTAAGCAATTTCATGAGCATTTGACGATCTTGGTTGCAATTTTAAAAAAGTGTACGCTTTTTGCTAGCTATTGGTGGTTTCAAATTATTTTTTACAAATTGCAGTAATTCAAAATCACACACACAAATCCCTATGTATAGCGACTGATTAGCGATTTGTCAGCACTTTAATATTTTACACTGGAGCGCAAATGCTCCCAAAACACAGGATGTCCTGCGATTGCGATTTGCTTAAGTGGAATACGTCCCATCCACTTCCATTGGCAAATGGTTTTAGGGAAATCTAAAGAGATTCCTAAACGCTCAAAAAAAAAAAAAAACTAGGGTTCCTACCCTTAGGGCCCATTCACACTTATGCAAACCGCTATAGATTAATGCCAGCTATTTGTACACGATAAATGCATATCAACCACTTAATCCACCGCTACAGTATATCTACGTCATCTGTGGCATCCTCCAAGCCACAATGACGTAGATATTCGATTTGAAGTTAAAGCCCTGCAGTGCACCATCAGAGCGCTTCCAAGCGCACCCTCCGGCACTCTCAGCTGCCTTACTAATTGGAGAAAGGGAACATGTTTCCTTGTAGCCAATTGGTGATCCCCCCGCGGATGAATGATCACCACTGTAGCAAACCGCGTGATCCTTCATCTCCCCCTCCTCCATGCACAGCCAAAAAATAAAAAAAAAATATTCAATCAAGCTGCCTCTCTCACCTTTCCTCGTTCCAGCGATGAGCCTGCAGCCCGAGCATCCGATCCCCGCTCTGTACTAAGTAACCAGCATTACGCTGCTGAGTGTAGGGCGGGGATCGGATGCTCGGGCTGTAGGCTCATCGCTGGAACGAGGTAAGGTGAGAGAGGCAGCTTGATTTACTTTTTTAGGCAATCTGTGCACGGAGGGGCTCCCTTAAGGGGGGGGGGGTTTTGGGGGCGCACATCTGGCTATTCACATGAGGGGGGGGGAATAGGTTTTTTTATAGAGGGTGCCAGGTAACTGGGGGGGGGGTAACCTAATACTGGGGCACATCTGGCTATAATTGGTGGGGGGCATTCTGGGGGCACATATGGCTATAATGGAGGAAAGGTTATCCTGGGGACACATCTGCCTAGAATGAGGGTTGCCAATCCTGGCAGCGTTACTGTTTCTCTGTACTGGGGGGGGGTGGTACATACAAGGGACACATCTGACTATACCGGGGGTGCTGATATTGGGGTCACATCTGGCTATACTGGGAAGGTTTGGCTGATACTCGGGACAAATCTGACTATATTAGGGGGGACATAAAACTGGTGGCATAGTTTTTATCACTGTGGCACTTTTTATTTTTAAAATGGAATTGTTAAAGGAATACTGTAGGGGGGGGGGGGGTCAGGGGAAAGTTAGTTGAACTTACCTGGGGCTTCTAATGGTCCCCCACAGACATCCTGTGCCCGCGCAGCCACTCACCGATGCTCCGGCCCCACCTGCGGTTCACTTCTGGAATTTCAGACTTTAAAGTCTGAAAACCACTGCGCCTGCGTTGCGGTGTCCTCGCTCCCGCTGATGTCACCAGGAGTGTATAGCACAAGCCCAGTATGGCCTGTGCCTGCGCCATACGCTCCTGGTGACATCAGCGGGATTGAGGACATGGCAACGCAGGCGCAGTGGTTTTCAGACTTTAAAGTCTGAAATTCCAGAAGTGAACAGGAGGCAGGGCCAGAGCATCGGTGAGCGGCTGCACGGGCACAGGATGCCTGCAGGGGACCATTAGAAGCCCAGGTAAGTTCAACTCATTTTCCCCCGACCCCCTACAGTATCCCTTTAAAATCTGAGAAATATTGCATTTTTTTATTTGTTGCTTTTTTTCCATTAAAATGCCTAGAAAACAAAATTGTTCTTGAGACTAAATACCCCCCCATTGAAAGCCTGGTTTGTCTTAAAAAGGGACATAGCTAAAACGTCAAAACTGCTCTGATCCATAAGTCTGCTTTCACAGTGCGATGTTAAAGTCGCACATTATAAAAAGTAATAACGCAGACTAACGCACAGCAACACAAAGTATGTGCGACATTCACAGTGCTCACGTTGCGTTGTGTGTAACGTGTAGCAATATTTAGAAAGTGCTGCATGTTGTGCGTTATTAGCTGCGTTGGACTGTTTGCACATGCTCAGTAATTTTTTTTTTTTTTTTTTTAAATGTGACGCATGCGCCGTTTTCGTTCCATCAGTGTGCACCGAAAACGGCGCACCAAGAGACATAACGCATTTTAAAATAGCGTCAAACTTCAAAACCAACATGCGTTGCGTTAGGGGCACGTTGTGCGACTGACGCATCAAACGCAACGTCCCACTGGGAAAGAGGCCTAAGGGGAAAACAAGGTCTGGATGCGAAGTGGTAAAAAAACAAACAAACAAAACAAAAAAAACACATTTGTGGGTTTTTTTTAGCAAAAAAAAGCTAATCACCCCCAACCTACCCCCTCCTTCCCCGATTGCAATCCCAGTTGCTCAAAAGATGCTTCAACATGCTGCATGTAATGCGTTTGCATCTAGTGCTGATTGCGAATCACTGGCGATCACGGCAGTGAGACCACTGCCATATAGTTAACATTGCACTTGTCCCTTTAAAAGCGCTAGCGATTAGTGGTAAACACCCATTATTTGCCGAGTGTGAATGGGCCCTTAGGAACTAGAGATGGTCAGTAAGGTCGTAAATATCTGGCTGGCATGCAACATGTATGCAGTTTGGAAGTAGGCCAAAGTCTGAATGACGGCCGTTCTACATAGCATGAATTTTGCTGATCGCACCATGATTAGTAATTGCGGTACCCTGTACAGAGTGCTGAAATCCATTTTTGGCCCAATTGCAATTCTGCGGTTTGCCCGCATTTAAGACTGTTAACCTGCTGAGAGGTCTGGACGAGCTCAGCTCGTCCAACACCGCCAGAGGCTGCCGCTCAGGCCCTGCTGGGCCGATTTTCGTCAAATAAAAAGCAGCACACGCAGCCGGCACTTTGCCAGCCGCGTGTGCTGCCTGATCGCCGCCGCTCTGCGGCGATCCGCCGCGAAAGAGGGTCCCCCCAGCCGCCTGAGCCCAGCGTAGCCGGAACAAAAAGTTCCGGCCAGCGCTAAGGGCTGGATCGGAGGCGGCTGACGTCAGCTGACGCCGATGACGTCACTCCGCTCGTCGCTATGGCGACGATGTAAGCAAAATAAGGAAGGCCGCTCATTGCGGCCTTCCTTGTTTATTCTGGGCGCCGGAGGTGATCGGAAGAACGCCTCCGGAGCGCCCTCTAGTGGGCTTTCATGCAGCCAACTTTCAGTTGGCTGCATGAAATAGTTTTTTTTTTATTTAAAAAAAACCCTCCCGCAGCCACCCTGGCGATTTAAAGTGGTCTAACACCCAGCATTTCAACTTTGCTTTAAAAGATTGCTTACAGCTTATAAACTATTATGCCAGATTTTTTTTTTTTTTTTAGCAGAAATTCACTGAATGGATTAAACATGACATTTTAGTGCTGCATTTAGCTAGAAATGCTCCTCGTGCTTGCTTGTTTAGTTACAAATGTATCTACCTACAATGTAACAAACAAACACTGCTCTGAGAGAACAAAGAGGGCTTCCCCGGCAGGCTTTTCAAAGGTCTATTTGTATTACAAATAAAGATACATTTTGTAACTACAGATAAGAACGGATGCGGATTCCTAGTTAAATCCAACACTAAAATGTCATGTTTAACCCATTCAGTGAATTTCTGCTTAAAAAAAAATCTGGCATAATAGTTTGTAAGCTGTAAGCAATCTTTTAAAGCAAAGTTGTAATGCTGGGTGTTAAACCGCTTTAATCAGAACGCCAGGGTGGTTAAATGAACAAGAGTGCACACAAATCGCATTGGAAAAACATGCTATGCGATTTCCCATAGAAAAAAAAAAAATTTCCTGCTTTGTACCACATTGGGTAACAACAAAACCATGTGCAAATCGTGATCGCAATTGCTTCTTTTCATAACGGAAGAGACATACAACATACACTAAGAGCCTGTTTCCACTAGGGCTGAATGTAGCCTGAACCTGCAGCATTTCCCCACAGGTTAGTTGATTGGGGAAACGTTGCAGATTTCTGCAATGGGCTGCTGTCCGAATCACACAGTTTTTCTATTCTGGGCGACATGCTGAAGTTTCCCGCAGCACATGAATCAGATTTGGGCTACAGCTTTGCAGCAGCAAGGGTACCGTGTCCCAAGTCGGAAACTGATGCGGCACCCAATGAAAATAAGCCCTAAACCTGCATGCAAGCAGAAATTATTACCATCTCACTGACTGGTGAGTTGGTGATTGAACTTAAATTATCAGCCTGAGGACCCTATTCCACTGTGAGCGTTTGAGACGCTGATTCGCAAATCGCTAGGGTTAGCTAAATAACAGGAATCGCAGTAGGTTTTTTCTACTAGCGTGAATCGATTTTTACAAAAGCGCAATTGTGCCTTGGATTGTTTTTTACCACGATTGCATTGCATAGTAAAATCGCGAGAAAAAGATAGGACTTGTTGAATCGCAATCGCTAGCGTTTAGCGAAGTGCTAGTGATTGCTAGTGGAAAAGGGCCCTTAGTGATATTTCATTTTTTCTGGCTTGGATGCATATTTAACGCAGCTTGGAATAGGGACAAATACTGTTGCTGATGAATGGGACGAGCCAAAACCCAAGGTGCATGCAATTTGGAAAAATTAGCATCTTAATGATTATCTTGTAACTAGTCAGTAAGAAATAGACATGAGATGTGAATGATGCTACCTACACACATGCGACAACGATCGTTCGTTGAGAACGAACTTTTAATTGATGAAAGAACAACCTAAGTAAAGATAGTTTTAAAAGGTGTGTAACGATCTGATCGTTAGAACGAACGTTACATCACGTAAAGCAACTATTGCGCCTGCGCATAAAAATGAGAAGTTTCACAGAGAAATAGTGAAATGCGCATGTCAAGCCTAGTACGAATGACCGTTTCCAACGATGTACTACTTTTGAAACCGATCGTCGTTGGTTAAAATCCGCCGAGACAGAACTTTCTTTTGTAACGATTTGGCTCGTTTGTCTTAATAGTCGGTGGTTCATTTTTTGTAACGATCGTCGTTGGTAAAGAACGGGGAACGATCGTTACAAACGACTATAGTCGCATGTGTGTACGCACCTTAAGACTGGCATAAACAAATGTGATGCAAATTGTACACAACTTGGAAATGGGCTGGTAAAAAACAGGCTGTACATCCGATTGGCCGAATTCCAACCTTCATAGAATTTGCATGCAAGCCTAGATTAGCATTTCATTGACCATCTCTAGAGATGATAAAAGCAAATCTAGGAGGTTTGCAAATGAATATTTTAGATGCTTACTTGGGAGAGGAAAGCCTCTGGATCCCCAGAGGCTTCCCCCATCCTGCTCTGCCAAGCTGTTCCAGCGCAGAGACCGCTAAAGCTTGTGGCTGCCCTGCCCCTGCACATTAGCACGCTCCCACTTTGGCGGAAAAAGCAATGGGCACTAGTCTACCTTTAGGGAACCTAGCAGAAAACCTCATAGGGAAATTCAGCTGAAGTGATTGGGTGGACCCAGTCTCGAACTTCTAGGTTTCCAATAAGTTGTAGTACACTACGCCCACACTATTTGGACAATAACCTTGCTGGACAGACAAAGCGCTGGAATGGCACAGTGGACTATTCAGGCGGACCCAAAGCAAACTTTTTTTTAATTCAAAATATTTAGTTGCACCACTCTGACACATACAAAGATAAACACTCCTTCAAGTCTGCGAGCATTTCAGTGCATGCTTTTCACCCTTCTCTTTTCATTACTAGGGTTATACAGGTGGCAGCCATTTAGCAGTTCCTCCTTTGCCGGACACCACCTAATCCATCAGTTTGCCGAATTCTGTACCAGCAATATGAAAAGGGAGAGGTTCCTCCCAAAAAAATGTCAAATATTTTATATTTGTCATCATGCAGCCGAAAAAATGCTGCTATTTATTATGATAATTTAGAAAAAAGATTTTATTTCTGAAAGCTTGTATTTTTAATTTGGGTCCACTTTCAGGCGAGTAACCCATTTGGGACACTATTTCCCCCTACAGGTACCCTTTAATCACATTCTTGTCTGACTTGATACACATTTTGTTGCAATCTGTGTGAAAACTGATTGTCACAAAAGCAGCTGCTGATAATTTTAATTGATCTAGTTTCAATGTGCATACAAACTGGAAACAAGCTTGCATCAACTCAAATATTTGCAATACAATAATCTAGTTTCTGTATCAGCTAGTCACTATCATGGGACAGGCTGATAAAAAAAATGTACTCTAATAATGCCGGGCATAGAAGCATCGATCCGGCGGCCGATTAGCCGCCGTATCGACTCCAGCCGCGTCCCCGCGGATCGATTCCCGCTCGTCCCCGCCAGCGGTACTTAGCCGCTCGATTCCCTGCCATTGTCCGCCAGCGGGCGCGGGTCGAGTGGCTTGATTGGGCCAGCTGAATATTATCAGCTGGCCAATACATGGTACAGAAACGTACCATGTATCCCCAGCATTACAGGGAGACAAAAACAAAAAGATTCTAATCATCTATACTATAGTATCAAGTAATTTGGGCTCCATCTTTTGCCGATGCCCAAATTAGCTTCTGAGCCCACCAGAGCCGTAATTCACATTACAAACTATGGCGACAGAAGAGTGTTCTGTTTGAGGAGAACAGGGTTATGTTGAAGTGCATTTTCTGATACTAATAGTTTTAAAGGGTACCTGACATGCATACATTTGAAATTGAAAGCAAAAAAACAGGAGGAGCGCTCCATAGTGTGATACCTTTTAATTAAATGAAAAACTGCGCAATAAAAGTTACACTTACTAGATGTATATGGACAATAGGCATTAAAATTGGCATATAGCCCAGAGAAAACATCCCCTCATGGAAGCAGAACCTGAAGCTGCAGTGGCCAGCGGCAGCAAGGATCCAGATGGTAAATGGACAGCAGGTATCTCTTCGAGGTGACTGTGTGCAGGTTACGTCAAGACGCGTTTCGGCGTATCCACGCCTTCGTCCGTTAACTGCTTCAGGTTCTGCTTCCATGAGGGGATGTTTTCTCTGGGCTATATGCCAATTTTAATGCCTATTGTCCATATACATCTAGCAAGTGTAACTTTTATTGCGCAGTTTTTCATTTAATTAAAAAGGTATCACACTACGGAGCGCTCCTCCTGTTTTTTGCTTTCCTTTTCAATAGCTCGCTCACAGCCAAGTGTTCAAGGAGTTGCTAGTGTGTGATCAGTCTGCAGGCCACATTGACCATTCACCTGCGTCAGCGCAAGATTGTACATTTTTTTTTATACATTTGAAATTGGTGCCAGTAGACTTGGGCGCAGGATACAGCCGGTATATGGCTGATCCTGCTGCTGCACAAGTCCGGGCCGTGTTCATTACTATTCCCCCTCCAGGCAGCCATGGATAGTAGGGGGAATGATATAATTCAGCTTCCAGCGATTGCTGGAGCCACGGTCATCATGTCACTGGAGAAAACTTAAGTTAAGTATAAATAGGGGCCAGTGAACCATCTCCAGTTCACTTTAAATCAATTATTAGGTTGCACTAATACCTACAAATTATTGCAACCAGTTGCAAAAAACTAACAAAGTTTGCAAAAACTTTAACCACATGGGAATTGTTCTTACAAGCTTTAGTAGGAGACAGGAATTGTTCCAATCCGGTGTCTTTCTTGCATTTATCTTTTTAGAAATGAAGCTGGCTATCACTTTACAAGCTGCATCAGGAAGCTAAAAGGCGCCATTAGTGACTGCGGCTATCGCACCGCCCCACACATCGGTTTCCTCTCACTCCCCTCAGCGATCAGCAAGGGAATACACAAGGCAATAAAGCCAGGACTTCATCAAATACACCTGGCCATTCCGCCACGGCCACTTCATAACCGATCGAAGCCATTTTAAAAAGAAAAGTCACACAAGATGGCGGAAGAAATAAAATCGACATACAACAACCACGCTGTTGGGCCGCAACATAACAAAACCTCATAACGATCTGTACACAACAAGCAACCATAACATCCATCGCAACCATAGCATCCATCGCTTTTCAAAGGGTAAAACAAACGGAATCATCAAAACACAATAGACATAGCGCACTACCAGTCATAACTGTACAGACGCAGGCAAAGCATCCATCCACACTGCTTACACCACCAGCATTACTAACCCGATCGCCATAATTCTGCTCCCCGCTGTCGCTCATCTTCGCTGCTCGCCCCGCGCAGACACCAGCCGAATCCCCGGAACACGCCGCGGCCGCACTACTAGTACTGCTGCGTGCAACCTAGAGGAAGCCTAGTCTCCACCCCCCTGGATAGCAAGCGTTTCCTGCTGTGCACTGAGTCTGCGCACAGCAAACGCTGCCACCTACTGGCCTGCTCTTGCTTCACACGCAATACAGTAGTCCTACTACTGTACACTACAGCAATAGTTCGGTTCAATCAGTTTGATTGCGTCTGCCTGAACTATGCTGCACACAAAGTATATTCAAATGAACATGTACCTTGACAATTTAGAAAATGTCAATCAAATACTATAATCCATTGTTCTGCTGCTTTGTGCAGTACAAAATGATGTAGAGTAGCATAAGCATTCATTCCCATGCACCCCACACATACCCTATATAAAACCTGAGGATGCCATAATGCCTGGTGGCCAAGCAATGACCAATAGCTTTGTTCTCTTCGATCACCTGCATCATGACACAACTGTGCTACTCCATCTGCCCCCTCCCCCACACATTGCAACAACACATCGCAAGCCTGCATGCTAGCAACACATCTGTACCAATGTCGGCACTGCAATCCCGCTAGGCAACATTCATTGACTGTGTTTACAGGCCTTTAAGGTAGTCGTGCACACATAGATTGCCACCCAATGGGCTCTATTCACAATCATTTTCCGCATGCGGAAATGCACTTGCGTAAATTCCTGACTGAAATAAAACCATCTTGACATTCTCAAAATTTTATGTATGGTTATCTACCGCATGCGTTAAATTGTACGCATTTACCCGCATGCGTAAAAAGTGTGGTAAAAGTCCGCAAAAAGTAGGTAATTTTTGCAAAAAAAAAAAAAATCAAAATTCACAAAGAAAAAGAGGGAGGGGCATTATTTCTGACTTTACCGATTTTATATCACCTACAAGTATTTAGTGATATATTTAGCTTTCCAATGACTTAAAGAGACACTGAAGCGAGAATAAATCTCGCTTCAGTGCTTATATTCAGCAGGGGCATGTGTGCCCCTGCTAAAACACCCCTATCCCGCGGCTAAACGGGGGTCCCTTACCTCCCCATTCCCCTCGTGGAGTCCCGGGCAGCGCTTCCGCATTGAGGCAGGGCTAACGGTTGCAGCCCTGCCTCACACGCGTCTCTCAGCGCGTATCTCCACCTCTCCCCCGCCCCTCTCAGTCTTCCTTCACTGAGAGGGGCGGGGGAGAGGCGGCGATGCGCCGCTGATAGACGGCGCTGAGAGGCAGGGCTGCAGCCGTTAGCCCTGCCTCAAGAGCAGCAAAATCTACGACCAAGTTGGTCGTAGATTTTGCAGGGGGGGATTTGGACCCCCGTTTAGCCGCGGGATAGCGGCGTTTTAGCAGGGGCACACATGCCCCTGCTGAATATAAGCACTGAAGCGAGATTTATTCTCGCTTCAGTGTCTCTTTAAATGGAGTCTTCAGCCTTGAGCGCTATGTTTGCTGGAGTTTAATTTTTTTCTGACAATTTTTTTATGCCACTTTTTTTCCGCATGGTTTCCGCATGTTTACTGCATAATTAAGCATGTTTCCCTAATTTTTTACGCATTGTTCCCGCATGCGGAAGACATGCGGAACAGTTTTTGTGAATGTGGAAAAAATGTGGAAATTATCACTGCCGGTAATATAGCGGTAAAACATCTCTTAGGGCTTGTTCACACCTAGGGCGTTTTGCTTTTTTTTTTTAAGCGCCGGCGACTTTCAAAATTGCCCTAAAAGCGCTTGTGCAATGATTCCCTATGAGAGTGTTCACATCTGAGCGGTTCGTTTCCGATCCGCTCAGCAAAGCGCTGCCTGTACCATTTTGGGGGCGATTTTGCTATAATGTGAGGTATAGGAATAGCACAAAACGCTCATAAAATCGCTTTGTGTGGCGACTGTGTTCACGCTTTTAAGAATAAATACATTGTATTTATTATTTTCCAGGTGAAAGAGTTCACTTCCTGACTTGTGTCAGGAAGTGAAAAAATAGAATCACTCTGCAAAAGCGCTTTGAAAAGAGCTGTACACAAAATCGTAGCGCGCAGGTAAGCACCGGGAGGGGGAAGAAAAATCACTCACAAAATCACAAAATGCGGCCGTCTGCGATTTTGATTTTAGATGTGAACAAAGCCTGACTGCATGTGTTATTGTGAACAGAGCCCAATGTGGCAAAAAGATCAATCACTCTCTGATCTGAATCTAATCAAAGAGGGAATCCTTCCATAAGCCTCATCTACACGGGTAGATGAGGCTGCGATCCGGCGGCTCGATTAGCCCCCGGATCACCTCTTCCGCATCCCCGCGCGTGCCCGCTGCGTCCCCGCTCGCCGCGCGTGAGCCGGATTCGATTCCCCGCTCGTCCCCGCCGGCGCCGCTTATCTTCCGCTCGATTCCCTGCCATTGTCCCCTCGCGGGGAGCGAGCAGGGAATGGGCGGTGGGGAGATCTGTCCTGTCAGATCTTATCAATCGATCCGCAACAGCGGCTCGATTGATAAGCCACATCGCCGCCGCATCTACGCGTGTAGATGCGGCTATACACTGCACATATTATCAATAGATTTCAAAATGTATTGAAAATCCATCAGGCTGGGCGCACACATAACATAACGAGAAAGGCTGTGTTTTATGGCATGTTTTCATTTTATGTTGTGTGCGTTTTTTGCGCGTTTTTCCTGCATTTGCATTTTTTAACGCAGATGCATTTTCCAATTATTTTGCGTGTGTTTTAATGCATTTGCTGTTCGCATACACAAAACACATATGCATTTTGTATGCGTTTTTAAATTTTAAATTTTGCAAATCACTAGGTAGACAATAGGAAGCCGAGATACAGTACATCAGAAATCTTTATTATTTTTTTAAATGCATGAAAAAAAAAACCACCATAGAAAACGCAATACATTGCGTTTCCATTGTGCATAATATGCAACAAAACTAGCAATTTTAAAATGCCAAAGTACAAATGCATACCCATGCATTTTTATGCGGCCCATTGAGTAACATTAGTGCATAAAACACAGCGTTTTACGCAACGCTAGCATTTCTGCACCTAGCCTCAAACTGCAGCATTGCACTGTTTAATACAGTGCAATGATTTTGCCCTTCCTCCAGCCCCACAACGTTCTCTTGCGAATCCTCCCAGTAATCCAGCCAGTCGTGCTCTTCTGCGCATGCACAGCCCCTGTCATGCACCCCTGCTCCTGTGCATGGGAGCATTCTGCGCCTGCACAGTACTATTGTGCAGGTACAGAACGCTCCTGGCTGCAAGAGCTCAATGGTAGGTGCACTCACAGCTAGTCCATGCATGTGCAGAAGAGCCCGGCCATCCGGATTACCGGTAGAATTTGCAAGATGACGGCGAGGGACCCCACGCACCTAATGGGGCTGGAGGAAGACCCAGGTAAGTATAAATACAGCTATAAAGCCCATCTCAGGTTTGTTGTCAGGTTTTTAAAGCGGACCTGTACTCAGAACTTCCTCTCTGTTCTAAAAGATACGCAACAACGTAATAACTTTTAAAGAAAAAAAATTCTTTGTTACAGTTGATACACATCCTACAATAAATCTGCAGTGTTTCTCCTTCCTCCTTTCATGGAGGCAGACATATTGTTAACATCCTGTGCTTTCAAATGAGCTTATCTGCCGTGGCAGTCAGCTGACACAGGAAAAGTAGTACAAACGGTCGGTTAGCACACCAGCTTCTCAATGAGCATAGTTTATTCTTCCAAGTCACATGTCAACACTAAGGTTAACAATTGTTTTGGGGCCACTAAGGGTCCTCTTCTTCAGAACAGTGCAGACACTGTTCTTTGTCTGCACTGTTCTGAAGAAGGGGACCCTTAGTGACACCGAAACAATTGTTAACCTTAGTGTTGACATGTAACTTGGAAGAATAAACTATGCTCATTGAGAAGCTGGTGTGCAAACCGACCATTTGTACTACTTGGATTGGAGTGGGATGTCGCTTAGCATCCAAGGTTAAGCACCCGTAATAGTTTGTGCATGCTTTGCCACGGACAGCAAAATGTGCACGATTCTACAATGCACACACACATGGCAGGGAACACACTTGCAGGGCTGTTTTCCCCTGGGATTCCCGGGTCTTTGCTGACCTTTTTGTTTGTGTTTAATGCAAAGGTTTCCATAAATGTTTCCACATTTCTGCGTTTGCTGTGGCATGTACTGTACGCGAACATGTGTGTCGTGTGGAAAAAAGCTGTGCGATTTAAAAACACGCGGAAGTTTCCCTTTAGGTAGGGAACACACTAGATGCGTTTTTGTGTGCATTTTCCCACGGACGGCAAAACACACACGATTCTACAAGTTATTGAAGTCAATAGCCTCATGCAGGAAACGTGTGTCGCAAGTGTTTGTTCACGTTTTGCGTTTTTCCACTCATTGTTAAATTGCAAAACATTCTGCTTTTTGCCGCACGACGTGCACATTCGCACAATGTACATTCCGTCAGAAATGTGGAAACGTTCCCGGAAAAAAACATACACCTTAAGCACAAACGCAAAAGCGTTAACGCAAAAGCCGACAGAGACCCGAGAATCACAGGGGGAAACGGCCCTGCAAGTGTGTACCTTGCCTTAACCACTTCAGCCTAACTGGACGAAAATTTTCGTCCAGTTAGGCTGCGCGCACTCCCGCGGGTCGCGCGCGCTCCCGCGGGCACCCCGTGCGTGCTCCCGCTGGGGGCCGTTAGCCCAGCGATCGATGAAAGGGATTATAAATCCCTTTCACTGATCGGACCCCCCGGAGAAAAGCCGACAGCGTCTCTTCAGACGCTACGGCTTTTCTGAGATCAAAAAGTTCCCCTGCTTCTATCTTCTTCCTGGGAGCGAGATCGATCGATTTGACTGTGGCCATCTTGTGGCCAAATAGCAAACTACACCAAAAATCACTTTACATTCAATACATACATTTTTGCCCATGTAAAATCCCCTGTTTACCTCCCACACCAAAAAATACCCACATACAAGTTTTAATAAAAAATAAAATAAAAAATTACAATAATAATAAAAAAAACATAAATAGTTACCTAAGGGTCTAAACTTTTTAAATATTCATGTCAAAGGAGTATATCAAAATGATTTATTAAATTATGGGCTTCTAAATAGTGATGGACGCAAATTGAAAAAATGCACCTTTATTTCCAAATAAAATATTGTCGTCATACATTGTGATAGGGACATAATTTTAACGGTGTAATACCCGGGACATATGGGCAAATACAATACGTGAGTTTTAATTATGGAGGCATGTATTATTTTAACACTATAATGGCTGAAAACTGAGAAATAATGAATTTTTTCCGTTTATTTCTTATTCTTCCTGTTAAAATGCATTTACAGTAAAGTGGCTCTTAGCAAAATGTACCACCCACAGAAAGCCTAATTGGTGGCGGAAAAAACAAGATATAGATCAATTCATTGTGATGAGTAGTGATAAAGTTATTGGCAAATGAATGGGAGGTGAAAGTTGCTCAGATGTAAAAAATTCTCAACCCTGTAGGCTGAAGTGGTTAAACAACAGGTGCGAGGTGAAAAAAATATCTATCTACCTTGGGCTTCCTCTAACCCCTGGCAACATATCTGTCCCTCGCCGCAGTTCTGCCTCTGTTGCAGATGCCGACCTCGTCAGGTCGGTATCCTTTAAATGTTTGGCTGCGAGCGCTTGGCTGTGACGCTCGTGATCATGCTCACCGTGCTTTTTATTAATGTGGGGAACCCTGGTTGAGAAACCCTTAAATAGATGGACAGACATGTACAGGAATTGCTGTTTAACTTGAGGCCACAAGGCATGATTCTGGGGCATTATATGTAGAATAGTGCTATATTGTGACTGACATATTCATTGTTCTGTTTTATAATAGACTAGTGACCTAAGCCCGTTTAAAAACGGGCTCTAGGTCTGTCGTTGCGCGGACACACCCGACTGCCGCACGTCCACGCACACACACACACACGCCCGCCTGCTCGGCCGGGCCTGCCTCCTGTCCCAACGGCTGTGTCAGTGCAGGACGTGAGCAGTAGCGCAAAAGCACTGACACACAGACATGCGACGCAGGGACACTTGTACTTTATTAGGTAGGAATAGGAATATACAGTGGCTTGCAAAAGTATTCGGCCCCCTTGAAGTTTTCCACATTTTGTCATATTACTTCCACAAACATGAATCAATTTTATTGGAATTCCACGTAAAAGGCCAATACAAAGTGGTGTACACGTGAGAAATTGAACGAAAATCATACATGATTACAAACATTTTTTACAAATCAATAACTGCAAAGTGTGGTGTGCGTAATTATTCAGCCCCCCTGAGTCAATACTTTGTAGAACCACCTTTTGCTGCAATTACAGCTGCCAGTCTTTTAGGGTATGTCTCTACCAGCTTTGCACATCTAGAGACTGAAATCCTTGCCCATTCTTCTTTGCAAAACAGCTCCAGCTCAGTCAGATTAGATGGACAGCATTTGTGAACAGCAGTTTTCAGATCTTGCCACAGATTCTCGATTGGATTTAGATCTGGACTTTGACTGGGCCATTCTGACACATGGATATGTTTTGTTTTAAACCATTCCATTGTTGCCCTGGCTTTATGTGTAGGGTTGTTGTCCTGCTGGAAGGTGAACCTCCGCCCCAGTCTCAAGTCTTTTGCAGACTCCAAGAGGTTTTCTTCCAAGATTGCCCTGTATTTGGCTCCATCCATCTTCCCATCAACTCTGACCAGCTTCCCTGTCCCTGCTGAAGAGAAGCACCCCCAGAGCATGATGCTGCCACCACCATATTTGACAGTGGGAATGGTGTGTTCAGAGTGATGTGCTAGTTTTCCGCCACACATAGCGTTTTGCATCTTGGCTATAAAGTTCCATTTTGGTCTCATCTGACCAGAGCACCTTCTTCCACATGTTTGCTGTGTCCCCCACATGGCTTGTGGCAAACTGCAAACAGGGCTTCTTATGCTTTTCTGTTAACAATGGCTTTCTTATTGCCACTCTTCCATAAAGGCCAACTTTGTGCAGTGCATGACTAATAGTTGTCCTATGGACAGATTCCCCCACCTGAGCTGTAGATCTCTGCAGCTCGTCCAGAGTCACCATGGGCCTCTTGACTGCATTTCTGATCAGCGCTCTCCTTGTTCGGCCTGTGAGTTTAGGTGGACGGCCTTGTCTTGGTAGGTTTACAGTTGTGTCATACTCCTTCCATTTCTGAATGATCGCTTGAACAGTGCTCTGTGGGATGTTCAAGGCTTTGGGAATCTTTTTGTAGCCTAAGCCTGCTTTAAATTTCTCAATAACTTTATCCCTGACCTGTCTGGTGTGTTCTTTGGACTTCATGGTGTTGTTGCTCCCAATATTCTCTTAGACAATCTCTGAGGCCATCACAGAGCAGCTGTATTTGTACTGACATTAGATTACACACAGGTTCACTATATTTAGTCATTAGCACTCATCAGGCAATGTCTATGGGCAACTGACTGCACTCAAACCAAAGGGGGCTGACTAATTATGCACACCCCACTTTGCAGTTATTTATTTGTAAAAAATGTTTGGAATCATGTATGATTTTCGTTCCACTTCTCACGTGTACAACAATTTGTTTTGGTCTTTCACGTGGAATTCCAATAAAATTGATTCATGTTTGTGGCAGCAATATGACAAAATGTGGAAACCATCAAGGGGGCCGAATACTTTTGCAAGCCACTGTATAGGGATATGTGTGGCCCTCTAGGGGAGGGTCTCAGGGGTTTTGCTGGTTTATTTCTATGTGTGGGGTGACTTTGGCATCTGGGGCTGAATTTCGCCTTGGGTGCTTGCCTGTGGAGCCAGGACTGTGCATGGGAGAGGAGAGGAGGCGCTGTACTGGTCTCATGGACTGTTGCTGGGTGACCAGGGGTGCGCGGAGCAGTGGAGCTTTCTGGAGGCCTGTTGGAGGATGCAGCGTGGGCGCGGGGGGCGGACCTGGGGGTGTGTGGCCGGAGGGAGCTGGCTGGATCTAGCCGGAGTGCGCCAAAGTGGGGAAGAGAGCAGAACTTAGCTAAAGTCAGGAGGCGGCGGAGAGAGCGGCGAAGAGTCCACGAGGAGGGCGTCCGCAGCAGTCACCCCGGAGTTTAGGAGGGGACCCGGCGGCCATGCAGTTACCTGAGCAGAGCAGGGAGACAGCGGCAACCAGGCCGGCCGGTGACCGGAGACCAGAGGCAGTGTGCACGGAGCCAATCCGAGCTGGCCCGGACAGAAGGGAAATCCGGCAGTCAGATGAGTATGGGCCCTAGAGCCAAACCACAAGTGCAGTGTGTGTTCGGTTGGTGGCCGGTGTCCAGCGGAGGCTTGCTGGGATGGAAATGTAGCGGCCCAGAGTCTGGAGGGGCCAGGCCTGTTCATATTGCTGTTGCCGGAGACTTTTTGTGTGCAGGGGCCTTGAATATGCCAAGACATTGGGCTCGATTCACAAAGCGGTGCTAACCCAGTTAGAGACTTTAGGCATGATAACCATTGCACCACGCTGGTGAAAAGCCAGTTTAGGCGTGATAAGTTTAGGTGTGATAAGTTTAGGCATAAGTTTAGGCATGATAAGTTTAGATAAGTTTAGATCGCGCGCAAAGTCCCGCACGCAAAGCAGCGCCATTAAACTCTATGCAAAGTGCACCAGACTTTGCTAGCGCAAAACTTTTGATCAGCTGTGCACTGCAGTGCTAACCCAGTTGGTGCTAACTGTTAGCACCGCTTTGTGAATCAGGCCCAATGTGTTGATGATACAGTTGTTGCTGCCATCTGGGGTGAGGTAATCTGCTTCTGACTGGGTGAAGTGTATTGAGTGTGAAGTCTTTGCTGTTACAAGAGACATTATCAGCCTCCATTAAGTACCCCGCTGAGCTGACACAGCCACTTAAAGAAAACATAAACTAAAAATTAAAAGTCAAAATAAGCATACACAAGTCATACTTACCTTCCATGTAGTCTACTCCTCAGTGTCTTTCTCCTCTCCCGCGTCCTGTTTGTTCACTGTGATCAAGGGAATTTTCCGTCCTCCATTTTGAAAATGGTCATTACCCCCATAACAGCTTTCTGGTCAGCACACTGTTAAACTGTAACATCGCCCACTTGAGCCATAGGGAAACATGGACATTGCCTGGTACATCAGTTTTCCTCTCAGCTATAACTGACAGCAACTGATATTTTATTGACAGAAACTGATATTTTATTGACAGCAATTGAGGCTGATGGTGTAATGGTTAAGGGCTCTGCCTCTGACACAGGAGACCAGGGTTCGAATCTCGGCTCTGCCTGTTCAGTAAGCCAGCACTAATTCAGTAGGAGACCTTTGGCAAGTCTCCCTTACACTGCTTCTGCCAATAGAGCGCGCCCTAGTGGCTGCTGCTCTGCTCTGGCGCTTTGAGTCCGCAAGGAGAAAAGCGCAATATAAATGTTATTTGTCTATTTGTCATATATTTCAGATCTGACAAAATATTGTCAGAACTAGAAGGGATTATTGTCAGAAGAAAATGGTGAGCTTCTGAGAGGAACTGATGGCAAGGTAACTATTTAATGTTCATTTGAAGTTACCTCGTGTGTTTATTTTCAATATTTTTACTCAGTACAGGTTCTCTTTAAGGCCTGATTCAGAGACAGTGTGCCTGTCAAGTCCGTTTCAAGTCAAGAGTTAAAGTTCAAGTATTCTTCTGTGTTATGTTCTGAAGTGTTACAAAGAGAGTGATACAAGAAGTGAACCAAAGTGTGATTTATCCATATTACTTAAGTACACGGTCCTAAAGAAACTGGAAATTACTAAGTCCGTGATTGTAAAGAGAGCCTTTCAGTATTAAAAGAAGATAAGTGAAAAAGGAGGAGTTGCATTGCGTCTTGTGATACTTTGAAAATGTGCTACAGTAAAAAGTGAACTGTCATCTGACCAAAATACAGAGTTAACTTACTTGGATTACAAGTTTTGCATCAACTCCAAGTTAGAGCTTATTCAGCCTAAAAGTCAAAGTGCACTAAAAGAGAGTTATATTGTGGATGAGTGATTTGGGTGGCATAGCTGGGTGCATTGGTCACTTTATATTTTATTTTGTTTACTTTTATTTTCCTAACCTTTTTGTTTGATTTATATTTTATTGTGTTTGTTATTTTGGGAAGCCCTATCCAGACAGGTGTGTTAAGAGTAAAGTGAGTTCGAGGTGAGATCTTATCAGGTGTAAAGAGACTAAGAGTTTTTTGAGCAAGGTGAACATCCTTTTGGGATCAACCAACGAACTGTGCAACTATACAGTACCATCTTAAGAACTGTCACGAGTTCCCCCAAGGTTTTGCTGAGCAATATAGCTTGGACTTGGTTGCAAGGGACTGAGAACCTTTTAGGAACTGAAATTGCTTAGTAGACCATCCCCTTTCCCCAGCCCACGCCCCAACAGTGGTACTGTGATGTAAACATGCAGTAAAGTGATTGGTTATTGTACCAGAAGACCTTTGTAGCTCAAATTTCTTATATAATTTGTGTAACGATTGGTGTCAGCAACACAGCTTTTTCTGATTATTAGTGATCTGCAGTATCACCAATAATACAGATGCTATACCTGATTATGTGGTGATCAGCAGAGTCACCAATAATACTAGTATAGCTAGACACAGGACACCTAATGTGGTATGGTGTTTGGTGCAACAGTAATAGAGAAGTTATCTCACGAGGAGCGGGAGATACAGACAATATTGCAGCCAAGGATCCCCTGAGGGGCAGGGGATTCTGACTGCACTGCAGCCAGTGGACGCCTGAGAAGCAGGGACCACTGGCGGTGTTAGAGAGAATGATCACCTGGAGGGCAGGTGATCAAGACCAAGCTATAGCCTAGGATCCCCTGAGGAGCAGGAAATACAGACTGTACTGCAGCCAAGAATTCCCTGAGGAGCAGGAAATTCAGATAGTACTGCAGTCAGTGGACACCTGAGGAGCAGGGACCACTGACTGTGCTGCAAGGGTGGTCACAGGTGGAATGAGTGATTATGAATATACTATAGCCAAGGATTCCCTGAGGAGCAGGGAATTAGACTGTACTGCAGCCAGTGGACCCCCGAGGAGTAGGGACTGTGCTGCAAGATGATCTCCTGAGAAGCAGGAGATCAACAGACACTGCTTGCAGCCAATAGACACCTGAGGAGCAAGTGTCACAGACAGTACAGCAAGGTTGATCACCTAAGGGTTAGGTGACAGCCCTTGAGATTTCCCTCACTAGTGGCAAGAGCCACAAGTGAGGACAGAGAGGTCAGACAAGCAAGGTCAGCAACGAACGGACAGATACAGTACAGAGGCGGAAGACTGATTCGGTATCAATGTACAGGCAGTTTTGGCAACAGTAATCAGATAGGCAGAAGTACCGAATCAGTAAGCGAGAGAGTAGTCAGGAAAGCAAGAGATCATAACAGATAAACAGTAGTAATATAGCAATATCCTAGTCTATATGTGAAGTCCTTGGTTTCAACACCTGGGAACTAGACTAAAGAATGGTACAAGTCTATAATACAATAGTACTAAAAGCTATCAACGGAATTCCCAGTTCCGGCTGGTTCTAACACACTGTAAGATCTGACTAGGGTCTGAGCACTCACACATAAGCATTCGCAACAGCAGACAACTTGCAACTGACAGGCAAGTCCTATAAATACCCAGAGCGCTCCACAGCGCCGCCCCAGTCACTCAGCCAATCCGGAGCATAGCTGGAGTCAGCTGACCGGCTTGATCAGCTGACTCCCCTTTTACTTGCACAAAGGTCCTGTCACCCGGCGCGCGCGTGCGCAGCTCTAAATCTGTGTGCACTAGAAGGACCAGGCAAACCAGCAGCATGTAGCTGTGCGGCAGAAGCCGCCGGCTGGAACGCAGAGATGGCCGCCATGCCGCTTGCCCATGCGGCGGCATCTCCGCTATTCTTTACAGTACCCCCCCCCCGAGGAGTGGACCCCGGACACTTCCTACCCGGCTTCTCAGGGTGTAAGTCATGAAACTCTTTCTTTAATTCCTCAGCATGCATGCGACAATCCGGCACCCAAGTGCTCTCCTCTAGACCATACCCCTTCCAGTGGACCAGATACTGTACAGAATTTTGCACTAACCGAGAATCCAATATCTTCTCGTTCTCATACTCAGGTTGGTCGTCAACCATCACAGGGGGGGGGGGGGGAGAGGAATCCACGTGCACTGCAGGCTTCAGCAGAGAAACATGGAATGATCTCACACCTCTCATGCTGGCTGGGAGATCAATCGCATAAGTGACATCATTAATCTTTCTGGACACTGGGTATGGGCCTACAAATCTGGGTCTCAACTTAGGTGACGGTTGTTTTAACGCTGAATGTCGAGTAGATACCCACACCATGTCCCCTGGGGAAAACTTCCACTCTACAGACCGTCTCTTATCTGCCTGTTTCTTCTGAGTCTGGAAGGCTTTCCCCAAATTCCTCTTAACCATTCCCCAAATCTCCTTCAATGCCCTTTGCCAATCCTCCAGGGCCGGAAATGGGGTAGATGCCACAGGTAATGGAGCAAACTTGGGAGATTTTCCCGCAACTACCTGAAACGGGGAAAATCCTGAAGAGGAACTCTTCAGATTGTTATGTGCGAATTCCGCGAACGGTAAAAACTTTACCCAATCCGACTGTGCATCTGCCACATAACATCTGAGAAACTGTTCAAGAGACTGGTTAACTCTTTAGGTCTGACCATTGGTCTGTGGGTAGTAGCCTGATGAAAATGAATGGTCCATTCCTAACTAATGGCAAAAGGCTCTCCAAAATTTTGACACAAACGGGACTCCCCGATCTGACACCACATTCTCCGGAATGCCATGCAGTCGGAAAACGTGCTGAATGAAGAGATCAGCTAACTCCTGGGCAGAGGGGAGACCTTTCAGAGGGACAAAATGAGCCATCTTACTGAACCTATCAACTACAACCCAAATGACCGTCTTACCCTCAGACCTGGGGAGTTCGCCTACAAAGTTCATTGACAAATTGTGAGAGAACGCGGAAAAGCCACCGCGTGTACTGACAGCAAGGCGGCTGATTCCGCGTCCAACGCAGCGGTCTGCACGCGGAAGCGTGCATCTAGTGACATGGCAGAACGCGGAAAAGCCGCCGCATGTACTGACAGCAAGGTGGCTGGTTCCGCGTCCAGCACGGCGGTTTGCATGCAGCAGCGTGCAGCTGGTGTGGCTGAGCCTGTTAGTTCACACAAGTTTAGGAATACGCGCGCGCACGCTGAAAGGCAGAACTTTTATGATGGTCAAGGGGAGATCAGCTGACCTGGCCGGTCAGCTGACCTCAGAGCTGGTAACCATTGGTTAATCACTTTAGGGTGGCGCCAGAGAACACTGCTCTATATATGGTTACTGCTGGCCACTCTCAAATTGTCTGCCGTTGCGATCACTACGTGGAAGCATTCAGACCTTAGTCAGATCCAACAGTGTGTTTGAACCAGGAGGACCTGGGAATTCACACTGAGCCAGATTACTTGTGTTATCAGACTAGTTCCAGGGTGTAGAGACCACGGACCTCACACCCAAGACTAGGGAACTTGTGTTATCATTCTGTTATACATCAGACTAGTTCCAGGGTGTAGAGACCACGGACCTCACACCCAAGACTAGGGAACTTGTGTCATCATTCTGTTATACATCAGACTAGTTCCAGGGTGTAGAGACCACGGACCTCACACCCAAGACTAGGCATTGTTTGATATTTGTTATGACCTGTTGCTTTCCTGACTATCCCTCTGCTTTCTGATTCGGTACCACGCATATCTGATATCACGTTGCCAAACCCTGCCTGACTTGGATAACGAATCAGCCTTCTGTCTTTATACTTTATCTGTCTGTGTGTTGCCGACCTGGCTTGCCCGACCTTGAGAGCTATCTCTCTCCACTTAAGAGATAGTCTCCAAGATCAGTCAGTGACATCCACCTTCAGGTTTCACTCACTCTCTGGTCCTTCCTACCTTCAGCCTGACTCCACCCCTTGGAGAGTCTCAGGCTGCTGGAAGGTTTCTTTACTCTCCATAGCAGTGTCTTCGGTACTGCTTAGGGTCACCTGTTCATCAGGTCGGTTGCTCAAAGTCATACTGTTACACCAAACACTCACCATATATATCTAGAGGTGTCCAGAGGTTAGCACTATATCTGTATTATTGGTGATTCTGCAGATCATCCATAATCAGGTATAGATCTGTATTCTTGGTGATACTGCAGATCACCAATAATCAGATTCTCTCTGCGTGCTGACACCGATCGTTACAGAATGGCAGACCAAACCCAAATGGACGCACTTAGCAGCCGTCTTGATGCATTCACCACTACGGTGGAGAATTACACCCGAGTGCTGGACAGTCACCAGACCCAAATCAACGCTTTGTCTGGGACTATACAAGTCTATCAGACGGTGTCGGGCGTTTTGTCAATGTTTGTATAACTTGTTTAAAAATAAATATAAAATCAAAAATGTAAATGTAACGCTCCTGGGAAAATAGGAGGAGCTAAAATACAAACATACGCCTAACTGTGTGAGCTTGTTTTCCGAGGTTTTACAGTACTGGTTTAAACATGCAAATAAATGTGGACCAATTTATAAAAATATCAATTTAATATCGAATAAATATTACAATATCAAAACAATATAATATTGCACTTTTGATATAAAACAAAACTCATAAGGTCATTCTTATAATAAGCAATGAGCTGGATAATAATTTCAGTAAAACATAAAAATGTTATTATACTTATTCACCAATACAAAAGGCTTAAACCAATTAGCAGTCAATTCAAATACAGTGCATAGATGTGACTCCTCAAATATGGCCGTCGGCCCTGTTACTCAATTTACCACAGGGTCTCTGGAGACAAAATGGATGAATTGAACGACAACAAAATGGCTGTTATCAAAATCAAAATGGCTGCTATCAAAAACAAAATGGTGGCTATCAAAAACAAAATGGTGGCTATCAAAAATCAAAATTGCGCAGTCCAAAATCAAAAATGCGCTATCCAAAATAAACTGGCTGATGTCAGCTATACCATTCAATATAACAAATTTAGGATGACTCAGTGGATCTGACGACTGGGCGTTGCCCCACAATCGCTATGCAATCGACTATAAATGACAGGAATTTTCCCTCTGTCTACACTTTAACCTCCGCTGGCCTGTGTTACTACACAGAGCAGGCGGGTAAAATACATATAATTTTGGAATAAAATATCTATTGAGTCGTCCTAAACTTGGTTAGGTGTGGCTTGCACATGCTGCGGCAAAGTATCAAAATATCTAGAGGAGGTAGCTTGAAAGGTCTAGTTTTTTTATCCAAGACTGAGTTAAACAGCCAGTTATCAATGAACATATGGTAGAACTTAGGTGAGTGGTTTCCAACTTGCAACTTTGGAAAAGCTCACCCCTTTTTAAAATATCAACCAATGAAATTCAATCAATACATCATATGTTCAGATATTCTGCGCTGTAATAAGCCGTCTAACTAACAAGAAAATCAGAACTGGGTTCAAGTATAGTCACCAAGATGGCCTCTGGGCGTGTTCCTCTTAGGCGTGGCTGTGTTCAGATGGCATGAATCCTCTATGTCCTGGTCTGCTCAGATCTCTTGATGGTCTGATCCTCCATTGAATCAGCCCTCTCATCTTATTCTCATCACTATCTAGTGTCCTGCCCATGAGATTAAATCTTCTAGCCTATCACTGGGCAGTGGGAGTGATCAATGGGAGCTTTCTGTGACTAATCTTTAACCCAAGTGTAATACTGGCTTTCACCCTTTGTAGGTGCTGTTGGCTAACTAATCACAGACTTATTGGGATATTTGGCAAACTAAAGACAAAAATCATGTTTTATTATACCCCAACAGTGAATAAATCAATGTTATAAAAATTCATATCTTATGGATAGCTGATCTGGATGGGATCATTGGTTATTATTTAGTATACAGTGACCTTTTCTATCATATCCAAGATAGATTTGATTTTATCCAAAATCATAGTGGCATATTGAAAACCACCATGGACCTCCTTATATAAAACATTGTTTTTGTTAGCATGGTTTTATATCTCTAACATTATTGTTTAATATACAACACTGGTAACCATATAACATTTCTATACCATTCTGGATATATTCATTCAGGGAATCTTTATATTAACACGTATACATTTTCAATAACATTTTCATATTGTTACTGGTTTGCCCAGCTATAAGAAAAATAAAGGTATTTCCTAAGCCTTGTGTTTGTGTCTGGACTTTGGAAACACAAATATTGCATAGAAACCTTGCATGGGTTTTGGTTTCACATTCAATGTAGCCAGGTTTGAGCCATTGTATACAGATATTAGTCCATTTTTAAACACACTATTGTCACTCAGACTCCTCTTGTTTGCTATCTTGTCAAGTGTTTTGACCTAAAACAAAGAATGGTCTGATATCATTGTTCCCAGTAAGGTGAATGGGATTACCCATTGCAAATAGCACATCAGCTGACTGCCTGTTGTTCAACATCTGACCTTCCTTTAGAGACACATACAAGTCAGCCTTGCATGGCAATATTACATCGCCATATTAAAATATGCTCTGCCTTTCTCAATGATCAATGTATATGTTAACCTATAATCACCCTACATTAAGAAGTCTTTGTCTTCTGTAACCTAAGGAAAGGAAATTATTAGGTCTATGTGTATCTGATCATACACAGTTCAGTTTATCGGAAAAACGATATTCCGCCATATGGAAATCTCGACACATCCCCCTTTTCTTTTGGAATGTTCCAGTGTGTGATCATTTCAAAAGAACAACAAGGATTAATAATCGTTTTTCGTCTGCTTCATTCCCGTGGGAACACGTTGTGAACAAATCTTTATGTTTTGTATTGGTAATCCAAATATGAAAGGGAAAAATGGACTTTAAAACATCGTCTTCATCACATTGAAGTTCATGTTTCACGCTTCAAGAAAAATAAACCTGGCAAATGATACTCCGGATGTAAACAAACAGGTTTCCTCTTGCTGCAAAGGTAGCAAACAGCAACTGTAACAGCGATGAACTGCTTTGGCCTTTGGTTCAAACAAAAGGATTTTCCGGATCTGCTTCAAGATTTGAACAACTCACTCCTGTGAGTATCTGGTGTGCAACAGATATCCAACTTGCATCTCCATCAAATGGACCCCGGATACATCAGCTCGTCATTCAACGACACATCGCGGGTTTAGGCTCATCTGGACCCTCTAGGATAGGAACATCTATCTGGTCATGATGAACTCCGCTGTATCCGGTAACATCACGGATGCTGGATCTGGCATCACTCGTGGCTCGGCACTCTTCCCCAAGATTAGGACTGCGTAAAGGATGGCAATCGTCAGGTGGGACATCTTTGTGCCGGATTGGAATCTTTGTGTCCATATGGATTCTAGTAGAGATTAACACATCATTAGGTATACCAGTCAGGAGAAAAATAATTTGTTAGCACACATTTCCAGATTGCTCAATTCTCCGCAACTGTGAGCTAGGGTGACAAATACGCAGTTGATTAATATGTACCCATTTTTCAACAAAGTCATCCCCCTTAGGGATCTTAACCTTATACACTACAGGAGACAACTTATCGGTGATTGGATATGGGCCCTTCCATGAAGGTAGGAACTTCCTTTCCTTTACCTGGTCTCTGGCAAAATTATACAGATACACTCTATCGTCAATCTGATACTCCTTTTGCGTAGTTTTGAGGTCATAGTACGTTTTCGTACTGACTGCGGCTTTTTCGATGTTTCTTTGAGCAAATGCGAATGCATGCTGGAGGTGCTTCCGTAAGTTCTCCACATATTGATGTGCAGTAGTTGCATTCATCAAGTTATGATCTGAGGTTTTGTAAAGCAAATGCTGGGGTAACACCATCTTTCTACCAGTGAGCATCTCAAATGGGGAAAGTTTGGTTGCTGCGCTTGGAGTAGCTCTAATAGCCATAAGAACTAGTGGCAGCTTGACATCCCAGTCTTTACCTGATTCGCTAACAAATTTTTTCAGGATATTTACAATAGATTGATTGTAACGCTCCACTCCACCACTAGAGGCTGGTCGGTAAGCTATGTGTAGCTTCCGTTTTACCCCTAGGATTTCCCACATTTTGGTCATTACTTCACTGGTGAAGTGACTTCCGCGATCGGATTCGATGCGCTGTGGAAGACCAAATCGGGAAAATATGTGGTTAATGAGCAGTGATGCGCACACACTGGAACTGCATGTTTTACTTGGTAGACATTCTACCCATTTAGTGAACAGGCATGTTACGGTTAACATATACCGGTTTCCTTTTGAGGACGTTGTTACTGGACCAATAAAATCGATCTGGATGTCTGACCATGGCATAGCTATGCCTCTTTTCATCAGCGGTGCCCTGTGAGTGGGACCTTGTGGCTGGAATTGAGGGCATACCAAGCACCCTTGACAATATGTCCTGACATCCTGTAACATGTGTGGCCAGTAAGCGTAGTCTCTTAATAACTCATACGTTATTTTCTCTCCTCGATGACCAGCTGTCGGGGCATCGTGGGCATGTTGCAACATTAGACCCCGATATGCTGCGGGTACTACCCATTGTGTAATACCATTTTTCGAGGTTCGTATTAGCAATCCATCCTGTAATGAAAATTGTGACACACCTTTCATCAGAATACGTAATTCTTCGTTGTCACTGCAGTCTTCCACGGTGATGGGATAATCATGTGGACTTCCAATGTGTTTATAAAACAAACCAATAACGGGATCCCCCTTTTGGCTCGCAATGAGATCCTCATTAGGAGAATCTTGACTCCACATTGCTACACTGGGTTGAGACTCCTTTTGGGCCTGCCCCCTAGTGGTGACATTTACTTCGATAGTTCCCATGAGGTCATTGATATCAAAGATTTCACCATCAATGGCTGCTTTCTTAGCGAGGGAATCTGCTAGATCGTTCCCATCTTTATCAGCGCCAGGGTGTTTCGAATGACCCCTTACCTTTTTCCAATAAATGGTAAGGCCGTGGGTATTAACAAGTTCATCGATTTTACAGAACAATTTACCATGTTTGACTGGCTTTTTGTTACTTCTTGTCATGCTAGTCCTTTTCCAACTGGGAAAATATTCCACAAAACTGTTCCGAACATACTCAGAATCTGTTATCAAAACAAATTCCTTAAGGTCATGTTCGATAGCCATTTGTATAGCTTTATACACGGCAGCGAGTTCTGCGACCTGGCTACTTTTGGGACCAATTTTGTATCCCGCAGATGTCTCTGGAAATATGTTATTCCATACGATACCGATACCTGCAACCAGCATCTTTTCATCTCCTTCGGTGTGAAAAGAACAGCCATCAACATATGCACATGGTAGTGATTTGCAGTACTCCTCTTCATAGGATTTATATGGAGATAGAGATTGCTTTTCCAGAAAATCGTTTTCTGGTGGCTCATCTTTATGTTCCACATGAGAGCAATCATGGAGTTCAGCTAATCCTTGAGCAACTGGATTTTTAGTATCCTGTTTATATTTGATTTCCAATGGCCATCCCATTAGGGACATTGTCCATGCAGTTATCCTGCTGTTTGACAGGTTACCTTCTTTTATTTGATCACTTTGTAAATATTGTAGTGATTGGTGTGCAGTTTCTACAATGATCTTTTCACCTTGAATAAAACTTCTGAAATATTGCAAAGCCCACACAGTTGCTAATAATGCTTTCTCGCAATTATTAAATTTGACTTCAACTGGTGATAGTGATTTACTGGCATAAGCAATTATTTTATTCAGTCTTTCTTGCTTTTGGAAAAGAACTGCACTTACACTCTTGTCGGTAAAACCTGTTTCAACATAGAAGGGTTTACCACCTTCTGGATAAGCAAGGCATGGGGCCTGTATGAGTTTTGTTTTAAGCTCAGATACAGCTTGTTCATGGCACTCATTCCATTCCCATTGTACTCCTTTCTTTAGCAGCTGCAATAGCGGCTTTGTAATCTCAGCATAGTTATCTATGAACTTGCGAGAATAATTCATCATCCCCAGGAATGATCTCAGTTCCTTGAGATTTGTGGGGGACCTTGTATTTTTGATTGCTTCCACTTTCTTTTTCTGTGGATTAATTCCTTCTGCAGTAATTTCATGTCCTAGGAAATTTACCTTAGATCGGCACCATTGAGCTTTCTGTAGGGAAAGTTTAACACCTGCTTCTTTTAGTTGATTTAATACATATCTCAACTCTGAAATATGTTCCTCAAAGATTGTACTTTTGATAAGGATATCATCGACGTAAGTTAGGGTACCTCGTTCAGCTGCATCAGGCATTGCTTTGTGCATGAACACAGCAAATTCGTGGCCTGCGTTGATGTATCCGAAAGGCGTACGGGTCCACGCAAATTGTCTATTACCGAATGTGAAGGCTAGTTTGTATTGATCCCTTTCATCCACTTTAATTGTCCAATATCCTTGTGCGCAGTCAAGGGCTGTGAATATTTTAGACCCTTGGATTTGCGCCAAGCATTGGTCAATGTATGGTACAGGCCAACCCGACATGTAGACACGTTTGTTTAACTGTCTCAAGTCTGAGCATAGACGGAACTGACCATTCGGTTTGAGAACTCCAAGTACTGGATGATTGAAGGAACTGTGTACTGGGCGGATAATACCTTTCTTTTCCAGGTTCTTAACAATTTCCGATAATGACTCGTAGGCTGCTAGCGGAAGTCGATATTGTTTGATAAACACAGGGGGTGCATCTGGATCAGTCAGGATTCTCGTAACATGCAGGTTAGTCTCCCCACAGTCATAAGAGTCCTTGGCAAACATCTCCTGGAAATCCCAGAATAGTTGCCTTAGCTGCTGTCGTTCTGATTCATTAGAACATCCATCAGCTATAGAGAGTTGTTCTTCTACCCGTTCCTGAAATTCTGGGAAAATCTCAGGTTGACCTACCTCATAAGCTTCTTCAAGCCTATTAGTTAAGTCATTTGGGGTGTAACATGCTTGATCCTTACCCTGCTGGAGTGTTTGATACTCACTTTCATTGATCTCATGGTTAAAAATCAATGATGTTCCCTCGACATGACATGTACCTTCCTCAGGACTGAAAGGATAAACAGAGTGTATGCTGAACAATCCTTCAGGTGTTGAGAAATATTGTTGGCCCACTATTTGTTCTTCTGTCAAATATTCATCAGGTATTAATCCAATGACTTCATTTTGGAATCCAAAAGTGTAATATTCTGAGTCAATGGCTAAGCCAATCATTGTATCCTCCTGTAACGTGATACTATGAGGGCTCATGTTTTGCATGACCATATATAATGGTTCCTGATGAATATTTATTAGGGGAATTGGTTTTACCTTCAACCCCAATTGTTGCATCCGATTGGATAAACAAATCAATGCATCTGCATTTCTCATCTTTTGCCCCTTCTTTACTCGAATGGGTAAGAGAAAGGATTTGCAACCTTCAGGGATTTTTACTTTTTCAGCGACAGTGATATCCACTGCATATGGTATTCGCTGTCCCCATCTCAGGGCTTGTTCTCTATCCTGGAATTCCTCTGGGTTTCCGGATAATTTGGACCACAGAACATTATTGACCAGATCAATCTGTATGGCAAATCGGTGAATAATGTCATTTCCTAAGTATATTTGGTACTGTGGTTCCTTTAACACACTGAAGACATGTTTTGCAGATTTGTTTCCTAGAGACACAGATAAGATGCATTTTGCAATTACATTATGACTCTGGTTATCGTTATCCAGATCATGGATCCATTCCTGTGTAGAAATAAATTTGATCACCTGAGGGTCTGTTACCTGCTTCAGCAGTCCTAGGCTTATGTAGCTGGCCTCGGATTTGAGATCCAACTTGGCATATTTTACCCGAGCAATATTATTTACCTGCACGGGAACCAGCACATTATCATTGATTTTCTCGATTTCAACCAATGCCTGTGTATGCTTGGTTATGCCTGCCACTTCCTGACTTCCCCCTTTGAGGGCAATAGTTAACACATCATCTTCCAGAATTATCTTTTCAATCTTATCCTTTCGGATATTTATGATGTGAAAAGCAGTGTTAGCATTTTCCTCGGGTTTACCGTTTTTCAGGATCGTGACTTCTGGTATCTGACTGTTCCGGAAATGGATTTCAACAGAGTTAGGCCTTTCCTCAATCATATGGCAGCTGCGTTGCAATTGTGCATTGCTGGAGCGCTCAAAATCAATTGGAGTATTGACTTGAGCCCATATTGCTTCATTTATGAAGTCAATTATGGAATTTAGTCGTTTGAGCAAATCGATTCCAATGATCAATCTATCATATGGAAGATCAACAATCAAAGTTGGATGTTTAATGATCTTTTTACCGATCTTATATGTCAGCCAGGATGTGCCTTTTACTTGTAAACTATTACCACCAACGCTTATCAGCGCACCGTCAAAGGCTTTTAATCTTGGCTTCCTTTGTGATGAATCCAAGATCTGCTGGTAATAGTTAAAAGACAGAATAGTGACCTGGGAACCGGTATCCAGTAAACCTGGGATCGGTCCGATACATCCATCTTGTAGATGGGTATCGATAAAATACCGGCCATCTACCTGTTCAAGATTGCAAAGAAAATTGGAATGTTTTTCCATTTGTTGCTTCAGAGAATGATCTCTCTGCAGCGTCAGGGTATTAGGAACTTGTTCCTCCTGATTCTGCCTGCAAGGCATTTGGGTTCCCATGGATTCTACCAATGGGACAATCTGAACAGAGGGTACTTCACGCTCTGGCTCAAATGACATAATATCACCCATTTGTGGTGGAATATCAAGAACATTAGACTTCCCTTCCTCGACCTGGGGTAGGTCGGTACATTGCACATCATTTTCATTAATCGTATTTAGTACTGCCATTTCCATTTCCGTACAGTGATTTGTCTCGGTTTCCTTTAGTTGGCAGAGCTGGGCCCTGCCTCCCCAGCTAAAAAATCCTCATGCTGTCTTCCTGCAGATCCCTGAGCCAACTTACCCATCATGTCACTCAATTTGTTCACTTGATCAACAAGCTGATCAAACCTATTAGGTCGGCGAGGGTTCTGGTTCCTGGGATCATATCTGTTCCCTGCGGGTGATCCACTCCTAGGTGAGTTAGGTGGTGATCTACCCCTAGGTGAATTAGGTGGGTGCTGTCTCCTTTCCCACTGCTGCCTGGGTCGGTTATCCCATTGTCTATATCTTTGGGGACGTCTGTACCCCTGGGGTTCTCTATATCCCTGGTAACCTCTATACCTTTGACTACCCTGGTTTCCTTGGTAACCCTGGTATCCTTGATACCTGCGATTGAACCGAGGACGGTAGACCTGGTTCTCAGAACCTGAGCTATCCCTATCTGACCCTTTAGGATTTTGTGGTCTGTTTTGATTAGGGTTTTGTTGCTGTCTTTGGCCCTGCTGGATAGGTACTTTTGCAGGAGGTATTTTCTTCTGTTGGGATTCAAGGTTTAGGTCCGCTTTCACTTTGGTTTCTTCTACTCTGTGCTCTGGGTACTTTCTGGTGTTCCTCCCACTTACGTTGGAACTCCCACTGATATTGAACAGCAGTGTCGCTGAGGTAACCATTTTCTCTAGGGAGTTTCCGAAGTCTAACTCATTGGCCATGCTTAACTTTATTTGGGTAGGCAATGCATCGTAATATGCCTGTTTAAAATCAAGAGACTCCCAGTTAGGATTCCGATATGCCAAACTGTAAGAGTTTTTTAGCACAGAAAGGAATTCTCGGGGGCTCTGATCGGGTCGACAAGTAAGTCGATACACATCTCGTTTTGCTTCTGAGATAGTGCGATACGGCCCAAACTCCAGCTTCACTTCGTGTGAAACTGCTTGCCATCTAATGATACCTCGCTCCTTAAATGAGGTGAAATAGTGGCGGTATCTGTCATCAAAAACCCATGGGAGAAATCTGATTTTGTCTGCTTCAGACAGATTTAAAGAGTCCATAGTGGATTCATACAACTCCATGTGGGATGCTATTTGCGCTGAACCCTTTTTAGTGAACTTTGGCACAGCGGTGTTTAAGAATTTTATGATGCTGGCCGAGCTCTGTTTTTCTTGGGGGTACTGATTATTTCCCCTATTTGACTCCCCCCTATACGTACCTTTCCCCCTTCTTGGGATAGGGCTGGATTCTCGCTTTCTCTCATCAGCCTCCAATTCATCTGAATCAATATCAGCAAGGGAGTCGTGACCTTTATGGGAATCATCATGCCTAGGGGCCCTCATTTGCATATCTCTCTCTGGAGAGGAATCCAAATGTTGATCTTTAGGGACCCTTGTACTGTCATCGATTATGGTATTCATAGTCTTACATACCGTCTCCATACGATCCAACATGCCTTGCCATTTTAGGTCATATGGAGTGAGTATTGGCGGGCAAGGGCTGGATGATCTATCGAGTCTACCTGCCTGTTGGATTTTGAAGTACTGCTGTTGTAGTTCTTCAAAATCCTGTTTAAGTCTGCGATGCGCTTCACGATTCCGTTCGGCGTCTCTTTCCAGACTTTTGATCGCTACCTCCCTGTCTGAAATATCAATCATTAATTGGTCTCTATCAGCCCTTATAATTTGAAGATCTGATTCCACATCCCGTACCTGGGAGTTCAATGATTGGACGTCTCCCTCTGTTCCTTGCAATTGGGATCTCAACTGTACAATCTCTTTTTTTCTAGACTGTGCAAGGATATCTACCTCTAATAACCCATATAGAACAGAGGGTAGGGCGCCTAACAACCTCTTCTTCAGTTCGGAATCCGAGGTTATTGTGGTCATACATGAAAGATAATGATCCACCAGACCCTTAGATTGAAATATATGATCAGCTTCCTGTTTTATACTTTTCCTCATTCTGCTTATCCATTCATCTACTTCCTCATTATATTTCAGTTGTATAAATATAAATTCCACAATTTTTCGGAACGTCTGTTCCAAATGCAGTTCTGAATCACTACCTGTAGCACTCATGATTCAATAGCCAATGCAATAAAACCAGCTCAATAAAACGTTTTTACACTGTTTAAACCAGTAATGGAAAGTAAACGGATCTCGCTGGGGCCTCCAATCTTATGTCGGGCGTTTTGTCAATGTTTGTATAACTTGTTTAAAAATAAATATAAAATCAAAAATGTAAATGTAACGCTCCTGGGAAAATAGGAGGAGCTAAAATACAAACATACGCCTAACTGTGTGAGCTTGTTTTCCGAGGTTTTACAGTACTGGTTTAAACATGCAAATAAATGTGGACCAATTTATAAAAATATCAATTTAATATCGAATAAATATTACAATATCAAAACAATATAATATTGCACTTTTGATATAAAACAAAACTCATAAGGTCATTCTTATAATAAGCAATGAGCTGGATAATAATTTCAGTAAAACATAAAAATGTTATTATACTTATTCACCAATACAAAAGGCTTAAACCAATTAGCAGTCAATTCAAATACAGTGCATAGATGTGACTCCTCAAATATGGCCGTCGGCCCTGTTACTCAATTTACCACAGGGTCTCTGGAGACAAAATGGATGAATTGAACGACAACAAAATGGCTGTTATCAAAATCAAAATGGCTGCTATCAAAAACAAAATGGTGGCTATCAAAAACAAAATGGTGGCTATCAAAAATCAAAATTGCGCAGTCCAAAATCAAAAATGCGCTATCCAAAATAAACTGGCTGATGTCAGCTATACCATTCAATATAACAAATTTAGGATGACTCAGTGGATCTGACGACTGGGCGTTGCCCCACAATCGCTATGCAATCGACTATAAATGACAGGAATTTTCCCTCTGTCTACACTTTAACCTCCGCTGGCCTGTGTTACTACACAGAGCAGGCGGGTAAAATACATATAATTTTGGAATAAAATATCTATTGAGTCGTCCTAAACTTGGTTAGGTGTGGCTTGCACATGCTGCGGCAAAGTATCAAAATATCTAGAGGAGGTAGCTTGAAAGGTCTAGTTTTTTTATCCAAGACTGAGTTAAACAGCCAGTTATCAATGAACATATGGTAGAACTTAGGTGAGTGGTTTCCAACTTGCAACTTTGGAAAAGCTCACCCCTTTTTAAAATATCAACCAATGAAATTCAATCAATACATCATATGTTCAGATATTCTGCGCTGTAATAAGCCGTCTAACTAACAAGAAAATCAGAACTGGGTTCAAGTATAGTCACCAAGATGGCCTCTGGGCGTGTTCCTCTTAGGCGTGGCTGTGTTCAGATGGCATGAATCCTCTATGTCCTGGTCTGCTCAGATCTCTTGATGGTCTGATCCTCCATTGAATCAGCCCTCTCATCTTATTCTCATCACTATCTAGTGTCCTGCCCATGAGATTAAATCTTCTAGCCTATCACTGGGCAGTGGGAGTGATCAATGGGAGCTTTCTGTGACTAATCTTTAACCCAAGTGTAATACTGGCTTTCACCCTTTGTAGGTGCCGTTGGCTAACTAATCACAGACTTATTGGGATATTTGGCAAACTAAAGACAAAAATCATGTTTTATTATACCCCAACAGTGAATAAATCAATGTTATAAAAATTCATATCTTATGGATAGCTGATCTGGATGGGATCATTGGTTATTATTTAGTATACAGTGACCTTTTCTATCATATCCAAGATAGATTTGATTTTATCCAAAATCATAGTGGCATATTGAAAACCACCATGGACCTCCTTATATAAAACATTGTTTTTGTTAGCATGGTTTTATATCTCTAACATTATTGTTTAATATACAACACTGGTAACCATATAACATTTCTATACCATTCTGGATATATTCATTCAGGGAATCTTTATATTAACACGTATACATTTTCAATAACATTTTCATATTGTTACTGGTTTGCCCAGCTATAAGAAAAATAAAGGTATTTCCTAAGCCTTGTGTTTGTGTCTGGACTTTGGAAACACAAATATTGCATAGAAACCTTGCATGGGTTTTGGTTTCACATTCAATGTAGCCAGGTTTGAGCCATTGTATACAGATATTAGTCCATTTTTAAACACACTATTGTCACTCAGACTCCTCTTGTTTGCTATCTTGTCAAGTGTTTTGACCTAAAACAAAGAATGGTCTGATATCATTGTTCCCAGTAAGGTGAATGGGATTACCCATTGCAAATAGCACATCAGCTGACTGCCTGTTGTTCAACATCTGACCTTCCTTTAGAGACACATACAAGTCAGCCTTGCATGGCAATATTACATCGCCATATTAAAATATGCTCTGCCTTTCTCAATGATCAATGTATATGTTAACCTATAATCACCCTACATTAAGAAGTCTTTGTCTTCTGTAACCTAAGGAAAGGAAATTATTAGGTCTATGTGTATCTGATCATACACAGTTCAGTTTATCGGAAAAACGATATTCCGCCATATGGAAATCTCGACAACGGCTGTAAATACAGTGCGATCTCCTCCTAGCACAGACATACGCATGCCTGTACCTGAAAGGTTTTCTGGTCACAGATCTGACTTCCGGAATTTTAGAAATAGAGTGTTGTCATACTTTGAGTTAAGGCCTAATTCGTCAGGAAACATGGCACAGAGAGTAACCTTTATTAAGACCTTGTTGTCAGGGGATTCCCAGACTTGGGCATATAATCTTCAGACAGGGCACCCGGCCCTAACTTCGGTGGAAGAATTCTTTAAAGCTATGGCTATAATTTATGATGTTTCGGACATTGCCTCTACCGCTGAGCGGAAGCTCAAGACACTGCGGCACGGCAAGGGTCTGGTAGAGAACAACTATGCTGCAGAGTTCAGGAAATGGGCAGTGTCAGCTAGATGGAACTCATTTGCTCTTCTAGACTGCTTTTTGTCAGGCTTATCAGACGCAGTTTCTGATCTTATGCTGGGTCATCCTGAGCCGAAGTCTATCGATAAGGCCATTTCATCGGCCATCAGGATTGACCGTCGCTTACGTTACCAAAGACAGACTCGGGGTAGAAACAATGTGAGATATGTGTCCTATGCTGCGGCTCCATCTGTTTCATCTACACCCGCTTCGTCTCCACCAGAACCAATGCAGATTGGTCGATCGAGATTGTCCTGGGTGGAACGAAGGCGCAGAGAAACAGAGCAGCTCTGTCTATACGGTGCAGAGGGGGGTCATAAAGTGCAGAATTGTCCCAAGAAGTCGGGAAACGCTGCCGCCTAGGTGTAGTCGGAGGTAATACCCTAGGCGCGCAGTCGTTACCTCTAGATGATAAACGTTTGTTCCTCCCTTGTACTATATCTTGGAAGGATAAGACAGAGACCACTGAAGCCTTCATTGACTCTGGCTCAGCAGCCAACTTTATGGATTATGAATTTGCTAAGAAATTGGGAATTCCAATTTCCCCATTGAAGCAACAGATTCTGGTCACTGCAGTAGATGACTTCCCCCTGCAGAGTAACCACCCTCTGCCTCAGACCCCTGAGTTAAGGGTTACGGTAGGGGTGTTACATAAAGAGAATTTACAGTTTCTAGTGTTGCGAATGACAACCTCCACGATCATTCTTGGTATGCCATGGTTACAACTTCACTCGCCTCAGATCAATTGGGCTACAGGTCAGCTAACGAGCTGGTCTACCCATTGTTATCATCATTGTCTAGAGAAGGTAACCTTGGGTGAAACCAAGATTCACATGGAGGGATTGCCAGATCAGTATTCAGAATTTGCGGACGTGTTTTGTCCTAAGTCAGCCGATAAACTTCCTCCACACCGTCCTTTTGATTGCCCCATTGATCTCAGGTCTGGTTGTATGCCCCCTAGAGATCATCCCTATAATCTATCTGGGCCAGAGAAATTAGCCATGCAAGAATACATTCGAGAAAATTTAGCTAAGGGTTTTATTCGTCCCTCTCGGTCCCCAGCAGGGGCCGGGTTCTTTTTTGTGAAAAAGAAGGATGGAGGCCTCCGTCCATGCATTGATTATTGGGGCTTAAATAAAATTACAGTAAAGAATCGTTATCCTCTGCCCTAGATAGACGATTTGTTTACCCAGGTCACCAGTGCTAAGATTTTCTCGAAGCTGGATTTAAGGGGTGCATACAACCTTGTGCGTATCAGGGACGGTGATGAATGGAAGACGGCCTTTAACACGCCCGATGGGCATTACGAGTACCTAGTGATGCCCTTCGGGTTGTGTAACGCCCCGGCCGTTTTCCAAGAGATGATTAATGAGGTGTTCAGAGAGGTATTGGGCAAATTCGTCTTGGTGTATTTAGACGACATACTAATTTTCTCGTCCAACCTCTCAGAACACAGAAAGCATGTTAAGTCTGTGTTACGAAAGTTAAGACAAAATATGCTGTATGCTAAATTGGAGAAGTGCATTTTCGAAGTGACCTCTGTCGCCTTTCTGGGGTACATAATTTCGACCTCTGGCCTCTCTATGGACCCTGGAAAAGTTTTAGCTGTCTTGGAGTGGCCCCAACTCGTAGGGCTGAAAGCTCTCCAGAGATTCCTGGGGTTCGCCAACTACTATAGGAGGTTCATAAATGGGTACTCTACGGTGATTTCACCTCTCACCAGTCTCACCAAAAAAGGGGCAGATACTCACCACTGGTCCCCTGAGGCCCATGCTGCTTTCTCCACCCTGAAGAAACTGTTCTGTTCTGCACCCATATTGAGACATGTTGACATCTCCTTTCCCTTTATCGTGGAGGTAGATGACTCAAAGGTAGGGGGTAGGGGCTGTGCTGTCTCAGCGTTCTGGTTTGCAGGGAAAACTGCATCCTTGTGCCTATTTCTCCCATAGGTTTTCACCCGCAGAGAAAAACTACGATATAGGCAATAGGGAACTTCTAGCCATCAAATTGGCCTTTGAGGAATGGCGACATTGGCTAGAAGGGGCAGAACATACCATTACGGTTTACACTGACCACAAGAATTTGGAGTACATTGAAGGCGCTAAGAGACTTAGCCCCCGACAGGCCCGGTGGTCATTATTTTTCTCAAGATTCAGATTTGTAATCAAGTATACCCCTGGTAGTAAGAACATCAAGGCTGATGCCTTATCCAGATGTTTTGAGCCCGAGACAGCACAGCCCTCAGACCCAGAGACCATTGTTCCTCAAAAGATGGTTCTGGCAGACACTGAGACTTGGAAAGACTGGACAGTCACGTTGGGTCCGTTCCAACAAGATGTACCAGAGAGGGAAGCCTGAGGGGGTCATGTTTGTACCATTGCCGTTTCGCTTACAAATATTGCAGCTGTTCCATTCCCACAAGAATGCTGGGCATCCTGGGGCCACCAGAACTCAAGATCTCATTGCTAGATGTGCTTGGTGGCCGTCATTGGCAATTGACTGCAAGGAGTATGTGAGGGAATGTGCAGTGTGTGCTAGGAGCAAACCCTCCCGTCAGGCACCTGTTGGAACATTGCAGCCTCTGCCAGTCCCGAGTGAACCATGGACCCATTTGTCCATGGATTTTGTGGGTGAGAGGGCATGACGGTCCCCAGGTCTGAGGGCATGACGGTCATTTGGGTGGTGTCAAGATCGGTGTAGCAGAGAGGGTCTGATTCTCGGTGATCTGCAGTATCACCGGGAATACAGATATATATCTGATTCAGAGGCGTAACTAGAAATCACTGGGCCCCTCTGCAAAACTTTGGATGGGGCCCCCTACCCCTGTGCACTGAATAGGGACTGTCTACAAATCTTTGTCTACAAAACTTTGTATGATTCGTTATCGGTGGCTGAGCAGATGCATTCATTAGAACAATTGTGCAGAGAGCAGAAAGTTTTTTCTCACCTTGCACTTAGTTGCCTGTCTCTCAGGACAGGGCCCCCTGTGGCTTCTGGGCCCCCCTGCGGCTGCATCCCTTGCAGGGTCTATTGTTACGCCCCTGATCTGATTATTGATGATCTGCAGTATCACCGATAATCCGATATAACGCTAACCTCTGAACACCTGAGTAGTGTGAGTGCTTGGTGCAACAGTAGTACCGTGAGGACTAAGCCTCAGAAACAAGTGCCGTACAGTATGAAGTACTGCAGCAATACAGATTCCTTCCGAAGGCCTGGACTCTCCCGGGGGAGGAGTCAGGCGGAGCGTAGGAAGGACAGAACGTGAGTGACACCTAGGAGAGAGTGTCACTAACAGATCTGGGAACTGCCTCTAACAGTAAGGTCAATTCTCGAAGTAGGGCAAGCCAGGTCGTAACACACGGACAGATACAGTACAGATTCAGAAAGCAGAGGTGGAGTCTAATAAACAAGCAGGGTTCGGCAACAGGGTATCAGAAATATCGGGGTACAGAATCAGGAATCAGATGCAGAGTCTAAGAGCGAGCCGAGGTTCGGCAACAGGGTATCAGAATGACAAGGTACAAGATCAGAATACAGAAGAATAGTAACAAGCTTGGGGAACCTGAGGAGCGAGTTCCCAATGAATACAGGATGGGCCCTGAGGCAGCAAATACAGAGCTGGCCCTGTGGAGCAGGTGCCCAACAAATACAGAGCTGGCCCTATGGGGCAGGTGCCCAGCAAATACAGAGCTGGCCCTGTGGAGCAGGTGCCCAGCACATATAGAGCTGGCCCTGTGGAGCAGGTGCCCAGAACATACAAGGCATGAACTATCTCCTAGCGATAGAGATAGTTCTCAGGGTCGGGAAGGCCCTGGGGAGCAGGTGCCCAGCGAATACAGAGCTGGCCCTGTGAAGCAGGTGCCCAGCGAATACAGAGCTGGCCCTGTGAAGCAGGTGCCCAGCGAATACAGAGCTGGCCCTGTGAAGCAGGTGCCCAGCACATACAAGGCATGAACTATCTCCTAGTGATAGAGATAGTTCTCAGGGTCGGGAAGGCCAGGTCGGCAACTCACAGACAAACAAAGTACAGGATCAGAAGACAGAGGCAGAGTCAGGGGCTAGCGGAGGTTGGCAACGGAGAATAAGAAAGGCAAGGTACAGAGTCAGATATCAGGAGAGTAGTCAGACAAGCAGGAAGTCATAACAGATAATCACAATCAAACTAGTACTTTAAAGGGATACTGTAGGAGGGGCGGGGGAAAATGAGCTGAACTTACCCGGGGCTTCTAATGGTCGCCCGCAGACATCCTGTGCCCGCGCAGCCACTCACCGATGCTCTGGCCCCGCCTCCGGTTCACTTCTGGAATTTCTGACTTTAAAGTCAGAAAACCACTGCGCCTGCGTTGCCGTGTCCTCGATCCCGCTGAGGTCATCAAGAGCGCACAGCGCAGGCCCAGTATGGTCTGTGTCTGCGCAGTACACTCCTGGTGACATCAGCGGGAGCGAGGACACGGCAACGCAGGCGCAGTGGTTTTCTGACTTTAAAGTCATAAATTCCAGAAGTGAACTGGAGGCGGGGCCGGAGCATCGGTGACTGGCTGCACGGACACAGGATGTCTGCGGGGGACCATTAGAAGCCCCGGGTAAGTTCAGCTCATTTTCCCCCGACCCCCCTACAGTATCCCTTTAAGCTATCAACAGAATCTAGCTAAGTATAGGATTACAGCTCCAGCTGGTTCCGGCACACTTAAAGAGAACCTGAACTGAACATTAAAAGTCAAAATAAACATACACAAGTCATACTTACCTCCTGTGTAGTCTACTCCTCAATCTATTTTTTCTCTACTGCATCCTGTTTGTCCACTGTGATCAATGGAATTCTCCGTCCTCCATTTTGAAAATGGCTATTACCCCATAACAGCTTTCTGGTCAGCACACTGTTAAACTGTAACATCGCCCACTTGAGCCATAGGAAAACATGGACACATCAGTTCTCCTCTCAGCTGTAACTGACAGCTGCTGATATATAACTGACAGCAACTGATATATTTCAGTTCTGACAAAATGTTGTCAGAACTGGAAGGCATCATTATAAGAAGAAAATGGCGAGCTTCTGAGAGGAACTGATGGCAAGGTAACTATGTAATGTTCATTTGAAGCTACCTCATGTGTTTATTTTAAATAATTTTACTCAGTACAGGTTCTCTTTAAGGATCTGACTACAAGTCTGAGTGCTCCCACGTATGTGTTCGCAACGACAGGCAACCAGCAACTGACCAAGCAGCAGAATATATAGTTGCTGGACACTGTCGCCCCGCCCGAACCATTCAGTCAATCATGAGTCCTGCAGGAATCAGCTGACCTTCCTGATCAGCTGACACTTCCCCTGCTGGTATAAAGGTCCTGAATTCAGGCCCACGCGCGCATAGCTCTCCATCTGCCTAGGTGCACAAACAGACCCAGCCACACCAAGCACACGCTGCTGCATGCAAACAGCCGCTTTGCTGTCAGGACATGCGGCGGCTTTTCCGCGATCCACCACACAACCAGACGCGTGCAATCCGCCGCGTAGGACGCGGAGTCAGCCGCCTAGCTCTTGGCACACGCGGCGGCTTTCCGCGTTTCCTCACAGGTGGTAGTCGATCGATTTAGTAAGATGGCCCATTTCGTCCCCCTGAAAGGACTCCCCTCGGCCCAGGAATTGGCCGATCTCTTCATCCAGCATATTTTCTGGCTGCATGGCATTCCGGAAAATATAGTGTCAGATCGGGGAGTCCAATTTGTTTCCAAGTTTTGGAGGGCATTCTGCCATCAGTTAGACATGGAGCTTTCTTTCTCATCAGGCTACCACCCACAGACCAATGGCCAGACCGAAAGAACGAATCAGTCTCTGGAACAAGTTCTGAGGTGTTATGTTGCAGATGCACAAACCGACTGGGTCAAATTTTTGCCGTTTGCAGAATTTTCACACAACAATCTGAAGAGTTCCTCCTCAGGATTTTCCCCATTTCAGGTGGTGACGGGAAGGTTACCTAAGTTCACCCCACTGCCAGTGGCTTCTACTCCGTTTCCAGCACTGGAGAACTGGCAGAAGTCCTTGAAACAGATTTGGGGAATGGTTGAAAGAAATCTGGGGAGGGCTTTTCAGAAACAGAAAAAACAGGCTGACAAGAGACGTTCCATAGAATGGGAAATTCTTCCAGGAGACTTGGTCTGGGTGTCCACGCGACATTTGGCTCTAAAGCAACTGTCACCCAAGTTAGGTCCTAGATTTGTGGGTCCTTTTCCAGTAACCAGGAAAATCAATAATGTCACTTATGCCATTGATCTCCCTACCAGCATGCGAGGTGTGAGATAATTTCATGTGTCCTTGCTCAAGCCGGCAGTGCACGTGGATTCCTCCCCCCCCCCCCCCCCCTGTGTTGATTGATGACCAACCTGAGTATGAAATTGAGAAGATTCTGGACTCACGGCTTGTGCAGGACTCCGTGCAGTATTTGGTTCACTGGAAGGGGTATGGCATAGAGGAAAGAACTTGGGTGCCAGACTGTCGTATGCACGCAGAGGAGTTGAAAAGGGAATTCCATAACTTGCATCCTGGGAAGTCGGGTAGGAGATGTCCGGAGTCCACTCCTCGGGGGGGGGGGGGGTACTGTGAGAGAACGCGGAAAAGCCGCCGCGTGTACTGACAGCAAGGCGGCTGATTCCGCGTCCAACGCGGCGGTCTGCACGCGGAAGCGTGCATCTAGTGACATGGCAGAACGAGGAAAAGCTGCCGCATGTACTGACAGCAAGGCGGCTGGTTCCGCGTCCAGCACGGCGGTTTGCACGCAGCAGCGTGCAGCTGGTGTGGCTGAGCCTGTTAGTTCACACAGGTTTAGGAATACGCGCACGCGCGCTGAAAGGCAGAACTTTTATGATGGTCAAGGGGGGATCAGCTGACCTGGCCGGTCAGCTGACCTCAGAGCTGGTAACCATTGGTTGATTACTTTAGCGTGGCGCCAGAGAACACTGCTCTATATATGGTTACTGCTGGCCACTCTCAAATTGTCTGCCGTTGCGATCACTACGTGGAAGCACTCAGACATTAGTCAGATCCAACAGTGTGTTTAAACCAGGAGGACCTGAGAATTCACACTGAGCCAGATTACTTGTGTTATCAGACTAGTTCCAGGGTGTAGAGACCATGGACCTCACACCCAAGACTAGGGAACTTGTGTTATCATTCTGTTATACATCAGACTAGTTCCAGGGTGTAGACCACGGACCTCACACCCAAGACTAGGGAACTTGTGTCATCATTCTATTATACATCAGACTAGTTCCAGGGTGTAGAGACCACGGACCTCACACCCAAGACTAGGGAACTTGTGTTATCATTCTGTTATACATCAGACTAGTTCCAGGGTGTAGAGACCACGGACCTCACACCCAAGACTAGGCATTGTTTGATATTTGTTATGACCTGTTGCTTTCCTGACTATCCCTCTGCTTTCTGATTCGGTACCACGCATATCTGATATCACGTTGCCAAACCCTGCCTGACTTGGATACCGAATCAGCCTTCTGTCTTTATACTTTATCTGTCTGTGTGTTGCCGACCTGGCTTGCCCGACCTCGAGAGCTATCTCTCTCCACTTAAGAGATAGTCTCCAAGATCAGTCAGTGACATCCACCTTCAAGTGTCACTCACTCTCTGGTTCTTCCTACCTTCAGCCTGACTCCGCCCCTTTGAGAGTCTCAGGCTGCTGGAAGGTTTCTTTACTCTCCATAACAGTGTCTTCGGTACTGCTTAGGGTCACCTGTTCATCAGGTGGGTTGCTCAAAGTCATACTGTTACACCAAACACTCACCATATACAGTATATCTAGAGGTGTCCAGAGGTTAGCACTATATCTGTATTATTGGTGATTCTGCAGATCATCCATAATCAGGTATAGATCTGTATTCTTGGTGATACTGCAGATCACCAATAATCAGATTCTCTCTGCGTGCTGACACCGATCGTTACACAAATTAGTCCAGGGTTCATTTGGCACTGGTAGGGGTTGTAATGTACCCACTGGTGCCTGGCGAGAGGGCTTACTTCTAGCACAAACTGAGCACTCTCTTACAAACTCCTTACAATCACGTGCCAGCGTAGGCCACCAAGCGCATCTGGCCAACAAATCCTGGGTTCGGGCAGCCCCAGGATGCCCCGCATTCTTATGGGAATGGAACAATTGTAAGAGTTGCAGGCGGAAAGGAAATGGTACAAACAGAACCCCGTCAGGCTTCACTTCTGGAATATCCTGTTGGTAAGGGCCCAGAGTAGCCGTCCAGTCCTCGCAGGTCTCAGTAGCTGCCAAGACTACTTTCTGGGGTTGGATGGTCTCAGGGGTTGAAGGTTGTACTGTCTCAGGCTCAAAACACCTAGATAGAGCGTCCACTTTGACATTCTTACTACCCGGTGTATACGTTATGACAAATCTGAATCTTGAAAAGAATAAGGACCAACAGGCCTGTCGAGGACTAAGTCTTTTCTAAGTCTTCTATGTACTCCAAGTTCTTATGATCCGTATAGGCAGTAATAGTATGCTCTGCCCCTTCTAGCCAATGTCGCCATTCTTCAAAAGCTAATTTAATGGCCAAAAGCTCTTGGTTGCCAATATCATAGTTCTTCTCAGCAGGAGAGAACCTACAGGAAAAGAAGGCACATGGGTGGAGTTTGCCTTGCAAACTGGAGCGTTGAGACAGTACAGCCCCAACCCCAACTTCTGATGCATCAACCTCAACTATGAAGAGGAAGGTGACATCCACATATCTCAAAATAGGAGCAGAACAGAACAGTTTTTTCAGTGTGGAGAAGGCAGAATGTGCCTCTGCTGACCAGTGGTAAGTATCAGCAGGGCCGGATTTGTACTTTTTACCGCCCTAGGCCCACAATCTCCAGCCGCCCCATGACAACAACAACAACAAATAACATTCGTAAAGCGCTTTTCTCCCGTGGGACTCAAAGCGCATAAGCATGGCTCAGACCATCGTGGTACAGAGGAAGAAATTTTATAAATCTGGAAATGCCAGGCTAAACAGGTGGCTTTTCAGTCTGGATTTGAATAGCTCCAGGGATGGTGCTGTCTTTACTGGGTGTGGTAGGGAGTTCCAGAGAGTAGGGGCAGCATGGCAGAAGGCTCTATCTCCAGATTTTTTGAGGTGCACTCTGGGAGTGACCAAGTTTACAGAACTTGCTGATCTGAGGTTGTGAGAGGTGTGGTGCAGCTTCAGCAAGTCCTTCATGTATCCAGGGCCCAGACTGTGCAGGGATTTGAATGTCAGCAGTCCAATCTTGAAGAGTATTCTCCATTCTACTGGTAGCCAGTGCAGTGAGCGAAGGATCGGTGTAATGTGACAGTGGCGAGGCTGGTTTGTTAGCAATCTGTCAGCAGAATTCTGCACTAATTGCAGGCGACACAGGTCCTTTTTGGGGAGGCCAACATAAAGGGCATTGCAGTAGTCCAGCCGTGATGTGATGAAGGCGTGGACTAGGGTTGGAAGATCCTCTGGGGGAATCAGATGTTTAATCTTTGCAATGTTCTTCAGATGAAAGGAGGAGGATTTAACTACAGATGAAATTTGGTTTCTGAAACTCAATTCCCCATCGATTAGTACGCCAAGGCTGCACACAAAGTTGGAGCTGTTTATGTCTGAATTCCCAATCATGATTGGTGTTGCTTTAGGATAGAGCTGTTTTGATGGCGAGCACTGGCCTTGGACAAACAGGACCTCAGTTTTGTCAGCATTCAGTTTCAACCAGTTATCATTCATCCATGCCTGTAGCTCAGCTAAGCAAGAGTTTATTTTTGGGGTAGGGTCTGTTCCACCAGGTTTGAAGGACAGGTATAGCTGTGTGTCATCGGCGTAGCAGTGGTACGTCAGGCCATGTCGTTGGATAAGTGTGCCGCATGGCAACATGTAGATTGCAAACAGCAGAGGGGATAGGATTGATCCTTGTGGCACTCCGAATTGTAGAGGTGCAGGTTTGGACATTATAGGCCCTAGGGATACTCTCTGTGTTCTGTCAGTCAGGAATGATCTGAACCAACCATGACAACAGTGGTGTTAAGATAGCGTTATCCACAAAGGGGAAGGGAGAGTGGTTAGGGATACTAATAGATCAGGATGATATTAGGCTAGGATTATAATAGGATTAGATTGTGAACTGCTCTGAGGACAGCCAGTAACATGACTATGTACTCTGTAAAGTGCTGCAGAAGATGTCAGTGCTATATAAATATATAATAATAATATGGTAGGACATTAGACTATGACTAAGGTAGGATTAGATTGTGAGCTCCTCTGAGGACAGTCAGTGACATTACTATGTACTCTGTACAGCGCTGCAGAAGATGTCAGTGATACATAAATACATAATAATAATATGGTAGAGCAGTAGACTATGACTATGATATGATTAGATTGTGAGCGCCTTTGAGGACGGCCAATGACATGGCTATAAGGGGTGTTATGCTGGGAATACATGGCTCGATTCTGAGTCATTTAGATGGCTCAATACATAATTTCTGACGAGTCCAATCTCCCGCCCGATTTTTTCGCTGCTCGATTCTGCATTGAGGACAATGGAAAAAGATAAGAAAAACAAGCAGAAGATAATAGAATCAGCTGCAGAATCAAGCGGGGAATCTATCGAGCGGAAGAATCGAGCGGCAAAATTGAGCTGTGTATGCCCAGCATTACAGACTGCAAGATAGGATAGAAAACAGAGGGGGGAAGAGCACTATATGGCAGAGAGGGGAGATGAAATGACAGACAAAAAGGGTATGATGAGGAGAGTGTAGAGAGAGTTTTACTGTTTTTATTCTGTATTGCATTACAAATATAGATAATATGAACTTACTTAACCACCACTGTCAAAACATTTCATTTATCAAAACTAGAACATTTATCAAAAATAGAAATTTATCATTTCTATTAACTTTATCTCTTAAGGTCCGTACACACGCCGGACTGGAGGCAACGACAGGTCCGTCGTTGCCTCCCGCTGGGTGGGCGTTCCAACGACAGTCCGGCGTGTGTACGCACTGTCGGCGGACTGATACGGCTGTTTCTGAGCGAAGAAAGACAAGTAAATAATCAGCAGCAGCCCCCATTACCTTATCTTTATTGCAGCTATCTCGCTGCAGATATCTTTGTAATTGCTTCCTTGCCATTTACTTGCCAGTGAAGTCTTCCCCTTGTTTAGGGCTGATAGCAGTTGTCCATGGCTTGATCTCCCAGCTGTATCTGTGACAAGCAGCCCGGAGAGGAAGGGGGCATGGCTGCACAACACACAGCTCCGTTACAAGAGAGAGAGGAGGACTCAGGGAGCGACAGGCATAGACGTCATTGCGAGTTGCCTGCAGCCCTGTCACTCCTTGCTGCTTACATCCTGTCTGCCAGTCCCAGCCATCCGTGGCTGTCCGCAGCTATTTGCAGCAAGTTCAGAAGCAGGGCGGCCCCGGATCGGGTCTGGTTGGATGCACACCAGCAGAGGTATACTCTGTCCAGCTAAAGGCCGGCCACTGCGAAGCTGAAAATGACGGTACTATTCTACTGCCCACAACTCGCCCTTCCAGATTCAGGCGCCCTAGGCCAAGGCCTATGTTGGCTTGTCTGAAATCCAGCCCTGAGTATCAGCCCCTTTCTTGGTAAGACTGGTGAGGGATGATACTACCGAGGAGAACCCCTTGATGAATCTTCTGTAGTAATTGGCAAAACCCAAAAATCTTTGGAGTGCCTTCAATCCCACATGCTGTGACCACTCCAAAACAGCAGAGACTTTTTCTGGATCCATGGAGAGACCAGACGTAGAGATAATATATCCCAAAAAAGGAACTGAAGTGACCTCGAAGAGGCACTTTTCTAATTTGGCATACAGTGAGTTCTGTCTTAATTTCTTTAAAACAAACTTGACATGTTTACGATGTTCCGTTAGATTAGGGGAGAAAATCAGTATGTCGTCTAGATACACTAGCACGAATTTCCCCAGTACCTCCCTGAAAACCTCATTGATCAACTCCTGGAAGACGGCAGGGGCATTACACAACCCGAAGGGCATAACCAAATACTCGTAGTGCCCGTCGGGCGTGTTGAACGCCATTTTCCATTCGTCACCATCTCTAATCCGTACCAGGTTGTATGCACCTCGTAAATCCAATTTGGAGAAAATACTGGCATTGGTCACATGAGCGAATAAATCGTCAATCAAAGGCAATGGGTAACGATTTTTTACTGTAATCTTATTTAGCCCTCGGTAGTCAATGCAGGGTCGGAGGCCACCGTCTTTTTTCTGTATGAAAAAGAAACCTGCCCCAGCTGGTGACCGGGAAGGGCGGATGAAGCCTTTGGCCAAGTTCTCCTTAATGTACTCCTGCATTGCCACTTTCTCAGGTCCTGACAGATTATAAAGGTGACCCCTAGGAGGCATACAACCAGATCTTAAATCAATGGGACAATCAAAGCTACGGTGAGGCGGGAATTTATCTGCAGATTTGGGACAGAACACATCGGCGAATTCTGCATACTGCACTGGCACTTCTTTAACCTGAATCTTGGTAGCACAAACAGTAACTTTTTCCAAACAATGATGATGACAATGGGCCGACCAGCTCTTTAGCTGACCTGAAGCCCAGTCAGTCTGAGGGGAGTGAAGTTGCAACCAAGGCATACCAAGGATAATGGAGGAGGTTGCCATTTGCAGGACCAGGAATTGTAAACTCTCTTTATGTAACACCCCTACATTACACACCAACAAGGGGGTTTGAGAAAGAGGTTGTCTACTCTGTAATGGAGATTAATCTACTGCAGTGACCAGAATCTGCCGGTCTAGCGGGAGTAAGGGAATCCCCAATCTTTTTACACAATCATAATCTATGAAGTTGGCCGCAGAGCCAGAGTCTACAAAGGCTTCTGTGGAGATAGTCTGACCTTCCCATGTAATGGAGCAGGGAAGGAGCAGACGATTATTGTTTAGAGATAAAGACTGCTCGCCTAGGGTATTACCTCTGACTACACCTAGGCAGCAGCGTTTCCCGACTTCTTAGGACAATTCTGAACCTTGTGACCCTCCTCAGCACAGTATAAACAGAGTCTTTCTGATTTCCTGCAATTCTTTTCCACCTGCGTCAATCTAGAGTGTCCGAATTGCATCGGCTCAGGCGGAGGTGACGAGGGTGGAGAGGAGGCGTAGGAGACATATCTTACAGCATTTCTACCCCAGGTCTGTCTTTGATAGCGTAAGCAGCGATCTACCCGTACTGCTAAAGAAATTGCCTCTTCTATGGATTTGGGCTCAGGATGTCCTAACATCAAATCAGAAACTGCATCAGATAAACCCGACAGAAAACAGTCTAACAGTGCATATGTTCCCCATCTAGCTGATACAGCCCACTTCCTGAACTCTGCTGCGTAAACCTCTACCGGATCCCGACCCTGCCGCAGGGTCTTTAGCTTCCGTTCAGTGGTGGAAGCAATATCCGGATCATCATATATAATGGCCATGGCCTTAAAAAATTCCTGAACTGATGATAATGCCTCATGTCCTGCATGAAGACTATATGCCCATGTTTGTGAATCTCCTGATAAAAGGGTCTTTATGAATGTAACTCTCTGAGGCTCAGTTCCTGACAGGGTAGGCCTCAACTCAAAATATGATAGCACTCGATTTCTAAAGTTCTGAAAGTCATATCAATGTCCAGAAAACTTTTCAGGTACAGACATGCGAAGGTCTGTAACTGGAGGGGATCGCACTGAATTCACAGCCGTTTGAAGGACCTGTACTGACCCAGACAGTTGTGTGATCTGAGTCTGTTGGGCATCAAGCACCCTTATGAGGTTATTTACCGAAGTGGCTAGTCCTTCAACTTGGCTGCGCAGTGCGTCCATAATGTTTTTGGTCTGCTGTTCTGTAACGATTGGTGTCAGCAACACAGATTTTTCTGATTATTGGTGATCTGCAGTATCACCAATAATACAGATGCTATACCTGATTATGTGGTGATCTGCAGAATCACCAATAATACTAGTATAGCTAGACACAGGACACCTAATGTGGTATGATGTTTGGTGCAACAGTAATAGAGAAGTTATCTCCCGAGAAGCGGGAGATACAGACAATATTGCAGCCAAGGATCCCCTGAGGGGCAGGGGATTCTGACTGCACTGCAGCCAGTGGACGCCTGAGAAGCAGGGACCATTGGCGGTGTTAGAGAGAATGATCACCTGGAGGGCAGGTGATCAAGACCAAGCTATAGCCTAGGATCCCCTGAGGAGCAGGGAATACAGACTGTACTGCAGCCAAGAATTCCCTGAGGAACAGGAAATTCAGATAGTACTGCAGCCAGTGGACACCTGAGGAGCAGGGACCACTGACTGTGCTGCAAGGGTGGTCACAGGTGGAATGAGTGATTATGAATATACTATAGCCAAGGATTCCCTGAGGAGCAGGGAATTAGACTGTACTGCAGCCAGTGGACTCCCGAGGAGTAGGGACCACTGACTGTGCTGCAAGATGATCTCCTGAGGAGCAGGAGATCAACAGACACTGCTTGCAGCCAATAGACACCTGAGGAGCAAGTGTCACAGACAGTACAGCAAGGCTGATCACCTAAGGGTTAGGTGACAGCCCTTGAGATTTCCCTCACTAGTGGCAAGAGCCACAAGTGAGGACAGAGAGGTCAGACAAGCAAGGTCAGCAACGAACGGACAGACACAGTACAGAGGAGGAAGACTGATTCGGTATCAAGGTACAGGCAGTGTCGGCAACAGTAATCAGATAGGCAGAAGTACTGAATCAGTAAGCGAGAGAGTAGTCAGAAAAGCAAGAGATCATAACAGATAAACAGTAGTAATATAGCAATATCCTAGTCTAGGTGTGAAGTCCTTGGTTTCAACACCTGGGAACTAGACTAAAGAATGGTACAAGTCTATAATACAATAGTACTAAAAGCTATCAACGGAATCTCCGGCTGTTTCTAACACACTGTAAGATCTGACTAGGGTCTGAGCGCTCACACGTAAGCATTCGCAACAGCAGACAACTTGCAACTGACAGGCAAGTCCTATAAATACCCAGAGCGCTCCACAGCGCCGCCCCAGTCACTCAGCCAATCCGGAGCATAGCTGGAGTCAGCTGACCGGCTTGATCAGCTGACTCCCCTTGTATTTGCACAAAGGTCCTGTCGCCAAGCGTGCGCACGCATAGCTCTAAATCTGTGTGCACTAGAAGGACCAGGCGAACCAGCAGCATGTAGCTGCGTGGCAGAAGCCGCCGGCTGGAGCGCGGAGATGGCCGCCATGCCGCTTGCCCATGCGGCGGCATCTCCGCTATTCTTTACAATTTGTATGTAACTTAACCTTTTTATTCCACAGCATTTACCAGTGCACTGGCTGTGAACACTTGGGGATTGTGTATTTTGATTGGTGATGTTCAAGGGAGGTGTATTGGGTTGTTGAAGTGTAGAGATGGCCCGAACCTCCGATTTTCGGTTCGCGAACTTCCGCAATAGGTTTGGTTCGCGCAAACTTTCGCGAACCGCAATAGACTTCAATGGGGAGGCAAACTTTGAAAACTAGAAAAAATTATGCTGGCCACAAAAGTGATGGAAAAGATGTTTCAAGGGGTCTAACACCTGGAGGGGGGCATGGCGGAGTGGGATACATGCCAAAAGTCCTGGGGAAAAATCTGGATTTGACGCAAAGCAGCGTTTTAAGGGCAGAAATCACATTGAATGCTAAATTGCAGGCCTAAAGTGCTTTAAAACATCTTGCGTACTGCTTCACACTGACACACCAAACTCACTGTGTAACGCACCGCAAACAGCTGTTTGCGTAGTGACGGCCGTGCTGGACTGGTGCGCACCATGGCGAGAGTGCAGGCCGTGGCGGTTTTCAAGCCCATATGGGTGCACTGAACACAACAGGTAGGTATATGCAGTGATGAGGTGGGTTCACTGAACACAACAGGTAGGTATATGCAGTGATGAGGTGAGTTCACTGAACACAACAGGTAGGTATATGCAGTGATGAGGTGGGTTCACTGAACACAACAGGTAGGTATATGCAGTACTGGGTATTACAATGTGCTCCTGTTACACACACAGGTAGTCACTGAATGTGCTGGGCCTGGCTGGCAGTGGCACACACACAGTATGAATTAGCAAGGCTGTCTATGCAACACAAGTGTCAGTGGGACACACAGAAAAAAGAATAGATCACAAGAACAAGATTAGCTCTCAAAAGAGCTGTTGTGGGGTGCTATTTTAGCAATAAGAATCAGCCAGGAGCAAGCTAAGAAGCCTACAAGAGCCTAACTAATCTTTCCCTATGAGAGTCTGCCAGCATCTGTCTCTTCTCTAATTAATGCAGGCACACGAGTGAGTGTAATGGCCGGCGGGGCCTGCCTTTTATAAAGGGGGGAGTGGCTCCTGGAGAGAGTGTAGCCTGATTGCCTACAATGTGCCTGCTGACTGTGATGTAGAGAGAGTCAAAGTTGACCCTAATGGTGCACTATGGGGGCGAACCGAACTTCCGGAAAAGTTTGCCTTACATGGCGAACGCAAACCACCGGAAGTTTGGCGGGAACCATTCGCCGGCGAACCGTTCGGGCCATCTCTATTGAAGTGTTACAGGTTGATTCAAGCTGACAGTGACCACCGTTAGGTCGCAAATAAAACTTTGAGGGCCCGTTTCCACTGGAGCGGTTTTCGCTCCGAATCCGCAGTTTCCCCACAGGCAAATTGCGCTGGGAAACTCTGCCATAGAGAACACTGGTACCGCCAGCCAAATCGCTTGCGTTAGCGATTCGGCCAGCATTTCCCTCTGAATCTGTGCGAATCCCATAGCCGTGCATAGCGTAACCGCAGACCCGGAAGTGCCGCTGCACGTCTCACAGACGCGTGCGGCTGAAGTGGAAGCGGGCCCTCATAATTTCATCTGAGTCAGTGTCTGGTGGATTCCCCTCAGCCGGGGCCTGGTGCTAACGTTTAACCTCTTGAGGACTGCAGTGCTAAACCCCCCTAGTGATCAGGCCATTTTTAGTAAAATAGGCCACTGCAGCTTTAAGGCTAAGCTGCAGGGCCGCACAACACAGCACACAAGTGATTTCTCCCCCCTTTTTTAATAAAAAAACATAAACAAAAATAGTTGTAAAAAAAAAATGTAGGGTCGATCAGACCCCACCAACAGAGAGCTCTGTTGGTGGGGTCTGATGGCCCCCCATTTTTTTTTTTTTTTTTTACAAATATTTTTGTTACTGTTTTTTTTATTAAAAAAAAGTATGTTTCTTTAAATATATTCACTCCCTCCCTCCCCACAGCCAGCCAATAATGGCGATCGGCTGTCATAGGCTTCTGCCTATGAGAGCCGATCGCTCTCCAGTGTCCCACGGCTGTCCCCAGTACAGCGCCGCTGCCGATCACAGCGCTGTACATGTAAATAGACGGCGATCACGCCGTCTAAAAGGAGACTGAAGGCGTGGTGGAGCTCCACCCCCCAAGCAGGAGATGCGCGCGCACGCTGCGCGCGATCTCCTGCATTAGCTTGCCGCAGGACTTTACGCCAATCGGTATTAGGCGGTCCTGGGGCTGCCGCAGCGGCCACGCCTATCGGCGTGACGCGGTCGGCAAGAGGTTAAATCGAGTTACATATGTACTGTCCCTTTTCTTGTGTGTTTAAATTTACATTGACTAAGTGTATTAAGGTGCAAAATTGTGATTGATGCATATATCCCGTTAAGTTTTATAATACAGTAGGGTCAGGACAACTCAAGCCCATATGCCATCCATATGTTACTGTTCATATTTGTAAGGCTTTGTGTTCCTTTATGTTTATTATAGTTCAAGTGTAGTCAGGACCGGATTTCTGGAAAGGCCACAAAGGCCACGGCCTAGGGCGATAAAATCAGATAAGATAAGAAGGGCGGCATGACTTGGAGAGAGAAGAGGTCATATGTCAAAATTAATCACCTCTTCTGGTCCCGCAACGCAGCCAGCCAGCGCCCTGCTCTGCACTAATAGCTGAATTCCAGAGTTCCCCAATTCCAGCAAGTCTCTCTCTCAATCAACATCTGCTGTCACCTCATCTGATGATCAATTCCTCTTATCATGATCATACAAGTTGATGTGAGAAATACCAAGGATTTACATTACAAAGCAGATAGAACTAAGTTCCGCTGAGTTTTAATGCAGGCATTCAAAGACATCAGTGAACCCTGCTAATTTCTTCACTTTCTCCTTTAAAGTTGTGACACTGACCCTAGCAGCTGTAAATTACACTTTCTTATCTCTAGTCTACTTAAATTTATGGCTTTAGGGTTTTTTTTTCTTCCTAGCCAGCAGTGGTCTCAGTTAACACTTTCCTGACTCATTTTCTGTTCCTACCATCTATGAGAGGAATAAAAATGCTGTTTGCTTTACTTTCATTGCTAAACTGTCACTGGCACCTGAGCTGTTACTACCTCTATGCTAGTCTGTATAGTTTGGCATCCTTCTCCTTTCCTGTAGCAGCAAAGCATTGTACCATTTTAGCCACAGCGAAAGCAGAGAGTTTTGAATGAGGATGATACCATTTATTGGCTTAAAAGAAAAAAAGTAATCTTTCTGTGAATAAGCCTTCTTAAAGAGAACCCGAGGTGTGTTTAAAGAATGTTATCTGCATACAGAGGCTGGATCTGCCTATACAGCCCAGCCTCTGTTGCTATCCCAAACCCCCCTAAGGTCCCCCTGCACTCTGCAATCCCTCATAAATCACAGCGGTGCTGTGAGGCTGTGTTTACATCTGTAGTGTCAGTCTCAGCTGCTCCCCCGCCTCCTGCATAGCTCCGGTCCCTGCCCCCGTCCCTTCCCTCCAATCAGCAGGGAGGGAAGGGATGCAGGCGGGGACAGGAGTTCTGCAGGAGGCGGGGAGAGCAGCAGACTGACACTATAGAGATAAACATAGCCAGCTCTGACAAGCTGTTTGTCAGCAGCGTGGCTGTGATTTATGAGGGATTGCAGTGTGCAGGGGGACCTTAGGGGGGTTTGGGATAGCAACAGAGGCTGGGCTGTATAGGCAGATCCAGCCTCTGTATGCAGATATTATTCTTCAAACCCACCTCGGGTTCTCTTTAAGACTTTGTTCCTGTATACTGTCAATATGTTAGAGCAAACCACCATATGTACTTTCAACATTCAAAAGAGATTTTTCAAATATAAATAAATGTCATTCAGATGCTTTAAAGTGGAGCTGAACTCTTGCACAGGACAGAAGGAAAACATAGAAAAATCTACCTTGTATTTTTTTAGAGAGCCTGTGTAATTCCCCCTCATCTGTGTCTAATCTGACGTTGTAATTTGATCTCTCCTGTGTCCCCTGACTGCCACAACATCTAAGATAATTTGAAAGCACAGGATGTTAACAATATGTCTGCTTCCATGAAAGCAGGAAGTAGACACTGCCGATTTATTGCAGGATTTGTATCAGCTGTAACAAAGAAATGTTTTTTTTAAAGGTTATTATGTTATTGTGTATCTTTTGAAGCAGAGAGGAAGTTCTGAGTTCAGGTCCGCTCTAATTACAACCAAACATCCAAAGTGGGTATTGACAGGATGTTTGCTACTTACCTGTTCTCTGTTTCTCTCCATTGAGCTGTCCTGTCACCTGTTTGTGGCTCTGACTGCAGCCAGTCTCACAGAGGACAAAGAAGCAGCGCATGCTCTAGCCACTCACGCTCCCTGTCACCTGTATGTGGCTCTGACTGCAGCCAGTCTCACAGAGGACACAGAAGCAGCGCATGCTCTGGCCACTCACGCTCCTTGTCACCTGTATGTGGCTCTGACTGCAGCCAGTCTCACAGAGGACAAAGAAGCAGCGCATGCTCTAGCCACTCACGCTCCCTGTCACCTGTTTGTGGCTCTGACTGCAGCCAGTCTCACAGAGGACAAAGAAGCAGCGCATGCTCTGGCCACTCACGCTCCCTGTCACCTGTTTGTGGCTCTGACTGCAGCCAGTCTCACAGAGGACAAAGAAGCAGCGCATGCTCTGGCCACTCACGCTCCCTGTCACCTGTTTGTGGCTATGACTGCAGCCAGTCGCACAGAGGACAAAAAAGCAGCGCATGCTCTGGCCACTCACGCTCCCTGTCACCTGAATGTGGCTATGACTGCAGCCAGTCGCACAGAGGACAAAGAAGCAGCGTATGCTCTGGCCACTTGCGACTTGCGCAAGTTTTCTGCTCCTGCCCAGATGTGCACAGCAACCAACGCCAGTATGGTGTTATGCATTCTTGACAAGTACATATATCAGCGTCATTTCTCAAGTATGCATTCCCAGAACACTATTGGCTGCTGTGCACATTCGGGCAGGAGCACAAATTGCAGGAATTATTGAGCAGACAGAGCATCCTCTGATTCTTGGCTGAATGGGAGGCAGAGCAGCACAACTGAAATGAGCCCATTCAAACCAATGATCGATAGTCAGTGTTGGTCAGAATGTTTTTTGGTAGTGGTGGTGTTGGTGGGGGGGGGGCGGTAGATGGCAGCAGGCCTAGGGCACTGGAAAGTACAAATCCGGCCCTGAGTGTAGTCAGTGTGTTTGTTGTTGGATTGTACTTTTCTTTTTGAGTGCGCATATACTGCGAAGCTTAAAGTAGAACTGTAGAGGGATGTGTATGGAGGCTTCCATATTTATTTCCATTTAAAGAGAATCTGTATTGTTAAAATCGCACAAAAGTAAACATACCAGTGCGTTAGGGGACATCTCCTATTCCCCTCTGTCACAATTTTGCCGCTCCCCGCCGCATTAAAAGCAGTTTTAAAAAGTTTGTTTATAAATAAACAAAATGGCCACCAAAACCGGAAGTAGGTTGATGTACAGTATGTTCACACATAGAAAATACATCCATACACAAGCAGGTTGTATACAGCCTTCCTTTTGAATCTCAAGAGATAATTTGTGTGTTTACCTTCTCCCCCCCCTGCAGCTCTCATCCACTGAAGAGTGACAGGCTAGTTGTTTCTTCCTGCAGACAGCCCAGCTCCTTTCACAGCCTAACAGAGGACGATTTATCCAGCTTGTAAAGCTCTCTTCTCTCACTGACGAGAGCAGAGAGGCTGCCTAATCTAAATAACACACACGGGCGTGTGCAAAGAGGGGGCCTGGAGGGCAGCGTGCATAACAGATCAACAACACTGAAGAGTTGGCAGAGAGTTGATTTATTAAAGAGACGGTGATAGTAGAAAGTGCTGCAGTAAGCCAGAGCACATTAGAATAGGTTTAGGAACTTGTAGGATAGTAGAAAAAAAAAGGATGAAATTTTTGTTGCAGAGTCTCTTTAAAGGGAACCTAAACTGAGCAGGATATGGATTGCTCCTTTTAAAATAACGACTAGAAAAAGAAGGAGCGTTAAACGTTTCAGGGGGTATTTATTGACACATACAAGTTGTACTTACAAACATGCAGATTAAAAGCGCATATCAGCGGACAGCCAATGGATAGATTCCTCATTTCTCTCAGAATATATCACGGAGCAAATTGCTCCCAGGGGAATGAGGAACAAAAAGGACTGTGACTTTCTAGATCCAGACTTGCATTTAATATGGAAAGAAGCATCCATTGAATGCTCTGAGAAGTGGATGAAGATTGTGGTAGTCCAACGTGAACAGAATCTAGCCAGAGTCCGCAAAGTCATCCCAGAAATAGAGTCAGATCTCAACAGATATAACTCTATGGATGAGTTCAGAGAGTGGAAAACTAAAATTGAAACAGCCACTACCACATTAGAGTCTGAACTCATCAGCAAAAAATTAAAGAAATTTGAAAGAGACAGAACAGATTATGCGACTGGGAATATCTTCAACTGGACTCAGTTGAACAACAAAACACTGAAGCCCGGGGTGCCCATAAATCACCAATCCCCCAGAGTGAAATATCTCTCTAGGGCCCCGCATAGAACACCCGTAGACAGTGGCCCCAACCGAGGACCAGTAGAGAAAAGAGAGGGACCCCTGGAGGAAGGCACATATCGATCTACATCCCCTAAGAGGACACAATATGGTTCACATATCATAAGAAAGCGACCATATAAATATGATCATCCCCCAGACCATTACAGGAAGACAAAGTATCATGAAAACAGAGGGAGGAGCAACCAATATAAAGACAGAGGGAAACCCTCTGTTAATGATAGATTTATGGGTGTAAACCCGGTAAAAATGAGAACCACAGGAGGCCCTACTAGATCATTCACCCCCCAGAAACCCCATAAGAGCAGAGAAGGCCCCGTCAGACCATCGACCCCCCAGAAACTCCCAAAGACTAAAGGAGGTCCAGCTAGACAGTCCACCTATCAGAGGCACTCTGAAAATGCAGAACACCCCAGGAACACCAGTCACACAGTATCGGGGTATTTAGAGCGGTTTAGAGAAAGAATGAGGGGAGAAAGAGAGGGCGCGATCTCGAAGAGATCTGACCAAGGTCAGCCCCCTACATCAGGAATTAAGACCATCACTACTGACCCAGTAGAAACTGGAGAATCAGTTGCCCAGGAACAGGGAGCTCAGCCCCCAATCAATATAGGGTCCTTCTTGAGAGCCATTAGCCCAGAAGGAGGAATAAGGGACCCAGGCAAGGACCACCACCAGCATTTTTTAGTATCGGGACCCCCTCCAGCCCAAGTGAGCTTGAGAAAAAGAGGACTAGAAGAGGTAGAAGGGGGTGTAGAGGAGGAAGAGCCGTCCAAGAAAGAAAAAAGAAACGTAGAATCCTAGACAGCCATCAGTCCACCACAAAGATATTCAATCTGTCCTCTCATGTTCTGACCTCTGAAGAGGAATCGCTCCTTAAAAAAGGTCTCAATTTTGCCCCTTCAGCTAGGCCTGATGAATTCCAACTTGTCACAGGAGCTCTAGTGGCTGACCGCACTTAGCCTTCTAAACGGTGCCAGCGCACAGATCGTGCGAACTCTGGTCGCAGTCAATGCGCAGGAACCGTTAAGAATTAGCCGCAGACAACTCAGAAGGGAGCCTGTGAGACACGGGTAATTACAACGTCACCTACTGGTTCAGAGTAAACTGCCACCACCGCGGTTACTATGGGACCGTGGGGCCCACTAACTGACTGACTAATCCTGCGAATAAAACGGTTAAACACACGATATTCTGTCTAGCCAACAACAAACAAACAGTAGCGTATCTTCAGAGACCCGGGATCATTTCTGTGTGTGCTGATAAGCAGGGTAGCGAAACAGTGAATGACTTGGGAAAAGTCGTTTATTCACGCAATATAAATAATTAATATATACAGACAATTATGAAAATCAACAATTATTAAAACAGTAATAGCCAGTATGAAAAATAAAAGAAGGGAGAAAAATACTTAGTTCCTGGAAAGATGTCCTTATTGTGGGAAGAATCATAAAGTCCTTGGTTTCAAAGTCCAGAGTTCAGACCAGGTGGATGCCAGCATATCCTCAAGCTGGCATCTGATGAGTGCAAGATGGTTCAGTGTGGAGGACGCAGCACGCCTGCTGGCTCTGTGCTTTTGATGAAGCTGGTTTGGGGGTGTGGCAATGCCAGCCCCCTCTGAGCTACCAGCAAATGACAGTTCATTCCCTCTGAGAGATTTTAGAGCTAAACTTATGAATTGCTGTGACTCCTGAACCATACACGTTACATCTAGGGGGGTAACAGCTTCATACTTGGAGGAAAATACAGATTAATATGATACCTGACATGGCTAGTGCATCAGATCAGGGTCCTGAGTAGATTCATACCTGGGTGGTAGGGGCCCCGGGCCCCTCTCGACTGGTATCAAGAGATCCAGCATGACCCTACGGATCCAATGATACCGCTCTCATAACCACCCTATTTATTGTATTCTGTAAATGGGCAAAAGATTATATTGTACATTCATTTCTTCCTGCTAAGGCCGGAGTCAGCCTGACTGGAGTCCAGCTGTGTCTGCTTCTGGTCTATGAAAGGCCCTGTTGGCTCCTTCAATTAACATCTGAATGTGAAATCTGCTTAGACAACTTTGAGTTTACACCTCTGGCTTGATCAGCAGTCACAGGGCCAGTCTTCCTGCCAGCTGCTTGTCACCTTATACCTGATGGATGGGCCATCAGCACAGCTTGAAGCCAGGGACTCTCTGGGCCCAGGCTCATTAGCATATCAAAAGGGCCAACCAGCATTTGGAATGGTGCTCTCTTTGCTAAGAAAAGGACTGCAGACCTCCTACACAATAAATCCAGATTGTACCGTTTTGAAGCGCAATCGATGCAGGAATCGAGTGCGATCGTTCTTTTCTTCACGGGCGGTTCCAGGACGCGCCTGCGTCCCCGCAATCATCCGTGACAGCCCCCCCCCTTGTCCGTGGCTTAGCCACTCATCCGCAAGATGTGTGGCGGCGCCGCTAACCTGGCTGACGGGCCTCGAGTTGCCGGTACGGCGGGAAAACCTATTGGAGCCTGTGGCTCGGTTCCCCTGGACCGGTCGCGGTCTGCTACCCTCAGGGTTGACCCAACATGGACCGTTCTGGACAGGGCGTTTGCGCCACTGCAGTCGGACGTGGTGTCTGCCGGGACTGCGGACAACGGGCAGTGGGTTGGTTAGGTCAACAGCCAGCCCACGCAGGGTTCCCCTGCTGAGTGGCTGTGGACCTAAGGGAACCCCGCGGGAATCCCTGGACCTTCCCAGCTCCTGACAGACGGCACATGCCCTGCAGTAGTTTGCTACATCCCTGTTCATCCGGGGCCAATAAAACTGGTTATGAATACCGGCAAGTGTCTTGCGGACCCCTGAGTGCCCTGTCAGAGGATTACCATGTGCGGATTTCAGCACATGTCCCCTGAACGCACTCGGGACCACCAGCCATTTGGTATTCGCGTGGGATCTACCTGTAGGGGGCTGTACAGACTCACTGTACAGTCTCCCACCTGCCCAGTACACCTTGAAAGCGGCCCCGTCTGCGAGGGGCTCAGCGGCTTGCTTCCTGAGCACCTCCAGGCTTGGGTCACTTTGTAGTGCGGCTGCGAATATGGCGCTGTCAGTTTCAGCCAACTGGCTCATGTCACACGAGGCCAGCGGCTGAGAGGTCTCATCCCTGCGGTCAGAGGAGGGGGAGGAGGCCGGAACCCCCTCCACCTGTTCTGAGCCCAGGTTCTGAGCAGTGCAGCTGCGCGGTACTGCTAGCACCGGTACACTGTCAGAATGGCACAGACGGACAGTACTCAAATCATCATTGCATGCAGTAATGATATTGACAGGTATAGACATTTTTTCATTACAGATAGGTTGTACAGTAAACTCAGGTACAGTTACAGCATCATCACAACAGACAGTCTGTACATCAAACTCAGGTGCCTTTGAAGCAGGCACTATTGAACCTGGTACCCTTGAACTGGGCACCTTCAACCCACCTCCCCCTGGTGCTCCCCCAAGTGTATAAAGTACCTGGTGGTGGGTGGAGAGTCCGTCTCCTTCCGTGAGCGACAAGGCGGTCGTGGCAGGTTCATAGTAGGACACAAGCTTGCCCAAATCAGTCCCTAGCAACACAGGGACTGGGAGATCCTTCATAACCCCAACAACCCTTTCGTGGACCCCTCCCACTCCCCAATCCAGCTTCACTCTGGCGTGGGCTATGTGGAAAAGGGTGCCCTCTACTCCAGTAAGGGCAAGGGATCGACTGGAGCTGATGCTCTCCTTTGGCACAAGATGTGAGTGAACTAACGTGATGTCAGCTCAGGTGTCTCGAAATCCGGTGACAACTTTGCCGTTCACTCTAACAAGTTGCTGCTGGTCGGTTCGGTCGCGGATTTCCTTTCCGCGGGCAAACAGGACAAAATCTGATGATCCAGGCTGTGGTTCGCTGGCGGGCTGCCTCTGCGGTGGGTGAGGTGCAGGTGATGCAGATGATCCAGGTGCTGGTGGTGTCTGTCTCCGCTCCGGACAGTCGAATTTCATGTGTCCGGGCTGGCGGCAGTAGTGACAGGTGACCTCTCCAGGCGCTGCAGGCCTGGGTGCAGCAGCTGCGCTGGGTGGCCTCTGTGGCGGACGGCTCACAGGGGCAGGAGGGTCTGCCGAGGTATTGGGCTGACCTCCTCTCCAGCTGGATGGGACAGTTCTGCGGGTATCAGCCACCCGGGTAGTTGCAAAAGTCTCAGCAAGGTCTGCAGCGACAGTGGCTGAAGCCGGCCTGCGTTCTAACACAAACTGTCGTACATCAGCAGGGCAAATGTTCAGAAATTGTTCGAGGACTATCAAGTCCTCCAGGACGCCATAAGACCCTTTGGTGAGGCCTAGAGTCCACTGCCGGAGTGTGGTGAGCAAGCTGCTGACCACATCTCGGTACGAATCAGAAGACTTTTTCTGCCAGGCCCTGAACTTTTTGCGATAGGCTTCTGGCGTCAGCTGGTACTTAGTAATGATAGCGTCCTTTATAGCAGCATAATCATTATCCTTCTCCGCAGGCAATTCTGCGAAGGCATCAAGCGCTTTGTAGCGCAGCAAAGGTGTCAGATGTCTGGCCCACTGGTCTTGGGACAGACGATACTGACGGCATGCTTTTTCAAAAGACCGCAAAAACAAGTCAATGTCTGTGTCTTTTTCAATATTAGCAAACTTAAATTTTGCACTTACGGGTGCTGCAGCTCCTTCAGCAGGGAGGCTGGGCGGTGAACTCCGGCTGGCCTGTTGCACTTTTGCCATGTTTAGCTCATGCTGTCGTTGGCGCTCCCGTTCTCGCTCAGCGGCATCCCTCTCCGCGTGGCGTTCAGCAGCAGCAGCAGCAGCAGCTTTGCGTTCTGCAGATTGGCGCTCCCGTTCCTCTCGTGCTTCCATGTACTTCATGTACTTGTCCAGGTCAGTCTCCATCAGCTTTTGTAATGCCTGCTGCATTACCGGGTCAGCACCCATGGACAGTCCAGTACTGGCCAGTTCCGGGCGAGTAATGTCAGAAAATCTGGGATTGGGGTCCATACTGACAGTCTCTGGCGTAACTGTTGCAACAGGGCCCGCAGGATGCTCAACCTCTGTACGCCTAAGATCTTCAGCCTCTGGTTCCCCTTGATTGTCAGATGGGCTGGTATCCACCTCAGCGGACACTCCCGGCTCCCGCAGTTGCTGGGCATCCCATCTGGACAAGTCTGCTATCAGGTCCCGTTTTGTCTTGCGGAGGATGCCAATGCCCCTCTCTTCGCAAAGATTTTCCAGGTCTGCTAGGCACATGTTCTGGTAGTTCCCGGACATTTCCATGCCAAATAAAATAAAACTTTGGGGAAGGGGTACTGGCTACACAGTCTCTCTGTATATATAAAAAATATATTGCCTTCCAGCTACACCAACGAATTAGTTCGTTTCTCGATAGCGCTAGCGCTATCGCAGATACTTTTAGCACAACACAGATCCAACCGCTGCCTAACACTGTCACAGGAGCTCTAGTGGCTGACCGCACTTAGCCTTCTAAACGGTGCCAGCGCACAGATCGTGCGAACTCTGGTCGCAGTCAATGCGCAGGAACCGTTAAGAATTAGCCGCAGACAACTCAGAAGGGAGCCTGTGAGACACGGGTAATTACAACGTCACCTACTGGTTCAGAGTAAACTGCCACCACCGCGGTTACTATGGGACCGTGGGGCCCACTAACTGACTGACTAATCCTGCAAATAAAACGGTTAAACACACGATATTCTGTCTAGCCAACAACAAACAAACAGTAGCGTATCTTCAGAGACCCGGGATCATTTCTGTGTGTGCTGATAAGCAGGGTAGCGAAACAGTGAATGACTTGGGAAAAGTCGTTTATTCACGCAATATAAATAATTAATATATACAGACAATTATGAAAATCAACAATTATTAAAACAGTAATAGCCAGTATGAAAAATAAAAGAAGGGAGAAAAATACTTAGTTCCTGGAAAGATGTCCTTATTGTGGGAAGAATCATAAAGTCCTTGGTTTCAAAGTCCAGAGTTCAGACCAGGTGGATGCCAGCATATCCTCAAGCTGGCATCTGATGAGTGCAAGATGGTTCAGTGTGGAGGACGCAGCACGCCTGCTGGCTCTGTGCTTTTGATGAAGCTGGTTTGGGGGTGTGGCAATGCCAGCCCCCTCTGAGCTACCAGCAAATGACAGTTCATTCCCTCTGAGAGATTTTAGAGCTAAACTTATGAATTGCTGTGACTCCTGAACCATACACGTTACATCTAGGGGGGTAACAGCTTCATACTTGGAGGAAAATACAGATTAATATGATACCTGACATGGCTAGTGCATCAGATCAGGGTCCTGAGTAGATTCATACCTGGGTGGTAGGGGCCCCGGGCCCCTCTCGACTGGTATCAAGAGATCCAGCATGACCCTACGGATCCAATGATACCGCTCTCATAACCACCCTATTTATTGTATTCTGTAAATGGGCAAAAGATTATATTGTACATTCATTTCTTCCTGCTAAGGCCGGAGTCAGCCTGACTGGAGTCCAGCTGTGTCTGCTTCTGGTCTATGAAAGGCCCTGTTGGCTCCTTCAATTAACATCTGAATGTGAAATCTGCTTAGACAACTTTGAGTTTACACCTCTGGCTTGATCAGCAGTCACAGGGCCAGTCTTCCTGCCAGCTGCTTGTCACCTTATACCTGATGGATGGGCCATCAGCACAGCTTGAAGCCAGGGACTCTCTGGGCCCAGGCTCATTAGCATATCAAAAGGGCCAACCAGCATTTGGAATGGTGCTCTCTTTGCTAAGAAAAGGACTGCAGACCTCCTACACAATAAATCCAGATTGTACCGTTTTGAAGCGCAATCGATGCAGGAATCGAGTGCGATCGTTCTTTTCTTCACGGGCGGTTCCAGGACGCGCCTGCGTCCCCGCAATCGTCCGTGACACAACTATACAAAGATCTCCACAGGTTCATCAGGTCAATAACCCTCAAACGCTTCTTCGCGTCCAAAAAAGGAGCTCAGTCCACCATTACACCTTTTGGGGATATAGGGGAGACACCAATAAATGAACCCGTGGCCACTAATAGCGAAGAGACTGCACAAATGGACAGCAGTGGCACTCTGCTTGGAATAGAGGAGGATTGGTTGCAGTATATATCCATCACTAATGTCAAACACACCAACTTTAGGCCCAAATCAGTGTTCTATCCCTCCCACTCCAAGGGTCAGTTTGTTAACATCTATTATCAAGTAGTGTTGGACCATTTTAAAAATTTATGTAAAGAAAGGCCACAATATAGACACAACTTGAATGCTGTCGAAAAGAACGCCTTGAAACAACTCACAGAAAATAAGGAAATTGTAATTAAACAAGCAGATAAGGGGGGAGGGATTGTTTTGGTGGACTTTGTGGACTATCAGAATGAAGGGCTGAGACTTTTAACAGATGGGTCCACTTACCAACTACTTCCCACAGATCCCACTATTATATACAAGGACGAGTTGCAACAATTGGTGAATAAGGCGTATCTGAATAATATTGTTAATGATCACGAGAAAAGGTTTTTAGTTCCCAATCATCCATCTGTTCCATATTTTTATCACATTCCAAAAATCCACAAGAGTACGACCCAACCCCCAGGAAGACCGATTGTAGCTGGAATGGAGGGGTTGGTTTCAAACATATCCTCCTATGTGGATCACTTCTTACAACCTCTGGTTCTGGAGTCACAATCTTACACCCGTGATTCTCTGCATGTGATGGACATGCTACAGAACTATAGGTGGGAAAAAGGTTTTCTTTGGGCCTCATTAGACGTTGCATCACTCTACACCTGTATTCCTCATGAAAAGGGTTTAGAGGCGGTGCAATATTTTCTTATACAGGATTGTTCCCTCCCCACTTTGCAAGGCCAGTTCATTTTAGACCTACTCCAATTTGCTCTCTCACACAACTATTTCAGCTTCATGAACAAACTTTATTTACAAACCTGCGGAACTTCGATGGGGGCAGGATTCGCCCCCAGCTTTGCCAACTTGTACATGGCCTACTGGGAAAATGTACACATCTGGTCCTCTAATCCTTTCAGCAAACACCTGGTGTTTTACACCAGGTATATCGACGACATCTTGTTGATTTGGGACGGCAGTGTCCAAGGGTTTGAAGAATTTGTGATGTACTGTAACAATAACACCTTTGGTCTGAGCTTCACTCATGTTCTCTCTAGCGATAGTTTGTTTTTTTTAGATCTGGAGTTATTTGCCAATGATGAAGGTTTGATATGTTCTAAAACCCACTTTAAACCAACAGCAGGTAATTCATACCTGCATGCAACTAGTTGCCATAATCGAAAATGGATACAGAATATCCCTAAGAGCCAATTCTGTAGGCTCAGACGCAACTGCACTTCTGACAATGACTATGTTGAGCAGGGTGAAATACTCTCTAAAAAATTCACAGATAAGGGGTATAAGTCTGAACATATAAAGAACTTATTCGACGAGTACAGAGTCAGGCCCAAACCTAAGGAAAATGCCAGTACCCCTAATAATAATCACTCTGATCTATCCTTCATCACCACGTACACTGAAGCTTCCAAAAAAATAAAAAACATAGTGGTTCAAAATTGGCCCATCCTGAGGCAAGACCCCATATTGAGGGACATAATTCCAGAGAACCCAGCTGTCATTTTTAGGAAAGCAATGTCTATCAAGAACACTATAGCCCCCAGTAACGTTAAGAAGAAGACCGCAAAATCGGATAGCATGTTTCCCTCACTGAAAGGCTCCTACAGATGTAATGTGAAGAGATGTGGGTGTTGTCCTTTCATCAGACACAGAGCCACTGAGGTAGTAGATGGAAATAATCATATACATAAACTGAAGGATTTTGTAAACTGTGGGAGTGATCATGTGGTGTACCTTTTGACCTGTGGCTGTCCAAAGTTTTATGTGGGCAGAACAACCAGACCCCTCAGGCAGAGACTGGGTGAGCACAAAAGGAACATATTAGATGAAGTAGAAAAACACAGTGTCCCACGACATTTCAAGGAGCATCACAACAGTACGGTTGATACACTACAGATTATAGGTCTAGAACTGATCCCCAAAACTTTACTGCAAGGACAGAGATACCGGAGGCTCTGTGAGAGGGAAACCTTCTGGATTTTTAAATTGGATACCCTCAGTCCGAAGGGTCTGAATGAAGGCCTGGAGATATCGACTTATCTGTGATAGAACAACTTTATGTTAGATTTGACAAGTTGTGATTCTATGTATATTAATTTGATCCCTCTTCTCCTTTCTTTTCCTCAGCTTCCCCATACTAGCAGAACTATACACTAGATGAGGGTGGTAAGTATACTGTATTATAGGCATGGTCCATAGCAGGTTGCATTCTTTTCCCTTCCCTCCCCTACGGTTGAACCCATTCCATTCAATATGGGACCACCTGTAACTTCCTCCTCTCAGGACATTCAATACCATACAGGTTTAGACAGGCACCCACCAATTCCCTCTGTAGTGAGGCAACTCTGCCTGCACTAGAAAGGGGAATTAAATGAGATCCCCACATCCATTTGGCACCCCCACACCCATCCCCCCCCACCTCAGTTTACCCTCCCCCCTCCTTCACCCTCCTTTTTCCCTCCCCTCCCCCCCTTCCCCCCCCCCAGCTCCACACCTGTCATAACCCCCCCCCCCACATCCCTCTCCCCACCCCCCTCTTCCCCCCCCCTCCCCCTCCCCCCTTCCCACCCTTGGTGCCCACTTCCCAGTCACCACCTGACCCCCCATAGGTCCTGTGACCATTGCATATTTGGCTTAGAAATTCCTCATGTGCATACTAGTGAATATTAGATATATATTTCTCCACACGTCCACTAATATCTGTTCCATATACTATTACCCCCACTGCCAACTAGAACCCAGAGCAGTGTGTCTCTCAGCCCCCCAACTAGCCCCCCGATGATTTAATGTGTGGGCGAGACCAGGTCCAAAGGAAAAGCGTTCCCCCCCCCCCTTTCTATTTTCCCCACATCCACTTATTTATTTATTTATTTAAGCATAAGCATAAAAACATAGATTTACCAGCCATGTAGCTAGGCAATAATCAATTGTGCCAATGGGAAAAGGATTATGATGTCCTGAACACGAAGCCCATAGGCAGCTGCACCAGCTGCGTATTTTTGCCATCAGTGACAGTTTTGGCTTTGTGTAGTAGGATGTGTAGTTTATATAGATAATTTGTTGAAGTCTTCCGTATAGACTTGTTTTATTTAAGTTTTCCGTATAGACTTGTTTTATTGTCTCTAATGCATATACATATATATATATATTTTTTAATCTCCATGTTTTATAGGTTTATATATACAAAACTTTCTTTTATCCATCTATTTATTTATTGTTTCTATATGTATTTATCTATTATGTGTTCAATTGAATTAGATTAGACTTGTTTACAGTGGTGGAGGTAGACGTGCTGGCTAACATACCCGCCTCCCCTCCCCACGTTGTGGAACAATAAAGTTTGTTTTAGCTTGCTGCAGTCGCCACGGCGACCCAGCGAAGGGCGACTATAAGTAAGCCATCCTGAGCGTGTAGACGTCATCTGACGAAGGCGCAGCGCGCCGAAACGCGTCATGACGTCACACGCTTACTGAATTCAGCCACGCCCACCCCCCCAGCAAGACGGAGTTCAGGACATCGGAAAATCACGCTGCTGGCCACAGCGTGCTTCACTCCACCACTGAGGGAAGCGGCTGGCTGTCCGCTGATATGCGCTTTTAATCTGCATGTTTGTAAGTACAACTTGTATGTGTCAATAAATACCCCCTGAAACGTTTAATGCACTATGGCGCGCTCCTTCTTTTTCTAGTCGTTTGCCAACCACCCCATCATTGGAGCGCTGCATTGCTGGAACTTTCAAAGGGGAATCATCTGTGATTGTGTGACCCTGTTTTGGAGCGCAGGATAACCTTGTGTGTTTGTAAAAGTCTTCCTTTTAAAATAATACCAGTTGCCAGACTCTCCTGCTGATCCTGTGTCTCTAATACTTTTAGCCACAGCCCCTCAACAAGCATGCAGATCAGGTGCTCTGACTGAAGTCAGACTGGATTAGCTGCATGCTTGTTTCAGGTGTGTGATTCAGTCACTACTGCAGCCAAAGAGATCAGCAGGACTGCCAGGCAACTGGTATTGTTTAAAAGGAAATATCCATATCCCTCACAGTTAAGGTTCCCTTTAAGCAATACCAGTTACCTGGCTATCCTGCTGCTCCTCTGCCTCTAATACTTTCAGCCATAGACCCTGAACAAGCATGCAGCAGATTAGTTTTTTCTGACAATTTTGACAGATATGACAAGATTAGCTGCATGCTTGTTTCTGGTGTAATTTAGCCACTACTTCAGCCAAATAGATCAGCAGGGCTGCCAGGCAACTGGTATTGCTTAAAAGGAAATAAATATGGCAGCCTTCATATACCTCTCACTACAGTTCTCCTTTAACCCCCTTGTCAGTGCAATTTTTTTGCATCCTTTCAGACCCTAAAACCATACCTCCCAACTTTTTGAGAAGAGAAAACGGGACACTTAAGCCACGCCCCTGTCACACATACCATAAAGATTTCATAAGCCAAAAAATGATTTTATACGGCAGCCGCGCAATGCGAAATGCTGGCCGCGTAATTCCTGCCTCTGGATGGGACCCCGCAGGCCATTGCCCCCTTCGGATTTGCTACCAGAGTGTGCGCAGCGGAGCGGGCAGTTATCTCTTACCCCCATGAACGTGTATCGCACCGGCTATACTCTCAGCTTCCTACTTCCTGTGACATCACAGGAAGTAGGAAGCAGAAAGGAGCCGGTGCGTTACACGTTAATGGGAGATAAGAGATAACTGCCCGCTCCGCTGCACACACTCTGGTAGCAAACGCAAAGGGGGCAATGGCGGCCTGGGGGGGGGGGGGGGGGGGTCCCATCCAGAGGCAGGAATTATGCGGCTGCCGTATAAAATAATTTTTTGCCCCTGCTCCCACTGCCCCCCCAAACCGGGATTGTCCCGCCGAATCCGGGACGGTTCGAGGGCATACTTAAAACCTGGAAAAAATCATGCTGCCAGGGAGATCTGCAGCAGCCCAGGTAATCACTCACCTCCCTGGCTCCAGCACTGCAGTAATTTTCATACTACTGAAGGTACTTATGCAGCTCCACAAAAAAATGGGTTGCAAGAGGTACGAGCCATGTAGCAAATGAAAACCTCTACCTGCTGAACACTTTGCTGACTCTGTACAGACACAAAAAATGGAGTTTCCTCTTAGCGCTACGAGCAACATTTATTACTTCTATCAACATTAACTTTCCACCAGCACCATATATTCGAGGCATGCATCCTTCACAGAGAGGATACAGCAGCTGAGCACGGACACTAATTTCCACCACACTGCCTTCCTGCTGTGAAGCGGAAGTCGGAAGACAACAGGACACGCACTAGTCACCTGAGCGGAAATTACCGAGCTCTGCCCCGGCCGTCACATGACTTGGATGCACTTTTTCCCCCTTCTAGATGTCAATGCTGACTGTGTATGAAGAATATTGCTGTGCGTAGGTAGACATGGATTTCTGCACCGCCAATTGGCATCCTATGGGACATGTATATTACCGGTCAGTATGCTGCGTTTATCAAGCAGTTCTTGTGAATTGCATAATGTGGTAATAAAGGGTTGTTTTCTTGTAAATTGATCAAAATGTATGTTCTGTATGCTATAAGAAATGACACCACTTGAAAAAAAGCATAGTGATGATAACAATAATACAATTGTCTTATTCATTATTACTTTGTAAGTCATTTTGTCTTATTGCTTTTTGCAGAATTATTTTGTTCTCTTGATTGTATATCCTAATATGTATTCTCTAAGGCTTTGTTAACATTATAAATTGCGAACACTGAACAATTTATACAGCACTTTTCAAAGCGCTTTTCCCTGCACTTTGCGCGTAGAAAATAAATACAATGGGCTCTGTTCTCAAAGACTTCCCGCATGCGGTAAAGCACATGCGAGAAGTTTGCGACCAAAAAACAGTCAAGTTGAAATTCGCAAAATGTTCCGCATGTTTTTTCCGCATGCGGAAAAAGTGCGGTAAAAGTGTGGGATTCATGCGGAAAAATTTCCGCAAAAGTTGGTATTTTCCGCAATAAAAAAATCAATTCTCAAAAATGTTCAGGCGCATCATTTCGCCGGTTTTTACTGAAATATTTTTTTTTATTCTTTTTTTTTTTATCACCTACAAATAGTAGGTGATATATTCCGCATCCCATTGACTTTAATGAAGTGTGGAGGCTTCAGGGCTGTGCTTGGTGGACTTTAATTTTTTTTTTTTTTAAACACTTTTTAATGCGACCTTTTTACCGCATGATTCCCGCATGAATAATGGCTGTTTCCGCATCTTTTTTCCCGCATGCGGAAAACATGCGGAAAATATTAGTGAATGTGGAAAAAATGCGGAGTTTACCGGTAAAATTTTGCGGTGTTTTTGCCTGTTAGTGAATAAAGCCCATTGTATTTATTCTTAAAAGTGCCTGGGAAATCGCAATTCTAAGGGCTTTTTGATTTCCCTATACCTTCCAAAAGCTCAGAAAATAGTCTATGTATCGCGTTTGCAATTTTAACAAAATCAAAATGCGTACATGTGAACACTCTCGAAGGAAGTCGTTGCACAAGCAGTTTTAGGGCGATTTTCTAAAATCGCCAGTACTAAAAAAAAACAAAAACCCTATATGTGCCTCATTTCCGTGTATATGTGGTCATTACTGTAGCACCAGCGTTTAGATCTTTTGGTCTCCTTGGAAAGCATGTATGAAACTCTCATCCCCTCTGTGGTCAAAAAAATCTTAAAGGGAACCTTAACTGAGAGGGATATGGATGTTTCCTTTTAAACAATACCAGTTGCTTGGCACTCCCGCTGCAGTAGTGGCTGAATCACACACCTGAAACAAGCATGCAGCTAATCCAGTCTGACTTCAGTCAGAGCACCTGATCTGCATGCTTGTTGAGGGGCTGTGGCTAGAAGTATTAGAGATACAGGATCAGCAGTAGAGTCAGGCAACTGGTATTAATTTAAAAGGAAAACTGCATATCCTTCTCAGTTTAGGTTCCCTTTAAAGGGGTGTCAGACTGAAATACATAGTGTGCCGAAATTGAACACTGAAACCAAGACGTGGGACAACCTCAATGTCTAGTGGCTACCCTACCTTATAAAGTTTTGTGGTGTCTAGTGGCCTTTCTCCCTCCCCTATACTATTACCAGCTGTCTAGTGATCACCCTCCCTTGCCTATAAAGCTCTCTGGTGTCTAGTGCTTTCTCCCTCTCCCATATGGGTTCCCTGGTGATCTAGGGATTTACCTCCAATATAGCATCCCTGGTGGTCTAGAGTGGGCTAAACATAATGCAAAGTGGGGAAACCACTTGGAGGGGTCAAATGTCATGGTTTTGGCTTTGTCACGGGCCGGAGTTTGACATGAATGCCTTAGAAAGCATTGGAGCTAAAGCAAATACATAAAGAACCACTATGGTGAAAAATTGTAAAATTTAAAATATGTGCAAACATACAAATAAAAAGTATGTTTTTTCCAGAATAAAATGAGCCATAAATTACTTTACGAGAAGGATGTGCAATCTTGCGCTGCTAGGGCGGTGATCAAGGATGGCTGAGTTGGGTCACACTTTAGCTGCTCCTTTAAAACCTGGCTGTCAAAAGGGCTTGATCGAGGAAACAAAAGTAGAGGAGGAGCGCGCCATAGTGTAATACCGCTAGGTTATCTGACGAAGGCGTGAAACGCGTAATAACTCCACCAGCACACGTTTATCCCTTGGGGGAGCATCTAGGGTCGCTCTCCATCCGATCCATCCAACTCTGATGGCCACGGCAGTTTGAAGTGCACCCACCAAGGAAGGATTTTAAGGCTGCAAAGCCTGATTACATGCTTGTATTCAACTTGCATCTAGTAAGTGAATTTTTATTTTGCGCAACTTGTTTTAACCTTCCTGGCGGTTCGGGGTAAGCCGCGCAGGAGGTCTTCTCAGGCCCTGCGGGGCCGATTTGCATAATTTTTTTTTCTTGCTGCACGCAGCTAGCACTTTGCTAGCTGCATGAGCACACCGATTGCCGCCGCCCAGCGCTCGATCGCTGCTATCCGCCGCGCCACCCCCCCCGACCCCGTGCGCTGCCTAGCCAATCAGTGCCAGGCAGCGCTGAGGGGTGGATCGGGACTCCCAATGACGTCACGACGTCGGTGACGTCATCCCGCCCCGTCGCCATGGCGACGGGGGAAGCCCTCCAGGAAATCCCATTCTTTGAACGGGATTTCCTGATCGGAGATCGGCGGAGGCAATCGAAGCGGGCGGGGGGATGCCGCTGCATAGCGGCTATCATGTAGGGAGCCCTGGGCTCGCTACATGATTTAAAAAAAAAAAATTAAAAAAGACTGCTGCACTGCCCCCTGGCGGATTTTAATAGACCGCCAGGAGGGTTAATAAAGCGGTATTACACTATGGAGCGCTCCTCCTTCTCTACTTTCATAAATTACTTTACCCCTATGTTGCTGTCACTTACAGTAGGTAGTAGAAATCAGACAGAAGCGACAGGTTTTTAACTAGTCCATCTCTTCATTGGGGATTCTCATGGATTTGTTTATTTACAAAAGCACTAAGTGAATGGCAGTTTCTCTGTCCAACTGCCAAAAAAAACTGTGTAGTGAGCAGGGAAGCTGGCCGGCATCATTGTTTAAATCCTTTATAGGGAATTTCTTTATAAAGAATAAAAGCCTTGCTGAGAATCCCCTATGAAGAGATGGACTAGTCCAAAACCTGTCGCTTCTGTCAGATTTCTACTTACTGTAAGTGACAGCAACATAGGAGAAAAGTCATTTATGGTTCATTTTTACTCTGGAAAAAAACGTACTTAATTGTTCTATGTTTGCACATGTTTTAAATTTTACAATTTTTCGCCATAGTGCCCCTTTAAGGAGAAGGAAGCCTCTGGATTCTAATGAGGCTTTCCTTGATGTCCTCTCCTGCTTGCCGGGATTATCCTGCTGATCAGAGCCGTGCACCTTTGCTGGCACAAGTGTGGTCAGTGCAGTAGCATGGAGCTGCGCATGCACAAGTGGCTCCGTCTCACTGCTCAGACACGGCTGCACTTGTGCCCAGTGCAGTATGGCAGCCCGTGTGCTTGAAGAGGAGCGCGTCTCTGATCGCATTACCAACAATCCCTTGTCGAAAATCTTTGGAGGGTCCAGGCTAGGCAATGGGGGACCGGAAGACACTGAGGGAAGCCTCATTAGAATCCCGAAGCTTCCCTTTTCTTAGGAATTTTTTTTTTTATACGAACTTTGACTACTAAGTACTCAGAGTAAAATAAAATGCATTTAGCCCCATTCTAACTTAAGCTAGAATCTCTGCCCCCTCATCACCAAAACCGACATGGCGATTTTTTTTTTTTGCCTGAATTTTTTCCAAAGCTCTGGAGTCACTCCCACCTGTCTTGCCTTGGCCTGCCTCTCTATCGGCAGCCATTGCCTGACAAGTGGACAAATCCTATAACCGATAACATAACATCTGTTGACATGTGTGTTTCCCTTTCGGCATGTTTTTTTCTGGATTTTTGGGTGGAATTCTGTCTCTTTCCGTTACAATGAAACTACATTAAAAATTACAAACTGTTTCTTTGTAAGTGGGCAAACTTACAAAATTAGCAGGGAAGGAAATAATTATTTCCCCCACTGTAGTTATTTACTGATGCACATTTGATTTATCGTTTTATATTTATTTCCAAAAACTTGATACATTCATGCATAACATTTATTCGGTCCATATTTTCCCACATAATAAATGTCTTATATAGTACTGTGTAGTATTAGTATTCCATTGTAATTCATAGTTACATAGTTATTTGGGTTGAAAAAGACATACGTCCGTCGAGTTCAACCAGAGAACAAAGTACAACACCAGCAAGCTCCCTCATATATCCCTGTTGATCCAGAGGAAGGTGAAAAACCCTTACAAGGCATGGTCCAATCAGCCCCAAAAGGGAAAAATTCCTTCCCAACTCCAGGTGGCAATCAGATAAAATCCCTGGATCAACATCACTGGGCATTACCTAGTAATTGTAGCCATTGATGTCTTTCAATGCAAGGAAAGCATCTAGGCCCCCTTTAAATGCAGGTATAGAATTTGCCATAACTTCTTCCTTTGGCAATGCATTCTACATCTTAATCGCTCCTACTGTAAAGAACCTTTTCCTAAATAAATGGCTAAAACGTTTTTCCTCAATGCGCAGATCATGTCCTCTAGTCCTTTGAGAAGGCCTAGGGACAAAAAGCTTTTATATTTCCCTCTGATGTATTTATACATGTTAATTAGATCCCCTCCAAGGCGTCTTTTCTCAAGATTAAATAAACCCAGTTTATCTAACCTTTCTTGGTGAGACCTTCCATCCCTCGTATCAATTTTGTTGCTCGTCTCTGCACCTGCTGTAAAACTGCAATATCTTTCCTGTAATGTGGTGCCCAGAACTGAATTCCATATTCCAGATGTGGCCTTACTAGAGAGTTAAACGGGCAATATTATGTTAGCATCTCAAGTGTTTTATTAGCTTTAGCTGCAGTGGCTTGGCATTGAATATGATTATTTAACTTGTTGTCGATGAGTACTCCTAAGCCCTTCTCCAAGTTTGATGTCTCCAACTGTATCCCATCTATTTTGTATGGTGCTAGACCATTGTTACAATCAAAATGCACGACTTTACATTTTTCAACATTGAATTTCATCTGCCATTTATGTGCCCATGTAGCCATCCTATCCAGATCCTGTTGCAGTATGTCCCTATCTTCCTGAGAGTTGATGATTCTGCACAATTTTGTATCATCTGCAAAAATAGCAACATTGCTTTCTACTGCATCTGCTAGATCATTTAATAAATAAATTGAAGAGCACTGGACCCAGTACAGACCCCTGTGGGACCCCACTGCTAACAGTCTCCCATTTTGAGTATGATCCATTGACCACAACTCTTTTTCTGTCCATTAGCCAGTTCCCTATCCATGCACACAGACTCTTCCCCAGTCCTTGCATCCTCATATCCTTGCAACTACAGTGCTGGACTTATCGTGCTGTTTCTCACATCCATTTGGCTAGTGATCTGAAACTACGTTTTTATATTTCTTAGGAAGACCAAGGGCTGTACAAAGAAAGGAAAAGAAAATACTTTATTTTATTTTCGTAGATATCTCTTGCAAAAGTTTACTACTTTTTTTCAGAGTTTTTTTTTTCATGTATTCTCTTTTTTTTTTGGTCCACAGTAAATTTGATTTGTACCAAATGGAATGGAACATCAGAGAAGAATTTAAAGATTGCCTTGTGGCTGTTGGTCCATATGGAGGATCTATAGGTATATCTTCTTTTTTTTTTTTTTTTTTTAAACTACAACAACAATGAAACATTTGTAAAACGCTTTTCTCCCGTAGGACCCAAAGCGCATAAGCTTGTCTCAGATTAGTACATAGTGATGTATACGGGGGAAAAAGTTATAATTATTTAGTACTTATATAGCGCCGACATCTTCTGCAGCACTGTGCAGAGTATAGTGTCATTTTACTTAAAGTGACACTGAAGCAAAAAAAAAAAATAAAAATCTCATGTTATAATGAATTGGTTGTGTAGTACGGATAATTAATAGAACATAAGTAGCAAAGAAAATAGTGTCTTTTTTATTCAAGTGTATATGTATATATATATATATATATATATATATATATATATATATATATATATATATATATATATATATATATATATATATATATATATGTATATATATATATATATATGTATATATATATATGTGTATATATATATATATGTGTATATATATATATATATATATATATATATATATATATATATATATATATATATATATATATATATATATATATATATATATATATATATATATATATATATATATATATATATATATATATATATATTATATCTCTCTCTCTCTCTCTCTCATTACATCATTCTGTAATAATTGCAGTTTCCACAAAACACTCAGCATTTTAAATGATTTCACAGAGCAGGCTACTGGCCCTTTGAACTTTTCTCTGCAGAAAAAACATAAACAAAGAAGAAACAATGAGACAGTTGAGATACGTGTTTTTTAAGACAGCGTTGTGCATGACTTTATAAAGTCGCAGAGCTCACAGAAGCTCTTCTGCATAGAGAACAACTGAAGTTTCCTGTACTGGAACTAATATGAGACTCATATCTGTGCTAATAATGTTTTAATTCTTAGCTGCACTACACATACAAATCAAATCATATCATAAGTTTATTTTCACTTCAGATTCCCTTTTACTTTCCCTCAGAGGGTCTCACAATCTAATTCCTACCCCAGTCATATGTCTAATCTATATTCTAATTCTGGTTCTGTACAGTAACACAATGGGCTTGATTCACAAATAGCATGCATTATCAGAGATAACACGCCTTCTCAAAGTTAACATGCCTATCACGCTGGTGCGTGACGAGAACAGACACAGATAATATATATAACAGTAATACAAGGTCTAGTCCGGTCAGTACTTGTGCACAAGTATATAATGTCAAGGTACAAAGTCGCAAGGATATATCGTAATCAGTTTGAGCAGGGTCAGTCACATGAATCAGATGTCAGTCGTATTGCAAGGATCAAACAGTAGCAGAGTCAGGGACAGGCCGAGTCGGTAACGTAAATCAGATGACAATCGTACAGAAGGACTAGACTAGAGCAAGGTCGAGATCAGGCAAGAGGTCGGTACACAGATAAATATACAATGAGATGGTACTTCAATAATATCAGGAGGCTATTACGAATAATTACAAATTACAGCTATCAGTAAGAACACAAGAATGACTGACTAACTATAGTACATATATATTGTGCGTCTACACAATATATTAATTTATCTCAGCGGTAGCTAGCTAGGCCAAGAACCAGCGAACTGATTAGTACCAAGGCCAGTGAGAAACTGAATTGCTCTGGCCTATATACTCACAGAGTGATTCCCGAGCCCAACCCCCAGGAGAGGTGTCAGCTGATGACGTCAGGGCTGACACCTCCGCACACACCTCCTTAGCCTGTAAAGGCCCTCTTGTGATGCACGAGACCGTTCGGACGCACTGCGCACACGTAACTGCTGGGACTCCACTGAGGGATGCCAAAAGAGAGCTGCGCACGCGAACGAGTCCCGCCGGAGACGCTGTGAGTGACATCGCAGGACTCATCGCTGACAGGTAAGATTGTTACAATGCCTTATCAGAGTAGCATAGCGAACTTATGCCTGCTAATTGGCAATGACGAGAGCTCCACTTGTCCTGCCCTGAGCCCCTGTGGGTTCGTAGTGCTCTGCTACTCTGATAAGGCGTGTTAATTTTGATAAGGCATGCTATTTGTCTTAGTGAATCAAGCCCAATGCATTTTAAATAAAATAACTCAAGTGCAGACTTTCAGATTTAATTCAGTGGGTTGAACAAAACAATTGCATAAAAATGTGAGGCAACTGATATATTTTTTAGCACAATCTCTTCATTTCAAGGGCTCAAAAGTAATTGGACAATTGACTCAAAAGAAATTTAATGGGCAGGTGTTAGCATGTCCATTGTTATGTCATTATCAATTAAAGGGAACCTAAACTGAGAAGGATATGGATTTTTTCCTTTTTAAAATAATACCATTTGCCTGACTCTAGAGCGAATCTGCATGCGTTTCCTGCATGCAGATTCGCTCAACCAATACAAGTGGATGGCGCCGTTTCCACTTGTCAGGAATTCTGTGCGGCTCGCTATGCAGAAAAAATCTGCACAGCTGAGCCGTCAGAATTTGCAAGCCGCACACCCGCACGCGAATCGTCGGTCATGTAACTAAATAGGAAAACCGCAAGCACTTGAATCTTGCGGTTTTCCCGGCGTTTCTGCGTGCGATTTCCTTTAAAAATCCATGTCAATGCTTGCCGGCATTGACATGGTTAAAATCGCAAACGATTCCGCGTGAAAATCCGCTTGGAAACGTCAACGAATCCGCAATCATATGCGGATTCGTTGACGCGTTTTCCGCGAGCAAATCGCGCTGCACAAGTGGAAACGTACCCTAATACTTTTAGCCACAGCCCCTCAACAAGCATGCAGATCAGGTGCTCTGACTGAAGTCAGACTGGAATAGCTGCATGCTTGTTTCAGGTGTGTGATTACCACTACTGTAGGGAAATAGATCTGCAGGACTGCCAAACAAATGGTATTGTTTAACCAGCTGAGCGGTCTGGACGAGCTCAGCTCGTCCAACACCGCCAGAGGCTGCCGCTCAGGCCCTGCTGGGCCGATTTTCACCAAATAAAAAGCAGCACACGCAGCCGGCACTTTGCCAGCCGCGTGTGCTGCCTGATCGCCGCTGCAGCGCGGCGATCCGCCGCGTGCAGCGGCGAAAGAGGGTCCCCCCAGCCACCCGAGCCCAGCGTAGCCGGAACAAACAGTTCCGGCCAGCGCTAAGGGCTGGATCGGAGGCGGCTGACTTCAGGATGTCGGCTGACGTCCATGACGTCACTCCGCCCGTCGCCATGGCGATGAGGTAAGCGAAACACGGAAGGCCGCTTATTGCACTTTGCTAGCTGCGCCAGCACCCCGATCGCCGCCGCCGCGCGCCCGATCGCCGCTATCCGGTGCGGCGCGCCCCCCCCCCCCCCCCCCCCGACCCCGAGCGCCGCCTGGCCAATCAGTGCCAGGCAGCGCCGAGGGGTGGATCGGGTCTCCCAATGACGTCCCGACGTCGCTGACGTCATCCCGCCCCGTCGCCATGGCGACGGGGGAAGCCCTCCAGGAAATCCCGTTCTTTGAACGGGATTTCCTGATCGGTGATCGCCGAAGGCGATCGAAGCGGGCGGGGGATGCCGCTGAGCAGCGGCTATCATGTAGCGAGTCCTCGGCTCGCTACATGATAAAAAAAAAAAAAAAAATTAAAAAAAAAACTGCTGCGCTTCCCCCTGGCGGTATTTTTCATACCGCCAAGGGGGTTAAAGCGGACCCAAACCAAACGTTTTTTTTTTAATTAAAAATATTTAGTTGCACCACTCTGACACATACAAAGAAAAATAAACACTCCTTCAAGCCTATGAGCGTTTCAGTGCATGTTTTCCCCCCTTCTCTTTTCATAACTAAGGTTATACAGGGGGCAGCCATTAGCAATTCCTCCTTTGCTGGACACCACCTACTCCATCAGTTTACCAGATTCTGTCCCGGCAATTTGAAAGGAAGGGAGGGGTTTCTTCAATAAATGTAAAATATTGTGTATTTGTGATAATGCAGCTGAAAAAAGGCTATTTATTATTATAATTTAGAAAATAGATTTTATTTCTGAAATCTTGTATTTTTAATTTGGGTCCACTTTAAGCTGTGAAAACAGAGAAACCTATCCAAGAAATTGCTATAATATTACGAGTGGCTAAATCTACAGTTAGGTACATCCTGAGAAAGAAAGAAAGCACTCAGCAAAGCAAAAAACCTGGATGCCCACGGAAGATAACAGTGGTGGATGATCGCAGAATCATTTCCATGATTAAGTGAAATCCCTTCACAACAGCCAACCAAGTGCACAACACTCTCCGGGGGGTAGGCGTATCGATAGCCAAGTCTAATATAAAGAGAAGACTGCATGAAAGTAAATACAGAAGGTGTACTGCAAGGTGCAAGCCACTTATAAGCCTCATGAATAGAACACTAGATTGGACTTTGCTAAAGGACATATAAAAAAGCCAGCACAGTTCTGGAAAAACATTTTTTGGACAGATGAAACCAAGATCAACCTCCACCAGAAAGATGACAAGAAAAAATTATGGAGAAGGCATGGAACAGCTCATTTTCCAAAGCATACCACATCATCTGTAAAACACAGTGGAGGCAGTGTGATGGCTTGGGTGTCCGTGGCACTGGTAACAGCTAAATGCAGACAAATTGATTGGGCTGCGTTTTATGATACAGATGAACAATGAACCAAAACATTCAGCCAAAGCAACCCAGGAGTTTATTTAAGCAGAGAAGTAGAAAATTCTTGAATGGCCAAGTCAGTCACCCGATCTTAATCCAAATGAGTATACATTTCACTTTTTGAAGACTAAACTGCGGACAGAAAGGCCAACAAACAAACAGCAACTGAAAGCCGCTGCAGTAAAAGCCTGTCAGAGCATTAAAAAGGAGGAAACCCGCATCTGGTCATGTCCATGAGGTCATGATTTCAGGGTTTTCAACCAAGTATTAGAAATGAACATTTTATTTCCAGTTATTTAAATTGTCCAATTAGTTTTGCGCCCCTTGAAATAAAGGGGTTGAGTTAAGAAAATGTTTAGTTGCCTCACATTTTTTATGCAATCTTTTTGTTCACCCCACTGAAAGTCTGCACTTTCACTACATCTGAGTTGTTACATTTAAAATTCATTGTAATGTACAGAACCAAAATTAGAAAAAATTGTCTGTCCAAATATTTATGTACCTAACGGTATATAAAGTGCACTTAAAACATGCCATAGTGGCTAACTTGATTTTAAAGGATACCTGAGGTGACATGTGACAAGATAATGGCCCGTACTCACGGGCTGTAGAAGTGGCCTGTCGCCAGCACACGTGAGCGTGTGAGCTGGTGGGCGACAGGCCGGCGACAGCTCCTCGCCAGGTCCCTCCGCGTACACACGCGGAAGAGGGACCAGCGGCGAGACGGAAGCTGTCGCCGACTTTCCTCCTCCCCCCCCGCCGGAAGCTCCATTTACCACAATGGAGGTTGCTGTCGCTAGTCCGCGTACTCACGCGGACTAGCGACAGTTGCGGGGGAGGTGCGGCGGCGACTGTCGCCATGCGATTGAAACTTTCAATCGCATGGCGACATGAGCGACGGGCGACAATTCGGGGTGCGCGCGCGCGCGACGGCCCATACTCACGGGCGACCTGTCGCCGCAACACGCGCGCGCCGCGTGTTGAGGCGACAAAAGTCCCTCGTGAGTATGGGCCATTAGATAGACATGGATATGTACAGTGTCTAGCACACAAATAACTATGCTGTGTTCCTTTTTTCTTTCTCTGCCTGAAAGAGTAAAATATCAGGTATGCAAGTGGCTAACTCAGTCCTGACTCAGACAGGAAGTGACTACAGTGTGACCCTCAGGGCCCGTTTCCACTCTCGCGGAAACGGCCGCGAATCCGCAGAGTTTCCCCGCAGGCAAATCGCGCGGGGAAACTCTGCCATAGGGGATAACGGCGCCGCCGGCCGAATCGCTTGCAGTAGCGATTCGGCCGGAAACCCCACAGAATTCGCGGCGGAGGCTGCGATTCCCATAGCCGTGCATGGCACGGCTGATGGGAATCGCCTGCGATCCCGCCCACCCGCTCAGTGCCGGCGTGCGTCTACGAGACGCACGCCGCACTAGTGGAAACGAGCCCTCACTGATAAAAAAAATTCCAACCTTTAAAACAATTTCCTAGCAGAAAATGGCTTCTGAGAGCAGGAAAGAGAGATAAAAAGGGTCAATAGTTCATATATTTTAACTCTGGCATACTTCAATGAATGGGTCATTGAGCAAAAGCAATAAAACCGTTAAAGATTAAAAAGTGGATTTAAACATAAAATAGAACTGTTGAAAATCTTAAGTCATTTTTAGGAGAAGGAAGATAGATACAATTTCATTCGTTTATTTTTGCCTCGGGTGTCCTTTTAACATATTGGGCTCTATTCTCAAAAGCATGTGCGGTATTTTTTATTTGTGCGGAAATTAAGCGCATGCGGAAAACGCCGTAAAATTTCCAGATTCACTAATATGTTTCCGCATGTTTGCCGCATGCGGGAAAAAAGATGCGGAAACGGCCATTATTCATGCGGGAATCATGCGGTAAATAGGTCGCATGAAAAAGTGTTTAAAAAAAAAAAGTTAAAGTCCACCAAGCACAGCCCTTAAAGTGACTCTGTAACAAAAATTACAACGTTTTTTCTACCATCCTACAAGTTCCTAAACCTATTCTAATCTGTTCTGGCTCACTGCAGCACTTTGTACTATTACGGTCTCTGTAATAAATCAATGTATCTTTCCCTTGTCAGACTTGTCGGCCTGTGTCTGGAAGGCTGCCAACTCTTCCATGCTGGTCTGTTCCTCTATGCACACTCCAGTGTGTGTTTTATTTACATAAGCCAGCAGCTTCTCTGCTATCTTATCAGTGATAGAAGAGAGCTGGATAAAAATCCTCCTCTGTTAGGCTGTGAAAGTAGCTGGCTGACACATACTGAGGAATTACAAACACAAGCACAGGCAGAGCTGTCTGCAAGAAGCCTGTAATGCTCAGTGCATGAGAGAAGAAGGGGACAGAAGGGGGAAATAAACACACAAATGATCTTTTGAGATTCAAAAGGAAAGCTGTATACAGCCTGCTTGTGTCTGGATGTATTTTCTATGTGTGGACATATTGTACATCAATCTACTTCCTGTTTTGGTGGCCATTTTGTTTGTTTATAAACAAACTTTTAAAAACTGTTTTTGACTACTTTTAATGCGGCGGGGAGCGGCGAAATTGTGACAGAGGGTAATAAGAGATGTCCCCTAACACACTGGTATGTTTACTTTTGTGTGGTTTTAACAATACAGATTCTCTTTAAGCCTCCACACTTCATTAAAGTCAATGGGATGCGGAATATATCACCTACTACTTGTAGGTGATAAAAATTCGGTAATTAACGAGGAAATGATGCGCCTGAACATCTTTGAGAATTGATCTTTTATTGCGGAAAATACCGACTTTTGCGGAAATTTTACCGCATGAATCCCGCACTTTTATCACACTTTTTCCGCATGCGGAAAAAACATGCGGAACATTTTGAGAATCCCAACTTGCCGGTATTTTGGGTGCAAACTTCCCGCATGTACTTTACCGCATGCGGGAAGTCATTGAGAATAGAGCCCATTGTCTAAAATTACACCTAGCTGTATAATATTACATGCTGTCCATGTTCTACTAGCATTTGTTTACAGAATGTTACTTTTTTCCCTAAAGCCTTAATGAAAAATCTGAAAAGTGATAAAGGGAGCAGTTCACGTCCTGTATTGGACATTTACTCGGCATCTGGTATTCTTCTGTCCTCAGTTGTGGTGAGTGATTTTGAAATGTTCTGGATAGGATTGTCTTTCAAGAGTAAAAAGTAGCCAATCCATTTTCTGTTTGTTTTATATTTTGAAAAAAATGAGGGTTTTTCAGAAAGTAACAGTCTTCTTTTATCTGCCATGCAAGGTATTTTTTTTCTTCTTTTTTTGTAAATTAACTTGCGTCTGTCAGTTAACGTTTTCTCTCCCTGTACCACTTTTTTTGCACATGACTGCAGAACACCAGTAACTGTTTTTTAGCAGTATTAACATGAAGTCCCTTCCCTCACCCTCAATTACTTTAACCTATAGGTAAGGCGTGTGATGCTACTCCAACAAAAGGATTGAAAACCTTGTAAAAAGATATGATAAATGCTGAAAGTGTATCTGAGATAGCTGAACAAAAATATTTTATACTCACCCGGTGCTTCCTCCAGCCCCATGAGCACAGATGCGTCCCTCGCTGTTCTCCCAAGTGCCTCCGTTCACGTGGCATCGGTCCCGGTAATCTGGCTCAGTCGTGCCAGTTGGCTCTTCTTAACCACTTGCCGACCGCACACTCATAACGTGCGTCGGCAAAGTGGCAGCTGCAGGACCAGCGACGCAGTACTGCGTCGCCAGCTGCAGCCTAATTAATCAGGAAGCAGCCGCTCGTACGAGCGGCTGCTTCCTGTCAAATCACGGCGGGGGGCTCCGTGAATAGCCTGCGGGCCGCCGATGGCGGCTCGCAGGCTAGATGTAAACACAAGCGGAAATAATCCGCTTTGTTTACATTTGTACGGCGCTGCTGCGCAGCAGCGCCGTAAGGCAGATCGGCGATCCCCGGCCAATCAGCGGCCGGGGATCGCCGCCATGTGACAGGGGACGTCCTGTCACTGGCTGCACAGGACGGATAGCGTCCTGTGCAGCCCGGATCTCAGGGGGGGGAGCAGGTAGGAGAGGGAGGGGGGAATTTTGCCGCGGAGGGGGGCTTTGAGGTGCCCCCCCCGCCACCCACAGCAGGCAGGAGAGATCAGACCCCCCCAGCACATCATCCCCATAGGGGGGAAAAAGGGGGGCAATCTGATCTCCCTGTCTGCACCCTGATCTGTGCTGGGGGCTGCAGAGCCCACCCAGCACAGATCAATCAAACCAGCGCTGGTCCTTAAGGGGGGGTAAAGGGTGGGTCCTCAAGTGGTTAACATGCGTTACAGACCCTCTTTAAGGCCTCTTTTACAGTGGGACGTTAAAGTCACACGTTATTAAAAATTATAACGCAGACTAACGCACAGCAATACAAAGTCTGTGTGACATTCACAGTGCACACGTTGCATTGTGTGTAACGTGTAGCAATATTTAGAAAGTGCTGCATGCTGTGCGTTTAGCAATACATTTTCTGCGTTGTGTGTTGCACATGCTCGGTAATGTATTTTTTTTTTTTTTAAATGTAACGCATGTGCCGTTTTTGTTACATCAGTATGCAACGAAAACTGCGCACCAAGAGACACATAACGCAGTGCAAAATACCGTCCAATTTCATAACCTACATGCGCTGCGTTAGGGGCACGTTGTGTGATTTTTAACGTCGCATCAAACACAACGTCCCACTGTGAAAGGCCTAAAAGAAGTTGATGTTGATGATTTTTTTAACATTAGCAATGATATACAGTGGTTGAAAAAAAAAAAAAGACACCCGTCCGTCAAGTTCAACCAGGGGGGAAAAAAAAATCATTGATCTGAACCCGCACATATCCCAGTTAATCCAGGGGAAGGCACACGTAAATTAAAAAGAATTGGACCTAGTACTGACCCTTACGGGATCCCACTGCTAACCGTTTCCATTTTGATTATGTTCCATTTACCACCACTCTTGTCTTCTGTCCCGTAACCAGTTGTCTATCCGCATACACACACATTTTCTCCTAGTGCCTGTATCCTCAGCTTCTGCATATGTCTATTGTAGGAAACAGTCTCAAAAGCCTTTTGTAAAGTCACTATATTACCTTTTTTTCCTTATTCATTTTATTTTTATTTATTTATTATTTTGACAGTGGCTGGATAGTGTAATGGTTAAGGGCTTTGCCTCTGACACAGGAGACCAGGGTTTGAATCTCGGCTCTGGCTGTTCAGTTAACCAGCACCTATTCAGTAGGAGACCTTGGGCAAACTCCCTAACACTGCTACTGCCTATAGAGCGCATCCTTGTAGTTGCAGCTCTGGCGCTTTGAGTCCGCCAGGAGAAAAGCACAATATAAATGTTCTGTGTTTGTTTGCTTTTTCAAAATCTACATTTTCATTCACTTCATAAAAACTGAGCATGTTTGTGAGACAGGACCTGTCTTCAGTCAATAAATGCTGGCAAACTCAAATAAGATTAATCTGTGCTACATAATTTTGTATAGCATCCCTTAGGATACCACCATCTGCACACAACTGATGTTAAGTTTACAGGTCCAAAGTTTCCTGGTACTGATATTTTTCCTGTCTAGAATAATGGGAAAACATCAGCTGTATGCCAGTCATAAGGCATTGACCCACTTAAAAGAGAATCACAGAAAATAAGATAAAGTGGCATATCGAAACCTGAACTCAACTCCTTTGATACCCAGGTGTGGATGCCGTATGGACCAGGTGCCTTGCCTATTTTGATCCTATTTAAAGTAAACCTAAACTTAAAAAAAGAGCAGTTTCATTCACCTGGAGCTTCTATCAGCCCCTGCAGTATTTCTTTGCCCTCACTTTCATTCTGCAATCCTCTGGTCAGCAGCAGTGCCTTTCGATCAGCTGTATGAGCGGCCTCAGGTTGCACGCCTTCTTATCGTGCTTCCGTGCACAGGAGCATTCTGCACTTGTGCAATGCATAAAAATCACTACTGAGCATGCACAGAACGCTCTTGGCCATGGAAACGCAATCAGGGGTGCATGAGTGGTAGCCTGCAACTGGCCAGCTTTGAGTGGGGTTCTGTGGCTGACTGGGGGCTGTGGAAATCTGGCAAGGGCACTTACGTTTCCCTTTAAACATGATAATCATTTAAAAAAAATAAAAATAGACCGGAATGCAGATCTGGTAAAACTGGAACCAGGTATTGTAGTTGTTAATAGGAACACTTAGACTGGATCGGACAGTGCAGTATCCACTCTGCTGGTCCGTTTGGAGTCCGTAGGTGGAGACATTCCAGACGTTCAAGTCTGGTCTTTGGGATCCGGCGACTGCATAGAAAGAGATGTAATGTATCTAGTAATAAAATATTTTTAATTACTAGCAATAATAAAAAAAAGGACAAATGCATATTTGCATTCGACGGACACAGCATTCTCGAAGCGCTCACAACAGATCTGCGAGAAGTGTAGATGAAGAATATATAATTTATTTATTACTAGTCTGTTATTACTGCATACCCACCGCGCACGCTCCCGCCGCCACACGCGCGCTCTCGCCCGCCCGCTCGGCTAGCCGCCCGTCCGCCCTGCGTCCTGTCCTAACGGCTGTCAATGCTTGACATGCGCAGTAGCGCAAAAGCACTGGCACACGGATGGACAGGACGCAGGGACACTTGAGGATTATTATGTAGGATACAGAATCACTATAAACACGAAGCTAAAATTTTGTAATATATTAAAATTATTTATTTAATGAGCAAAGTGAGTTTCTAACTCCAATAGTAAGATATTTATCTAATCCAATTTGAAGTTTATATTAGACTTAGAACAGTGTTAAGCAATATACATAGAATACAGTAATATGCTCACCATCAGCTTTACGTCAACAAACAAACAGACACAAGTATAATTCATATGAACTTTGAAAACATCTGTTTGCTCCACGCTGCTTCATAGACCTTTTGCAAGTCCTGACATACTGATAGCTCCTATACAATACAGAATAACTAACTTATTTAGGGAATGTAACTCAAAGCTTTAATTCTCCCAGAGTCAGTCATGTGGATTACAAGACCACTGTTAGCCACAAAATAGATTTGTAACAGTTACCCCTTGTTGCAATTATTAGAACACTTAGACCAGAATCTTTTTTTGTAAAAATATATTCCTGTAGTTGCATACATAGAATATACAAAAAAAAATTACATAGAATAGGGTTATAATAATCCGCATTAAAAAAATAAATAAAAAAAGTTGAGCTACCTCAAAGGAAAGGAGGATAATGTTCTAGCAGATTGGTTGAGTCGCAAACAACTACTTCAGAGCAACTGATGTCTGAACAAGGATGTATTCAGGGTGATTTGTAACAAATGGGGTTTTCCATCCATAGACCTGTTTGCTGCCTTCTTCCCAGGTTCTGCTCCCTCAACACAAGAGGCTTCCCAGAACGAGTGGATGCATTCCTGGGGACTGGAGAGAGTGTATGCCTTTATGCCCTTTAAACTAATAGGGAGGGTTCTGCAAACGGTAGTAAGAGATCAGGCCACAATAATCCTGATTGCTGTGGACTGGCCGAAAAAGGCTTGGTATCCACTGTTACTCTCCCAGATGGTAGAAGATCCAATATCAGATTGGCTTCTGAAGCAGGGACAAGTATACCATACTGCAGTGGCCTGTCTGAACCTGAAGGCATGGCTTTTGAACTGCGCCTACTACAAAACAGAGGTCTGTCAGAAAAAGCTATTGAAACTTTGCTTCATGCTAGGAAACCTTTCACACCTACAATTTAAGTCTGGAAAGGTTTTTGTGAGTTTAACAAAAAATACTCCGTAAAATCTTATTAATTTTTTAATTCCCAATTATCTAGAGTTCCTACAGAAAGGCCTAGATATGCAGCACTGAAAAGGCTTAGTGATTCTTTAACAGTTTCACAGCATCAGAACTTTTGTTTTTCTTACCCAAGCCTCATTTTTAGCTGCACAGAAGAAAACTGCTCGGGCATTATTCCCTTGATGCTGTGCAAAGCATGATGGGATTTCTGATGTTGTTCTCGTTTTTGCTGTTCTGGCGCACATTGTTTTTAAATTTGAGATATGAATCCTAGCGCGCGCAGCTGGAAGGGGTGAGCAGGACAGTTGGAACTGTGTAACACAAGCAAGTGTCTGCAGGCCTCAGGCTCTAGTGAAGTCTCCCATACAATACTGTCCATACACATCCAAGCCAAATCTGGACTCGACCCTTCTCAGTGAAATCTTCAATATTTTATTTGTAATACAAAAAGCAGTGGTACAGCAACAAAAAAAAAAGCACAACATTTTGGGCCACTGCCCTTTATCAGTTGGAACTGTGTCTCATGCTCCCTGTCACTTCCTTTCAACCAAAAAGATGGCTGCCCCCATGAAATCACAAACATTTGCCTGTTCTTTTAAAACAGTGTGGGTAAGAGATTATATTACCTATGTATTTTAATTAACATAGCTAATGTAACTTAATGACCGTATGTTTGTTTAGGCTCAAGTTCCTCTTTTAAAGAGGAGCTGTTAGGTATAAGGTCTCAGAGAAAAAAAAACACATATATCAGTAGCTAAAGATTGGCTGTACTTGCATTACATGTGCATTTCACTGTCCACGTTTGGATTTCACAGAATTTTTATATAGTATTTGCAGAGAATGATGCTCCTGACTGCTCATGGCAGGTTCCATGTGTGTCTGTCTCCTATGAAGCCAAATGTGTCGTCATGTCCTCCCTGCTTCCTGATGATTCCACTCAGGAAAAAGACAACGCTACTGTGCAGTGAATATTAATTAGCCATGTGGCTAGGAACAATAGCGGACTCATGCAGTATACTCTGCCCAGAGATTTTTCAGTGCTGTGAGCTGGACTGACTGCGTTACAAGCTGTTGTAACATGAGCCTGTAACATCTCACTAGCAGCCGAGGGGAGAACCCAAGGTGGGGAGAAGTAGCCCCAGAATGCTTTGCAGTATGGTATGCGGCCTCTCGGCCTCTTAAGAGCTTGGGAATAACCAGCCTTGCTGTTCAGCACACATCAAAAGTAAGAGATTTTTAACTTCAGTATTGCCTTTTTGGCTTCCTTCTAAACTGTTTAACACAGGAGAATAGAGGTTTTAAATTAGCTTTTGCAGCCTGACAGTTACTCTTTTTTTAACTCTGAAAACTTTTTTTCTGGTGGCGATAACTACGGCCAGCCGTATCGGAGAAATACAGGCCCTTAATTTAAAACCACCGTACATGTCTATCTTGGAGAATAGAATTACGTTTTAGTTACTGCCTTCTTTTTCACCAAAAGTGATGTCAGATTTCCACAGAGAGCAGGAAATCTGCGGTCCTTTCTTTTGTTCGAATCCCTCAAACAAAATAGAGGAAAAATGCAGCTTACTGGACGTGAGGAAAATAATTTTAGTTTATCTAGACAAAACGTCTGCAATAGAGGAAGGAATTTATTCAGTTTCAGGGTGCCTGAAAAGGGTTAAAAGCGTCTCAAAGTACGCGCTTAGTAATTGGTTAAAACCGTGTATTAACAAAGCATGTGAATTTGCAGGGATGCCAGCTCCTGAAAGCGTGAAAGTGCATTCCACTAGGGCTGTCTCCTCTTCCTGGGCAGAAAAGAATTCTGCCTCTGTGCTTCAAATTTGCAAAGCTGCCACATGGTCCTCTTATGATACATTTCATAAAGTATTATCATTTGGATCTACCAAGCATTTAAGAATTGGGTTTTGAACGTAAAGTACTGTCCACGGTGGACCTGTCATGGAGGCAAGTGGAAGCCAATAATTACTGTTACCGGTAATTGGTTTCCACGTTGCCTCCACGACAGGTGGAGGCAACCCACCCATTGACAAACGGTAAGTCTCCTACTCATACAAGGTGATATTCAAAACACTGAGGTAGGTAATGGGAGATGGCGTTTAAATTTGTTCTGTTCTTCCTGTCCCAGGGATGGGCTACGTAATCTCCTGCTGGACCTGTCATGGAGGCTATGGGGAAAACCAATTACCAGTAAGAGTAATTTTTGGCTTTTGGGATGATGACATTGTTTATGGACACCATCCAACATAATTCTAGAACAAAGAATCTCCTCTATTGTTTATTTCATTGTCCTGCCCTACTGGATGGGGAAAATGTGCACAATCTGACAATTTAAACATCTGGTGCTGTTGGCCTCTAAAAAAGCAACCATCCACCGTCCATCACTCTAGTACCAGAGTTGGTTAATTATCGTATCCATCTGGAGAGGCTAAATTTGGGAAAGCATAAAGAAAATTCTATAAAGAAATGTTTTAAGGTGTGGATTGCTTATGTTGAAAAAGTCCTATATGAGGGACCAGATTTTCCGCTTAGTGACACCGTTATCTGAGACTATTTGGGACTGTTGGAGATATAGGGAAGGGAGGTGGGTGGGATTTATAGAATAGTTATGTTTAACTGGATTTCTTATTTTTGCAGAAATTGATGGATAGCTTGATTACTATTCTGAAAGCCTAAGAGCCGTTAAGGAGGCTTTCTTCTATGCCAATTGAATTAAAGCTGAATTGTAAATTCCTGTAAAAAAAAAATCAAAAAAAAAAATCACTTACCTGGTGCTTCCCCAAGCCCCAGCAGCCGTCCTGCACGAGCCTCCGTTCTCCTGCGCCAGCTACTTCCATTGGCGCCTGCGCGCCCTGGGCTATGCAATGCTTTCTTCACGTTCCCGCCCGCTATAGCATCCTGCACTATTAGCGCAGCATGCTATTGCAGGCTGGAACGTGAAGAAAGCTTTATGTAGCCCGGGGCGCGCAGTCGCAGTTGCCGTCGACTTGCAAGACGGCGGTAACGAAAGAGGGTGAACAGAGGCTCGCGCAGAGGCTCGTGTAGGACAGGACAGCTGTTGGGGGCTTGGGTAAGCCCCAGGTAGGTGAATTTACAGGAATTTACAGTTCCGCTTTAATGTTATCTTATCTGCTGTTATATTGAGGTGAAATTATTGTTTGTATCTCTGACTGGTAAACACTGGATTCTTAGTCCACAATTTTTTTCCGCCTGCTTTCATGTTATGTGAAAAATGTTGATACTTCATGCACATGGAACTGCTGGTATAATTGGAAAACCTTAATAAAAATATAAAAAATAAATAAATTAGCAAGTATACAGTAAATGTTGTGACATCTTTGAAAAAACAAATCATAAAGCAAAAATCCTAAACCATAAAGCAGAATAATGAAATATTTCTGACAACAGGTTTTGCAGCTATCAGGCAATTTCACCAGAGGCAACCTGGTGTTTCTGTAGTGGGACAGTTTAAAGGAAACATTCGAGCTTGGAAAAAGAAAACAAGATCTACTTACCTGGGGCTTCCTCCAGCTCCTGGCAGCCTATCTGTCTCTATCTGTCCCTCGCCGCAGCTCCGCTCCCAGTCGGTGGCCCAGGGTCCCATCCATTGCATCTGCGCCAGCACGGGCTCGTGGCCGTGCCATTCGCGACCACGCTCACGTAGCCTGGAGCGTTCTGCGCAGGTGCAGAGGTACTGTGCCTGTGCAGTACACTCCCGGCTGCAGGAGCGCGCTCAGCACACCTGCACAAGCGCAGAAAATACCAACCTGGCGAGGTTGGCATATGCAACGGAGGGGACCCCGGGCCACTGGCTGGGAGCGCAGCTGCGGCAAGGGACAGATAGGCTGCCAGGAGCTGGAGGTAGCCCCAGGTAAGTAGATCTTGGTTTTTATTTTTTGGGGGGGGGGTTTTAAGCTCGGACCCCTAAAACAAGGTTGTCTGATGGTATGTGGATAAACTGAGTTAATACAAAATATTTGACATCCCCATGTTTTGTTGAGAAGTCAATGTCTCCCCCATCAGGCCCACTTGGATGCATGGTGTGTAGAAAGCTGATCGTAACATTTTGCTTCTGAAGAAGTAGCCTGAGAGCTGCAAAATGTGCATTAGGGACTGATAAAGTAAAGCTGATGTTTTATACTATTGTGTGCATGTTGCACGCTCTATCTATCTAATTTATTTATTTTTTTTATTGCTAAACACTGTACATAGTCCAATATAAACCTCATTCATGCTACAAATAGCTTACTTTTGTGTATCGAAGGTGTACTGTGAAACATTTTTTTTTTTTTTTTTGTAAAATTTAATTCATGTGGAATTGGTTCTACAGCTGACAGTGGTTACTCAAGCCACATTACACCTCAGCTGGAAATTGCACTAGTGAAGCAACTACGCAGTGTTGGAGTTGCGCATATTTGAATAAGGAGGTGACAAAGCCAGTGAAAAAGGGAAAGCTTTTAACAGGGAAGTCAAGCCCAGTATGAGAGGAGGAAAATGTGCAAAATAGAAATTGGGGAGCAGGTAGTAAGTTTGGTCTTAGAGGTTAGAGAGGAGGGACTTTGTGAATATAGGTAATATTTAAAGTGTACACAAGGTGGAATGTCTGCAAATATTTGCACACAGAGACATGTTCGTGATATAATCACATGCCTCTGTGTCCTACCTTCCTGTTGCTTAGTCCCCCTGGCCGCTGACCCCCCCCCCCCCCCCCCCAAAAAAAAATTGCTGACATGGTGAATGTCGACATCTGTACTGCAGAAGGGGCTTTCTTTGCATAAGAGGGACTCCTGCAAAACGCCCTCTCAGACATCAGGAACTCTTCACCGACTCTTCCCGCCCTCCATTTGTGCAATGTAAAAAAATAAAATAAAAAAAAGTGCACAAGAGGAGCTACTGAGCATTCCCAAAGCTCAGGACCTCTCATGTACGTAGTTGGGAATGTACTGTGACCATCTGGGGTCGTGGCAATCTTGGATTTTTTTTTACCCTTTTCACTCGGTGGACGAATGGACCGGCGGGAAGAGCATGAAGTGGCGCATTGGGATAGATGAGCTGCATCAGGTATTTTTTTTTTCCTTTTTTTTAAAAGCACCGTCGAAGTTAGAGGTGTATAAATAATATTTTAGGACTGGGTTGAATGAGCGTAAAGTGATCAAGGATACACATTGCAGAATTAAGAAAGATATATATGTAAGAGTTTCTCACTGTAAGTAGAAGCATTGTAGGCAGTTCAGTATGTTATAGGGTACACCTTTCTTTTCTAGCAAAGTAATTTGGCTGCTGTGTTCTGTTCCTGACTGAATTCCCAGTGGCACTGTAGATCTGCTTATGGAGTAACTGGTCATGATGTTTCTGACTTGCTCTGGCCAAGACTGCAAAGAACTTTGCCAGTTCTCCATATACTAACACTGCTATCACACAGGTATTGAATAGAGTTTAAGTTGCATTGTGTTATCTTAAAGTGAACCGGAGCCAGAGTTTTTAGGTTCAATATCATATACTTACCCTTAAGAGAGAGAAGCCTCAGGATCCTATTGAGCCTTCCCTTGCTTGTCTAAAGCCCCTCGTTGCAGAGTACGGCCTGCCTCCATATCGGGGCAATGAAACTCATCTTCCTGTAACATGGCCACACAAGCCCATGCATGCGCTGCAGCATGGAGACAGCAGCTCCAGCTTACTGCGCATGCGCGGGCTTTGTTGGCTATTGCGTGGCCATGATACAGGTAGAGAAGCTGCGCGGCCCTGATGTGATTAGCGGCAATGCCTTGTTGCTAATTTTTCAGGGGGCCACACTCAGCGACGGGATAACAGAATAGCAAGGGAAGCCTCAATAGGAAGTATCTGATTTTGGCGCTGGCTTTAATGAACTATTTTCTCTTAAACCTCTAACAGATGATTACTACAGCAATGTGTGGGAATATTACATGTATGAAATATTACTTTATTTTTTTTGCAGTGGAAAAGTGGACAGGTTGTACATCTGGGCTGGTCAGTTACTGAAGATCTACTCTGTGTTCAAGAAGATGGAACTGTTTTAATATATGACATATTTTGTGGCTATAAACGCAACTTTAGCATGGGAAGTGTAAGTATTTCATTTTACCTATTTTATTTACTCTAATTCTTATTACAATTTTCACTTTGCATTCCCATGGGAGTCATAGGGCTAGCTTTGTCAAATAGACTGCAGTAGTATAAAAACTGTATTGGTACCACCACCAGGAGGGTAAGTTAATCACCGATTGTAAAAAGAAAAAAAAAATCCTAACAGCTACTAGATAGATATCCAAGAAGAAGAATTGAATGCATTGCTGGCCATTGTGTTGCTCTTGGCTTACATGATGCATTATGCATGATTTAAGAGCATTATGCAGTCTAATACTGAATACTGTCCAAGGAAGTGATGAAAGAGTCAAAATGTAAGTATTCCTCTTGTATATTTCTTTTCTGTTTAATGTATGTGTGAATATTGCCTTCTAATCAGTATATCATTTCCCTGTAATATAACACTATGAAAAATTGACTTAAAATAAAACATGAGATATTTTGTTAACGTCTATGTAAAAAGCAAGTGTGCTTTCAGCAAAAACAACCTCTAGAAAGTGTGTGCTTTTTAAAGAAGGTATATTTTATTAATATCTGAAGAATTTAGCAACAGTTACACCGATTACAAGTACATCTCCCAAAATCCTCCACACCTCCCCCAATTTCCAAGCTGTACTTGTGTGCACAGAGCTGCCCTTGCCCACCTCCTACTTATACTACTAAAACATGAACTCTTTTTTTGCACTCCAGCAGTCTCACCTCCCTGTCCTTTTTCACTGTGTATTTAACCATTTTATGCTTTCCAAAGCCTACCCGATGCCTTTAAAGAAATGGTTTATTATTGTATGCAGGGCAGGATGAGAGCTACTCATTACTGTTATAAATGCACTGAGGAGGGAGTGGGAAAGGATAAATGCAGCATTACACACTAAGCAAGGAGGACCTGTATAGGTAGAATCTTTATCCCTTTATAAAACCATATGCAGATTGGGTGGCCAAGAGGGCCAAGCAAATTACAACATACATGGCTTTGAACACTACTGGAGGATACCTCACAAAGGGGGCTGCAAATCTGAACCCCTTTGCAAAGCACCCTTCTTGCAGGAGAAAGATCAGTTCCCCACCTCTGTGTCCACCTAAAAAAGAGATGTGCCTAATGGAGGGGAAGGGAGAGTAAGGTCAATTTGGCTAGATAGTCAAGCAAATAGCCACCCTATCAAGATTAGTAGGTAAAATGTTGACATTGTAAAAAAAAAAAAAAAAGCTTAAAGCATCCCTAACCGGAGGCAGAGCTAGGTATGTTCATGCTGGATGCACATACCTCTGTGCATTGTTTGTTCCTCTCCTCACCCTCCCGGTACCTGTAATCATGTTGGCTAAAGTCAAATTTTCAGACAGGAACAGGCAGGCCTGCAAGAGTTCTGCAGGCACAGAACGCTCCCGGGAGATGGGCGGGGAGCACGCGGACAGGGCACGCGCCGACTGACTGAATTACCGGGCTGAATTGCGGAGGATCCAGGCAGCGGCAGAGGACAGTGAGGGACCAATTAGCCTGAATGGGGCTGGAGGAAGCCCCAGGTATGTATAATTTTTTGTTTTGTGACATCGCAGGTACACTTTAATATCTTCAATGTTCCCTAGGTAAAAAAAATACCTTTCTGGTACAAGGGATTTTTTCAGCTTTCCTTTTTCATACTTCACTGCCCGACTGTGTTGAACCTATCAATTGGAGAGAAGGTTGGAAAGAGTATGCTCTATCCTAGATTACACATTTCATGTACACCATATGCATAGCACTCACTGAGCCACCTCCAAAAAGCATATGAAAACTGAGGTGGGGAAAGGGGAATGGAAAATGGGGGCATCAGTGAGTAGCAGAGACGTACATATTATAAACATGCAAAAGGATCTTTAGGGCCTTTTTCCACTAGCCTGCGATTTGCGATTTGATTCTAATCGCAAATCGCAAGGTACATGAAACTAATGGAAACTGCAGCAGCAATTTCCATTAGTGCGATCCGATTGCGATGCGATTTTGGTCAAAGCGCAATCGTCGTCCTGCCGCGTTTTGTATGCGATTGAGCTGTACTATAATGAGTATAGTAGCTCAATCGCAATCGCATAGTGGAAATTGAAACGCGATCGGAATCGCGATCGCAATCGCGATCGCATTTCATAGTGGAAAAGAGCCCTTAAAGGACCAGTATCGTGAAAAAAAGAAGGCAGTTAAAATCTGACAGAACCAACAGGTTTTGGGCCTGTCCATCTCTTCATGGGGGATTCTCTGGGTTTTCTTTGTTTCCAGCAGCATTTCCTGGACAGCAGTTTAACCTCCCTGGCGGTCTATTAACTTTTTGGGGACCACGGACGTTGAATCAACGTCCAGCAGGTGGTGCTACCGTTCTGACTGGACGTTGATTCAATGTCCGCGCTAACAAACCGTCTCGACGCGATCGTGCGCACCAGAGAGGGGAGATTAAGCTGTCATATGACAGCTAGCATCTCCCCCGAGTGATCAGCAGCCACCGTGTATGGCTGCTGATCACGTGATCACTACGATCGCGGTCGGATCGTAGTGATCACTTTGACAGCTGCGGCGGTAGGGGGGAAAAAGAAGAGGATCCACTCACCTCCGTGCCTTTCCAGCGACGATCGGCGCCCCCCCTCTGCTCTGGCCGGCATCTCTGCTCTGTCTGACTTCAGTGCCGGGTCCCGGCTTGATGACGTCATCAAGCCGCGACCCGGACCTGAGCGTCATTTGACGTCATCAAGCCGCGACTCGGACCTGAGCGTCATTTGGAGCAGAGATGCCGGCTGGAGAAGAGGTGGCTACTGCGGCTCATTGCTGGAGCCTGGAAGGTGAGCGATGGCTGCCAGCTACAGGGGGGACACCTGCCTCCATGTGGGACACCATGCCCAGCTAGCCACAGACGGGATCCGGCCGCCTGATCCCCCCCCCCCCCCCTTCCATGCAAATTGCCCTGGTCCTTAAAGGACTTACGAGGCGGGAAGCTGCGATTCGGCACGGAGCGGTGGCGTTCGTGTAGTACACGGAGCTAGCAAAGTGCTAGCTGCATGTAAAAAAAAAAATTGTACAAATCGGCCCACCAGGCCTGAGAAATCCTCCGCGGCGGCTTAGCCCGGGCTTACCGCCAGGGAGGTTAACTGCCAAAATAGTAAAATACCAGCCAGCCTCCCTACTCACTTGCACACGATTTTGTCAGTTGGACTTTGCAACTGCTGTTCAGGAAATGCCGTTGACAACAAAGAAAACCCTGAGACTCCCCCATGAGGAGATGGACTGTCCCAAAACCTGTCAGTTTTGTCCGATTGTAACTGCCTACTTTTTTCACGCTTGTGGTCCTTAAAAGGGAACCCTTGGGGCAGCACGGTGACGTAGTGGTTAGCGCTCTCGCCTTGCAGCACTCTGTCCCCGGTTCAAAGCCCAGCCAGGACAACATCTGCAAGGAGTTTGTATGTTCTCCCCGTGTCTGTGTGAGTTTCCTCCTGGCACTCCGGTTTCCTCCCACATCCCAAAAACATACAAATAAGTTAATTGGCTTCCCCCTAAACTGGCCCTAGACTACAATACATACACTACACAATCCATACATAGACATAAGACTATGGTAGGGATAAGATTGTAAGCTCCTCTGAGGGATAGTTAGTGACAAGACTATATATACTCTGTACAGCGCTGTGGAAGATGTTGGCGCTATATAAATAATGATAATAACCCAGGGTGAGGGTGATATAGAGGCTTCCATATTTATTTCCTTTTAAACAATACCAGTTGCCTCTAAATCCCCCTGATCCTGTCTCTTTAATACTTTCAGCCATGGATCCTAAACAAGCATGCCGCATATCGGTTACTCTGACTTGGCTGACTCAGGTTGTACTGGATTAGCCATATGCTTGTTCCAAGGTTTTGACTCACACTATGGGCCTGATTCACTAACCGGTGCTAACCTAGTTAGCACGCCTAAAGGCTTTGGGTGTGCTTACTAAGGTGCTAAGTAGTTAGCATGCACCAAGCTGAATCAGATCACGTGCAAAGTACCGCGCGCAAAACTTTGCATGCGAAACAAACAGCGCATCCTATGCGCCTATAACGGCACATTAGGTGCGCCCTAAACATTGCACCCATGCGCCGTTTAAGGCGCATTCAATGCGCCGTTATAGGTGCATCGGGTGCGCCGTTTTCGTTGCATCCGATGGGGCGTTTCGCACGCACCGGCCTTTGCCAGCGGTACTTTGCTAATTAGCGCACGCAAAGGATTTTTAGTCGTGATAAGGGGCTTTTCACAAGCATGCTAACAGTTAGCACTGCTTTGTGAATCAAGGATATCCACAGGACTGCCAGGCAACTGGCATTGTTTACAAGGAAGGAAGTATGTCGGCCTCCATATCACTCTCGCCTCAGGTGTCCTTTAGGGCACATTCACACTTGAGCGTTTTGCTGGCGATTTCGGCAAAACGCTCAAACGCTAGCGCTTTTGAAAGCACTAATGTAATTAAACCCTATGGGCCCGTTCTTACTTGGACGATTTGCGCTAATCGCCGCAAATCGCCCAAAAAACGCTAAACGCAAATGCATAGCCTGCACAATTTTCAGGCGATTTCCCGGCGATCGCGCTTCAGTGCTATAGAAGCGCTAGATCGTGAAAAAATCGCCAAGTGTGAATGGTGATTTTTTTTGTTTGCGTTAATCGTGCAAAACCATAGCGAAATGCTACCAAAATCGCTAGCGTTTTGCGATCAGCAAGTGTGAATGGGCCCTTAAAGGAAGTCTGAAGCTAAAATAAAAACAGACAGTTACCTAAGGAGGCGGAAGGCTATGGGTCCTATAGAACCTTCCTGTTGCTCTCATGGTCCCCTCCTTCCAGCTCTGCCTCCCACAGTTAATATCTCCCGTGGCCAAGAGAGCTCTGAACATGCGCCCCACAGAGCCGGGACATAGTGCAAATGCGCAAAGCACTCCTGGCCACGGGAGCTCGATGAATGATGCGCGCCACTGGGCCTAGCGCTTGTGCACTGCTGCCGACCAGGCCGACCCATGAGCAGCTTCAGATTATTCTTACGAGAGAACGGAGGCGGACAAGGGTGGACAGGGTGAGCCGTGGGCATGAGGACTGCTCCCTATACATGCCTGCTACCCCGTTCTAACAATCTTTTTTGCCTCAGTTATCCTTTAATTACTGCAGTAGCTTTGTATGTGCTGTGGTACACTTCTGTCTGTCTACCTGCAGTTTGTCTGTGTGTGCTGCTCAGTCCTTACAACCTTGATTGTGGTCTTTTTGGTCGCTGCCTTAAGACCAATCTACACGATACAATTCTTTGTACGATTCGATTACGATTCTATTTACGCTTCGATTAAATCCGCCATGTCCGATCAGGATTCGATTAGATTCAATTCGATTTGCCATTGCATAACAATGACAAATCAAATTGAATCGAATCCTGATCGGACATGTCGGATTTAATCGAATCGTAAATAGAATCGTAATCGTATCGTGTAGATGGGGCTTATCCAGCAGGCTTGCAGCAAGGAACTATGACTTTTGAACTGCCTTTCTATTGTTCTATACAGTGTGGCTGCATTGGCTGTCCCTTAGCATGTGCATTGATTTTCTATATTGTACTGTGCATGATGTTTGTTAATTTCTTGTTAAAGCTCCTTTTGCATATTTATAATATGTACATATCTGATGCCCCCATGTACTCCCCCTTTTCCATTCCCCTTTCCCCACCTCAGTTTTCATGTGTTGGACCTATATTCTTTGCGTGCATTTAGGGATGGTTAATGCAAATAATTCCAAGCTGATGCAGGATTATGCAACTGCATACAGCTTGAGAATGGACCACTCGGATTCCACCTCGGCAGGATTCGATTGGTTCATTTTCAACCAGCATAAATTTGCATAATCCTGCATAGTCTTATTAGCCAGCCCTGCATGCAGTACATTTTGAGCTCAGAACATAAAGAAAATGGTACTTTGCTTTGATCTTTGTACAGTACAGATTCTTCAGTGGGTGTATAGTGGTGGTTGGCTATTTTTTCCATGTAATATGGAGTTCTCTTATAGCAATGTTTCTTAACCCTCATCTCTGCAGGAAATCAAACAGAATCAAGTACTAGAAGCAAAGGTGTTTCATTCGGAGTATAGAACTGGAATTGCAATATTAACTGGAGCATTGAAGTTTACTCTGGCTTCAAATATTGATGAATTAAAACTGCGACGGTTGCCAGATATACCTGGTAATATGCAGCATCTTAAACAAAATTCTTTATATATTGTGCTCTATTGACAGTATTTAAAATGTTCACATCTGTTTTTACAGGCCCCAAAGAGAGACCTTCTTGTTGGACTGTTCTCTTTCAGGACAGAATGACATTAATTTTATTAGCCATTGGCAAAGACTTGTACTTGCTGGATAACACACAATGCTCTGCTGTGGTAAGTACAGCCAGGTACCTTTATAAAATATGCTTGATTATTCGGTTTGGAAAAGTTCTTCCTTTTTAAGGGACTATAAAAGAGAAGAATGTGGATGCTACTTTCTGCTTTAAAAATGTTAGTAACTTGGTTGTTTTTTTCTTTTGGGTTCAGTAGGTGTATAACTACACTCCTGTAAGAAGTATGCAGCCAAAACGTGTAAAAAACAAGATATGCACTTTTAAATAGTGTATGCCGTGTGTGTGTCATATTTACAGGCTTCCGCTCTGTGGTTGTCATCCTCCGCTCTCTGTGCACTGCCCCGCTGGCCAAAGTTTGTTGACTGTGGCTGGGGGCGTGCGCATGTTTGTGTGCGATGGTGCCGGGTTTTGCGTGCGCATGCCCGAAAACTCGGCGAACGATCGTGCGCAGACACAGGCTATAAAAGGCTGGTCCTCGCCAGTAGTCAGTGCTGTTCATTCTGTTTCAATATTTTTATTGAATTTTGTCATGAAAGTTTAACAAGCAGGATTGCATTTTTGATGCAAATCATCAGACAGTGAGACAAGGGGGATATTAACAGTAAAAGCAAGAATAATTACAGTGTGGATTCAAGTAGTCTTGCCAATGGCTTCACAGATAACACTTTATATATCAACAAATGAACCCATAATCCAATACCGCCCTTATCTCAAGATTCTTATCAGCTCTTGGTGGGCCAGAGCACAGTCCCCACTTTTGTGGAGCGTGGGACTGGCCCATAGATGAGGAGGAGTCAAGAAGATAGGGAGAAGAACGAAGAAGGAAGAAAGAAAGGAAGAAAGAAGGAAGAAAAAGGGAAAGAAGAGAATCTGATCATCCATTGGGGTCTATAATCTATTTTTGATAATTATCTGCTCAGGGTAGACCAATAAACAATCTCCAGGGGTCCCATATTTTAGAAAATTGTTTGGCCTTGTCTTCAAGTTGGCTAGCCATCTGTTCTTGAATCAGAAAGGCTGTCACCCTATTTTTGACTTCCTCAAAGGACACAAATTGTGTCCTCCATGCTTTAGCAATCGTCTGGGAAGCTGCCACAAAAATAAAATGAGCTAGAATGTTCTGAGTTTTGGTAAGGGAGTCTACTTTGTGATGTAATAGAGCTGACCAGGGGTCCCTGGAGATAGTTTTGCCAAATAGTGCAGATAAAAGTCTGTACACCCTTCCCCAGAATCTAGATAACATGGGGCACGACCAAAAAGTGTGCAGCATATCTCCTCTCACTTCACATCCTCGGAAGCACCTGCCTGAGTTTGAGGTGGCTAAATGTGAAAGTCTGGCAGGGACCCAATACCACCTAAATAGGACTTTGTAGGCTGATTCAATCATCATCAAGTTTAGAGAAAGTTTTGGGACAATAGCCCATACTTTTCCCCATTCCTCTTTGGTTTTGTTATTTTTCAGGTCTAATTCCCATCTAGTCACATATTTATGCTGGAAGGATTGCGGCGGATCATTCAGCAACGCATATAATTCAGAAATTATACCCTTCGAGAAGGGGTTCTTATCACAGAGGCGTTCAAAACCAGTGAGAGGGAGGGGGAATTGTGTTTGAGCAGGGAGGAGGGTTTGTAACCAATGTCTCAGTTGTGTATACCGGAACCATTCTCCCGCTGGAATATGATATTTTATTTGAAGATCTTCCCATGTTAGAATCCCTGTCCCTCCTATCAGAGATTGTATTTGTTCTAGACCATTATTTCTCCACCATTTAAAGCTGAGTGGATTTTCATGCCCAGGGGGAAATCTGGGATTATTGATAATTGATAAAAGTGGCAGTGTAGGTGACATCAATTTTCGGGAGTACCTAACATTGTCCCATATAGCCAGGCAGTGCTGCAATATTTTACTTAAGTTTCGTGGACGCAGAGGTTTATGAAGCCACATTGGGGTCTGAACCGATTGGGGAGCTGAGGCCAGTATATCAAAGATAATCCATGTCGGCATTCTAGTTCCCTTATAGAGATCAATCAAGTGTACTAATTGAGCTGCATAGTAGTAATTACATAAATTTGGAACTCCCAGACCCCCGTCTCGTTTATGTGCATATAAAGTTAACCTAGGGATTCGAGGGCGTGATCCGGCCCAGATAAACTTAGATAATCTTCCCTGAAGCATCCTAAGGAAGTGAGGAGGAACACGTACAGGAAGCATCCTAAAATAATAAAGAACCTTTGGCAATAGGGTCATCTTTATAGAGTTTATCCGGCCCAGCCAAGAGAGGTTATAGGTAGACCATTGCTGCAGCAACTGGGATATAGTTTTGACCAGAGGATAGTAGTTGTGCTGGAACAGAGTTTGATAGGATGAAGTCAGGTTTATACCTAGGTATTCCAGGGTTAGCATTGGCCAGGTAAACGGAAAAATAGATTTAAGAGATTGGAATGTTTGGGTAGATAAGGTTATATTTAGGGCCTTGGACTTTCCTACATTGATTTGCAAACCAGAAATATTAGAAAAACCTTCCAGCAATGCCAATAATTCTGGTATGGAACTTTCAGGGCGGGATATAAACAGTAGCAAATCGTCCGCAAATAAATTTAGTTTATGATGTACTCCTGCGCACTCGAGTCCTGAGATGCTGGGGTTTTGTCTGATTGCTTGAGCTAAAGGCTCGATGGCCAGTATAAATAAAATAGGCGATAACGGGCACCCTTGTCGGGTCCCTCGGCCTATCGTAAAAATTGGGGAGGAATAACCAGAATAGTGTATACTGGCCGTTGGTTGAGAATACAGGACTTTGATCCATTCAATGAAGGAAGCTCCAAAGCCCCATTTGGTGAGGACCTTAAATAGGTAATCCCAGGAGACTGTGTCAAATGCCTTGTATATGTCTAAGGAAAGACACAGCCCTGGGACTTTCCTATCTCTGAACGATTCGATAACTTGTATTGCTCTTAAAATCGCGTCCGACGCTTGACGGCCTGGCACAAAGCCGACCTGGTCTTTGTGTACAATATCTGCTAAAAATAGGTTTGTTCTGGTTGCCAGAATTTTGCCTAATAGCTTATTATCTATATTTAATAAGGAGATTGGCCTATACTGAGTCGGGTCGAGGGGTTCTTGATCTGATTTAGGGAGCATTGTGATGTCTGCTTGTAAGGAGCTAACATGCGGGAGAGAGCCTTTTTTATGTGTGTTAAAAAGAGACACCAAGAGGGGGGTCAAGACTGCTGAGAACTTTTTATAGAACAGGCCTGAAAACCCATCTGGGCCTGGCGTTTTGGATATCTTCAGGGATTTGATGGCCTCTTGAACCTCCTCGGAGGTGATGTCTCTGTTTAATAAGTCTGTCCAGTCTGTTGAGATGGTAGGGAGGTGGATAGTCTCGAGGAAATTGTCAATATCCGAGCTGTTGGAGAGGGGCTGTTGTGTATATAACTTACTGAGAAAGTCATAAAAGCTGGAGGTTATTTTATTAGGGTCTGAGGTAATTCTCCCTTGTGTAGTCCGTACAGTCAGTGTTGGGGGCTTGTAGACTCTATTCTTAAGTTTGTTGGCTAGCAGGGTGTGGGGTTTATTACCCCATCTGTAATATTTGTTGCGCTGCCATCTGAGGTGTTTCTCAGCTAAGTTAGTCAGTTTTAAATCCAACTGTGTGCGTAAATGGTCTCTGGTTTGTTTTGAGCTAGCAGAGGGAGTGGCCTTCCATATTGATTCAGCTGTCTCTAATTTGTGGGACAGGTCGGTAATTTCCTCTTGACGTTGCTTTTTTTTAAAGGAGGCCAAACTAATAAGGCGACCCCTAACAGTAGCTTTAAAGGCCTCCCATAAGGTAATTGGGGATTGTACTGACCCGCTATTGTCATCTATGAATTCTGATAGAAAGGAGTGGATTTTTTCTAAGGAGCTATCGTCCGAAAGCAATGAATCATTCATTCTCCACCGGAAACTAGTCTTCCGGGGCACCAGGGAGGAGAGTTGCAATAGGAGGGGACTATGGTCCGACCAAGATACTGATAAAATTTTGGCCTTGGTGGCATTAGGTAAAAGTGCTTGCTTTAAAAAGAAATGGTCAATACGGCAAAAACTTTGATGAGGGTTAGAAAAGAACGTGTAATCTCGTGTGGTCGGATTAAGCTCCCTCCATACATCAAATAACCCTTGGGAGTGGAATAGAGTATTAATTGCGTTCGGACGGGGGGCCCCAGGGGATTGGGAAGGAGTATTTTGAGGGTGGGGTTTAGATCTGTCTAACATTTCATTTAGTACAGAGTTCGTGTCTCCACACAAAATCAGTGTGCCTTCGCTGTGGCTTTGTATGACCTGTAATAGATGTGAAAGGAACCTCTCTTGGAAGCTGTTGGGGGCGTAGTATGACACAAGTGTGATACGAGAGTCATGTAAATCTCCCACCAGTAGAACATATCTACCTGTTGGGTCAGATATTTGAAGATTGCATTTAAAGGAGAGGCCTCTACGAAAGGCAACCGTGACTCCCCTCACCTTCTCGCGCGCCCGAGAATGATAAGCCAGAGGATAATGGTAGCTGAGGTAGGAGGGGCACGAAGAGATAGAAAATCTTGTTTCCTGAAGGCAGACAATATCCGCCTTACAAGATTTATAGAAATGAAAAGCCTTTGTTCTTTTTTGAGGGGCGTTAAAGCCCTGAACGTTGTGGGATATAATGGAGAGATCAGCAAAATCAGTTAGTGTGGCCATCCTACCTCAGGTAGCGTCCAATATCGAGCTGAATTGGGATCAGAAGTTGTACCCAGGATAACTTCTTTGAACCCAATGGACTGATCAGAACCTAGGAAAGGGAGTAGGGAGAAAAGAAAGAAGAGAAAAAGAAAAAGAGAAAAAAGCGTGAAGGACAGAAGTGTGCATCCCCCTGGAAGGAGGCCAAACAGGGGGGTGCAAAAAGAAACATTAAATTGGCTGGCTCTGCATCGATCGGACGCAGAGGAACCAAAAAATCTACCTGGCTTTACCGCCGGTAAAGCCATCCAAGGAACAGGAGGGGATCAAGTGGTCCCCCCCGCTCGCACAGCGTGTCTAGAAAACATGATGGTCAAGTTCCATCGCAACGGGGGATATACCACTCACCTATATCTTAGAAGAAATAGGGTCGCAAACGCTGTGTGCCCAGCCCAGCCCGGCCGCGCCACGTAAATGTGGCGCAGCAAGGGCTGGTCTCCGCACACACCCACTTCAGATATAACAGTAATGAACAGTGCTTAGTATAACATAATAAAAATTTCAACCTGTAAAAGTTAACTTCTTATTAGCATGTAAACATAGATACGAAGGGCAACAAGTTCAGGCAATAATCATCCATAAAATAAGGAAACATAAAGATATATAAGACTAATGGAAAGGAGTATAAATTCCCTTTTTTGGGGCTGGGAATTTGCGTGAGCTCAAAAATCTCAAGCTTTCAGGTTTAAGGCACACAAGGCAGCTAAAGAGGGAGTTCATCCGGGGTCCGAAAGTCGGGAAGGTGAGTCAGGGCTATTGCGACGTCTCGAGGTCGTGCGTCTTGGTTTCACCGTTTCCCAAAGCGGAGTTGAGTGCGCAGATTGTTGGCTATGGGTGGGGGATCCTGCTGGGAGGCGTAATTTCAGTTTTTCAAACTTCTGCTGAGCCTCATCCAGAGTTGAGACAGCAATTTGCTTATCTTGGTATGAAAAAAGCAGTTTAAAGGGGAACCCCCACTTGTATTTTATCTTGTGAGCAATCAGAATTTGTACAAAAGGTTTCATAGCCCGCCTACGTTGAACCGTGGCAGGGGCTAAATCTGTGAACAGTTGGTATGTGTAACCTTGGAACGTAAGTTCTCCTTTGTCTCTTGCCGCTTTCAATAAAGCCTCTTTGGTGTTGTAAAATGTGGGCTTGATAATTATGTCTCTAGGAGGGCCGTTAGGTTTCAGGGGTGTAAGGGCCCGATGGATCCTATCGAATTCCAGTCTATCAATAGGGATAGTTGGGTCCAGTTCCTGGAATAAAGCCGTGATTGTTGAGGTAAGATCGGTGACAGTCTCTGGGACCCCTCTAACCCTTAAATTCACCCTTCGGGCTCTGTTCTCAAAGTCCTCTAGCTTAAGCTGTGTGAACTGTGAGTCCGCCTGGACAGATTCCATCTCCCCTTCATGTGCAGCTAGTACTACCTCTGCTTTATCCATGCGTTGTTCAAGAGAGTTAGTACGCACACCCAGCTCCCTTATCTCCTTCTTTAACTGAGACGTTATTTTTTTTGTAGTCTCGTCTAACTTACGCTGTAAGATCAACTCAAATTGTTCTAAGAGCTTTTGGTCCCTGTTTGGGGCTTCCCCGGTACCTTTAGTTGTGTGGGCATGTCTCTCCGATTTCCTTGTAGATTGGGAGCAGGCTGAAACACTGCTGTCATCGGAGGCCTGAGCAGGGGAGCTGCTGCGCTGTTGTCCGGGCGCCATCTTGGGAGTATTCTGCCTGGGAGAAGAGCGCCGTGCAGAGGAGTGCTTGCGGGGTTTATGAGACCGCCGACCTCCCATTCGGGTCCAGGAGCTGCAGGTGGGTCCGTGTGTGCCTCTGCCTGTATTCAAATCCCGCTGTTGTGCGGATTAATAAGGCTTGTGCGAGCGGTGGGTGCGGAGCAGGGCTTCTATGCCGCCATCTTCTTCGGCAGCTGGCCACGCCCAGTGCTGTTCATTCTGACAGCTAAGTAGTTGTTCCAGCCTCGTTCTCCCAGCCAGCCTTTCAATGTGATTCTGATAACAGTTGTGACCCAGCCTGTTCTGACTATTCTCGATCTGATCCCCTCATTGGCCTCAATTCACTAAGCAGTTTAGACTAGTCTACTGATGGTTTTTAGTCTGATGGTTTGGTGTAAATCAGTTGCATCAAAAGGGAATTCACTAATAATGACCAAATGTTTTAGACCTGTTTTTAGACCCTCGGTAAAGCAGGGGAAATAATAAAATGCAATTCACAAACTGGTAGCTATAACTGACAGAAATCAGTTGGTCTAATCTTTGTCAGAAAAAGTGGGTGTGGTTACCCCTTGTTTGCCTTTGTGAATTGCATCTTTTGATCATCTACCCTGCTTTCGACCTAATTACCGGATGTTTTAGACCAGGTCTAAAAACCTATCTAAAACATTACACTGCCCTGACTCTGCTTTGTGACCTGGATTCTGATACTTGCCTGCCCTGACTTGGATTGATCCCTGGTACATCTCTTCTGAAATTTCCACAGTGAGGTGTTACTGTTTTCTTGACCGCCATCTGAGGTTTTCTCAGTTGTCACTTGGTGAGCACTAGGCTGCAAAGTCCATCATCCTGTTTGCGTTTGCATAGACCGGTGGTCATTTACTGTAGATCCCACATCTGGATAACCCTTTGGTCTTGGTGGAGGGGTCAACAGTGTCTGAAGACCTAACAATGTGTTTTGTTTGTTAGTTGCTCTCCTTTTGGCAATTTTGCAGTATTGATTAATAGTCACTGGATGGCATGATGAGCACCTGGAAAGCAAGAGGAGTTAAAGAGAATCTGTATTGTTAAAATCGCACAAAAGTAAACATACCAGTGCGTTAGGGGACATCTCCTATTCCCCTCTATCACAATTTCGCCGCTCCCCGCCGCATTAAAAGTGGTTAAAAACAGTTTTAAAAAGTTTGTTTATAAACAAACAAAATGGCCACCAAAACAGGAAGTAGGTTGATGTACAGTATGTCCACACATAGAAAATACATCCATTCACAAGCAGGCTGTATACAGCCTTCCTTTTGAATCTCAAGAGATCATTTGTGTGTTTCTTTCCCCCCTGAGGGGGGAGTGCATAGCAGAACCACAACACTGAAGAACTTGGCAGCCTTCCAGACACAGGCTGACAAGTCTGACAAGGGAAAGATACATTGATTTATTACAGAGACTGTGATAGTACAAAGTGCTGCAGTAAGCCAGAACACATTAGAATAGCTTTTGGAACTTGTAGGATGATAAAAAACAGGATGCAATTTTTGTTACGGAGTCTCTTTAATGAATAGGAGGTGTTTGAGCTGCCACATTATTTAGGGCCCATTCACACTTGTGCGTTTTCAGAGCGATTTCAGCTTTGCTCAAAATCGCTAGCGATTTGAAAAACGTGTGCACAATGAAAGTGTATGGAAGTGTTCTCATCTAAGCGTTTAGCGATTTGCTGAAACGCAAACGTGTTGCATGCAGCGTTTTCTGAGCGATTCTGGAGCGATTAGCGATTCAATAAAAGTATTTGAATTGAACTAGAAATCGCTAAACGCTAATCGCTGGAAAAACGCTCTCTATACACTGAAAAATCGCTAGGAAAAACCGCCAGAAAACCGCTCAGCGTTTTCCGTTAGCGTTTAGCGATTTCTAGTGTGGATCGCTGCTATCCCACGTCCGAACGAGGGTTTTATCACCCTCAAATACTAGGGCAAAAATCCACGACTTTCTTGGTCGTGGATTTCGCTGCCCAGGGAGGCAGAGCTTAGCGCTGTAGCTCTGCCTCCATTCGCGTCAGTCCATCGCGGATCTCCGCCTCTCCCCGCCCCTCTCAGTGAAAGAAGACTGAATTGATGCGAGGAGAGGCAGAGCTACTGCAGAAAGCTCTGCCTCTACCAGGAAATGCTTCCCTGTTTTTGCCCTGGGGATTTGAGGTTGATAAAACCCTCGTTCACCCCCGGGATAGCGTCGTTTTAGGTCTGCCAATGATCCTTAGCATAAATAAGAGGTACAAACTGATTTTTAAAGAGGCTTCAGACTCTCTTTAAAGGATACCCTGTTGCCCTGTGTGTGTGGGGAGGTGCGTATAGGCTTTCTGTATCTCCCGTGGCCCGGTGTCTCTGTTCACCCGCATTGCCTCTTGTCATACTCTTCCTGGTTGGAGACAGATATGCATATGCGCATGGTGTCTCTTGGGGCAGCTTATGCATACTGGTACGTCATTGCGCGGGCCTGTGCGATCACAAGCTCCCTCAAGAGGACACCATGTGTATTGTGCAGCACAATATCTCCGGGGAAAAGGTCGCTAACCAATCCGACTAGAAAGAGGATAACGGGAGACATTGCGGGCGAACAGAGGCAGACGCGGTCCACGGGAGGTGCGGTAAGCTTCTGCGCACCTCCACACACACATGCACAGGGCAGCATTTTTAGATTTGAATATGGACTAAGGTATCATTTATGTAAGCTTCCTTCCCCAGGATGATATCGCTCCCTGAGGAAGCCAGCCAGATGATAGGGAATCGCATTGATGGAAGTTGATTGCACATCTTGGTGCTGTGATCCACTCCAGTCACACACTTGAAAAAGTGAAATGCTTTTGTGCAGCTGCAGTGCATTACAGCACCCTGATCTGAAACCTCTGCCACAGAAGATTCCCCTTAAAGAGACTCTGTAACAACAAAAACCTCCCCTGGGGGGTACTCACCTCGGGTGGGGGAAGCCTCCGGATCCTAATGAGGCTTCCCACGCCGTCCTCTGTCCCACGGGGGTCTCGCTGCAGCCCTCCGAACAGCCGGCGACAGAGCCGACTGTAGCTTCAATATTTACCTTTGCTGGCTCCAGCGGGGGCGCTGTGGCGACTTTCGGCACGGAAATAGACGGAAATACCCGATCTCCGTCGGGTCTGCTCTACTGCGCAGGCGCCGGAAAGTTGCGCCTGCGCAGTAGAGCAGACCCGACGGCGATCGGGTATTTCCGCCTACTTCGGAGCCGACAGCCGTCAGAGCGCCTGCGCAGGAGCCAGGAAGGTAAATATTACGTCACCGCTGCACGGAGGGCTGCAGCGAGACCCCTGACGGATGGAGGACGGCGTGGGAAGCCTCATTAGGATCCGGAGGCTTCCCCCACCCGAGGTGAGTACCCCCCAGGGGACGTTTTGTCGTTACAGTTCCTCTTTAAGGCTGGTTTCACACCAGGACGTTGCGTTTTAGGGCACGTTAAGGTCGCATAACCTGCCCCTAACGCAACGCCTGGTGCTCTCTGATGTGGACGTCAGAGTGAGCCGCGTTGTGCAGCTCACTCTGGCGTCCATGATGCCGTGATGCGCACTCTTGGACGCATGCGGCATCACGTGGTCCCGGCCAATCGCCGCTCCAGGAAGTAAACACTGCACATCACTGAGTGCAGTGAATATTAATTAGCCGTGTGCCCGGCCGCTCTCCGCTCCTCCCCAACTTTACTGAGCATGTGCAAGCAGTCTAACGCGGAAGTACTGCATGCAGTACGTTGTCTTATGGCGCAGCGTTACAATGTAACGCAACATGGGCACTGTGAACAGCCCATTGATTTTTCATTGCTGTGCGGTGGGGTGCGTTACAGGCTGCTCTAACGTGCGCCTGTAACGTCCCACTGTGAAACCAGCCTAAACCCTCTACAATCAAGCAGCTGATCCAATGTGACAGTTTCTCTATGCTTTGCTGGCCTGTAAGATCATACTGCCTGTGCCCTCTTGTGGTCTAGGAAGGATTACATTTATGAGGTTTGTCAGAGTTGGCCAGAGAGGCATGAGTTAGCCAGGCACAGAAAACTCTCAAGAGGAAGGAAAACGCTGTATGTTGAAAAACGCCAGTGGCGGTGGTAGTATTTTTATTTTTCATCTTAATAAGACGCTTCATGGGGAACTCCATCACGATGGACTGGGAGATTTATTTATCAATCTTTTTATTAAAAACAAAAGGAAGTATCCTATGCAAAATCTTCCAATGTTATTAAAACACAGAGATCTCCAAAGATTACAAAAGGCCTTAACTAATTTTATATGGAAAGGGAGGAGACATAGGATTGCTTTGCGAAAACTACAATTACCCAAAACGCTGGGAGGGTTGAATATCCCAAATATTAGGCTCTACAACTTGGCATGTCTTATATGACATGTAAAGGACTGGATTGATGAAACAAATACCTTTTTCAAATATAGATACTGAGATGGAAATGGTAGAACCCTGGACCTTAAAAGGAATTTTACATACCAGATATAGAAACCTGCCAGAAAGGATCAAACAAAATGTAGTGCTCAGCGATACTATATTAGCTTGGAGGGAGGTCAGGAAAATGCTGGGTCTACCATTTCAAATATCAAAATACATGACACTGTGGGGCAACCCAGAGTTCCCTCCTGCAATCCAACATAAGGGATTCCTGCTGTGGGAGTCATATGGCATAACTATGTTAGGACATATGTCATTTAAAAGAAAAAAGGATACATACCTTTGCTGAACTGAGGCAAAAATTTGTCATTCCCTCCTCGCATTTTTTGTATTTTGCGCAAGTGCAATCCTTCTGTTCCTCTGTGCTGAAAAATATTGCACCTATACTAGAAATAACCCCTTTTGACAAACTGATAAAACCTGGGAACAGAGAAGTGTCCCTATCCATGCTATACAAAGATATGAGTTCATGGCACCAGGAGAAATTAGCTCATCTGAGTTTACAAAGCTGGGAACGAACTTTACAGGATAAAGAGACCCCAAAAAAACTCCTAGCTGGAAACGAAATCATAAGACAGTTAGTAACATGAGGTTTGGAGGGAGTCCCATTTATTATTTCTCCATAAAGCAAAATATGCATTTGATATCAGATATCGCAATCCACCACCTAATCCCAATTTTTTCCCCAAATGTCCCAAATGTAAACTACCAGAAGCTAGTCTATACCACTGTATATGGGAAATGCCCAATAATAGAGCAGTACTGGAATGGGGTATGCGGATTAATCAAAAGGATGTGCAAACGAGAGGTGAAGAGGGATCCATGGATGTTGCTATTTCATTGGTGGGAGCCAGATAAGGGGGGTAATAAAACAATGAGCCCAACTAATCTAGTTCATATTACTCTTGCTGCAGCAAGAAAGGTCATTTTTAACCGATGGATATATCCTACCAAACCATCAATGGGAGAGTTAAAAAAGGAATTAAAATTTTTATTCAATAAAGAAAAAACGTTAACATTGGCTCATAAGGAAAAAAGAACAAAGAAAATGTTCACCACATGGCGACGCTTTGTGGAATTTTTCTATACCAAGGAGGAGGTGGTTTTTTCGGGGTTAAACATGAAAAGGGGAGAAAATGTAACAGGTGTTTAATAGCCTTGTACAACAGTGATCATATGTATAAATATGCATGAAAATTTGATATGATTTTGATCGTACATTATACCTACGGATGTAATACCTGTTCAATAAAAGTTATTTAAAAAAACAAAAAAAAAACAAAAGGAAGCATACAAAATAAAGCACTATATAAAATATAAGCTCCATTATGAATATCCTCCCATAGAAAGCGAACAGTACAGGGGACCTGTATCCTGGTGAGTACACAGTAGAATCAATAAGAGAAAGATATATGAATTATACAGTCTTCCCTGTAGAGCCAATGGGTTCTCTAATCAATGCACAAATATGAATGTAGATAGAAAACTTTTTACAGTAATAGGGAACATCAGCAATAAAAAAAAAAAAAAAAACAAGACCAAAAGGGTGAGTGGGGGTATTTATAACTGAAGAATCCATCTGCTCTTGTGAATAGGTTGTTTCATTGTGTAGGCAATATTTACAGTATCTCGGGGCTTACTATATGTCTGTGAGCCTTTATCTGTGAGAAGATTTGGCACATTATTGCCATTTTTTTTCTGCCAAATTCCCTATGGATTTGTGTCTCTACGTATATATCCCTGTGTGTAGTTGGAGAAACAGTTTGCTTGATAGTATTTTGTGGATTTTTATTTATTTATTTTTTATGTGCAAGAATAGAATTTCTATTACTGAAGTATTAGTTTGTTGAGCTGTGGTGATTGGTCTCACTCATACCGCAATGCAGAGGATCAGCCCAGACTACAATACACATAAATATGGTTAAAAACTCGATAGTAACAGACAAAATTAGACAATCCTATTTGATTCCACAGATAATAAAGCCAGTAAATATTTACAAAGTCTCATTGTGATTGTTGGATCATTTAAAAATATTTTATTAATGTTTGTAAAGTGAATATAAGCAAGAGACCAAGGCGCAGTTCAAATATCTGCTGCTCTGCTGTTCCTCCATAGAGAGACAGACATGGAGAAAGTGCCCATACTTTCATATGGCCACCCTTCACACCTATACAGTGGATGTCCATTGTGATCATTTGTGTCAAAACTCAACCAGTGTGTTTTTCTCCATGCAGCAGACTGCGTTGCCATTCATGAATTTATAAATGGCATGCATTTTTTTTCTCAAATCCATTACAGCATAGGATTATAGGAGGGTTTTCTTTTTGTAAAAATAAAATTGTAAATCGTAATTCTTATTTCAGTAGGTTACATAGGGGTTGTTTCACTGAAGAATGTTAACTTTAACGTGTGCAGATAGCGCACGTTTAAGATTACTGGCATTCACGCAATTTACATAGTGACTTGCGCCGCTTACGATGCTTGAGTAACATGCAATGTAAACGGTGCATGTATATAGTGCACGTCACAAGTTCTGTAAGCGCTTTTGCAGAGCGATTCCGTTTTTTCATTTCTTGACGTTAGTCAGGAAGTGAACTCTTTCACATGGAAATGAATAAATACAATGTATGTATTCATAAAACGCAAACGCAATCGACAGATAAAGCGATTTGTGAGCGACTTGCGTTTTCCTATACCTTCCATTGTAGAAAAAATCGACCGAAAATGTTACATGCTTTGAACGGAAAGCTGATGAAACTCGCTGATATGAACTATCCCGTAAGGATTCGTTGCACAAGCGATTTCAGGGTGTTTTTAAAAATCGCCGGTGCTCAAAAAAAATGCAAAACGTCCTAGGTGTGAACAAGCCTTAAAGAGACACTGCAGCGAAAAAATATATGATATAATGAATTGGTTGTGTACTATGAATAATTACTAGAAGATTAGCAGCAAAGAAAATATTCTCATATTTTTATTTTCAGGTATATAGTGTTTTTTTCTAACATTGCATCATTCTCTAATATGTGCAGATTACACAACACTCAGCATTCAAAATGATTCTTTCAGAGCAGTCTGTGAACTAATTACCTCTCCTCTGCCAGAGGAAAAGTAAATAGTTAACTAACAGTTGAGATAATAAAAGTCAGAAAACAGCCCTCTCCACAACTTTAAAGCTGCATCTACACACGTAGATGCGGCCGCGATGCTCCTTATCAATCGAGCCGCTGATGCGGCTCGATTGATAAGATCCAACAGGACGGATCTTGCTTCCGCCGATTCCCTGCTCGTTCCCCGCGAGGGGACAATGGCAGGGAATCGAGCGGAAGATAAGCGGCGCTGGTGGGGACGAGCGGGGAATCGTATGCGGCGCACGCGCGGCGAGCGGGGACGCGGCGGGCAAGCGCCGGTACGCGGAAGAGGTGATCCGGCGGCTAATCGAGCCGCCGGATCGCAGCCTCATCTACGCGTGTAGATGAGGCTTTAAAGTCGTAGAGATAATGGCTTTTTTTGTATAGAGATAACAACTGGAGTTTCTTAACTCTTCCTGTACTGGAAACAATTAGACTGATGTATCTGATCTTAATGTTTTATT